>NC_133519.1:47184611-48541278 GCF_049354715.1 Callithrix jacchus
TAAGTGTACTAGTCCAGAATAAATGCTACATTTATAGAAGATTTCTAAATACATAATGAATAAGGATAGAGGAAGTAATTCTTAGCTTTTCAGTATTCAAATGTGGAATAACCAGTTTTATTCACCTGAAAAGAGAGCATATTCTTTCCCAAAGAAAAAAGGTATTTCTTTGATAAATTTTATCATAGTAGGGTTTTAAATATCAACTAGAAATTTACACATCTTAATTCAATAATTGCAAACTTACATTTGTATTTTAATTATTAGATTATTGATATTTTTACTAGAATTATATGTATAATGGCTTGTTTCAAAATGAATTCAGCTTTGGAACCATAAAGTTAGTTAAAATTTTAACTAGTCTCTTGGGAGGATACTGAAGTCATAATGAGGCCAACCATAGTTAATAATATATTCTACATTTTAAAAGACTAAATTTCAAATGTCTCACCACAATAAAAATGATAAGTACATTAGGTGATGGATATGTTAAGTAGCTTGATTTAATTATTCCATATTTGATACATGTATCAAAACATCACATTGTATCTCATAAATGCATACAATTATAATTTGTCACCTAAAAGTAATGTTAATAAAGAAAAGCATTTTGCCTTCCTAAAATCCTCACCTGCTATTGATTTAGCTCTCCTTCACTTTGTTCTAACCAACTGGTTTGTTGTAGTTTGTATTATACAAAATACGAAGTTATCCCTTATTTCTACCTACTTTCAAGAGAATTTCTTTTAAAATGTTTTTAGATTTATAAGTATTTTCACAATGAAATATTTTGTATTATAATTAAATTTATTTGGCTGTTTCTAGGTTAATTTACTGAAGCTCTCTTGGTATGTATTATATTAGAAAATCACATTCAAAATTATATTGGTAAATTGCACTAATATCACATAATATTGAGATTTTTAATGTCAGCGCTGAGTGTAAATATCACATTGGCAATAATGCTAATGTACAAAATATCTGTCATTAATTATATTATTTATTTTTATTCTACCTACCGTCTTTTTTTCCATCTTTTTCTCAGATTTTCTAGGAAATTTTGTCTTAGTGTAACAAAACTACTAGCTATTATATTTTTTAGCCTTTGCTTAATTAAATGTGCTGATGTATATATCAATATTTGTTCTCGTCATTTCTTACATACGAACTTTCTCCAGGGGTTTACTGTTTTTCTTACTGAATATTCCTTAATGAAATTTTAATTAAAATCTACATACACTAAACTATATTATTTTTATGTACATAAATGAATATATCTTTCTTTATGAATGACAGTTTATCAATAAAACATTAAAAACAAAGTGATACTTGCTCAGTAAATTGAATATTTTGCTGAACTACATTTTTGCCATTGAGGCATTTGGTGTCAATAATTGGTATTCCGCAGTGTGTAGTATGATTTACCCTTTTGTTAGAGAATGTTTCCTTCTTTTTTTTTTTTTTTTTTTTTTTTGAGACGGAGTTTCGCTCTTGTTACCCAGGCTGGAGTGCAATGGCGAGATCTCGGCTCACCGCAACCTCCGCCTCCTGGGTTCAGGCAATTCTCCTGCCTCAGCCTCCTGAGTGGCTGGGATTACAGGCACGCGCCACCATGCCCAGCTAATTTTTTGTATTTTTAGTAGAGACGGGGTTTCACAATGTTGACCAGGATGGTCTCGATCTCTTGACCTCGTGATCCACCCGCCTCAGCCTCCCAAAGTGCTGGGATTACAGGCGTGAGCCACCGCGCCGGGCCGAGAATGTTTCCTTCTAAACTGAATTTTGATTTTAAATAGTCTAGATGTAAAATCATTAAAATTTTTTTCTCTTAAATGTTTGTCCCTTTTCCCACACCTATAGATTTTGTTCTTCAAATTCCCATGTGTATCTTGATTTTCTTTGTTTCTTTCTCCTCCCTCCCTCCCTCCTTCTCTCCCTCCCCCCTTTCCTTCCTTTCTTCTTTGTTTCTCTCTCTCTTCTTTTTTTCTTTTCTTCTTCCCTTCCTTCTTTCTTCATTCTGGCTGAATTCATAAGTTTAATGAACAAACTTATGAATGTCACATTTATTATAATTGTTTTCAAGTGGATGTCAATCATATGTATTATTTTTGTTTTTTCTATTTTAATAATCATTTTTATTCCATGATATATTATTTTAATATTTGTTTAATGCCAGTAAATATTCATAATGTATATATAGGTTATATCATATAATTTATAACATAAAGAGCTAAGAGCATAACACCCAACTTAAAAAATAATGCATTATTTAATATCATTGGAACTCACCTGGGTACCATTTATAATATCTTTACATTCTCTTAAGAAGTGACTAATATGTTGAATTTTTGTTTTCATAAGATTCTTCAATATTTATGTGTGTGATTATACTTACTAATTTATGCCATTTTAAGTACATTTCATATATTCAGTTTTTACAGTTGCACATATTTTTACCACTGTATTTACCATTTTTAAACCTTGTTATTTTGTGCTAACATGTATTTGTTCTCCTGGGTTTGGACATTTCAATTGAATTCAATTTTTTCTTATGAGCAATTTCACATTGGACATTCTCATGTCTCTCTTTTCTAGTATGTGAACAAAAATCTCTCGAATGTTTATGATCATATTAGACACTTGTACAAATTTAAAGTGTTATACCAGACTGATTTGTAAGATGACAATAATTTATACTCCAGTCAACTAGTGTTCAAGAAAATGGGGTAACATTGTTCTTCAGTGTAATTTTTACATTTTCCTAATAGCTAATAAAATTAATCATCTCTGTTTTTTATTATTTTCCAATATTCTCCTCTCTGGGAACTTTTTAATCTGTTGGCATATTTTCTACTTTAATTGATTTGTAGTTTTCTAAATGTATTATTCACAGTCCTGATATTACACTGGTTTACTCTGTTTATGATTTTTCTTAATTTTATTATAAACATATCCTTTGATTCTTATAATTTGATGCAATAAAATATAACACTCTTGCTCTGCATGGTTAAATATTTTGAATCTGGCTGAAGAAACACATTTCTAGATTTTGGTTAGAAATTGTGCTCTCTAATGCATTCTTCTGAAAGTTTAAAGTATGCTTTTCAAATTTGGTCCATACTTGAAGTTGATATTATTATATAGTGTGACTTGTTGACTTAATTTTAAACTTGTTTGTTTGTCTGTTTGTTGGTTTGTTTTTACAAATTGGCAGCAGGTGTCCCCTAGGCTGTGCAGCAGACTCAATCATTCCTTCACTGTTTTGCAGTACCAAGTCTGTTATAATTAGGTTTTCATGTATGTGTAAGTTTGTTCCTGTGCTGTCTGCTCTGCTCCATTTATCAATCTGCTCATTTGTTCACCAATTCCACACTCTCTTAGTTATTATAGATGTAATTTGGATTGTAGTTTCAACCAGCTTGTTTTTCCTCTTAAAAAGATTCTTGGATATTCTCATAAATTTAGTCTTTCATACAAGACCGGCTTGTCCTGCTTTTCAGAAAGACTGTCAAGAATAAGATTAGACTTACATTGTATCTACGGATTATTTTTGAGATAATCAACATATTTGATTGTGGTGAATCTTCCTATTTGTGATCTTCTTTATAACGATTTGGTCAAGTTTTATTACATTCTTCACTTATTTGTTGTTCTAATGTCTTCCCCTGGAACACCTCAGTGTAGGTATCTGCTATTTGTTCTTTGAAGCTGCTATCTTATTTTTCTCCTCTTTCTCTATTTACTCTGTGCTGTGCGAGTATTTATTCCATGTCACTCATCTGATGTACGGCAATGATACACTAGGATTTTACTTCTCATAAATTCATCCAGACTCGGTGTTTGTAGAAATAAATTGCTCCGTTTTCAAATGTGTCTACTCACTTTGCCACACTCAGTGCCGGCCTCAGATCTGTGAACTACCACAGGCACCCGCACTGTAGCCCACGAATCACTACTGCAAAGCAGGCATTCCAGCGGACAGACATTTTCTTAGCAAGATACAGATTTCCCCTCATTTCTGATCTCGTTTCCTGAATATTTTGTATTCGAATTAGATCGTTTTAAACACTACTGTTCTCTCTCTGGGTTGCAGTTAGACATGGTTTTTTTTTTGGTTGCCACATACAAAATTTGACTTTTGGAGATGACTTTTTAAGTTGTAGGGCATCGCTCTGTTCTCCTCTCTAGTTTGTTCTGTGATTCACTCAAGACTCTTTGATGGGGGAAAAGAATTAATTGTTCAAGAAAATTCCAATGGCTGTTGTCTTTTGTGCCAGGCACTGCCCCTGACTCTGAGGATGGGATGGGAACCAGAAACAGATCATCGCCTTGCTCCGAAAGAAGCATATACTTTGTGGTAGAGAAATGGAGAGGGCTGAAACAGACATAGTCCAAGGGATCAATACGGAAGTGCATTATCAGGAAAACAGTATGAAGGAAATAGCATTTTAACTAAAGCCTCCGGAATTTGGGAGGGAAAGAGCTCTGAGAAAGTAAAATTTGACCGAGCAACATTATGAAAGACCAGTTGAGTCTGTTGAGTTCTCTGGTTAATAAAAGCCTTTGGTTTTTAGTGAAAGCTTTTTTTTCTCTCTAAATTCATCTTCAAACCATAATAAGTTAGCAAAAGTTTCTGTATAATCTGTCGATGTTTCGAATGGTATTTTAAGATTTTAGAGTTGTGAATTTTCATCTTGTTTTATGTTTCCATAGATGTTTTATTAGGAAAATCAATTTAAAAGACTGCCCAAGGGCTGCTTGTGGTATGTTATTTAAATCTAGGTATCCGGAATTATTTATCAACAAAAGAAAATGTATTCCATACTACTGCATCCCTGTACTTCCTTGTGAGTGTGAATTTAAAACTTTGTCATTTGACTATTTGTGTATGATCCCTAGACACTTTTACAGTAGTGTGCTAAAAAGTTGTGTTCTTTCACCCAATATAAAGTCTCAATGTCCTTTTAAAATGATGAATACAGTTGTAGTTTTGTTTATAATAATGATGATTCTGATTAATATGTTTTTGTTTACTGTGAGTCAGCCACTGTGCTTTTTCCTTACTTATATAATGCAATCCACCATATGACTCTCCGCAATAGGCTGCAGAAAACTTAAACCAACACTCGTGTTTGTGAATCTGTGATCCTTATCATGTTTCTTCACGTTTTTCGTTAGCACATTCATGCATAAAATATGCATATTTAATTAGTATCTATATCACAAATGTATAATATGTCCAGTGTATTTCTAGGGAGGGAAATTGCATATCACCAAGTCTGCTTCAAAACTGCCCACCTAGAAACTTCTTTCACTTAGTCTGAAATTTTTCATTTGGGGAAATTAGGTGAAAAAAAAGAGGAGAAGGAGTAGAAGATGGAGAGGAGAAGGAAAAGAAAGACAAAAGGAAGCATTTGTTGTGAAGCTGCCAGTTGAAACATATGAAATGAATACAGGGTAGGCAAAAGCTTAAAATAATAAGCAGTGGGATTGTGATAAGAAGATAGCTAAAAAAAAAACCTGTGTTTTAAAAATTTCTCATATAAATATAGAATCAGAGCTGGATTTTTATAGCAGCCAAAGCCAATATTTTCTCAAGCTGTCATTATTGTAATGACTCCTTTACATTGTAGGAGTGAGTGTGTGTGTGTGTGTGTGTGTGTGTGTGTTGGTTGTTCTCAGTCTTTGGATTCTCCTAGTATTTCTCTTTAATGAAGAAAATTTATACTTCTTTTGCCTGTTCTATTGTCCGAATATGACCAATGGAAATCCTCTAGACCTAGAAATTCTAAAGCTAATTCCAGATATGGCTAAGACTTGTGCAAGAGTAAACAAAACTTGCTATCCCTGAACATGGTCTATGATATTAGTTGTGACTATTCTGAATTCACGTGAAGTAAAATTCATGATATGAAATGATTTACTGCATTTTTGTGAAAAGATAATCTATCTGAAGAGGGGAGAAACATAGGGTTTAAAATGTAACATAGGATGAATATTCAATGAGAATAGGGTTATTTCTTTTGTCTGTTCTGTTTATTAACATATTCTAAAAATCTAGAACATTGCCTGGATCACCGTAGATTATCATTAAATAGTGATCGACTAAGTGTTAAAAAATTATTTAAATATTTAAACATATTATATATTAAATTGAATAATTAGAAAAAAGAAGTGAAAGAAATTTAGCTATTTGGCTTTGGACATGAAAAAATTGGGTGAAAATGTAAAAGCCAGATGAAAATAACAGATGGACTCCTACCGAACACTGCTGGGAGAATGGGCAAGTGTGTGCACAAACAGGTAGGAATGACTTTTTAAGTTCTGCTCCTTTATGACATGGGAATTATTTTAGTAAAGCTATAAAACCCTGTATACTGAGAAGAGGTGAGAGTTATAGACATTTAATGCACTGATTCAAGTCTTCACCTTTATTTTAATCAAGTGCAGAAGGATATTAAAATTCCATTCTAAGATTTTCCCATCAAAACATGCAAATTACCCTTTCGGGTCTTTAACTACGCTGAGATATAGGACCTAACAGGTTATGAAATGAAACATGATTATGGGCCAAGGACATTTTTCTTTCAAAACCTTTATAACATAAAACTTTAAAATGTTTTATGACTCTTCTATATAAGTAGAAACTAAACTTTTAAAAGCAAAGTACTTCCTACAAATTATTTTTAAATTTCTAACCTGGTAAAAGTGAAGTTAGACCCTTTGCATTCACAAGTAAACCACTATGTGAAAAACTACAAATTCACATAAACCATTTAGTCTTTTTTGAATTATTTTATTTTTCAGTCCACTTATTTAGAATTGAGTTTTCTATTACTACTCCAGATAATAAGTAGACAGATAAAGAGAGGGAGACAGAGAGAGAAAGAGAGAGAGACAGAGACAGAGAGAGAGAGAAAGAGGGAGAGAGAAACATAGAATTGAAAACTAACTTATGCTGCTTCTTGATGTGCGATGGGGACATTCATTTTTAATTATGATTTTTCCACGTTTATCTCCCTAAATACCTGCTGCTCTCCTTGTTGACCCAGGACTTCCACTGGCTAGTCCAGTTGGGTGAGATGTGGAAGTGAGAAGGGGTATGGAATTAAACATGTAGGAATACAGAACACAGGTAATATTCAGCCTCTTACATAAAACATAGAATTTTTATAATAGAAATAATATGATAATCCAGGATTGTTTGGTGGTTGGAAAGTGACGCTCATCCAGTTGAAAGCAGTACAATACTCACTGATGATGTTGAGCCGTGGCAGAAAGGTGTAACTCCCAGTCAGCCAAGTGATGGCGAGGGCGAGCAAGCCACACCCCCCCGTGCGCTGTGTTGTCAGAGAGTTTTCCCCACTGGAGATGAATGTGTTCTGAGCACACTAGAGACAGGCCAGGCTAAGCTGAGATGTTCAGCAGTGTGTTAAATACATTTTCAACTTACAGTATTTTCAACTTAAGATGTGTTGTAGGGATGTATCCCAATCATAAATTGAGGAGCATCTGTACATAGCAATAATATTGAGGCCAGAGAAAGAGCCTTTTCTTCAGTCTCTGATGAGGGTTCTGGATAGAGATGACATCTTGTGCCTCCCTGCCCAAATATCCCAAAATGTTGAGACACAGTTCACAGTAACTTGTTCAGAGAGATAAATGGTCCTGGAAAAATCTCTTGGGTTTCGCTTTCTGTTCTACTTAAATCTCCGGGTGACATGAGTGCTGAGTTGAAATGACTTTTTCTCGAGGTCCAATGTAAAAAGCAGATTTCAAAGGAGGGGCTGGTTGTGGAGAAATGGAATAGGAAGCTGAGCAGAGAGCAAAAACCCTCACTCACAAAGCGGTGTTTACGACTGAAAGCGGTCATAGTTAGGCCAAATAATTCAGGAAAGTCTCTCGGACCTTGAGTACTATAAAAAGAAAGATGGAAGTATCCATCACACCAGGTACAGACCGCAGTCACCCGTGCCAACAGAGCAAACAGCGGTACACTGGAAGGAAGCCATTGCCTCTATCACTGAAGTACAGTGTGGAACCAAAGAGGCAGTTCTGCAGAGAGAACCGGGGATGAAGAGGGATAATGAACAACAAAAAAAAAAAACCACTTCATTTAAATTAGAGCTTGAATGCTTATAAATTAGTAAATTGGTATAAATTTAAAACAGATTTCAAAAATATTTTTCACTATCAGCAGAGAAAGGTACCGATGGAAAACAAATCATCTATGGTAAAACAAGATAAAATTAAAGAAATACCACCATTGCTACAGATTTTAGTTTTAATAATAGTTAAGTTTTATCTTATTGCAAACATATCTTGAAGATAATATAAAGTGGAAAAGATTATAGACTTTTCTTTTCAATAATGGTAATCTAACTGATTAATTCAAACAGCTGTAGTATGGGGTTGGTATCAGTTGTATAAACTGTGAAACCTAAAAAAGCAGACGAAAGTATAGAGATCTTATTCAAAAAGACTACAGTTGACTATTGAACAACATGGATTTGAACTTCACAAGTCGACTTATAAATGAATTTTTCTGTAAAATTTATACCAAGTGTGCCTGCCTTTCTTGCCACCCTTGACACAGCAAGACCATCCCCTCCTCTTCGTTTTTCTCAGTCTACTCATTGTGAAGACTATGATAAAGACCTTCATGATGCATCAGTTCCACTTAATGAATAACAAATATATTTTCTAATAACATTGTCTTTTCTTTCATCTTACTTCGTTATACCGGACCGAGCGTAGAAAGTCAACACCAAGACAAAAGTATGCCAAATTGCAGGGTTTATTGCCGGCCACCACGGAGGACTCACGTCTCTCCAACCCGTGGCAGAGAAAGAAGGGTGACAAGACCTTTTTATACCCGTAAAACCGCCTTGGGAGTGGGGGTGAGGAGCCGGGATGGGGATGAAAGGCTTCAGTCATTTCAAGGGCTAAATCACCTCCTGGGCCGAGATGAGGGTGCGGGGCGGGAATGGGGGTGAGGGGATTCCGGACATTCCGAGGGCCAGGGGACTATCTGACATTCTGATGGTTACTTAAGTGGTTCACAAAAGCTAAGATTAGCATCTGTTTACACGTTGTCTGGGTAGGGTGGGGATCCACAGATCTTTTAGTTACTTATTATAACTCATTTCTGTCTTTTATGATAGCGAAAAAAATATTTTTGAAATCTATTTTAAATTTATGCCAATTTTCTAAATGATGAATTCATTTACAAACATTCAAGCTGGAATTCCTAGGGGAATAGTGAGCAAGATAGGCATGGAGAGGCTCGTTCTATCCGTGGACCTCCTGGATCCTAGCCGTAGGAGACCCCAGGATCCTCAGAGGCATCTGAGCTGGCAGGGAGACCTGCCTGGAGAGTGGGCAGAGACATGACTTCAGCCTCAAAAGATCCAGGAAAGTCTGACATGGGAATGGCTGCAGTAGAGCCCGACCATAGGTACCCATCCCCTAAGGATCACCATACTCCTGTAGGTAGCTCTGGCTTTTCTTGGCTTCAGGATCTGGACAGAGCAAGGCTGTCTTGTCTCTAGGAAGGGGCCAGTATCATCTAAGTGCCCCTCTATCTGCCAGCCTCTCCCAGGGTTCCTGTCTGGCCACACCTGCCTGCAGCACAGCCTCAGCTTGCTATAGCTTCTTGACCAGCAGATGTCACCTGATCATCAGAGTGCTTTTGCAGATGACCCACAGCCAGTGTGCACCCACCTGCAGCCTCCCGTGCTGCCTGGTACATACCCACAGCCTTCCCTGGCAGGCATGCCTTCACACGCAGCCTCCCCACTGCACCCCACCAATGTTCATGCATGTTGGAATACCCTACCACCCCTCCAGAGTGCTTTTGCCAGCAGCCCCCATTGTATTGTTGTCGCTAATAGACTGGGAACACCTCAGCTCCTCCAGAACAGCTTAACCTAAAGAGGGCAGAGAACAAACTCACGTGCCTGCTCCCAGCCCTACAGCATTATAGCACATAGCCCAGGAGTGCTTAACTGAGCCTCGGCCCAGCAAAAACATCCAGAAATAAAGCCAGTTGACTGTACCCAAGTTCTACCACAGTCAAGCCCTCAAGGACATCAAAGAATATAAAAGCAAAGAAAACTTCATCCAGAAGAGAGCAACTTCAAAGATTAAAGAAACACCAACCCACACGGAGGAGAAAGAACGAGTACAAGATCTCTGACAATTCTAAAAGCCACAGTGGCTTCTTATTTCCAAACAAGAGCACAGGCTCCCCAGCAATGGTTCTTAGTCAGACTGAAATGGCTGAAAAGATAGGCATAGAATTCAGGACCTGGATGGCAAGGAAATTCACTGACATACAGGAGAAAGTTAAAATCCAGCATAAGGAACAATAAGACTACTTAATAGTTGAAAGAGGACATCGCCATTTTAGGAAAAAAAGCAAACTTACAGCCACTTTAAGAAAAAAGGAAACTGAACTTCTGGAAATAAAATGTTCACTACAGGAATTTCAGAATGCCGTTGGAAGCACTTATAAGAGAATGGAAAAAGCTGAGGAAAGAATCACAGAACTCCAGGAATACTCCTTCGAATAAACCCCAGGGACAAAAATAAGGAGAAAACAATTTAAAAAATAGACAAACCTCTGAGAAATATTGGATTATGTAAACAGACCAAACTGATGATTTATTGGCATTTCTGAAAGAGATGGAGAGAGGGAACGTACCTTAGAAACATAGTTGAATGTCCATTGTCTTTAGCCTTGCTGAAGAGAGAGCCCCTGCCAGGTACTAGAAAAGATGACCAAGCCAAGAAAGAGTCATCAGGTTTCTCAAAAAGCATTTTACAACCTGCACTCTTTTGAAGTCTCCTGAGAGTTTCCTCTGCGCAATAAAACTTGGTGTCCACAATTCTTTAACTTCAGCATTCCTTTCTGTTGATTCCAAGTCTTTGGATAAATTCAACCAATTGTCAACCAGAAAATGTTTAAATTTACCTAAAGCCTGGAAGCCCCTGCCTTGAGTGGTCCCACCTTTCGGAACCAAACCAATGTATTTCTTTTTTTTTATTTTTATTTTTTTTTTGAGACAGAGTTTCGCTCTTGTTACCCAGGCTGGAGTGCAATGGCGCGATCTCGGCTCACCGCAACCTCCGCCTCCTGGGTTCAGGCAATTCTCCTGCCTCAGTCTCCTGAGTAGCTGGGATTACTGGCACGCACCACCACGCCCAGCTAATTTTTTGTATTTTTAGTACAGACGGGGTTTCACCATGTTGACCAGGATGGTCTCGATCTCTTGACCTTGTGATCCACCCGCCTCGGCCTCCCAAAGTGCTGGGATTACAGGCATGAGCCACTGCGCCCGGCCCAATGTATTTCTTAAATGTATTCGCTTTGGTCTCATGCCTCCCTAAAATATATAAAACCAAACTGTACCTTGACTGCCTTGGGCACATGTTCTCAGGACCGCCTGAGGGCTGCGTCATGGGCCATGGTCACTCATATTTGGTTCAGAACAGATCTCTTAAAATATTTTACAGAGTTTGATTCTTTTTATCAGCAGAACTAAGACTTCTCCTAGATAATTTACATTTATTTAATAATGACATGGTTTTTTATTTTCCTTACAAAAATCTAGTAAAGTAGCTATGACAATTTCATGTGGAAACTGAGGCCCAATTAGTCATTCATCAGTGGGTCCAGAGTCAGGCAGCAGGTAACAGAATGAGTGTTTGTTTGAATAAAGTTGTGAATGACAGGAGAGAATACACTTTTTTAAAGTGGCTTCTCAGAATCTGTTTAAAAATATTACATGAACTTAACTTTTAATGGGTGGTCACAAATTAAGGAAAACTAGCATTCACTGATTATATAATAATTATGCGAGTATCTTTACAGAAATTACTTGTAATAATAACGACACCATTTGTTAGAGACATGCTTAGGAAGAATTAACAAAAGTAAAGTTTACTGGAGAGGAATTTTACTGGTAGCAAGAATCTCATCGTATGTGTTTGTTGACTAAGTCCCTGAAAAGTCCACTAAAATATATTCTTCATAATACAAAGGCAAGTTTACTATTTAATGTAGTAAGGGAGACCAATATTTTGAGTGCTTCTTAATAGCTACTTAGAGTGAAGAGGCCACAGACAGGCGGTTTTGAGATATCTGATATCTGATTTAAGATAATTCTCTCAACTTGGAGCCTGCTTGAGACTGGGTAAGGACTAAGGAACAATAGTTAAGGATTAGCGACTACAGGGAGGCAAGGCTTTGGAAGGGACTCTTGAAGAGTCGATATCCAGTTGATTAGTGGGTTTGAATAATCTATTGTCCTGAAAAGAGAGAAGTGAGGACTAGTTGAGTAATCTATTGTTCAGATAAACAGATTAGGGGATGTTTCTGAAACTAACAATAACGTCAGATTTAATGTTACCTGGGCAAGAGTTTCTAGGCTTAGTTAAGTCATATCGGAGCAGATGGATTGCTTTTCACATTGTTGTTCAAAAACTTCATCAACAATTTCAGTTTCTTTATTTTTCCATTCTTGACATCTTTTAAAAGTGACATTTATCACTACAGTTGAAAGGTAACTTGAACAGTTTCAAATACCACATTCCCATTTCATGTGTTAGAAAAAAGAGAAGGAACAAAAGTCTAGGTCCTCCCAGTCTGTTCCTTTTAAAAATGTCTTGCTAGAAGTCTTATATTTTTATTTCATTCCATTGGCCACAGAAGACTTTATGATTAGTTCTAGCTGTAAAGAAAGAGGGAAGGCAAATCTTTAGGCTGCTTACAGGCTCTATGGTAGAGGAAGAAAGTGAAAGTAGATTGTAAATTGATTTTTGTTTCTATACACAAATACACAGCAAATTTTATCTGAATAATTTCCTAACTGGCACAGTTATTAATAGACATAAGATATCATGTTGAACTATATTATATTCCCAGGAACTCTGCCATGTTATTTACATGTATCATTTTATGAAACCTCAATCCTATTAGGTAGGTGTTAATATTATTCCCTTTGCAGCTGAGGAAAGTGATGGTGCTTATCTTACCCAAGGACAGAGTTATTAGGTATCAGAGAAGGGATGTGGAACCCGGAACTATTTTGCTTCTAAGATTATGCTATTCTCATTACATCCACTGCTTCTTCCAATGTAAAGATGCAACAGTCAACTGAAATGATCATATTAACTGTGATTCATTAATGATTATAAACCAACTATCCTATATCCAAATAATGGTTGTAATTAGAAATACCTATAATCAGATAATAAATCAAATTTGTGTAAGTATCCAGAATGTGCTTTTCACATGATAAACTCTGATTTTAAGAAAAAAAATTTACCTAATGTGGAATAGAGTACTGTAGCATGCTTTTTAAATGTACTGAAGGGAATGAAATGGAGCTGGTGTTATGAGCCATATTTTTGTTAGATATGTATATCTAACAAAATGTATATATTCAAAATGATTGAATAATAATATCTTACAAGTTGCAGATTCAAAAATACATTTAAAAACTCATCTGAAAGCCAGGCAGCATGGATTTTTAAAATTCTCGTGTACAATCTGCATAGCTAATTATTTTAAATAGAAATCTCAGTAGAATCATACATTTAGTAAAATTATTTTCTCTTACTATGCTGCAAAATTCTGTCATGTTTACATCATAAAATCAAGTGATTGAAAATTAGAACCACAGTGTTGCCGTTACTCTTTGAGTCTGTTATGAAGACATAATACGCAATCTCTCCAGAAAATAGTTAAACCAAAATCAAGCAATCTAACAATAACAAAATATCCATTACAGCTAACATCCTGCAGATTTTTTTAAAGACAACTGCTTCTTGAACTGCTGATTGTAATTCAGAATTGACTCTCTGACCATGACCTTATAGATTCCTTGGGGTGAGTAGATCACAAGGGAATATACATCTTCACTTACATTGGCTGAAACACTTAAAAATTAGGCCAAACAGATTGCTCCCATATGGCACTGGATCTTTGTATGTACACAGAGCACACAGTTGTTGCTACAAGACGTGGCCTGACAGATATTTAGAAAAGTCATTTCATCAACACAACAACGAAAGCAAAACACACAAAACAAATCCGAGGTATATGGAAATCTCTGTCATCATGAACTATCTCCAAAGCATCATGTAACGTGTTGTTTTGTATTAGTAATCCCTGCACCAGGACCCTGAGTATGAGTCAGGGCC
Source organism: Callithrix jacchus (assembly GCF_049354715.1). Taxonomy (NCBI): domain Eukaryota; kingdom Metazoa; phylum Chordata; class Mammalia; order Primates; family Cebidae; genus Callithrix; species Callithrix jacchus. Next base: position 47,198,820 of record NC_133519.1, read on the forward strand.
AGTATGTTTATAGTCTTGTTATTATTCTTGCCGTTTACAGGCTCTTCTGGAATGGGTTAGATAGGGGGAAACTAGCATATAAAGAAACATGCCTTCTTTCTAAAATAACTTTGAGCAAATAAGCAATGCACTCTGGCAGCTATGTTATGTTTTTTCCTTCATTGCTGGCATATATGAAAAGTATCTACCATGAAAAACAGCCATTCAAGGTATCTTATTACCAGATAGTTTAACAAAACTGCCATGTGAGAAAAATTAGTTTCCTAATTGTTTGCTTTTAAAGAATAACTCTGCTATCTGCCGGTCTTCTCGCCTGCCTGTCTGGTTTCTTGCCTTTCCATCTGCCTTCACTTCTTCCTTACTGAATAGTTGAGTCTAAGAGTCATTAGATCAGGTTCGACAAGGTAGGAATCTCGCTGTGCTTGGTGTTAGAGAGTTTAGCACAGTGCAGGCGTGAGGAGAATGCCTACCCTGTGGCGAGGTAACAGGTATTTCTCCCCGTGCTATCCCTCCCCAACTCTCCACCCGCTGCTGTCCCTCCCCTATTTCTACCCAACAGACCCCAGTGTGTGATGCTCCCCTCCCTGTGTCCATGTGTTCTCATTGTTCAACATTCACCTATGAGTGAGAACATGCAGTGTGTGATTTTCTGTTCTTGTGTCAGTTTGCTGAGAATGATGTTCTCCAGATTCATTCATGTCCCTACAAATGACACAAACTCATCATTTTTGATGCCTGCATAATATTCCATGGTATATATGTGGCACATTTTCCCTGTCCAGTCTATCATTGATGGGCATTTGGGTTGGTTTCAGGTCTTTGCTATTGTAAACAGTGCTGTGATGAACATTTGTGTGCATGTGTCCTTATAGTAGAATGATTTATAATCCTTTGGATATATACCCAGTAATGGGATTGCTGGGTCAGATGGAATTTCTATTTCTAGATACTTGAGAAATCGCCACACTTTCTTCCACAATCGTTGAACTAATTTATACTCCCACCAACAACGTAAAAGTGTTTCTATTTCTCCACATCCTCTCCAGCATCTGTTGTCTCCAGATTTTTTAATGATCACCATTATAACTGGCGTGAGATGGTATCTCTATGTGGTTTTGATTTGCATTTCTCTAATGACCAGTGATGATGAACATTTTTTCATATGTGTGTTGGCCTCATGAATGTCTTCTTTTGTAAAGTGTCTGTTCATATCCTTTGCCCACTTTTGAATGGGCTTGTTTTTTTCTTGTAAATCTGTTTTAGTTCTTTGTAAATTCTGGATATCAGCCCTTTGTCAGATGGGTAGATTGCAAAAATTTTTTCCCATTCTGTTGGTTGCCGATTCACTCTAGTGACTGCTTCTTTTGCCGTGCAGAAGCTCTGGAGTTAATTAGATCCCATTTGTCTATTTTGGCTTTTGTTGCCAATGGTTTTCATGTTTTGGTTATGAAGTCCTTGCCTATAGCTATGTCCTGAATGGTTTTGCCTAGATTTTCTTCTAGGGTTTTTATGGTGTTAGGTCTTATGTTTAAGTCTTTAATCCATCTGAAGTTAATTTTAGTGTAAGGTGTCAGGAAGGGGTCCAGTTTCTGCTTTCTGCACATGGCTAGCCAGTTTTCCCAACACCATTTATTGAACAGGGAATCCTTTCCCCATTGCTTGTTTTTGTCAGGTTTGTCAAAGATCGATGGTTGTAGATATGTTGTGTTGCCTTCCAGGCCTCTGTTCTGTTCCATTGGACTATATCTCTGTTTTGGTACCAGTACCATGCTGTTTTAATTACTGTAGCCTTGTAGTATAGTTTGAAGTCCAGTCATGTGATGCCTCCCGCTTTGTTCTTTTTGCTTAGAATTGACTTGGCTATGTGGGCTCTCTTTTTATCTCCCCATCCCCAATACTCTTCTAGCCTCTAACCATCATTCTAGTCTATATCTTCATGCGTTCAATTTTTAAAAATTCTCACAAGTGCCATTTTTGTTTTTCTGAGACTAATTTCATTTAATACAATGTCCTTCAGTTTCATCCAAGTGACGGACTTTCATTATTTTATGGCTGAATAATATTGTGTTATGTGTATGTATCATCTTTATCCATTCATCCAATGATGGACACTTAGTTTGATCCCATATTTTGGCTATTGTGAATAGAACACCAAAAATCATGAGAGTGCGAATATCTGCTTGATATACTGATTTCCTTTTTTTTTTTAGTTATATACCCAGCAGTGGGATTACTGTCATATAGTAGACTGGTTTTAGTTTTTTGAGAAACTTTCACACTGTTCTTTATAGTGACTGTACTTATTTACATTTCCAACAACAGTAAACAAGCGTTTCCCTTTCTTCACACCCTCACCAGTATTCATTATTGCCTGAATTTTGGGTAAAAACCATTTGAGCTAAGGAGAGATGATATTATTGTAGTTTTAATTCACATTTATTTTATGATTAGTGGCATTGAATGTTTTAATATACTAGTTGGTCATTTGTATGTCTTTTGAAAATATGCATACTCAAATATTTTGCCTATTTTAAAATTTGATTATTATTATTTGCCAGCTTTTCACGTACCTTATATATTCTGGTTACTAATTCCTTACCACATGGCAGTTTGCAAATATTTTCTTCCATTCCGTGAGTTGTCTTGTCACTTTGTTGATTGTTGCCTTTGCTGAGCAGAAGCATTTTAGCTTAATCTAATCCAATTTGTCTATTTTTTTCTTTGATTACCTGTGCTTTTGAGATCTTATACAAAAAATCTTTACTCAGACCACTGTTCTGGAAAATGTCCCTTTTGTTTTCTTCTAATAGTTTTGCACTGGTGGTACATTTAAGTCTTTTATCCATTTTGATTTGATTTTTTCTATTTAATAAGAGACAGTTAACTACTTTCATTCTTATACATACAGATAGCCTGTTTTCCTAAAACCACTTTTTTATTTACTTATTAACTTTTATTTTAGGTGTAAGGGCAAAAGTATGGGTTTGTTATATAGGTAAACTTATATGATGGAGTTTTTATGTGCAGACTATTACTCACCGGCTATGAAACTTAGTACCCAATAGTTATTTTTTTTTTGTTCCTTTCCCTCCTCTCGCCCTTCACCCTCAGGTAGACACCAGTGTCTGTTGTTCCCCTTGCTGTGGCCATGAGTTCACATCATTTAGCTCCCACGTATAAGTGAGAACATGTGGTATTTGGTTTTCTGTGCCAGTGTTAGTTTACTAAGGATAAAAGCCTCCAGATTTCTATCGACGTTTCCAGGAAAGACAGATCTCATTCTGTTTTATGGCTGCATGGTATTCCGGAGAGTATATGAACCACACTGTCTTTATCTAATCTGCCATTGATAGGCATTTAGATGGAATCCAGGTCTTTGCTGTCGTAGATAGTGCTGCAATGAACATTCACAGGCACATCTTTTTGGTAAAATGATTTATATTCCGCTGGGTATGTACCCAGTAATGGGACTGCTAGGTTGAATGGTAGTTTTGTTTTCAGCTCTCTGAGGATTTTTTCACACTGCTTTCCATAATGGCTGAACTAATTTACACTCCTACCAACAGTTTATAAACATTCCTTTCTCTCCACAACCTTGACAGCATCTCTTAAGTTTTTGACTTTTTCATAGTAGCCACTCTGACTGTTGTGAGATGGTATTTCATTGTGGTTTTGATTTACATTCCTCCAATGATCAGTAATATTGAGAATGTTTTTTTTTTTTTTGAGATGGAGTTTCGCTCTTGTTTACCCAGGCTGGAGTGCAATGGCGTGATCTCGGCTCACTGCAACCTCCGCCTCCTGGGTTCAGGCAATTCTCCTGCCTCAGCCTCCCAAGTAGCTGGGAGCATTTTTTCATATACTTATTGGCTGCATGTATGTCTCCTTTGAAAAGTGTTCATGTTCTTTTTTTTTTTTTTTTTTTTTAATTTACGTTCTCCAGATCTTGCAGGATTGTTACATAGTTATACACATGCCATGGTGGTTTGCTGCCTCCATCCCCCCATCACCTTCATTAGGTATTTCTACTAATGTTATCCCTCCCCAATCTCCCTATCCCCTGCTATCCCTTCCCTATCCCCCCACCCACCAACAGACCCCAGTGTGTGATGTTCCCCTCCATGTGTCTATGTGCTCTCATTATTCAACAGCCACTTATGAGTGAGAACATGCAGTGTTTGGTTTTCTGTTCCTTTGTCAGTTTGCTGAGAATGATGGGTTCCAGATCCATCCATGTCCCTGCAAAGGACATGAATTCATTCTTTTTTATGGTTGCATAGTATTCCATGGCATATGTGTGCCACATTTTCTTTATCCAGTCTATCATTGATGGGCATTTGGGTTGGTTCCAAGTCTTTGCTATTGTAAATAATGCTGCAATGAATGTATGTGTGCATGCGTCTTTATAATAGAATGATTTATAATCCTTTGGATATATACCCAGTAAGGGAATTACTGGGTCAAATGGTATTTCTATTTCTAGATCCTTGAGGAATTGCCACACTGTCTTCCACAATGGTTGAAATAATTTACACTCCCACCAACAGTGTAAAAGCATTCTTTTTTCTCCACATCCTCTCCAACATCTGTTTTCTCCAGATTTTTTAATGATCACCATTCTAACTGGTGTGAGATGGTATCTCAATGTGGTTTTGATTAGCATTTCTCTAATGACCAGTGATGATGAGCATTTTTTCATGTTTGTTGGCCTCATATATGTCTTCTTTTGAAAAGTGTCTGCTCGTATCCTTTGCCACTTTTTGATGGGGTTGTTTTTTCTTGTATATTTGTTTTAGTTCTTTGTATATTCTGGATATTAGCCCTTTGTCAGATGGGTAGCTTGCATAAATTTTTTTCCCATTTGGTTGATTGCTTGTTCACTTTAATGATTGTTTCTTTTGCTGTGAAGAGCTCTTAAGTTTAATTATATCTCATTGTCTATTTTGGCTTTTGTTGCCATTGCTTTTGGAGTTTTAGTCATGAATTCCTTCCCTATGCCTATATCTTGAATGATATTGCCTATGTTTTCTTATAGGATTTTTATAGTGTTAGGTCTTGTGTTTCAATCTTTAATCCATCTGGAGTTCATTTTTGTGTAAGGTATAAGGAAGGGGTTCAGTTTAAGCTATCTGCACATTGCTAGCCAGTTTTCCCAACACCATTTATTAAATAGGGAATCCTTTCCCTATTGATTGTTTTTGTCACGTTTGTCAAAGATCAGATGGTTGTAGATGTGTGGCCTGACTTCAGAAGCCTCTGTTCTGTATCATTGGTCTATATCTCTGTTTTGGGACCAGTATCATGCTGCTTTGATTACTGTAGCCTTGTAGTATAATTTGAAGTCAGGTAGCATGATGCCTGCAGCTTTTTTTTTTGCTCGTGATTGTTCTTTTTGCTTATGATTGCTTAAGTGGACTCGCTTTTTGTTCCATATGAAGTTTAAGGTGGTTTTTTCCAGTTCTGTGAAGAAGGTCAATGGCAGCTTGATAGGGATAGCATTGAATCTATAAATTACTTTGGACATTATGGCCATTTTCATAATATTGATTCTTCCTCTTTCCTGATTGCTCTGTTTAGAACTTCCAATACTATATTGAGTAGGAATGGTAAGAGAGGGCAACCTTGGCTAGTGAGTTTTCAAAGGGAATGCTTCCAGTTTTTGCCCATTCAGTATGATATTGCCTGTGGGTTTGTCATAAATAGCTTTTATTATTTTGAGATACATTCCATCAATACCTAGTTTATTAAGAGTTTTTAGCATAAAAGGCTGTTGAATTTTGTTAAAGACCTTCTCTGCATCTCTTGAGACAATCATGTGGTTTTTGTCTTTGGTTCTGTTTATGTGGTGAATTACCTTTATAGATTTCCATATGCTAAACCAGCCTTCATCCCTGGGATGAAGCCTACTTGACTGTGATGGATAAGCTCTTCGATATGCTGTTGTATCAGTTTGCCACTTTTTATCGAAGATATTTGCATCCATGTTCATCATGGATACTGGCATAAAATTTTCTTTTTTAGTTGTGTCTTTGCTGGGTTTTGGTATCAGGATCATGCTGGTCTCATAAAATGAGTTAGGGAGGATTCCCTATTTTTGTATTGTTTGGAATAGTTTCAGAAGGAATGGTACAAGCTCCTCTTTGTACATCTGGTAGAATTTGGCTGTGAACCCATCTGGACCTGGACTTTTTTTGGTGGTAGGCTCTAATTGCTGCCTCCACTCCAGACTTTGTTATTGGTCTCTTCAGGGATTCAACTTCTTCCTGGTTTAGTCTTGGGAGGGTGTAAGTGTCCAGGAATTTATCCATTTCTTCTAGATTTACTGGTTTATGTGCATAGAGCTGTTTGTAGTAATCTCTGATGTTTGTATTTCTGTTGAATCAGTGGTGTTATCCATATTCTCTACCAATTTTTTTAATGAGGCTTTTTTTTCTTGTAAATATGTAAGTTTCTTATATATGCTGGATATTAGACCTTTGTCAGATGCATAGTTTGCAAATATTTTCTCCCATTATGTAGATTGTCTGTTTACTCTGCTGATTGTTTCTTTGGTTGCACAGAAGCTCTTTAGTACTTGAACCCCATTTATCAATTTTTAGTTTTGCTAAGATTGCTTTGGGCATCTTTGTCATGAAATCCTTGCCCATTCCTATGTGCAGGATAGTATTGCCTAGATTGTCTTTCAGGGTTTTTATGGTCTTGGATTTAAATTTAAGTCTTCAATCCATCTTGAGTTTTTTGTGTATGGTGCACGGAATGGTTCAGTTTCAATATTTTGCATGTGGCTAGTCAGTTATCCTAGCAGCAAATATAAATTCACACATTTACATGACTGTTGTTCCCAACCTCTTCAGTGCAAGTTTTCTTTTCTTTTTTTTTTTTTTTTTTGAGACGGAGTTTCGCTCTTGTTACCCAGGCTGGAGTGCAATGGCGCGATCTCGGCTCACCGCAACCTCCCCCTCCTGGGTTCAGGCAATTCTCCTGCCTCAGCCTCCTGAGTAGCTGGGATTACAGGCACGCACCACCGTGCCCAGCTAATTTTTTGTATTTTTAGTAGAGATGGGGTTTCACCATGTTGACCAGGATGGTCTCGATCTCTTGACCTCGTGATCCACCCGCCTCGGCCTCCCAAAGTGCTGGGATTACAAGCGTGAGCCACCGCGCCCAGCCGCAAGTTTTCTTGATATTATGTAAAAACCAGTCCCTGAGATAGCACAGCTGATTTTTTTTGCTATTATGAATGTGGTTTCTGGTGTCAAAAGTTGTTCAATTTGGTGTTACTGTAGGGGGCAATTGCTTGTTGGGGGTTCAATTTAGCTACCAAACTCTTATCTCTTCCCTCAAGTTACCCACCTGAATATCAAAAGTAATAAAACAAATTAAAATTTGTACCATCTGATACAAAGGAATGAGAACACATCCTTATTTCTGTAATATTCCTGTGAAAAACTAATAAGCTAAATTTAACAGTATCAATATATTCTATAAATGCAATTTGAGAGACATTCTGTAAAATGTTATATCCAATAATATTTAAAATATCAACTCCATGAAAGTCAAAACAACTGCTACAGAATTAAAAAAAAAGTTCATGACAACCAAGTGTAAGAGGTGATAATGTATTTGTCCCTTTTACCATAAAGAACCTCATTAAGAAAATTTGCAAAATATAAATAGAGTCTTTGGACTAGATGCTAGAACTATATACATGTTAATGACCTGACTTAATGGCTGCATTGTGTGACATACAGGAGAATGTCCTTGTTTTTAATTGATATGTATTAATGTATTCAGGTGTGAGTGGGCGTCATTGAGAAAACTACTCTTAACAGATTTAGGAACAAAAGGATTCTTTGCCATAACCTTGCAGGATCAACAGCTTGTGGTTGTACCAAATTAAAAAGAAAAAACATTTTTGACAATTATAATTTTATACAACTAGCTACAATAGTTTAACTGTGAAACACTCAACCCACTATTTTCCATAAAAACCTCTCTTGGAAGTCAAAGACAATAAACTTGCTCTAAAGGGATCACACGATAATTGTGTCTGTAAGAAACCAGGCAGAGATACGGAAAGCTTCTAAGGAGCTTTCTGTTTAAAAAATGTTTAAAATGTGTATTTCTAAATTACCCTAATATTATATCTACCAATTACTGCTACTTATTTCTTTATAACTTCTAAAATTAATTTAGTTTCCCATTACTCTTTTTTCTTTTCTTGGCTGAAATCCATGTTTCCATATCTCTTTAGGCTGTTTAAAACAAGGTATAGTTTATGGGATTCTCTTTCAGATTTTTTCTCTGTTGTCTCATGGGACAAGTTTTAAGAGAATAAATTTGCTTACATAAATTTCAGCGTAGTTAGTAGCTGAGATTGTAGAAAAAGATAAGACAAAAGAAAGTCATTTTCTAGATAAAACTATTGACATAAAACACTAAATACTCTAAACTGCTGGAATGTAAGTTAAAATTACAATAAAGTTTTTAATTATTTAAAATAAATTATAACCCATATAAATACTAGCACCTATATTACTTGAAATAATTCACAATTTGGCTCAAGAACATACATTAGAACTCCTGATAAAAATATAATAAATGTTGTTTCCATATAATAGTACCTTCTTACGAGAGTTACTTTAGGCTTTGTTATTGGAGTTGAGTGCTGCATTTTAGCAAATTGAAAATTAAAATATTTTATCCTACCATCAATCCTGCCTGTCTCCTAGAAGAGTATAACTAAAATCAACTGTAAAACTCTAATGGAGTAAACCTACAGCTAACAATTTGCTCTGTTGCATCAAGTGACTTATTTTGTGTGCGGTATGACAAAAATATGATTAATTCACTCTCTGTATAAAAACTTCTCTGCTGGTATCGCTGTGAAGGCAAAGGTGCCTTTGAGGATGAATGAGTAGAGTTCCAGAGAGACAAACGGTCTTGAGGGTAACAGGTTAACCCACTCAATCTGCAGTGAAGCGGAGCTTCCCTGGAGCTGGTCCAAAAAGTAAAGAATCAAAAATGAGGAAGCTTTTGATTTTTGTATTCAAATGCAGAAAGAGGTCAATGTTTGCTTTTTGCCATATTTTGAAGTTTAAGTGACCTAGAAAAGTAATGGTCATCTTATCATAAGATGTTACACAACTATTTCCAAATTTAAGACAAAATCTCAGAAGCATTTGAGGACATAGTTTTCTCACTTTTACTCAAACGATTTTACTACATAATATTTCCTCTAAATACTTTTAAAGCATAATTCTAAAGGGAAAAATATCTTTAAATCTATAAGCTAAACTTAACGGAAATCTTTTCTGGTGAGCATGTCATGTAATTTATTAGCATGACACAGAGGTGCTGTGTAATTAGATATGTCCCCATTATTTTGGATGCAATATGTCTCACATTAATTATTTAAAATCAGAATTAGTTATTTAGGCCTGGGGCATGGTGCCTCACACCTATAACTTCAGCAATTTGGGAGGCCCAGGCAAGTAGATCACTTGCGGTCAGGAGTTCAAGACCAGCCTGGTCAACATGGTGAAATCCCAACTCCATTAAATATACAAAAATTAGTCAGGTGTGGTGGTGGGCTCCTGTAATGCCAGCTACTTGGGAAGCTGAGGCAGGGGAATGCTTGAACCCAGGAGGCAGAGGTTTCAGTGAGCAGAGATTGCACCATTGCACTCCAGCCTGGCAACAGAGGGAGAATCAATCAAAAACAAAAAATAATTAGAGATTTAGAAATTACAGCTATCTCAATTGGTAAGTAATTTAATGTTTTAGAAAAAGTAAAGATTTCAGAACTCGAAACCTAGTAATACAACCCAGACCAGTGTAATCTGCATAGTAAGAATGCCTTTGGCAGCAGGTAAATTCTTGGGAGCTGATGTGGCCTCTTTGCCAACCAGGCTATCTAAGGCAGGGAACCAGCAGTTACCGGAGCATCCCGGGGTTTCACGCTGATTACAGAACTTCAGGCATCCTGCGTGAGAAGCTGCATCTCCTCCCTGTTATCCTTCTGTATGGCTGCGTGTGTCTCCTACACTAATTGTTTGCTGATTCAGTGTCAGCTGAAGGAAAACACTCTTGGAAATGGTCCAGACTCTCCATCTTCTCAATTCTCAGACTGAGACCAAATTTCCTTTTATGATTTAGCTCATTTAGAATAAGAGACAAGACTTTTTGCAAGGTGCCTACTTTCAGTTTCTTATCTTTAAAGTAAGATAATAAGATTTACTTTTCAGAGTTGTTACAGATTTAAGTAAGATAAAGCAAATAAAAGTCCTTTGTATTTTAAATTGCAACAATTGTTAAGGATTATATTTTTATTCTTCAGCTTTTTTTGTTTCCTTTGAAAGGTGTGCTGTAAATTTTAAGTGATATTTTTTGTTTTTATGTTTGCTTAAACTAAGAAATTTTATACTGCAAGAAAAAAAAAAGACTCTAACATGTAGATGTTTTTTAAACACTTCAAATGAAGGTTTAAAACAATCAGTTTTTCAAAGAAGTGGACTCTAACCTCCCTACTTTCTAAATAGCCTGCCTATATGAATTGTTGTAACACATATTGCCATCTTTTGGTCATTTTAAAAAATTGTCCTCCAGCCTAGTACACACCCATTTTTTAAAAAGCTTTTCCATTTTGTAGGGGCATGTCCATCTCATATAATGAGCCTTCCTGCCTTTGGTCTGTCACAATGACATTCCTGGTACACTGGGCTACTAGTGCCAGTGTTAATAGATTGTGGACAACGATGACTGCAGTAATTTGTTTCATACTCACAGGGAAAGAGACTTTATTGCTTCCTAACCAAGACATGAAGCCCATCTTTCCTCCCTCTGAATTTGTCTGGTTTGTTAACATGCTTTGGGTAACAGAATGTGTAAAAATGGCACTGGGACGTCTGAGAACTTGAGTCCGCTATACTGTGAAAAAGCCAGTCTAGCTAGCCTATTGGCAAGTGAGAGCCCATAGAAAAAAATCTAAAATGTCCAAGCTGGCAGCCAGCACCAACTGGCTGAAAGTTGGTGAATGAGATCACCTGAACTCCCTAAATCCAGTTATAGTGTCCAGAGCTGCAGCTGCATGAGGGAGCCAGATGAGAGGAGACAAGAATTGCCCAGCCAACTCACAGCATTATGAAAAAAAAAAAAAAAAGTCATTGTTATTTTTAAGTCACTAAATATTAGAGTGGAATTTTCAGCAGTAATAGATAACTGAAACACGGTGTTCATGAGGAAAACAAGGAAAAGATGCAAGTACTTATCCCTATTCTTCAATGTATAGGTCTCAGCATCTCCAGAGTACTCTGTTTCCAGGAATCTCATCCTGCTTTTTACTACAACTCCTAGGTAAAAATTATATTCCTTTTGCTTGGAATGCATTAGTCCTTTTCATTCTCTAATTTCCACTTACTCCATTATAACACCTTACAGTCATTTTCTCTAGGGAGCATTACTAACCTCACCCCAGTCTTTCTGAATATTCCTTGTCGTTTATTCAATTTACAATGCGCATGTCACTATAACTTTTTGTGGATTACTTTCTTTTTTTTGAGGCGGAGTTTCGCTCTTGTTACCCAGGCTGGAGTGCAATGGCGTGATCTCGGCTCACAGCAACCTCCGCCTCCTGGGTTCAGGCAATTCTCCTGCCTCAGCCTCCTGAGTAGCTGGGATTACAGGCACGTGCCACCATGCCCAGCTAATTTTTTGTATTTTTTTTAGTAGAGACGGGGTTTCACCATGTTGACCAGGATGGTCTCGATCTGTTGACCTCGTGATCCACCCGCCTCGGCCTCCCAAAGTGCTGGGATTACAGGCTTGAGCCACCGCGCCTGGCCTCAATGACAAACATTTTTAAGTATAAATACGGGAAAAAAGAGTGATGAATTTCCAAGGACTATTCTTTCAATGTTCTTCAATTTAATCTCATTCTGTCATGGACAAAGCCAAAGAGAGTTAAGATCATCTTATGGAAATTTCCTAACTGTCTGATTTAACCTAAAAAAAGATTATAGAGATACTTAATGATGGTATGGACTGCATATCCTTCAGGCTATGCTCTAGAAATATATTTCTTATATTGAATTTTTATTACAACTGATAGACTGGGTTTTTTGGAGTACATCCTCTGACTGACATACACTTGGACTGTAGATTTTTTTTCCTGCTATTAAATATATTTTTATAAGCACAACGTTTTAGGAGAAACATTAAAAAAAGATTAGGTTGTATTCTTGAAGTCTGATCATGGTGACAGAAAAATCAGAAAGTTTTTAGGGAACTGGGGAGTGTAATTCAGAGAATAAAATGCAGAAAATACAATATATATCCAAATCCTCAAATATTTGATAAACTTGTACATACAAGATACATTGGACTTGTGTTGTGGGGTCATAAAAGTTAAAACTCAGAATTATAATTGGAAGTCATTAGAAGTTATATTTCGTATATGAAATAAATTTTAACACTCTAAATTATGTAAATATGATTAGCACTACCTCAGAATACCTCAGTTATTTACAGATGCCAGCCTTCAAAGAGATATAATATTGAAATAAATTTACCCTCAGTGAGGACAAAATAGAACAAATGTGGAGGCGTGTGTGTGTGTGTGTCTGCGTGTGTGTGTATATATCATTGTTTATGACAGCTCATCAATATTTGCCAACTTTTTTTAGTAAATAACTGGTCACATTCATCTTAACTTTTTATTTTAATAATGTCACCATTTTATGGATTTATAGTGATTTTTTTACTGGGATTTATCTTTGATAGGTATTAAAAAGTAGTCTTGAAGTTAAAGTCTCCAAACTCTGCAGTAGGTGACAATTAGGTGCTAATGTTCGTGAAGAACTTCAGGTCACAGCATCACTGTCATACAGATTTTTTTCTCTAACCCAAAACCAGTGGATTGAACTGATAGTGATCTTTTTTGTACCGTGATCACATATCTATATTTTCAAACTCTTCCAGATACAAGCTTCTGCTTCATCATGTGACACCATCTTTCTCTTCTAGACTTAATAGGCTCCAAACTCCATGTTATAAATTTCATACCCAGTGGGATGGAAATAAAGCAGTATAAATGGAATTTGAAATTTTACAATTCAAGATAACTTTCACACTGATAGCATGTAACTTCCATCTCCTGAGAGGAATTTTTATTTTATATTTTCTAATATAAGTACGTGCTTGGGACACAAGATATATGAATTCTTTTTTTTTTTTTTGCATCTGATAGTAGTTTAGTATCTCAATGGCATGTAGTACTCTGTATATTGAACAGATGACCATTAAAACATTGACATCCATGATAAATAATGTAATGGTAGTAAAAATGTCTAGACATGATCTGATATTAATGTTATTTTCATTGTTATTCAATTATGTTTTCATATTTTCTACTATGCTGTTAATATTTCATCAGCTAACATTTGTTTTTCCTGTAACTATTAGATAACTATTTAAAATTTAACACAGAATAGAACTGAAATACACAGTTCATTACGTTTTTAATCTATTTATGGCTGTTGAGTCTAAGAATTTGATCAAGCAAGAGATACTCATATTAATAACTAATGTAAGACTAAAATATACTAGACATCTTTATTCTAACAGAAAAGAGGAGGAAAGAACAAAGTAAATATCCATTTGCATATAAAAAGGAAAGCACCAGTGTTATATAAACAATAGTAATATACTTGCATTTTGAAAGTGCTTTTAGAATAATACAACTATGCTTTATTCTAAAATATGGTGTACATATTACTGCCCAATCTCCTCTTTCTCAAATATCATCACTAATCCCCCAAGGCACTCTTCCCCAGCTGAACCCATATGTAACTTTAGAATATTTCGCATCTTAATGTCCTAAGCAGCTACTACCAATCCGTAAGAACTGGCACTCAAGTTAAAATCAATTTGCTTTTCTATTTACTCTTCCAAATGGATCAGTAGAAGCTGGAAATTCATGCTGGAACACTAACATGAATTTGGGAGACAGCCAAATCTTGGATAGTGAAGTTGCATGTAAACTACAATAGGGGAATTTTTGAGGCCTAAAATCATCCATCAACCTAAAGGACATCTAGTCTATAAAGATAAAGGATATTTTTGGCGTTTAGACTTATGACACTCAAAATCCATTGTTAGAAACATTTAAGGAATTTCAAGACATTTTTAACTAATCCAAAGTAAGCATTATCTAGGTCTTCTGCAATAAATAACATAGGATACCATTATAGGTGAAAGAAAAATAGATGATAGCTTCCTTTAGCAAGTTTAGAATTTCCTTGAAATACCAAGTACATGCCAGTCACAAGAACACTGTTTTAATAAGACAAATAATAATCTTCCTCATGGAACTTACGTTTTAGTTGGCAGCAGTAAGCTACACACAATTCAACAAGTAAGATGGTTATATAAGAAAAAACACTTTGCTTGAAACTCAGCTAAATCATTGCACAACTGAGGATGAACTTCCAAGGTTCCATGAAACCCTCTGAAGTTCAGAGAGCTGATGTCAAAAAGGACAGTTAGGGTATGATATCAGTGTCAATGTTATTGTCATTCAATTGAGTTTTCTATTTCCAATTATGTCAATATGATCATGGTGTCATGCTTTCATAGAAACAACTGAAGGAATTGACATCCAGGAAGATAAATAGTATGTGCAAAGCCACGAAGGACAAATGGCACAGTACATGCTTTTGCATAGTTAGTGATTGACATAAATCAATACATTCAAAAGTTTTCAGCTGCCTACAATTTATACAAAAGATTTACTCCAGATAGAATGAATTAATGACCAAATGGAATGTAATACACAGCATGTCAAGCACCCATATGCTATTACTGGTTTTCTCACTGCAGTTATTCAAACTGCTATTAGTAGTGACACATATTTATTCAGTTAAAGAACTCACATGTTACTTTGTTGTCCCTCATAACTATCGTCTTCTTCATTGGGATAAAAATTTTATTCTCTCTGTGAGATGTCAGTAATTCAAACATAGTTACGGGTTGTTAAACATCCATTATTTGTATAAAAATTTCTGCAAATAAATTTGAAACATTGGAAAAATTCATGATTACCATAGTTATTGCCTAAATCAGTGGTCAGCAAGCCACCACCCATAGCCAAGTCTGATTTCCTTTCTGCTTTGTAGATAAAGTGTATTTGGAACACAGCTATTCATTTTTGTATTGACTATGGTAACGTTTTCTGCTGCAACAAGGAGAGGAGAACAGTTGCAACAGAGATCCCGTGGCCTTCAAGCCTGAAATATTTACTACCTGGCCCTTTACAGAAGAAGTTTCCAAACCCCTTGTGTAAAGGAACTCAGTAGTATTGGAGGAAAATTAAACACCAACCTGTTTTATTGATCATTTTGTTTCTAAATCATCTTTATTCTTATTTTCATTTACTTCCATGATTTAGATTCACCTAAGCCAATTCAATCAATTCTATTTTCAGTTAATGAGAAATAGGACCCTTTATAATTTGTTCTACAAAAAAATACTCCTTTTGTTTAACTAGGTCAAAATACTGCCTGATTCCTTTACCAACTGGATTAGTCTTTGTTTTGTTTTGTTTTTAAATTTATGGGGTACAATGTGATGTTTTGATATATGTTTACATTGTGAAATGACTAAGGCTAATTAACATGTCTATAACTTCAAGTACTTATTATTTTTTGGTGAGAACACTTAAAATCTTTTTTTAGCAATTTTGAAATATACAATGCATTGTTATTAACTATAGTCACCTTTCTGTGCAACAGATACTAAAACTTACTGCTCCTTTTAACTGAAACCTTGTACCTTTGACCTTGAAGAATTCTTCTCCATCTCTCCTCTGGAATATTTTTAGAAAATATCATTTCAGTTTATGCAATAGAATGCCCGTATCAGTGAATTAGTGCTGACAAGATGGAAGAGAAGCCTTGGCTAAGCAAAAGGCACCCTGCTTCTCCCAGCCAAAGGCTGGGAATCTTACCAAATCAAATGACATCTGTTCATGAGTAGGTACTATTGCTGTACAGTTCTCATTGGCAGTTGAAGAGTGATTTGTTTCATCAGATAATTCCTAAGAAAAAGAAAAGCAAATGCATATGCTCTTTATTTTCCCTTTTATAGTACTACATTGAGGGGTTCTATATTGGGAAGACTGATATTTGAAAACAGGCTCAACATCTTGATTTATCAATGCACTTTAACTCACTGTTGACAGAAGTGTGGCCACTTGACAGGCAGCAGATAGAAGCCGGAAGTCCTCTAAGTAACACTTTATAGAATTCACAAATCGAATGATTTGACCTGATCATTTACTCATTCTTTGTTTAAACTACTTCTGCCATACTTGAACTCAATTTGCTAGTTGTTTTAAAAAACGAATGCCAATATAAGGTCCCATGGTAGACGTGAATTCTTGTCACTAAAGAAATAACATCTCTTTTGCTATATATTTACAAAAATATGTATAATATTAAAGGTGTTTCAAAAAAAAGACACACAAAAATCTTACATGTTCAACGAAAGGAGGTATCACTTCTACTCAGTTAAAAATTTATGGGATTGGCACTAACCTTGTAAAATTAAGATGGCAGTGGTAACTGACGGTGGAGTACTAAGTATTTCAGGCCTGCAATCATATTTTTAATTCACTTATTCACCAATCATTTATTGAGCAATTTTTATACGTAGCCTTTGTGCTTCATTGTGTATCAACTGTGGTAAACCACAGTATATGCTAATATCCTTAATAGAGTTTACTAAGTTGAACAATTGGTCAATAAATAAAAATAAGAACAAGGTGTAATGAGAAGGAATGTAGCTGAGAAGAATATCATAAAAAAAACAAGAAGGAGCGAAGGGGAAAATTGGCACTGGTCATACATTTATTTTATTTTGAATGATTTATTTTAAGGATTTTGATTTTTAATACTAAAGTTGCACAGCAACTAAAGATATTGCCACACAGAGAGATAGTTTTCCATCTTACAAGAAACAGTTCATTTCTTTCTCTAAATTTTATTGATAATTCATTGACTTTTCACTGGAACTTTTATCTTGCCAATTATTACACAAGTATTTATTTTAAAATAAAAATCATGGTAGTTACTTTAAATTACATATCCCTGCTCTTTGAAAATTCAGTCACTATGTCTGTGAATTCAACAAAGATGTTTGGGATCCTACTATGTTCACACGCTGTTGATAGAGCCCAGGACAGACATGAAATGGCCCTTGCTTTCCTGGAGCAGGCATTACAGTGGATAAGAGAAAGAAAATAAATAAGTATTCAAGAAAATTTCAATATGTTTTTGGCTAATAGAGAAAAAAGAGTGTTTGAGATCCAGGATGGGTATTGTATTTCAGATATTGGATGTTAAAGGAAGTTCACATTGAGACAAGAATATGAAACTTAAGATTTAATGATGAATGAATCAGTTTGTGGACAAATCAGAGGAAAGATTCCTAAGAAGAAGAAACAGTGTGAAAGCTCCAACATAAGAATGAGTTTAACACATTTCTCAAATGGAAAAGAAAAACATAGTGGATACATGACAGTGTGTGAAGGAGTGAGTGCCTGTTGTGAGAGACAGATGCCGCTCAAAGCCCAATCATGCCAGCCCTTGTATTCCATGACAAAGGGACTGGGTTTTATTTCAAATGAGTAATAACCTTCTAAAAATTTCCAAACATGTAGTTGACAAATCCAATATCTAATTTAATAGATTACCTTATTTGCTTCATGCAGAAAGTATTTGGGAAGAATAGAAGCAGAGACACCACTCAGGAGGTATTGCACTGTATTGTACTGTTATTGTACTCCTTAGAGCAAAGAAAGGCGAATCACTGGGGCTAGAGAGTCACAAAATGTGGAGAAATACGGAATTTGGTTTAGTTGTAGCTGTAGAGTTTGCAGGATCTGATAATGGAGTACATGAAAAAGGGAGGAGAATGGAAGAATTGAGCAGCTGCTAATTTTATTCTAACTACAAAGGAGTCACAGTACAAATTAATGAGAAATGGAAGACTGAGAAGAGCAGGTTTGCAGAGACGTCTGCCTACTAAGATGCACAGCATTTGAGTATTTGCCTTAAGTTTGTTAGCCGTTATGACAAAATGCCTTGGACTGTGGTAATTTATAAACAACAGACATGTATTGCTCACAGTTCTGGGTGCTGTGACAACGAAGATCAAGACACCGTAAGATTCAGTGCCTGGTGAAGGCCCATTTCACCCAGATAGTACTTTGATGCTGTGCCTTCACGTGGCAGAAGGAACACTTCAACTACTTTTAAAGGGCACTAATCCCATTCATAAGGGTAGTGCCGTTGTGATCTAATTACATTCTGAAGTCTCCATCTGTTAAAACCACCGTAATGAAAATTAAATTTCAACGTACATTTTTGCCAGACACAAAGTTCAGATCATAGTTATATTTAAACCTAGAATACACAGATGAGGTTAGAGTTGGAGACGTAAAAATATAAAATTAATCAGTCTGCTGATTAATATTTAGGATGTGAGTTCTAAAAAGATCGTGCAGGTTAGGAAGGGAAGCCATTCCAGGACAGAATCTTGAGGCATTCCCACATTTAGAGACCGAATGAAGAAGATGAGACACACTACAGTTGAACAAGGTTAACACAGTTTCTTAAGTTTGACTAGTGAGGAATAAAAATCAGAACAAAGACGTGTAACAGAAGCCAAGAAAATAAAGTATTTTGAGAAAGCTCTGTTATATCAATCACTCCTGAATGATCTACTGAGGTGAGGTTATTGTAATGGTCATTGAATTTGGCAACATGGAGATTAGGTATTAAGAAAGATGTCGGGGCCGGTGCGGTGGCTCACGCCTATAATCCCAGCAGTTTGGGAGGCCGAGGCGGGTGGATCACGAGGTCAAGAGATCGAGACCATCCTGGTCAACATGGTGAAACCCCGTCTCTACTAAAAATACAAAATATTAGCTGGGCATGGTGGCGCGTGCCTGTAATCCCAGCTACTCAGGAGGCTGAGGCGGGAGAATTGCCTGAACCCAGGAGGTGGAGGTTGCGGTGAGCCGAGATTGCGCCATTGCACTCTGACCTGGGTCACAAGAGCGAAACACCGTCTCAAAAAAAAAAAAAAAAAAAAAAAAAAAAAGATGTCAGGGAAGTGATAGGAACAAAAGTCTGTTTAGGGAAGTTGGATGAGACAATGGAAGGCGAGAAAAGAAAAATACAGGAAAATCTTTAAAAAATTTAGAAATATCTTATTATTTAGTTTCATAATTTTGTCCTTGACAATAGGTCTTTTGTTAAGTTGTATGCACATTCAAGGAAGTTATAATACACAACTTATTTATCATTGTGTAGACTGTAAATCAAAGTTACTAAGTATATGCTTTAAAATATTTATGGCATATGAAAATGCCATACATAACTATATGAAGTAACTATATAACTATATGAAAATGAAAGTATCTTACCATTTTGAACAGTTTTCTGCTAACATTTCTTTTCTTTTTGTCATGAAAAGTGTTCTAGTTCTCAAAGTTTATTTTGTAAAGCATACTTAAGAGGATATTAAATGATTTCTTAATTTTAGAATTTAGTTTTATGTTCATAAGAATATGGAAATATACTTAAAAGAGTTATAATGATTCACAATTTACTGAGTACTAAATAAAAATATGCAAGTGGATATATTAGTACTAGATTTACATTGTTGCCTTGTAATACTGCCTAGGATCATTGATTGCTTTAGATGTGATTATGACTTGCATTTATAATGACACTATGGAATATGAAATATGGAAGCTAGAAATGCAGTTTTAAAATGTAAATAAAAATAGAACTTGGATTTTAGGTTATTTAAGTACATTTCAAGTGTTAACTGATATTTATAGTTTTGAGATATTAATTTGTAAAATATTAACTGTATAATCAGAACTAATCCTATCAACATACAGGTATTTAAAGTAATCAGAATTATAGCACTGTACCTTATTTTATTAATATTCACAGCTAAACAACTGAATGTAACCTTTTTATATTGCAGAAGACTAAATTTATTGCATAATTACAGCTGTTTTCAAATCAGGCATTTCATTTTAACATTTCTAGTTTAAAAAAATTCTTTCTTGGCCTTGATGGATTTCCCATCCTGCTCTACTTACAAAGTAAATAATAGCTGTTTTGATATTAGAGTCCTCTGAAAGTAATTCAGAACAGTTGAGAAATGTTAGCATAATATTACTAATTGGTTGCTTTCTGTTAATAACAAAAGGGGTGTCATAATTGTGAGATAGAATCTCTAGGCTACAACTTGCAAATGGAGCTGCTGTTTTTTTTTTTTTTTTTTTTGAGATGGAGTTTCGCTCTTGTTATCCAGGCTGGAGTGCAATGGCGCGATCTCGGCTCACCGCAACCTCCGCCTCCTGGGTTCAGGCAATTCTCCTGCCTCAGCCTCCCGAGTAGCTGGGATTACAGGCACGCGCCACCATGCCCAGCTAATTTTTTGTATTTTTAGTAGAGACGGTGTTTCACCTTGTTGACCAGGATGGTCTCGATCTCTTGACCTCGTGATCCACCCGTCGGCCTCCCAAAGTGCTGGGATTGCAGGCGTGAGCCACCGTGCCCGGCCCTGGGGCTTTCTTATGTCATAAAACTGTGTTTGAGCACGACTTGAAAGGTTACTATTTGCGGAAAAATAACTTTAAAGAAGACAAGATTGCAAATAGATTATTTTATATTCATGGCCTCCCTATTAACAAATGACTAGGAAAAATGGAAAACAATATTTAAATATATGCCAGAAACTGTGAAAAGTCCGAAATATTACACCACTTGCACAGTATATATCAAGCACAGAAACGTGATCAAAGAGCTTTGTTACGCTCACAGCCCAATCAACAGTCCTTTGAAGTAGCATGGCAATGTCTGTCCACCCACACCCAAAACCCCTGAACAACAGTATTATTAAAAGCCAAATGGAAAAAGTATTCTACAGACATGGTGGGCTCGCTCTATAGGTGAGGAATGGGAAAATATTAATTCTCCCCTTTTATAAATGGGAAAGATATTATTTTCTCCCTTTCCCTTCTGAGAGAAATTTCTCTGATAGAAAAACAATGCTCTAACCTAGTTGCCTCTTTGGGAATGTAAACTTTGCTTCTTACAGAGGTAAGAGAAAGCTTTTTGAATGGAAGCAATTAGCTTGCCCATTAGGTGCAGATCTAATTCTCATTACATGTGAAAAAAAAATGTTTCTAAGGGAACTGAAAGCAAGTATTATCTTTCTTTATGCTGTATACATTCCCATTGCTCAAGAAACTGAGACTTTTATAGAAACACTGAAAAAGCCATAAAAATTTCATTTTTCCACAATATATATACCATAAACCTTTAATTATTACTTTATAATAGAAAAGCTGTATCAAAAATCTATAGTAAACCTCAACATTTTTGTCATTTTATATACATATAATGTTATTCTATGAATGTGCTGTAGCATGCTATACTATTTTTTCTTGGTTTAAAATTATATAGTTCAGAAAGTGCTTTTAGAGTAGAGTTTTCACTTTAAACTATGATAGGTATAAATTTTTATCACTATTTATATAAAACATAATAAATTAAAGTTGGATAAAACGAAATTAATTTGAAGGTTATTGAGTTTTTAATTTTGTATTTTTTAGAAACTTTAATTTTAGTTTACGTGGAAGAGTCCCCCCTGCCCCACTCATTCACTCATATATTTATATATATAATTATTTCTTTGTATGTAGCTCATATTCACTTGAAGATTCTTCGGAATGGAATAAAACAATATCCACAATGGGGATAGTTTTTATTGCCTGTAAAGATAATGCAATGAATTTTATATTAATTTTTGAGATGTTGGATTTTTTTTTTTAAGGAATGTAAGATAAACATGGAAATATCATGTGTAAAGATTATTAAAGTGTGATTGTTGCATAATAACATGGCTCGCTTGTACATGCTGTTCTGGATAGGGTGCTAAAGTGCTCTGCAATCTTGTACACTCTTCATTAGAAGTTTCACACTAGGTGAAAATGCATATCCTGGACACTGGACAAATATGAGTCTTCAGTTGTAGGCAGTATTCAGACAGATACTGGAAGTCAAGATTTATTTATATACTTTTGAAAGTTGGGATCTCAATGGATTATTTTTAAGTAAAATTGAACTAAGCACATTTTCCCTTACTTCTGCAGGGAAATCAGAGGTCTCAGGCAGTTCATGGAGGCAGCAGGAGTGTTGTTATTTCAAGGATTTGAGGTACTATTTTACTTTCCTGTCCAGAACTGCTTTAGCAAACACCAAAGAATCATATCAAAATATTTGAAGATTATGAGGAAAAAGAAAGTAAAGATTTGGACTTTGTCTTTCTAGTTGTCTTTTTCTTCTTACAGTTGGTGAATACAATTCAAGGAAATAAGATTAAATCGCTCTATTAAAAGATGCTGTTTAATTTTTGAGATTATGAAATAATCGTTTATTATAAGAAAATTAGAAAAATACACAGCAAATTTAGAAAACAGATAAAAACACAAAAAGGTAACTTTATCAATTACACCTTCACTATTAAAAGAAGCTACAAGATAGCAACATATATAAAATATTTTATATACATATATATTCCATAATTTAGATTATATAACATGTTATTGGATTGAATTGGATTTAAGTGTCATGCCAATAATCAATATTTTCTTTCATAAAACACTATTTCACATGATAATATCAAAGGCATTAGAGCATCCATTAATGAAAATATTTTCTTTTTATCAATTTCATGTTTATGGTATTTTTCAACATTTTAAATTTTTGAACACTTTTCTCATTCTTCGTAAATATTTACATTTTCAAATATCACTTTCATATTTGTATACCTACGTCAAATTTGAATTTAAATACACTTGCATTAACTAAATATTTTTCTGCATATACTATACCATTACTATGTTATTTTCTTGTTATTTCTTATATTTTGCTATCAAAATAGCACTGAACTGAGCATTCTCTTTTATAACTAATTACTTACAACTTCATTATTTTCTTCCTTTCGATGCCTAGAGTTCATCTATTAAAGGATCTGTATTTAAGAAGATAACTTGATAAATATTGTAAAACAGTACTGCAGACAGGTTATAGTGCTTTGCTATTTTGGGGCTGTGAAACTGGACATTTTATTATACCCTGATGAGTACTGGATGCTATTTTCTAAAACATTTTCTCTGTTTGGCAAGATGAAAGTGTCATTTAATCTGTGCTATCATGTATCTCACAGCAATGAATGTCATTCCCTGTATACTATAATGTGTTTTGATCAATGGTCATTTGGAAATTTTTGTCATATGCTATCGGCAGTTGCAGTTCTTCTCTTGTGGATTTTTTGATCATAAACTTTCCCATAGGAAAATCGGAGTAAATTGTTTTTCAGAATTCCCTAGAGTATTAACATTATTTGTTATATCTATATAAAAATTTTGTTGATTTGTTTACATTTTTATTATATTTGTTTTAAATATTGTACAAAATTGAAAGAAAAGTAAACTACCTTTTAGATTTTTGTGGCTTATTTTGATTGTTTGATGGATATTGGATCCATCTTGATCCTGAGATGGGACAAATTTTTTCTTCATGTTCTCTATGTGTTTTATGCTCATGCAATGGTGGGTAGGGGTTATCCTTGTTTATGTGTTCAAATCGTTTTTCTTTTCTCTTAGCAGTTTTTAACTAATTCTTATTTTTTCAGCAATTTATGAAACCAACAATTTTCTACAAATAGTTTCTTAGCTTAAGGAGTTCCCTCAGTGATACTTCTGCTTTAACCGACTGAATTTTTCATTGTTTTGTATAAAATTCAACCCCCCTTTATGTGAATTTATAACATGTTTTAAAATATGTCAAAGCAAGTTTCCCTTTGTTTTTCTTGACTTTGAAAATCTTTCAGCCATTCTTTTTCTTTCTACCTTGATTTACACATTTTACAATGTTTTTGTCATAGTTTCAAAATAATGATTATGTTATTGAAAAAGAAGTGTCTGTAAGTTATGAAACAATACCTGATATTATTTAGAGGCATCTATTAGAAAATATAATGTCTTTAAATTTCTTTTTAAACCGATGCATATTATAAAACTTTGTCTTTCATTCTTTTTTAATATCACTTTATATCAATTATTGAATAGGCAAAATAAGTTATGTTAATTATTATGTATTGTAAGTGGGAAGGCTGTTGATAGTAAATACGGGTTTTAAGTCCAGTCACCTTTCTGCAGAACTCCTTATCAGTCCTCAGCTTTTCACTTCTTCTGAGAGGCAGCTATTGTGGGAGGAGGAGATACTAGAAGACAGTTATGCCATCCTATCAGCTATTCAAATAATATTTATGTCAATCCAACATTCCAAATATATTTTATAATATATATATATATATGTACACACACACACACACACACACACACTTGCCTTTTATGTTTTACCACACTGGCATAATTTACCATTATGAGAATGGGTAAGAGACATTTTCTTGTGTTGTTAAAGATAGACATTACCATATACACATGCTTCATATTGTTGAAAAATATTTTCAGCTAACCAGTTTTTAATCAGAAATTAGTTTTTATTCTTTATTCTAAGTACAGTTATTGTATATTTAAAAGTCTTCCAGTTAATCTCTGAAACATTTTCTCTAGAATGTTTTACTTATCCTGTTTTGGTTTCCATAAAAATATCTGTATAATAGAAAATTACATATAATAAGACATTTTTCTATTACTTCTTAACTAGAAAATGTTAAATCACATTGCATCCACAGGGCCTTTTTTATGTGATTTGTGTCCTGATTTTTTTTAATATTCAAACCCAGTTAAGACTTACTCATTATTCATATTTTATTTTGATTGTTTTTACTTCAGTGAAAATGTCTCTAGTAGTCTTGATTAGGTTACACCTCTATCTTAGAAACATTATGTATATCTTATCTCCAATATGTAAGGTACTTATATGCTATTTAGATATGTGCTGTATTACAATTTCATAGTTATTTATGTGACATATTAATTTATATGTGGAAGACATATATATATATCTGTCTTCCACAAGAGGCTGCAAGCTGCCTGGGGACCCTACGTTTGTGTCCCCAGAATCATCCCAATGTCTGACTCACAATAGGCCATCAACAAATATTAACTGAATAAGTAAATAAAGAGCAACTGCTGTAATGAACGTAAAGTTAGCTAAGTTGCAAATGTCCCATGGCTCTCAAATTTAGCTAATTTGATACTAATTTCATGTAAAAATTTCCTTTTTCTAGTGTGGGCATCATTACATTTTCTTCTAAATATCTCATGTGACCTGACAGTAACCAATGACAATGACCGCAAACAGGGAGATGTACATAGCAAGTGTTTTATGCTAAGGAGAGCTGATAATAACAAATATTTGAATTTATAATAAATTAGAGAAATGGACAGGTTTTTACAGTAGAATTTCGATTAATAAATGTGGAAAAAATAATAGAAATGGAAAAACATCTTTAGATAACCATTAGTATAAATGAGCATTGGGGGTAAGAATTATCAATAGATAGTAAATATAAGAAGAAACAGGATAGTATTAGAGTCTCCAAGAATCTTTCCATAAGATTATTAATTATAAGAGAAAAATAATAACATTACATTGGGGAAACCTGGCAGACAACACATTTACGGGGTGATCAAAATTAACATCAATAGGATAGGCACCTTTTTTCTCTTGATGTAATGGGCTGAGGAGAGCACTACATTACTTTTTTTTATTCTTATAAAAATGTACACTCAATGTAGTCATGGGAAGACATCAAAAAATCCTAATTAAGAAGCATTTTACAAAATAACTAGCCACTAGTCTTCAAAAGTGTCAGAATGATAAAGAAAAAGAAAAACAGAAAAGATTAATGTATTATCACGGATTACAGGAAACGGAATTGACGCAATAGCAAAATGCAATGTTGACAAAAAGAAAAGGACAGTAGTAGGAAACTGGTGACATTCAAATTAGTTGTGGGTTAGTTAATAATGGTGTATTAATGTCGATCTGCAAGTTTCCATAATAGGACCCTGGCTATGTGAGATAGTATCTTTAGGGGAAGCTTGGTGAGGAGTGTAAGTAGCACTTTTGAGGTTTACTGTATTTCATTAAGATTTTAAGTATTTCTTACATTTTAGTTCTTTAATGTTAAGACATTTATTATGATTAAGCTCACTTAAGAGTTGAGGAAATAGGTATAAAGTGACTAAGGAACATAGCCAGCTTCATAAAGCAATGTTTAAAACACAAGCAGGCAGTTGATCTTTCACATCTGTGCTCTTAACCAGCCCAGTGTATTTGTTAATAATTCATTTTCTCATGTTAATATACTTAGTATGTTGATCATATCTCATTGATAATTCATAATTTTATAGTTTTAGGTTCACCATGTTTTTGATCAACTGCATTTTTAGAACAGTTTTATAATTACAGAAAGATTTAGAAGATAGTACAGAGTTCCCATACACCTCACCGTCACTTTTCCCACTATTAACATCTTACATTGTTAATCATGGCATTTTTCATGATTAACCAATCGTTATATGTTATTATTAACAAAAATCCATACTTTATTCTGATTTTCTTAGTTTTATGTAATATTCTTTTCCTGTATCAGAATATCCCGTTATATTTAGTAGTCACATTTCCTTAGTCTCCTGGCTCACACGTTTTCTCACATTGTCCTTGTTTTTGATGATTGTGATAGTTTGAGGAATATTGGACAAATATATTACAGAATGTCCTTGATTAGTATTTATCTAATTTTTCTCATGATGAAACTGGGTTTTTGGGAGGAGGATGACAGAGGTAAGGAGCCATAGCCTCATACATATCACAGGTACATACTGTGGACGTGAGTTAGCACTGCTGAAGTTGACTTGATCACCTGAGATAGTATTGCCAAATTACTCTACTATGAGGTGGTTGTTCTTTCCTCTCTGTTTGTATACGGTACTCTTTGGAAATGTGTTATTAGGCACAACCCACACTTATGGAGTGGAGAATCATGTTTTACCTCCTTAAAGCAGTGTATTTACGTAAATTATTAGTAACCCTTCTGCAGGTGAGATTTGTCCTTTCACCACTATATTTTTCATTTATTCAATTATCTGTTATGACCAATATGGAAAATTATTTTTTAATTAGTATCAATGTTATATTACAATTTGCTAAGATTTTTCCAGCTTTTGCCATTGGGACATCTTTTGGCTGATTCCTGTATACCCTCGGTATACTCCCATCATAGCTGGGATTTCTGGTTTGTTTGGCTTTGACTTATTTAGTTCGTGCACTTGACACATTTCTTTCAGGCTCCAGGCGCATCTTGTATATTTCCTGACACAGTTTCTTAGAATCAGCCGTTTTGCCAAAAGCTCTGTTTCCATTTATTGGTAAATAATATTAGAAACTAAGATCTGGGGATTAGGAGTGCTCAGTGCTGTTGGCGAGCTGTTGCTTCTAAAAATCCTCAGAATATTGAGCACGAAAATATATGTATGTGCACATAACTATACTTATTTTATATGTAAACGTCTTTATAATAAACTAAATGTAAACTCATATTGATCTCTCCAACCGTAATGCACAACCACATGGATATTCTAGACTCCTTTTCTTTCTTATCTGTAACCTCTCACTTAGTGAGAACCCAGGCTCCCATCATACAACACTAATTTACAGAACTGATAAATTCAAGTATACATGCATAGCAGAGTCAGAATTTTTAACCCATATCCCCTGAGAAGGGATTCATCAAGCAGAGTAAATGTTCTATACAACCTCTTTTATCTTTGTTAAGGAATCCACTCATTTCCAAAGTTATGTAGGTAGGCCAGTACCTTTTGCCTCAGTTCTCTTCAGTGAACTTGTTTTACACATTGTAATACAGTTAAAGTGTTTTCATAATTCATAACATTCTTCATTCCAAAGTGAGAGCCTCCACCTCCCAAATGATTTTACTTAGTTGCATATATTAGGGTTCACTCTTCTCTGTAAAGTTCAATGGATCTTGACACTTGCCTGGTTTCATGTAGTAGAAGTCTTATGTAGCCTGTTCATATGGTTTCTTTCACTCTGCAATATGCATTTAAAATTCATTCATATATTTTTTGGTTTGATTTATTTTTATTGGTAAATGACATTCCATTGTACATTTGTACCAGAGTGCTTTTTATTCCAGCCACCAATCAAATAATATCTTGGTTGCTTCTAGTTTTTTAAATACACCTTTGCATTTAGGTTTTTGTATAGAGAAAGTGTTCCAGTCAGTTTGACATTCACCTAGTAGTATGATTGCTGCATCCTATAGTAAAAGTTTCTTTAGATTTATAAGAAAGCATTAAAATTTCTTCCAAAGTAGTTGTATTATTCTACATTCCCAACAGCAATGAATGGTAATTTCTGTTGTTGCACATCTTTGGATTTCAGTCTTTTTTTTTTTTTTTCCCCAAAAGAAAGAGGTTTATTGGACTTACAGTTTCACATGGCTGGGGAGGCCTCCCAATCAAAGGGAAGTTAAAAGGCACATCTCACATGGCGGCAGACAAGAGAAGAGAGCTTGTGCAGGAAAACTCCCCTTTTTAAAATAATCAGATCTCTTGACACTTATTCACTATCATAAGGAAGCATGGGAAAGACCTGCCCCCATGATTCAGTTACCTCCCACCAAGTCCCTCCCACAACACATAGGAATTCAAGGTGAGATTTGGGTGGGGACACAGAGCCAAACCATACCATTCTGCTCCTGGCCCCTCCCAAATCTCTTGTCCTCACATTTCAAAACCAATCATGCCTTCCCAACAGTACCCCAACGTCTTAACTCATTTCAGCATTAAATCAAAAGTCCACAGTCTAAAGTCCAAAGTTTCATCTGAGACAAGGCAAGTCCCTTCCGCTTATGAGCCTGTAAAATCAAAAGTAAGTTAGTTACTTCCTAAATACAATGGCGGTTCAGGTATTGGGTAAATACGGTCATTCCAAATGGGAGAAATTGGCTAAAACAGGGGCTACAAGCCCCATGAAAGTTTGAAATCTAGTGGTACAGTCAAATCTTAAAGCTCCATAATGATTTCCTTTGACTCCATGTCTTAATCCGGGTTATGCTTATGCAAGAAATGGGTTCTCATGGTCTTGGGCAGCCCCACCCCTGTGGCTGTGCAGGGTATAGATCCCCTCCTGACTGCTTTCATAGGCTGTCATTGACTGTCTGTGGCTTTTCCATGTGCATGGTGCAAGCTGTCGGTGGATCTACCATTCTGAGATTGGAGGGCAGTGGCCCTATTCTCACAGCTCCCCTAGACAGTACCCCAGTACACACTCTGTGTGGGAGTTCTGACCCCACATTGTCCTTCCACACTGCCCATGAGAGTGCTACCCCTGGAACGAAATTCTGCCTAGACCTCCAGACATTTCCAAATACCTTCTGAAATCTAGGTGGAGGTCCCCAAACCTCAATTCTTGACTTCTTTGCACCCGCAGGCTCAACACCACGTGGAAGCTGTCAAGGCTTGGATCTTGCACCCAATGAAGCCATGGCCTGAGCTGTACCCTTGCCCCCCTTTAGTCATAGCTGGAGTGGCATACAGCACAGGAACACTGGGCCTGGCCCACAAAACCATTTTTTCTTCCTGGTCCTGTGGACCAGTAATGGGAGAGGCTGCCATGAAGACTCTGACATGCCCCAGAGACATTTTTTCCCTTGTCTTGGTGATTAACATTCAGCTCCTCATTACTTCTGCAAATTTCTGGAGCAGGCTTGAATTTTTCCTCAAAAAGTGGGATTTTCTTTTCTTTCCTTTTTTTTATTATTATACTTTAAGTTTTGGGGTACATGTGCAGATCGTGCAGGATTGTTGGCCATTTTAATGGGTATGTAAACATATATCATGGTTGGTTTAATTTGCAATTTTCTTATGAAAAATATCTGAACACCCTTTTATGTGTCTATTTGCAATCTGTGTTTCTTGTTTGGTGAGTTGATTGTGCAGAAATTTGCCCATTTGAAAAAAATGATTATTGTTTTCTTATTGTTCTTGTAAAATTCAGAAACAAATCCTTTATCAGATAGATATCTTGCAAATATTTTTCTCTGCCTTTGCCTTATCTTTTCATTCTCTTAATAGTGCCTCTCATAGAGAAGTTTTAATTTATTTCTTATTGTTCCGTGTTATATCTAAAAGTTTCATCATAAAATCAAGGTCCCCTATTTTTTTTTCCTCTGTTTTCTTCTAGTGGTTTTAGTTTTGCAGTTTACACTTACATCTATGTCAGGTTGGGGGTTAATTTTTGTGAAAGATACAAGGTGTTTTTCTACTTTTTCTTTTTTTTAAAGTTCCAGCACATTTGTTGTAAAGACTGTCCTTTTTCCTCTGTTAAAAATGAGTTGACTACATTTGTGTAAGTCTATTTCTGGGAGAATGTTTAGTAATCTATGTGTCGGTACTTTTGCTAATACCATACTACCTTGATTACCACACCACTGAAATTGTATTTTGAATTTGGGTCTGTGAAGTTTGTTTGACTTTCCATATTGCATTGGCTAATCCAGGTCTTGACCTTTCTTTACAAATGCTGGGGTCTGTTTGTCAACATGTAGATACTACTTTGCAAGATTAATATTGGGATTATTCTATATCTATAAATAATATTTGGATAAGCTGACATCTAAATACTTTGAGTATTCCATAAATGAAACATTTCATTTATTTATATCTTTAACTTCTTTCAATAAAGTTTTGAAATTTTTTGAATAAAGATCCTGCGATATTTTAATATGTAATACTTATTTCACTGAAGGGTAAAAGTTCTATTGTAAATTTGTTTAATTTTATTTTAAATTTCAGTTGTTTATGGATGGAATAAAGAAAAACAATTGATTTGAATATTAGCCTTGTAACATCTAAGTTTGTGGTACTCATTTATTAGTTTTGGAAGGGTTTGTTGATTTTTTGAGATTTTCCGTATAGACAATCATATTGTCTCAAACAAAGATGGCTTACTTTCTTTCTTTTCAATCCATATAGATTTATTTTTTCCATTACTCTATGTAGGACTTCCAGACAGTGTTGGATAGGAGTGGTGTGCAAGAACATCTTCGGCTTATTCATAATCTAAGAAAAAGTGTGTCTGGTTACTCTCACATTAATACAATGTTAGTTACAGCTTTTCTGTGTTTCCTTTTTTAATCAACTTGAGGAAATTCCTCTATATTTCCAGTTTGTTTGGGGATCTTAACATGAATGGGGATTCAATTTTTTAAAATACTTCTGTACCAATTGATATCATATGAATTGTTTTTTGTTGTTTTTTTTTTTGGTTTATGATGTTGATTATAATCATTGAATTTTAGAAAATGAACCAACCTTGCATACCTGGAATAAATTCCAATTGGTTGTGATGGATAATTATATTTATACATTGTAGTATACAATCTGCAGTGAATTGACTCAGGATTTTTACATCTATATTCCTGAGAGGTATTGCTCTGCACTTTTCTTTTCTTTTCTTTTTTTTGAGACGGAGTTTCGCTCTTGTTACCCAGACTGGAGTGCAATGGCGCCATCTCAGCTCACCGCAACCTCCACCTCCTGGGTTCAGGCAATTCCCCTGCCTCAGCCTCCTGAGTAGCTGGGATTACAGGCACACGCCACCATGCCCAGCTAATTTTTTGTATTTTTAGTAGAGATGGGGTTTCACCATGCTGACCAGGATGGTCCCGATCTCTTGACCTCATGATCCACCCGCCTCAGCCTCCCAAAGTGCTGGGATTACAGGCGTGAGCCACCGCGCCCAGCGCACTTTTCACTGGTTGCAATAGATTATCTTGGTTTGTATCAGAGTAATGCTGGATTCATGAGTTAAAACATGAATTTTTGCATTTATTTTCCAGTACAAATTGTAGTGAACTGGTGTTATTTTTCCAGTGAATGCAACTGGGTGTGGCACTTTGTTTGGAAGGTAATTAATTGATTCACTTTTTAAATAGATGCAGCCTATTCAGATTTTTTTCTTCCTCCTTGCATGAGTTTGGTAGTTTGTGCATTTCAAGGAAATGGGCCATTTTGTCTACATTTTCAGATTAGTAGCAAAAAAATTTATTAACAGTATTACTTCATTATTCTTTTGATGACTGAGATCAGTAGTAAATACCCTGTTTTATTTCCAGTATTAGTAATTTGTGTCTTCTCTTTCTCTTTCATTTTTTTTCTTTATTTATTTTTTGCTAATCCTGTATGGTATACCAATTTATTAATCTTTTGAAAAAACAACTTTTGATATTGTTAATTTTTCTCTATTATATACCTGGTTCCTTTTTTTAAACTTTTATTTTAGATTCAAGGGTTACATGTACAGGTTTGTTGTATGGGTAAACTCATGACAGGAGGTGTTGCTGTACAAATTATTTCATCACCCAGGTACTAAGCCTGGTACCTGAGTACTTTTTCCTGATCTCCTCCCACCTGCCATCTCACATAGGCCCCAGTGTCCATTGTTCTCCTCTTTGTATCCAAGAGTTCTCATCATGTAGCTCCCACTTATAAGTGAGAATGTGTAGCATTTGGTTTTCTGTTCCTGGGTTAGTTTTCTAAAGATAATGGCCTCTATCTCCATCTGTGTTTCTGCAGAGGACACATTCCCACTTTTTACACTGCATAGTATTAGTATTCCATGATGTATATTTACTACATTTTATGTGTCCTTTCTACAGTTGATAGGCATTTAGGTTGAGTCCATATCTTTGCTGTTGTGAATAGTGCTGCAATGAACATATACATGTGTCTTTTTAGTAGAATGATTTCTATTCCTTAGGGTATATACCCACTAAAGAGATTCCTGGGTTAAATGGTAGTTCTGTTTGTGGTTCTTCAAGGAATTGCCACACTGCCTACCACGGTGGTTAAACTAATTACATTACCACCAGCAGTGTATAAGCATTTCTTTTGCTCTGAAACCTCGCTAGCATCTGGAATTTTTTTGGCTTTTTTTTTTTTTTTTTTTTGAGATGGAATTTCGCTCTTGTTACCCAGGCTGGAGTGCAATGGCGCAATCTCAGCTCACCGCAACCTCCGCCTCCTGGGTTCAGGCAATTCTCCTGCCTCAGCCTCCTGAGTAGCTGGGATTACAGGCACACACCACCATGCCCAGCTGATTTTTTTTTTTTTTTTTTTTTTTTGTATTTTTAGTAGAGATGGGGTTTCACCATGTTGACCAGGATGGTCTCGATCTCTTGACCTCGTGATCCACCTGCCTCGGCCTCCCAAAGTGCTGGGATTACAGGCGTGAGCCACTGCGCCCAGCCCCTTTTTTGGCTTTTTAATAGTAGCCATCCTGACTTGTGTTAGGTGATGTCTAATTGTTGTTTGGATTTTTTTGGTTTTTGCTTTAGTTTGTGTTTGTTGTTTCTTTTTTTTTCTGCTTGCTTTAGGTTTATATTGCTTTACCCTGTTTAATTCTCAAAGACAGAAGCTTGTATTGCATCATTGAGTTTAGATCTTGCTTGTTTTCTTACATACACATTTAATGTTATTAATTTCTCCTAAACTTTGTTTCACAGTATTATAAATACTGTATTTTGCAGTATTACACTATTAAATTTTAAATTGCATTTTCATTTTGCTTAGTTCAGTTTTTTAAAATACATTTTGAGTCTTATATGACCTATATGTTATTTATAACTGTGTTTTAGAATTTTCAAATATTTGGAGATTTTCTAGCTATTTTTGCCAGCTATTTTTCTAGTTTAATATAATTGTGGTCTGGTAATATACTTTGTATGATTTCTATTTTTCTTTCATATGTGAAGGTGAGCCTTATGGCCCAGTATGTCAAACTTTGGTGAATATTCCATGCTACCTTGAGGAGAATGTATATTCTGATTTTGTTGGAGTTAGTATTTCCTGAATGTTAATTAGATCTGATAGTGATCTTCATGTCAACTATATCCTTACTTATTTTCTACCTTGTATGTCTATAAATTATTGAAAGAATGGTATTGAAGGTTTCAATTATAATAGTGGTTTGGAAGTTTTTACTTTTAGTTATATCAGTTTCTTATTTCCCCTGCACATATTTTGAAACTCTGTGTTCGGTTCATACACATTTAGTATACTTATGTATTCCTAGAGAAATTATTTATTACAATGTAATGACCCTCTATATGGCTGATACTTTTCTAAAGTCTGATTTGTATGAAAGTAACATAAATCATCCAGCATTCTTTTAATTTTTAATTTTTTCTTTTTATTTTTCTGTGAAAGTAACAAATTATCCAGCTTTCTCTTTACAAATATGCTATGTTTTAAAATCTTTTTACTTTTAATCTATGTAACTTTTTACCTTTACAATGAGTTTCTTGCACAGAACATATATATGCATCTTGGTGTTATATTCACTCAAAAGATTTCTGTCTTTAAATTTAAGCATTTAAACTAACCACATTTAAAGTGATTATTGACACAGAGTTGGACCTAACCTATTTGTTGCTGTTTTTTTTTTTAAATCTTCTTTCTTCTCTTTATCTTTTTTCTAGTTTTAGTTGGGCATTATATGTGATTTAATATTCTCTTTTAGTATATAAATTATCATTTCCTTTAAAATAAATTAGTGATTATTTTAGAGTTTGCAATATACACTTTTAACTACCAAGTTGTACCTTTAAATATCACTCTACTACTTTATATATAGGATGGGCATCTTAAAACAGAATATCCTCAATTCCTTTATTCATTCCTTTTGATGTTGCTGTCATTCATTTTGCTTAACCATAAACTATAATGACTCAGTACAGTGTGACTATTATTGCTTTAAATGAACACTATTTAAAATTAGGAATATGAAAATTAAGTTTTTCTTTGACATTTTGTTTCTTCTTTGTTGTTTTCCTCTGTTAAGAGAAATCTCTTGATTCACGTCCAATAGATCCAAGTTATATATATATATATGATTTTTTTTTCTTCCTGAATTTTTTTCTTTTAATTTTTTTACTGCTGGCAATAAATAGTCTTTCTTTCCTCTTTTTGTCTGAGATGGTATTTATTCAGTTTAAAAGGATGATTTTACTGGATATACAATTCCATTTTTTAAAAAAAGTTAAACAATTTAAAGATTTTATTCCAGTTTCTCCTTGCTTGCCTCATTTTCACAAGCAATCTATTGTAATTCTTATCCTTGTGTTTATTTATTTATTTATTTATTTATTTTACAAGTAAGTGTTTTCACTGACCTCTACCCCTGGCTTCTTAGAAGATTCCCATTTTGTTTTTGGTTTTGTGCAGTTTGAATACAGTTTTAGGTGTAGTCTTTGGAATTTATCCTACTTGTTCTGTAAGATTCTTAGATCTACAGTCTTTATCTGTAATTAATTTTGGAAAATTCTTAGCCATTGCTGCTTCACATATTTCTTAGATCCCATTGTCTCTTTATCTTTTCTGATGTTCCACTTATACATTTGTTACAACTTTTGAAAATTTCCCACAGTTTTGGGGTGTTGTGTTCTGCTTTTAAACATTTTTTCTTTCAGTGCTGGAAGTTCCTATTCACCTCGCTTCACGCTCACTGATCCATTCATCAGCCATGTATCGTCTCCTGACGAACTCTTCAAACATTTTCTTCATTTATGGTACAAGGTTTTAAAAAAAATTCTAGCAGTTTTTTTTTTTTTGACTAATTCATAGCATTTCCATCTCTCTGTTTACATTATTCTGTTATTTCTTGTCTGTTTTTGCCTTGGAGCCCATAGCTTATTAATCACCCTTATTTTAAATCCCCAATCTAATCATTCCCAAACCCCCATCATATCTGAATCTGGTACTCGTGCTTGCTTGGTCTGTTTAGGCTGTTTTTCTTGCCTTTTAGCATCCTTATAATGTTTTATTGAAAGCCAAACACAATGGCAGTAAGAACTAAAGTAAGTAGGTCCTTAGTGTGAGGTCATATGTTAGCTAGCCAGCAGTTGGGCAGTGTTTAATGTTTTCTGTAGCTGGTCAAAGCCTTCAATTTTTTTTTTTTTCTTTTTCTCTATTTTTATTACATGTGCTTTGTTACAAACTTCTGCGTAGACTTATGCACTCTAGAAATTTAAATTGTAATCCACTGTTATACTGGTGCCCTATTTTTTGTGACGGTAAGATATTGGGGAGTAGAAATTATATAATCTTATTCTTAAGTCTCAGTTTTCCAGCAAGCTTAGGTCCCTGGGTCATTGCTTTCATAAGAATTTCTTAGCTTTCCTTCAAACCCGCAAGCAAAATACGCAAACTAGAGGGAACTGGGGTCAGAGAAAGATCCTTCCTCCAGGTGGGATTAGATTCTGGAAAGTCTTTGCCCGGGGAGATTAGGTCTTTATTAAGATGAATGCTCTGGACACTCATAGTTGACAATTGTTACTTTTCCCCTCCTCCTACTAAATGACAAGGTTTTTTGGCTTTTACTGTGAGACACTGGAAGTGTTCCTGGAGGTCATATCTAGGATGTTTGAGGATTCTGTTAAAACTGTGGCCCAGAGTAGTTTTTTACTTTCAAGCTAGCCCACACTCAGTCTCCGGGTCATTATGATAGAATCTTCAAAATCACCATTTCGGAGTGTTTATCAGCTTACTGCTCCAGCAGCATCTGCTCCAGTTTAGCTTATCTCAGCTGTGACTTTCTGGATCCGCCTGTCTCCCCAGATTTCAGAGTGACAATTTGCAGTAGAACTCCAGTTCTTTCCTATGTCCAAGAAGAGTAACTGATTTTCAGTCTGCACCATGTTTCTTGTTATAAGAGAAAAAGTGATGACATCTATGCTTTTTACATGCCAGACATCAAACAAGACGTCATCTCGCTCATGGTTCATGAGCACATTTACAATCTCTAACCTCTAACCCTCCATTCGGTCAGTATTATACTAAACAATAAACCAAATTCAATTAGGGCTTTTAAGTTCCTACTTTTCATAAAAATACTTCTTTCCTTGTCATTTTATCTCCACACCTGTAGCATATCTATGTACTATGTGGTAGGCACCTACTGAATACCTACAAGTGGGTGGTGAAATGTGACACTTAACATATGTTCCGTCACCAAAGCACCTGTTTGTATACTGTGCTTGTTTAAGTCTGCACAGTGGGCTCGTCATCTCATGCCTGAAAGGCCTTCTCCTGTGATGCAACCATCCTTTAAGTTGACTAATTTAAGACAGAATGCTTTGAAAGTAGCAATCATGTAGTTAAATTAATGACTTAGCTTTTTGTTGATATTCACTGACAATATTTTGATATAGTGTCAAGGACATTTCTGCAACTATGGCTCCACCTTGCAGGCTAGCATTGTTTCTCTAACAGAAAACACAGCTGTACCCACCTTAATAATTGTTCTTTAACCTCTTTTATATAAAATAAAAACATAATGACATAAATCAGAATGAATGCACCCTCCTTCTAGATTTTCACATAAAATTTTCTACTGTTACTGTCATTTGAAAAGTGAATTTGCAAAATATTTGTATAAAAAAACTGAATTCATAAGACCTTTTCAAACAAAATATTTTCAAAGCGTTCAGGCCTAAAGAGATTACTCTCATTTTGCTCTCATATTTCTCTGGTGATATGTAAGTGCTATGAGTATAACTAGTATATATAACTTAGTGAACAGTTGTCATTAATTTGAGGGCAGCAAAATTTAATTCCAGAAGAATGAAAATTCTATAGTGTATCCCCCAAAGCCACAAACACCACAAACACTTTACCATGTGAGTCTGCTGAGTAGTATGTTTAGAGAGGAAATAGAGAGTAACAGTCTATGTAGTGTGTTAGTTAAGTAAACAGTGGTAAAAAGCCTTCCTCCATTTTTCTCTAGCAGTTCATGTAACAAAATCATTTTATCCCTAGAGTAGAGACTTATGGATTTGAATATGATGCAAGAGATGAATTGTGATCATTACTTTCCAGTCACTTAACTTGTGTTGAGTTCTAGAAAATAAAAGCATTTTCAAATTCAGAAAGATGGACAGTGCTGTTAGCAATAAATTATAACTCTGTTTCTTAAAATGAAGATTAAGTAATAGCTATTCTTTCTTGGATTTAAAAAAAAACATATTGTTTAAGGATGAATATGTCCATGTAACATTAGATATCAGAAAGAAGTAAGATTCTTACCAAACAAGCAGATAATACCTTATGTTGATAATTCAATATATAATACCTTTTAAACACCAAAAGTAAATAAATCAACAAATTCTTATTGTCTAATTATTGTTAAGCTTTAAATACTTTATTGAAAAAACTGTTCATTTATGTTATATTTGTTTACCCTGCCACATATAAATTAGGATAACATCTGAAAAAAAAAAAAAAACAGACTAACTTTTCTCAAGGAAACATGATTTTTTTTCTCATATTTTGAAAATAGAGAATAAGTATTAATTAAAATAATTTTTACCACAGAAAGGAGCAGTTCCAGAATATTGTGAAACGAACTGTTTAAAATAGTTTTAATTGAGAGCTCATTTAATATGAAGAAATTCAGGAAATATGTGCACTGTTGTGTTTGAAGACATTAAAATGTGTAAGAAGAAAGGTTATAGCAACTCTCATTTTGATACATTTGGCAAAACATCTAACAGATGTTAGAAGACTTGCAGTTTCCAATTAAAATTTCTTAAGCACCCTTAAAGAGGATAACAAGTTTTGTTTTTAATTAGTTAGAAAGTCATTATTTTGGTTGAGTTGTTTTGTTTTGTACAACTTTAAAGGCAAACCATTTTGTGTTGCAGAGCGAAGTGTCTCCTGTACCATTAGCAGTGTTGTTCCAGTTCTAATGATCTAAACGGGGTCTTTTGATCAGACTCATGTTTCTTGCTGGGTTTCTCACATGTCCCCAAACTGCCTCACTCACCCATCATGAGCTCTTATCCCAACCCCCAAGAACAATGGTTTGCTTTGGGCCATATTGCCTATTTATTTCTCACATCACCTGATGTGTTCGAATACTGTGTTCATTTCCATAAGTAATGTTGTTCTTCCTAGTTCCACCTAATTCTTACTTCTTCTGGGCTTCAGGGAGGGAGCTCTCCTCTAAATGAAAACCATTAGTTTCGAACTGCTGCTTGTGAATGCATAAGTTTTCAGGAGTTAAAGCGGTGTTTTAAAGTACAAAGTTAATTTAAAAGGATTAAATTTGGCATCCCATTGAATGATTTACTCTCACCAAGTAAGGGTATTTCTCAAACCTTAGGAAAAAATAGCATTCTTCTTTTTTTGGTGTATTCGTGTTGGGTTTCTCTATTCCTCTGCTCAAATAGATGAGTTTCTATTACTTTGAAAAACAAGTACATTGACATAGTATTGAAACGAGAAAAGTTGCTCGCTGCTCAAGCCTGTAGTGGAGCACACAGATGGGCAGGCCGTGGGGCTGGAAATGCAGCATTTGGGCACTGAGGCAGGAGTGCCTGTCCTCAGCCAGGTCCTTGGGCATGGGCACTAGCCAGAGACCCCTTCCCACCTTCTGTATTATTTGAAGGGACCATGCTCTTCTTTTCCCAGTGCTGCCTTATCAGTATCTTCAGAAATATAATCCAGAAAAGTATTTTCTCAATTTCAGTCACCAGTCACTGGGCTTCTGTGTTCTTTTTCAATTAGAGAAAAATGTGTTGCTTGCTACAGACCTGTTTTATTTGCTATTTTATCAAGTTTAGTATTAACTACATAAATAATATATAAATAATAGCTTAACTTCTTCTGAATTCATACATATACAATTTGATTACTTTCTCATTAATGAAACTTTATTCAGAAATTTTTTACGTGCTAGGCACAGTTTTAATTGTTTTCATGTACAAGTTCAATTAATCATCACAAAAACATAGTTTGGTTGATATCATTATCCCCACTGAATAAATGAAGAAATTGGGATGGAGCACTCCTAGGGAGGGGTAAGGAAGCATTGCAAGGGTAGATACACATCAAGAAAGAAAAGAAAATGAAGCCTATTAACAAGAAGGAAGAAACTCATCCCCGCTCCCCTTCTTAGAGCATTTATCTTAGAAAACATGTAAGTCCGCTCTCTGTCTCTTTAAAATGTATGTAAATCTTTTTAAAAGCTAAATAAACATCTTACCAGCTTTAAGACCTAGAGAACATTTCTTTTGAGATGTATACCTCAAGGAAGATAACTTCCACGTTTTCCAGTTTTCTTCATAATAGGACCTAAGTTTGACAAGCTTATTTTTCCTTTGGATTAAACCTAGCCAACACAGATGCTCCATCCCATTATCAATTGGATTTAGGATGAACTACATGTAACAAATTGTACCATCAATCCTCTAACATGAGGACAAGTTATTGTTTGTCTTGAGAATATGTATGTATTCTAATTATATCTGCTTGGCTGTATAACAAGGGGATTCCTTTCTGTCTTTATAATTATTAGCAGATTGTGAAGTGGATCACATTCTGGATTAATGCTTATTGAATAATACAGCTTTTTTCTCTATCTTCTCCTTTTGTGGAGAGGTTACTAGGTAAGCAAGAAATTCTGTTTTTATATTTAGCTTACCAAATGGAAAGAGCTGAGCAGGAGCAACTTCCAGCCCCTCATACATTTGAAATAAGACTTGTCTCCGTATTCCCTCTCGATTCCCTGACATTCACGAATACTTTCCTTGTTCGGTTGCCTTTATAAAACCCGAGACGTTTTGCCGTTTTTGACATATTCGTGGTTAAGAAAAGTTCTGCCAACTGCAGCAGCCTGAGTAAAATCGTCTCCTTGATGGCTCGGTGCATTCTGTGTTTTTAACAATGCTAATCTTTTACCGCCCCGTGGACAGTGGTTTTTGTTTGTTCGTTTCACTTCGCTAATCATTTTTCCTCAGCCTACTGAATAATGTGAATTGGAGTGGCGCAGCGGTGCGTAGTTTCTCCTCTTCAGAATACTGTACCGAATATTCCATTGTCTGTTCGACACCTGCTCAAATCTAAAAGTGACCTCATTACCTTGAATTCTTTTTCTTAAACTCCACTACTTTCCTCTGCAGTGGAAATACACAAGGATTACCCAAATGAGAACGAGCAACAACTATTTTTTCAGAGCTTGTGGAGAGTTAGGCCCTCACCACTTGCCATGGTATAGAGTCAAAGGCAGGAAGAGGAATGGGATAGCTATATTGTGGGAAAAGGGGAAGGATTCAGGTTTGCCCTGACTGGAGGGTGTTTGCACGAGAAAGCTGGAGGACAGCTAACTAGAAGTAAGATTTTTACGTGATTTTTTTTTTAGAGCAGCATATTTAGCTTTTTCAGTTAGTCCCTACTTGGGCCAAAAATAGGGAAGCTGTCTACTGTTTATCAAGTCTTGGCCATTGAGGCTAATTGCTGCAAAGATTGCGGCTTGGCTTCTTAACTGCTGCAGATTTGGGGTCCTGGTTCTGTTAGTCTACACATTTTGGCCACTGCTTGTTTGTATATTATCTCTCATCATTAATGTTCTTGACATTTTTTCTGTTACTCAGCTCAAAACAATAGAGTCATATATATTTTTTTTAATTTTCCTCATGAATTTTACCTTATTAATGATATTACTCGTCTTTCTAAACTATGAGCTCTTAGCCTTAGCACTGCCACAGCTCCATTGCGGGTCTGACTTCTTCATCAAGAAAATGTACCAGTGTCCTCATGGGTCACCTGCTTCCAGCAACTTCTCTTGGCAGTCTCTTCTCTACACTGTTGTTAAATAAGTAAAGTTTATGTTGAATCAGGTTCTCTCCCCTGGCCCCAGTGAGTCTTTCCTCTTATGGTATAGCTGTCAGTCCTGTGGTGATCTTCCTCAGCTACCTCCCTTCCACATTATGAAATCAGTGACATTTACTGAATGAGTGCTGTGGAAGAAAATGAATTGACCATGAGTGATATTTTTTTCATCCCTCTCCAAATCAGTACTTTCATAATAATCAAAGCTTTTTTAAACTAAAATGTAACTTAGTTTAAAACTGATTTTTTTCAAACGGTATAAACTTTTTTCTAAGATTTTTCTTTTACCTAACTTACTGACAATTACAGTTTTAGAAATAATTACAAGTCAGTAAAATATTTTGCCCACATAGTTGAGTAACAATTATTGGCTAATAATGACAATAATGCCAGCAGCAACTAGGTCCCATTTCCTGGATTCCTGGAGCTAGAGGTAGTCACTCTGAGGCATTAGTCCAGAGCTGCTGTCAGTCATCCCAATGTTACCATTAAGAATAGAATCCTGTTATTACCATGGCAAGGAAGGGCAGCTGCCATGCTGTCTCTATTTAGCAGCACCCCAGGAGTACTGCCCTCACCTCAGCAAGGTTTCATTTAACAAATTATACTTGCAGTGTCCTCTATCCTATCGAAAGACCCTCACTTTTTAAAAATAAATTCAGTAGTGCAGCTGCAAAGTAGGTGTTAAAACTAGATAGTAAGTTAGAAAGTGTGCTCAGCCATTTTACAAACCTTGTGACATTTTGGTTTGTATTTTGCTCTAGAAACAAACTTGTTTATTTCAAATATCTGCTACGAAGACTATTCCTATTGAATAATTAAATAAAATATGCAATCAGTAAGGAAAAACTAAATGTTAAACTAATTTTCCTACCTTTTCCTATCAATAAGCAAGTTGAGGTTAGCCAGGAGAAATTCTCCCATTGGATTTTATGCCTAAAGTAAGAGGCAAAATCATTGCCACCACACGTTCTGTCTTCTCAACTCTGCCGTAATGCTTTGAAAATAGCAGGTGTACATATTTTTTCATTAAATCTAGTCAAATATAAGTATCAACAATGCTGAATCTTTGTGGACTACATATAATAGCTCAAAGTAGTCACTTACAGAACTCAATAACTTAAATGCTAGAAAACTTGAATTTAGAAATCTCTAAATTCTTATCAGGGTTATTTCAAGATTTAATCTTGGTATAATATTTTGCATGGGCAATGGAAGGAGACTTGCATGACTGTATGAACTCAAAGCACATCATGTATGACTACATCTAGAAGCATCTCCTCCTCCATACTCCACTGCATCAGTCAGGTTAGGAATCCTTCCTGTCCCAGACACTTTGCTCATAACTCTGTCGGACAGTTTATCACATTAATTCGTCCTTCTCTCTCCGCTGTCTATAGTCCCTTGAAAAAAAGGGCTAATATATTTTTTCTGATTTTAATTGATATTATTTGCATGTAGATTACAGAAGACACTGAATAATTAACATTAACAGTAGTGAGTATCTAATATATAAATGGAAAAAGAATTATGGCAGGTTCAGTAACTCATTACACATCTGAACATTTGCCAAAACATGGGTTAATTTATATAGAATATATATGAGGCATGTATTTTTTCCTGTTTTTCTCTCTAATGCTCATCTATTTTATTTCTACAATGGTATAATTAAAGAAAAACCAAACAATATTCAAGAAGATTCTTGGATT
Organism: Callithrix jacchus; assembly: GCF_049354715.1. NCBI lineage: Eukaryota > Metazoa > Chordata > Mammalia > Primates > Cebidae > Callithrix > Callithrix jacchus. The sequence continues at coordinate 47,242,344 of NC_133519.1, forward strand.
AAACTTTGCAGAAAAAAGTGAATATTGAAGAAGATTATGGTTTACATGTCTTTGTTTTCAAAACTGGGAATGTTACCCCTAATACAGTACATAGACTACAATGTAACCCTTAAAACTAGGAAAGAAAAACACGGGTACATTCAATAACAATAAATAAATGAATGTCAAGTGTAGCCATGGCACACATTAATCCTGTCATGATTTTAACACTGTTCAAATACACTTTCTGGATGACAAGAAATCCATCACACTGATGAGGTTTACCATCCTTTGTGCTCTACTCTTTCTGGCTGTGAGAAAACAACAATTATGCTTTATAATGCAATAATTACTCATGTATTTAAAACATATATTGAATTAACAAAGGCAATGTCTTCCACCACCATAGCTAGATAGTCGTGCTACATTTGACAGTTTTAATCATACTGGTATCATAAGTTGGAACTCGAAAGCGTTTAATTTAAAGGAGAGAAAAACGAAGGAAAAGAATATGACAAAAACGTTAACATTTTCTTTTCTGGTCTTGGCAACATTAGGGTTGAGAAGAGTTGAGATGTATTTGTGGATTAAGTGAAAATAATATTTATTTGATGTATTGAAAATTCAAAGACTTTAGAAAATTCAAGACTGTTAGAATTGGCAAAGCTCAGAAAGAAAAAGAAAAACAAATGATATTATGTTGTCCTTAGAGAATTTCAAAATTATTTCGGTGGGGAAGACATGCTTGCATGCAAAAATTTGGTGTGACTTAATGTGTCAATAGACAGTGAAAGTCTGTGTAGTGTATACTAAGAAAATGGGTGAGAGGCTGATAATGTACAGAAGAAGCATAACACCTGCCTGAACAAGCTTATAGTCTGATAAGGATGATAGGCATATATTTATGACAGTAGCTAATTGTCAGACAGACAGAAGACATTTGGGGTATTATGAAGACATATAAATGGAATATTTGTGTTATCTTTTTATATTGAGAAAAATCTTCTCTAAGGTAGTACCAAGAAAAGCTCTGAAAGAGGGCAAAGGGAATAGAACGAAGCAGAGAGCAAAGCACTTCGTTTCAGGTTCAGATTAGAGGATGTGTAAATGCTTTCAAGCTAGAAAGAACATGAGTCTTTCAGGCAAGTGAAAATAGTTTGCTAAAGAAATAAATGTAAAAATCAAAGGTAATGGAACTAATATGCAATTATAGAAAATTATAACAAGGTTATAGAATACAAGATTGACATAAAAGTTAATTTGTTTCTCATATATCAGCAAGGGACAATTGAAATTTAAAATCAAAAACACAATATCATTTAAATTAGCAGTAACAAAACTGAAATACTTAGATACCTTTCTAAAAACATATGTATATGAAATATTTGAGGAAAATTGTAAAACTGTGATTATACAAAGCAAATATCTAAATAAATAGAGAGATATTCCATGTATATGTTTAGGAAGATTAAATCTTGTCAAGATGTCAGTTCTTCTCAAATTATGTCAAAACCCCAAATTATTTTGTGAATTTAGACAAACTGACTTAAAAGTTTTTGTGAAAAATGCAAAAGACCCAGAATGGTCAAGAAAATATTGAAGAAAAAGAACAAGTTTGAAGGACTGACATTATCCATCTCCAAGATTTGATGTAAAGCTAGAGTAATCAAGACAGTGTTGGTAGTGGTAAAATAATAAGCAAATCAATCAATGTAGCAGGAGAGTCAAGAAATACACCTACACAAATATGTTCAACTGACTTTTGGCAAAGGAGCAAAGGCAATTGGGGAAAATACTCTTCTCAAGAAATGGTTATAAAACAGCTGGACATCCACATGCCAAAAATAAATCTAGATACAGATACTATGCCTTTCACAAAAAAAACCCTCAAAATAAATATCTAAAAGCAAAACACAAAACTATTCAGCTTCAAGATTATAACATAAAGGACAATCTAGCTGAACTTGGGTTTAACTAAGATAGTCTCAAGCAAAGATGACTTCTTAGCTACAACAACAAAAATCGCAATACCAATCCGTGAAAGAAAAAATGGTTTACTTGGATGTCATAAAAATCAAAAACTGCTTTGCAGAGGGCCCTGTTATAGGAACAAAAAGACAAGCCTTATACTGAGAGAGAATTTTTGCTTTTGCAAAGTGCAAATCTGTTAAAGGACTTGCGTCTAAAATATACAAGGACACTTTAAATTTAGCAACAAGAAAAGAGAAGACCTACTTTAAAAATGGAAAGAAACTCGTAACAAACATCTCACCAAAAAGATAAACAAATGAAAACCTTTGAAAAGATATTGCACATTATAAGTCATCGGGAAATATCAAATCAAAACAATGAGATGCAACTAGATACCTATTAGAATGACTAAAATCTAAAACTCTTGCAACCTCAAATGCTGGTGAGGATGGAGAGCAACAAGAACGTTCATCCGCTGCTGGTGGTTACATAAAATGGTACAATTACTTTGCAAGAGAGTTTGGAGGTTTCTTACAAAAATTAGCCATGTTGTTAGCATATGGTTCAGCAATCATGCCCCTTGGTATTTATCTAAATGAGTTAAAACTTTTTGTCTACATAAAACCTGCACACAAATGTTTATAGCAGCTTTATTCATAATTGGCAAAACCTGGAAACAATAAAAAGGTCTTTCAAGGTGGAAAAACAAACTGTGATAATTTCGCATAATAGAACATTATTCATCAATAAAAAGAAATGAGCTATCAAGTGAAGAAAAGACAGAGAAGTGTTGTAAATGCATATTGCTAAGAGCACCAAGCTAGTCTGAAAAGACTACAGTGTACTGCGTACCATTAACTATGCAGCCTTCTAACATTCTGGAAAGGACAATAGACAAAGTAAATACATCAGTGGTTAGCAGAGGCTCTGGGTAATGGAGAGAGGGATGAATTGGTGGAGCACAGGGCATTTTTAAAGAATTGAAACTATTTTGTACGATACTGAAATGGCAAATATGACATCAAACATTTGTCAAAGCCCATAGGACTGTATAACGCAATGAATGAACCCACTGGAAACTCTGACCTTTAGTTAATAAAAATGTTTCATCAGTTTAAACAAATATATCACACTAATGCAAGGTGTTAATAAAAGGGAAAACTTGGGTGAGGGGAATGATAGGTATATGTGAACTTTCTGCACTTTCCACTCAATTTTTTTTCAGTAAACCTAAAACTGCAAAAAAAAAAAAAAAAAAAGGTATATTAATTAAAAATAAATTAAGCTTTTAAAATGATATGAGAGTGAAAGGGGATAAACTAAAAGGAATATGAAAGGCTGTGATATGCAGGCCATGGGGATCATGCTGAGGAACTGGATTTGTTCCCCCCAAACAATGCAAATCCATTGAAATGTTTAAAAAGAGGAAACACACATTGGATGTCCAAATAAAAATGTATTTATTAAGATATGGCTAAACTTGACTTACATAAACTAGAGATCTTGTGAAGTTTAAGTTTTACCTAGTAATTCAAAGTTCAAGTAAATATAAACCACTGGCAAAGTAGGGCATAGGCGAAGCACTTAGTCCGGGACGAACTTTGCAATTCAACGTATGTTTTTCTTGCTACATCTCATTAAGGTTGACATATGATCTCCCCATCCTTGTGCAGTTACATTGCTTAATCATCAAATATTCGTTTCCCTTATTAAGCACCTCACATTTAAATCTGAATGCTCAGAGAATTGTGGGAAGCTTATTTCAGTTTGAGCTCCAAAGCAATAAACAAAGGTTTATGTGAGAAAATGAAATAAAAGTAGAAATGAAGTTCCTCATTCAGAAGAGAACTGCGTTAGTCTGTAAGGAAAACAAACTGTTAAATTAATAGATTTTTATTTGTTTCATCCTGAATTTTAAATATATTGATTTTATAAAGATAATTTAGATGTTGAAAAAAAACAATATTAATGTACCCTGACATCATTTAAGTTATAGCATTCCTTAAGTTGTGCTTGTGCTGGAAACTTGGTCATCTTTAATTATCAGTGCAGTAAACTTAAGTTTCAGATTTCCATATATGTTAATCTAAGGTGTTTATTTGTTCATTATATTTTAGGAAAAATAATTAAATATGAAGAATTTTTATATTTATCATTTTTATAACATTCAAATGCTTTTTAATCATAAATAGGTTCAATGAAATTTATAAATGAGTTTATTATGAGTGAAAACACTTTTACCATTAATATTTTGTGCATTTAGTTTATATAGTAATAAGCATAACTGACTTTTATTATCCAAAATCCTGACAATATGTTTCATAATACAAAAAATGAGATGCATATGTGGTATCAGAAAAAGCCTAGGTATAATTTCAAGCTTAAGGTCTATATTTGACTCTATTTTTTATATATACATATTTAGTAATATTATATATTTTTATATTTGGTAAGTGCAAGTACAATTTTTCAACTGAAAATGATGCTATTCTCTGATTGTGCACAAATGAAAAACTTTATAATTTACATGTTTAACTCTGCAAACACAATTTACTGCAGATTTTGTTGTTTTGATGCTGGCACAGCCTGGAAAACTGTGAGCCAATTAAACCTCTTTTCTTTATAAATTGCCCAATCTTAAGTATTTCTTTATATCAACACAAGAATAGCCTAACCCAGTACGTGACCCTATAAAGTTGTTTATGAATTCGTGGGCCCATCTGCAAGCTTCATGAATGGATTTCATACTTAACAAAATCACAAAAATGCTTTAGAATTGAGCTAAAAGCTAAGTCGCTGCCCAGGTGTCAGACTAGCAACTGAGTATGGCACACGCAGACCACATTCAAACAGAAAAGGAAAGATTTTGAAAACTACTTTGTAAACATAACGCAACAAAATCTTGACAGAACTTATAGCCTGATTCTAACTGGGTTGACTGACTTCTAAAACAGAAATAAGAATCTCCACAGAGTTTAAGAAAGAAGCAGAACCTCATAACATTATATACAAAATATCAAGGTACAGTCCATAATGACTTGAAATGTGAAGAGTCAGAAAAACTCCAACTGATGTGAAAAAAAAAAAAAAAACCATCAACATTTGCCAACACTGAAGTGACATAGATGCTGTAAGTATTATTACAAGGGTTTTATAGTAACTATTTTAAAATACTCCAGAAACCAAGAATGAATAAAAAGTAACAACAACAACATAACCTTCATTGTGTGAACTCATTAGCAAAGTGGAGATGGAAAAGGAAAGTCAGTGAACTTGAAAGTAAATCAATAGAAATTATCCGATATGGAGAATAGAGACAGATGATCAAAAAATTAAACAGTCCTCTCAGACACATAGGGGACAACTGTAGAATTTCTAAATTCTGTATCATCATAGTCCCAGAAAGAGGGGAAAACGGTGCAGAAAAAAAAATAAAGAATTGCCAAAAAATTTCTCTACTCAGTGAAACATACAAACATGCAGGTTCTAGATGCTCAGAGAACCCCTAAACAAGATAACCCCAAAGAAGTCCACGTCCAAATGCACTTAATTAAACTATTGAAAACTAGAGAGAAAAAAGTCCCAAAAGCAGCCAGAGAAAAGTGAGGCTTCTGGGGGCAAAAACAAGGGGGAAAACTAGGGATTTCTTATCAGAATTCACTAGAGAAAGAAAAAAGTGGAGCATTCTTTTTAAAATGCTAATGGAAAGAATTTCAATCTAAATATTCTATCCAGTGAAAATATTCTTCAGGAATGAACAGGAAATCAGGGCATTCTCAGGTTACAGAAAAACCACTGAACAGGCTTGATCTAGAAAATTGCTAAAGAATGCCTGTAGGCAGAAAGGAAACGTTACCACCAGGAAACTTGGAACAGCAAGAATGAAAAATAGTAATAAAAATCATACATGTATGGCTATAGGTAATAAACTCTTATTCTCCTCTTGAGTTATTTAAATATGTTTTATGTTTGTAAGTAAATATTATAACTTTGTTGAATGGGTTTTAAATGTATGTGGATGTAATCTATAAGAGAGCAGTAATCTAAACTAGGGACAATAAAGTTACCTGTATGATGATAAGCTGTCTGTATTGTCCTTGAAGTGGTAAAATATTGATTCTAGTTCAATTTCAGAAAGTTAAATATGCATATTGTAATCATATCAAACACTAAAAATGAATTATACAAAGAGATATAATAGAAAATATAGTTGATAAATTGAAATGATACCAAAAAAGGTTGAAATAATCCCAAGGAAAGCAGGAAAGAGAAAACAGAGGAACCAAAACAAAAAAACAACAGAAGAAACAGAAAGAACAAATAAAAAATGATAGACCTAAATTCAAATTAATGATATTAGAAGTTTAGATTGGGTGAGGTGGCTCATGCCTGAGCCAGCACTTTGGAAGGCCAAGGCGGTGAATCCCAGCACTTTGGAAGGCCAAGGCGGTGAATCACAAGGTCAGGAGTTTGAGACCAGCCTGACCAACATGGTGAAACCTCGTCTCTACTAAAAGTACAAAAATGAGCTGGGCATGGTGGCACATGCCTGTAATCCCAGGTAGTCAGGAGGCTGAGGCAGGAGAATTGCCTGAACCTGGGAGGCAGAGGTTGCAGTGAGCCAAGATCAGGCAACAGAGTGAGACCTTGTCTCAAAAAAATAAAATAAAATAAAGAAGTTTAATTGCACAAGCTAAAGCACAAAAATTAAAAAACAGAGAGTGTCAGAATAGATTAAAAAATGCTCGACTGTGTGTTATCTGTAAGGAACTTACTTGGAATATAATGATATTTGTAGGTTAAAAGTAACAGGATAAAAATAAATACATATATCCTGCAAACACTAATCAAAAGAATGATGGAGTGGCTATAGCAATATCAGACAAAGATTTCAGGACAAAGAATAAACACAAATCACATCAAATTACTTTCTAGTTAAAAACCTTTGAATAGTTTTCAATTACTCAGAATCACATTCAAATCCCTTATCTTGACCTAATAGAAACAGTCTAAAAACCATATTTATATTCTACCGAGACACCTCTTATCCATTTATAAACTGTTTTGCTTAATAGCTCTTAAAAATAGCTTTTTAATTCGTTGTGTTTATTCCCAGGAGAGTGTAAACTCTGTAACAGAAATGTCTTTGTCTATCTTGTTCACTCTAATATCCTTGCTGTCTAAAAACAGTGCTTGATATAGCATAGATACCCAATAAATACATTTTAGGTGCATACATTAATTTTCTTTCTATGAATTATTTTAAAAATGAGATTTTTTTAAACCGTCATATAATACTTTTAAAGTCCCCAAACAACCACAAATAAAATTTTACCACCACTTCTTGATTTTAAACTAACTGGCAGAAGTTTCTATTTTATTAGTGTTCTTTAACAATAAAGATTTATTGACTTCATATGAATATGTATGGATGATGGAAGGAGAATTCTCAAATGTTGATGCTTTTTACTCTGGGAAGTTCTTCACATTATAACACTGTGGATTTTCCAAATACGTACAAATCAAGCAAAAGATATGTAAGCGTTCCCAAAAATCAGAAAAAAAAATCCTAAATTTTGGTTACCAATAAATTCCAAGAAAATTCAAGACAAACTAATCTAGTGTAATTAAAATAAATAAGGAGGACATAGAAGAGTAGGGGGAAAAAGGGGGAAGAAAAGTTATTAATAGGCTTGTAATTTTAAGTTAGGAGAAGTACAGAATCTGAAATGGAGAGAACTTGAAAGGCTAATATTAACCTGATTCAGTTATATTTTATTTGGTAAACATACTGAAATGTGCTTTCAGACGGTAGGAATTGAATGATTAAAGATATAGAGTATCACAGGTCTGTTTGGCCAAGAATGAGCATCCAGACGGTCTTGGCATCCAGTGTCAGTCAGGTTGAAGTGCAAATACTGTTAGATGGCAGAGCACTCATCAGACTCCAGGCATTCAGTAAATATTTGTTGAATGGATGAAAGTAAACTAAATACATGTGGTTAGAGATTTTCGAAGGCTGTTACACTGTGGTCTCGGAACTGCTACTCCCCATTTTTTCCTATAAAGATATTCTGCTTCTCTCCTCTCAAAGGTAAACATGAAACCCAGTCTCACCAATGATAATTATCTCACTCAGCTGTACACAGTGACTTTTCAAGGGATAAGCACATAATCCGAGTTAAGCAAATCAACATTTTCTATAGAAATATTTAATTTGGAATGGGGAAAATCACATTTTCTGATGTGTGCTTTGTTCTGCTTTGCCATTGAGTTTTGCGATTGTGAATAGTGTGCTGTGAGTTGTCACACCTCCTTCAATACGTGCTGATCATCAGAAAATAAGCATGACATATGGAAATAAACCAAACGCAATGTGTTGGGGAACTACCTCTCCCAATTCATGTTCTTTCATTTGAAAAAGAAAATTCGGTTAATGTGACTCAAGGGCTCTTTTGTTCTCTTACACAGAAAAATAGAAGGACGTCCGCTGACACATTTGGAAAGACTAAATTGGACTCTACTTCTTCTGGAATGGAGCAGGTAAGAAGAGGTATAAAAAGAATTCCGACATCATTGCCAGTGACTGGAAGGTAAGTCTGTCTAAATCAGTGGTTCACTTAACAAGTCCTCTTGGCTGTGCTATCTAAGCGATATCTTTTCATATTATCAGTCATCATGTTGACTGCCATGACTTACTCTCTGTTGATTCAGTAACTTGACTGACAAGAGGAGTAACAAGTATTTGGTCTTCTCAGAATACCAAAGAAGGACAAGCTTAGAGAAACAATTTTCTTGCTGTTTGAATTTTTGATCTTCTTTATCCTTTAGGCCAGCTAGCACCCTTCTCATAGGTAGAATAAATATGCTAATACATGTTTTCTCTTCTCAGGTGAATTTCATTTGTATTTCTGTCACATGCCAAACTGATAAGCCTGAAGAATAGGATTATGCTTATTCACTAAGTTCTCTTGCACAGACTAGTTAACATATTACCATATTTATATTATGAGAGTGATAGGGTGGCTTAGTTTTCTCACATGAACTCTAAATATATAATGTTATCAATGCCAAAATGTAAATCTGTTTTCTTTTGTGGGACTCAAAAATGCAGTATGCGCCAGTGCAGTATTTATTTTATAGACTTTAATACCATTTGTAGTATCATTTGAAAAACAAATATTTTATTATGTCATCATTTTCTGAGATACGGGTCCTTTTGTCTGGCGCGTCAAATGATCAGAACAAATATGAATTGTTTGCATATTCACCAATTCTATTAATCATTGAAAATAAGTGTATTTGTCATCACAGGAGGTTTTCTCAGACTCATTTCTTTCTAACCTTTTCCAGATGCTTTTTCTTTGAGTATGACTTGCCTGACACAATTTGCGTGTATATTATTAATGTGAATAAATCATATCATTGATCGATGTGGCATTTCCAGGAATTTTATAGTTTGATTAAAATTTTACTCTGGAGACATTATGAGCAAACTTACAGCTTTTAGTGATCCTACTGTGATGTTTTAGATGACGTATTTGTAATTTTTAACCAATAAAATTTCCTAAAATCTTCCTTAAATTCATGAAAAATTGTATACTGCCATTTGGCCAACATTAACTATATATTCATAGTCAAAAATAATACTTGTATAGCTGTTCTTGGACACTTTAGGAGTCATGGACTAATTTCAGTGTCTAAAGAAATCTATGTCTCCCTTCTCTACATTATTACACATTGATAGATTTTTTAAATATATTGACTTTCCTGATGCCCATCCATATACCATTTTTAATTTACACATCCTACGGTAAGGAAAGAACCTCAGCCAATTGTGTGATGCGGACACTTGCCTTATTCAAACTTCAGCTTATATTTGTACCATCTTTTTTCTAATGTCCTTGTGAAACCTTTAACCAGGTAGCAAACATAGTGTTGCACTTTTCCTTTTATTCTCTTGGTTCAATTTTGTCTATATTCTTTAGGTTTTCTTATCTTTGTAACAATCAAGTTACATCAGTTGCAAAAAGAAAAAAAAAAACTATCTGTCTTTTGATTCGTAATGTCCCAAAATTTGCATTTTACCTTCAGAACTTTCACTTGCAGCATTTCTGAAAAGTGAAAATTCTGGTTACAAGTAGCTATTGTCCTGATCCATGTAAAGCTGAAGCATTCAACTTAGAATCTGTTAAGTCATTACTTCTTGTTTTGGTGTAAGAATGACTTTTCTCTCTGTAAAGTTCTCTTCAGTACATCTTTTCATTATTCTGCATGCTCTAAGATACATGTTATGGAATGAAAGTGGATTTATTTTGCGGTATGAATTAAGGTAAAATGAGCGAGTCTTCAAATTGGTGGAATCTGAAAATGTTTCTCTCCTGCATGATGATTCCTTCTGTCTTAGAATCATTGCCTACTTACTGCATCAGCCTGAGATTTGGCTACTGTAAAGCTTCATGTCCGGTACCTTAAGGGTTACATTAACACAATGCTAATTTTATTGTTTTGAAATTACCCGTGGGACAAGCAGAAAGTTCTCCCTGCTCTGAATAGTTTTCAACAGTGAATTAATTGCCAAAGAATTCTCAGTGTAACCATCTAGTTATTGACAGTAATTAAGCTTGAGTATTTTTTGGATTTACTAAGCGCTGATTGTATGCATCAAAAAGTCCTAATTCCTCAGCCAAGATTTCCGAATCTTCATGTTCTATTGCCAGCAAACTTATCCAAACTTATTCTTTCCCTACTTAAAAAATTACCTTCAATCATCAGCACTAGTCACACCTAATATTTATTAAATGTGTTACATTTGCCTGGCACTGGGTTAAATGCTTTATTTTTATATTCTGTATATTTTTTGAAGTAGGAACTATTATTGTTCCCATTGTACATATAAAGACGCATAGGTCAGATGAGATGAGACACATTCAAGGTGGTACCGGCCGTAGACAGGAGTGGAAATTAGTTCAGCCATTGCGGAAGACAGCGCGGTGATTCCTCCGAGACCTAGAGGCAGAAATAGCATTTGACCCAGCAATTCCATTACTGGCTATATACCCAGAGGAATATAAATCATTCTGATATACTGATGCATGCATATGTATGTCCACTGCAGCACTATTCACAATAGCAAAATCATGGACTCAGCCTAAATACCTATTGATGATAGACTGGCTAAAGAAAATGTGGTACAAAGACTCTATGGAATACCATGCAGCTATAAAAAGGAACAAGACTATGCCCTTTGCAGAAACATGGATATGGCTGGAAGCCATTGTCCTCAGCATACTAACACAGGAACAGAAAACCAAAACCACATGTTCTCACTTATAAGGGGAGCTGAATAACGAGAACACATAGACACACCAGGGTTGGGTCCTGTCGAAGGGTCGGGGGTGGGAGGTGGGAGAAATCTAGGAAGTATAGCTAATGGATGCTGGCCTTAATCGCTCAGTGATGGGCCAGTCTATGCAGCAAAGCACCAAGGCACAGCTTGCACATCCTGCTCATGTGCCCCTGAACTTAGAACAAACGTTGGAAATTGAAAAATCAAAAGATACATGGGCCTACATGGGTAAAGTAAATTGCCTAAGATCACAAGAGCACTCTTGCCCACTTCAGTACAAAAAAGATGAAGGATTTTTGCTGGATTGGTTCAGTGATGGATCCTAAAAATGTGCCAGTGTTGGTGTGTTTGATAGTCTTGATTTGTTCTTCCAGATCTAGTATCCACCATTTTTACCGTCCTTGTGTCATGGGAATGGATGGGGTGACTTCGTGAACAACATTAACTGATTTCTCCTGATTTCTAGCTTCCTGCTGTGCTCAGCTAATAGCATCACTGCAAGAAATCTAGGCTACCATGAAATTATTCTGCCACTTGGTCACTGTGGCACAGCAGATCTAATGTATTCAAGGAACCCGTTGTAGATAAGAATGCTGTTAGGAGCCAAGAGCAGGACTCTGTAAAGGAAATACCTGTACATTTTTAGCGTTTCAAAGCAAAGTTGTACCATCCTCTGCGTTCTTCTACTTTTACAAAAGAGCCTCTGGCTGGACGGTGAGCCAGTCAGGTTGCCATGGGACCTGATATGCTCAGCGTGAACTGGGTGTTGTCCAATCCAATAAACTATAGGATTGGGAAGCAGACTCAGTAGCATCTCAGCATTAAGTGGAAGTGCTGTATATGCTACTGGGTTTGAAGAGATTCTGAGGGAATAAGCGAGTCACACGACCACACGGCACAGATTCCCCTGACCATTACTGTAAGTTGCCTCCTCCCGCTGAATTCATACCTAAGGACTCCTAGGTGATACCTGTAAGAGACTGACTGAGGAAAAAATATATTAGGTCTGGCTGACAGATTCTTCTTTACAAATATGCTAGTATCTCTTGTAAATAGATAGCCGAAGTATTATTTTCCTCCTCATCATGGCTCCAAGAAAGAGTCAGATTTAAGGCTTCTCAGACCTAAGAATTTTGCTCAGAGAGAGACAACCAGCAAATGAATTTATACTGAGTATTGACAGTGGCTAATATTTTGGCTGGATAATCAGAGAACTGAAAAAAGCAAAGCTGGAAAGTTTGGAGTTGTAGGAAAGAAGGTCTAGGGAAGAGGTACGTGTTAGACATCTCCAAATGGGCATAGAATCAGAAGCTATTTGGGTTTCATGAGCTTCGCATCAAGAAGCAACTGCAGAAGAGTGAAATGTTAATAATCAGGTTGACAAGATGAAATGTTTTATGCTAGGTACTGATTTTTTCCTTGTCAAATAGAGTCACGAACAAAGCATGATGTTGGGAAGAGAGGCTTTGCATGGGTTCATCCATAGAAATATTCACTTGCGAAGCCTTTCCCACGCTGCGTGGGGCAGAGGCAAACACTGCATGCCCAACATGGCATCATTCCCCTGGAAATATGCAAAAGGTCACCCAGCCACTTCTATCATGTAAAGAGCAACGCTTACTTTTCTTTGATGTAATCTTTTTCTGTGGATACAAATGTGCCTTTTTTATTAGCAATGCTTATGCACAAATCACCTCTGTGGTCTTAGAAGTGTCTTTCTCAACACTATAGAATTACACATAGCATTACTTTTGACTAAGAAAGTTATGTTAGAGCAAATCCTGTGTGGTAACAGACTCGTGATCATGAAATTCAGTGGTCTTACCATGTTTCCCATCTCTAGCCTGAGATTGAAATAGAACGGCCTTAAGAAGGCATAGTTTTAATGTTAGTTTTATTGGCAACACCTTTTGGGGCTGAAGAAATGTCAAATGTCCTCCCAGGAGAGTTATATGCTCCAAGTCAGCATCAAATAGATAAAATTTCTTCCATAGACAGAAATTACAGGTGAATGAATCAAGATGTCACTGTTCTCACTATTACTATTGGTGATTATTTTATTCTTGTGAAATATTTGCTTTCTATTTTCACAATTTGGGTGTCTACTGATTTTGAAGTCACATTTTCCAAAGAGGAATGCTTTAATGAAGGGAACAACCTTCAGGTGTGTATTTGCTATTTGTTGGTACAGGGAAAACAGTCAGCAGAGGAGTGTGAGAGCAACCACTGATTTAAATGAAAAAGAGAGAGAGAAGAAATGAGGAAAGAAGGAAAATAGAGGAAGGAAGAGAGGGGTAGAGAGAGGCAGGAAGGGAGGGAGGGAGGAAGGAAGGAAAGGAAGGAAGGAAAAAAGGAAGGAGGAAGAAGGAAGGAAGGAAGACAAGGAAGGAAGGAAGGAAAGAAGGCAGGGAGGGAGGGGGAAGGAGCTTAAAGAAATAAGTGGTGGTCAAGTATGGCAGATTTTGTTTTCCCTACTGGGCAATGAGGTGACAGTACCTAAAGATTCTGCATTGAGGATGACCCTGCACTCACTACTGTGCCATCAGTAGGTAGGCAGTTATTCAAGGTGCTAGCATGCTCTTGCCTTAGAAAATGTTTGGCTTCGTAACCCAGACTGGATTCTAACAGCTAGAAAGGTCAATTCAGTCTTGCCCCTATAACTTTAAACTTTTCCAGAAAAATATGTAGATGCAAAGTTGTCATTGTTCTTTCTTATTTTATTGGCACTGTACGGAACAGATAGCCATTAGTTTTTGTTACCTATATCTGCCAAGCATTCGTGGTTTCACTTCTCCTGGAACATAAATAGTTAACGTTTACTTTCATTTTATGAAATATACTTATTTCTACACTTTGCTGAAATCACCTGGGTAATTTTTTATGGCTTACAAATCCTGAATTAAAAGATTAACTAAAATGAGGATAATATATAGAATTTGACAACTTGTAAATTATCATTGATCTTGAAAAAAGATGTTTGATTTGTTTCCCGAGTACTGCCATGAAGTTAGAAACTGAGGAAATGGAGACACTGAGTACAATCTTTTTGGAGAAATCTTTCTGTGAAGGAGAGTGTCTTAGTTCAAATTGTGCTGCTATAACGGAATGCCTTAGACTGGGTAATTAATAAAGAACAGAAGTGTATTTAGCTCATGGTTCTGAAAGCTGGGAAGTTCGAGATTGGGTGGCAACATTTGGCAGGTGGTGGTGAGGGCTTCTCCTGTGCCAAAATATGACCGAGACATGGAAGGGGAACCAGCCACATGGGAGAAGTAGTCAACAGGAGCAGCAGGCTTGCTTGTGACAAGCTGCTCTCACAGGAACCAATCCATTCCAGTAATAAGGAAAACTCGGCCAGGCGCGGTGGCTCACGCCTGTAATCCCAGCACTTTGGGAGGCTGAGGTGGGTGGATCACAAGGTCAAGAGATCGAGACCATCCTGGTCAACATGGTGAAACCCCGTCTCTACTAAAAATACAAAAAAATTAGCTGGGCATGGTGGCGCGTGCCTGTAATCCCAGCTACTCAGGAGGCTGAGGCAGGAGAATTGCCTGAACCCAGGAGGCGGAGGTTGCGGTGAGCCGAGATTGCACCATTGCACTCCAGCCTGGGTAACAAGAGCGAAACTCCGACTCGATTAAAAAAAAAAAAAAGAAGAAGAAGGAGGAGGAAAACTCACTCCCACCTGCCAGATGGCATTAATCCATTCAGAAGGGCGGTACCCTCATCATCCAGATATCCCACACTTGGCCCTATCTTCCATCACTGTCAGATTGGAGATACAATTTCAACAAGACTTTTGGAGGAGACACACTCAAACCATAGCAGGGAGCAAAGAGATTGGGTGAGAGTTGAAGGGACTCCCCTCGTTCTTTTAATTGTGACGTTAGGGTATTGATTTTTGATCTTTCCTCGCTTCTCTGCTGGGCATTCAGTGCTATAAATTTCCCTCTAGACACTGCTTAATTGTGTCCCAGAGATTCCAGTACGTTGTGTCTTCATTCTTAGTGGTTTGGAAGAACATCTTTATTTCTGCCTTCATTGCATTATTTATCCGGTAGTCATTCGGAAGCAAGTTGTTCAGTGTTCTTGTAGTTGTGCGGTTCTGAGTTAGTTTCTTAATCCTGACTTCTAACTTGATTGCACTGTGGTCTGAGAGACTGTTTGTTATGATATCCGTTCTTTTGCATTTGCTGAGGAGTGATTTACTCCCAATTATGCGGTCAATTTTAGAGTAGGTACAATGTGGTGCTGAGAAGAATGTATATTCTGTGGATTTGGGGTGGAGAGTTCTGTAGATGTCTATTAGGTTTGCTTGGTCCAGATCTGAGTTCAAGTCCTGGATATCCTTGTTAAGTTTCTGTCTCATTGATCTGTCTAATACTGATAGTGGAAGCAGTGGGAGGGGGATTGGGGAGGGAGAGCATTAGGAGAAATACCTAATGTAGATGACGGGGCACTGGATGCAGCAAACCACCACCATAGCACGTGTATACCTATGTAACAAACCTGCACGATCTGCACATGTACCCCAGAACTTGAAGGATAATAAATAAATTAAAAAAACAAGAAAGACGTTATATCAAGGAGAGATTTATTTCCCTTTTTTCTTTCAAATGAAAGAGCAGAATGTGTTTTTGCATGAACAGAAACAAATTTTAGCCTTTTTTCAAAATTAATAAACCTTGCAAGTTTAAAACTTAAACCTAAGGTCTATAATTAAACATACAAATCTTATTCTTAGATTTATGAGTCTTACAGGTTTTAATATTCACTGTTAACACTCACTGTTACTTTGAGGAAGCCTATTCCCATGCTTTTGATAATGAGACTGATTCAATTAGTGTAATAGGCCTGTGTGCTGGGTTTTTGCATCAGCTCAGATTTGCATGCTTGCTTTCCTTTCCAGCCTGAGCAGCTTCAACAGCAGTTTGTGCTGTTCCCATGACACTGAAACCTAGTCACTGCATTGCCAGATTAAGGCGCCCACTGCTGGAGCGGTTCAGGCTCCCCTCAGTTCCTCCTCTGAGTTTATAATCCCCCACCTCTTACTGTCGCTCTGCAGGCTATCCTTGGGCTGCAGCGTCAGATGGCAAGAATACCCTCTAGAACCTATAAGGAAAGCTTCAGTAGAGTTCATGGCTGGTGGAGTAGACTTTGGGCTGCAAAAGACAGTAGTCTGTGGATAAATTCTTCTGTCTTCCAATTGCCAGATAGACTGGTTGGAGATATGGTAGTTCTATATGAGTCCATATAACGTTTTTTCTTTCTCAGTCTCACTCTTATTTTCCTTTATTTCTGTTTCCTAAATATTGCAGTCCCTGCTACAAGGGTCATCCCCTAAGATTATGCGCCATTATGTTTTCTGGGAAATGAATCCTGTGACAGCAAGAATATCATAAACATGACATGACATAAAATTCCATATTTGCACAGATTTCTTAATCAAAATATTAATGTTTTACCTTTCATTCTCTTAGGTATTTATATACATAATTCTAAATTTTCTTCAGGATAAGATGTGTTTAATCACTACACAAGTAATTTTTATTGTCACGAACTATTTGAGGAACATTCCCCGTACATTTTTGGGAATTGCCTTCTAAATTTTCTAGACTTTCTTGAAGACCATTTGTGATAACCGTAATGAAGATTAAATTTTGGTTTTTGCAGTACTGATAGGATTTATTACCCAAATTTGTAGTCTATAACCGATAATCAATAATTTAAAGAAAGAAGTGGCCAATACCCCATGCCTCTGTGTGTCGTGTATGTATACCATGTTTTTCTTCTCTTTATCCTGGCTGCTATATTATTTGATTGGACTTATGTTTCTTTAGATTTTTAGGTATTTTAAGTCTTCTCTTACAGTTCAAAGACATGCTTGCTCTTGGTGAAAAATTGTATTTTCTTAACCGGTTACAGCCATAAAATCTATAACTCTTTGAGATTCTCACTTGGTTTTACCTGATTACATAATTGTAGAGTTCTAGTAAAATCCTTCCCAAACTTAAGCATATATGAGAATCATCTGAGATTACTATTAACACATAGATTGCTGAACTTTGTCCTAGGGTTTTTGATCCAGTAGGTTTGGGAATGAGCCCAAGAATTTTAATTTCTTACAAGTTCCAAGGGGATTCTGGTGTTTCTGGACTGCCGATTTCACTTTGAAAACTACTGTTCTAAAATAAAATGTCATGACATATACCTTAAGAAATCTTACTATAGAACTTTCAGTTGAAAGCGGCCGTAGACTCCTGTCTGTCATTGACCAAAGTTTATACCATCAGCCATGAACTCCAGCGAGGCTCTGCTTATATAGGGATATTGATATGGAATAGTCAGGTAGACAAGCAAAACAGAAAAATCGATGGAGAAGAAACGTAGCAGAATATTTGATGATAAAAATAAGTTTTTTCTCAAATAAGACACAATAAATGTAAGGACTGACCAATGTAACCTTTTAATTACAAGTATTCTGTTTGATAAAAGTTTCCATAGTAAATTGAATTGACCTATTCAAGTAGTGAGTGAATATTTGCAACACATATAACTAACAGTAGAATAATATTAAAAGTATAGAAACAACCTATATGTCACAAACAAAATAATTAGTAGAAAAATAGAAAATGAATATAAAAATGAAATACATAGAAGTGAATACCCCAAGTTTCTGTTAATCTAAAGAGAGAATGATAGTCAGAAGAAGGCAAACTACAGCAGCGAGACACTGCTCCACACTCATTCGATTAGTGAAAATGTCACAATTTTTCTTACCTCAGGCATTGATAAAAAAATAAGGAGAAACTCTTTAATTTTGTAAGTAGGATTATTACTTGAATGGAATGTAGGGGTTTTTTAAATTTATTTTTAGCCATTTTGGTGGGTGGGTAGTGGTATCTCATTGTGGTTTGTTAGGTTTTGATGCCTATCTATCGATTTTTAAATAATTTGAAATTTGCCTCGATGTACTACATTTATAAAATAAGCATAGCTACATAAATTTAATAAACGAGGTTAGTCTTAAGATCAAGCTCTGTGGTAAAAGTTGAACTCTAAAATACTAAATAAAACATGGTAGGTGCCCTATTCATCATTACTCATGCACATTTTGGAATGATCTTGTGGGCGTCTTGGAAATGCATCTGTGCAGAGGTTGAGATCATTATTCCTGTTGGAGGTGCTGAATTTTCTTACATGAACTGGCACATTATCCTTATGAGCTACAATGATTTAAGTAATGTAGATGTTTTACTAGCAACAACATTTATTGAGCATTTACAAACTGCTACTAAGTTGTGTGATTTTAATGATTAGTTTGTTTATTTCTTATACCAACAGTCTTAGGTTTCACTTTCTTTGACAGTTGATAACGAACTTACCATGTGCTAGCCACAGTTCTCAGAACTTTAGGCCACTAAACACCTTCAGTATTCATAGCCACACTGCGTGTAGTGCTGTCATATGTATTTTGCAGCTGTGTAAAGGGAGCCACAGAGGTTTGAGCAGGTAACATGCTTAGCATACTACCAATAATGTGAGAGCCAGAGTTCAAAACCAGCAGTCTGGCTCCAAAATCTGAACATATAACTCCTGTGCTATACCGCCTATGAAGAAAGAATCCTAACACAAGTGAAAAGAACACGACCAAGATCAATCAGCCGTGGTAAAAGCTGATGCTAAAGCAGGCAGTTTCATTCCCAGATCTGTCCTTTTAACCATTGCACAGTGGCTAACAATGGTTTTCATAATAATAACTGATTTAAAATCAGAAGTAATGATGCTCCAATCACTGCAATCAACACTTTACATGAATTACCTCATTTAATATTAAAAAGTGATGTATGTTTAATACTTAAAACATTGTTGTCCCTATTTTGTAGATTAGAAAACTGGGTGTTAAAGCATGTTAAGCAATTTATACAGGTTATAAAACTGGTGATTTTACAAACCAAATATAGACCCAATTATGCTATATAGTTCGAACACCGCATGTTCTCACTCATAGGTGGGTGTTGAACAATGAGAACACATGGACACAGGGAGGGGAGCCTCACACACTGGGGTCTATCTGGGAGAACTAGGGGAGGGACAGCGAGGTTGGGGATTTGGGGAGGGATAACATGGGGAGAAATGCCAGATATAGGTGAAGGGGAGGAAGGCAGCAAAGCACACTGCCATGTGTGTACCTATGCAACAATCTTGCATGTTCCTCCCATGTAACCCAAAACCTAAAATGCAATAAAATATATATTTTAAAAATTGTACAACCCTAATTTCAGGTAAAACAACAACATTAATAAAACAAACATTCAAAAATTCCTCCTTGAAAACTTCTGTTGACGACTCCTTTTTGTTGGATAGATCATAAACAATGTGTTACGGTCTAAGCTTCATGAGCCCGAAAGACCTTATTCATCCCAGTGATTTCTCCATTTATTCAACAATCACTTACTGACACTTCATTATTTCATTTATTCTTCAACATAATTTGCTGAGTGCAAATAATTTGTGGATGTGCAGTGAATAGAAGAGAAAAGGACCCTGGTCTTGTGGCCTTTATATTGTAGTGCAGTGGTTTCAAAGAGAAGACTGATAAGTAAACAACACCTAAATAAGCAAGGTCATTTCAGAAAATGGGAGTTACTACACATTCAACCCAAGTGGACCATAAAATGAAAGTTGTGACGGCGGTTGTAAGGAAAAGCCTTTCCAAGACACCATTTGAGATAAAACATGGATGCTGGGAAGGAACCAGACACTTAACGATTTTATTCCAGGGCGAGAAAACATGAGGAAACAGGCTCCTGCAGGCAACTGTGGGGATAATTTCCTTTTATTCCCATTTCCATCTTTCTCATCCTGGACTTCATTGTTGGAATGTAATCTTCTTGCAGTCCCCTTACTGATCTCTCTGCCTTCATTCTCTCATTTCCATTTTAGCATTAATTCATCTGACAGATTTAATTTTTGAAGCATGACTATTACCATTTAATTCACCTGTTTGAATATGCTCATTATTTTCTGTCAGCATGTAGTATCACAACCAAATTCTATAGACGATCATTATAATCTTTACTTGTTCTCATGGCATATTTTTTTAGCATTCCCTTTCATATCCACTTACCTCGGTCAGAATAATGGATTCCGTGTTCTTTAACATCACTTCATATCTTAGATTTCACGCCTTTTGTTCTGTTATCCTGAATTCCCTTCTTCCTTGAATCTACACATGCCCAAAACGTTCCCGTATTTCAATAGCTAAGAGTTCTGACGCTATTCTAAGGTTTTCCCAAATGAGGAAATTATTTGAAACATTCTGTCATGATTTCCATTCCAGAAACGTAAAAAGGACTAGAGAAATGATTTTTTGAAAATAGACTTTTTAGAAGAAACATGATATAATGCATATTTGTTAAGTTTTCTTTCTGCCCAGCATCTCTTTTTAATGACTGGAGGATTTATCTCTTTATGAATAATGCATCTTCTAGGCAGGAGCCTTCATCCTCACTGCTGCGGGTCCTTTGAAGCTAGAGCAAAGGCTTATGACCTTTGCCTTCAACCGAGGAAACATTTGATTCTAAATGAATGGGGTATAGTTTCTGGGTGGAAAAAGAAACACACAAACTTAAATTCTTATTGCCAATTTGACACCCTTCAAAAACTATAACAGTCATTTCCATCTTAAGGAAATGCATATTATTTCATTTATTCTCCTACTGATGTCACACACTAAAATTCAAAGTAAAGAACATTTTTGACATCTATATTCTCACCTTTGTACAAACTGTCTTAATGCACCGCACTCTCTTAGTGAAATATGGGGAATTATACAAAGTTTTAACATCCTACTACTTTTTAAAATTAGAATTGACACTGAATGAAGCATGATCTCCTTCTCTGTGAAACTGCTTTGAACTTACTCCACTAAGGTGGATTCTGCCGCTTCGTCGCTAGGCAACCAAGTTCAGATTGCTACTTCGCCTTTGTGCTAATGGTAAATAGGGCCACATGATCACTTTGCATTTTTTTAAACATAATGCATATTTTTCCCCCTCAAGATCTGTTTGTGGAAGCATAAAGAATTTAAATTTTTTTTTCTCTTTAAAGCAGTTGTACCTATTATACCTGTGGTCTTGAATCTACTTTATAAACTACGTTCTATGTCTTATTCTTACAATTTTTCTACTTTGTAAATTTTAGAACTTGGCATTTATATCTATTTTTGATTCTCCGTTTAGCAGGATTGTAGTTGTTTCTTTTTGGTTTTTTGCTTGTTTGTTTTTTGGCTTTTTGAGATTGAATTTTGCTCTGTTGTCCAGGCTGGAGTGCAGTGGCACGATCTCAGCTCACTGCAACCTCTGCCTCCCCGGTTCAAGCGATTCTTCTGACTCAGCCTCCTGAGTAGCTGGGACTACACTTGAGTGCCACCACTCCTGGCTTATTTTTGTATTTTTTTTTAGTTGAGAAGGGGGTTTCACTATATTGGCCAGGCTGGTCTCAAACTCCTGACCTAGTGATCCACCCACCTCAGCCTCCCAAAGAGCTTGGATTACAGGTGTGAACCACCATTCCCGGTCAGTTGTTTCTTCATTTAATAATAAAAATCACAACATTAATAATGGAGATAAGTTTGAGAAACAAGAAATAATTCAGCAAATGTTTACCATATTCAAGTTATTCCTTGTGAGACTGAGAACAGAGCAGTGACTAAACAGACAAGAATCCCTTCCCTTATGATATGGTTTGACTGTTTCCCCGCCCAAACCTCATCTTGAATTGTACTTCTTATAATCCTAACATATTGAAGTAGGAACCTCCTGGGAGGTGATTAGATTGTAGGGATGGCTTCCCCATGCTCTTCTCATGATAGTGAATGAGTTCTCACAAGATCTGCTGGTTTTATAAGGGGCTTTCCCCTTCCCTTTCCTCTGCACTTCTCTCTCCTGCTGCCTTGTAAAGAAAGATGTGTTTCCTTCCTTTTCTGCCATGATTGTAGGTTTTCTGAAACCTACCCCACCATGCATAAATGTGAGTAAATTAAATCTCTTTCCTTTAGAAATTACCCAGTCTCAGACAATTCTTTATAGCGGCATGAGAATAGACTAATGCACCTTACGGAGCTTGCGTTCTGCTGAGGGACATTCTACTGCAGACAATATGTATGTGATAAAACAAAAAAGAGATTACTATATAGTTGGCATTCATAAGTTTTAAGCCAAGAATGTTCTGCACCTGTTTCCTGACAGTAGTATTTCCTTATGTTTGTCCTGGTTGAACTTTACTGGCAATCTTCAAATTATTTCAAAATTCAGATCTTCAGAGTCCCTTTGGGACTTGGAACTGTTGTGTGAAATCCTTTTGTTCATAGCTGGGATGCCTTCCTACCTGTATGCAGATGCTTGTACCTCTCACAACAGGAAGCAGAGAACAGCTTCCTTACCAGTGTCCTGTCACTACAATAGAGCAGCTGAGTACAGTAGTGGTCCCTTGTCCAGGGAGGTCTCATTTTCCATGGCCACAGTTATGCACGGCCAACTGCATTTAGAAAACACATGAATACATTTTATTAACGTATTTTTGAATCAGAGACTACATTCATGTAGCTTTTATTGCTGTAATTGTATTTATTGATATTTAATTTTGTTAATCTCTTACAGAGCCTAATGTATAAATGAAACTTCACATAGATGTGTATGCATAGGAAAATACATAGCATCTATGGGGTTAGGTACTATCCAAGGCTTCAGGCATTCACCGCGGGTCTTGGGACATGTCCCTAGTGGATAAAGAAGGACTACTAAATAACTGAGATGGAAATCTATCAGAGCAAATAATGCTTCTGCACGATTGTAAATTTACATTCTTTTTCTCTCTGTATGAGCTAAAAATAGCAAAAGACAGATGTTGCACATCAACAATGTTGATGGAAATCTCAAATCACCAACTTATGAAAAACAAAAAGCCGAATTTATTTTTCATTTGTTAAAATTTTTTCTCGAATGAGGGAGCAGTGTTTGTAAATACAAAAATCCAGCTTCTCACTGAACAAAGGAAATGAGAAGATATTAGTATTTAGGATTGGGGAGAAAAGCAGAGCTTGAATTTGATTTAAACAAAGTAGTATTCTAATTAGAGCTTATTATTGAAATAATACATTCTACAATGCAGACTGGTAGAGTCCTAGGGTATCAACTCATGAGAAAAATTTAATACAAATCATTCTTTGAACATACTTGGAGCTTCCTGCATATATGAGTCACATCCTTCAGGAAAGCAGCATTTATAGATTTCCATGTATGTTCAAAAGATGCCTTCAGGCAAGTGTGGAATTTCTTTGTTTTTATTCCCTCCGTTTGTTCTTTCTTGGCCCGGTCAAAGGGGAGACCATTAAATATTGTCCAGAATTATATACTGTCATGATTCTCCTCAGGAAATACCACTCAGAATAGAATACAGGTAGGACAAGTCATTCTGGAACTTTCACTTGTATCCGTGAATGAAGGTGACAATGTGGAATGACAGTATTTCACCAAGGAAGAAAAATGTTATCACAACTTCATTTCAATTTACAATTCTGGGAGGCTCAGGAGTCAAATCAGGCTCTGCCCTGTTCCCTGCTCTGACAGTTCTCCACTGTCCGCAGCATCAGACAATTTGCTAAGAACCGTGTACTTATTAACTGATTTAAACCTTATAACAATTCTATTAGTGAAGGCAAGTTATTACCCTCCTTATAAATTAAGAAAATAAGCCAGGGAGAGACTGAAGAATTTGTTCAAACTAACACAGTTCTAAATCTTCAAGTAATATGTAGAAGTCAAGACAAAAATGAAAGATCAGTAAAAAATGAATATTTGCTATTATGGGGTTCCATCACTGAAATGTCTAAATATTATACATGGTGAAAACTATATATCTTGCATTAATGTCTGATACATTTAAATGGCTTGCCATTTTTGTGTTCCACCTAATTGCCTTAACAATGAGACCTGAGTTTCTATGTCATTTTATTTTTTGCAAGTTATTTTATACTTTAAATGTGTGATACACCCACACAACGTGGCAACATATTATCAGTATCATTCACTTGAGAAAAACAAACTTTGAAATAAGAATTAATAGTATGGCATTTATTCTTTTCCTATTAGAAATTTATATGTAGAATTTATTAATTATGTATCAAATTATACAATAACTTATTAAATAGTTTTAAAACGTGGTTTCTATGAACTTTAAAGTTTTATAACCCCTCTTGCCATTTTTCTGTCTGAAACTAGGGAATGAATTGATTATATATTTAGATTAATGACTTGTATGGAAATTTATCAGGCAGAATTGAGAGTTGCTAGCATGTTTTTTCTTCTTTTTCAACTTTTAGTTTCAGGGATTGCGTGTGCAGGTTTGCTATATGGGTAGATGGCATGTCACTGGGATTTGGTGTACAAATGATTTTATTACCCAGTACCTGATAGGCAGGTTTTAGGTCCTCAGCCTATTCCCACCCTCTACCCTCAAGTAGGCTCTGGTGTCTCCTGTTCACCTTTTTGTGTCCATGTGTGTCAATGTTTACCTCTCACTTACAAGGGAGAAGATGTATTTGGTTTTCTATTTCTGTGTTAATCTGCTGAGAATAATGGCCTGAAGCTCCATCCATGTATTTGGAAAGAACATGATTTCCTTCTTTTTATGGCTGTATTGTATTCCCTGGTTCATATATGCCATATTTTCTTTATCCTGTTCACTGTTGATGGGCGTCTAGGTTGATTCTATGTCTTTGCTATTGTGAATGGTGCTGGGATGAACACATGAGTGCATGTGTCTTTTTTGTAGAATGATTTATATTTTTTGAGTGAATACCCAGTAATAGGATCGGTAGGTTGAATAGCTCTGTTCTAGGTTCCTTGGGAAATGTACAAACTGCTTTCCACAGTGGTTGAACTAACTTACATTCACACCAACAGTGTATAAACGTTCCTCTTCTCTACAAACTTGCCAATATCAGTTATTTTCTATTTAATAGCCATTTTTACTGGTATGAGGGGATATTCATTGTGGTCTTAATTTACATTTATCTAGTGATTAGTGATGTTGAGCATTTTGTCATATGCTTAGTGGCCGCATATTATATGCTTTTTTTGAAAAGTATCTGTTTATGTTCTTTGCTCATTTTTTAATGAGGTTTTTCGATTTTTGCTTTTTTATTTGTTTAAGTTTATTTTAGGTGCTGGGCATTAGGTCTTTGTCAGATGCATTGGTTGCAAATATATTTTTCAGTTCTGTAGGCTTTCTGTTTACTCTGTTGATAGTTTATTTTGCTGTCCATAAACTCTTTAGTTTAATTAGGTTCCACTTATCTGTCTTAGTTTTTGTTGCAGTTGCTTTTGTATGCTTCGTTATGAAATCTTTGCTTATGTCCAGGATATGTTATTTCCTAGGTTTTCTTCGTGGGTTTTTTTTTTGAGTGAGAGTCTCACTTTTGTTGCCCAAGCTGGAGTGCAATGGCACACGATCTTGGCTCACTGCAACCTCTGCCTCTCAGGTCCAAGCGAGTCTCCTGCCTCAGCTTCCCAATTAGCTGGGATTATAGGCACCAGGCCCAGCTATTCTTCTATGGTTTTTGTAGTTTTATGTCTTATATTTAAATCTTTAATCCATTGAGTTGATTTCTGCATATGGTAAAAGGAAGGGGTCAAGTTTCACTCTTCTGCATATGGCTAGCCAATTATCTCAGCACGACTTATTGAATAGGGAGTGCTTTTACTGTGGCCTTATAGTGTAGTTTGAAGTTACGTCGTGTGATGTCTCTGAATTTGTTGTTTTTACTTTGAATTACTTGGGCTATTCAGGTTTTTTGTTCCATCTGATTTTAGAATAGTTATTTCTAATTCTTTGAAAAATGGTTTTGGTAGTTTGATGGGAATAGCATTAAATCTGTAAGTAGCTTCGGGCAGTATGGCCACTTAAAAAATACTGATGATTTCTATCCATGAGCGTGGAGTGTTTTTCCACTTGTTTTTATCATCTCTGATTTCTTTTGTTTTTAGTTCTGTTTAGGTGATAAATTATATTTATTGATCTTTATATGTTAAACTAACCTTACATCCTAGGAATAAAGTTTACCTGATGTGGTGGATTGACTTTTTGATGTGTTATTGGATTTGATTTGCTAATATTTTGTGGGGAAGTTTTGCATCTCTGTTCATCAAGGAAAGTAGCCTGATTTTTTTTTTTCTTTTTATCTCTCCTAGTTTTTGGTATCTGAATGATACTGGCCTCTTAGATTGAGTTAGGAAGGAGTCCCTCCTTCTCGATTTTTTGAAATAATTTTAGTAGGACTGGTACCAGCTCTTCTTTTTACATCTAGTAGAAATTGGACTGTGAATTCATCTGGTCCAGAGCTTTCTCTTGTTCTTGGGTATTTTATAACTGATTGAATTTTGGAATTTATTCTTTGTTTGCTGAGTATTTTTATTTCTTCCCAGTCCAATCTTGAGCAGTTGTATGTTTCCAGAAATTTATCATTTTTTTCAGGTTTTCTAATTGTGCATAGAGTGTTCATAAACCCTCTCAGGGATTTTTGTATTTCTGTGGCATCAGTGGTAATGTCATTTTTGCCATTTCTCATTATGTTTATTTGGATGTTCTTTTTTTTTCTTTATTAATCTAGATAGTAGTCTATAAATCTTATTTATTCTTTCATAAAAACAACTTTTGTTTTTGTTGATTTTTCCTATGGGTTTTGGTCCCGCAATTTCTTTCAGGTCAACTGATTTTGGTGATTTATTTTTTTTCTACTAATTTTGGGCTTGGTTTGCTTTTGGATTTTCTAGTTCCTCTAGGTATGACGTGAAGTTATTAACTTGAGGATTTTCTAACTTCATGATGTAATCATGTAATGCTATAAACTTTCCTCTTAATGCTGCTTTGTCTGTGTCCCAGAGATTCTGGCATGTTTCATCTTTGCTTTTTTGTTTAAAATAATTATTTTGATTTCTGCCTCAATTGTTTTTATGCAGAAGTCATTCTGGAGCAGGTTGTTAATTATTTGTGGAATTGCATGATTTTGAGAGATCTTATTGGTATTGATTTCTATTTTTATTGCCTTGTGGCCCAAGAGTGTGTTTGGTATAATTCTGGTTCTTTGGTAAATTTGTTGAGAATTTCTTTACGGCCAATTCTGTAGTTAGTCTTGGAATAGGTGCTATATGCAGATGAGAAAAAAAAAATGTGTATTCTCTTGTTGTTGGGTGGAGTATTCTGCTGATGTCGATTAGGTCCATTTGGTCAATTTCAATTTTAAGTTCCAGAAATCAATGCCTTCTTTACAAAGATCTATTTGGAGAATGCCAGGGTACTAGATAGTCTGGTCTCCCTTGGGAGAAGCTCTTCCTGGCTGCATCTAGTTGGCCATTTTGGCTCCTACCCTCCCCATTTTTTCGGAAATGATACGGTTTATAGGTTGCTACATAAATTACCAGAAATAGCAACTATTTTTATGGAGTTTTAAAGTCCACTGGTGGAAAAATACTCTAAAAATATATCCACAAAAGGAAAGTGTACTTTTGCCTTTATTTCTCAAACATTTGTGCTATACAGCATAGTCTTCCTTTAATGAAAAAAAATACATATATGTATATATATACACACATACCTATGTGTAAACTTGCATACTTCTTATCTTGAATTAAATTATTCATTTTATAATTGCTTAAGAAATTCAAAACATAGGTCTATGTATAAACTCCCATTGCTCATAAAGCTATACAACCAAAACTAATTTAAAAATTAATTATAAACACTATAAAATTAATATTCAAATTACCAACATTAATGTCATAAATAATATTTTATAACAACATAATTGAAATAACCAACTGTGCGGGGTAAAGTTGATTTTATAATTTCATTTGCCTACAGCTTATGCCTTATGATAGTTAAATTTTCATAACCATATTTCTACTCAAACACTGGTGAAAAATCACTAATCTAAATCATTTGGCAAGAATGCAGAGTTTATGTTGTTTTTTTTCACTAATAGTAGGGTGTGGTATCATTTCTCTCTCATTGAATGGATACTGAGTAGATTAATAGTTATCTTTAAAACCGAAACTCAAGTAACACTTTTTCAGCTTCTATTTTTAAAGGTTTTTAAATGTTTTTGTTTTAAATTGAAATGTTTGTGAAATATTTAAATTTTAAATAAAGATATTTTAAAATTATTTAATAATGGCCTACTATATACCAAGCACTGGTTAGAGAGTATAATTTATACAATGTCCCACTGGTTACAGAGGATAATTTATACAATGTCCATACTTTCATAGAGCTTACCTTCTGATGTAGGAGGATATATATGTTTTTAAATCCATATATTTGTGTTTGTGTCCATGTATATCTATATCCACATCTGTGGATGCTAGCATGAAAAAGTCAGTATGAAGGGTGAAAAAGGGTAAAGAAGCCAGGGTGCAGTGTGAGAGAGGCCCGTGTTAACACTTATAATTGCCCATGTGTATATGGATATAATGGTATTTATCATAGTATTAACATTAGAAGCAAAATATGACAAATATCCTAAATGGCCATCAGTATGAGACTGGTTAGCTAAATGTCTGTCAATGAAATGAAATATAACACAGTCATAATAAAACAGTGAATTTGCTATTTATGTAACAAAAAGGAAAGTATATAAGCTATATTAATAAATAAAAAGGCAAAGAGCAGATTATTGAATATTGTATGCCATCATCTGCTGAAAAAGCTAATATCTGCTGAACTATTTTTCTGGATTTATAGAGGAAAACATAAGAAATAAAATAATAGCAGTGGATATCAGCTTGCAAGATAAAGGATGACATATAGGTACCAACATTTCACTGCAAATGCCTTTTTCTACTTTTTGATTTGCAAATAAGAATATTCTATTATACCTATTTAGAAAATTGTATTAAAATGTCATTATGTCTTAATATAATGACATACTGTTAATTACCATTCACATATTGTTATAAAGAAATACCTGAGACCAGCCGGGTGTGGAGGCTTACACCTGTAATACCAGCACTTTGGGAGGCTGAGGCAGTAAGATTACCTGAGATCAGGAGTTTGAGGCCAGGTGAGAACACAGATCCAAGCCATGTCATATAAAAATCTTTCAGTGGGCTTAAATTGGGTTCAGAGAGACCAGATAGGACAGTAGCATAGTGCTTTTTGAAATATGAGAAAGATAACCATGTGTATGTTAAGAAGAGGGCCAGGTGTTGTGGCAAACACCCGTTATCCTAGTTACTCAGGAGGCTGATTCAGGAGAATCACTTGAACCTCCGGGAGGCAGAGGTTGTAGTGAGCCAAGATCATGCCATTGCACTCCAGCCTGGGCTACAGAGTGGGACTCCAGTAAAAAAATAGGAAAGAAAGAAATACCTGAGACTGGGTTATTTATAACATGTTGACCAGGATGGTCTCGATCTCTTGACCTCGTGATCCACCCGCCTCGGCCTCCCAAAGTGCTGGGATTACAGGCTTGAGCCACGGCGCCCGGCCTACTGCTTCCACATTGTAACAACAGAGTTGAGTGGTTGTAACAATGGTTATATTACTTAGAAAAACTACAACACTTAGAATCTTTACTTTTAGATAAAACGTTTGCTGGTTCCTCATATAGACCAGAGGATTTTCCAATGAACAGCTTGTGTGGTATTAAATAATAATGATAGTAAAAGACAGCACTGCCATTTTTAGCCTAAGCAACTAGCAAATTTGAATTGCTATTTACTGCCATTTATTGAATCATGGATCACTTAGAATGAAACAAAGTTAGGGTGATAAAGACCAAAACATTCCATAGAATATAGAATTCCCCAAGTATGTCGGCAAGACCGTGTGTCCACAGATCCCAGTTTGAGAAACAGTTGTGTAGTAGGATAGGAGGAAGGTAATTGTAAGTTCTAAAACTAACCAACTTTTGACCAAATTCTTTAACCTTCTGATTCTTGATTTTCTCACGTACAAAATAATATGTTCATCTTGGTAATCACTGGCCTTTTTCTAAACACTGTGAAAGAGTCATTAACGTTTTACTACATGCATACAAATTCATTAGGTGTTCCTATTACGGCATTTAAAGTTAATGAACGATGCAGGGCAAACTACTTAGGCCAACAGGTAATCTGCCCACTGAAGGTCTTAAGGTAGATGTTAATAAATGATTGTGAAATGAATGAATCAGTTTGCTACAATTTGCACATTACATGCTAGTATATTCATGAAAGAATGGGAAACTAATATTCATATATGTAATTCACATCTTCATTGAAACCTATATAATGCAATTCTATTTCAGTATAAGACAGCTTAGTTAATATGTCATTATGTATATTATGTATAAATATAAAAGCATAATACACATACAAATTTCACACATACATTTGCTTTTGATTCAAATAAAGATATCATCAAAACTTTAACATTTTTGCTTATTAAATTGTATGGCATTGAACTGTAAGAACACTTAAACGTCAAAGCTTACTAAGAGGAAAAATAACCAGTCTAGATGTCGAATAGATGGCCATCGAACTATCATCACACCTGCATTTTGCATTTGAGGTTGGTGATTTTGCATCAACATAGAGGACTTTGATGACACACAATTTCAGGGAGTGCAACTGGCAAAGCACATAAGGTATTCCTTTTCAAGTTTAACACCTTACTGTGATGTTTGACTTCAAATATAAATGTAGCTAGAGTGTAATAAAAAAACAGATTTTTTTGGTTGTTTACTATCTTTTCTCTTTTTACATTAGAAACTTCCAATTTCTTTAATTTCACATTTAAAGGAAATTTTGATATGAAGAATTAAAAATATGGATATGAAGTACAATAGTCAGTTTCAGCATTTTTAATTTCCAGTCTGTTTCTGTTATGGTACAATTGTCAGGCCATTTTTAGGCCGTTCCAAATACACATTTAAATATTACCTGCTCTTTTTAAGTGCTACCTGTTTTTTTTTTTGTTGTTGTTGTTAGTTTGTTTGTTTCTTAAGTAATGCTGTCTTTCTGATTTCTTTCTTTTTTTTGGTTTGCCCCTGTGCATATTCTCTTATTTCACTATAGGAACACTGAAACTCTGCATCTAGAATTTAACTATATCCAATTTTCATGAGAGTAGAAATGAATATTCTTCTATTACAGCTCTATTAAGGCTAAATTTTCATCCCACCAAAAATTTAAAGCAGCAATCTCATCACTCCTGCACATCCTCATTGAAACTTCATTTTCATTATCTGTAAGATTTTTTGCATTTGTTTTCTTTACTTGATCAAATTATGTTCTTAGGTCAGTCAATAATTCAAACTGCATGCAACCTGGCGTGATCGAATCATATGAATTTTGAAAATGCACCTCTTTTTCTGGCTAAAAATTTGTTAGGCATGTTAATAAACGATATAAAGCAAGTTTATAAATATATGTATGTATAATTATTTGTTTTTCTAATCCATATATCTTATAATATTTATTCTCTTAATTATAAATTATTTAAAGATGGCATCAGAATATGGCACATAAGTTTTTGAAAGCAATCCATTTTGATAGACATGTTTGCTGACACTAGAAAAGTGAGTTTGTAGGTATACTACTAAAGAAGTACCTGTTCTCTTCAACTTCTAGGTCCCACATGGATCAGAAATATATCTGTTATGATTTCATAAAGTCTGTTTCTTCACATCTAAATGTCTTAAGGGATAATTGTCTCATATTCAGAATAATAAAATACTTTTCCCCATGAATAAGCAGAAATATCAAACAATAATTTTTCTTACATTTTGTTTTTATTACAACATTAGAAAAAGTCTTTTTTTTTTTTAAGCCTAACAAAGTATAAGAGTAACATAACTCAGTTTCCCATTCCCCATTTGTCTTGATCCCTATACCCTAATTAAGAACCCTACTCACCGTCTTGCAGGTAGCCAGTATATGTTTCCAGAAATTTTGCTATGAATTTACATATTTACTTTTCATACATGTATCTAGTTATTTTCATTACATATGGCTTTTATTTTTACGCTTAGCATTATGTCAAAAGTGTTTGCATGTGGGTGCATCTAAGTCTACCACATTCAAATAGCTGCATGGTCTTTCATATTAAGGATTGCCTTCATCAATTTCTGCTGCTATTACAGGACACCATAGACTGGGTGTCTTGAACAAAAACGTCTGTTTCTCACAGTTCTGGAGGCTGGGAAGTACAAGATCAGGGTGCTGGCAAATGAGGTGTCTGGTGAGGACCTGCTTCCTAATTTGCAGGTTGCCATCTTCTGGAGCCTCACATGGTGGAGGGCAGAGAGAGGAAGTAACTGTTTGTTTTCTTCTTATAATGCCACTGATATCACACATGAAGGCTCTGTACTCTGACTTAATTACCTCCTAAAGGCCCACCTCCAAAATTCAACATGTGACTTTTGTGGGGACACAAAAATGCAGTGTGTAATAACGATAAATCATAAGTAATTTGAGCTTTACTACTTTAGGAAATTTCAAAAATTGCAAATAATATCTCATGAATATTCTTATATAATGCAGTGTGTTGAGTAGGAGTATGGGCTCCAGATTCAGCCTTCACTGTTTATCAGTTTTCTCTCTGTTAAAAATCAGCATGAGAGTGTGTTATACCGGACCGAGCATAGAAAGTTAACACCAAGACAAAAGTATGCCAAATCGCAGGGTTTCTTGCCGGCGACCACGGAGGACTCACGTCTCTCCAACCCGTGGCCCCGAAGGAAGGGTGACAAGACTCTTTTATACCCATAAACCACCTCTGGGGGTGGGGGTGAAGGGATTCAGACATTCTGAGGGCTAGTGGATTCTGCAAATCACCTTCTGGGTGGAGATGAGGGTGAGGGGCGTGGATGGGGGTGAGGGGATTCCGAACATTCTGAGGGCCAGGGGACTATTTGACATTCTGATGGTTACTTAAGTGGTTCACAAAAGCTAAGATTAGCATCTGTTTACACATTGTCTGGGTAGGGTGGGAATCACAGTCCTTAATTACTTATTCACATTTGGGTTATAAAGAGCAGTTTCAACAGAAAGCTGAGGTACGGTTGAGGTATGCAGTTTGATGGGGCTTTTACCATGTCGCAAGTGTATACCTCATACTTGTTTTGACAATCAGAAAATGTAATACAAATAAAGTACTTTAGCAGGGCCTGGAAGATACTACGTTTTCAATAATGTGAGCTACAACTATGGTTATATTCACAATATTAAAACTATTTCATGAACACAGAAATGCATAAACTGTTAGAGTATTTCTACAATATTTGGTAGCCGTCGTTACTCTGAATTCTACAAAGCCTTCCTGATTTTTTCAGTGGCTTCCATATCAGAAAGCACCTGCCAAGAACATTGCTTTCTGCTATACCCCCAAACTACCAGCAGTCTCCAAGGCTCATGTGTGAGCCCCACTTCTCAGAGAGCCTCTCCACTGGAAACTGACAGGAGAGATGGTATACTGGTGGGGGCAAGTGTCTGGGCTCTAATGTACCATCAGTCTCTTGGGGGAACTGCAACCTCAGTAGTATACTATTTTAATATTAAATAATTGTCTAGAATCCCTCAAGATTATTATTGCTATTATTAAATATAGTAATTAATTAATATAAATGCAATTATTAAAATATTGCTGTTATACATATTTTGCATAGACAATTTATATAATAAATTATACTTTTTAAAAGGATATTTTATAGATATATAATTATAAGTAGTCAGGTGTCTTACAGCATTTTTTTTTTTTTTTTTGAGATGGAGTTTTGCTCTTGTTGCCCAGGCTGGAGTGCAATGGCGCGATCTCGGCTCACCGCAACCTCCGCCACCTAGGTTCAGGCAATTCTCCTGCCTCAGCCTCCTGAGTAGCTGGGATCACATGCACTCCCCACCATGCCCAGCTAGTTTTTTGTGTTTTTAGTAGAGACGGGGTTTCACCATGTTGACCAGGATGGTCTCGATCTCTTGACCTCGTGATCCACCCGCCTCGGCCTCCCAAAGTGCTGGGATACCATTTCATTTCGGGTGAGGACAAGCTTTCTTGTTTTTCTCTATTGCAGGAAACTTTAACATTGTCACATTGAAGTAACCTTGTTTTTAGTTGTTTTTAATTGTCTTTTTAACCCTTTTAGTATTCTTTTTAAATCATTTTTACTATGATGTTTCTATTTGTTGCTTTTTAAAAATTTATTCTTCTTATGATTCCTAGCTCTTTAAAAGTCTGTGAGTGGAAGTCTTTTAGCAGTTTGGGATAATATTTTGGCATCATGTTATCAGATATTTCTGCTTCCATTCCTGTATCTTCCTACTCTGGGCTCTGTTTTAGGTAGAATTCTAAGATGGCCCCATGATCTTTATTCTCTGTTGTTGCTACCATAATTATATAATGTGTACGGCAAAAAAAGGATTTTGCAGTTTTATTTAAGTTTAGTTAACAGTTAAGATAGGGAGGTTATTCACATAGGCCAGACATTTACATTAATCCACTAAAAGCAGAGTTTTCTGGGGCCACAGAGAGGAAGTCAGAGGTAAAAAGCATGAGGGAAATTTGACATGAGGCATCATGCTTCAGGCTGTGGCATGAGAGAGCATGTGAGAGAGCTGGTGAAAAGGCTTATGGCCCAGAATTGTGAGTAGCCGGAAGCTGAGAGTGTTCTCCAGTTCACAGTGAGCAATAAAAAGGAGTCCTCATCCCTACCACAGCAAGGAACTAAATTCTGACCACTAGCTGAATTGACCACTAGCTGACCACTAGCGGAACGAGCTTGTTAGCACATTTTATCCAGAATCTCTAAGTAAGAATCCAGTTTGGCCATGTCGTATTAATGTCAGCCTGTGGGACCCTAAGAAGAAAATCTTGTGGAGAACACCTTGATTGATAATCTATAAGATAATAAACGTTTTTAAGTTTCTAAGTATGTGGTAATTTGTTATGCAAATTTGCGTCAATAGAAGGCTAATACAGAGTTTGGTACCAAAAGTTGGGTACTATGTTTAAGAATATCTAAAATGAGGAAATGGCTTTGTAGTCAGGAAGTAGGTGGATACTGGAAGAAAATTTGAAAAAAAGTTTGACGAGACTACTAGAAAAGTCACAGATCACCTAGAACAGACTATTAGCGAAAAGTAGATGTCAAAGACCACGCTGGTAAGGGCCCAGAAGAAAGTAAAGGAGCATTATGAAGAAATCATAAACTACCTTACAGAAAGCTGAAATCACAGTGAACGCAACCTGACCATAAATCTGAACATTGAGAATGTTGTAAGAAACATGTTATCAGAAACTGAAAGAAGGAATCATCTTGTTTTGTGGTGGCAGAATCTTAGTAAAATTGTGTTCTCTAATTACTTGGAAAGCTAAACTTGTGAGTGACGAACCTGGGATATAGCTAAAAAGATTTCTAAACAAAGCTGGTTTCTTCTTGCTGCTTATGGTATGTAGCAACAGAAGAGAGAAAATCCAGAGGACTTTTGAGCAGAAATAAGCCAGAAGGTGATATTTTATAAATCTCAGGCTCTTCTGATGGCAAAGGGGCCAAAAGTCAGAAGCTGCTGCTGAAAGTTTGTCATAGAAAAAGGCTGAGTGTGTGACTGTGATGGTATTTTGCTGAGATCTCAGAAAGACCAAAAGGTTAGAGTGCAGACTCTGTTTTAAGACGTTAAGGATGTTTTTCGGAGTTCTTTTCAATGAAATCAGGAGACCTCTAGGAGAAGGTAAGGGGTGTTGTCCCTCTGCCAGTTTAACAGAAGCCAAAAATAGAAGAGAAATTATCTCAAACAAACATGTAGATGTAGCTTTTGTCTGATAAAATAAAATTCAATGTAATTAATTCAAAACCTAAATATATGCAGATGTAGCTTTTGTCTAATAAAATAAAATTCAATGTACCCCAAAAGTTTTGAGAAATTGATTGAAATAGAAATACTGTCAGTGTAGACCGAAAGGGACAGAGAGAGTACCAAATGCAGGAAGGCTACTAGATACCCTGCATTCCACAGTCAGGAAGCAAATTGATAAAACCACTCAGCTGGCATGCTACTTTTCATGAAAAAGGAAAGATGATGCAGCAGATGGAGCCAAAATCCCAGGGGCCGAAGACGAGAGCTAATGAAGACTATTTTCAGACTTTGAAATCTAATTGAGGAAATATTGCTGGAATTAGTCCAGCAATATTTTTTAAGGTTGAAAAATTGCGATGTACTTCAAATGTTTGTCATAAAAAAAAATAAAAGATTTAACACAATGCAAAATAATTGAGTTATTCCCAACCTATAATATAACAACTTTTAAGAGAAAGGGCTCCTGTCACCTTAGGCATCTTCATTAAAATAAGTCTTTTCATCTGTTTAAAACAACTTAAGCAAAAGTTGTGTGACATACACATCCTTTACTCATTTTAAATTAAATTATATAAAATATTATTTAAAGATAATAGCGGAATCTAAATGTGCAGACATGCTGGCATGCCTTTGATAGGCTCAAGTAAGAGACTATTACAGGAAGTGCCCTGGAAGGGCTCCAGTTTAACCTCAACCTACCGTACATGGCCACCACTTAGCTCTTGAATTGGAAGGAGCGCTGCTGGACGGAATAATTTTTTTCATAGACTATTTTAACTCTGTTTAATTTTGGTAAAATTGTCACAGTGTAAAAATGTACTATTGTAAGCATTTTTAACTGTACAATTCAGGGCATTATGTATATTCACAACATTTTTAAGTATGCCATTTGTGAACCAGCTACCAACAGAATGGGAAAATAATTTTGCAATCTACCCATCTGACAAAGGGCTAATATCCAGGATATACAAAGAACTTAAACAAATTTACAAGAAAAAAACAACCCCATCAAAAAGTGGGCAAAGGATATGAACAGACACTTCTCAAAAGAAGACATTTATGCAGCCAACAAACATATGAAAAAAAGCCCATCATCACTGGTCATTAGAGAGATGCAAATCAAAACCATATTGAGATACCATCTCACGCCAGTTAGAATGGCGATAATTTTAAAAATCAGGAGACAACAGATGCTGACTGAAGAGGATGTGGAGAAACAGGAACACTTTTATGCTGTTGGTGGGAGTGTAAATTAGTTCAACCATTGTGGAAAACAGTGTGGAGATTCCTCAAGGATCTAGAAATAGAAATATCATTTGACCCAGCAATCCCATAACTGGGTATATATCCAAAGGATAATAAAACATTCAACTATAAAGACACATGCACATGTATGTTTATTTTGGCACTGTTTACAATAGCAAAGACTTGGAAACAACCCAAATACCCATCAAAGATAGACTGGATAAAGAAAATGTGGCACATATGTACCATGGAATACTATGCAGCCATAAAAATGGATGAGTTCATACCCTCTGCAGGGACATAGATGAAGCTGGAAACCATCATTCTCAGCAAACTGACACACAAGAACAGAAAAACAAACACCACATGTTCTTACTATAGGTGGGTGTTGAACAATGAGAACACATGAACACAGGGAGGGGAACATCACACACTGGGGCCTGTCAGCGGGTGGGGGGATTGGGGCGATAGCATTAGGAGAAATACCTAATGTAGACGACAGGGGGATGGATGCAGCCAACTACCATGGCATATGTATACCTATGTAACAAACCTGCATGTTCTGCACATGTATCCCAGATCTTAAAATTTTTAAAAAAAGATTAAAATATATATATCATTAGCACTATCCATTTCTAGAACATTTTTATCATTTCACACTGAAAATTTACACCCCAAACACAGTAAATCTTCATTCCCTTATCTCCCCAACCCCTCGTAAGCACTATTCTACTTTCTATCTCAATGCATTTGCCTATGCTATGTACCTCAGATAAGTAAAATCATACAATATTTTCTCCTTTTGTGTGGCTAATTTCACTTAGCACAATGTTTTCAAGGTTCATCCATGTTAAAGTGTATATTAGTTGTTTATTTATTTTCAGTATTGTTTTCATTACTTGGATTCCTCGAGAATTCAAATGAACTTTAGGAAGAATTTTCTATTTCTGCCAAAATTACCCTTGGGATATGATAGAAATTGTACTGAATCTGTAGAATGCATTTGGTAGTATTGACATCTAGATGATATTCCGTCTTTCAATCCATGAGCACAGATGTCTCTTGTTTCGTTACTTTCACCAACATTCTGTAATTTACAGTGTATGAATATTTCATCTCCTTGATTTTTTCCTAGGTATTTTATTATTTTATTGTTATACAATGGAATTGTTGCCTTATCTTTTATTTTTGTCGTTACTATTCTTCATATTGTATCCTGCAGCACCATTACTGAATTTTTAAATTAGTTCTAACAGTTTGGTTTTTTGTGGACTCCTCTTTAGAGTTTTTTTCATACGGCATCATGCCATCTGTGAACAGAGATAATTTTACTTTTTATTTCCAATTTATTTGGCTTTCATTTTTGTTCCTTTCTTAATTGCTGTGATTATAACATTCAATACTGTGTTAGAGTGAACGGGTGAAAGCAGGCATCTTTGTCTTCTTCCTTTTCCCAGCACAAAGGTTTTCAGGATTTGACTATTGTGTACGATGTTACCTGCAGGCTTCTCATACATGGTCTTTGTTATGATGAAGAAGTTTCCTTGTATTCCTGGTGTGCTGGACATTTAAAAAAAAAGGGAACTAAATTTTGTCAAATGCTTTATCTAATACACTACCTTTCTGTTTGGTTGCACACTTTGCTTAATTTTCAATCTTATTAAGTGTTTTTAGAACAGTTTTACTGCTTATCAGTCTATCCTGGAGAATATTTCATATGTTCTCAAAAAAAAAAGCCCCGTATTTTTCTGTTAGCTGCTGAAGTAATGATAAGTACCATATTATGTTAGTTAGTAGTTTTATTCTTGTCTTTCTGTACCTCACTTATTTCCCACCTAGTTTATTTTATATTATTGAGACTGAGTATTAAAATGTCTAAATATTTTCACGTTGTTACTATTTACATAGCATATTTCAATTTAATGGTGGACCTAAAGTCTTTTCTTCTAGAGACTAGAATTGGATTTTAGTTTCATATCCAGGCTTACAATAGCTGTCTTTTGATTACTGTGTTTAGTCTATTCATATTTAATATGTTTCCATCTTTATAAAGACACATGCACATGTATGTTTAACAAACCTGCACAATCTGCACGTGTACCCCAGAACTTAAAGTGTAATACAAATGATTCACACTTTCCATTTTGCTATTTGTCTTCCACGTGCCATGTCTTTTTTAAAAATCCTACCTAACGCATGTGGAGCTTTTTGAATCCATAGTTTGTTTTTCATTAAATTTGGAAAATTCAAGGCCATTATTTCGTCAAATATATTTTCTGTCCCGTTATTCTCTCTCCTCTCATTCTTGACTCTCATTACCTGTATGTTGGCAGAGTTGTTGCCCCAAATCTCTTAGATATTAATTTCTCTTTAAATTATTCTTTTTCTATTCTTTAAATTGGAAATTTATATTGGCATGTCTGTATTTTTTATTCTTTCTTCTCACAGCTCAAATTATCTACTGGACTGCTCTAGTAAATTGTATTTAAGTTATTGTAATTTTCATCTACAGAGTTTCCAGTTGACTCTTCTGTATAAATTTCCATCTCTCTATTTACATTCTCTATTTAATTAGTGTTTTATATTTCCCTTTAATACTTTATATAGTTTCTTCTATTTATTAGAACATATTTATAATAAGTACTTTTTAATCTTCATCTAAGAGGTACATCAGGGACCTCTCAACAAGTTTCAGTTAATGTTTTTTCTACCGAATATAAGTCACATTTGCATGTTTCATTTCATTTTTCATAATTTTTAGACATCTAAAGTAAACATTTTTTACTATAGACTGATTTTTCTCTAAGGGGGCTGTCTCCATTGCTGCTTCACTTGTTTGTTTGTTTAGTAATTGGCCTGGATTCCATTTGTGAAGTGTGCCTTTCTCACAGAGTAAAAATGCTGATGTCACTGATTATTTTTTATTATTCTTGTTTTAACTTTAAGTTTGTTGTCCTACAAGTCACTCCAGTGCCAGCACAGAATAACAGTCGGTTCATGATTTGTGGTTGAATGTAAACACCATGAACAAGTAAAGTTTCCATTCTCTGCTGATAAATCTTGTTTAGCGTGGAGCTACAATCAAAAATTAGGAAGTTTCCTTATCTAATTTGATGTTTACCTCTCCATTCCCTCTGGGTATGTGCACAGCTTCAAGTTTAGCTGTGGATCTGTAGCTTGCAAGACCTCTCCCTAATCTCTCCTGTGTAGCCTTATTTGATCACGCAGCATTCCAGACTGTTAGCAATATATGGCATCCTGTAGAGGCTCCTTTTTACTATTCCATTTCCCAGATTTACCTGATAAGTTTCTGGACTGTCTGCCTGGTTTTTACTTTCCCCAACCAGGACTGCAGTTGGAGACTTACTATGATGGCCCTTTCCCCTTTCCCCAACCAGGACTGCAGTTGGAGACTATCATGGCCCTTTCCCCTTTTTTTTTGCCTTTGATACTGTTACTTTTTCAGGCAATTCCTCTGCCATGAGATATTTTCATTCTTCTCTACAAATCAGGCAAGCACACTTCACCAGCAGAGGTGCTGGTTTTCAAAGCTTGTCCTTTCCTGTCAAGAAGTCTAAGCACACAGAGTGAGGTGTTAAGGGAAGAAGGGATTGCATCATGTTGGCCAGGTGGGTCTCCAACTACTAACAGGTGATCCGCTTGACTCGGCCTCCAAAAGTGTTGGAGGTAAAGGCCTGAGCCACCATGCCTGGCCAATTTTCAGAATTCTGAAATGGTTGTTTTTGATAGCTTCATCCAGTTTGATTTGAGATACAAAATGGTCAAACCCTTCACTTCACTAATCCAGAAGTCTTGTCAAAACACCAGCTAAAACACACTTGAAATATTCCATTTCATCACCAAATAAAGGGAAATAATCTCAAATTTGTATCATCCTCAGCTTCACAAAACTAAAGTATCTTATACTAAGTTAATACATCTGACTTCTTTTAAATGTAGGCGAGGGTTCATGACAAAATGAGGATTTAGTAATATTAAAGATAAAACAAACATTGCATTACAGTATTGTAAACAACTATTATAATAAATATTTTTGCCAGTGCTCAAGGGTACTTTAACTGAATCATGTTATTGGCTTTGGATATTATTGAAATAACATGAAGATAGGAATATAAACTACAGAGAATGTGTATTAAAGCACCAACTCAAAAGTTTTTTTGTTTCTTGTTTCTTTTTTTTGAATTTAGAAAGCAAATTTCAGTGACTCCGAGACAATAAAAGAACCAATCAGGCAATCTTCTTGATATTACTTTAAGAAAAGTAAATAAATTTAAAATGCAAAAGTAGTTGCTTTAGCATTATACAGTTCAGGAAACTCTAATTTTTAAAGTTTACATGGTTTAACTTAGTAAGTAAAATGAATGATACTAAACACAGAGGGTACTTCCTATAAAGAGCAGCTACAACTCAGCTCTGACTACTTTTCCTCAGGCAAGAGGCCTGTCACATTGTTAGAGAGATCTTCTGATTGTTTTATGAGAAGCCAGCAAGTCAGATCTTTAAAATGTAAAATGTCCTGAAAAAATGGATTACATATATATTCATAAGTCTACATATATATATATACATATATAAACTTAACCAGATTTTACACCTCTAATATAGATGTCATATATTTTTTTCAAGCAGCTTCAAAACATGTGTCCTCATGAATATTTCAATTTTATGTAATCAATGAAATTGAACTGTAACATTTTAGACAGCTGTCAAAATCAGCTCTACCCAAAGTATGAATAAGCATAATATTAAATTTTACAGTCTTCAAGAAATAAAGCAGAATGAAATTTTGATAAATAAAAATTAGTCAGTTTTTGTAACCAATTTATAACAAAATTGTTAAATGGAAGAGTTTTTGATAAAATCATTAGGATAAATACCATTTAACTGTACCATCTCCAATATATAGATTTAAGTTAAAAAAAAAACCTAATAAAACAAACATTTGTTAAACTTTTACCATATTCAAAGTACTCTGCTAAACAACAGAAATATAAATATGAAAAGGCCATGGTTAATCAGATGCGTAGTGCTGCATTTTGTTTTTCTTAAATTAGTCTTTGGTATATACATATATTACAGATAGGAGAAGAAAGTGGTTTAAATTTTCAATAGTGTGATTAGGCAGGGCATTTCAGGAACAATTCTATTTCTGGTAATTTATTTTTTATTGATAATTAGAGTTATAGACAAGAAAATTGTTACAAGCAAATTAATCCTAATATAGATATATATTTTAATATTTAGCATAGAAAAATTTATAAATTACATAAATAAGATTGGAAATGCTGACATTAAAATTATGCTTTTTGGTATATTAAATGTATATTAAATGATAAGTATTCACAATCATATTGTGAGGTGAACACAGTGTACAAATATATAAACAGTGTGATTCCTAATTTTTATAGTAAACTAGATAAAGGAGTATGAAGGTGTGTGGGTGGAATTCTAGATAGATAAGGAAACATATATATATGGATAGAGTAAGCAGCCATTACAAATATTTTGTTGTATATCTGATTTATGGGATTATATCTTTCATTATACATTTCTGAAATGTTTAAATGTTTATATGGAGATTTCATATCAAATTCCTAATCAGAACCTAAAATTAAAGAGCTTTCTCTGACTACCTACTCTCTGGCCCACTTCCTCATTCTGTGAGTGTTATATGCATCCATAGAATTCAGGTCTCACATAAATATTTTTTCATTAAAAATAATCATAAGTAGATCATGATTTTATCACCTTTAATAAACCATAATCTCTTGAAAAGTAGGAATCTTTTAAGAAGTGTCTGTTCATTTACTTTGCCCACTTTTTTATGGGGTTGTTTGATTTTTCTTGTAAATTTGTTTAAGTTCCTTGTAGATTCTGGATATTAGCCCTTTGTCAGATGGATAGATTGCAAAAATTTTCTCCCATTCTGTAGGTTGCCTGTTCACTCTGATGATAGTTTATTTTGCTGTGCAGAAGCTCTTTAGTTTAATTACTTCCCATTTGTCAGTTTTGGCTTTTGTTGCAATTGCCTTTCCTGTTTTTGTCATGAAGTCTTTGTCTATGCCTATGTCCTGAATGGTATTGCCTAGGTTTTCTTCTAGGGTTTTTATGGTTTTAGGTCTTACATTTAAGACTTCAATCCAAGGCCGGGCGCGGTGGCTCAAGCCTGTAATCCCAGCACTTTGGGAGGCCGAGGCGGGTGGATCACACGAGGTCAAGAGATCAAGACCATCCTGGTCAACATGGTGAAACCCCGTCTCTACTAAAAAAAAATGCAAAAAATTAGCTGGGCATGGTGGCGCGTGCCTGTAATCCCAGCTACTCAGGAGGCTGAGGCAGGAGAATTGCCTGAATC
Organism: Callithrix jacchus; assembly: GCF_049354715.1. Lineage (NCBI taxonomy): Eukaryota > Metazoa > Chordata > Mammalia > Primates > Cebidae > Callithrix > Callithrix jacchus. The sequence goes on from NC_133519.1 coordinate 47,286,154, forward strand.
CAGGAGGCAGCGGTTGCGGTGAGCTGAGATCGCGCCATTGCACTCCAGCCTGGGTAAGAAGAGCGAAACTCCGTCTCAAAAAAAAAAAAAAAAAAAAAAAGACTTCAATCCAACTCGAGTTAACTTTTGGATAAGGTGTAAGGAAGGGATCCAGTTTCAGCTTCCTGCATATGGGTAGCCAGTTTTCCCAACACCATTTATTAAACAAGGAATCTTTTCTCCATTGCTTGCTTTTGTCATGTTTGTCAAAGATCAGGTGGTGGTGTTTTTGAGGTCTCTGTTCTGTTCCTTTGGTCTATATCTCTCTTTTGGTACCAGTACTATACTGTTTTTGTTGCAATAGCTTTGTGGTCAGCTTTCAAGTCAGCTACAGGTAGCATGATGCCTCCAGCTCTGTTCTTTTTGCTTAGGATTGTCTTGGCTTTACAGGCTCTTTTTGGTTCCATATGAAATTTAAAGTAGCTTTTTCTCATTCTGTGAAGAAAGTCAATGGTAGTTTGAGGGGAATAGCATTGAATCTACAAATTACTTTGGGCAGTATGGCCATTTTCACAATATTGACCCTTCTTATCCATGAGCATGGAATGCGTTTCCATTTGCTTGTGCCCTCTCTTACTTCCTTGAGCAGTGGTTTTAGTTCTCCTTGAAGAGGTCCTACACACCCCTTGTAAGTTTTATTCCTAGGTATTTTATTCTGAACAATGAGAACACATGGACACAGGGAGGAGAACATTACACACCAGGGCCTGTGGGGGTGGGGGTGGGGGAGACAACAGGAGGGAGAGCATTAAGACAAATACCTCATGCCTGTGGGTTTACAACCTGGCTGATGCGTTGATGGGTCCGGCAAACTGCTATGGCACATGCACACCTATGCACCAGACTTGCAGGTTCTGCGTATATATCCCAGATCTTAAAGTATAATAAAGAAAGGAAGCGAAAGAGCATGTGAGAGAAATAGGCAAAAAGGGAGTGAAGGGAAGATCTTAGTCCTCCAGGTATTTTCCATGAACTTTAAGCATGTTTCTGTCTTCTTTCAGTTTTTCTACATGGAAAAGTCTGAAAGGTAACCTGGCATATAATCCACAAGGCAAAGCTCTCATTTAGTTACCCATCCCACAGTTGCTGGCCTGTTTGTGATGAATCTTTATTCTTGTATTATCATCTTTACAATAAATTAAAATTTGTTAAGATCTCTCCTTTTATCTCATTGAAATAATGCTCATTTTATTATGTTTTCTTTTTAATGACAAAATGGTGATACGTTTCTTATTCTGTTTTCCTCTGCAGTCTCTTTGTAGACTCATGATTCAGATGCCAAACCCATGTCAGGCCAAAAGAAAGCCTCCTTGAAGTGAATATACACTCTAAAGCTGAAGAGATACTCACGTGTTCTCTTGTACAACTGGAGATTTAATTTCTAAAAAAAGCAGAAACCATGATCTTCAGCTTTTTCTTTGGAAATAAATATCCACACTTGGCTATAGCAGAACACTATTTAAATAAGGTTTTCTAATTCCATTACAACAAAATGTACTGATATATTCTAACAGTGTCTAAGAGAAGACATTTTAAAGTGTTAAATTTTATGGCTAATGTAACCTGAAAATCTTCAATAATTAGAGGGTTAGCATATTCTAGGATATGTATATATTTAAAAATTGTGTTATCTTTCAACCCTTTAAGCATGCGTACATGTATATGTACACACACAAATGTTCCAAATAATTTTCATTGTTACTATATAGATTCTACAGTAGTTCTTGTCATTTTTATACATCTGTCAAAACAACTGCAGAAACATTTGTTAGTTTCTACTTTAGAATTTTATTTTCAGTTGACATTTACTAACTCGCTATTAGTTATTTTTTATAATCTCTAGAAAGACCTCCAAATCCAATGTAGTATACTCTGATTATATTTCCCAGTGCTGAATTATTTTGAACGTCTAAGGCCTTTTTAGTGAGTGTAGAAAGATAAAATACATCAAACTAAAACTTTTATTAAAACTTCAATGAAGTGATGGATCAGATAGCTTTTACAAACAATGCAGAAGTACGCTTGTGCCATTAGGTGATGATGTAAGAAGCACATCTAGCATAAATGAGTTGTTTGGAAATCAAAGAGACATCCTTCTACTTAATATTTCCTGTAAATTGATCCTTCAAACTCTATTTTTTAAAGAAAATAACTTGTTGTCTTTGAATTGAGATTTTTGCAGGCATTTATCAATAATAATCGTGGTTTGAATTATATTAAAGTACAAACAAGTTATTGTGTATGATTTTTATTTTATTTATTTATTTTTTTTGATTTTTTTTTTTTTTTTTTTTGGGGGGGGAGGAAGGCAGGAAGGAAGGGAAGAAGGACGGTAGGGAGGAAGGAAGGGATGAAGGAAGGAAGGAAGGGAGGAAGCGGGGAGGGAGGGACGGAGGGAGGGAAGGGAAGAAAGGAAATCAAGCAATGAAAGAGACATTGCCGACCTGGATCTAGAGGTTTACAAGTTGATTTCTTTTTTTTTGAGAGAAGGAAAGAAAAAAAAATAAGTAAAGGAGAGGAAGAAAGAGGAAGAGAAAGAGGGAGAGTAAATGGAAATATTGCTTTATTTTGAAAAAAATTGGGTATTAATAATGGCCAATCAATGTTTCATTTAAACTAATGGGTAGGTGTGATGTGGTATTGACAAGAATGTATATTTTGTGTATTTGAAGTGGAGAGCTCTATAAATATTTATTAAGTTTACTTGTTCTGGATCTGAGTTCGAGTCCTTGATATCCTTATTAATTTTCTGTCTCATTGAATCTAAGTCTCCTATCTGGGTGTTAGGATCGTTAGCTCTTGTTGTTGCATTGATCCTTTTACCACTATATCTTTGTTGCTTTAAAATCTATTTTATCCGCTACGAGAATTGCAACTCCTGCTTTTTATTTATTTATTATTTATTTTTGCTCTCCATTTGGTTGGTAAATCTTTCTCCATCCCTTTGTTTTGAGTCTTTGTGTATCCTTGCATGTGAAACAGGTCTGGATGTAACATGCCGTTGGGTTTTGGCTGTGTCTTTTGATTGGGAATTTAGTCAATTTAAATTTAGGGTTACTGCCATTTGATGTTGACTGGCTGTTTTATCCATGTGTTGGTGTAAATTCTTCTTTATGTTGGTGCTCTTTACTTTTTGGTGTATTTTTAGAAAGGCTAATACTGGTTGTTTCTTTCTGTGTGTAATGCTTCTTTCAGAAGCTCTTGTAAAGCAGGCCTGGTGGTAATAAAATCTCTGAGTTCTTGCTTGTTCATAAAAGATTTTATTTTTCCTTCAGTTGTGAAGCTTAGTTTGGCTGGATATGAAATTCTGGGCTGAAGGTTCTGTTCTTTGAGGATGTTGAATATTGGCCCCCACTCTCTTCTGGCCTGTAGAGTTTCTGCCGAGAGATCTGCTGTAAGTCTGATAGGCTTGCCTTTGTGGGTTATCCGACCTTTCTCTCTGGCTGCCCTTAGTATCCTCTCCTTCGTTTCAACCCTGGTGAATCTAACGATTATGTGCCTTGGGGTTGGTCTTCTTGAGGAATATCTTTGTGGTGTTCTCTGTATTACCGGGGGTTGAATGTTGACCTGCTTTGCTAGTTTAGGAAAATTTTCCTGAATAATATCCTGAAGGGTATTTTCCAGCTTGGATTCATTCTCTCCGTGGCATTCAGGTACACCTATCAAACGTAAATTTGGTCTTTTCACATAGTCCCACATTTCTTGGAGACTTTGCTCATTCCTTTTTATCCTTTTTTCTCTAATCTTTTCTTCACGTTTTATTTCATTAAGTTGGACTTTGACCTCTGATATCCCTTCTTCTGCTTGAACAATTCGAGTGTTTAAACCTGTGCATACTTCTCGGAGTTCCTGTATTGTATTCTTCAGTTCCATTAATTCACTCATACTCCTCTCTAAGTTGTCTATTCTCAATAGGATTTCATCAAGCCTTTTTTCAAAGTTCCTAGTTTCTTTACATTGGGCTACAACATGTTCTTTTAACTCACCGAAGTTTGTTATTATCCATTCCTTGAAGAGTGATTCTGTCATCAGGAGGCGCTCGTTCTCCATCAAGCCTTGTTCCATTGTTGATGTGGAACTGTGATCATCTTTAGAGGGAGAGGCATTCTGACTTTGAGTATTCTCAGCTTTTTTACGCTGGTTTCTTCCCGTCATTGTAAATTTATCCTCCTCTCGTCTTTGAAATTACCAACTTTCAGATTAGGTCTCTTGAGTGGACGTCCAGGTTGTTAGTTCCCAGGGCCAGAGCAGCGGCGTTAAAACTGATGGTGCTTTCTGCCCAGGATTCTCCTGTCGGGCTTCCTTCTTGTGTCCATAGTAGGCGACTCTGCCTTCCCGGGGCTCCAAACCTCGGTCAGAAGGGGAAGCGGTCCCGTTTACTCTGCTCCGAGAGCTGCCGCGCCGAGGTGCCGGCGGAACCGCTGCGCCGACCACGAGAGTCGCGCTGGCGACCCGTGTGTTTCCACCACTGGGGGATCTTCTGCTCCGTGAGCGACCAGACTTTGTCTGAAAGTGTGGCGTCCTCTAGTTCTCCGCGCCTTCCCTGAGAGCTGCAATCCCGGGATGTTAGCAATCGGCCATCTTGGATCGTTCTCTGATTTTTATTTTAAAGTTTAATTTGTACCAGTGAAAGACTCCACTGCCTTCTATATTAGAAACAAATATTAATAATTTTTTGAAAACATACATATCAGATAACTGAGATCAGTAAGGTGACAAAATTCTCATAAAACAAGGATTGATAGAACTATGTCATACATGCTCACCTTTCAAAGGGGTTAAGTTTGAGCTTCTGTGTTCCCAGGGTGTTTTCAAGATTGTCTTGGAAAGTTTGTTGTTATTAATATTTTTCATGGCATATTTTCTCTAGTCTTTTAAAAGACCAGATTCAAAGAGATTAAGAAAGATTTGCCACTAAAGAGCACCTCTTTGTCTAACCTAAGTAGCAAGAAAATTCAAGGTAGCTCATTCTTTTTACCTCCTATAGGAACTGAGAAGAAATGTGACATCGAAGCTGCTCAGGTTTTCTTGGTGCACATCCTGGTTCCATGTGTGAATGTTGCCAGCATATATGATACGAATCAAAATATTAAATATTTATTTTTTTAAACTTACTATTAGAGTTCAGATTGAAGGGTTGTATATGGACATTTTGTGGTATTTAGCTTCACTCTTGAATTTGATTAGTGTGGTTAAGATTGCTGTCTATGACAGAAACCTGGGCTTCTATTGGCGCTCTGTATACCTAAATTCTTACACTGTCAAGATTGAAAAAGGCATTTTAATAACTGGAAGAGGCAACGCCTCCCTTTTTAAATAACAAATCACCACAAACCCATGTTAGGCCAAAAGAAAGCCTTCTTGAAGTGAATATACACTCTAAAGCTGAAGAGATACTCACTTAAAAAAAAAAAAAAAAAAAGAGAGACTCTCTTTGTTGTTGTTAATTGTTCAACCAAAAAGAAAAAGGATCTGTAGTGGGTGGGGAAGACAAGAATTAGAGAACATCGGCCGGGTGCGGTGGCTCAAGCCTGTAATCCCAGCACTTTGGGAGGCCGAGGCGGGTGGATCACGAGGTCAAGAGATCGAGACCATCCTGGTCAACAAGATGAAACCCCGTCTCTACTAAAAATACAAAAATTAGCTGGGCACGGTGGTGCATGCCTGTGATCCCAGCTACTCAGGAGGCTGAGGCAGGAGAATTGCCTGAACCCAGGAGGCGGAGGTTGCGGTGAGCCGAGATCGCGCCATTGCACTCCAGCCTGGGTAACAAGAGCGAAACTCCGTCTCGAAAAAAAAAAAAAAAAAGAGAACATCACAGCATTTGCTCAATAGCATTTCAAATAATTCTGACTGCTCACAGGGAGACAGCTGCTCCCTGCTGATAACCAGGTTGCCTTGAATTTCTTTGCTGCTTTCCCTAATGTCTCATCCCCGGATACTTTACTAAGTGGGGAGACCGCATTAGGGTAAATCACCAAAGCTACTGAATGGAGGAATCTGACCTAGAAGTCAAATCCTTTCTACTTTATTCCCTATGGGAATTTTACCTAAAAAGTAGAAGATAAATATCTGTTCAGCTGTGGCAGTACAATTTGTCTATATGTAATTTTAGATTACTTTTTGTATTTAAACACACACCTCCTTCACGTAAATATAACTCACCATTTTAGGGAACCCTACTAAATGTTCTATTTTTATTATCTTTGCCATCCATATGTAATGGCTTGCTCTATGATCTCAGATTCCCATGGTCAGTTATCTAAACGATAAACAAAACAATGTTCTAGTGAATGATTATTTTATTACATCTCTACAGGTGTTTTCAGGCATTACTTCCTTAACAGTGACATACAGATAAACTTTAGAAATAGAGGTGAAAGAAGGAAAGAAAGAAAGAGAGGGAGGAGGGTACAATTACTACCATAAGTAAATTATATTTTGGCTCTTTAAACTTATATATAAGATAGATAAAATCTATGTATATGATTTACATTTAATTTTCTGGTTTCTTGATAATCTATTAAATAGCAATAGGACTCTAAACTCTGTTATCTGGTATTTGAGCAGAGTCTTATGTAGGGAAATAGTGTACTAAGCATTATTGCTTTAGTGTGACTATTTAGTGAGGACATGAAAATGGGAAAAGAGCTGAGCCAAGAGATAGTTTTTCTTATGAAATTCTACCATCCCTAGGATGATTTTTTTCATGTTTTAATTTTACAGTCTACCATTTTAATTTCTTAAAATACTATTAAACTTAGAACATAATTTTATGAAAAGTCTTAAACTTGTAACTATTGTGGATTTTGAAGCATTGTCATTTCCACAGCTCTGCCAGAAAAAAAAATGAAGTTTTGTTCACATCTTGTCTACTTGACTTCCAGTTATTACTGTTTCATAGATGTGTTTAATGATAATTAACTTCCAGTTATTACTGTTTCATAGATGTGTTTAATGATAATTTATTAGCTTCCAGTTATTACTGTTTCATAGATGTGTTTATTGATATTAGAGCCTAGATAATCTGCATGTATCTTAGATACAAGAATGACCCAAAACTGGAGTGTTTTGACTTCCATATGGAGGAAAAGTAATACGTAACATAGGAATGTTCCCAAACATAGAAAACTATTTGAAAATGGCGAACATCCGTGAACATAAATCTTCCTTGTACCTGTCACTTTATAAATATTGCTTTTTTAAAAAGGCTACATGAAATTAGCAACTGCATGCCAAAGCCTTTTGGTACTATGAACATTTTCACTAAATTTGTAAAGATATTTTAAATGTCTCCATATTTCCCTGCATCTTGGATAAATTCAGCATTAACTCTTCGTTACTAAAAATACAAATTTTCAATGAATCAAAGACATGGAACAAGTAAAGAAGGAATATTTCTTTATAAAAAGAAAACCTTCAGAAATAGGAGAAATAGAATGTAAAGCAATGGACACGATAATTTTTAAGTTTATTTTTTTAAGTTTGGAAAAGATAAAATTCCATATTCGTGATGTATAATTGTACAAATGTTGACAAGAGCATAGAATCATATACCTACCTTCATAATCGTGATATGTAACTGTTTAATTATTCTAAAAGATGACCTTGTGCTGCTCTTTTGTAGTTAACCTCTTTTCTCATCCTCAATCCCAAAATGAACTAATATGAACTCAAAATCTATACTTTTTACATTTCACAAAAGTCATATATACAAAAGTTATATTGCATAGCTTAGTGTTTTTTGATACTAGCTTTCTTTCTTATAAAATATAATCCCTGCTGTTGCCTATATCAATAGTCTAGTGCTTTTTATTGCTGAGTATTTCTTTTCTGGGCTTCATGGATCTGTACTTTGGTACCATTATTAATTAGTAAAATTTTTAGACCATGTTATTCTAATATTTCTTTTTCTATGCTCTCTTTCTCTCATTCTTCTGGAACTCCAAGTATAAGTATACATGATAGTTCAGTATACAAACAATTATATAATATATAATGTTCAGATGGTTCAAATTCCTTAGGACTATATTATTACAGCAGTCTAGAGAGTTAACACAGCCCTGGGGCAAGGTAGAAAACATATTTTTGCTCTTATCCTATGCATACAAATGGTTTCTGGTCCTTCCCTTTGATTAGGATTGGAAGAGTGCATTTGGCAGTTCAAAGGTGCAAGCATTATAATGGAGGCTATGTTAAGTGTGAGTGAGTCTTGTCATCTCTGCCACCATAACTCAAATTGGGCTGCTAATTATTTGAGTTAACCTACTCTAATCTTTATGTGTTTTTGCAGGCCCAGGACTATTAAATAAATTGGGATGTGATTGATGCAACTACTTTTGATTCTTTCAGTTTTTTTTCCTTTCAGGTTTTAAAAGGTGGTATTAATCTATCCTATTTCACCAAAGATGTGGCATTGCATTTTGTTTTCTAATTTTTTCCAGGCTGCATGTATGTATGTGGGGATTGGGGTAGGAAGAGTGTCTTAGAAGTTTCCACTTGGCTTTCTGTGCTATGACAACTCTTACCCAATGGACTAAGGAACTAAGAAATATGGGGTCTCGGCCAGGCATGGTCTCAAGCCTGTAATCCCAGTAATTTGGGAGGCCGAGGAGGGTGGATCACGAGGTCAAGAGATTGAGACCATCCTGGTCAACATGGTGAAACCCCATCTCTACTAAAAATACAAAAAATTAGCTGGGCATGGTGGTGTGTGCCTGTAATCCCAGCTACTCAGGAGGCTGAGGCAGGAGAATTGCCTGAACCCAGGAGGCGGAGGTTGCGGTGAGCCGAGATCATGCCATTGCACTCCAGCCTGGATAACAAGAGCGAAATTCCGTCTCAAAAAAAAAAAAAAAAAGAAAGAAAGAAATATGGGGTCTCTATCAACTAACAAATATATCCATTCCAAGTATCTATTTAGGAACTAGTAAAATGCTGTAATGGACCAACAGACTCGCCTGTAAGCCAGATATAAGGCAGGATTCCATTTACTACTTGATCTTGTATGCCTTCACTGTAAAAGAAAGTCTATGGTAATATGTGCCTGAATATCAGTGGCATCTCAGATTCTGTACCAAATATTCTCAAAATGGTTTTCTTACAAGTACCAGAGTAAATAGCCGTAAGTGTCTTTTATGAATGACCATTGAAATATTTACTGTACATAACTCCCATGGTGTTAGAAGGTCCTACCCTCCCTTTGATGTAGTTCTAATAACCGACTCAGGTTTGACAACTGGGCAAGAAGTCATTTCTTGTTATTCAGGAGATTGCCATCAGGCTCTGATGATACTTCCATGGATTATAACATTTTAACCTTTCATTTGTAAGGATTGAGAAATATTCCCTGAGTTGGATTTCACTCTGTCTTGCTTCTGAAATGCTATTTTCTAAAAACTCCAAAATTCCATAGATATACCATTACCTGATGTTAATTATTGATCTGGTGGCAAGGGAGGATAGTGAAAATAAATCCTGAGACGTATATACATTGCATGACAGAAGCTTCTGCAACCTGTATAAGAAAGAGAGAGAAGTAGCTTTTTATGTTGTTGTTTTGAGACAGAGTCTCACTCTGTCCCCTGGCTGGAGTACAGTGGTGCAATCTCAGCTCACTGCAACTTCCACCTCCCGGGTTCAAGCAATTCTCCTGCCTCAGCCTCCTGGGTAGGTGGGACTACGGGCGCATGCCACCATGTCCAGCTAATTTTTTTTTGTATTTTTAGTAGAGGTGGGGTTTCACCATGTTGGCCATGATGGTCTTGATCTCTTGACCTCGTGATCCACCTGCCTCGGCTTCCCAAAGTGCTGGGATTACAGGCTTGAGCCACTGTGCCCGGCTGAGAAGTAGCTTTTAACAGGAAAAATAGAAGGCTTCTTTTGCAGACCTATAGATCTCAGAAGGATTGAGAATTTCAGGACTGCAAGGGGTACTGATTTCAGAAATCTCCATCCAGAGATTTTGTTTGCCATCTGTTCCCAGTCAAGCAGTAAAGACTTTGACCTTGATGTAGCAATCTGGTTCGTGTAGAAAATGCAATGCATTTCTGTTCCTTAGGCAACCCAGTTTGTGCTCCATTGTTACCAGAGCCCTAACAAACGTGGAGGGAACCAGTTGTGACTGTTTACATTAGGATCCTGGGTTATAAGTTGAAAAATTCATTTCATCCTACCTTAAAGACAAAATGCAACTTATAATCAAAGATTCAAGGGTATGTCATGGAAGACAAGAGAAATCAGGTGGGACATTCTGAGTGAATAGGTTCTGGGAACAAATACACAGATACAGGGCTCTCTGATGCTCTTTGTCCACCTCTTCTGTTCTTTCATTGTCTGTCTCTGCCAATAGGCTTCCTGTCAACTACTCTCCCACATGGTGAGAAGCATGGCATCTAAAGTCCTCTGGGAAACAGAATGCTGTCTCTCTCTCTCTCTGTTTTCTTTTCTTTTTTTAAATTTTACTTTAAGTTCTAGGGTACATGCGCAGATCTTGCAGAATTGTTACATAGGTATCCATGTGCCATGGTGGTTTGCTGCCTTCATCCCCCCATCACCTATATTAGGTATTTTTCCTAACATTATCCCTCCCCAGTATCCCTACCCCCTGCTATGCCTCACCTAGCCCCCAACCCCTCAACAGACCCCAGTGTGTAATATTCCCCTCCCTGTGTCCATAGTGTTCTCATTGTTCAACACCCACTTATAAGTGAGAACATGCAGTGTTTGGTTTTCTCTTCTTGTGTCAGTTTGCTGAGAATGATGGTTTCCAGTTTCATCTATGTCCCTGTAAAGGACATGAACTCATCCTTTTTATGGCTGCATAGTATTCCATGGTGTATATGTGCCACATTTTCTTTATCGAGTCTATCATTGATGGGCATTTGGGTTGGTTCCAAGTCTTTGTTTTTGTGAACAGGGTTGCAATAAACACACATGTGCATGTGTCTTTATAATAGAATGATTTATAATCCTTTGGGTATGTACCCAGTAATGAGATTGCTGGGTCAAATGGAAAACTTTCTGTTTGACCAAAGGTATTTCAAAAGTTATTTCAGTTTCCTTGAGAAATTGCCACACTGTCTTCCACAATGGTTGAACTAATTTACCCTCCCACTGACAGTGTAAAAGCATTCCTATTTCTCCACATCCTCTCCAGCATCTGTTGTCTCCAGATTTTTAAATAACTGCCATTCTAACTGGCATGAGATGGTATCTTAATGTGGTTTTGATTTGAATTTCTCTAATGACCAATGATGATGACCATTTTGTCATGTTTGTTGGCTGCATAAATGTCCATATCCTTTGCCCACTTTTTGATGGGATTGTTTGCCTTTTTTCTTGTATGTTTGTTTTAGTTCTTTGTAGATTCTGGATATCAGCTCTTTGTCAGATGGGTAGGTTGCAAGAATTTTTTTCCCATTCTGTTGGTTGCCAGTTCACTCTAATGATAGTTTCTTTCGCTGTACAGAAGCCATTAAATGTAATTAGATCCCATTTGTCTATTTTGGCCTTTGTTGCCATTGCTTTTGGTGTTTTAATCATGAAGTCCTTGCCTATGCCTATGTCCTGAATAGTATCGCCTAGGTCTTTTATGGGTGTTTGGTCTTATGTTTAAATCTTTAATCCATCTGGACTTAATTTTTGTATATGATACAGGAAGAGGTCCAGTTTCAGCTTTCTGCACACTGCTAGCCAGTTTTCCCAACACCATTTATTAAACAGGGGTCAGGAAGCTGCCCAAGGAGGCGATCTGTCCCTTATCAGCACTCAAGTGCTGTGCTGGAAGCTTTGTTGTTCTGTTCAGAGCTGCTGGGCAGAGAAGTTTAAGTCTGCTGCAGTGGAACTCAGAACCACTTCTTTTCCCAGGTGCTCTGTCCCAGGAAGGCGGGGCTTTATTTATAAGTCCGTGACGTGTTGCTGCCTTTTTTCAGAGATGCCCTGCCCAGCATGGAGGGAGTCTAGTGATAGTCCGCCTGCAGAGGCATTGCTGAGCTGCTGCAGCTCTGTAAACGTGCTTGCAGTTTTGTTTACACAGATAAGGTTAGAACTGCCTCTGTCATGGTGGAATGCCTTGGTAACAGTGGACTGCCTAGATAATCATGGACTGCCTCGGTAATGGGGATGCCCTTCCCTCATGGAGCTTGACTGTCCAGGGTGGAGCTCAAACTGCTGTGCTGGCTGCAAAACTCTCAAGCCAGTGTGTTTCAGATTGCTGGGTCTTTGTGGGGGTGGGATCCGCCAAGCCAGATCACCTGGCTCCCTGCCTTTAACCCCGTCTTTTGTAGTGGAATGTGTGGCTCTGTCTCTCAGGCATTCCAGGTGCCAATTAAAATGGCTGCCCAGATTTGTACGAGTTTTTGTGCTGGAAGCCCACAGTCCTGCTCTGTGGTCCGTAAAGACTGCGGAAGAAGTGCAGTATCTGAACTGGAGTGCCAGAGTGGCCGGAAAAGCCCTTGATGGCCTCTGTTGGGTGTGGGGGGTCCTCCAGTCTACTGTACTTCCTGGGAGAGGCAGCGCCCCACCCTGCCTCAGCTCACCCTCCTTTGGTTATACCCACTGTCCAATGAGTCCCATTGAGATGCGCCTGGTACCTGGGTTGGAAATACGGCAATCACTCATCCTCTGCATCGCTCTTGCTGGGAACTGCGCTCCAGAGCTGTTCCTACTTGGTCATCTTGGCAGAGCTCTTCTCTGTCTCTCTTCTTCTGTCCCTCATTTGCTTTTTAAATTTCTATTCCAGAAAAAAGGGTTTTTGATTAAGCAAGTGCCCCTACCTCAGCCATTCAACTGTGCCCTGAGGTGTTGCCAGTAAGTCTTGTGTATTATAGATTAAGAGAAAGGACAGGTCCTTTGAAAAGGGAGAGGGGAAGACTGTGGGTAATCTGGTAGTTGCACACTACTTATACTGAGTTTGGTTGAAAGGTTTATTAAGAAGTCATTTTATACTTATTCCCAAGCAGTAACTTGAAATCCTTGAAAAATGAACCTTTAGAGCCATAGTAATAACAATAGCAACAATGCTGTATCTTTATCTTTTATCTGTGCATCCATCTAATTATGTTATGTTTATTCATTGCAGTGCACTTATATGTGTATCATATAATTTAATTCTAGCTAGAACTGGTAAAAACTTAAAAGCAATTACAATCATTATGCTGGTGAAAAGATTGGGCTCTTAATGATATTCACACATATATGTCTACAAAAGACCATTTAGAAGGAGGCATTGTTAAGCATAAAGGTTTCAAATATCTTACTCGAGTAGTTAGCCCAGAAACAGTGGAACTACACCATATTAGGAATCCAGAGACCTTGATAATGACACCAATCATTAGAGTATTTATAAAATTGTAACCGCTGTCCTTATCAAATAATGTTTATTTCTAACTCTAAATCATTTCTATTGGATTTCTCACTGACTCTTATATACCTTAACTTTTTTTTAATTTTGAAACACTAATCTAGTTTATTTTAAAAAATAATATCTGTTATCATCAGTGGATACTTTCATACTATGATGTCTTTACTGGAATTGTCTCCTTTGTTTTATGTTTAAACAATGTGTTCCTGTATCAACTCGAGAAAAATACATCTCTGTTAACTAATACTTTAGAGGTATTTGAATGTTATTTGAGTTTTTACTTATAAAACCAGAAAAGCCAGGAAAACTCAACCCAAATTCATGGAATATTTATATTCTCCATCTGAATGCCACTCATTGTGTAAACACAGAAATTGTCAGATGAAGCAGCAAAACACAGGACCTCTAAAAAGTGCTAGTCCCTACTGAGCAGATTCTTAGAAACACTGAAAGTCTTGCAAGACAAATGAAGGGAGTGTACTTTGAAATAAGCATGATATTCCACGCTGAGACAAATCACACGCACGGGGTGTATGAATATTGAAAGTAGAATTACAAACCAGAAACAAGAAACTCTAGCTAGAGATTCTACACCCATAAAAATAAGAAGAAAAATGTGAGTGTTTGGAAAAATGTAAAAATATAAAGTTAAGTAAACAGAACAACCACCAGCAAAAAAACCAATTAACATACTACAGGTTATTATTATTATCTTAAAAAAAAAAACGGAATGATATTCTGTTTTGACTGTATGGATAAGTGCACTCCATAAAATGTGAATGCTGAAAGTGTAACAGTTGCAAACCTAATTAGATGAACCAGATGTGAATACGGTAGAAGCCATTTCAGGAGAAACTAGTTTGGACATGCTGGCTGTTTAAATCTTCCTAGCTCCTCTTTCTAAAGTAAATGTCGAACAAAAACATCCTTCGTATAAAAACATACAGCTCATACCCTTTTAGAACGTTTTTTGTTTGTGGTTTCTTCATAGATTTGCATGTTTTTAAGTGACTGAAATTTTGTAAAATATTGTCTTTCCAGAGTTCTGTGTAACTTGCAGTAATATTACACCCATACACTCCTGCATATGAAAGATGAAAAATCAGCAAATCGACAAAGCTTAAACACTAATATGACAAAACGGATTCCAAACGAAATTATCAAGTTAGAAGATACATAGATATAATGGTACATTTTTTGTATAAAGCTTCTTAAAGAGAATGATATATTTTTTCTATGTTATCCACAAATATATCAAACTTCAGTGTAACAGATGGACTAAGTGGAACAAATAGAATCCAAACGTGTCTCATATGTTACATGTGACAAAGTTGTGAGACATTAATTCTAGTATTGTGATTTATCTGAGAAATTACACAAACCTCGCTCAGTAGAATCAATTATTAGAAATATCTAACTCATAACCAAGGCAAAACAAATGTGGAAAAACAGTAATATAATTTAGTTTGCAGTTATGACATAGATAGGCAATTAGAACACTTTATTTTCCTGTTTAATTGTGTGCTATTATTTTAGGATTGTCGGAATAAAGCGATAAAAAATAAGATGCACTGGAAAATATTTCCACTACTAACAGAATATACGAAATGTTTGCATACAATTTGAATGACTTAAAGGTATTATTAGAGTGTTTTAAATATAATAGAGTTTTATATAATACAGGCAAATAAAAATAAATATTAAAATAATATGTGAGGTTACATCGTAAACAAAAATTGCTTTATTGTTTCTGTTCACTTATCCAGTCACCATAGACTCTTTCACACATATTTTTTTAGTGACTATGGGAAATAATATACCATCTTGTCCTTGATGTATATATGGTAAAGATAGAAAGATAATTTAAAATTTTAATTTTTGTGTTTTTCAGGCAGGGTGTCACTCTTTCACACAGGTAAGAGTGCAGTGGCATGACTACTCTTACCTGTGTGAATGCACTGATCATGGCTCGCTGTAGCCTCAGCCTCCTGGACTCAGCCGTTCAACCTGCTCAGCCTCCTAGGTTAGTGGCTAGGACTATGGGTACACACCACCATCCTGGCTTTTTTTTTTTTAATTTTCTGTGGAGATGAGGAATCTCACTGTGTCGCGCAGGCTGCTCTCAAACTCCTGTCCTCAGGCATTCCTACTGCCTTAGCCTCTCAAAGTGCTGGGATTATAGGCATAAGCCACCATGCTCAGCCAATTTATACAATGTAATTATGTTCTCTAGATTGCTATGAATAAGTGTTGGCTTGAAATCATACAATATTTAGGAAAGCATGAATAGAGTATGCATTGTATGGGTGATAATGGGTACCGTTTACAGAAATAGTGCAGTTGGTGAAATAAAGCATGGAAAAGGCATTGGGCCTAAGCGTGATGGTCTGGAAGATAAGTGATCTGTATAACACCAAAGATTTTTAGGTTAGACCAAAGTGTCACACACCTGAGGGGAGAATAAAATGACAATGTGGAAGACATAACAGTTATTCATGGAGGCTCTGAAAACATATCTCCTGGTTTCAGAACTGGGCCTCCCTCTTACTGATATTGGTTAGTCTGCTTAAACTTTCTATGGTTTGGTTTTCTCCTGTATAAAACAGGGGTAATATTTTCTGTCCCATGGGATTGTTGTAAGGATAAAAATTTATATATGTGTGTGTGTGTGTGTGTATGTATATTATTATCATTATTTAATTATTTAATTAATTAATTTATTTTGAGATGGAGTTTCACTCTCACCCAGGCTGGAGTGCAATAGTGCCATCGCAGCTCACTGTAACCTCAGCCTCCTGGATTCAAGCGATTCTCCTGATTAGCCTCCCAGTAGCTGAGATTATAGGTACCTGCCACCACTCCTGGCTAAGCTTTTGGATTTTTAGTAGAGATGGGGTTTTGCCATGTTGGCCAGGCTGGTCTCGAACTGCTGACCTCAGGTGATCCACCAGCCTTGGCCTCCCAAAGTGCTGAGATTACAGGCATGAGCCATCATTCCCATCCTGTATTCTATAATAAATTATTAAATATAATGTAATTTGAGAGAGGCAGAACTTCCTTTAATGGCAAAGTGAAGATATCTAGAAATTCTGTCCCCCATATTACTAATAAAAATTCTTAAAGAATTATCAAAGCCATTTTTTTAGAACTCCAAAAATTAACCAAAGTTTAAAACAATTTTAAAAGAATTTATTTTAGAAAACAGCTAAACCACAGTATAAACAGGGGGATTTGTGATACTTTAACTTGGCCTACTACCACTTCCTATTCCCAGCTCTCTGACAGACTTGAAAATTAGTAGTTGTATGACAAAAATAGCTAGAGAAAGCATTAGCTTTAGAGCCATCAGCAGGGTTAGATCGGTTCACAGTTCTCAAATCTCCTAGCCAGTATTTGTCCTACCACACAGTTCCTGAAAAATCTCACTGAGAGAACACTGTGATTCTTTGACCTGACACAGAGCTTGCTCAATGAGAAGAGCCCTACCCTCAGGGTGATAGTTGAAAACACTCAGCTGTAATTTTTTTTTTAATTTCCACTTTTTAGTACAGTGGTGTAAGAGAGTCAACTAGATATGGACAGGAGACGTTTTTACCACTAAGAGAGAGGACCACCAAGAATACTGGCATAAGCCAGACATATCTTTGGAACCAAGGCACTGAGAGTCATCGAAGGGATGAAGATCCCAGATTCAAAGGGAAGAAGCTGGGAAGCCGGCATGTGGTTGCCAAGCATGAAGGCTTGTTTGGAACCTTGCGCAGCTCCTGGGGAAGTGCTGAGTGAAGGACGTGTGAAGTGGCTCACAATTGCCATGGACCTTCAGAATCTTAGCTGCAGGAGACCCTGTGACCCCCATGAACGTTTGAGTGGGCAGGAAGAACTGCCCAGAGAACTGACAGAGACAGAACTCCAGCTTGAATAGAGCCAACAGGGTCTGTTGAGGGAATGGCTGCAGTGGAGCGTGGCCGTGGGCATCCTGAAGGGTTCCCATACTCCTCTAGGTGGCTTTAGCATTTGTTGGATGCCAGACCTGGTGAGAGCAGGGCTATCTTGCCTGTGGGGTGGGGCCGATCTGATCTGAGTGCTCCCCATGTCTGCTGGCCTCTCCAAGGGTTCCTGCCTGGCTGCTTGTAGCCCAGTTTCGGCTACCCAGAGGAAGCACGTATCAGAGGCCACCAGCATACCTCTTTCAACAGCAGACACCACCTAACAGTTGAAGAGCTTCTGCACAGGGGCCGCCAGTGGCCCTCTCCAGGCTACTCTGCTAGTGTGGGCACATGAGCTGCCACCACCACTGCCCCCTAATGATGTACACACATGTGAGGAAATCCCCTCTATCGTGCTGCTGCTCCACCAAGCACGTTTACAGGCACCTCTGATCAGAATTTGTCACCAGTGGATTGGGAACACCTCAGCCCTTCAGCAGATGTTTCACATGAAGGGACAAGAGAAAAAGCCATAGGCATGGTTCCAGCTCCCTGGGTTAGAGCACATGGCCCAGCAGCACCCAGCAGAGCCCAGGCTCCATCCAGAAACAAGGCAATCAAAAAGCATGGTACTGCGATAAACGCAGACATATAGACAAATGGAACAGGTCAGAGGACTGGAAATAATGTGTTACACCCACAGGCGTCTGGTTTTTGACAATAAAAACATAAAAAGCAGTGGAGAAAGAACTCCTTATATTAATAAACCATGCTGGAATAACTGGCCAACCATACTGAGAAGATTGAAACTGGACCTCTTGCATTCACCATGTCAAAAGTTAACTCCAAATATATTGAAGATTTGACTATAAGACATAAAACTATAAAAACCTCAGAAAAAAAAACAAGGAAATAACATTCTTGCTATAAATGGTGGCAAATATTTTGTGACAAAGACTCCAAAGACAATTGCAATAAAAACAAAAGTCGTCGTGTGGGACTAATTAGGCTAAAAAAACCTTTGCATGGCAAAAGAAACTATCAGCAGAGTAAACAAACAACATACACGAGGAGAGAAATTGTTTGCAAACTATGATCTGACGAAGGTCTAATGTCCAGAATCCGTAAGGAACAAATCAATGTGCAAAAAACCAACAACCCTCTTAAAAAGGGGCAAAGGAGAGAATAGACTCCTCTCAGAAGACAAACACATGGCCACCAAGCAATGCTCAACTAGTAGAAAAATGCAAATAAAAGCCACAGCGAGATGCCATCTCACACCAGTCAGTACAGCTATTATTAATTTTTTTTTAAATACCAGGTGCATGGGCTTGTGCCTATATTCCTATATTTCCAGCACTCTGGGAGTCTGAGTCAGAGAATCACCTGAATCCAGGAGTTTGAGATTGGAATAAGCTGTGAATGTGCCAGTATATCAGTAGGGGAGATAAAGTGAGACTCATTTCTTAAAAAGAAAAAAAATACAGATGTTAGAGAGGTTGTAGGAGAAGAGAGAAAACAGGAATGCTTACTGTTAGTGGGAGTGCAAAATAGTCCAGACGTTGTGGAAAGAAATTTGGAGACTTATCAAAAACTTGTAACTCTGATTTGACATAGCCATCCCATTACTGGGTCCCAGTGAGTCCCATCCCACCCAAAGGAATGTAAATCACTCTACCGTAAAGACGCATGCATGTGTATTTCCAACTCAGCACTATTCACAATAATAAAGACATGAAATCAGCCTAGATGTGGACTAGATAAAGAAAATGTGGTACATATACCCCATGGAATAGTATGCATTTATAAAAAGGAACAAGATCATGTCCTTTGCAACACCATGGGTGCATGTGGGATAATAGGCCATTATCCCAAACAAATCACACAGGAACAGAAAACCAAATACCGCATGTTCTCAGTTATAAATGGGAACCAAACGTTAAATATAACTGTTTACAAAGAGGGGAAAAATAGTCATGAGGCCTACTTGAGGGTGGGAGGAGGATGAGGATTGAAGAACTCCATATTGGGTACTATGCTCACTACCTGGGTGACAAAATTATATGTATGCCAAACCCCAATGAAACACAATTTACCCAAAATCTGCATATGTACCCACTAAACCTACAATAAAAGTTGGAAGAAAAAAAAAGGACAGTGATACCAGCTGGTAATTTAAAACTCCAGCCAAAGCTGGGTGCGGTGGCTCACATCTGTAATCCCAGCACTTTGGAAGGCCGAGGTGGGTGGATCACCTGAGGTCAGGAGTTTAAGACCACCAGCCTCGCCAACATGGTGAAACCTCATTTTTACTAAAAATACAAAAATTAGCTGGGCATGATGGCACATGCCTGTAATCCCAGCTGCTCGGGAGGCTGAGGCAGGAGAATCGCTTGAACACAGGAGGTGGAAGTTGCAGTGAGCTGAGATCACGCCCTTGCACTCCAGCCTGGGTTTCAAGAGTGGAACTCCAACTCAAAAAATTAAAAATGAAAATAAAAATAGGACTCCAGTCAAAAATTTGAAAGAAACATCTAGGAATAACATTTTTATAGAGGGCTCTGATATATTCTCGAGGACCTAGAAGGCTGAACACACGTTCAGTGCTGCATGCATGCTCCTGAAATACATGAGAAGACCTTACTTTCTTCTGACTGCTCTTGAGGTCTAGCTCAATCATGAAACAAAGGCATTAAGTTCATGTCCTTTGCAGGGACATGGATGAGGCTGGAAACCATAATTCTCAGCAAACTAACACAGGAACAGAAAAGCGAACACCCCATGTTCTCACTCTAAGTGGGAGTTGAACAATGAGAACACATGGACACAGGGAGGGGAATATCACACACCAGGGCCTGTCTGGGGGTGGGGAGATAGGGGAGGGGAGAGCATTAGGAGGAATACCTAATGTAGGTGACAGGTTGATGGGTGCAGCATATCATCATGGCACATGTATACCTATGTAACAAACCTGCACATTCTGCACATGTAACCCAGAACTTTATAATAATAATAAAGACTTCCAGAAGAAAAAAAAGAAATATGAGTGATACATACATTTAGGAAATATTCATAAAAACAATATAATTACTTACCTTCTTCTTCCAGTTCAGGGTTGTGGTGGCTCAGGGTGCAGTGTGGGAAGCCACCCGGAGAGGTTGCAGTTCCATTGCAGGGCACACTCACGGAGATGCCCATACTCACTCTGGCCAGTCACTCACTCACTCCTTCAGCCAGCTGGCTGTCCCTGCACATGTTTGGGCTGTGGGAGAAAACCAGAGCACCCAGAGAACATTTACACATACATGCGGAAAAGATACAAACTCTCCGCAGATGGGGCCTTGGCTGCGAAGTGATTTTTATCTAATCAGCTTTATGAGGAATCAGTATTTGAGTATAATATTTGAGGACGTGCTGTACTTGCTTAGCGGTCTTCCTATTTTTGTAATGCAGTTTGGGCACGGAATTTGAAGTTAAGAATCCAATTGCAACCGATTTTTCCAGGCTTTATTCCCTTCACATGCTTTCTCTGAAGCTTATGCTCCAGACAGTCTAGAAAACTTGTTATTACAAAAAGCGAGACCTTTCCTCTTTACTTGCCCTTGCTCAGAGTGTTACATTCTCTTGAAGTAAGTCTTCTTTTTCATATTCCAGCTTGAAGAAAATTCACCTCCTTAAATGGTAGCTGAAATGCCAGCTCTTCTATCCCGCTCTAGATGCCTCTCTATTCTCTTTTGTGCTACCAGATGCTGGTAAGCACTTCACACATTTGCCTTTTGTTAGTCTAAGTTCACTGAATGCATCTCGACGTCTCTTTGCATTCTGACTCCGTCATTTGCTAGTTGTTAACACTCTGTGAAAATTATCTTTCTTTTTTATGATTTATTTTCCTCAGCCATAAAATGATGCAAATAATAGTTCCTACTTCAAAGAAGCAGTGGAAGGAATGAGTAAAATAATTCATGTAAAGCATTGATTGTATTTAGTACCAGACATTTTAGCAAGCTTTCAACAGACACCAGCTATTACTCTACTTTTTCCCGTATTTATTTGTATCATTAGGTGGATTATTTCACTTATAAGCTTCATAACGTCAGGGCTCACAGGGGTGACTTGCAAAATTTGTAAATAATATTTATTTAACCCATTTCCCATTTAGAAAAAAAATTGCAGCTTGCTGCCAATGCTCATTTAATTTTACATAAACTCCATTTTGAGGCTTAAGCAAATCTGACTGATTTTTCACTGTGAAAATAAAACACGAAACTGTTATTGGAGCTATTTCTAAGCAGAACGTGTCTCTAATTCTAATGTAAAGTTATATATATTCCTGTTACAGAATACTCTCATCCTTAATCCTAATGTAACACCACATACATCTCTGTTACAGAGCGTAACATCACATACATTTTTCTACAGGTATCACTTTAGGATTCGAGAAAAGCTATTCTCCAGGCAAACGGGAAATGGGTTAATAAATTTATATTCAATTTGACTATGAAGCCACACCCCTTTAGTATGTCAATCTTTATAAAATAATCATATTTTTTAAAAAGCACAACCTTTCTCTATTCTTAATCTACTTTTTTGTGACTTATTAAATTGATATAACTTTCCTATGTCTGAGTTTCTCACTGTTAATACACATACCGATAAATTACAATCTATGATCAATTTTGCTTCTCAGGGAAAATTCTTAATTATGTAAGGTAAAATTGAAAGTTCAGCAGATAGATGCTTTCTCAGCCTACCCATACGTTCCAATTCACCGTCCTGGTTATCTGCGTAAGTGCATTTAGAGAA
Organism: Callithrix jacchus; assembly: GCF_049354715.1. Classification (NCBI taxonomy): domain Eukaryota; kingdom Metazoa; phylum Chordata; class Mammalia; order Primates; family Cebidae; genus Callithrix; species Callithrix jacchus. Next base: position 47,308,285 of record NC_133519.1, read on the forward strand.
CAAATTATAAAATTGGATTTCATCTTAAGACAAACATTTACAAGGAAGTGTTTTCCTGCTAGATGAAAACAATATGTTGATTTGTACAATTTTTACTCTCAGGTAATTGTATAATTGTATTTGTTTTTATATCCAAAATTATAGGAAATTAATTGCATATTTTTGAGTTGCGGCCATCATATATACTCTCAGCCTTTCTCCAGCCCTCAAGCTCTCCCCTGACTTGTCTGCTGTTTTTTGTTCATTTTTTTGTTTGTTTTTTACAAATTAAACATTTTGCATATTTTTGATAACTTTTTCTGGCAAAAATGTATTATTTTGTTATAGTCTCTGTCATGTATTCTTTTCTGTTGCTACTCATTATGGGTTAAAAGAAAGGCCAGCTCAGTGTCATATGACTTCCGTAACAAAAAGTACAGATAATTTGCTTGTTTTCTCAGAGAAGCAGGCAGGCAGCCAAACTGCACAACCAAAATTAGTTCTCAATTTAGTGTTCGATGTCATTTCACAAGGACTAGAATGAAAAAATGAGACATAGGACATGTTAACTCTGAGGAAAATTATCACTTCACCTTGTATAGGGCGTCTTTACGGGATGAAATCAGAGGGGATAAATCATCACACTCTGTGACAGATCTGCCTGTCATTTGGGGAAAGATGTCCCCCAGTGACAGGGCAGGCACTGGGCGAGTTTCCCTCAGGCTATGACCAGATCTACTTTATGCGTCAAAATAATTATAGAAATTTTAAGATGAAGATGATGTATGCAGGACACACATCCCAAGTCGATTTTTCCAAGTAACATTTTAAGCATGCGTGTGTGTATACAAATACAAATAGAGATTCGTACACATTTGTGAACTGCATATATCCTTGAAATGGTATCTGAGTAAAGAAAACGTTTACTGAGTGCCTACAATAAGCTGTCATCATGTGGCTTGTGGTTATCAATATGCATAAATGTATATGCCCAAATTTGAGGCGTCGAGAATTTTGTTCTTCAAATTTTTCATCAGAAAACATGAAATAGCTTATATTCAAGTCCCTACAAAGTCAGTCATAGTATAGCAAAATCTATCACAAATTCTTTTTTGAAATCTTCAGTAATTATTGGAAAAAGCACATTAACTAGACGTGATAGCAGTCCAAATCATATTTTGAATTGACACAAAAGTAAACTTATAAAATTTATCCAATTAGAGCCAAATATATTTTATTCAAATTTTGTGCTTATTCCATAGTCCTATCATCACAATTGAGAATTTTGTTTAACGTTAAATTTAAAGTATTTTTAAAAGTAAGAGAGACAGTGTTAAATAGTGGGAATTGTAAATAGAAGCTTTCAGAAATAATGGAAAAATCATCGGCTAAATGTTCCATGAATAGTCTGTGAATGGGTCTCTGGATTGAGCATCTGAAATAAAATGCTCAATGGCAGAATCGTAAATGTTTTAAAAGGGCCAGAGCAGACATTTTCAAGGGAATTCATAATTTTAAAACTAGGATAACGCAAAGTACCTCTAGTGCTGAGAGTATTCACGTAAAAATGTCCCAGATCATCCAATGCAGTTCTGCATTCACAAACTCAAAGTCAAAAGTCTGCTAGATGGATGGTCTAAATGCAGCTCTAGGTTAAACTGCTACAAACCAGAAATATTCTGTTATAAATTTAAAGCTACGCTCTGAAGAATGTAAATCTAACATTTCCATTTCTTCTAAATCTCCTTTCTACTTTTACCAAAGGAAAAAAAAATGTTTAAATCATCTTTTAGAAAATCAATCACTGTATATTTCTGGTTGCCTGATATTTATGAAAATAAAATTTTAGAAATCATTTAACGTTTATAATGGGAAACGATGTAATTCATTAAAATTATGCCAACTTTAACATTGGATAATATATTTATATATAATTAAGAAATTACAATTCAAAACAATAGTTTAGGCCTACCCTTCTAAGGAAGTCAAATGTATGATAAGCCTTTGATTTTTATTAATTCTTTTCTTTTGCATAGTAAAATAGATGAGCAAATATTCACTGATTTATTCATTTATTCATCATGCATTAACTGACCACATCTCTTACCTGGGTCCTGGGCTAGGCGCTAGAGGTACAGTGTTAAACAAAGCAGATGGCATCTCAGAGCTCTATCCTGGTGATCATAGATTTAGTTTATATCACTGATTGTTCAGGACTGTTTTAACGATAGTATGTTAGTGCTACATGAGCCAGACAGGGAGAAAATTTGAACCGGGAACAGACAGATATGCAGGAATAATGCAAATGAAAAGAGGTGCTCAAAAGCTAAAACTAAACAGGCCATCAACAAAAGAAGGATTGCCACCAGTTTAAAAAAAATAGACAATCTGAAATTAAAGGCTGTGGTTCAGGGTGTGCATTAATGTCCACACAACTGATGGAGGAGGATAGTTCAGGAACTGACTCAGATAACCTAGAAGAAAATAACTTTACTGGCTTTGTGGTCTGAGCAGTAATGAATGAAGAGAACTAGATAGAGTTTTTACTCCATTCATTCATTATATTATTCATTATATATTATATATTATTCATTTATTCATTCACTCGCTTATTCATTCATCCATTTATTAATTAATTTATTGAGCACCCTCTCTCAGGAATTCTTCTATTTCATGGATATAGAGTGGTAAAGCAAACTAGAAATAGTCCATGTCATATGAAGTTTATATTCTACTAAAGATAATAAATCTCATAAAAATAGAATGTGTATAGATATAGGTTATGTATAATGTCTATACTATACCTACATGTGAATGGTATATTATATTTGTCTACATCTATATTTATCTACTTTCATATCTCTATATAGTTCTCATCTCTTTGTAAGTACAGGTAAATTACAGGAAAGAAAAGTGGAAATTGAATGGTAGATGAGACGAAGAGGTAGGAGGTCTAATAAGCTATTTCTGATTCACTCTGTACCAAAAACTTCTCTCCTAGAGATCTTGAACATGATGCTTCTCATGTTCCTGGTTCCTCAACACTCTCTCCATCCTCCATGCCTTTCATTTTACTGCTCTAGCTACTTGGATGTCATTCTCAGACTCCTGTAATTTGATATTTAAGAAGACCTGTTTTTGTTTGAAAGCATTTATTAATATAACACATTCTATAGCTTGTTTTTCCCCAAGGTAGGCTTACCAGCTCCTGTCTTTATTGTACCCAAGAGCAGAAAACGTGTTCACACGTGATCACATATTTTCCTACCATGAGAATTCCCCAGCTCACTCTTTCACATTGAAGCAAGACATTTTTTAAATTTTACTACATATTTATTGCCTGCCTTATATTGTCAAATCCTCTTTGAAATGTCTTTTTCTTTCATTATGTGAATTCTCTTCGAGCAAAATTAATTTTTGGAGAAGCTGGCTTCGTGTTTGAAGGATAGCTGCTTTACTCCAGATATCATCCTCCAGGTCGACATCCTGGTCCAGAAATCTGGAGCAAGGGGGAAGTATTCCTAATACAGAAGAGTTATCTAAAACAGAAGAGGGATACTTACCTTCTTTATTTTTTAAAAGGAGTTTTATTACCATATATTTATAGAAAATCTCAATTAGTATTATGGATGTTGAAAAGATGTTTTTTCAAAACATGGACCCACAGCTATAAATATCCTTCTTAGCAGTAAGGCAATGAATATATAGCACGATGAAGCCATTTATGACCATTGTTAGCAAACGCAATCATTAGTAGAAGTTAGCAGTATAGCTTCTAGTCTTAATTTGCATATATATGCAGCAGAAAAATGGTTGCTGTTAGTTTTATTATCAACTTTAGTATATGGGACAGGTGTTAACAGGGCTTTAAGAATGCTTTTTATATATAATATTTCATGAAAAGTTTTACTGCTTTGCGTCACTCTGCAAGTAATATTCCACTGGCAGTTCATCTTTGCCTTCTGAAGCATACCATTTGAATCTGAAGTTCATCCAAAAGACCGATCTAAAATGCAGATTTGATCATTGTTCAATTTAAAAAAATTCTCTTTTGGTTTCTCCAAATCTCAGAAAAAATATCATAACTTTTTTTTTTTAATTCCTACCGACATAACTCTATTGTACTTACCTTGCCACTTGCATTTCTTTTCAATGAAACAGAAAGAGTTCTTTCCGCAGTCTTACTACAGTTATGCAACTGGATCTAATTAAGGTATTCATGTCTTTACATATGATACTCCATAGGTTAAAGTGTATCCTCCATTTCTTATTAATCTATTTCCTACTACCCATATTTTAATATTAGCTGACATTTTTCTTATCTTCAGCATAAAATTCCTCCCCCATTAGCAATCTGCCAGTCCCAGACTGGGGGAATATCAAACTCCCCTAGCATCCTGTGTATAAGTTTAATTTGACTTTTGTCACAAGTATGATTTCTATATTGGCCTTAATGTATTTACACGTTCATCACCAGCATTGTTGTGTGATGTGCAAGAGCCTTAGTTTGTGACTTTGGGGTTAAGATTTGTTTAGAATTTGTGCCTCTCTGCCATCCCCCAAATTTGTGATTAATCAGGTCTTGAAATAGTCCTAAGTCACGATTTTAAAAGAAAAGCAAAAGAAGAAAGGCAAAGAAGTATTGAAAGTAGTAGACTAAAACGTTGTGTATCAAATGTTTAAAGTCACTGTCCTGAAATGAATTCTGGAATCCTAATGCATTACTTTGTTCCTAGAACATTATAAGAAGAGAAAAAAAAATCTGTAAAGAAATTATGTAAGACTTCCTTCAGAATAAGCATGAACTTGAAACATCTTGATTACGTTTTAGTTAAATCGAGGATATTCAAATATTGGATTATCTTGTTTCCCATTTTTATTCATAACTCTGTGACCAGCAGTGCCTACATTCCATGGTGTTTTCCAATATATGCCAATAAGGCAGGATAATCAAAAACAACAAAAGTTTTGATAAGGCCATCCAGGACGTGATTGTCACATGGATAAAGGGACATAGATAACCCCAGGCATAAGCCTCTACCCTGCTTCCAAGACCACATAATTCTAGGTGTGCAGTGTCCACAGCTCTCTAGTACTATCATCACAGGCCGTTAGCAATTCACATCTCTCTACTTCTCATCACAATTCACCTCTCTTGTGCTCATTCTCTGCAGTTCTGGTCTCTGGTTTGATAAGCAGCTTGTGTAATAAACGTAGAAGTAAAGTATACCAAAGGCGAATGTAGGATACTTTCCTTGTCCTAATTTTATTACCTCCCATTTATATTTTAACAAGAAACTTCTGAAATTATAGTGGCTCAGTGGAAATCAGAGACATAAATGATAACAACTTCAGGAGTGAGTTAGGATATTGAGTTTTTTGAGAGGAAAAACTCCATGTTGGCTTAGGTGACTACCTAAGACAATGTATGTGGCCATAACAAAAATATTATTTGAGTGTTCTTAATTATTTAAGTTTTGAAAAAGAATGAGATCAAGGTTAAATCACAAACCTTACAGGATGACTTTGTGTTTCACATAATTGGATGTCAGCCTTTCCACGTGGCACCATTGCTTGGTGTTTGGTTTAGCAGGAAAGTAACAGAGCACAGCAGGTAGGACAATAAAGTGCTAGTTACCTTTTAGCCAACTTATAGAAGTTAAATTTAATTTAACTCCAAGCTAGGGAACATTAAAATGTCTCAGTTAACTTAGCATTGAGTAATTAAGAATATGAATCTTTTTAATATAAAAAGCACCAGGATCCATTTTATAAAAGTTGTTTAAATATAATAACAATCAACATAAAAATAGATTATTGCATAGAAGGCATGCAGAGCATACTAAACACTATAAAATATAATTATAAAATAATGACAATAATACTGTTAGGCTAAAATGTTTTAAAATTAGGAACATAAATTCATTTTGTAATGTACAAAATTAAAGTATTTCACCATGTTGTCATTGGTTCATCTTTTACTTTAATTCAAAAGTCCAGCATCATACATAATTACAGCTATGCAATAAACATTAATACTAAAACACATTGACTAATTTCTCTTTTGATAAGGTTATGATATCAACCAAATTTAGCATGTCTCATAGATGAAAATTGAAAAAGAAAAAATGCATGAAAGCATAAAATAAATCCCATAATCCTTGAATCAAAATGCATTATGTGTCAGAGCTTGAGCAATAAATTTGTTTGTTGAAAACATATGAAATATACAGAAAACTATATAACTCTACTGCTTAGTATTTTAACATTTCATTATTCACTTAAAAAAATTTTTTTTTAGTTTGCTTGTTGGCTTGTTGTTAATGTTCTAGAGAGTACTGTAGACAGGTGATTACAGTTTTGTTTGGCATCTGGTAATCACATATTTGATCACTAAGGTCATGTTGCTTCCACCAGTTCTTATTAACTCTTAAAAAATGTCTCTTCACACATCTTTTAGCTCATATTCTTCAAATGCAGTAGTGAAGTTTAAAGCTATGACTTAATGAGTCTCTGATGTCAATCAGGAAACTAAATTTCCTAGCTATATACTGTATTAAATAAAAACATTTTCCACCAGCCTTATCAATTACAGCATCCTGACTTTCATTCAAAAACTAAACCTTAATTATAAAGAATTCTTGCCAAATATACAACTCAGCCTTAATTTTATTTAAATTGCTATATTGTATAAAAGTAATCTGTAGATAATTTCCCATTTACACCTAGGTAGAGAACACTTGGATACTTAAGGAATATTTGATTCAACGGTAGTTTCCTATGATGTATTTCTTGTTTATGTCTTACATGAAAATTTTCAACTTCCTTTCTTTTCTTATTAACATATTTTTAAGTAGAATGTAGACCTGAATAGTTTTTATAGTTTTTTAACTATTACTTCTTTGTAATTCGATTATTTATAATTAAGTACTTTTAGCTTGGGCATTTTAGGTTTCAAAGTAACAGAAAATAGCATATACTAGCTTAAAAAATGGGGTACTTTTGCTCATCATCACTGGTCATTAGAGAAATGCAAATCAAAACCACATTGAGATACCATCTCACTCCAGTTATAATGGCGATCATTAAAAAATCTGGAGACAACAGATGCTGGAGAGGACATGGAGAAAAAGGAACACTTTTACACTGAACCAACCCAAATGCCCATCAGTGATAGACTGGACAAAGAAAATGTGGCACATACAGCCCATGGAATACTATGCAGCCGTAAAATCTGATGAGTTTGTGTCTTTTGTGAAGACATGGATGCATCTAGAAACCATCATTGTCAGCAAACTGACTGAAGAACAGAAAACCAAACGCTGCATATTTTCACTCATAGGCGTATGATGAACAATGAGAACACTTGGGCACAGGGAAGGGAACACCAGTCACTGGGCTAGGTGGGGGGATGGTGGAGAGGGGAGGGGAGGGGAGAGGCAGCGTGGGTGCAGGAAGGATGGGGAGGGATAACACTGGGAGAAATGCCTGATGTAAGTGACGCGGGGGTGAGGGGGATGGAGGCAGCAAACCACCATGCCATGTCTGTACCTATGCAGCAGATGCAGAATGTGCACATGTACCTCAGAGCCCAAAGTACCATAAAAAGGAGGGGGCATTTTTTAAAGTACAAGGAGATTTTTTACATCAGGACATTTAAGCAGCTGGGCCTTAGGAAGGACTGTTAAAAAAAAAAAAGGCCAAGCTCAGTGGTGGGAGGCAGAGGTGGACAGATTAGGAGGTCCAGAGTCTGAGTCTGACCAACATGGAGAAACCCTGTCAATACTAAAAATTCAAAAATTAGCCACGTGTAGTGGTGCATGCCTGTAATCCAAGCTACCAGGGAGGCTGAGGCAGGAGAGCTAAGATCATGCCACTTCACTCCAGCCTGAGCAACAGAGCAGTCTCAAAAAACAAACAAACAAACAAACACAGAGCTCTAGAGCTATCAGAAACTTAGAACATGGAATTTTGTTTTGTTTTGTCATTTAAATTCACAGATAAAATTGTAAAACATACTTTTCTGAAATACATATACACATTGTGGAATGACTACATCTGGCTAATTAACATACACATTACCGTACATATCATTTTAAATCCAGCATTTTTCAAGAATAGAATATTTGCTATTAACTATAGGGGCCATACTGTACAATAGATCTCTTGAACTTTTTCCACCTAAGTAAAATTTTACATCCTTTGGCCAAAGTTTTCCCTAGCTGACCCCCATGGACCTCACCGGCACCTGATAACCACCCTTCTACTCTACTCCTATGAAAACAGCTTTTTAAGATTTCACATATGATCGAGAGTATGTACTATTTGTCTTTAGGGTCCTGATTTAATTTATTTCACTTAACATAATGTCCTCCAGTTGCATCTAGGTTGTCAAACGTTACCGGATTTTCTTCCTTTTTATGAGCTAATAGTATTTCATTATGCATACATAACACATTTTCTTTCTCCATTAATTGATATGCACTAAGGTTAAACACTTAGGTTAAACAAACACATATTTACAACTATTATAAATAATGCCATAGTAAACATGAGAGTACAGCTATCTCTTCAACATACTGATTTCACTTTTTTTTTTTTTGAGATGGAGTTTTGCATTTGTTACCCAGGCTGGAGTGCAATGGCGCGATCTCAGCTCACCACAACCTCCGCCTCCTGGGTTCAGGCAATTCTCCTGCCTCAGCCTCCCGAGTAGCTGGGATTACTGGCATGCGCCACCATGCCCAGCTAATTTTTTGTATTTTTAGTAGAGAGAGGGTTTCACCATGTTGACTAGGATTGTCTCGATCTCTTGACCTCATGATCCACCTGCCTAAGCCTCCCAAAGTGCTGGGATCACAGGCGTGAGCCACCGCGCCCGGCCTGATTTCACTTTTTATTGGATGTGTGCCCAGTACTGGGATTGTCAGATCATATGCTGATTTTATTGTTAACTTTTTAAGGAACCGCATACTGTTTTCTCTAGTGGCTTACTAATTTACATTCCCACCAACAGTGTACAAGCTTGTCTTTTCTCTAAATCTTTGCCAACACTTGTTATCTTTGACCTTTTTGGTGGTAGCCATTTTAAGAGGTGTGAGGTGATATCTAATTGTGGTTTTAACCTGCATTTCTGATGCTTACTGATGTTGAGCATATTTTTATATACCAGTTGGCCATTTGAATTTCTTCTTTTGTGAAATGTCTTTTCAGGTGCTGTTGCCATTTTCTCATTATATTATTTGTTTTCTTACTATTGAGTTGCTTGAGTTAACTCCTCACCAGCTGTATAGTTTGCAAATATTTTCTCACATTCTTCTATTTGTCTCTTCATTCTGTTGATTATTTATTTTGCTGTGCAGAAGCTTTTTAAGTTCGTGTAATTTCATTTGTCTATTTCACTTTATTCCCTGTGCTTTCCAGGTAATAATTTTTTAAAAATCAGCACCCAGACTAATGTCATGGAGTTTTTCTCTTGTGCTTTATTATAGTAGTTTTAGAGTTTCAGGTCATGCATTTAAGTCTTTAATCTATTTCAATCTAATTTTTCTACACGGTTGGGATAAGGGTCATTCTTCTGCATTTGGATATTCAGTTTTCTAAATACCACTTGTTGAAGATGTGTTTTTTTCCTATTGTGCATTATTGGCTCCTTTATCAAAAATCAGTTGGCTGTGAATACACAAACTTATTCCTGGGCTCTCTATTCTATTCCTTTGCTCTGTATGTCTGTTTTTTATGGAAGTATTATGTTGTTTTGGTTACTGCAGCTTTGTAATGTATTCTGAAGTCAGATAATGGGATGCGTCCAACTTTGTTCTATTTTTTCATGATTACTTTGTCAATTTTGGAAATTTAAAAAACTTATCTTTCATAGTTTTCTGTTCATGTAGAAAAGACTACTAATATTTGTTGACTTTGTACCCTTCAACTTTGTTGAAATTTTTCATTAGCTCTTGTGAATTTTTGGGTGAGTATCTAGGGTTTTCTGTATATAAGATTGTGTCTTCTGCAAACAGGGACACTTTAATTTCTTTTTTAAACATTAGGTGTCTTTTATTTATTCCCCATTTTATATTATCATGGTCTTGTACATGGCATTTAATTTCTCTGAGCATCATTTCCTCAAATGTATAAAAATATCTACATCATAAAGTTGTTTTTTGGATTAAATAGCATTTAAGTTATGTAATAGAGCACATCAGTTTGGTTACTGCTGCTAATGGTTTTGGGCTCTACTCTTACAAAATCTCCTAAGATAATTATTCCCAGATTATCTAACCCCTTATTTAATTTAATTTTATTTCACATTTTATGATATTTAAATTAGTTATTTCTGTGTATATTCATTTATTACCTGCCTCTTCCATCAGGTTGTAGAATTCATGATAGCTGGTTCTTTATTTAAACTGTTCACTAACATAGTCCCACTTCCTGAAACAATAAGTTTGTCTAATAAGTACAAATTTGTTTAATGAAGGAAATACTTGCTAAACTCATGGAAGCTACTATATTTCAGTGAAATGATAGAGCACATAATATTACACTATGTCTTTGAATATGTTGTGACATGACAAAAAATGTTTGTAAATTAATCTCTCATAATACCTATTGAATTTCTTACAGTAAATATGCAGAGACTATTTCCTAATAAAAATTAAAAAAGAAATATGATAATGAAAGCAGTAACAGATTGAAAAATTAAGTCAGTGTAAATGTATTTCAAAGATGCAAGAAGCAGAATAAAATTCTCTACAGTTGCTCTCCTTGCCCGTCTTTGAGCCTAACGTAGATACCTTTGGATTGTGGTGTGATGGAACATTTTTGACTGTTTGTTATAATCTGCTGAACTCTCTACGTTTACCACACGGGAAATGTGGAATTGCTTTAAAATGGATTGCAGTTCATTTTGTTTTAAAGTGTAATATATTTTAAATAATTTTTTTATTTATATTAAACTATCTAAAATCAAAACTTTTAAAATTATCTGATTAATAACATTTTAAGGGATTAGTTGGACTTCTATGACTCCTTGCCCACAGGATGAAATAAAACATATACTAATAGAAAGAAAGAATATTTGGCATTAAGAAATGTGTAAGCATTTAAAAATTGGATTTTTAAAAAAAAGCATAGACATGGAAAAAGTAAAAATTAAAGTAGAGAAATGTAAGGCAGATATGGGGCACTGAGAAGTAAGTATTATCTATAATTGTGTGAAAGACTATTTACCCTGATGTGAAATGGGAAAGACCCACCCTAAAATGTCCTGAACGTTTCTCAGTAACTCGATTCTGTATCTTAAATGCCTTCAAAAAGTCGATGAGATTAGGATAAGCGTAACTGAAGACATGGCAAATAATAAAAGCGTAATAAAGTAGTGTAGCAAGGTTTTCTTCAAAACTACAAAGTCAGTCATGTGAAAATACTATCCTAAATTAATTGTTATTGGCTATGATAGCACTCAGTATTTCATTGCTTTCTGACGTCTTCATTTTTTCCGCATCTGACCTTCAAACACCATCTTCTTCAAATTCAATATGGCTGCCTGAAAATGTTCCCATCTTGAGCTCAGAACTAAGGCTCTAGGAGGAAATTCGTTGGAATGTTAGCCACAGTATGCAAAAGTTGAAGAAGAAATACTGAATGAAGAAAGGGACATGGAATTAGTATCTAGAAATGTATGACTTAAATTAGATTTATCACAATATATACTATATAAAAAGTATGCATTGTGTAAATACACAGATACAAAATATAGGCATTATCTCTGAAGTCATATAATGATATATTGAGGCTATTTCTTTAATAAACTTTATGCTAGATAAAAGAAAAAAGAACAATTGCAGAAGAAATACTTTATAATTTGCTTTTCTTTGGTTTTGTTAAAAATTAATTTAGAATTATATATTTTCATATAATTTATAATATATAAACCATATAAAGCAACAAATTGCCCTTATTGCTCTTTTTTCTTTTTCTTTTTCTTTTTCTGAGACAGAGTTTCGCTCTTGTTACCCAGGCTGGAGTGCAATGGCACGATCTCGGCTCACCACAACCTCTGCCTCCTGGGTTCAGGCAATTCTCCTGCCTCAGCCTCCCGAGTACCTGGGACTACAGGCACACGCCACCATGCCCAGCTAGTTTTTTTTTTTTATGTTTTGAGTAGAGACGGGGTTTCACCATGTTGACCAGGATGGTCTTGATCTCTTGACCTCGTGATACACCTGACTTGGCCTCCCAAAGTGCTGGGATTACACGCGTGAGCCACCGCACCCGGCCTTATTGCTCTTATTTCTTAGCTATATTCAGTTTAATTAAAAAATGTGGTACCCTTTCTGTAAAGAAAAATATAATGTTATTGAACTTTTTTTTTTTTTTTCAAAAGAATGAGCTATTCTACCTATGTTGTGATAATGTATGCTCAGGTTTGAAGATCAAAAGAGGTAATATATACAAACATGCTTTGAAAGGTGCTTTATTAAAACAAAAAGTTGTATTATTATAAAAATTTAAGGTAGGGAAGAGAGCTAAACATGAAAAATCTGAACATTGGCAATAAGAACAAAGATATACTATGTTTGAAAAACGGTTAATGTCCCTTTTGGATATCTATGTCAACATTCATTTTATGTAGACATAAACAGGTGTCAAAATTGTTTCTGTGCTGCCAACATTATTTTTCTGAAAATAATTGTTAGGGAGCACTAAACTGTATTTACATTAACCATCTGTTTATTCAGTTACCTTACAAAGACAGTATTAGAATAAAAAAGCCCCAGGCACCTCTATCATAATAATGAATGTCTCATGAGATGTGATGATGTGCAGGTTACAACGTTCTGGTAGTCATTTCTAATGCATTACAGTAGAGCATGGGCTCTTGAGAATCAGATGAAATTTTCTTCTATCAACATTACATTTTCTCACTGTCCCAATGTGCTTGATATGAACTGACACCACCATAAATATGTTTATCTGAACTGCAGCTCTGTCACAGTTAGACAGAGAAATATACAGCATTGAGTGAAAAATAATTTTAGATACTTTCCAAGTGCTTTTTTGCTGTTGTAACAGTGATTCCTGCAAAGTACATACTAAACCATATGAAATTACAGTCCTGACTATGATTTAGTGAATTGTGTATTCTTTGTGGAAAGTGGAAAATTTGTGTTCAGATAGTACGTAAGATCACTTAACTTTCTGGAGGCTGAGAGATACCCATATTCCTTATGTGATGACTTGAGGAAGAAAACCAAGTGCTCTTGCTCTTCTAATGAATCTTGAATGCATCAGTGATCACTGCATTATGTATCTCCAATTAACTAGAGAAACAGGCTCACAATATTCTAAATTTATACACGAAGGAAATACATAACACTGTGTTGTTAATTGAGAAAATACTCATTCCAACAAGGTTATCAACCCTAAATGAGTTAAAATTCATCAAGGGCTTGAACAGTGCCTAGCACTTATTAAGTGCTACTATTTGTTGACGATTAAATATTCACTGTATGAAATTTGTAAACTGCATTCTCCTCCTAAAGCACTGCATAAATATGTCTCATATTTTAAATTATGTCATTCCTTTTTTCTTTTAATGAGTCTAAATAACATTGGTGGTGTTAGATATGATTGAACTCTATTATTGATTGAATTCCAGATTTTTAAAACAGTCAGATGATATTTTGAGGACTTTGCCATGTTGTATGATTACTTTAATTGCTTAAAAATTTTAGTAACATAAATACAAGTTCTAGCAGTAGTGAGGAATTATATTTCCAGCAAGATGTCAATGTAACTTTGTCACATCCTTGACCAATATGCTTTCTGTATTTCTAAACAATTTAACTTGCTTTTATTTAAAGCCTGATTAAAATATAAATTCCCTGATGAAGTGTTCCCAAACTCTGTGCTAAATTTCTTCTTAACCCAGTGTGCCAAATATGAAGGCAGGAGAGACATTTTGAAAAACTTTTACCTTTCCTCATCAATTATCTCTTCAATTATTTCTATGATTTTCCCATCTACCATTGCTCAAGAAATTTAAGAACAATTATAAAAAATATGAGAAAATAGATTGCAAATTTATATAAAAATGCAAAGTTTCATCAATGTCAAAAATCTTGATGAAAAAATAATTTTGAACTTAATTTACTAAATCTTTTTTCTTTTTGAGATGGAGTTTCGCTCTTGTTGCCCAGGCTGGAGTGCAATGGCACGCGCCACCGTGCCCAGCTAATTTTTTGTATTTTTAGTAGAGACGGGGTTTCACCATGTTGACCAGGGTGGTCTCGATCTCTTGACCTCGTGATCCACCTGCCTCGGCCTCCCAAAGTGCTGGGACTACAGGCTTGAGCCACCGCACCCTGCCAATTTACTAAATCTTGAGGTGTATTACATATATTCACTTAAAGATTAACCTTGCCCAAAGAAAGGTTTGTTCTTTGCCTGTGATGTTCTGAGGAGTGATTTGAACTTACTCAAATGCCCTGCCTGTAAGAATGTCTTCTTTTATTGGATGACCCTGTGCTATGCCACTTACCCTATGCTAACAGTGTAGTTTATGTTGGGGGCTTTGGACCATATGGTGTCACCTCAATCTCTGGAGGGCCTGGAGACTAAATTCAGCCATACGTGTGGTCAGTTGTGTTTACATGATCGGCCCCCATAAAAAGTCTGGATACTTGTGCTTGTATGAATTCTCCTGGTGGGTAAGGCTCCATGTGTATTGCCACACATTGTTGCTGGAAGGAATAAGGGATGTTCACACAACTCCTTTAAGAGGCGACAACAGGAAGCTTCATGCTGGGTCTTCCCTGCACCACACTCGATAAGCCTTTTCCTATTGCTTATTTTAATCTGTATCCTTTCATTAAAATGAAATGAAACCATGAGGATGACAACTTAGTTGAGATCTGTGAGCCTTTCCACTGATTTATTGAACCTGGAGGAGGTTTTAGAGATCTTTCTGGCTGTATTTATGCAACAATAATTTTAAATTTCTTTAGAAACACACAGAAATAAATCAATGGAAGAGAATGTACTGTGTGATACAATGCCGTTGCCACCAGCCATACAGTCATATGTCGCTATTTAAATTACATTTAAATAAATTAAAATGAAATAAAATTAATTCTTCAGTTCCTCAGACACATTATGTAAATATCCAGTGCTCAATAGCTATAAGGCTGTTGGCTATAACAGAATTGTACAGATATAAAACACACTCATCATCAAAGAAACTTCTGTTGAACAACACTTGAGTGAAAGTTCAACATAAGAAATGACAGGTTGATAAATATTATGATAGATAAATGTTTCGGATGAATTGTGCATTAATATTTAAGAGGTAAAAATACAGAGCATCTAAAAAATCATATGAAACAAATTAAAGGTTTATACATACATTTGGCAAAAAATACACATAAATGTAACTACAATAGTGGTATATGTTATGAAACAGAAGTTGGCTCTGAAAGTACATAATAAAAAATGCCTAGCAATTGTGATGTGCACTTTAATGTCAATTACGAAAAAAAGAAACACTTCCCTGAATTTCCCAGTGTTTTTGTAAACAGCCCCAGCTTCCTAGAACCATCTTCATACCATATGTGTGGAAATTGGTCTAGTTGATTACTCTGACCCCAAAGGGCAGTAAAATGTCTCATTTCCTGGAGACACCCAATTACAGCACTGGACTAGGTCCCTAGGTTAAGCACCAAAGGTTCCTGGAAAGACTGAAGCTTTATCTTTCTAGGTATTTGCATATCAATAAGTAACGGGACCCACCACTCAGAGATAACTGAAAAGCTAAGGCATGCAGAGCTAATAAGACTCCTGCAGACTTTATTCACATCTTAAAGAGCTAGAAAATAAAAGTGGGACTAGTGCCTGGAGAAGACACTTTCGGGTAGTGAGAGGAGTAGCTACCTCTTTCTACTGTATGAGCACAGGAAAATCATCCTCTACACCTCTTATTTTTGGACCTCCAGCCACTCATGCAGCAAATTTCCCACCATTGGATCTCAAGGTGTCACCCTACGTGTAATGACTAGAACAATGAGGGCATGGAGATAGAGACACATGTAATTTATTGTAAAGTTTTAAAAACTCCATCTGATTCCAGAGATTTGATTTGCACTCCTGATAAAAAAGTAAAGATGCATGTTAAAAACCCAGCACTAACACTTGTTTCTAAAATTTTTGAATGATTTTTATATGTTTTACTTGATAGTAAATGCTTATCCTCCAATTGACAAATGAAAAAACAAAGGCAGAGAGAAGTCAAATTATCCTGCCTAACTACAATGACCTATAAGTGGTCAAGCTATGTTTTAATAAGGGAATTTGATTCCAAAGTCCATGTGATTAAAATCTATGATATAGAATGAGGAGAGCTTCTTAAGAAACTTTCAATTAAGATGCTACTTGAAAACTTTAGGCAGGTGTAAGTGGTGAAGATGATTGTCCAAGCAGAGAGAACGTAACTTCCAAAAGACATTTGGCACATTAAAAGAAGAGAGAAAATGCTGAACTGAAGAAGAAAACTCATAATTAGTAGAGACCTGACATGGCAGCGTTACAGTTTTTATTTTGTAGCCCCCTACTAAGGATAATGTATATGTATTATTCTCACAATATTATATATTATAAATAATAATATATATTTATATATATTATATATGATAATTTATATAATAATGAATTTAATAATATATATATAATGTATATATTTTTTTTCCTGAATAATCTTATAGTTTGCTAAATAGCAAGCTCAAATATCAAGGCTCATAAAGATAAAGCTAGAAGCAGATCAGTTAAAATTCATGCAACTTTTCAAGTACAGATTCCTTAAAAAGTAACCATCCAAAGAAAACCCAGTGCACAGCTAGCTCTCCCCTGGCGCTCACATGCAGAATCATATCCTTAGTAGCCTTAAAAAGTAAACTCTGCTTTCTTCATTCACTGTGGATCCTTATAGAGATTCACTTTGAAAAGAGACCAGTGTTACCAGAATTCTAAACTTGAAACCTTGGCGATGTGTGCTATTCTCTATCTTTTTTTTTTTTAATTTGGAGGAAATGTTTTCATCTTTTCTTCATTTGTGGCTCTTGGCTTTCTGAACTCATTTAAAAGAGTAGAATCAAAGAAGTTCATGAAGCAATAAATCAACTACTGCTTTCATTAAACAAAGGCATTTTTGTTGGCGCTTTAGTTATTCTTAAGGTTTTATGTTGCCTAGGTGTATCCTTTTGTTATCAAGCAAGCAATAGCCTTGCCTCCCAACATGCTTAGAAGCCAGTATTATGGCACAGGCTTTTGAGAAAAGAAAGATTTACTGTGAATCGCCTGGAAAGGAGACAGAAGACAACACACAAATTTGTCTCCTTCAGCTAGAGACTGGTGTAGGTTTCATAGACAGAGGGCAGTGATATATGATGTGATTAGATCTTGCAGTGCAGTGATGTCTGGGGTCATGATCTAACTGGACTGTGCCATGGTGTGAGGCCAGGGATCAATCTAATTAGATCATGGATCATGAGGTGTGTGCTTCTTTATTCAGTCCTTTCCTTGCATTGACCACTTAGGTCTTCCTTTGGTTGCGCGTGTGGTTCATCTAGTCGCGTGGTTGCTTGGGTTACACAACTTGAAACGTGGGGCCCTCGGCGACTGAAAAACATGACACAAAGTTCAACCAGATTGTTCTGGTTCTGTGGTTACACTTTACTGTGAGAAAGCTGGTCAACTGAAGCTTTAAAATATTAATGCACCTGATCACAATTACATATAAAACAAATCAGCTTCACAGTTATACTAACACTGTTTCCTATTTACTGATATGGGAGCTAATATGCATTAAAGTAAAACATTTGAGACTCATAATAAATGTTAAATGTGCTACTTATCCTTTATGAAATAATTTATGTATTAAGAACTACCACCACTTTAGTATTTTAGAGCTGACAGTTTACTTTGCGGTTGAAATTTGTGTCACTACTTTGAAATAGATCTTTCCTCAGTCATATGGAAACTGTTACAAACAGCTTCAAGTTTTCGTCCTTATTTACTTCAGTATGTATGGTAGTAAATTACATTAACACCTCAGATCATCTATTAGTTCATTTGTAAGTTGAAGACGTTAGAATTACTGCACATCTTGTACAACTTGACCAATTATACAGCAAGCTTTAGAGAAAACAAAAGGTAACTTTAATTACTTGAGTTCATATTTTTTAGGAGAAAAGAAAACTTCTAAGAGTTTCTCACAATTTATCTCTTTATATCTTTATATATATATCTATAGTTTCTTTATATAGAGATACATACAGATATATAAACTATATATATATATACACACACACATACACATATACACAGACAGACATATGTACATGCATATACACATATATATGTTTAGACAGTTTTCTTTTTTACTAAAGAATGTGTGTGTATGTGCATGAGTATGTGTGTATATATGCATGTATATTTGTTTATATGTTTCATCAGAAAAACAAAGTGGTCAATGCCCCTTCTGAGCAATATCCTTAAAACCTTTTATTGGTCTCTGATTTCAGTTACCTTACAGTGCACACTCTTTACCATACCCTTGTTATGGCTATGTGGACCGTTTCATATTAAGAAAATTTGACTTAATAGATGAACCACAGAAACCCAAGAAGTATAAAAAGTCATAATATTTCTGGTATATTTTATTTTAAAAATAATTTTATAGGCTCACTGGGTATATTTTCAGGTTTGTTACATGAATATATTTTATAGTGATGAGATTTGGGATTCTAGTTCACTGCTCACCCAGATAGTGACTATTGTACTCAATAGATAATTTTCAGTATTCATTCTTATCCCACTGTCTTCCTTTTTGGAGTCCCCAGTATCTACTCTTCTTATCCATCACTCTGTGTACCCATTGTTTAGCTCTTACTTATAAGTGAGAACATGAAATATTTGATTTTGTTTCTAAGTTATTTCATTTAAGATAATGGCCTCAAGCTCCATCCATGTTCCTCCTGAGGGCATGACTTCATTATTTTTATGGTTACATAGTGTCCCGTTGTGTACATATATCACAGTTTCTTTATCCAGACATCTATTGATATATACTTAGGTGGACTCCATGGCTTTGCAATTGTGGGTAGTGAATTGTTTGTGATAAACATACAAGTGCAGATGTCTTTTGGATATAACGATTTCTTTTTCTTTGGGTAGATGTCAGTAGTGGGATTTCTAAGTTGCATGGTAGCTATATTTTCCATTCTTTGAGAAATCTCCATATTGTTTGCCATCATGGTTGTGCTAATTTGCATTCCCATGAACAATGTGTACACTCTCCCTTTTTCTCTTTATCCTCACTGACATCTATTGTTTTTGACTTTTTAATCACAGCAATTCTGATGGCTGTGAGTTGGTATCTCATTATGCTTTTAATTTGTATGTCTCTGATGATTAGCAAGGCAGAAAAGTTTTTCATATGTTTGCTTGCCACTTTTATGTCTTCTTTGGAGAAGTGTCTGTTCATGTCCTTGGACCATTTTTTAACTGAGTTTTTTTTTTAATCTTTTGAGTGGTTTGAGTTACTTGGAAATTCTGGATATTACTCCTTTCCAGATGCATAACTGGCACATATCTTCTCCCATTTTTTATGTTGTCTGTTTACACTCTTGATTATTACTTTGCTGTGTGCATACTTTTTAGATTAATTCTCATTTTATTTTTGTCACATTTACTTTTAGTGTCTTATTTTAAAATTATTTGCCTTGGTCAATGTCCTGAAAAGCTTATTCTAGGTTTTTTTTTATAGTTTCAGGTCTTAATTTTAATTCTTCTTCCTTCCTTTCTTCCTTCTTTGTTTCCTTTTTTCTGTCTCTCCTTCCCTCCATCTTTCCTTCCTCTTTCCCCTTCTTTCTTCTTTCTTTCTCTCTCTCCCTTCCTTCCTTTCTTCTCTCTCTCTCTCTCTCTCTCTCTTCCTTTCCATACCATGATGGTTTGCTGCACCTGTCAACCCATAACCTAAGTATTAAGCCCAGCATGCATTAGCTATTATTCCTGATGTTCTCTCTCTCACCTCATCTCCCCAACAAGCTCTATTGTGTGTTATTCCCCTCCCTGTATCCTTGTATTTTCACTGTTCAGAACCCGCTTAAAAGTGAGAATATGTGGTGTTTGGTTTTCTGTTCCTGCATTAGTTTGCTGAGAATAATAGCTTCCAGATCCAAACATGTCTCTGTAAAAGATGTGATCTCATTCTTTTTCATGGCTGCATAGTATTCCATGGTGTAATCAATGCAAATGCCCATCAATGGTTGTCTGGATACATTTAAATTTTTAATCTACCTTGAGTTAATTTTTGTATATGCTGAGAGATAGGGGTCCAGTTTCATTCTTCTGCATATGGCTGTATAATTTTTCTGTCACCATTTATTAACTAGGGTGTCCCTTTTCCATTATTTTTGTTAACTTTGTCAAAAAAAAAGTTTGTTGTACCTATGTGGCTTTATTTCTGAGATCTCTGCCTTGTTCCAATGACCTGTTTTATATTTTTGCACTAGCATCTTGTCATGTTGGTTACTATAGCCTTATTGTATAATTTAAAGTTAGATAACATGATGCCTCCAGCTTTATTCTTTTTGTTTAGAATTGCTTTGGCTATTTAGGTTCTTTTTGGTTGTATATGAATTTTATGATTTTCTTCCTGAGTTATTCCCTCACATTGGTTTGTTAATCATTTTAATTTTTCTTCTTCTCCCTCAGAAATGTCTATAACTCATAGGTCAGGTCACTTTCCATGATCTCATACTTCTAGAATGCTTTATCTTTAAATTTTTCAAAAAATTTTGTTGACTGGGTTCATTGAAAAAACCTATCTTTGTACTCTGAGATTATTTCTTCTCTTTGGTGTAGGCTGTTGTTAAGACTTTAAATTGTAATTTGTAACTCTTTTAGTTAATTTTCATTTTCAGAGGTATGCAGTGCTTTCTTTAAAACAACAGTATCTATGTCTTCTTTTACTCTTTGTACTCTCTCTCTGATTTCTCTGTGTTCAGTTTTAACTTTTCTTGGATATCATTGAGCTTCCTTATTATTTTTATTTTAAGGCTTCTTTTGCATGTCATTTCAGAATTTTTATTTTGGTTAGAATCCAGTGCCTGGGGATTAGTGTGGTCCTCTGAAGATGTTGCAACTCTCTGTTATTTACTGGTACCGCAGTTCTTCCACTGATTTCTTCTCATATGGGAAAGTTGTCACTTCTGACTTTTACACTTAACTTTCATTTCAATGATGCTTTTTTTCCCCTGAGGTTGCAAATGTAGCATATGTAGGAGGATCCTTTGGCTTGGCTTATTTAGTCCTGTGCACGTCTCTCAGCAGGTTTTCTATTGTGTTGTGCAGTTCAGCCTCCAAGCCAGCAGGTGGCACCTGTGAATAACAGCAAGGTACAGCCAAAGCAGATGGATGTATGCTGGACCTTTGTTCACTAGGATGTACTCTCTGTTGTTTTAGGTGATGGGTTAGTCTCTGTATTCATCCTGGTGGTGAGGTCAAAACTAGGTGGAGCTAGACTACCAGGATCCCCTATGAATATCCCAGTGACCAGGCAGACACCAGCCCTGATGCAAGTGTCTGAGGGAGCCCTTGGTGAAATGTGCTGAGGTCTCTGTATGTTGGGAAGGGAGCTGTACCAGTTCCATATCCTGTGCACGTAGGAATGTGATCTGTTTTCCTGTCACACCTCTGTCCCAGAGTTCATGACTCTCAAATGAGACAGTTTCCTGACTCTCCAGTCCAGAATGTAGCTGATAGCCATAGAAAATACCTGTCCTCAAGTATTCTGTGGTAGTGGGTCAGGGTGGGACTTCTTCCCTCAGCCCAGTGTAGACAGCATTGTGGTTGCCTGTTCTCCAGTGCGGGTTTGCTGCTACTTCATGTAGATTAAGGTAAGTGTTCTGCCTTGTGGCCCATGTGGGTGGTTGTCAGCTATGGTGGTGTCAGCTGGTTGGATTGGCCCAATATCAGACTCCAGAGGCAGTGATCACGTTCCAGTAGTGGTGGACTGGATAGGCAATCTCTCAATCTCTAGATTTTCAGATGGTCCCCTGCACACTGTACATGAGTTCTAAAGTGTCTGGACGGCCAGTCCCCATGTTCCGGGTGCTGACTGTGACAAAGATGGGGAGGTTGGCTTGAAGAGTGCTGGCAGAATGCTCAGGCAGCTAAAGCCTGAAGGTAGTAACAGCCAGGACAGCCTCAGGGACCTGGGATCTGAGGAGGGTGCTGGACTGCAGCTGAATGATTAGGTAGGGGCAGGCTAGCTGTGCTGGGATCGGTCCAGAGGGAATACAGACACTCCCCTATCCCCAGTCAGTGAGAGCAGTGGAGGCAGCAGCTGTGAGATGCATGACCCACTCACACCTCCCTCTTGCAGGATCAGCGGTGGTACCTGTCATGGGAGTATGAGAAGGTGTCCCCACTGCTCTCTATCCCAGTGGTGGGAGACCCTTGGCACAGTTCAAGTCTCTGTGGGCTGGGTCTTCTGAAGGGTACCCAGCCACAGCCAAAATGTTTAGGCACAGGGACAGGGTGGCTACGTGTCAATGGGGAGGATAGTTCCCCTCAGCAGGAGCAATGGAAGCTGACAACTGTGGGGCATGTAGCCCTTTCACTAATATTGTTTCTAACTTAAAAGCTATCTCAAGATCAAGTATATACTTCCTCCAAAATTAAAATCTAAAATATTTTGGAGTATCCTGAACTTTTTTTGGCAAAAATGCTGACACATTACTTAGTCTGGAGTCCTTCTCATTATTTGGGCCACAGTAATAAATTGTAAATCCCAAGTTATAAAAAAATGAAATGGTGCTGGAAGATCTATCCTAGCAGATGATGCAAAAGACATACCTTGAAAATTCATGCTGACTTGTAAATGTCCTTTTTATTGCACTGAACATCATTTAACATATTCACTAAATGCCATCCAGTTATAAATAATGGAAAGCAAAGAAGTATTCATTGCCAATGTCATTTTATATACATATATATTTTTTAATGATAAACATTTAAATACTTTGATTAAACTAAAACTAAGAATGTATATGATAATGTAGAATTTCTAATATCACAAGAAAATAAAAATAGCCATAATATGATGCTTTGTTTTATATGTTAATAATATAGCATAACACTACAATATTATGACTGTGGTGACAGAAATAAATTAAATCTAATGTTAACAGTTCATTAAGACTATGGCTCTTTACATCTTAAATCGTTTCCCAATTTTTACTGTAGTTTTACACAATGTTGTTATTAAATACTACCTCGATACTTTTTGGGGAGGTGAATATATGTGAAGTAATGAGTAGAGTATGTTTCAAATATCACTGATACTGGAAAAATGATCATTGACATAGGAGAGTGACACTACCTGCTACTTTTTATGTAATATGTATTACTCATCTCACCCAGCAATATTTAGTTCAAACACCAAGTTCTTTAGCAGCCCTCCCGTAGGACGGAGAGGTCCTTCTTGCGAATCAACATGGTACTCATCACAGCGCTCTCATGCTATGTGTACTTTATTGTGATTATGCATTTATTTGTCTCTCTTGTCAAATCTCAGTTTTCGGATGCTAAAAATTAGCTGCAGTATCTGATCATCATTAGCATTTTGATTCACTCTCTCAAAAAGCCCTCTCTTGCCCTCTTACTGCCTCACTTTCATTTTCTCTCTGTCTCACTTTGTCTCATAGTATACATGTGGCTATGTATGAGAACAGCATATTGCCATGGAAAGGAGTGTAGGTCCAAGGTACATTCCAATACAATGGCTCAGTGTGATTCTTGTCAAGTTTCTGAACTTCTTTCTGCCTGAATTACTAAATGTGTAAGTTATGCATAATGATTTAACCGGCCACATATACTGTTTTGCAAAGATTAATCAGAGAATAAACATGTAAAGACTTGTACTGCCTGACACTCAATAAGTTATTAGTAAATATTTCTACATTCTGTTATTCACGTCAATATTATTTATGACCCTTGCCTTTGTTCTAAGTTTTCTATTCTAGTCTTATGCCTGTGCAAGTTCACAATTTCGCACATTACTTATATGTCAATGACTCACAAATTAAGATCTTACTTTGTCTCTACATCACATGCCCAAATGTCCATTTGACATTCTCACTTAATAGAAATTATTCAGGCTTCTTAATTGTTTCTCTCTGCTCTCCAAAAACAAACCCATTTCTAATCTTAGTTTCTTCAACCTGAAATATCTCAACCATCTACATATAAGTTCAAATAAATACCCAGCTTTGTCATGTCCTCATCTGCTATATCCAGTTCATTAATCAACATTCAACATATATTTATTTATTTATTCTGTATTGTTACCTCCCTGATACAAGCCACCCTTACTTCTCCTCTAGACTACTATATTTAGGCCATTATTGTTCTCCTGGCTTTTTATTTCTCAATGCCTTATAATTACCCAATACTTATTAAACAATTAGAGTAAACTTTTAAACATATAAGTAAGATAAAACCCAAACATTGTTAAGTCTTCAAGCCCTTTTCAGGTTGAACTTCTGCCTATTCGCTGATCTCATATCTTGTACTCCCTGTATGTATAACCCATCAGGATCCAGTCACACCCATGTGCTGGATCATGAACGTCCCTAGGGTTTTCTTCCCTTGTACTTCCCTCATATGCATATACATGTGTGCCTGGAACATGGAACTATTAAATTAATATTTATTCAGTAACAATTTACTAATAGCTTACAAAGAAAAACTGTGTAAGAAGTTTATTTTGAAATTATAATGGAACTTAAAACATTAAATTTTGTATCAGTAAAAGTATCACCCAGAAAGTAAATATAAACATTGTAAAAGAGCATATCCAAATAATCCCAAAACATATGCAAAGAGAAGTTTAAACAATTTTTTAGAACTCAGAAATGAAACTGATATAGGAGATTTTCACATGTTCCTACTAATTCCAGTCTTTCAAAGATAAAATACAAATAAAAAGATACTTTTTTAATGAGGTCTAATTTTAAAAGATATAGAATTACAAAGAGAGTGTACATGCTTTTTAAAACTATACAGAGAGTAGATCTCAGAAGCGTCTATAAAATTATATTAAATCTTGTCAAGTATCACATCTAATTTATTAATTAACTTTAAATGCAGAAATGATTCAGGTCATTCGTTGTTCTTAAGACAACATAACTAGATTAAATATTAAAAGTTGCAAAAACAAAAACACCTTTAATACATTCAGTCTTTCCACCTAAGATTTATTTCATGATAATAAAAAGTTTCCTGAAAAAAATCAATTGATCTCACATCAAATCTGTAAGAAAAGTCACATGAAAATTCTAACAGAAATCTAGAAGTCACATGGTGGGTGCAGTGGCTCACACCTGTAATCCCATCACTTTGGGAGGCTGAGATAGGCAGATCACCTGAGGTCAGGAGTTTGAGACCAGCCTGACCAACATGGTAAAACCCTGTGTCTACATAAATTACAAAAATAAAAATGAAAAATATCTGGGTGTGGTTGCGGATGCCTGTGATCCCCGCTGCTTGGGGCTGAGGCAAGAGAATCACTTAAGATCAGGAGGCAGAGAGGTTGCAGTGAGCTGAGATCAGGCCACTGCACTTCAACCTGGGCGACAGAGCAAGACTCCTATTAAAAAAAAAGAATTTTGGAAGCTATAATAAACATTTTTGCTCTCAGTTCTCATTATATCCGTTGTCTAAAAACAGAATAAAAATGTACCTGCGTAGGTTAATTGAAAGTATCTGTGGTGCACCAGAGTGAAAAGTCCACTGTTTGACTCATAAGTGCATTGCTAGTCACACAAAACAAATCCACTGTCCTTAAAAACTAAGAACAGCATGGGCTTTTTCCACTGTTCACTCCTGGCTTAAAAAGGTACACTGTGAACCACCTTGAAAACTGGTCCTACATATGCTTGCTGTCCACTGAGTGCTAAAAACTGCTTATGTTTCTTTTAGTGATTAGAAATATTTAAGATCATAATGCAAAGCCATCTATAAAGTACATGATATGCAGAAAAGACAGGAAGTTAACCTGGATGAATACCCATCATATTTTACTTTAGTTAGTACAAACAGTTTTAAATGTCTTACCCTTTCATATCCTTTTGTGACGTATGCCACCATATTCCAGGTACTGTTATTCTGTATTAAATTGATCCCACATAGAACAGCAAGGATGATTTTCTGCTTCTTTCTCCTTCCTCAGTCATGGAAAGGGTCACATGGGGAAAATAAATCTTAGCTCTGATTTGCTTATTGAAATACATTCTCTATCCTAGAAAAGACTTCACAGGAGCTCTGAAAATTTGGGGAAACTCATTACTTTTCAAACAGGAATGTTTGTTAATTAAAGGTTATAATTCCTACTCCAGGAGTTACTGCAAAGGATGTTTAAGACAAATTCTCTGTAGCCTTTATTACAGTACTGAGGAATACAGGGAAAACCCCAAGTATAATATTCTATTCTATTTCTCTATTATTAAAAGTTAATATTTTGTTTAATTTTTTATGTTTATTTTTATAATTTAAAAGTAAGGAAATAGTCCCTTCAAACCAGATGTGTTATAAAAAAAAGAGCTATTTTATTCCTTATTTCCTGAGAAAGAAAACACAGACATTTCGTTCAAATCACTTCCCCATCCTGTTCTTATAATTTGGGAAGAGAAGGAATCATTATAGCCGAGACACGGTTTATCCTCTGAAGGGGGACAGACTTCATCTGTAGCTTTATGATACATGAAAGTGAACTGTTGACACAGCCAGTTGCCAACTGACACTTTCCACATTTGTGGACTCCTAGATGAGAGATTTTCTTTCGCTCTCACTGAGCTTGAAAGATCCCAACAGAGTAAAGCATTGGTATGTATTTCAAAAGATATATTGAGAAGAATTTTAAAATCAAGGAAGGGTAGAATGACGAGCATGGCCTAGCTCATTTCCCCACGCTAGCAAGAACGTTCCTATGATTTTATTGCTACAAGGCCACTTGGATCCCTGCTCTGATTGACAACTATATAATCATTACAACATAGAGAACACAAAAAGAATTTCAATTTAACCAACTCCCTTTGCTTGAGATACAACTTATGATGTATTAAATAATAGTATTTCAGAAAACAATGTCAAGACTCATTTTGTAATGAGTTCCAAAGGTATCTTTTAGTAGAGTACATATAATAAATAAAACTAAAGATTAGCATAACTCTGGAAAGAACAGAGCTAGATTGTTTATGATCATTAAGAAAGAAAAGCAACCAATGAACTACTAAAAGTGGGAGTTTCTCTTTCAATATTAGCAATCTGAGTTCAAGGAATTACTTGCTCTCTTCTTTCAATTGTTACTGAATTAGCCAAAGATACCAAAGGTAAGAGTGAACCTGAGCCTGGACTGGAAAGGAGGACAGCAAACACACCAAGAAAAGATGTGATTTCAATAAGAACATCGAAGACAGAGAGACCAGTGCTTCTAAATTAAAATCATAAGAGTTTTGGGGGGAGTTTTATAAAAATACATTAGAATTTGGGTGTATATTATTTTATTTTTGTACTTTTGCACTTTTCATTTATTTCAGTGATCTGACAACTTTGAGAATGGCTAGTACAATATAAAAATTGATTAATAAATTTAAAGCAAACCCAGAAAAAGATCTTTAGCCCTAATTAACATGAAGTGATATAGGCTATTAAACCTATTTAAATCCTAAGGCACTTGTTGGGAAGGCAAAATTTATTCCATGGATAGTTTTATAAAGAGAGCCCTGTGCTGTTGTCAACGCAGCTGTTTTTCCTTGAGGTATATGTTTTTAAGCCCGCCTTAAATTTCATGTGATTGGCAAATATTACTTGTTTTGACTGTCTAATAAGAAGGTAATCACGTCTGTGAAGAGTAGCACATCACCAAGATTACTGGGTCTCACAACAAATACAGAAATTACATGTTGACAGAGGAGCAAGGTTGCTGCTCCTCTTTCTGCATTTTCTTCATGCCAGCACTTGAGTCTTTAATCTCTAATTATTAAACCGCAATAACTAACTTCCTTCATCTGCCCTAAAAGATTTTATTTAACAAGAATTCAAAAATTACTAGCATAGCCTACAGAGCCAATACTGGACAAAAACATTCACAACTCACTCCAACGTGCTCTTTCCCAGTTTCTCAGAAATATAAAGTCATTAAGGAGTTTTAAAAAGAACCACTAGTTTAAAAAATCAAACCAAGGTCCTCCAATTAAACAGTTGCTGAAAAAGAAAAGTTAGTATCTAGAATTCCTTTTTCTATTAAGTTGTGAAAGAATATTAAATCTACTAAGCTGAGATCAGTAGGTTAGACTGAAATTAAACTCGTAATTTTCAAATGTTAAAATGTGTAAGAGTCCTTAAGTGGAAAATTGAATAACATAGGGGAAAAAAATCAGTGTGACAGATGTTTGAAGAGTTCTTAGAGAACTCTGAAGTAATACAAAATGTTATACAAGAAAAGATGAGAGATAAGAAAGTGAAGGGAGAACCGTTCATCAATTTCACAAGCGTAAAAAGTTTCACAAGAGAAAATTTCAGAAGAGTAAACGGTGTAAAAACGGCCAGAATAAAACTTTACTAGCACTTCTGCTTTAGAGTGAGGTTTGCTGAAAGTGATAAAAGGACAAAGGAAATAATTAGCATAGAGATAGAAAATTTCAAAATGCTCAAAGGATAGATCTGGAAGTTTTAATGTATGCTGGGAATAGCTTCAGGCTTATGTAGGGAGCAGATAGAGGAAAAAAATACAGTCTTTAAAATGTCTAGGGAAATTTCCTGAGCAAACAAAACAATGTCTTTTTGAATAAAATATTATGCTATCACTAATTTTTAAACAAATATTTATTTAATACTTACACACAACCGATAATGTTTTAGTCTCTTAGATCGTAGCAGTAAAAAAGACATGTCCTTTGCTTTGGGTGGTGGGGTGAGCAACTTACAATTGTGAATAAATGACTGTGCTGCTTAATAGCTTTGAAATGTTGAACAACGTCACACGTTATTGCTTCATTCATAAAATAAGGTAATTTGATTTCTTCATGTGACATTTGACTGTTGTCAATTCGAGATCATTACCACAGCTTTCCAAGGTCTCCTGTGCATTTCCCAAAACCTTCCCTCCGTATGTTTCCGTGTTAAGCTTTGCCAACAAAATCACTTGTGTGAGCTTTGGAAGACAGAAAATCTGGAGAAGCCATTATTCTCTGAAGGCCACAGCCAGACAAATGAACAGATGAGAGGTGTCACTGCACCGTTTCAAAGAACGCAGGGTAACTCCCAGCTTGGCTGCTGCACACAAACACAATCAGTGAGGGTTTCACAGAGAACCTTTGGCACTGGAGCAGTTTCCAGGACAGTCACTGGGAGCTTCTGGCTGAGATCTCTGGTTGCTTTCCTGAAATTTTTGCTCAATTACTTACTGTTCAGAGTTAGCTTTCCTGACCTTTCCTCTCGTAGTTCCTGTAATATTTCTATAAGCCTTTAATTCCTATATTAACTTTCAAACCTGGAAAACCGAGAGTGGCTTTTGTTTACTGTCGGCTCTTCGACTAGAGTTTTGGTAACAGGACTGAGGTTGACTGGGCACTTCCTGGCACACGTGTGCTGTCAAAGCATCTGAAGTATTTAAACCTTTATGCTTGTAAGTCAGTCAGCAACTGGAGACAAGCGTGTCCGTAGCCACCCACCGGACATAAGGGGCCATCCAGACTGATTCTAGTAAAGAGGCTGGATTTGTAGCGGTGACTTCGGTTTGAAACGACATGGAATAGTTCACGATAACTCACTAATATCCTCCAGCGTCTCTCAGACCTCTCTGTTTCTTCACTCTCCGAACAGGCCAAGTTCAACAGAGACATGGTTAGACCCTTTACTCCTTCATCATTAACGACTTTTAATGTGGCACTGAGTTTGCTGATTTCTCTAGAAATATTATATTGCTTTGGTTTAATATTTTGAAGAAAGAAGCAAGTCTGGGGTTTCACATAGCCCGTTTTATCACCATTATCCTCTCCCTGTGTCAGGTACCGACACGGGTGTTCCGCCGATGTTTGTTCCAACATCTTCAGAACCAGGTTGAAAAAACACAGGTCAGGTTGATAGACTCAGTGGACCCACTTTGAGACAGAACCAGCAATGGATTCTGAGCCTTTAAACAGATAAATTCATGTAGTAAGGAATTATGCAATACAATAGTTTAAAAAAGCAACTGTGGATCCCCCTAATGTTAGCTCTTAGCCAGTGTTCAGTAATCTCTCAAAATGCTGCTAGATGCCTACAGGTATCTTTGGAAAATATTTTTGGCATAAGGTTTTCTGTTTGTTCATTTTGTAAGCATTTTAATGTAAGTGTTTTTCTGTATTACAAGTGCTCAGTATATTCTTATAATCATCCTTATTATTTTAAATTTTGCAATGAGAAAGTAAAACATATATGTGTGTGTTTATATATGTATATAAGAAATCAGTGGGTTGATTTTTATAAATTAAGGAAATGCAATGTATTCTACACATTCAATAACTTAATATATAATATAATTGGTTTAAAAGAATGTTTACATTTAATATCTTTAAATGTAAACATTTTCCAATTATATACAGAAATGCTATTTAACTGTAGAGAAGACTTTTTAAAACTTATTCAGTGTAATATAACAGTAAGCAAAATTATCAGTTAAAACAATAAATATTAGCCTTGATAATCATAAAAATTAAATAATACATGATGACCTTGGAATGAGTATTTCCAAAGTAGAAAAAATTGTTAATATATTTCACAAAGAATAGCTTTTAAAAACTAATAGCAAAACACTGACATCCTAAAGAAACTTGGCATTTTCTAAGAATACATTATAAAAATAAGTGTGACTGAGAAATACACATATGAATAAATAAGATTCAGTTTCCAAGCCACCAAATGGTTGAAGAGCAGAAAAATGATAACACTAGTTTTTGGTGCTCAGTGAAGTGGGAATTCTCATACAACAAATCATAAGAATGTAAATTAGTACAGACTTTGTTGAAAGGCCATACCGATGGTCTTAAATTTTTAAATAATTTTTTTCTTTTAATAAAAGCACCCATATTTTCCAAAGTTATTATACTTATAATTAATAAAAGATGTGTATATTTTAAAGCAAACCAAAAAAAAAGCATAAAAAATTTCCTCTTGGAAAAAAAGAAGCAATAGAATTTATAAACGAAACTCTCAAAGCCAGAAGAGATGGGGAGAGAAAGAGACACAGAGTGTCCGTAGCTCAGCTGGGCTGGTCAAAGGATATTAGGGCTGCCAGGTGCTGGAATAGCCGACAAAAGCAACAAGTCAAGCAGAAAGAATTAAGCCCTTAAACAGTTGCTGGCATGGTGTGAGCAAGTCTCTAAAATCAGGAGAAATACCAATCTACCCTGTCGCATTCCCCGGCAAGGAAGGGCATTCACAGAGGGGTCAGGAGGATCAACACACGTGGAGGCTGTCTCACTGCTAAAGGAAACCCAAACAGAGGTCTTCAGTGTTTCTGTGGACTCTGGAGTGGAAGGGTTGGGGAAGTAGGGGTGCAGAGAGCTTGGAGCAGACTGAGTTGGAGTAGGGAAAAGTGTTTCCAAGCCTTACCCTTCTACTCTAGAAAGAAAGCTTGAGCAGAGAGAGGCTCCTTGAAAAGAGTTCTGTTTAAGGCCTCAGATAGAGACCTCAGAATAACGGTACCTGTCTAGGAATTCAAATGTGTGATGAGCATGATCTGCTGAGACACTGAATGTGACTTCTTTCAAAGACTGCAGTGTGTTGGCTGTGCACTAGTTCTGGGGTGGGAGGGTAGCTTCCCTCTGCAAGGTCTGTGAGGAAAAGCCTTTGTATTTAATGGCCTGTAAGCAAGCCTATAAATCACATGTAGGTTTTAACCAGGAGCTCAGCTCTAATTTTGGCCCTTAGTATTTCAAATAATCTCAGTAGATGCCAGTGAATAATTTGACAGAATGTACCATATGTTCGTGGTGACAGTTCTCAATAAACTAAAAATAGAACAGGGAGCTCAGAAAATAAACTAGGTAAAATCCGTGATATATTTTTGTCTGGGTTAACATTCCAAACTTTGGTATCAGTGCTCAGACGCCCATCATACGACAGTACTTTTCAGAATCGAGGGGAAAGTGATTGCAGCTCCTAGAGACTAAAACAGCTGGAATCTGTTGGGCATAATGCCAGTAAGAAGGGGGTTTTGTAAAGAAAAATTCCTAAAATTCACACACAGCTTTCTTTGAGAGGTTTTTTGTTTTTGTTTATTTGTTGTTGTTGTTGAATATACACTAATCTGTTTGTACAAAGGGTAAAACTCTACAAAATAAGGCAGACAATAATGTTCTAAAAACTATTAGCTGAGCAACACCCACACCTTAGACAGGGCTTGAGAATATTTTAGGTCTGATCAGCCAGATTGTGCAGTCCTCGCTGAGCACCATGACAGCTGGTGAAGATAGTTTTCATAAGAAACAAGATATTGTAGGGGCCAATTATTTTTAGAGTTAACTCTAGATCTCCTCCAGCAAAACAGAAAAGAATAAAGCAACAAACAAAAGCAAACTGAGAACGATCAAGGGCATCCACAACGGATCGAGAATAGCTAGAACAATTTAACTTTTTTAAAAAAAGGACTTATCCTACCTAATGTCAGGATTCATTATCAGTCAACGGTCATCAACACAACAGGATATTGGCACAAAACCTGAAAAAATAGATTAGTGAAACCCAAGAGAACATCCAGAATTCGGTCAATATTTATATAGTCAATTAAGTTTTGAAAAAGTCACTACATCCATTCAAGGGAGGAAAGGAAGATTTTGAATTAATTTGCAATGCAGAAAATTTAAAAACACAGGTAAAGAAATGAACCTTGGCACTAACTCACATTAAGCGTTTAGATGTAGTTACACTTAAAGCCTCTATGCAGCTATGGAGAGCCAAATTTCATCCCTATCTATAAATCAGTAATGACAAAGCAAAATAATGTGAATGGGATTTGATTACAATTAAAACTGCTAATGTATAGATAGTTCACGGAGTGCATGAAATAGTTGTAATACGTATGTCTGAGAACTAGTGTTTCAAATATAATAAATAATTTTTATAACTGAACGATATAACAACCCCATGGGCATAAGATTTGAAAAGATACTCTCCCAAGAAAATATTCAAATACTCAAGACAAACATTAAAACGTTTTTGATATTGTTCCTTTTATGGGAGATACCAAGTTCAACCACAGAGACGTACCACTTGATTCCACTCAAATGGATAAAATTAAGAAGACTGTTAATACCAAATGTTGTGAAAATGGTAGGTAGTGTTCAGTTCTCTGTAGGCCAAGCGTGACCTAGGCAAATCTATCACAATTGGCTCCTCTAATTCCATGACAATAACGGGATGCTGGGCACGCGGAGGCCAGGAGGCAGCACCTAGCTGTGGTTACAAAGGAAAGCTAGTTACTCTAATGAGCATAATAGAGCTAGAGCAACAATCAGAAGTATTCTCCTCCACAATGATCTTTGGAAGTTACCAGGACTGTGATAGGAGGGTGTCTTCCTTGAGGCTCCCCTGATCTGTATCATTAAAACTCTCTTGCAGTGGTAAACACAGACCATGCTTTAATCACTCCCGAAGAGTTGTGACTGCTCACGAAATTGTCAGACATGATCTAGTTCACAGAAAAAGAACCCCTTGAATGAAGGGAAGGTAGACTGTATCCTCGTGAGGTAAGATCCACCTAGGCTACCAAAAATTCAAAGTGTAAATCATATTTCATATGCTTCCCCAAAGGGATATGTGGCTGTTTACCAGGGTTATCTTTTGGTTATGGGGGTAAAAATGTTCTGCCTATACAAACTCACACAGACACACACACACACGTATACACTATATACACACACACAACCACACACATACATGTATATACTAATGTACATGTGTTTATACATGTATGTGTATACATATATGTGTGTGGTTTTGTGTGCATAACATGAACTACAAACTTTATAGTCATGTATAAATGTAAACTTTATATATTAAAATATTTTATAAATTGCCCTTACATACATATATATGTATAAACTGGCAGGATGTGTGTATGCGTGCATAGATACAGAAGCCAACAGTTTCTTAAGCAGGCTACATGGCATCACAGGAAAAAGCTGTGTGGCAGATCCGGGCCACATGATCGTAGCTCTGACACTTAGCCTGATGTCTCCAGTCGATTCAAGGCACTTGCGTATCTGTTACCGATACAGATGCTGCATGCAACCTTTGGCAGTCCGGTACAGATAAACCACCTATCAGAACTTCAAGATTTTAAAGTGCATCTTGCTTTCTGAAGAGAATTATCCTTAGCGTTAAAAGCATCTTTCATCCTGCTGGGCCCTGGTGGAGACTGCTTGCTAGATTTTAGCCTTTCACCTACAATGAGACCTGAACTGCCATGATTAACTGGCTGTTATCTGACTCACCAAGCATGTATCAAGTGAAAGTCATATATAGGAGATCAAGGTCGAGCAAGTGGAGGCACCAAAACGCTACATCAGCAAGTGACTGACATTTCCAAGGCACATATCTGGAAGACTCCCTCTTTCTCCTCAAAATTATAGTCATATGGGGAAATCTATATAACTAGTTAATTGAGGAAGAAAGATAATTTGGGACTGTTTCCAAATGTTTTTTGTATTAATGGAAAATTCGGGGTGTGCTAAGGCCAACAGATCAAGAAATGGCAGCCACAGACATAGACTTTATTATAATCAGACTCCAAAAGAAGGGAATGCTCTATGCCATGCGATCATATAGGGAAGCCCCAAAGTCATAACTCTGGTAATATAGGAGAAGGGAATTTTTTGGGCAAGAGCTGGTATTGTGGTTTCCATGGAAAGAAACAGGTGAAGCTGAGGCAGGAAGGCAGGTTTAGGATTGGCTAGTTTGAATAATTCCAGCGGGCTCTATGGAATGGAGGCTGTGCCTAGTTGCCTGTTACCTGGCCTGGGGGTAACAAGGAAAAGTGTATCAAGGTCTAGGGTGAGAAAGCCAAATAAGGAGGTGGTTGGGGTGGTAGACTTTATATTGGTAGAATAGCATGCCTGTAGGAGGAGGGCTGCTCCTGAGGAGGAGTAAGGGAGAGACAAGGAGTCAGGAATTCCCAGCAATGTGACTCAAGCATATTACTAGGTGTCCAGATTCAGACATGTCAGACATATGCATTTAGGGCAGATATTAAAGCATCAAGTTCTCAGAAGCTAGACCCATAGTTGATACACACTATTCTAGAGAGTGTTTGAGTTTTTTTTTTTTTAATATTTGCCCATTAACTGGGTCACTGGCCCATAGAAAGAAAGAGCATTTGCCCATTCAAGGGTGCCTCTGAAAACGGTGTAAAGGGAACCCTGGTTTGCATAGCTTTGTGCTGTGTACCAGGGTTTCTACTTTGCCTGGAAAAGGAGATTGCTTGATGTACACAGATCTATGCTGATTCGTTAGGTAATAAGTTTTTCTAAATGGGCAGGAATTTGTCGCAGAAAAATAATGCTATAGCTACACGGCAAAGAATTGAGAGTAACAAATTACAAGATGGATAACAAAAGAGTGTGGGAAAGATGTATGCGGAACTGTGGGAGTGGTCAGAGAATGTGAAAAAAATCATATCTCATGTAAATGTTCATCAAAGACCAGGGAATGCTCTCAATACTCAGGCGGACTAGATTACCTGTACTGGGAGTGTTGGCGAGTTCCTTTGTCCAACGGGCTCCTGAGGAAAGCTGCCATGGCAATAGGGATGGAAGTTTTGTGTAGGCTCAGCAGCATCATTTGCCACTCAACAACCTTAATCTGGCTCTAGTCACTCTTGAGTGTCTTTATCAATTATCCATCACTATGAAAAGTAACCATCCCAAAACTTGGTGCCTCTATAATCACCATTTACTTAACTTCTGATTCTGTGGGTTAGATGGCACTTCTTTTTGTTTGAGATGATTTGGCTGGTTCTGCTTGTCTCTCTGATAAACTCCTGGTGCTCAGCTGGTGTCAGAAGATCTAAGATGGCCTCATTCACATTTCCAGCAGTTGCCAGGATGTTGGTTGAATTAACATGGGCAAATGGGCTACGTGCCACTCATCACATGCAGGCTATTCTGGGTTTCTCCACAAGGTGGCAGACATGTTCCAAAGTAGAAAGTGAGCAATCCTGAATTTGTTAACATCCTACTGGCCTAAGCAAATCAGAGACCTGCCCAGAGTAAAGAGAAAGACAACAGACTTCACTTGACATATATGAGGCCAACAAACATATGAAAAGAAGCCCATCATCACTGGCCATTAGAAAAATGCAAATCAAAACCACACTGAGATACCATCTCATGCCATTGAGATACTATCTCATGGCAATCACTAAAAAATCTGGAGCCAACAGATGCTGGAGAGGATGTGGAGAAATAGGAACACTTTTACATTGCTGGTAGGAGTGTAAATTAGTTCAACCATTATGGAAGACAGTGTGGCGATTCCTCAAGGACCTAGAAATAGAAATTCCATTTGATCCAGCAATCCCATTACTGGGTATATACTGAAAGGATTATAAATGGTTCTATTATAAAGATGCATGCACACGTATGTTCATTGCAGCACTGTTTACAATAGCAAAGACTTAGAAGCAACCGAAATGTCCATCAATGATAGACTGGACAAGGAAAATGTGGCACATATACACATTGGAATACTATGCAGCCATAGAAAATGATGAGTTCGTGTCTTTCATAGGGACATGGATGAATCTGGAAACCATCATTCTCAGCAAACTGACACTAGAGCAGAAAACCAAAAACTGCATGTTCTCACTCGTAGGCCGGTGTTGAACAATAAGAACATGTGAACACAGGGAGGGGAGCATCATACACTGGGGTCTGTTGGAGGGGCTAGAGAAGGGACAGTAGGGGATGGGTGATTTGGGGAGGGATAACATGGGGAGAAATGCCAGATATAGGTGACAGGGGGATGGAGGCAGCAAACCACCTTGCCATGTATGTACCTATGCAACAACCCTGCATGATCTGTACATGTATCTCAGAACCTAAAGTACAATAAAAAAAAAATTATTTAAATTGAATCTACAATGAAATTTGAAAAGATTTGACACAAATTACAATATTTTCTTCCAGTCAATGTATATGACATTTCCCTCTATTTATCCAGGTCTTATAATAATTACCTTTTTCCTCCCTGTTAGAATAGTAGTCACACATAGAATTATATAAATTTCTAGCATTGGTATGTTTCTCCTTATTCAAGGACATGAGCAGACTAACTCCCTTTATCATTTTCCAAGCCTATACGCTGCGATTTTCTTTTCACATTACATAAGCTATTACTATTGCTATTTTGTATGATAAATGATCGTTTAGATTTATGTAAGTATTGGCTATTTTATTTATTTTTATATCTCCAGTTTTCTTTCAGGCTATAGACACATACACATATGCACACACACACACATATATTTTTACTCAACTAATGCACTTTAGTATTTAACAACTGGTGATAATTATAGTTTTCATATATAAATTTTGTCTTTAAAATTATATATAGTTTAATTTTAGAGCATCATATGTTATTTGGTATAAATTTACAAGATGGACTTATTTAGCCAAGCTGACTTTTAAGTATTTTAAGTTATTCTATATTCTGCCAGCAGATCTACATCAACATTAACATTATTATTAATGTAGATTATTCCATTTTATTGATTGATCTTCCTTTGAAATATTAATTTTATTCTGTCTTAAAGATTTTTTTCTTTCAGCAATTTTACTATAATAATTCTAAATATGGATTTCTTTTATTTCTCCTGCTTGTTTCATGTAACACTTTTACTCTGGTTCGGTGTCTTACTTTTTAAAAAAGCACACACGATAATTTATATATTCTAATATTGCTTTTCCCTTTTCTCATTCTGCATCTTCAAGTAAATATATATCCAAGACAAATATATCTTGAAATCTCTCTTAAGAACTTTTTCCTTTTGTAGTTCTTTGGTTCATTCTGGGCACTTATTTTTCTTGACCATCTTTCTGTACATTTATTACTTGTTCATCTTTGGTGGGAACTGTATTTGCAATATTCTTTCCACAGATAAATTTAAGACCTTAAACAATTTTTTTTTCATACAGAGTTTATGTTTACTTTCACCAGAGGATACTAGAGTTCAACTCAATCCAATTTCAGGAAATGGGACTCATTAAAGCAGACCTACTTCCTAATTCTCTCTCTTACTTACAAAGGAGCACGTTTAGATCTCAACATGTAGCAATGTGGTTACCTAAGTATCATCACTCCTTAATGATTCCTGGGCTCCTATTTCTTTCCTCCTAATCCCAAGGGTCTCAAGAGTGCCTCTTTCTTTCTCTCAGTGATCTTTCCAGAGTTGGAAAATGTTGTCAGAAAAATGTATTCCATTTACTTGTTGCCTCTGACTTCTGTTGGATTCTGGACCAATAATGTTTACTGTCTTATACTCTCTCTGACACTTCCAAACTGTTATCCACAACTGTTGATTTTTATATGTGTGGTCCAGTTTTATCTAGTTTTTCTCTGGGAGAGATTAGTTTCTACTGTTTCCAAAAGTGGGTGTCCTTATTTTAAATCTATAATAAATAATATTATTTGTATTGGAGTTTAAAATATATATTTTACTAGAATGTTCATCGATAAAGAAATGAGATTTAAGAAAACATAGATTGAATGTGCCAGAAATGATGGCTATTTTGCAAATGCAGTTGGGTGAGAATGGCCATCAAGGAATGTATGAGGGTCCTGGGGAAGAGGCTCAAAATGGGGAATGTCACAGACATAGAGAGGATTAGGGTGATGATATTTAATTTACACAGCTGCAACAAAATATGACATCAAAAGGGCTTGTTAAAGCTGGTCACATTAGGCCAGGTGTGGTGGCTCAAGCCTGTAATCCCAGCACTTTGGGAGGCCGAAGCAGGCGGATCACGAGGTCAAGAGATCGAGACCATCCTGGCCAACATGGTGAAACTTCGTCTCTATTAAAAATACAAAAAAATTAGCTGGGCGTAGTGGCGTGCGCCTGTAATCCCAGCTACTCGGGAGGCTGAGGCAGGAGAATTGCTTGAACCCGGGAGGCAGAGGTTGCAGTGAGCCGAGATTGTGCCACTGCACTCCAGCCTGGCGACAGAGTGAGACTCTGTCTCAAAAAAAAAAAAAAGTTCGTCACATTAAAATACTCTTTAACAGCCTTTATTCTCTCTGTTAAAATTTTTTTAAAAATCAATAATCAACCCTTTTTTCTCTGTCCAAGAGTAATTAGTAACAAACATAGGGATAAAGAAGAATATAATATCATCTATGATTATCTCTGCATTAGAGAGTCAGTGACCCAGCTGAACAATTGAAGTTCTCTTCCCATAGGGATTTAGCCCTAATAAAGTTAAAAATGAAATTGTAGGGAATGTAAGCTCTCTCCTTTCTATCTTGCATGTTCTGCACTTGTACCCCAAAACCTAAAATGCAATAAAAAAATAAATTAATTAAAAATAAAAATAAATAAATAAATCTCACATTTTATGAAAAGTAGAAAAAAGCCCTTGGCTAAGTGGGCCAATCTCCACCTCACACCATCTCCATCATATGCATCAAGCCTGGGTCGGAGAAGACGTCGGAGTGGAAATAAACTGTAGTGTTACTCTAGTGAGGTTCTCCACCAGGGAGTGTGAAAAGGAGGATTAAATGTTCTCCATTAACATCTTTTAGAATTTTTTTTTTTTTTTCAGAAAAAAAATTGGATTTAGTCTGTTTCTACTACCAGACAATAAATTATTTGAATATTGGAACAGCTATAAAAAATTCTTCACCTCTTACCCCTTAAATCGTTTAATACTTAATATGATAAAGACATGTTTGTTGAAGTGTGGAAGGAAAGAAGAATGGAAGGAAGATACGGACATTACACATCTACGGATGACAGGCTGCAGAACAATACTGAAAAAAGTCTTGCCTTTGTGTAACTCACTGTCACTCAGTATAATACAGATGCAGAAAGACTAATACTAAATGTACGGTACACCTTAATTTCTTCTGCATGTTCTTCCTATTCCCCAGGACATATTCTCCTTCTTCGATCCTATTAATAGTGTTAATAATGCAGTCATTTGTTTTGGACTATGGGTTTCTTAATTATGGCCATTTATCCAAGTTTTATATTAGGTATTTTGGTGGCAAGGAACAATTACACATTCACATTACCTTTAACATATTAAAACTGAGGTCCCAATCATGGTTTTGGTGCTAAGGCTTGCATGTTTTAGTGTCTCTGTCTCTCTGGCATCTCCCAGCATCATTTCCAACAATGCTCTGCTAATTCCCTCACCTTCTTTATCCTCTTGATCTTATTTACACTGTTATTTCATGCCAAGCTACAACACAAATGGCTGGATGATTCTTCTTAGGTTAATTTTCCACTGGTGGACCAATCAAACCAGGATTATGTGGGATTTCTGCTACTATGCCGTCATCAATGTCAAAATGTTTAAGATATCTTTTATACAATAAACTAATGGGACTAAGACCTCAACATTTATTAGACAGCAGATAATTTCACTCAAGTCCAAAAGCACAGACAAAAAAATCAATTAATAGTACAATGCAATAAAACTATAAACATTTCCTTAGGATTATAATGCAAATGTAACAAGAATCCTAACGATGTTTTACATATTTGAACCTGAAATAGAAGGGCCAATAAAATATTAGCATAGAGAAAGCAAATTGTTTGAGATAACTTTGTATAGCTGAAAAGTGTTTGAGGAATCTTTCCAAATGCACTGATTAGTGAAATTAAAACTGAAATATTCTGTGCTAAATGGATAATAATAAGCTTAAGGGTAAAGTTGTTCCTAATTGAAAAACTTGCCCTTAAGAGAAAAGTAATACTTAATTAAGGAGAACAAAAGTAGCACAAAATTCTTAATATTTTTAGAAAACTATAAAGAAACACTATTGTGCTTTAAAACTGAACTAAAGGAAAAAATTTAACTCATGGGAACTACTATACTCAGATTCCTGTATTGTAAACATGATTAAAACAACTTAGAAGTTTAGAGTGATTGACTTACAAACTAATGTATCTCAAAATACTGTTTATTTTGTTTGTATGTTTTTGTTTTCATTTGTTGTTGCTCACAAACAATTATTAAGAATGCCGGGCCGGCCATGGTGCCCCACCCTGTAAATCCCAGCAATTTGGGAGGCAGAGGCAGGTGGATCAACTGAGGTCAGGAGTTCAAGACCAGCCTGGCCAACATGGCAAAACCCCAGTCTCTACTGAAAGTACAAAAAAATTAGCCGGGCATGGTGGCGGGTGCCTGTAATCCCAACTATGCAGGAGGCTGAGGCAGGGGAAGCCAGAAAGTGGAGGTTGCGGTGAACAGAGCATGATTGCACCATTGCACGCCAGCCTGGGCGACAAGAGTGAAACTCGTCTCAAAATTAAAAAAAAAAAAAAAAAAAAAAGAATGCTAGTTATTTGATTTTGCTTTATAAGCTATTTCTGATTATTATATTATATGTTAGGCTGGCACAAAAGTAAGTGCGGTTTTTGTATTACTTTTTTTTTTTGAGATGGAGTTTCGCTCTTGTTACCCAGGCTGGAGTGCAATGGTGTGATCTCGGCTCACCGCAACCTCTGCCTCCTGGGTTCAGGCAATTCTCCTGCCTCAGCCTCCTGAGTAGCTGGGATTACAGGCACGCGCCACCATGCCCAGCTAATATTTTGTATTTTTAGTACAGATGGGGTTTCACCATGTTGACCAGGATGGTCTCGATCTCTTGACCTCGTGATCCACCCGCTTGTATTACTTTTAATAGCAAAACCACAGTTACTTTTGCACCAACCTAATAATTGATACACATTAAGATAATCATGTAATTCCACATATTTTGTGTGTTATTTTACAGGTTATCTTAGAACATCTTCAAAAGTGCTCAAATAAAGTAAATCATCATAGAAAAGTAGTCATAGATCTTGTTTGTTTGAGGCTCTCTCTCCCTGTTGCCCAGGCTGCTGGATTGCAGTGCTGTGATCCTGGCTCACTATTAACTTCTGCCTCCCGGGTTCAAGCAATTCTCATGCCTAGCCTCCTGAGAAGCTAGGATTACAGGCGTGTGCTACCATGCCCAGATAATTTGTGTGTTTTTAGTACAGATGGGACTACACCATGTTGGCCAGGCTGGTCTGGAACTCCTGCCCTCTAGTTATCTGCCTGCCTTGGCCTCCCAAAGTGCTGGGTTACAGGCCTAAGCCACCATGCCTAGCTGATCATACACCTTTATTAGGTAACATCTTTATTAGCTGAGAAAAAAAAGACACAACAGACATTATCCAATAAGTGCAACCTAGATATTGACTCCGATATCTGAGTTCATATTCTTTATTATAAATGTCTTTCAATACGAAACCAATGCACATCAGTAGCTGAAAATCATTTTGTTCCTAATATTGCATATGTTTGTAATTAGTTAGGAAGAAAAAGAATCAAGCACAGGAAAAAGTGTCACCATGCATGATAATAATGCCCATAAGCACACTACAGAAAACCTTACAATGTTAATCAACATTTTTATTTTCCTTTAATTTCAAAGTTTCTTAGAGCTAAATAGATAAATATTGCTACAAACTAATGTAAATACTACTTTTAATGAAAATTCTTCATAATTTATTCAAGCTGCCCTTTCAGAATAGTAAAAATTATAGGCTCTGAAAATTATTCCCAGGCGTGGAGAAAACAATCATCAGTGTTATGAACAGAGTTGTTTAACAAATCAAAAGTTTGAGAGCATACTCTCTAATGTTCTACTTCCATAATTTTTTTTTACATGTTTGATGTCAGATTGTGTTCATTTGAAGTTTATAATCAGCAAAAAAAGTGTTTCTGGATTTTCTAAGAAACTTGTAAGAGCTTATATGAGATGCCAGGGTCTTGAAAAAAAAAAAACAAACAAAAAAGAAAAAAATTAAACTAATCTCTAAAATAAAAATTTAAATACTGTGTTCTTCAGGGCTAGGGAGCCCAAGTGGGATAAACAAAGCTGCTTATATTTTACTTGCAAAATTATCTTATTTGCTTAAAAATTAGTATATGATATTTTACCCGATATTTCAAAAATAGATCAGATTGACTCTCTCCAAGGAAATATGAAACTTTTGAACTGTTCACAAACTGTGATCATAAAATTCAGAGTGCTAAGTGTTTCTTTGCTTAGGATTCTATAAATATTTATGAGGTATTGTACACAGAACTATTCAACAAGAATTTCACATTTGAATACACTAAGCAAATGCTTCTTCCCTTGTTCTCAAAGTATGAATAATCTGATACAATAATGTATTTTTATGTAAAACATATGTTATAAATGTCATCATCTTCAAGGTGAATCATATTCTTTATTGTAGCTAAATTTTAAATTCTAATAAAAGAAAATCATCAAAAACTAAGAAATATTTCATAGTTTTGTGTTTTTCACCAAATTATTTTTACTTGGTTTACACTGCAGAGTCAAGTATTTTTTAAAGGAAGAAATAAGCATTAAGAAGAAAATTACATTATT
This sequence comes from Callithrix jacchus, assembly GCF_049354715.1. Taxonomy (NCBI): domain Eukaryota; kingdom Metazoa; phylum Chordata; class Mammalia; order Primates; family Cebidae; genus Callithrix; species Callithrix jacchus. The sequence continues at coordinate 47,352,019 of NC_133519.1, forward strand.
GTATTGTAAACAATCACCTCTATACGAGTATAACTGTTCACCCTTCCTGTTCATGAGAATCACTGTTTGTGACATAATATGCAGCATTAAAATATGAGGAACTCAAAGGTATTATAACATTGTGGAAACTACTTTAGTTTACTTGTCGAATCTGTTTCTCAGAACGATCCAGCGCTGAGTGAATCCATGTTGCCTAGGCCGGATCCCAGTGTGTTTACAGAGAAAATAGGAGAATGAAGCTTTAGCATACTTGGCCAAGAGGGTGAGCAGGGTTGAATCTAGCCTCCCCTTTGCTGAGTCCAGCACTCTAGGAGGGCCATGACCACACAAAAGGGATTTCCTTTTTACATTTTCACAAAAGTGCTGTGTGAGCCGGGGGCATCTTTATGTGAAATAGAGTTAAATAAGAAGAAAATTGCTTTCAATTAAACTGGGCTAGGCAAGGAAATGCATATGAAATATATCCTGCTGTCTACTAAAATATTCTAAGTAAATATTTAATGTAAAAAGATAGTGGTAGGGGAACTAATGATGAGGCTGTGTCTATAAGAAAGATGGTGTGCCTCTAGTCTAGGCATGAAAGGGGGGAGCATACCTAGATTACCTAAATACCTTGGCAGGGCGTGAGGCAGTAAGTTGGCTAAAGACAGGATTCCATCTGTCCATCAAATGTCTTTTTTGAAGGGAAGACAAAGGAAATAAAGATTTTTGACAGGAATTAGTGTTCATTAGAAAAAAAAGAATTTTATATTATTCTGGATTTTATGATTAATGGATCTTTAAACACATTTTAATTTAATAAAATATTTTTTGATAGAAATTAATGTATATTGTGCAATGCATAACATGTAAGTTGAAAAAATGTCTTTATGAAATAAAATGCAAATCATTAAATTGTTTCTAGATTTCCTATGACTTAAAAAATAGCCTTTTATTTCTGTTAATCTTTGGGATTCTTGTCATACATTTTTAATAATGTCATTTAGTTTAGTAAATAAAATACTTTATTACAAAAAAAGATTTTTATTAAAGAATGGATAAAAGAATTTTTTATCACTCTTCTTAAAATCAATTCTATATTTCAATGACATTTTCTTTAAAGATGTTTGCATAACATTATTTAATTTTCGATTTTATGTTATTTTATTTATTTTTTGAAACAGAGTCTTGCTCTGTCACACAGGCTGGAATGCAGTGGTGCAATCTCAGCTTACTGCAACCTCCTCCACCCAGGCCCAAACGATTCTTGTGCCTCAGCCTCTTGAGCAGCTGAGATTACTGGTGGTCGTCACCACTCCTGACTAATTTTTTTTATTTTTAATAGAGATGGGGTTTCACCATGTTGGCCAGGCTGGTCTTGAACACCTGACTTCAAGAGATCCCCCCAACTCGGCCTCCCAAAGTGCTGGGATAACAGGCATGAGCCACTGCACCTGGCCTAATTTTCAATCTTAGATGTTTTCTATTAATATTTTAATACCTTGAATAAATTAACTAATAAATATTTCCTGATCCACAATAAATCTTTTTAAGTTACCACTTACGATTATAATTTTTCTTTGTAATTAAATTCCTAGTGTCTTAATTATTATTTTCTGTTGTTCTTCTAAAAATATGAGAAAGATGACTTGATTCTCTAAGATTAATTAAGTACCGCTTTCTCAATTTCTTATTGAAAATTACTCAGAAATGTGCCTTTCTTTAATTTCTGAATATACAATGATTGATTTGACCATATTAGTCAGAATTGTTCACTAATCCAACAGCATTCTGTGCATATGAAAAAAAATCTTATCAGAAAACACATGTTTATTGTTAAAATAACACATTATAGTATAATAATACATTAAAATATAAATATATTTTAAAAGATGGTTCATCACATTTTTATATTCAGAAGCTTTTAAATACATTATATAAAGCAATGCACTGTCAAAAATGAAAAGAAGAAAACGAATACTGAACACTCTCCAGTGGATTTTGTAAACTTTTTTACTCTCCAACTTTGTGTGTGTTATTTTTTCCCCCGTGGACACTAAAGATATTTTTAAATGCAGTAAGGTAAAAAAAATAATTCCTCAGTCAAAGAGAAACCTAAACACTTTAATGAAAATTCTAAAATGAAACAAGATATGGGGAGCAGAATAAGGTAAAAATAATAACAATAACCAAATAAATCAGATAAATTCATCTATGTGAAAATTTTGATAAGCACTTTTCTAAAGAATTCAGGCCAAAGTTTAATCATCCAAGGGATGTCTGTACACCCATGTTTACTGCAGCACTCTTCACAATAGCCAAGATTTGGAAGCAACCTACGCGTCCATCAACAGACAAATGGATAAAGAAAATGTGACACATATATGCAATGGAGTCCTATTCAGCCATAAGACACATAAGGAAATCCTGTCATTTGCAACAACATGGATGGAACTGGAGGTCATAATGTTAGCTGAAATAAGCCAGGCACAGAAAGACAAACTTTTTCTAAATGATTTGTGAAAGCTAAAAATTAAAATAATTGAACCCATGGAAACTTTGAGTATTATAAAATGATGGTTACCAGATATTGAGAAGGGTGGTGGAGGTGGGAGAGGAAAGTGGGGATGGTTAATGGATACAAAAATATAGTTAGATAGAATAATAAGAACTAGTGTCTGATAGCACAACAAGGTGACCACAGTCAACAATATATTGTACATTTTTTAATGACTAAAAGATTATAATTGGGTTGTTTTAACACCTAGAAAGGATACATGCTTGAGGTGACACATTTGCCCTGAGGTGATTACTACACATTGTATGCCTGTATCAAAATATTTCATGTATCCCATAAATATATGCACCTACTATATACCCATAAAAATAAATAATAAAATAATAAATGCATATGGAAAACATGTATAATTATCTTTGACACCCAAATTATGATGATGACTAATAGCATGTGTATATTCTCCTTCAGCCAATGCTGGTAGGAATGGAAAACGGTGTAACCTGTTAGGAAAACTATGTTTTCTAAACATTTAAACAGATACGTAGCAAATCACGCAGCCATTCTACGTGCAGCATTTACTGTACAGGAGAGAAATCTGGTGGCTGTTCTTACCTTCAAGTCATTTCCAGCCCAGCAGCTAGATACATAAATAAACACCTTTTCCAGCCCAAATTCTTGAGTCACCACCAGCCTTCACATTTTCTGAGCTGAGTATCTAGACATTATGGAGTATAAATAGTTATTCTTGCTGAATTGTATCTGAGTTCCTGATTCACAGAATCTGTAAGCAGATACAATATTGTTTTAAGTCACTGACTTTTAGGGTAGTTTGTATTTAGTAACATTAGCAACTCTGTAATATAGTGACTATTTTAATTTCAGTATTTATACTTTTTTTTTTTTTAGGATTTACAGTATTAAAAAAAATACTCAAGATTTGGATTTAAATATAGGCAGAAATTTTTGGATTCCCAGATGTTTGCAACTCTTTAAGCATGTCAATAAGCATGATTAAAAATGGTAGGATTATTTTCATAAAGTCTGTCACTGTAAAAATAATGGAAAAGTCTGTTTCTCTATGTGAGAACAGCTGCTGGCTTAAAGAAGTTAGGGTTGAACATATTTAATGCAAAACTAATAATGGCTTATTTAAAATACATTATTGCTTTGTTTATTCTTTCCAATGACAGGTGCAAAACAAATATGCCTTTATTTAGAATTCAGAGATTAAATAGTGTATTGAATATGCTGTCTTGAACTGTTTTAGATAACAGCACTGTTCTTTCATGCACCACAGATAACAAAATGAAAATACAGAATTTGAGGATGTGTATAGGGAAAAATTCAAGTTCCAGTTTCTGAATATAGTTTCCCTTCCTTCCTTCCTTTCCTTTCTTTTCTTTTCTTTCCCTCTCTTTCTCTTTCTTTTCTTTCCCTCTCTTTCTTTCTCTCTCCCTTTCTTTCTTTCTCTCTCCCTTTCTCTCTCTCCCTTTCTTTCTCTCTTTCTCTTTCTCCCTCTCTTTCTTTCTCCCTTTCTCTCTCTCTCTCTTTCTTTCTTTCTTTCCTCTTCCTCTTCCTTTTTTTCATGGAGTCTTGCTCTGTCGCCCAGGCTGGAGTGCAGTGGTGCCATCTCACAATCTCAGCTCACTGCAACCTCCGCCTCCCGGGTTCAAGCAGTTCTCCTGCCTCCGTCTCCTGAGTAGCTGGGACTACGGGCACATGCCACCATGCCTGGCTACTTTTTTTGTATTTTAGTAGAGATGAGGTTTCACTGTGTTTCCCAGTCTGGTGTTGAACTCCTGAGTTCAGGTAATCAGCCTGTTTTGGCCTCCCAAAGTGCTGGGATTACAGGCATGAGCCACTGCGCCTGTCCGATTTTACTGCTTTTCATCAATTATGGTGGCATAGTTGGCTTAGTTAAGGACTGATGATATTACAAAATCGAATATCTTTGACACCATATTATCCCATTAAGTAGCATCTGCTATATACTTTCATCAACAATCTCACAGTAAACCAGATCACTCTGGAAAAACGCATAAAAACATAGCTAGTAACTTACTTCTTAATTGATACTAAAGACCAAAATACAGAATTTATACAGCCACCAGAATGCATATTCTCTTTTTTAACATGTTTTATTTTCACTAATGCTTGAATACACACTTTATTCATAAGAACTGGTTCCAAATATTTTTTATTCTATCAGAATTCAAATTCAGTGTCAACATATAATCCTTTGGAAACATTGAGAATTATTAAAAATAATTTTAAAAACATTCTATTTTTTAAAATTTAAAACATCTTAAAATTAATGAGAATACTTACATAAGGGCTTCTAAAGGAAACAACTTTGAAGAGGAAGCCTTACAGTACATTTTTTTTTTTTTATGAGATGGAGCTGATTGTAGGGAAAACTGTGGGAAGAGCAGGAATGAAAGCAAATGCAAAGACCATAAGGTAGGAAAGGGTTTGTGACATGGAAAGAACTCGAGGAGGCAGATACTGCTGGAGAAAAGTGAGTAAGAAATAGAGTTGATAATAGAGTGAGCACTCATCTAACCATTTTTAAATTTTAATTCATTTTTACTAATTTTGTATTAACATTAATTTGAGGAATTAAAAATTACTCAATTGGCTAGAATCTTCTCTCTTCATTTTTTTTTTTTTTTTTTTTTTTAGAAAGAAAGAGACAGAGAAAGGAGGAGAGGGAACAGGAGTCTTGCTCTATTGCCCAGGCTGGAATGCAATCTAAAAATAGGTTTTAGATTGCATTCCAGCCTGGGCAATAGAGCAAGACTCCATTAAAAACCTCTTTTATGCTGATAATTGTGCTTAACAATGAAGACAGGGAGGATTAAGGGAAGAAAATAACAAACAAACAGCCAACCAATATTTTATTTAAGTCTGTGAAATGCTGTGCAAATGCTGAAGAGTGATTTACTTCCAATTATGTGGTCACTTTCAAAATAGGTGTAATGTAGTACTGAGAAAAATGTATGTTCTGTGGACCTGCGGTGAAGAATTCTATAAATATTCAGAGTTTACCTGTACCAGGTCTGAGATCAAATCATAGGTGTCCCTGTTAATTTTCTATCTCATTGATCCATCGAATATTAACAATGTGGTGTCAAAGTCTCCTGCTATTATTGTGCGGGAGTCCAAGTCTCTTTATAAGTCATTAAGAACTTGTCTTATGTATCTGGGTGTTCCTATATTGGGTTCACATATATTTATGATCATTGACTCCTGTTGTTGCATGGCTCCTTTTACCATTATGTAATGTCCTTCTTTGTTTCTTTTAGTCTTTGTTACTATTAAAGTCTATTTTGTCAGAGACGAAACTTACAGCTCCTGTTTTTTTTTTTTGTTTTTGTTTTTGCTCTCCATCTGATTGGTGAATCTTTCTCCAACCCTTTGTTTTGAGTCTTTGTGTGTCCTTGCTTTTGAGATGGATCTGGATACAGCATACTGATGGGTTTTGACTTTCTATTCAATTTGCCTGTCTGTGTCTTTGATTGGGGCATTTAATCCATTTAAATTTAGAATTGATATTGATATTTGTGTGTCATTTAATGCTATCTGGCTATTTTGCCTATTAGTTGATATAGATTCTTCATTATGGAGATACTCTTTACCTTTTGGTAAGTTTCTGGAATGACTGATACTGGTTGTTCCTTTCTGTGTATAGTGCTTCTTTCAGAAGCTCTTGTAAAGCAGGCCTGGTGGTGACGAAATCTCTGAGTGCTTGCTTGTTCGCAAAAAATTTTATTTTTCCTTCATTTATGAAGCTTAGTTTGGCTGGATATGAGATTCTGGGTTGAAAATTCTTTTCTTTGAGGATATTGAATATTGACCCCCACTCTCTTCTAGTTTGTAGGGTTTCAGCTGAGAGATCTGCTGTGAGTCTGATAGGCTTTCCTTTATGGGTAACCTGACCTTTCTCTCTAGCTGCCCTTAGAATTTTCTTCTTTATTTCAACCCTGGTGAATCTAGCGATTATGTGTCTTGGGGTTGCTCTACTTGAGGAATGTCTTTGTGGTGTTCTCTGTATTACCTGAAGTTGATTATTGTCCTGCCTTACTAGGTTAGGAAAGTTTTCCTGAATAATATCCTGAAGAATATTTTCCAGCTTGGATTCATTCTCTTCATGACATTCAGGTATACCTATCAAATGTGAATTAGGTCTTTTCACATACTCCCATATTTCTTGGAGACTTTGCTCATTCCTTTTTACTCTTTCTTCTCCAATCTTGTCTTCTCGTTTCATTTAAGTTGGTCTTCGACCTCTGACATCCTTTCTTCTGCTGATCAATTCAACTGTTAAAACCTGTGCATACTTCGTGGAGTCCTTGTATTGTATTCTTCAGTTCCATTAATTCACTTATATTCCTCTCTAGATTGTCTATTCTCGTTAGGATTTCATCAAACCTTTTTTCAAGGTTCTTAGTTTCTTTACATTGGGCTAGAACATGTTCTTTTAACTCACAGAAGTTTCTTATTATCCACCTTCTGAAGCCTAATTCTGTTATTGGAATGCACTCATTCTCCATCAGGCCTTGTTCTCTTATTGATGAGGAACTGTGATCCCTTGTAGAGGGAGAGGCATTCTGATTTTGGGTATTCTCAGCCTTTTTACCCTGGTTTCTTCGCATCATTGTAAATTTATCCATCTGTCATCTTTGTAATTACCGACTTTCAAATTAGGTTTCTGAGTGGATGTCCAACTTGTTGATTCCCAGCGCCAGAATCTGAGCAACCTACTGTACCAGCTAAAACAGCAGCGTTAAGATTCGTGGTACTTTTCTACCTGGGAATCTCCAATCTGGCTTCCCTCTTGAGTTCCTTCTTCAATTAGCTGAATGGGTGACTCTGCCTTTCCGGAGCTCCAAACGTTGACCAAAAGGGGACCCAGTCCTATGTACTCTGCACCAAGAACCGCCGTGCCGAGGCGCTGGCAAAATTGCCATGCTGGCCACAAGAGTCGCGCTGGCGACCTGAGGGCTCCTCCGCTGGGAATCTCCTGGTCGGTGAGCAACAAAAATTTGTCTGAAAGTGTGGCGTCCTCTCATTCTCTGCACTTTCACTGGGAGCTACAATCCTGAGCTGCTAGTAATCAGCCATCTTGGATCTCTCTTACAGTACATTTTAACAAAAGCAGTGATGGTAACTTAAGCTAAAGATTATTTTTGGTATTTGAATTTCAGTTACATTTCTATGTTGTAAAACCTTGAAAACATTAATAATTAACTACAACCTTGCTTCACACTGATTTCAACAAAGATATCTAATCGATCAATGGACTAAATCACATCAAATATGGCACATGACTCAGCCTCATAGGATAGTAGTATCAATGTTGACAATGGAGATGGCTTCAGCATTGATGCTGGTAGTAACAGCCTCATCAATATCACTGGGTAAACATGCCAGTTCTATTACCAGTCCTTTTGACTGTACTAAGTGATAGACAACAATATCTGTCTAAGAAATCTCATAAAATTGCTTTTAAGATTCAGGAGATAATAAATATTAGTTTTTTGGAGGGGTTATCTTTGGAATAAAAAAATATAGAAAAAGAAGAGTTTGGTATGATTATGACTATGTTGATAATAGTTTTTATTTTTTTTGAACAAAATCACAAAATAATTTCTAAAAAGGTTTTTTTTCTTGCTATCACTTTTCAGAAAGCATTACAGAAAGAAAAGCCAAATGATACCCTTCAAACTGAGGCTTATTTCATGTTGCAAACCCTGCAACTCCTTTGGAATTAAATCTATAATAGTGTCCTGGTATTTAATGTTATTTTACTTTTCCTTTCTGTCTCTTCTGTTTTTAAGCAGGCTTTCAGACTAGCATTCAAAGCCAATTGAACAAGGAGATGAAAGTTTACAGAGATATAGAGGGAAGGAAAGAAAAGCTTTGTTGATAGCAGTTATAGAAAAGAATAGATTGAAACAACTAGTCAAACAGAACTAAAGAAAAGAGAAACCATCAGCCTGGAGTTGAAGGGACAGACAGTAATATTGAGTATATATGACTACCATTATAGTGGCTCAAAGTTTGACTATAAAGTGTTTAAAAATGAATATAATATTGTCATGTTTAGAAGTTTTAGGACAGGAAGAAGAGGGTTTTTAAAAAATTATTTCTGATATTATAGTATATTCTCAAATATTCAGAGGGACAAGGCTCTCTCCTCTTCCCTCCTGCTGTCTGCCTTCAGGCTATTTCACTGCTCATTAGCACCTTCACCATAGAGTGGGCCAGGAAATAAAAGAGCTGAAACAGGAGTCAGTCAATTACAGTTCTCATTAGGGGCTCTGGCAAAAAATCTATAGGTGGGTGGAGTCTGAATCTAATAGCTAAAGAGAGATGTGGGGATTATTCATGGTATTCTCTTGTCCAAATCATTCTGCTCCCTGAATATCAGAGATAATTGCATGTTGACTGCATTGTAATACATTTCCATAGCAATTACTGACATGTTTGCAGAAGGGAAACAAAGCAAGAGGGTAAGGTAATTATCTAGGTCAGTGGTTCTCAAACTTGAGCTTCCATCAGAATCACCTGCAGAGCTTTTTTTTAAAAAGAAAATTATTGGGCTCCACCCATAGAGTTTCTGATTAAATAGGTGTGGGTTAGTGCCCAAGAATATGAATTTCTAACCAATTCCTTGGTGATTCTGCTGCTGCTGATCCAAGGACTATATTTCAAAGACCAGTGATCTACATAATTCAGAAAACGTTACACAGTTGCTAACAAGCAATATAATTGACTGATTTTAATTTTGCCCCCTCATAGGATTTAGGAATCATTATGTGATTTCTTGCAAGAATTCTGGCAGCTATGCCATCATTTTTGGACGTATCCTGAATTATACATAGAAAAAGAACGCTGAGTTTCCATTCAACTACTACAATCACGTCCTAAAGTATAATGGCAAAAACATGTAATATTTAGAGATTTGCTTTCATTTTCATTCTATGGGGGCATATTGTTTTCGACTGCAAACTGTTAATTTATCAATTAAGTCTCTTGAAGGAATACTTTTTCTTTTGCTTTGTTTTAAATTATCCAAGTAGCATATAATATTTGAAAAAGAAACGTATATAAGTCAAAAGAAAAATGTAAAAGTCTCCTATTCTACCAAATGCATCTTCTTATTCTGGAGACATGTAAATGTATACTGCTACTCATATGGAAACATACATTAAAAAATATACCAGCATATATTGATTTTTAGTAAATTATACATGATTATCATGTTAAGAATATTATAGAATCTTATATAAATTACTTTATCTTTTATTAATGTTAACATTCTGTTGTGAATGTAGCAAACTGTCTATTGCCCCCTTTATTCATTCTCAAATTTCATTAACATACCTGTAAGATAAGCTTTTCTTGTGGCTACCCAGAGTAGATTTTATTTTACTTTTTATCCTGATTTGCAGTTTGTCACGGTCATATGACAAATTCTGAATAATTGGAAGGCATTCTAAGTGTATAAAATTTCCCAGAACTAGCTTTAGAACACTAAAAATATTACCAGTATCAGAATAATCTGGAAGGCTTGTTTAGACAAAGTGGAAGGCCCCATCCCCAGTTTCTGATTCAAAAAGACTGGTATGAGGCCTGAATATCTACATTTCAGACAAGTATCCAGATGATGCTGACTTGCTGGTTCACAGGCTTTGAGAACCAGGGACTCTGAGGAAGAAGATGTTACTTCTCCTTCCCTTTGTTCTTCCCGATGCCTATAATGTAGCTGCTACTGTGTAAGCACAAGCAGCCAATATGGTACATGTGATGAAACCCACATTTGGAGGATGGCAGAACAATAAGATCTCTTGTTAATGGGACCTCACTACTATCTCTGCATTCTCTGCTTTTGTGAGAGAAGTAAATTTTATTGTGTTCTCTCTCTTGCAGTCATACGTATGTGGATTGTGTGAACTTTGGTTAATGTAAATACACATAAAAATATATTATTTTCAATGCTGCTTAATATAGATAATTTTATGATTATCTTATTTCTTTTTTAATTAACAAATAATAATTGTATATATTCATGGGGTACAATGGAGTATGTTTTTAAATGTGCTGTTGCTTTATAGAGACAGGCTTTCTATTTTTTCTATTTTTTTCTAATTACACACAATTTGCCAATAAAGATTTAAAAATATTACTTTGAGTAACTTCAGTATGAATTGTAAACATGAGCTGAGAAGTTAAGGCGTGTGCAGTTTTATTTTATGTTTATTTCTTTCTTTGTAGAGACAGAATATCACACTGTCATCTAGGCTGGTACAGTGGTGCTATCATGGCTCACTACGGCCTTGAACTTCCAGGCTCAAGTGATCTGCTTGCCTCAGCCTTGCAAGTAGCTGTACCCACAGGTGCACACCACGAGCATAGCTTTTTTTTTTTTTTTTTTTTAATTTTTGTAGATACATGGTCTTCCTACATTGTCCAGGTTGGTCTTGAACTCCTGGGCTCAAGTGATCCTCCCGCCTCTGCCTCCCAAAATGCTGATATTATAGGCATGAGCCACCACACCCAGTCTGGCAGTTAGATTTAAGATACAAATTGCCAAATACTTCCCATATTTTTGTACTAAATCGTACTACCAAAGAAAACTATGTATTAACAATTGTCTCATAATTTTGCCCAAATTATAAACATCTACAACGGCAGTATTTCATGACATTTAACTAGGCAGTAACTGCTGTCAAAAGACTCAGGTTTAAATCCCAAATTTAAATCCCAATTGTACCAGTTTCTAGTTATGTAACCCTGGGAAGTTAATCTCTCCATTCTTTAATTTCTGCACCTCACTCATTTACTCAACAATCCAAAATATATTGAGCAACCTTTTTAGGCCAAACTCTCCCTTGTTAATTGACAAGATACTTGAGAACAATTAAGGCATTAATTTTGCTTTGTAAAGACTAAACCAGATAACCTACTGAAAGGGCTTTATAAAGTACCTAGGACACACCAGTTGTACAAAATCAAGGCTAGCTAATATTATAGGACTGTTTGGCACCTTTGTGTTTATTAATATTTAGTTTCATTTATTTAATCGAAAGTGAGATGACACATTTTTTTAACTTTTATTTTAGGTTCATGGGTACAGGTCCCATCTTGTTATATAGGTAAACTCATGTCACAGAGGATAGTTGTATGGATTGTTTCATCACCAGTAACTAAGACTAATAGCCAGCAGTTATTTTTTTCTGATTCTCTTCCTCCTCTCACCCTTCACCTTCAAATAGTCTCTGTTGTTCTACCCTTCGTGTCCATGTATTCTCATAATTTAGCTCCAACTACTAAGTGAGAACATGCAGTATTTGCTTTTCTTGTTTGTTCAAGGAAATCTGTTTCTTTCTGGTTCAGTCTGGGTTGGATATATGAGTCCTGTAATTTTCCCTCATCTTTTAGGTTTTCCAGTTTACATGCATAGAGGTGTTCATAGTAATTTCTGATGGTTGTTTGCATTTCTTTTTGATTAGTGGTAACATCCCCTTTGTAATTTCTGATTGTGTTTATTTGGATATTCTCTCTGTTCTATCTTATTACTTTTGCTAGTGGCCTATATCTCTTATTAGTCTTTTCACAGAACCAAATCCTGGATTCATTGATCTTTTAAATGGTTTTTCTTTTCTCAGTCTCCTTCAGTTCAGCTCAGATTTTGGTTATTTTGAGATGGAGTCTCTCTTTGTTGCCCAGGTTGTAGTGCAATGATATGATCTCGGCTCACTGCAACCTCCACCTCTCGGGTTTAAGTGATTCTTCTGCCTCAGCCCCCTGAGTAGCTGAGATTACAGGTGTGTGCCACCACTTCAGGCTAATTTTTGTATTTTTAGTAGAGACGGGGTTTCAACTTGTTGGCCAGGCTGTCTCGATCTCCTGGCCTCATGATCCACCCAGCTCAGTCTCCCAAAGTGCTGGGATTACATACCTGAGCCACCGCACCTGGGCTTGTTCTCATTATTTGCAAAGAACCTTTTGATTTCTACCTTAACTTTGTTATTTCCTCAAAAGTCATTCAGAAGCATGTTGTTTAATTTCAGTTAATATATCTGTATTTTCTAACTAAAACTGACATTTTACAATCTCAAATTCCATGACTTGTTCATCCTATTGAAGAATTTTTGTATCTATTTTGTGCATTTTATATCTCTTTTTATTTACTTTAGTTTTTTTTCAAATTGACTCTAGTTTTGTTCTATTGTTGAGAAACTTTCTTTTCAATTGTAAAGTTTTTTGTATAATTTTATAGTTAATTTTAAATATAACTTTAAATGATTGATAGTAACTGACCACTGATCAATCACAGAAATGTCTCTCAAAAGAGAAGAGTATAATTTTAAAACAGACTGTGAATGGTTATTAAAATATTAGGTTGAACTGTATGAAATTACTGATAGTCAATTGTTTCTGATTAGCATAAATGGAAATTTTATGTATCTAGCATATTTAATTTATATTTTGTAGATGTTTATGTCAAAATTTTGTTCTTACTAGTTTATTTTCCTTAATGAATGTCTCATATTTCTTGTTACACAATATCATAAAATTATTTTCAATCTGTTGGGAGAGTTAGATATACAAGTGAGTATCTTTTATTTAAAATGTTTGGGGTCAGAGGTGTTTCAGGTTTTAGAATGTTTACATACATACAGTGAGATACCTTGATATGTTATGTGTTTAAATCCTAAGTGTAAACATAACACTAATTTGCATTTCATAGGCACCTCATACACATTACCTGAAGGTAATTTTATATTATATTTCTGTACAATACATATTCTGTGGAACTGCAGATATGCAGAATATTGTTGGTTTGTCTGTTTCTTACCTAAATGGTATTATGTTTAATCTAATGTTCAGTGATTATTTTTTTTCATTTAATAAGATCTATGTCCGGCGATACAAAGCTATCACGTTTTTAACTGAAGCATAAACTGAATCTGAGTTTATACCACACTTCCTCAATTTAGGGAAATTTAGATTTTTTCCAGGTTTGTCATGATTAGGAAATATACTGCAATGAGCAACTTTGCACAAACATTGTGCAAGTATTCATTTCTCTAGTGTAGATCCCACTAAACGACTTTCTATGCCATAGTGTATTTATTTTTCTCGGTTTTATGCAAATAAGATAAATCCTCCAAAGTAACTATAACAATGTATAAGCCTATAAGCTACATGTAAAATTTCCTCTTATTCCCATATATATACTGTGTGATAGATGTATCTGATAGCAATGACTTAAGCATACCCTGAGAATGACCTTATATAGCAGATGCACCTGAGTGTGTGTTCAAAGTTAAAGAATCGGGAGTGGCCAATCTAGAAATGTGTTCCTTATCTATGAGGAAGGTCTGAGGCCTGATCTGTCCCATGGAATATGAGCTGTAGAGGGGACTGAGGCCCCAAGTTTTGGGTTAAATAAAGGTTGCTGATATACTTTAGATATTTGTCCCTGCCCAAATCTCAAGTTGAATTTTAATCCACAAAGATGGAGGTAGGGCTTGTGGGAGGTGTTTGGGTCATAGGGGTTGATCCTTCATGGGTTAGCATTGTATTCACCAGAGTGAGGGAGTTCTCAGGAGATCTGGTTGTTTAAAAGTTTATGGCACCTTCTTGTGCTCCCAACTCTTTCTTGCTCCTGCTTTTGCCATATGATCTGTCTGCTCTCTATTTGCCTCTGTCCCAGTTGGAAGCTACCTCAACAGATGATGCCACTGTGCTTTCTATACAGCCTGTGGAATCATGAACCAATTATCATTTTTTTTTTAAATAAATTACCCAGTCTCAGGTATTCCTTCATAACAATGGAAGAATGGCCTCATACATTTACTAAGAGGAGACGGTTAGGGAAAGGGTGCTAAGTGAAAATGCTATGCAAATGGCATGCCTCCTGCAAGTGGTTGCAGTACTTCTGCTCAGCCACCGCCATTGGGCCATGCAGTAATACTGCTCAACCCACAAACACTGGACTGTCTGCCCTGTATGTAAGCTCTCCATAAAACTCCACATCTCATCTGCTGCCTCTAGGTCTTTTTTGTTTTCCTTTGAACCAGGTGTCATCTTCACTGGGGTTGACAGGGGTTTGACATAATACATACCAATAGTCAGTATCTTTTAACTTCTAATTTTTGACAGTTTGATGGTAAATAATGTTTCACTGCTGTTTTAAATTGATTTGACCAATAACTAATAGAATCAAACATATTCTCATATATTTAATATACATTTGTGTTTCTGCTTCTGTAAATGTCTGTTTAAATCTGGGCTTACATTTCCCTTGAGAATATTACTGTCCTTAAATTTTTAATATTATTCAGCTATTATGTTAAAAGTACTTTCTAATTCAGAGCCAAGTCTTTAAAATCTGTTAATAGTAATTATTCTCATGAGGAGGTTTATAGTTTTGACATATTTAAATTTATTTCATTTCCCATTATAGCTTTTGTTTTTCATGTGTTTTTGAAAAAACCCTCTCCCAGTCTGAGAGCACACATTTGCTGTCCTATTATTTCTCTAATTTAAAAAATTATCTAAAAACTATTTGTGGTTTTAATATTCTATGAATTCTCTGTAAAATAGTGTGAGGTAGGGATTTGATGTATACACTTATCTAAACATTTTCCAACATTATTTATTGAGTATTCTTTCCTCTCTGATTTGAAAGGTGACTTTTATTTCATAGTAATTTTTTTATGTTTTTCATTTTAACTTTAGAGTCCTTGCTTCTTTAAAGAACAACATATCAATATTAAGGTTCAAAAATTCCCCATAATTTTACAGATTTGTTAAAGGTACATTTCTTTCAGAGAGTAACCATACTTTTAATTAGGTCCCTAAACACTTAAACAGCTACATGCACACATGTAAACACATGTATACACACACACACACATACACACAGAATGGTATGTTGACACACACTTGACTTGTATCAACAATGTCTGTGGATCATTCCACCAGAATTGTAATAGAATCTTGTTGAGCCTACTATACAGGCTGAAATCAGAAAGTGTCAGAGGTTATGCTGAAAGTACTCTTTGCTGTGCCAGCTGTAAAATGTTCTATCATATGTAAAGAAATGCTTTTTTTAATGAGTATGCTAAACTTTCTTTTAAGGTTTTATAGTTTGCCCTATAGCCATCTGGACTCAGAATTTTATTTCTTTTAAATTACTTGATCATTACTTCTACCTCTAACACTGCACGGGCAAGTTAGGTGTTCTGCTTGAGTTCTTGAGCACTGAGAAAAAAACAGAATTAATCAAAAATTGGCATGTTCTAACTAGCAAACTTTCAGGGGAGTTTCCTCTTTGTAAAGTGTTTGATAATATTCAAAACAGCATCTGTTACAGCTTTTGCTTTGCTGCTTTGTTGATGTGGGCGTATTGGTTCTTTGTTATTTTCTTGAGGCTTACTGTCTTCTTAATTGAAAGGCCAACATCTGGTTCTTTTTGTTACACTCTTTACATTCTATTAAAATAATTCTTAATGTAAAATGCACAGTTCAGTTATAAATACCTAAAAACTATCTCACTTCTCTGTGAATAACGGAATGTTCTCATGCAAAATATGAGAGATACATATTACATTTTGAATGACACCTAAATATTGAGCACAGATATTTGTTTGAAATGTTATAATAAAAACCCTTTCTAATTAAAATATTACAAAATGACTTCAATTGGATTATTAATTAACCTATACCTTCTATCATAGATATCAGTTTACCCCTAAAGTGGGTGTAATATGTCATGACAAATTTTCAGAAATTTTGTGTTTATGACAACATAAGATATCAGGATGATGCTGGCTTTATAAAATGAGTTAGGGATTCCTTAAAAATTGAAGATTCCCTTCTCCTCAATTTTTTGGTAATAGTTTTATTAGGAACAGTACCAGCTTATCTTTGTACATCTGGTAGAATTCAGCTGTGAATCTATCCGGCTCTATACTTTTTGTGGTTGGTAGGCTATTTATTAGTAACTCAATTTTAGAGCTCATTATTGGTCTGTTCAGGGACTCAGTTTTTTCATAGTTCAGCCTTGAGAGGGTGTATGTGTCCAGAAATTTATCCATTTCCTCTAGATTTTCTAACTTATATTCATAGAGGATATTGATAATATTCTCTGATGGTTATTTGTATTTCTGTTGGGTCAGTGGTAATGTCCTTCTTGTTTCTCATTATGTTTATTTGAATCTTCCCTCTTTTATTAGTCTAATTAGCAGTCTATACATTTGAATAATGTTTTCATTAAAAAAAAACTGTTCCTGCATTCATTAATCTTTCGAATGTTTATTTTGTGTCTCAATCTCCTTCAGTTCAGCTCTGATTTTAGTTAACTCTTGTCTTCTGCTAACTTTAGCATTGGTTTGTTTTTGGTTCTCTAGCTCTTTTAGTTGAGATGTTAGGTTGTTAACTTGAGATCTTTCTAACATTCTGAAGTGAACATATGCTATAAATGTTCCTCTTAACACTGCCTTAGCTGTGTCACAGATATTCTGGTATGTTGTATATATAAGGCAGCATTATCTTTTTACCAAAACAAGACACAATAAAAAAAAGAAAATTTCAGGCCAATATCCCTGATGAACATCAGTGCAAAAATCCTCAATAAAATATTGGCAAACTGAATCCAGCAGCACATGAAAAAGCTTATCCACTACAAGTCGGCTTCATCCCTAAATCAAGTCTTGTTCAACATACACAAATCAATAAATGTAATCACACAAACAAAACCAATGACAAAAGCCACATGATTATCTCAATAGATGCAGAAAAGGGCTTTGATAAAATACAACATCTCTTCATGCTAAAAACTCTCAAAAAACTATGTATTAATGGAATATATCTAAAAATAATAAGAAATATTTATGACAAATCCCCAGCAAATATCATACTGTAGCATTCCCTTTGAAAACTGACACAGGACAACGATGCCCTCTCTCACCATCCTGTTCAACATGGTAGTAGAAGTTCTGGCTAGAGCAATCAAGCAAAAGAAAGAAATAAAGCAGGGCCGGGCGCGGTGGCTCAAGCCTGTAATCCCAGCACTTTGGGAGGCCGAGGCGGGTGGATCACGAGGTCGAGAGATCAAGACCAACCTGGTCAACATGGTGAAACCCCGTCTCTACTAAAATACAAAAAATTAGCTGGGCAAGGTGGCGCGTGCCTGTAATCCCGGCTACTCAGGAGGCTGAGGCAGGAGAATTGCCTGAACCCAGGAGGTGGAGGTTGCGGTGAGCCGAGATCGCGCCATTGCACTCCAGCCTGGGTAACAAGAGCGAAACTCCGTCTCAGAAAAAAAAGAAAGAAATAAAGCATATTCAAATAGAAAGAGAGGAAGTCAAATTGTCTCTGTTTGCAGGTGACATGATGTTATATTTAGAAAACCCATTGTTTCAGCCCGAAATCTTCTTAAGCTGATAGGCAACTCCAACAATCTTAGGATACAAAATCAATGTGCAAAAATCACAAGCATTCCTATACACCAATAACAGACAGAGAGCCAAATCATGAGCACACTCCCATTCACAATTGCTACAAAGAGAATTAAATACCCAGGAATAAAACTTACAAAAGAGATGTGAAGGACCTCTTCAAGGAGAACTACAAGCCACTGCTCAAGGAAATAAGAGAGAACTCAAACAAACGGAAAAACATTTTATGTTTATGGATAGAAAGAATAAATATTGTAACAATGGCCATCCTGCCCAAAGTAATTTATAGGTTTGATGCTATCTCCATCAAGCTACCATTGACTTTCTTCACAAAAGTAGAAAAAAACGATTCTAAATTTTACATGGAACCAAAACAGAGCCCATATTGCCAAGACAATCCTAAGCAAAAAGGACAAAGCTGGAGGCATCATGCTACCTGACTTTATGCGATAAGACTACAGTAACCAAAACAGCATGGTACTTGTACCAAAACAGAAATATAGACCAATGGAACAGAACAGAGGCCTAGGAGGCAACACCACACATCTACAACCATCTGATCTTTGATAAACCTGACGGAAACAAGCAATGGCGAAAAGATTCCCTGTTTAATAAATGGTGTTGGGAAAACTGGCTAGCCGTGTGCAGAAAGCAGAAATTAGACCCCTTCCTGACACCTTACACTAAAATTAACTCCAGGTGGATAAAAGACTTAAACATAAGACCTAACACCATAAAAACCCTCAAAGAAAATCGTGGCAAAACCATTCAGGACATAGGTATAGGCAAGAACTTCATGACCATAACAACAAAAGCATTTGCAGCAAAAGCCAAAATAGACAAATGGGGCCTAATCATACTCCACAGCTTCTGCATGGCAAAAGAAACAGTCATTAGAGTGAATCAGCAACCAACAGAATGGAAAAAATTTTTACAATCTACCCATCTGACAAAGGGCTGATATCCAGAATCTATAAAGAACGAAAATGGATTTACAAGGAAAAAAACAAACAGGCCCATTCAAAAGTGGGCAAAGGATATGAACAGACACTTTACAAAAGAAGACATACATGAGGCTAACAAACATGAAAAAATGCTCATCATCACTGGTCATTAGAGAAATGCAAATCAAAACCACATTGAGATACCATCAACGCTAGTTAGAATGGCGATCATTAAAAAATCTGGAGACAACAGATACTGGAGAGGATGTGGAGAAACAGAAACACTTTTACACTGTTGGTAAGAGTGTAAATTAGTTCAACCATTGTGGAAGACAGTGTGGCAAATTCTCAAGGACCTAGAAATAGAAATTCCATTTGACCCAACAATCCTATTACTGGGTATATATCCAAAGGATTATAAATCATTCTATTATAAGGACACATGCACAAGTATGTTCAGTGCAACACAGTTTACAATAGCAAAGACTTGGAACCAACTCAAATGCCCATTGATGATAGACTGGACAGGGAAAATGTGGCACTTATACACCATGGAATACTGTGCAGCCATAAAAACAATGAATTCATAGCCTTTGTAGGGACATGGATGAACCTGGAAACCATCATTCTCAGCAAACTGACACAAGAACAGAAAATCAAACACTGCATGTTCTCACTCATATAGGGGTGTTGAACAATGAGAACACATGGACACGGGGGGGGAGCATCACACACTAAGATCTGGTGGGGGAAATAGGAGAAGGACAGCAGGGGGTGGGGGAGAAATGCCAGATATGGGTGAAGGGGAGGAAGGCAACAAACCACACTGCTATGTGTGTACCTATGCAACAATCTTACATGTTCTTCACATGTACCCCAAAACCTAAAATGCAATAAAAAAAAACAATTTAATTAAAAAAAACTAAAATTAAGTGACAGATAAACAGATGTCATGAGCAATTACAGCCAAAAAAAAAGAACTTCTTATGTTTTATAATTTACACAATAGTGAACTTCGAATTCATTGGAGATATTTTCTCTAACCTCAATAGTAACCCCAATTTAGGTTGATTCTATTTTGGATTCTATTGACAGTTTAATTTTAGTTCTAGTAATACTTTCCTTGTATCCCATCTGCCATAAATGACAGTCGCTAATAAAAAAAATAGCACTTATTAGAACACCTAGAGTCAATATTTACCCTTTATTATATGTATCATACATGTATGTATGTATGTGTCTGCTTTTTAAAAATTAATTTTGTTTTTAGAGGAGTTTTAGATTTACAGCAAAAAATTAAGCAAAAGGGGCACTGAGTTTCTGAGCATCCCATTCTCCTACACAACCTCCCTCACTATCAGCATGCTGCAACAAAAGGATATGTTTATTACAATCACTGGACCTACGCTGAACGGTATTATGATCCAGAGTTTACAGTTTACATTAGGGTTTGCTCTTGGTGTTGTACAATACAGCTATATGAGGTTGCCGCATAGAGCTTTTGTGTGTATTCTATTTATAGCAGTATATTTCATTTTAGGGATGTTAACATAAATAGTAGTGCATATTTTAGCTTAAAATTTCACTTTTTTATTGTTGGTACATAGGACCCTGACTGGCGTTTGGAGAAATGGACAGTGAATGACACGTAGCCACCATTTCAGTATTGTGCTGAATGGTTTCACTGTACAAAAACTGTGCTTTCTTATTCATCTCATTATTTTCCCTAATCCCTGGCAATCACTGATCTGTTTACTGTTTCTATAGTTTTGCCTTTTCCAGAATGTCAGATAGTTGAAATCATACAAATACAGCCTTTCCAGATTGTCTTCTAGCCTACAGTAATATAAATTCAAAGTCCCTCCATGTGTTTCCATGGCTTGATAATACATTTTTAAGCACTAAAAAATATTCCAATGTCTGCATGTACCACAGTTTGTTTATGCATTCACTCACTGAAGAGCGTTTCAGTTGCTTCCAAGTTTTAGCAATTATAATTAAATTTGCTATGCACATATGTGTGCAGGTTTTTGTGTAGACATAATTATCGACTTCTTTGGGTAAATATCAAGAAGTGCATTTGCTGGATCATATGGTAGAAGTATGTTCAGTTTTGTAAGAAACTGTCAAATTGTCTTTCGAAGTGTCCACTTTGCATTCGCATTCCCATCAGCAATGAATGAGAACTTCTGTTGCTCCACAACATAGTCAGTATTTGGTGCTTTTTTTTAGTTTGGCCATTTTAATACATGTAGAATATGTCTCATTATTATTTAAATGTGTAATTCCCTAATTAGATATGGCATTGAACAACTTAAAAAAAAAAACAACTTATTTTAGGTTCAGGCATATAAATGCAGATCTGTTACATAAATAAAATTTGTGTTACAGAAGTTTCGTAATCACATTACGTAGTGACCTAGATAATAAGCATAGTACCCAATAGTCAGTTACTTCTTCATTGTGTGTATATCTTCTTCAATGCAGTGTCTCTTAAAGTTTTGGACATATTTTAATAGAGTCGTTAATATTTCTATTGTTAAGTTGTAAGAAATTTTGTATTTTGGAAAGCTGTTTTTTTTTTTTTTTTTTCGTTTCTGAGATGCAGTTTTGCTCGTGTCTCCCAGGCTAGAGTGCGGTGGCACAATCTCAGCTCACTGCAAGATATGTATTTTGCAAATCCTTTCCCCCAGTCTGTGGCTTGTCTTTTCATTATCTTGTTATTGTCTTTCATAGAGAAGAAGTTTCTAATTTTTATAAAGTATAAATCATCAATAAAATTTCTTCCATAGATAATTTTTTTCGTGTTGTATCTAAAGTCATTGCCATATTTAGGGTCATCTAGGTTTTATCCTATACCGTCTTCTAGGTGTTTTATATTTTTGAGTTTACATTTAGGCCTATGATGCATTTCAAGTTAATTTTTGTGAAGAGCTTAAGATCTGTGTCTAGCTTGACTTTTTTGCATGTAGATGTCCAGTTCTAGCAAAATGTATTGATAAGATCATATTTTCTTCAGTGTATTGCTATTCTTTTTCAAGGATGTCAAATTTATGTGGGTATATTTCTGGACTTGTTATTATGTATCATTTTTGTATGTGTTTATCCTTTGCCAGTAGCTCACTATCTTAATTATTGTGTTTTATGGTAAGTCTTGAATTAGGGCAGTGTTAGTCCTAGGACTTTGTTATTTTCCTTCAATACTGAATTGACTTTGCTGGGTCATTTCCCTCTCCATATAAACATGAGAATCAGTCTTTCAACATCCACAAAATAAGTTGGTGGAATTTTGATTGGGATTGTATTGAATTGATACATCAGTTTGAAAGAACTGACCTCTTGAAAATATTGACTCTATCAATAAACAGTGTATTAATTCAGTTCTTTGATTTTTTTTCAGCAGAGTCATGTGGTTTTCCTCATACGGATCTTGTACACGTTTTATTACACTTATGTCAATGTATTTCATTTTTGAAGTGTTAACATAATGATGTATTTTTAACTTAAAATTCTACTTCATTTTTGTTGGTATATAGGAAAGTCATTGGCATTTGCATATTATTATTGCATCCTGCAAACTTAGTATAATTGCTGTTAATCCAAGAGTTCTTATGTTGATTCTTTCAGATATTATGTATAGATGATTGTGTCATTGGATAACAAAGACAAATCTATATTTTCTTCCCAATTTGCATTCCTTTTTCTTTCCTTGTCTTATTGTAACAGTATCATTGTCTGGGTGATACCCGAGGTTCACTTTCTCATGGCCATGAAGACCAAGGATATGGACACACAAGAATGAGGTGAGGAACACAAGTTTAATAGGCAAAAGAAAGAGAATAGCTCTCTGCTACAGAGAGGGCTCCTGGAAAAAGAGGTTATTGGATTTGCAGGGCATTTTATAGATAAGCTGGTAAGGAGGTGCTGTCTGACTGTATTAGGTGCAAAAAACCAGTTGGACTAGGTGTGCCATTTGCATAGGGCATGAATCTCTGGTAGCCCCCAACCTAATCTTTATTATGCAGGTGGATTCTCTGCCTGAGCCACACCTGTTGCCCATTTCCTTATCACTGTACATATGGTAAAAAAGAAAAGGAAGATGGAACCTCCATGTTGGACATGCCTGTCCCCCATTGACTTCCTGATAATTTAGTTTAACCTTTTCTATTGGTACAGCTGCCAGCATTCCCACATGCAAGCTCCAGCTTTCTTATCTATGCTTGTAGGTCAATTTTTCAGGCTGCTCCTTGTTACAAATTATTTTGGTGACTGCCTTTTGTTAGTAAAGAAATTCTGCTGAGGACTTTTTTGCCTTCACTCTCTGCCTAAATAATTTTTTTCTACCTCCTGTATCATTATTACATTAAGTAGGACCTCCAGTATAATATTAAAAAGCAGTGGTGAATGGGCACATCCTTGCTTTGCCCCATCTTAGCAGGAAAGATTCTAGTTTCTTACCTTTAAGTATGATGTTAGAGGATTTTTTTTAGATGATATTTGTCAAGTTCAGGACGTATCCTTCTCGTTGTAGTTTGCAAAGAGCTTTTGTTTTAAATGTTAGATTTTGTCAGTTGCTTTTTTTCATCTATTAATATGATCTTGTAATTTTTGTTAGCCTGTTGATCTGATAACTGCATTAACTTATTTTCAAGTGTTAAATAAGCCTTTGTATACCGGAGATAAATCTCACTTGATCACTATTGTAAATCTTTGCATACACTGTTAAATTTGATTTGCTAATATTTTGTTGTAGAGATTTGCATCTATGTTCCTTGGGAACATTGGTTTATAGTTTTAATTTCTTATACTGGTTTTGTCTATTTTGCTATTCACATAATTCTGGCCTCACAAAATGGTTAGAAAATACTCCTCTACTTCTATTTCCTGAAGAAGTTTGTATAAAAGTGTTATAATTTATGTTTCTAAATTTGGGGTACAATTAACCAGGGAAACTATTTGGACTAAGTACTTTCTGTTTTGGAAGATTATTAAATACTCATGCAATTTCTTTAAAAAGTAAAGACGTATTAAAAATGTCTATTTCTTTTTCTGGGTATTTTGGCAGAGTGTGTATTTCAAGTAATTGGTCTATTTTTCTAGGTTATCAAATTTGTGGGCATAGAATTGTACATAATATTCCTTTATTATCCATTGAATGTCTGTAAGATCTGTAGTGATGTCGCATCACTCATTTCTGATAGTAGCAATTTGTGTCTTCTTATCTCACTGTAATTTCCTTATCTTCCTAATTTTTTCCTTTTGGTTTCCTCACTTCAGATTTAATTTAGCCTACTTTTTCTAATTTCTTAATGCAGAAGTTTAGATGGTTGCTTTTAGATCTTTCTTGTTTCCTAATATACGCATCCAGTGCTTATATAAATTTCATTGTAAGCACACTTTTATTGGATCCCACAAATTTTATGTTACACTTTTATTTTGATTTAGTTAAATATTTTAGAAATTTGTCTTTAGATGTCTTAAGTATTTTAGAAATTTGTCTTTTTTGATCCATGTTATATTGAGGCATGTGTCATTTAATCTTTAAATGTCTTGTATTTTCCTAGCTACCTTCCAGTTATTATCTCTAGTCCAATTCCATTGTAATAAGAGAGCAGTCACTGTTGGATTTTCATTGTTTGAAATTGGCTAAGGTGTGTTTTACGGCCCAGACTATGGTCTTTCTTGGTGAATGTTCCATATGAGCTTGAGAAAAATGTGTAACCTGATGATGTTGGATGATATAGTCTGCAGATTTCAATCATATCCAGTGGATTGATGATATTGTTAATTGTGCCTTTGCTGTTTTTCTGTTAGCTTTTTATATTTCTGCTGAACAGGTACTGAAGTCTCCTACTAAATAGTGTATACATCTGTTTCTTTTGGCAGTTGTATCAGTTTTGCCATCATGTACTTTGGTGATCTGTCTTTAGGCAGCTACACATTAAAGATTGCTATGTCTCCCTGGAGTATTGGCCCTTTTAGAGTTATGTAATGCCCCTCTTTATTGCTAAGAACTTACCTAGCTCTGAATTCTGTGCTATTTGAAATTCATACAACTATTCATACTTTCTTTTGATTTGTGTTAGCATAATATATTTTTCTAGATTTCTTACATTTTAATCTGTTTCTCTGTACTTAAAGTGGCTTTCTTGTAGACAAAATATAGTTTGGTTTTTAAAAATACACTAGCAATCTCCATATTTTAATTTAGGACATTGAAATTTAAAGTAATTATTGATATCGTTGGATTAATATCTACCATATTTTTTACTGTTTTATTGGCTGCCCCTGTTCTTTCTTTATTCCTATTTTACTACACGTTTTAATGCCTTTTGTGGTTCTGATTGAAAATTCCATAAAACTTTATGATCTTTTAATACACAAGTATATTCCTAAATTGCACTTGGCAATAATATTGTTACTGCACTGCATTCTGCTACCTGGCTGTGGTAATCTGACACTAGCCGGGATACTGAGATAAAAGTTACTGGAAGTTGGAAGTTATTGGTGTTAGATACTTTTGGATATATTTATGTTATGTAGTAGCAAAAATTTGGTAAACTACTTGTATATAATAAGCTTTTGGTTCTAGATCAAGAGTTGGCAAATATTTTTTATAAAGGGGCAGGTAGTAAAATATTCTGGGTTTGTGGGAAATATGTTCTCTATTACAACTACTGAACTGTGCTGTTACAGCAAGTAAAGAATTATAGACAATATATAAACAAATGGGTGTAGATGCATACTATTAAGATATTATTTACTAAAACAAATGATCTGCTGGATTAAAAGGGTGGAAAAGGGAATTTAAGAGTGAAAGTTCTGAACTGTCAGCTACATTAGACAAGTTATTTTTCTTTCTTTTTTTTTTTGAGATGGAGTTTCGCTCTTGTTACCCAGGCTGGAGTGCAATGGCGGGATCTCGGCTCACCGCAACCTCCGCCTCCTGGGTTCAGGCAATTCTCCTACCTCAGCCTCCTGAGTAGCTGGGATTACAGGCACGTGCCACCATTCCCAGCTAATTTTTTTGTATTTTTAGTAGAGACGGGGTTTCACCTTGTTGACCAGGATGGTCTCAATCTCTTGACCTCGTGATCCACCCGCCTCGGCCTCCCAACAAGTTTTTATAAAAAAAAAAAAATGAGTTCAGAAAATTATTAGCCATTATGAAAACAGGCATCAGATACGTAGAGATTAAAAGAGGCAACTTGAATAAAGCATGGTTTTCTGTGGAGAACTGATATGCTCATGTTAAACAAAACTTCGTTAGTAAGTACCTTAGTTTGTTTTGCAACTAAGTATTGTACATTTGGTGGCTTATAAGCAACAAAACTTTATTTCCCACAGCTCTCGAGGCTGGAAGTCAGAGGTCAAGATGCTGACAAGGTTGGGTTTGGGTGAGGGTCCTCTTCCTGGTTTCAGACTCTTGCTTCTCATTATATACTTACGTGGCTGGAAGAGGGCAAAAGCCCTCCTTAGTGTCTCTTATAAGGATGCTAATTTCATCATGAGAGCTCCAACCTCATAACCAAATTACCTTCCAAAGGACCCACTTCCAAATACCATCATACTGTGGTTTAGGATCTCAACATATACATTTTGGGGGAGGAACACATTCAGTTTCATCATACTTAGTTATGTCTCCAAAAAATTGTGGCTGAGATTTTTAGCACATGGAATGAAGGAGAGTCAAATAAAAACGCAGCCTATCAAGTTCCTGAAACATTTGCCTACTAAATAAGAAAAGAACAATTTAAAAAGCCCTCCCATGACTCCCCTGTATTCTATGTGCAGGAATAGGGCTTGAGAAGGCTGTTCAACCTGCAAGAAGATAATTAAAAAGAAAACAAAGAAACTGTATGATGACAGGCTGATGTAGACAGTGAAGAAACTACTTTCTGTGAGCAAAATTTTAGCCTAATCTAAGAACATTCTCCATTTCCAGGATGTGAGATGTAGGAACTCACATCCTGGGAATGGAGAATGTATGGTTCTAATCCTTCCCTTTCAAAATGTGAGTGTTTATGGCAGTTCTCTTGCCCCAAACCTACCTCCTTTCATGAATTTGTGGAAAGCATATTACTTGTCTTCTTGACAAATAGATCTGAAGGCAGAGACCAGATCTAAGATATCATAAAGGCCAGATCACAGGGCATGATGGTTACTGTGCTGCACTTTTGGCTTATGTACTTTGGGAGGAGTAAGCATATTATACCTGAGTGAGAAACAAATTTTTATGATAGATGTGAAGAATATTCTACCCATTAGAACTAGTTACAAATATGTAGTATAATCATTCATAAAGGAGAAATATTCCAGCTACTTTAATTAAACTATTCCTATGTGATTTTCTATGGCCAACAAAATGTGAGCTGAAATGTCATATAGTACTTCTAGACACAATGTTAATATCACTGTGTAGCCAACCATCTTCTCTTTTTCTCCCTACCTCCAAAATCACATTAGCATTCATCATAATGGAAATTCTGTCAGTTAAGATCCGTGAAGTAACTACTAAGACCTGAGTCCCACTGACTGCCCTTAGTGGCCTGATAGCATCAGTGTCGGAGGGTGGGGAAGGTGGGCCATGGGAGGGCTTTAAATATAAGATGCATAACACCTTGCTAAGATTGTGCATTTTCAGACTATACTGGCAGTTCTACTCTTAAATACTGCCCTTCAATTCTCTTTCATTAAGAACACCCATCAGCCTTTACATATCTATTTAAAGTATAAAATTAAAGAATGCCTCCAATTATACAAATGTGATCTGGGTTGGAAGCATCACAAACCCTAGGGTAGTATGAAAAGAGACAAGCCAGTCAGGAAAGAAAAAACACGTTGGGGATCCAGGCCTGAGTAATGAAGGTGCAGAGAGCTACAGAACCCAGAACCAGTATAGAACTAGATGAAGCAATAAATTCAGAGTCAGAGACTATTAAACACTCAAGAATCCCATCAATACTTAGTTCTGAAGAAACAATATGCAACTGATTTTAATCCTAAGGATTATTTATATTTTGAGAATCAATCACAGAATATAGAATATCTATGTATAAAATGTTTAAATGAACAATTTATGCAGTTTCTAAATAAAGCATTCCACAAGGGAAATTTAGAAAAACACTTGGAAATAAAACTGTAATTGAAGCTTCTAGAAATAAAAAATAACTTTGTTACAATAAAGAAAATCAATAGATGGTTGAGTCAATTGCTCAACTATTAAAAGGATTGTCTCATTCTGTTAAAAAATTGATACAATTTGATGCCTATTCTTTTAAAAAATGCTTAGACAGAAGTCCTTAGGATATTTGAAATACATTAAAAATTATTTAACCTAATACACAAGAAGTTAAAATGTTTTCAATAAACATAACTCTGAATGAGTATTGAGAGGTATCTCCTTCATAATCAAGGAAGCCCATTAACACTATGTATATTCAAAATTGTAAGAGGCAAGTGTTAAAGAAAAATAAACAAGCATGAGTATTATAAAGACAGCAAAGAGTCTTCACTTGCCATTGACATGATTGTTTAAAAGTATGAGTGGGAGGAAGATGCTACAGATATATCAGCATTAGCAATAATAAGATAAATAATAAGGTGAACTGAAGCAAGAATAATAAGCAGATTGAGCCACAAGCAAATTAAAATGCTTACAAGCAATATTTAGAAAATTAAATAGCAAGAAAAGTTAAAAGCATCTAGAAATTACTGTAATAAATGTGCAAGATCTGTATGATAAAAAGATAAAATGATAAAATTTATCTAAAAAATCAAAACTCTAATGATATACCCAATAACAATAGGTAGAATATCATAAATATCTCATTACTTTTCTACAGATCCAAACTTATCTACAGATTCAATACTCTAAAATTTACATAAAGTAACAAATGACTATAAATAGTTTAAACCTCTCTGAAGAAGGAAAATGTGGAAGAAATGCCTTTGCTAAAACCCAAGGCTTATTTTAAGTTATAATAATTCAGACAGTGTAAAAAGTGTACAAAGTTGGACAAACTGACATATAGAAGAAGATAGTGAACCCCAAAATAGATCCACACAAATATACCACTTTGGTTTAGGGCTGAGGTGGCAAAATGAGCAGCAAAAATTTGTTACCCATATGGACAGAAAAATGAAATTGAATTCCTCCATCAAAACATATCCATAATTGAAACCCAGATGGCTGAAAATTTGAAATACCACAGATAAAGCTTTAAAATGTTTGAAAAATGTAGATGAATATATTTTTGATATTGAGAAGTGGTAGATTTTCGAAAGTCTGCAGAAGTGTTCACTATTAAAGAGTGAGCATTTTATATGTGGGTATATTAAGTTAAAAAACTATTCATCCAAAGATATGTTAAAGAGTTAAAAATCAAGCTATAAATTGGGAAAAATATTTGTAGTTCATATAACTCAAACACTGGCATGAAAAATGTAAAGAATGTATAATAAGAAAACAATGTTTTCATAATCTGTTGCTATGTAACAAACCACCCCAGCATTTATTGGATGAAAACAGGAACCGTTTCTTTTCAATGGCTCTGCAATTTAGGCAATGCTCAATGGAAACAACTTGTCTCTGGGCTACACTGTATCCATGTGACTTGACGGGCAGACAAGGACAGAAAAGTCCAAAATGACGTGACTAAGACATTTGCAGCAACTGCTCTGGAGTAGTCAAATGCTTGAGAAGGAGTGGGACTCTTTTTTTTTTTTTTTTTTTTATTTTAGGTTTGGGGGCGCATGTGGTTTGTTACACAGGTAAACACATGTCACAGGGGTTGTTGTACATAATATTTCACCACCTAGGTATTAAGCACAGTACCCAACAGTTACCTTTTCTGCTCCTCCTCCTCCTTTCACCCTCCCCGCTCAGGTAGACCTTAAAGTCTATCGTTTCCTTCTTTCTGTTAATAAGTTCTTACTATTTAGCTCCCCCTTATAAGTGAGAACATGTGGTCACATCTTTCAGGTCTTATCTCCATGTGACCTCTTCATCTAGCTTGCTTGTCAGGATTCTTTATTTAACTGATGGCTCAGGCTTTGCAAAAGTGAAAATAGAAGTACTAAGAGCTTTCTAAGTCTAGGCCCAGAAGTCACACAGGATCACTTCTATAGCCATTCTATTTGTCAAATCAAGTCACAGGGCCAGTTCAAAGTCAATGGGAGGAAATACCCTAACTTGCGGGTAGAATTGATAAAGGACCTTTGTGATGAGACAAATGACTGGGGTCATTTCTAACACAATTTACTATGTAACCCTAGAGAAAAATGAACAAATACATGCAGTCATTCCCCAGTAGGAAAATAAAAAACAAAGATCATCATAAAAAGAGATGCTCAGTATCATCAGTTTCATAATTAACAAGAGCAATATTTGACCACAATGAAATTTCATTTTACACTCTTAGGAATGGCAAATAATAATAATAATAATAATAATAATAATAATCGGACAACATCAAATACTTGAGAAGTATTGCACCAATGACATCTCGTAGTTTTGGTAATGAAAGTGCTGGCCAGGCGCGGTGGCTCAAGCCTGTAATCCCAGCACTTTGGGAGGTCGAAGCAGGTGGATCACGAGGTCGAGAGATCGAGACCAACCTGGTCAACATGGTGAAACCCCGTCTCTACTAAAAATACAAAAAATTAGCTGGGCACGGTGGTGTGTGCCTGTAATCCCAGCTACTCAGGAGGCTGAGGCAGGAGAATTGCCTGAACCCAGGAGGCGGAGGTTGCGGTGAGCTGAGATCGCGGCACTGCACTCCAGCTTGGGTAACGAGCGAAACTCCGTCTCAAAAAGAAAGTGCTGACACAACTTTCTAGTTTAAAATTCAGCATTATTTTCTAAAGCTGAGCACCCCATACTCATGCCTAAAAATTACACTCTGTGTTCCTACCCATGAGAAAATATTTCAGCAGTTGACCAAAAGACCATAAGAATGTTCATAGCAGCATTGATTTTAACAACAAAACCTAGAATCAAACCCCATGTCCACTGATGAAAAAAATCGATAAATGAGATGTTGGTATCTTCACACAATATGTCTTAGTCGCTATGTGCTGCTAGAGTAAGAATAACATAGACTGGGAGACTTAAAAGACAATTATTTATTTCTCAAAGTTTGAGAGGCTGGGAATTCCAACTTCAAAGCACTAGCAGATCCTGTGTCTGGAGACAACTGCCTTCTCATCGTATCCTTACACGGCCTGATGAGAGGAAGAAAGACAAAGACACACACACAGATAACTGCAGTCTCTTTCTCTTCTAAAGGCACTGATTCCATTCATGAGTGCTCTATGCTCATGACTTAATTTTCTGTCTCTTGAAGTCCCACCTGTAAACACCATTGCCTTGGGAATTAGACTTCAACATATGAACTTTGGGAGGACATAAACATTCAATCTTTAGCATTATGGAATGTTATTTAAGAGTGCAAACAAATATTATGATGCATATAATAACACAGATAAATCATGGAAACATAATGTTGAATGAAAAGATCAAATTCAGAAAAACTACACAGAGTATGATACTTGTTTGATACAATTCCAGAACCAACAGAATATATCAATATGCATTTCTATATACACATATATATTAATCACTATACAGGGTAATACAATTATATGTAAGCATATGAAATAAGAAGTTATAAGGACATCTGTACAGGATACAAGAGGAGATTGGAGTCAGGTATGTGTCATTCACGGGTCATTGCACGTCAGCCTGGGTGAGAGAACGAGACTGTTTTGGGGGAAAAAAAGGAGTTCTGAGTTTTATATGCAGGTCCCAACAAGAAGCTGTTGGAGATATTTCACAAAAAATACTAAATTGTGACCTTGCTGTCTAAGGATCATAAAAAGTCATTGAGAAATACTGGCATGTTATTTTCTTGTGGGTATATGTTAACTAAAAGTTTAAGCTTCTAGAAACATATTACACATTCCGACTCCTTAGACAACTTTAGATTTAACACATTTTATAATTAACAGATTTATCTTTAAGAAGATAGATATATAGATGTTATACATAGTATGTATCACACATATGTTGCAGCTCTTCAAGAGAGACTTTGTCCATCACAAATATTCATATCACTTTTATCATTTTAATAAGCCATCTTTGGAGCAATGCTGGTAGTTGAAATAATTACTCACAAATACAGTCATGGAAGGTTCATTCTTTTAGTCACAAAATAAATGTCTGTTGTGCAACTACTATGTGCCAAGGCAGAATCCAGGGGAAATGCAGTGGCTTTGGGAATATCTGTAGTGTCTCTGAACATACATTAGTGCACAAATCCAAGGAAGAGTGTGACTGGGTGTCATAGGAGTTAACTTACATTTTTACATAGGAAGAAGAATAGATAAAAAATGTTTGATTGTATAAAAAAAGAAAATTGGAGTTAAAAGCAACTTACACCCAACTTTCCTCATCATGCATTCAACAGTTGGATGCAATATTTTGATTTAAAGTTAGAGGACTTTGGTTCTTCTCCAGGCTTAATCACTTTCTAAGACAGGGCCCTCAAAGAAATCACTTAATGTTTCTATTTCTGAAAATTAATCATACTTTAGAGTATTTCCGGAATAATTAAATGAGGTGATATAAATAGTACTCAGTGTAGAACTCTCTGCTCTTAGTACTAGAGATCTCTCCTAGTAAATATATCTTTTGAATTTCTGCATAAATTTAAGATTTTAAAATACACAATGATACTCTTTCTCACATTGTTTTCTGTTTGTTTAAGACTTGTGGTTGGTTCATCATGGGCAGCTGTATGGTTATTGACTGGGGCTTTGACTTTCTGCAAACTGTTGCCCTAGAACAAGTTATAAATACTTTATCAAGGTGCACCTTTTCTATATGCTTCAACCTAAAGTACAGATTAATATGATCTTCACTTTCAACATAAAGTGAAATACAGTATCAGTTATTTTATAGATTCAATGCCCTTTATTCACAAATGAAAATGTAGAGACTAAAGTAATGTTTGACACCTGCTTTCAGTGGCAAGCCATATGGGAAACTAGACACTAGGAGGAAAAGTTAATGCTTGACTTTATTAGAGAGTAAAACTAGACAACAGATACTGTTCAGGTGAATGGAAGAGGATGTCCCTCATATATTCTAGTTACATTGAATACAGACTCTGAGGAGAAACAGCTCCAATTACTTGCTTCAATAATACTTTATTGAACCATATCATTTTGGAAAATCGTAATGCACAAAAGCAAAGCAAAGTTCCCTGAGTTAGCAGTACAGAGCCCAATATATTTTCATTGAAACATATATAGAGTAGATATTCACAGAATCAAATTTAAATTTGCGAGTCTCATAGAGTTAAGGGAGAAAAGATTATGTAAAATATTAATCATTAGTCCAGTTATAGGTCCCTAAATAAAACTATGCGAGCACATAAAATATAGCTGTGGTAAAAACTAGAGATCAAATACAGATAAACAGAGAGGTACTAGACCATTATTTCATGAAATAAACTAGTAATTTGAATACTATATTTTTCAAAAAAGATGAAAAACATCAAATGAAAAAAAACTGAGTGAAAATATTTATCAAGTTACTTACTCATATATTCCATTCATTTATAGACAATGAATGAGCACAGTTTTGGAAGGCAGTTAAATAATGTCATGCAATTTTATATTTAAACATAGTAATTGTAATGTGCAAATCACAAATAAATGCCACATCTAATATTCTATCATTCCTGTTTTCAAAAATATTTCAATATTATAGGAAAAATTTCTCCTTCAACTTTGACATATTGTTTTATTTATGTACTATATGTTCTCCATTTAAAATATTTTACTAGTATTTTTGAATAATTAATGTTGCTGTTAATTCATTTCATATATTTGTGCAATTGTGATGAATTTGTCTTACAATCTAAATATTAAAATTGTATTTTTGATAATCATAGGTTCTTTCTTAAAGAATATAGTTTTTCTCTATTACCTTCTGATGCTTTAAAGACACTCTGGATGTATCTCTATAAGCTATTAATACTGTTTTTTATAGTATCTATTCTGAATACAAATACCTCTTACCATCAGCAATTTTACAAGCACAGTAGCATATACATATATTATCTGAAGGAATGTCTCCATTGAAATATCACAGAAATAGCCCTGAAAGACATCCATGATATTCTATATTATTTGTTCCTGAGGATATTGTGCCAATTGAAGCAGTTTCTTCAAAAGTTACATGTGCTTGGCAAACCTTTCTAACCATAATAAGCAGAAACGTTTTTGACAAATTACTCCTTGATTTTAATGTGGTTTCATTGATTTCTTAACACTAAGACTTTGGACATTTTTTCATGTCTTCATTTAATTCCATTATTCCAGCTTCTCTTTCAGCAAATTTACAGGAAAATAAAAAAAGCAATGCATTGAGTAAAGTGTTAAAAGCATTTGGATAGTTAGGCATTTTAATTATGGTGCTTTTCATTTCATGTTTTTGTTTACAATAAAGGCAGATAGAAATTGAGGCAGTTAAAGTTACCTGAAAATAAGGAACCTAGACTATTTCAAATGTTCATGGTAAAGTCATGCATATATCTAGAATTTAGATTTAAGAAATTTATCTGCAATTACGTTTGATTGGTTTATTTGTGATTTCCAGGCAGTCCTATATAAATCACTAAAAACTAGTTCATCAATTTTTCAATATAAAATGATTCATGATTATACAATATACCTTAAAAACATAGTTTCTCCCCAAATGATTACCTTGCAAAACAAAAGTGTCCCATCTCCTCCAAGAGCACAATAATTCAAAGCTAGAAATGTAGTTAGCTTCCATAGCTGAATGGATTGAGCACACTTCTTAAAATACTGTCGACATGCATAAAAAACAGGATATAGAAAATACACGATGAAAATTTATGTAGTACAGTATGTTCTATTGTTAATCTACCTTTCCAATTGTAAAGAAAAGTGACTGTAAGAGTTATTCTATATAATTTCTACCTTTTAATTGATTGTATAACTGGTACTAATTAAAGAGCATGTAGCAGTCACTAATCTTTTTAAGTAATGAAATGAAGCACAGATGTAATCTAAAAGCATAAAAATAATGGACAAATTGATTCAGATTTTAATGGGAATTCCTTGTAAAGCCTTCAGTGAGTATTTTTAGTGATGAGATCTCTTTCACACACACACAAAAAGAGAGATGGAGCCTTCTCACTGTGTCTGCTCATGGTGGAAGGAGAAAAACAGCTTCCTGGGGCCTTTTATAAGGGCGCTCATCCCACTCAGCCTTCATGGTTAACCATCTTCCAGAGGCTTCATCTTGAGGCTTAGAATTTCAACATATAAACTTGCGGTGACATAAACATTCAGAGCATAACTATGTTCTCTACATTCCTTCTAATATGCAAGTATCAATTCATTCAAAACTATTTATGAATTACCTACTATGATTGAAGCACAAGTTTAGGTACTGGGAACACAGTGGTGAACAAGATAAACAGAAATGGAGCTACTACTGTCTAGTGAGCAAGAAATAAATCAGTAAGGTAAATAGGTTAAATACATTGTATGTTAGTGGTAAGACCTAAGAAGAAAATCATGAAGGGAAGAAACACAGGAAATATAAAACCCATATGTGAGGAGAGCCAGAACCATGCATATATAATCGAGGGAAAGCTGTGCCACACAGGAGAAACTTCTAAAACAAAGAATCTGAGATGGATATGTCCCTGCCAGACTCCATGAGGACAATTAGGGGATAGGAGTTCAGAAAAGTGAGGGAAGTTAAGGCAGTCAGATTATATACTATTTTATATTGCTTTATTTTCCCTTTATGTAAATTTGTCTACTCTTTTGCTTTCCTTTAACTGGTTTAATTGGTTACCCTAAATATTATAATATACATTATTAATTTATTCTAACACAAATTATGATTTTTACCACCTCCAAAATGAAACTAGAACAGTAGAACATTTAAATTGAATGTATATTTAGGTCTTTTGTATAATTTTGGTTACACATTTTAATTTCATATATGACAGAATCCCATAAAACATAAGTCTAATTGTTTTATATAGTTCACATTCAGTACATTCTTAGTGCTGTTTATCCTCATTACCCTTCTCTTCGTTCTTTGTTACTGTCTTCATTTGTTTCCCTCTCAGGCCATTTTTCTTTTGACTCTAAAGTTCTCCCTCTCTGGAGTCATAATCCTTCTAGTTCTGCATCTTGAGCAGCTCTTAGCTTTCTTAGAATAATTCCTTTCGTGTTTGTGTGTGTGTGTGTGTGTGATGGCTGCTCTAGGTAGGTATGGCCAATATACTTTCTCTGCTATTCCATTCCACATCTTATTTTAGAACTTTATATACATTATTTCTATGTTTTTGTCACAGCAACCCTTCAAGAAAGGTAAGGTCAGTGTTTCTGTTTACTTATCAGGAATGCAATGTTCCTAAGACTAATCAACTTTCCTGAGATCACTCAGTTTATGAATTCGATAGTCAGAATTCAAATGTGGGCCTGTATAAATCCACTTCCCACACTCTTTCTACTTAGTAATGACATAGCCAAAGGCTACATGAAGCTCTTGATTAGCCCCATGAATCTAAAGAGAACGTCCTCTGTTGCAGGCATCATACTAGGGGTTGAATATAGTGTACTCCGTGGAGATAGGGTATGTAAAGGTATACAAAGTTAGTACACTTCCCATAATCTCAAGGAGCAGGTAAAATGCACACGTAAAAATTACCAAGAAATCTAAGTGTTATATATATAAATAAAAGGTAATAAGTGTTAAGAGTGGATTTTAGGGAAAAATGTCTTCTTTCATGAAAAGAAATTATATTTCAGCAACTTCAAAGGTGAGAAGAGGTTGTCAAGGTAGTGAATGAATAGCAGATCAAAAAACTACTGATATTATCCTGTACATGATGGGAAACTGTTGCTGATTTGGAACATAGGAGCAATTAACAGCACCTGCATAATGATAGAAAGGAAATGGTTAAAAGGGAAAACCAGAACTGCTGTAGTAGGGTAGAGAGAGACACTGATGAGAGATATTTAATAGTTTGAGCCTGCTTATACTAGATTTCTGCCTAATGGTGAGGATAGCTATATTCTGGTTTTTATTTTTTTTTTATTAGGAGAGTTTCCACCCTCTAAAAAAACACAAAAAAACCAGAATATAGCTATCCTCATTATTACAGATTGACAATATTATAGACAAAAGTGTAAAGATCTCAAATTAGAGAAAAAATAAAATAGAAATCTAGGTCAATCATTTTAAAGTTAAAAATGCCAAGGGAATACTTTTCAGGCATATGAAGGAATCAAATTATGTATTTTGCAGCAAACTGTATGCCACTGGAGGTCATTATCTGAGATGAAACAACTCAGACACAGTCAAATATCACATTTTCACTCAGAAGTGGGAGCTGAAAAATAGCACACATGGACATAGAGAGTGGAATGATAGATAAAGAAGACTTAGAAGGGTGAGAGTGTGAGAGAGGACGGATAATGTGAAATTACTTAATGGCTACAACGTACATTATTCAACTGTTAGATATCCTAAAAGCCATGAACCAGTGTGCAATTTATTCCAGAAAAAAACTGCACTTGTACGCTATACATTTATTTAAAAATAATAATAAATGGCTAGTTTAAGTGTGCTTTCTTTAAAAAACAAAATATCAAAGTATTAAAAGAGCTATTGAAAGAAGCAACTCCCTTTAATAATAGTAGCACTATACTTAAAGTTAACTTTGAACAACTGTACACAATTAATACATTGTATATAGTACTAAAATCCCTGACAAAATCACAACTACACAATAACAAAAATTAGTCCCTGTATCTATCTCTCCTCCTAAATTGCAAATCCAAGATCAGAAATAATATTACCATTTATTTTCTTATTCCTTTGGAATACTTAATGACCTAGTAATTACACATTGAATAATTTACTAAGTGAAATACAAAAAAATGGAAAGAAAAACAATGACATAAAAGTTTGTATTATAACTTAAAAATAAAGGATTCTAGAGTATATGAGAAAAGTAAATATTTTCCCAGTTAATATCAACTAAGGCGTTCTCTAATTATTTCTAAAGAGAAACTAGAGATTTATATTTGAACCCAATTGAAATGCTTCAACTATATATATATATAGTTAAATGAGCAGTAATATGTAACTAATTTTCCCTTCCAAAGTTTGTTTATTCTGTTATTCTCATTGTTTTCTTTATCTGTGTTCAAGTCTTGAGATAAAGAACCCTAAGCAATTTTTTTGGGTAGCTGTTTTATCTGTAGACAAGACACATGACTATTATAATCAGATATTGTTGCAAGAAAGTAGACTAAACAAGGAAAGAAAGGAATGAGAATCTAGTAAGAATTATTTTTGCATGTATGTGCTACACTTTGCTAGTGCAGCAGAGTAATTTAAAAAATAATCAGAAATAAATTATTTAAAATGTTTAGTCTCTTGATTCATTCAAGATTACTTCAAATATTTGGTTAAAGAAGTTCTGATTCCACATGTGCATTTTAGATTCAATCCGATTTACATATTAGTTGTATTTATTTCTAGTGTTTCTTATAATATGATGATAAATGATGCCTTTGATTCCTCTATCAACTTAGTTGTGTAGTAAAATTCTCATTTCTTCAAAAACATTTATTTTGATATAATTTAAAATAGTTTAAAAGATGCAAAAATAGTTCAAGGAACTCCCATAGACTTTTTACATAGTTTGACAAAATATTCATACTTCTCTCCATTCACCGTTTCATTATCCCTGTCTCTTTCTCCATGTGTGCATGAGTACATACACAGGTGTGTATGTATGTAGATGTAGAAATTTTGTTGAACCAGTTGAGAGTAAGTTATACAATCACGTCCCTATAGTATACTTCCTAAGGAAAAGAGTATACTCTTACATAACTGCAGTACTTTACAAATATTGTTATAATATTACCTAATCCACACTTCATATTCAAATACCATACATTGTTCCATTGTGCTTTAGAAATACCGTTTCCTGGTTCAGGATCCAATAAATTATCATGGATTACACTCTGTTGTCTCATCTTTCTTGATCCAGAACATCTCCTTGACCTTTCTTCGTGTTTCTTCTCTTTGGCATTTTTGAAGAGAGCTGTTGAATTGCTTTTTAGACTTGTTCTTCAGTTTGAGTTTTGCATGTATTTTGGTAGGAATACTATAAAAGTGATGATTGCCTTTCTCAATATGTTGTATCTGGAAGCACATGATGTTTATTTGTCCCAGTACTGTCATATGAATTTGATGATATGGTTAAGGAATCTACCAAGTATTCTTACTATGAAATTATTATTTTTTGTAAGTAATAATTGGTTTATTAATTTGATCTGTTGGGTTTACCATCTGCTGATACTTTTCTGACTCTACTTCTTTTTATATTTATTAGTTAATCCTCTGTAAGGAAGATAGTTCCTTCTCTCTTATTTCTTCATTTTTATGTCATTATGAATTCAGATTATTATTAATAACTGGACAGTGACTAGCCCTTCAAAATAACATTTTGTCTGCTACATCTATTTTAATTATTTTTTGGCTATTTCTTACCTTTGGTATAACAAAATAATCCAGGCTCAATGTGTACATTCCCTGTACCATACTCAGAATCAACTTCTTCACTAAGAAGTCAAGATCCTTTTAGTAAAGGCTTTATATTGTTTTATTTTTATTTTTTTCCTTACTTGCTACTATTTTCTATGTCTCAAAAATAATTCATAGCAAAAAAAAACTGAACACAAACTTTGTACTACATTTTTTGATTTACAATAATATAAACAGCAAGATTGTGAAAAAATAGAGTACGTTTTCTTGCTATTGAATATATATATAATTTTTATGATAAAATTCTTCTGAAAGTTTTTTGAAAAGGTAATCTCATTATTTAAAAAGAGCTCAAGTATAAAAATTGCATCCTTTCTTTTATTAAGTATGCACGATTTTAGTTAAGACTACTGAGCTTTCTGGGCACAACTCGGGTTTGGTTCTGTAGGTAAGCAAACAGAGAGAAAGGAATTTCAGTTTCCTTCCATGTTTTTCAATTAACACCTACCTACCCTTTGGATCAGCTTACTTCTCCCCAAGGTAATGCCACCGGCAGCTAAATGATGAACTTGCTTTCTCAGACTCCCTCAAAAGCACAGGAACTATTTTAATTGTTGATCCGTGTGGAGGGATGATTGATGTGAAAAAGAAATCAGAGTTGCTCACTATCACACTTTATAAAATTCACTTCCATTTATCATTCACTATCTAAAAGCTCTCAAGATTAGTTTTGTTTAAAGATTATTTGCATGTAAATTGTAGGGATATAGTAGAGTGCTTAGATTTTATGACTGAGGCTAAAGCTAAAGTCATCAGTGGTTTAATCTTTTTTAAAACAACATTCCCTAAAGCGACCCAAAGCACTGAATATGCTACAATGTTTAGTGAAAACTTCCTCAGTTATGGGGCTACTGTGGAGTCAATAATGTAAAAGAGAATAAAAAATTGTCTTTATTCTCTGCTAGGTTGGAGCTAAAAATACATTCCTGTGGAATAATTGTCCTTGATGTGAGCTACTGTAAAAACAAAATGAAGCTTTTTATTTTCTGAAATTACAATTGTATAAGACAATTTTTCTCAAGTATCCTGCAGAGTTAATTGACTTCCAGTAACCTAAATTATGTTTTTACCTTACAGTTCAATTTAAAATTGTTAAGCAGAGAAATTTAGAAATGCTTATAATGAAAACATTAGGCATAAAATAGACTGTAATATTATTTTATAGCAATTCTAAGTAGATTTTACACAATACAGATTATAGCTGTGAGTATAAAACAGTTATCTATATTCCTTCATTTCGAGAGTTCATGGGGTCATTCATATCAAGTAAACAATCACACTTTGGAGTTTTTACCTGTAAAGATATGTTATTTGAGTAATTCTCAAATGCCATTCATTTTAAAAGGCTTAAGATAACTGTTTTATAGCATTTATGGAATTCTTTGAAAAGCACTGCTTTCATACTCATAGTACTTTCTTTTTGCTTTGATAAATGCAGAAATGCTGATTTATATTTTTTAAATGTTTAACAAGACTATTGGTTGAGGCCTAAATTGACCTGAAGGTTAGGACTATGCATCTAAAGTGGGCTTGCTGAGGGAGAAACATATTATTTACTCTGCCTGGTTCACACTGCCTCATGCATCTTGACAGGAAACTTATGGATCTCATATCTAATGATGTGAATTTACAATAAGATATTTGGTGTGTCATGATTAATATACTATATAATGTATACAATTATTAGAAGTGGATCTGAAAAAAATCTATTTTTTATATCTTAAAGCAGAAAAATGGAAAAGCTCTACGTGATTTAAAAATTATTTGTATACTTGTTAAATTTAATAACTAAAATACTAAGAACATCAACCAGTTATCTGTATCATTTTCATAGTTACATGATTAAAACACATCAAATATTCACAGCCTTATTTAATGTAGCCTTATTTTATCTATACACACACACATATTCATAATCTGAACAGAGATACATGCAAATATTAAATAAAATTCTAAAATAGGTATTTGTATACAATATGTATTCTTATCTGCCCTGAAAATAAAGTAAGTATAAAACAAGCAGAATAATATAAATAAAAACATTTGTAAAATATGAAAGAAAGTCAAAATAACACATACAGGACAATATTATTTTTCAATGATCACCCCTATCTCCCAGTTTTTACCAGCATAAATTGCCTTCCTGATGTTCCTGAATATAGGATAAAAAATTATCTTT
The DNA here is from genome assembly GCF_049354715.1 of Callithrix jacchus. Lineage (NCBI taxonomy): Eukaryota > Metazoa > Chordata > Mammalia > Primates > Cebidae > Callithrix > Callithrix jacchus. The sequence goes on from NC_133519.1 coordinate 47,393,798, forward strand.
CAGAAACATGATACATTTTGACATTTTAATACCTCCTTTCCTTAATTCAAATATATTTATTATGCCTTTAAGTCTCTAATATCAGATATTTTCAGATTTTAGTGGACCCAAAAATGGTACTAGTTTGCAGGTGCTAGAGCTAGTAACCTAGAAAAATTATTTTGGAACAGTCTTCTAAACAATCTACATATTAACCGTTAATATGATTATGTCCCCTCAGTTTTTGGAGTATTGACACACAATAGATATCAAAATGATGATAAAGTTATAATTATTACCAGAGCTTAATCTTAAATGCCAGACATTCTAAAAGAGTAAGATTTTGAATTTCAATGGAATATAGCAGATGACTATTGTTCTGTTAATACTGTTCTGTATTACGGCTTTGGTACCGAGTTAGACGTTTCTTTTTTGTCTTTGTTACCTAGTTAACACTAGGTAACATTGGGGTAGTTTCCTAGTGGTGGTGTTTTCCTATATCTTCCTGGGCATTTTGGATATTATGTTATGAACCTCTGTGTTTTCTTTGAATCCTCTTTTTTATCAGACTTCCTGTGACACTACACCTGTTGAGGAAGGAGATAATGCATCATTACTCCCAGGTGAGGGTGGAAGTTGAAGTTCCCCACTTGACTTGTTTGACACTCCAGAAGGGAAAGTTGCCTCCTTATTTCTAGGCAGGGTATAATTTAAGCTTCCTCATTGGACCTCTGCTGACACAATTATAATAGTCTTTGTAAGAGACAGTGAGCATCAATAGTTCAGGAGTGTCTTTTAGGAATAGTAATCAAGATTTAGTTGTAAGATACACTGAAGAGTTAGAATAAACCCTTGGGTGCCATGTGGAAGATAAGAAAAGAGGAGTCAAAGATGGCATCCAGATTCATGTTATCTGAATTAGAGAATGGGGATGTTATGACAAAAACATGGTTTTCAAATGACCTTTTTTAGTAATCTTTAAAGCTTTTATATGGGGATAATGTTTGATGTGTTTTTGTGCACGAAAAGTTGAATTGTGATCCAAGAGACTGTTCAAATACTGTACATATATATAATTCTGCATATGAATATATTCTGGGTACACATATTCTGCATATATATATAATTCTGTATATATATATAAAATAAAACTGTACATATATATTCTGTATGTGTATAATTACCGATATAATATATATATCCTGTAAATATATATAGAATATATAATACAATATATAAATATATATTTTGTAGTATATATCTATATATATAATGTAGTATATAAAATTATATGTAAACATAACAGTATTTTTATTAAATATATTTATTACATAATGTTACATATTTTATATATTCTGCATCTACAGTGTAGACATATATAATTGTATATATATACAATCTAGACATTTATATATAGTCATACATTTGTATATATATAATTATGTCTACTATGTATATATACAGAATATATAATGTATAATATATAAGTATATATCTACAGGATATATATAATTATATATACATACTTTATATATTTGTATTATATAATGTAAATACAATTACATATAATTGGAAAAGTCTCTATATTATATATATTATATGATATATAATGGAAATATATATTGTATTATAAATTTACATATATATTACATTTGATATATAATCATAATATAAAGTATATAAAATTATACATTATATAATATAAAGTATATATAATTATGTGTAATTCATCATTATAAATACATATAAAATGCAATTGATATATAAAAATATATTATAATTTATATTATGTATTATATATACATTATAATCACATATGTAAAATATATAAATACATATTTAAATTATATATCATGTATATTACATATACAATACATATCAAAATATGATATACATCATATATATCACACATATGTCATATATATCTTTATGCAATATATTATATATAATATATAAACAATGTTATAGAATATATAATATATATTCACTATGCATAGTAAGAAATATATATCGATATACATAATTACATCCTATACAGGAAATATATATAAAATATGTATAATTATAATTAATATAAATATATATATTTTAAGAGTATGTATATTCTCTATATATCTACATACTCTAACATATATAATAAATATACATATTCAAATATGAAATTGCATATTTATACAGGAAATATGATTTATATACATGTAATTATGATAATACATATGATTATTTATTATATAATTATATATAACAATAACAATAAATATATAATTACAAATATTTATATATAAATAAAATTATATTACATATATGTATATAAATATACAGGATATAATTATATACATATATATTTTTATATCAAATATGTTGTACATATTTATAAATATATACATATAATATAAATATATATAATTACAATTGTATATGTAAAATATATAAATCACATATATATTCCTATACATTATGTATAATTATATATACTTATAAAATATAGAATTTATATATATGCACAGTATAATTTATATATATGCACAGTATATATATATACTATCTATATTTATACCATATATTTATATTTATATATTATATATACTATATGTATAAATAATATGTAAATATATTTTCATATTATATATTCTTACATTATATATTTTACAATTATGTATATTATATATACATATATATCATTAACAGATAAAATATAAAATTATATATAGTATATATAATTAATGTAAAAATATAAAATATATAAATGTATAAAATATAAAATATATATAAAATACAAAAAATATAGAATTATACATTATTAAATATATTTGATTATATATGATTAAATATATATATTAAATATATGATTACATTTTATATACAGTATATATAATATACATAATTTATATATAATTTTAATTATAATTATATAAAATTATACATATAATGACATTATATGTATAATTATATATAATACAAATATGTAATATAAAAAGTCCTGTATATAATTAGATATCTACAGTATATATATATAGTACAGTATATAAACAATCTTATAGAATACCATATATACATACTATAACTACTATATATATACTATACTATATAATTACATATATCAAAATATATACATACTGTATATATAACATGTATATATCTAAATAATTAGGTATCTACAGTATATATACTATATAATTCTATATTTTATATAATAAAATATATATATTTATAATTATATACACATATATAAAATAAATATTTATATATACTAAATATAATTTTATTAAATATATTTTATATATTATATATAGAAACTAAATTATTAAATATATATGATTACATTTGTATATATATAATTTATATAATTATGATTCTATAGTTTTTGTATTTTTTATTTTTATATCTATTAATGATATATTTCAATATTTTTATATTATATATTTATGATTATGTATATTATATATTTATATATACATATATAATATAAATATAATATATACATATATCTATGAATATAAGTATATATGTATAATTATATATAGTAGATATATATGATTATATATGGCTACAGGATATATATAAAAATATATAATGATATATTAAATATATACAGAAATATGTAATTCTGTATATTTTTCATATTATACCTAAAGAATTATATATGTCTGTGCATATATAATTATATACAAATATATATCTACAGTACATATCATAAAAGTATATCTAATATATTTATATAAATCATATATAATTATATGTAATTATAATTAAATATAAATTTAAATATAAAACAATATATAATTATATAAAAATATAAATATAAGTAATATATTTAAAATTATATATGCAGAATTACACCTTGTATATTTTGTATATATATTCTGTATAAATATTTAGATTGTATATGATTCAATCTGTATAATTATACAGAATATATTCAGATTATATATACAATTGTATATATAATCTGAATATATTCTGTATAATTATATATACAATTATTCTCTCTATATATTTTATTCCATGTGTATATATGTATATATATACACACACATAATGTATAGAATTCCTTGCTGACATATAATTCATTAAACATTACAAATTGAGAAGAAATTTAAATATTATTGACATTTTTTACTTTTTAAATTATTTACTCATATTAAAGCCTTTCAGGTATTTCTACACATTACAAACACTGTGAGATAATCCTATTGGAAGGTAAAAATAAAAATACTTCTCCACAAATCACCTCTACTAACTGTTTTCACCAACGTTTACCCTTTCAAAATACTTTTATCTCATATACAAGAGACTAAGAGATAATAATAAAATTAGGGATCAGTAGAATCAATGACTAGTTTCTTTAAGTATGTGCTCCAAATACTTTAGGTAATATAGTGACACAGTGATTGATTGGTGTGACTACTGAAAAATATGAGGAGAAGCAGTGAAAAGCAAGTTAATCAGACATTTTGGTAGAAGTGATCAGTTCCATTTGAGGCTGTCCTCCACCAGTCATCCCCAGAAGCAATGTCAGCTCATCACTCTTATTCTATGTTCCCTCATCCACCACTCAGCATCTCAGACTTCATCTTCAGTTTCATATCACAGGTGGTTAGAGCAACCCCTGAAAAGGGAGTTATGGTAGATCAATTGCAATAATGGCCCCAAGTTTTCACCTTACCTGCATCTATGGCCTTGAATGGTGGGCTCCCAGATGGCCTCAGCGCACTTGACTTGTGACTTTTTATTCAATTCAGCAGTGGCAAACATGACCCGGAAATTTCAAAAGTTGTTTCTGCACTTTCATTTTCTGTCTTAGACACTGTCACTGCCCGGGACAGCCTGTTAGAAGAATGAAGACGTATTCAGAGTGTGCTGTGTCATCGCCTGAGAGGTCTTTGGAAAGCAGGCAGCCTCTTGCCATACTGCCACTCGAATGCACAAGCAAGCCTGCTCCAGATGAACAGAACTGCTCAGCCAACACACACAGCAGTGAGAAATAAATGGTGGTTGCTTAAGTCTGTACATTTCTGAATGGTTCATTGACAGCAATAGCAGGTAACATACAGGAATTAAGTTTGTATATTTGAGAAAAACAGTGTATGCAAGGGGGAAAATGGCAGTAGAAATCTGATCTGTGCTGGCAATACATGCGGCATTGCTGGTAGAGAATTTAAAACAATAGAATCCAACTAACACTTATCTTTTAAATATCACTACAAACTGGTGATTTTCAAAACAATCAGTATTAAAATACTCAGCTTAGAGGAGATACTACTTCCACTATTACTCTCTCCTCGGAATGCCATTGTCTAAAATTACATATACTAGAATGATGTTCTATACAAACCTATGGTAAGATTTCTTTCACATAACATCTTTGGGAGATTTACCCATGTTATTGTGTACATTGATGATGAGTACATGCCCACTATTTAGTAAATCACAAATTATATTTCTGATGGTAGACATTAGATTATTTGCAGCTTGAGACTGTTATAAAGTTGTTTTGAAAATTGTTATAAAAATGTATTATTACAAAGTGTGTTTAAATGTATAAGAAAATGTCAAAGAATTATCCAAAGTGGTTGTATTATTTTACACTGTAATCACCAGTCCTTCCCAACATTTGGTTTTATCAGTCCTTCTACTTAATAGAAGGACATGCACTTTGGTGCATGTATATTTGTACCTCACTGGGGTTTTATTTTGCATGATCCTGGTAACTCAATGATACTACTCTTTTAAATAACCTATATTGGTCATTGCCCTAAGCTCTTTGCATAAGGACTATTTAAACATTTTACCAATTTTCCTAGTATGACTTTTCTCTATCACTGAGCTTCAGGAGTTCTTTATAGGTTCTTTAACTACTTTGTAAATATTTGTTTTGCAAATTTGCATTATTATTCAATATATTTTAAATTATATATATGTAGTTCATAAATAAATATTACATTTTTTAAAGATGCTTTTAATCAGATATTTTTATGATTAGATTTTTTGGATAATTTAGGGATAGCCTTTGTTAATCTCAGATTACAAAGATGTTTTCTTCTATTTTCTTTTAAAACTATACAGTGTTTGATTTAAAGTTTAAGTCAGTAATCCATCTCAAAATAAATTTTGTATATAGTATAAGGAAGGTTCGCGGCTCATCATTTTTAACACAGATACCTAATATTCTTATACCATTTTTTTTTTAAATGCTCTTCTTTCTGAATGGAACAGATGAAGATGCTTTGTCAAAAATTATTTGATCATATAAGTATAGATCAATTACAGAAAACTACTCTATTTTATTGATTTCTCTCTCCTTATGCCAATGCCACAATGTCTTGGTAACATTTATTTTAGACTGAAATTTAAACTCAGACAATAAAAAAGTCCTCCAATTTTGTTGCCTTTTAAAATTGTTGAGATAATTTATGTCCCTTGCATTTCTGTTTAAATATTAAAATATTTTTCTTTACTTATAAACACACTGAGGTACAATTAAGTAACTTATCTAACAATATTCTTACATATAACTTTTATGTTATTATTTTAACATTTACTTCTATTTATACTAAAAACATATAGTACATTACTGTACATTGTTATCACCAGTTCTATTTAACACAGTGCTCAAATTCTTACCCAGGCAAGCAAAAGAAAAGGCATTCAAATTGGAAAGGAAGAAATAAGATTATTAATGTTCACAGAACTCATAATATGGTATATAGAAACCCTAAAGATTCCACAAAGCATTATTAAAATAAAGAAATCTAGGAAAGTTCCAGGATAGAAAATAAACACACAAAAATTCATTGTGCTCTTATACAGTTATAAGGAACAATCTGGAGAGGAAACTCTCTCCAGATAAAATAAATAAATAAAAGAAAAAAATTTCATTTATAATAGCAGCAAACAACAAAAAATTTCGACATAACTAGGGAGATGAAATACATATGCATTGAAAACACTGAACTACTACTGAAAGAAATTAATCAGTAAATGGAAAGACATTCCATGTTCTTGGATTTAAAACCTTAATATTTTTAAGAATTAATGCTACCCAAAGGTTTCTATAGATTCAATGTAACCTCTATCAAAATCCCAATAACATATTTTGGAAGAACATAAAATTCCATCATAAAATGTATTTGGAAACTCAAGGGACTTAGAATAGCCAAAACAATCTTGATAAAAGAACACAGCTGTAGGTCTCACACTTCCTGGATCCTCTTTCAGTGCTCTGGCAGACTACCATATGTCAATGTCAATTTCACTCTGTTCAATGGCTCCTCTCCCCATCCCAATTTGTGTAAAGGTACAATTAAAGCATGAAGTCAACAGAAAGCACCAAATAATTAATAACCTTACCCTGTGACAATTACTTTAAACCAAAGACTCTTGAAAGCTGATGCAAAAATATCTCAGCTCCCTCATCCTTCTCATCTTTGGGACCAGATGAAACTGAAGCATATGTTGTGGGCCGTTTTCCAAGTTTTCCCATAAAGTAAGCTCCAGGAGACAATAGAAAGAAAACACTGCCACAATAGAGCTCTCTTTATAGCTGACTTTCCTGCCCTCTATCATTTTTCCACCCTCATCCTATTGTCCCTTATACTTCTACATCCTCTCAAATTCTTGTCTCAGAGATATCTTTGAAGAATCTAAGAGAACAATGACATTACTAGCTACAGATAAGAGTAAGCCCTATCTATACCAATAGCCACAGTAATGTGTCAAGCAAATTAAGTTATAAACCTCACAGAGTTAAAAACCATCCTCCAGAAAAACTGTGTTAATTTACAGTAAGTTGATTTAAAAAATCTTATCAAACTGTCATTGAAAGTATAGAAAATGTGTGATTATGTGGAATGAGTCTTTAGGAAAATACTTATTCGAGAAAATATTGTTTGGATTGTATTTAATTGTTAGATTCATTAAATTCACTTACAAGTAAACGTACCTGGTTCTAAATAACTGCAAAAGAATATTATTATTTTATGTCCTAGAGAAATAATGCTATTGGTATTTTACCTAATCTTTCATGGAAATCTGCTAGCATAGAGTTCAAGCAATATAAATCATTTTACTATTTCAGAAATATATATTGTTGAATCAATGCCTCCATTTCAAAATTCATCAGATTTTTTATGGCCAATTGAAAATAAAACATTTTCAATTAGAACTGATGTTCTTTAAAAGACAATTGTAGTTTTATAGAAAATAAGTGTTTAGAGACGAATGTCATAAAATTTTCCAAAACCAACCTCTAGCTTTGGGAACATTTTTGGAAGTAAAGCAAATATGTTGATATAACTGACTGATTAAGAAGATGATAGAGTAAATGGAAAAGAGATGCAATATATTTCCACTTCAAAAATTTGTCACATGCAAAAATTTGTCTTTTCATTTAATTGTACTCTATCTTATATTTAATGGGTGCTTTCTGAAATAGTGAAGGGTAAATAAGGAAAATACAGAATGCTCCAACTTTGCTTTTTTTCCCCCTCCCCCAAAGAGTCCCAAGCAAAGCTATTTTAAAGACAACCCTGGATTTTCTGTTTGTTGGCTTTGCCATCATTTCTGATTCTGCAATCACAGCTCAATTTTCCCTAATACACTGGGCCAGATACTAAAATATCTACAATGTGTACACACACACAATATATATATATATATCTACAATGTATATATGTATATACATATTGTGTATGTATATCTACAATGCATTATATAGATATATATACACACATGTCTATATATAGTATATATATACATTGTCTATATATAGTATATATAATATATGCAGTGTCATATATATAAATACTCATTAAACATGTACATATATGACACTTGCACATATTCATATATATTAAGAAAACTAGGAGGTCTCACCCTTTGGGATTGCATGAATTCCATCCAGAACCAAAACCCTCTGACACAGTCAGCCAAAGTGGGCAGGGCAATATAGTTCTCTGCCTTTCTAAGGCACCACAGCCTGAGTCAGTGTAATCCATATATGATTTGTGTACAAAATTTTCAACAATAATCTTACTGAACCTAGGTTTGACAACTTCAACCCATGTATTTTTCTTTTTTTTTATGCTATATCCTTCATGTGCAATATTTCTTGAGATAAATTTATTATGAACCTGTATTTATGAGGTAATTTGGATTACAAAGTGTGTGCAGATATAAACAAAGACTCCAGTTACCTATTGCATTCTAATTTTCTTTTAAATTTTCTAAACCTATTTTGTCTACACATGTAAATTTGAGAGCTATTCATTTGAGTGTAATTAGTAGAAAATAGGATTGAAAGTTTTTCCCTGCTCTCATTTTCTTTCTAATAATAAAAATACCTCAATATGTTGATTTTGTTGCTTTAAAAACTTTTTTAATCATGAAAATTTGATGTAACAAAATGGCACCTAAGTTATACAGTGAACTATTTGAATGAACACACCACCTTTGACTGCCGAAATTATGAACTATTTTGTTAAGTCCTATCCTCTACTCAAAAGCAAGCGCCCTGCTTCTAGTCTATTTTCATTCCGAGTAATCTTTATCTAAAATATTGCATTTACCATTCCTTGAATTTCTGTATAATTTTAGCCTTAAACAACATATTATAAAATTTTGTTTGTTTTTGAACTTTTCCCTGAGATTCATATACCTGATTAAACAATACTGATGAATGCAGCGGTAGATGATTTATTTACCATGCTGTATATTAATATATAAATATAGCACTATTTCCATTCATCTTTCACCAAATATTCATCACATATATATTTGGGATATTTTCTTTTTTTTCCATTATAATCTTATTATTGGAAAATTCTTAAGCTTGTCTCCTAAAGTACATGTCTATATAATGTAATACCATTTATATTAATTGCAAAGCAAACATTTGATAACTTCACTGTATGATAAAGAAAATTCTTTGTGGACAAAGGATAGACAGAACTCAAACCCATCCCTCTGGTCATGTGAGACAAATATGTATCTAATTGCTTCCTCTGACCTACTGTTTCACTGAGCCACACTAATGCATAAGTGACTATTGTGTAAATTGTGTATTCAGTGGAAGGCTAATCAGAAACTCAAAAGAATGCAATCATTCGTCTCTTATCTACCTATGACCTGGAAGCCCCTTCCCTGCTTCAAGTTTACCCACCTTTCCAAAAGGAATCGATACACATTTTACATGTATGGATTGATTTCTCATGTCTCCCTAAAATGTATAAAACCAAGCTGTGCCTGGCCACCCTGTGCACATGTCTTCAGGACCCCCTGAGGCTGTGGCAAGGGTGCATCCTTAACTTTGACAAAATAAACTTTCAAAACTGACTGAAACCTATCTCAGATTTTTTGGGTTCGCAACTCAGACCTGGTAGTTTCGTTTATTTTTTTAAACTAATATGTGCAAAATATATATCATATTGGTTTCAATGTACATTTTCCTCTATTTGCTACTGTAACATATTATTTTAAATCACAGCTTAATATTCCTCATTAACCACATGACTAAACCTTGCTTATCACATTCCTAATTACTCAACTTTTGTATCTGGTGCAAGCAAACTGCAACTAACTTACCTCAGTGATTCATAGAATGATTGTTTGTCCCTGCCTTATACTTGGCTCCTGGTTTCAGTTAATAATGGCTTTTCTTTCTGTTTGTGGGTCAGGGAGGCTTAAAGCATCATTTCCCTTTATCTTCCCCACTGAACAGTTTCCTGCTGTGCTTTACCCCTGTGTCTGTAATGTGAAAAACATCCGTCCTACCTAAATTACCATTCAAGTGTAATACCTTTTTTATTTAACCCTGAGTGCATGACTGCTCCCTTTAATCCTACTCAATCTACCCTGAACAGGAAAATATCTAAAGGAGAATTTATGGTCCCAAGCTTCAAATGCTATTTCTCAGTGTACTTGGAAATGATTTCAAAATTGATGTTCACTGAAGTTTTAGATCAAAAATTGAGCATAGATAAAGCCAAGGTCATGACTAGTCAGCTCACAATTATTTCTGTAAAAGCTTACCTAGAGAGAGTAACACTGCTGTGCTTTGTATCTCAAATGATAAATTAACATTAGAAGCCAAATTAAAGTATTACAGAATAAAAGCTCATGATCTGGCCAAAAAAGTATTCAGGCATGACCTCACCAATTAAGCCACTAAAGTGATATGACAGACAGGTCAGACAGCTTTAAAGAGTGTCTAGAACTCAAATAGTAACTGAGCTCAGGTGAACACACACAGAGGAAAGTGACAGCTTAGAGCAATAATTTATGTATCCTAGAATAAAATGAAATTCAAAACTGTTTGCATGGACTCTCTAGAAAATGTTTAGCAATCATGACACTAGAATATTTTTTACAGATATGTGATAAACATTTAGCACTCATTTGCTTTCCACATCCACAATTTCCAAAGCTAGCAAAGCAACTGTGGTAATATACTAATTATACTATCTGTGAATAGAGAGGAGATATTATTCTTTAAGCCCTTGTCTAATATGTAAAGAACCAACCAACAATATTTTTATATAGTGCACTTATTATGTTTCAACTAACTTACCTTCATGTCTGTATAAAGATATAAAAGTCAAAAATTACTCCCAAATTTTAATGAGATGACAGAGTCATGTTTTCAAATTTAAAACAATCTATAATTTGTGAAAAGGTCAATTGGTATACAATTTAATCATTGATTTTAGATTTTAACATTACTATAAAGAAAAAATAATTACTTTCTAAAAACCTCACATTGTATCAGTTTTCATCATTCTTCATCATATTTTGTCTTCAGAGCATACCTGACAGCTTCCTAAGATGCGTCTGTGCCTTGACTCATTGTGAAAACTTATCTCGCACATATTTGTCTGACCCATGAACTGTGAAAAATCATTTTTGACTTTTTAAGCCTAGGTTTGAGATATGGATCAAGCAGGGACAAGATACCAGCAAGCCCATAAATATAACTGCGCAAAGCATGAGGAGCAGAACCAAACTGAGAAAATGATGAAATCAGAGCAGTCTAACACTCATTTTATGCTCCGACATCACATGTACTCACCTTAAAGCAAGGAAAATATGCATGCAAAATACTAATAAGGCCAATGTAAAGGCAACGTTATTAGTCAGTTAATTAGCAATGTTTTCAACTTCTTCTGAATGTTGAAATAATAATATATTTTTGTAATTTTCTTTACCACCCCACCCTTTTCTCTGCTCAGTAGAAGTAAATGAACCATTGGAAAGGTTAGATTCTAGCACTCACACAACATGAGTGTATAAATGAATTCATATACATAAAGCCTCTTTGAGAAATGTAAAATGACTGCAAGATATTCACAAGTTGTAAGCTATTTCTTTAACTGTAAATAGGTTAACCAAAATAATCATACTTTGTGACCATGTTTTTCCTAAAATGTGAATCCAAGTCAGCCCTGTTCCATCTCAGAATGATACAGTCGGAGGTCCCCATCGCAGAAACACTCTCCAGACTCTCTGGCACATGAATAGCCTTTACCAAGTGTTCCTGGCGCATCTCTCCAGCCTGTTAGCTCTCCACCCTACAACTGTGTTAGACTTCACCTCCTGACCTTTTGAGCTGTTTACTATTGCTAGGAGATGCTAGAATACCTCACTCAGTGCCTTTGCCAAGTAATTCTAGTCCATGAGTATGCATGTCCTTTTCGTGATCAGCTCACATATTACCTTCCCGATGGAACTCCTGATCATGCAAAGCACTGACTTTTCCCTGATATGCATCTTCACTTTCCCTTGACATGCATCTTTGCTTTCCTCTGCACATTCTACAGCATGGAGACAAGATATTTCAGCATTGATTTGTTATGATGTCTGCCTCTTTTACCTGGTTAAAGCCTTAAGGAGAGAGTGTTTCAAAAGACTTTTCTATATTCAATCTGCATAGCAAGCCTGATAGAAAGGTGTGTTTAAAATGGACTACATCATCATTAGCAGTATTGTCTTTATTTGTATAAAATAGCATTATGGCTACTCTTCAGTATGGTGAATACAAGAGAAAGTAGCCATGAAAATAAAACTTACTATTAAATTAAAATCATCTGTGGAATAACATAAAAATTTAGAGTACCTGATACTTACAAGAAGCTTTTGCTAAGGTCAATAGGTGACGTTTACATATACATTGGCTTCAAGGGGCTTAAAATCTAGCAAATTAGACAGCTATGCAATTCTCTGTAAAATAAAACAGAATAATCAATCATGCACGAAGACCTTTGAAGTTAAAGATAATGAGAATATTATCAGTTTAAGGGCTTCGGATTAAAACTATTCTCCTCAGTGGCATTTGAGATGAGATTTAAGAACCAAATTGATTTTTGGTGCATACAACGCACTTCATGAATACTGGGATATATTGCAAATGTAGCTTGGGACTATCTTCTGTAAGATTTAAAATGCTGAAGTGCTATTTTGAATTTAATTTTATTAGTGTCAAGCTAGTGAAAGTTTAGGACTAGAAGAATCAGGTGATTAAGAATACACCATTTTAGAACAATTCAAACAGGTGACCACATATAGAGGCTTCTAATAACATGTGAAAAATGTCCAGGAGAGTCACCCATTCAGCTGATTGGGAGGGAGACTGAAGCTGGGAGCCAGACCGGGAGATTCACGGGCAGAAAAGCGCCACAAATCTCAGCTCTGCTGTTTCAGCTGGCGCGGGATGCCGCATGGGAAATTGCATAGATCATGGCGCCTTTTTGGCGGGCGACCGAGGCACCTGGGAGAGAATCGACTGACCATTCAATTAGGAAAAGAAAAAAAGGGGGGTCCAAGGCGGGGAGCCAGGTGATTGGGCTTGGCTGGTCCCACCCACACAAAAAAACAGAATTGGAAACGCGGATGGTTGAGAGTTTCACAGCAAGCACAGCTGAACCTGGGAATGTCCTGTGCTGTGGGGGAGGGGCATACACCAAAGGAAAACAAAGAAACAGAAATAACATCACCACCAACAATGTGGACGTCCACTCAGAGACCCAATCTGAAAGTCAGCAATTACAAAGACAACAGGTGGATAAATCCACAAAGATGGGAAGAAACCAGTGCAAAAAGCCTGAAAACATCCAAAATCAGAATGTCTCTTCTACAGGGGATCATAGCTCCTCATCAGCAAGGGAACAAGGCCTGATGGAGAACGAGTGTGATGAATTGTCAGAATCAGGCTTCAGAAGGTGGATAATAAGGAACTTCTGTGAGCTAAAAGAATATGTTCTAAACCAATGCAAAGAAACTAAGAACCTTGAAAAAAGGTTTGATGAAATGCTAACAAGAATAGACAGTTTAGAGAGGAAGATAAGTGAATTAATGGAGCTGTAAAACACAACAGGAGAACTTCGTGAAATATGCACAAGTTTTAACAGTCAAATTGATCAAGCAGAAGAAAAGATATCAGAGGTTGAAGACCAACTCAATGAAATAAAACGAGAAGATTAGAGAAAAAAGGATAAAAAGGAATGAGCAAAGTCTCCAAGAAATATGGGACTATGTGAAAAGGCCTAATATACGTTTGATAGGTGTACCTGAATGTGACAAAGAGAATGAATCCAAGCTGGAAAATACTCTTCAGGATATTATTCAGGAAAACTTTCCCAACCTAGCAAGGCAGGACAATACTCAACTCCAGGTAATACAGAAAACACCACAAAGATATTCCTCAAGAAGAGCAACCCCAAGGCACATAATCGTCAGATTCACCGGGGTTGAAATGAAGGAGAAAATGCTAAGGGCAGCCAGAGAGAAAGGTCGGGTCACCCACAAAGGGAAGCCTATCAGACTCACAGTAGATCTCTCAGCAGAAACCCTACATGCCAGAAGAGAGTGGGGGCCCAATAATCAACATCCTTAAAGAAAAAACTTTCACCCCAGAATTTCATATCCAGCCAAACTAAGCTTCACAAGCGAAGGATAAATAAAATATTTTATAAACAAGCAAGTACTTAGAGATTTGATCACCACCAGGCCTGCTTTATAAGAGCTTCTGAAAGAAGCACTACACATAGAAAGGAACAACCAGTATCAGCCTTTCCATAAATATACCAAAAAGTAAACAGCATCAACATAATGAAGAATTTACATCAACTAATGGGCAAAACAGCCAGCTAGTAAATGGCAGTATTAAACTCACATACATTATTATTAAGCCTAAATTTAAATCGACTAAATCCCCCAATCAAAAGACACAGACAGGCAGATTGGATGAAAAATCAAAACCCATTGGTATGCTGCATCCAGACCCATCTCCCATGCAAGGATACACATGGACTCAAAACAAAGGGATGGAGGAAGATTTACCAACCAAATGGAGAGCAAAAATAAATAAATAAAAAGCAAGAGTTGCAATTCTCGCCTCTGATTATTTTAAAATAGACTTTAAGGATAAATTTCTGGACACCTGTGTCCTCCCAAGCCTAAACCAGGAGGAGGCCGAAACTATGAATAGACCAATAACAAGGTCTGAAGTTGAGGCAGCAATTAAGGGCCTATCACACAAAAAAAGCCCAGGTCCAGATGGGTTCACAGCCGAATTCTACCAGACACACAAAGAGGAGCTGCTACCATTCCTTCTGAAACTATTCCAAATAATCCAAAAAGAGGGAAGCCTTCCCAAATCATTTTATGAGACCAACATCAACCTGATACCAAAACCTGGCAGAGACTCAACAAGAAAAGATAACTTCAGGCCAATATCCATGATGAACATAGATGCAAAAATCTTCAATAAAATATTGGCAAGCCAATTGCAACAGCACATCAAAAAACTTATCCATCATGATCAAGTAGGATTCATCCCGGGGATGCAAGGCTGGTTCAACATACGCAAGTCTATAAACGTATTTCACCACATAAACAGAACCAAAAACAAAAACCACATGATTATCTCAATTGACGCAGAGAAGGCATTTGACAAAATTCAACAGCCCTTTATGCTAAAAACCCTCAATAAACTCGGTATTGACGGAACATATCTCAAAGTAATAAAAGCTATTTACGACAAACCAACAGCCAATATCATACTGAATGGGTAAAAACTGGAAGCATTCTCTTTGAAATCCGGCACTAGACAAGGATGCCCTCTTTCACCACTCCTATTCAATACAGTACTGGAAGTTCTAGCCAGAGCAATCAGGCAAGAAAAACAAATAAAGGGTATTCAAATAGGAAAGGTGGAAGCCAAATTGTCTCTATTTGCACACGACATGATAGTATACCTAGAAGACCCCATTGCCTCAGCCCAAAAACTCCTGAAACTGATAAGCAACTTCAGCAAAGTCTCAGGATATAAAATCAATGTGCAAAAATCACAAGCATTCCTATACACCAATAACAGACTTAAAGAGAGCCAAATCAAGAACGAACTGCCATTCACAATTGCTACAAAGAGAATAAAATACCTTGGAATACAACTTACAAGGAACGTAAGGGACCTCTTCAAGGAAAACTACAAACCACTGCTCAATGAAATAAGAGAGGACACAAACAGATGGAGAAACATTCCATGTTCATGGTTAGGAAGAATCAATATCATGAAAATGGCCATACTGCCCAAAGTAATTTACAGAATCAACGCTACCCCCATCAAGCTACCATTGACTTTCTTCACAGAACTGGAAAAAACCACCATGAACTTCATATGGAACCAAAAGAGAGCCCGCATAGCCCAGTCAATTCTAAGCAAAAAGAACACAGCGGGGGGCATCACACTACTGGACTTCAAACTATACTACAAGGCTACAGTAATCAAAACAGCATGGTACTGGTACCAAAACAGAGATATAGACCAATGGAACAGAACAGAGGCATTGGAGGCAACACAACATATCTACAACCATACAATCTTTGGTAAACCTGACAAAAACAAGCAATGGGGAAAGGATTCCCTGTTTAATAAATGGTGTTGGGAAAACTGGCTAGCCATGTGCAGAAAGCAGAAACTGGACCCCTTCCTGACACCTTACACTAAAATTAACTCCAGGTGGATTAAAGACTTAAACATAAGACCTGGCACCATAAAAACCCTAGAAGAAAATCTAGGCAAAACCATCCAGAACATAGGAGTAGGCAAGGACTTCATGACCAAAATACCAAAAGCGTTGGCAACAAAAGCCAAAATAGACAAATGGGACCTAATCAAACTCCACAGCTTCTGCACGGCAAAAGAAACAGTCACTAGAGTGAATCGGCAACCAACAGAATGGGAAAAAATTTTTGCAGTTTACCCATCTGACAAAGGGCTGATATCCAGAATTCACAAAGAACTCAAACAGATTTACAGGAAAAAAACAAGCCCATCCAAAAATGGGCAAAGGATATGAACAGACACTTTACAAAAGACATGAGGCCATCAAATATATGAAAAAATGCTCATCACCACTGGTCATTAGAAAGATGCAAATCAAAACTACATTGAGATACCATCTCACGCCAGTTAGAATGGCGATCATTAAAAAATCTGGAGACAACAGATGCTGGAGAGGATGTGGAGAAATAGGAACACTTTTACACTATTGGTGGGAGTGTAAATTAGTTCAACCATTACAGAAGACAGTGTGGCGATTCCTCAAGGCCTTAGAAAGAGAAATTTCATTTGACCCAGCAATCCCATTACTGAATATACATCCAAAGGACTATAAATCGTTCTACTATAAGGACACATGCACACGAATGTTCATTGCAGCACTGTTTACAATAGCAAAGACCTGGAACCAACCCAAATGCCCATCGATGATAGACTGGACTGGGAAAATGTGGCACATATATACCATGGAATATTATGCAGCAATCAAAAATGATGAGTTTGTGTTGTTTGTAGGGACATGGATGAATCTGGAGAACATCATCCTCAGCAAACTGACACAAGAACAGAAAATGAAATACTGCATATTCTCACTCATAGGCGGGTGATGAAAAATGAGAACACATGGACACAGGGAAGGGAGTACTACACACTGGAGTCTATTGGGGGGAATAGGGGAGGGACAGCATGGGGGGAGCTGGGGAGGGATAGCCTGGGGAGAAATGCCAAATGTGGGTGAAGGGGAGGAAGGCAGCAAAGGACACTGCCATGTGTGTACCTATGCAACTATCTTGCATGTTCTGCACATGTACCCCAAAACCTAAAATGCAATAAAAAAAAAAAAAAGACTTTAAAGCAACAAAGATCAAAAGAGACAAAGAAGGACATTACATAATGGTAAAAGGATCAATGTAACAAGAAGAGCTAACGATCCTAAATATATATTCACCCAATACAGGAGCACCTAGATAACATAAGACAAGTTCTTAATGACTCATAAAGAGACTTAGACTCCCACAGAATAATAGTGGGAGACTTTAACATTACATTGTCAATATTAGACAGATCAACGAGACAGAAAATTAACAAGGATATCCAGGACTTGAACTCAGACCCGGAACATGTAAACTTAATAAATATTTATAGAACTCTCCACCCCAAATACACAAAACATACATTCTTATCAGTACCACATCACACCTACTCTAAAAGTGACTACATAATTGGAAGTAAATCACTCCTCAGTAATTGCATAGCATTTCACAGGTTTAAATGAAATATTGGTTGGCTGCTTCTTTGTTATTTTCCTCCCTTATTCCTTCCTGTCTCCATTGTTAAGCACAATTATTGGCATAAAAGAGGTTTTCAATACCCATTTTTAGAATGCATTCTAGCCTGGGCAATAAAGCAACACTCCCATTCTCTCTCTCTCTTTTTCTTCCTCTTTCTTTCATTCATTCTTTTTTTTCTTTCTTTCTCTCTTTCATTCTTTTTTTTTCTCTTTCTTTTTCTTTCTCTCTCTAAAAAAAAAAGAAAAATGTTCAGGAGGCAGGTAAAGGCAAATAAACAATGACAACAATACTGGACTATGACTGAATACAAGGTAGTGGCAGTGCCTTTGGAAATGGAATGAGAAAGACAGGAGTTTACATGAATGTAGAGTTAAATGATTCATCAGCTAACTCATTCATAAAGAGCAAGGAAGGCATTAAATATTAATCTGAGAGTTTGAGCCAAGATAACTGGAAGGATTATGGACAAATAAAAAAATAATAAATTAATGAGAAAAAGATGTTTTTGAAAGAAAATGTATGCACAAGAAATAGTGCATTTTTATAGCATAAAGGGTGCTGCAGTAAACATAACAGTTGTTTCTATTCACATTTTTTCTTTACCATAATCCAGAAAAAAAATGTTATCTCAGTCTGAATCTCAAACAATCCATGTCAATCATTGACATTCGTTCACTGCTATCACATGGCAGAGTAAAATAATTAAATCCACATTACTATAACATTTCTACAAACCGTTTTTCCACTCCACACTTGTCCTGTCACTGAGTTTACTGCCTAACCGGTGGCATAAGAATAAATGTGTTAGGCAGCTGGTATATGTTATAGGCCAGTAATTTAATGTTAACTGTACTAAAACTGCAAATGTGCTTTTTGTACTAGAAAAAAAAAGAAGTCCCTTACAACCATATTTTCTGACAATGAAACAATAGACATACATTTTTTTAAAGTTTCTTTTTTTGTTCTCTTTTAGAGACATAAATACGATTTTTGTTTGATTAGATGGGTGGTATAGAACCACTTTCATGATAAACAACATAAAATCATTAAAACTAAAAAAATTTAGTTATCCTACATATTATAATTGGGTAACTGAAGATTGCTTGAATGATTACTTTTGTTATGGTTGTATTATTGTTTTTATGTTGCTTGATGTCAGGCAGGTAAGCAATAGATAATAATAACTACTACTGTCCATTTAAGAATAAAAATTGATGATGAAATACTGGGTAAGTTAGAAAACAAATTTTTATAAATTTTTTGAAATTATGGTTACAGAATACTCGTATATATTTGTTGGGTACATGTGATGTTTTGATATAGGCATACAATGTTTAATAATCAGATCAAGGTATTAGAGTTTGATCACCTTAAGCATTTAAGATTTCCTTGTATTAGGTGCATTTCAATTTCACTGTTTTACTTATTTTAAAATATATAATAAATTATTAACTATAGTCACTATATTGTGCTACTGAATACTAGATTTTACTCATTCTAACTATATGTTCTACCCATTAACCATCCCCATTTTACCGCTTCCCCCATTTGCTATTCTTCCCTGCTTCTGATAACCATCATTTTACTCTATATCCATGGGTTAAATTGTTTTTACCTCCTATATATGAATGAGAGGTGTGATATTTGTCTCTCTGTGCCTGGTTTATTTCACTTAGCATAATGTCCTTCAGTTCCATCCATATTATTGCAAATGTCAAGATTTCATCTTGTGAATGAATAATGTTCCATTGTATATTTGTACCACTTTTTAAAAACAATTATTCATCAATTGATGAACACTTAGGTTGATTCCCTATCTTGGCTATTGTGAATGGTGTTGCAATAAATGGGAGTGCAGATATCTCTTTGATATACTAATTATCTTTCTTTTATATATACAACAGTGAGATTGCTGGATCATATGATAGTTCTATTTTTAGTTTTTTTTGAGGAAGCTCCATACTTATTCTTCATAGCGGCTATACTAGTTTACATTCCCATCAACTGTGTAAGGGCTGCCATCTCTCCATATCCTCACCAGCATTCATTACTGCCTGTCTTTTAGATATAAGACATTTTAATTGGGGTAAAATTTACCTTGTTATGGTTTTGATTTGCATTTCTCTGATGGTCACTAATGTTGAGCATTTTTCTGCATTTGGCTTGATGTTTTCCTCAGAAAATGGGTCTTTCTTTTCTATCACATTTCAGGATGTAAATTTTCTGAACTTTATGCCCTGCTTCATTTATAAGACTAAATGTCTCTAACAGCACCCAAGTCACCTCTTGAATGCTTTGCTGCTTAGAAATTTCTTCCACCAGAATACCCTAAAGCATCCTTCTCAAGTTCAAAGTTCCACAAATCTCTATGGCAGGGGCAAAATGCTGCTAGTCTCTTTACTAAAACGTAACAGGAGTCACCTTTGCTCCAGTTCCCAAAAAGTCCCTCAGTTGCATTTTAGAACCCTCATCCTCAGGCTTTTGGTCAAAGCCATTCAACAAGTCTCTAGAAAGTTCCAAACTTTCTCACATTTTCCTGTCTTTGTCTGAGCCCTCCTAACTGTTGCAACCTCTGCCTGTTACCTAGTTCGAAAGTCACTTCCAGATTTTCGTGTCTTTCCACAATGCCTCACTATTGGTAAAATGGTACCAATTTACTGTATTGGTCCACTTTCTCTGATAAAGACATACCTGACACTGGTCAATGTACAAAAGAAAGAGGTTTAATTTGACTTAGAGTTCCAAGTGGCTGGCGAAGCCTCACAATCATGGCTGGAAGCAAGGAGCAGAAAGTCACTTTTTACATGATGGCAGCAGGCAATGGGAGAGATTGAGCAGGGAAACTCCCCTTTTAGAATACCCTAAGATCTCATGAGACTAATTCATGACCATGAGAACAGCACAGGAAAGACCTGCCCCCATGATTCAATTACCTCCCACTGGGTTTCTCCCACAACACATAGGAATTCAAGATGAGATGTGGGTGGAGACTCAGCCAAATCATATCAGATATTTTATTTATAGCTATTGTAAATTAAATTCTTGTTTGTTTTTTAATTCTCATATTGTTCACTATTAACATATAGAAATGCTAGTGATTTTTATATGTTGATTTTGTATCCTACAACTTTACTGAATTTGTTTATCATTCTAATCATATTCTGGTGGATGTGGGTTTTTTCTAAATAAAACATCATAACATTTTCAAAAAACAGAATCTGATTATACCCTCTCTAATTTGATGCCCTTTATTTCTTTCTCTTGTCTGATTGCTCTGGCTAGGACTTCTAGTATCATGTTGAATAAATGGTGACAGAGGGCATCCTTGTCTTGTTCCAGATCTTAGAGGAAAGACCTTCAGTTTTCCCCATTCATCATGATACGAGTTACAAGTTTGTCATATTTGGCTTTAATCATATTGAAGTATGCCTTCAATACTTACTTTTGTGATAGTTTATACTTTATAAAGGATGTTGAATTTTATTGAATATTTAAAAAATATCATTTGAAATGGTCATATGGTTTTTATCCTTCATTTGGCCTATATGATGAGTAACATTGATTTCCACATTTTAATTATCCTTGTATCAGTAGGAGGAATCACACTTGATCATGATAGATAACCTTTTCACTGTGTCATTGAATTGGTTTGCTAGTTATTTTTTTATGCTTTTGCTCTATGTATCAGAAATATTGACCTATAGTTGTCTTTAATTTCTTGTGTGTTTGTCTGATTGCATCAGAGTTATGCTGGGCTCAGAGAATGAGTTTGGAAGTATTCCTTCCTTCTAGATTTTTAAAATAAGTATAATTGGTATTAATTTTTATTTAAGTGGTAGAATTTAGCAGTGAAGCCATCAGGTTCTGGGCTTTCATTTGATGAGACTTTTTGTTACTCCTTCTATATCATTACTTGGTATTGGTCTATTCATGTTTACGATTTTTTAATGGTCTAATCTCTGCCCAGAAATATCTGTCCAGAAATTTTAAAATTTATTTTATATTTTTCAATTTGTTGGCATTTAGTTGCTAATAATAATCTCTAACATTCTTTGAATTTCTATACTATTAATTGTAATGTCTCATTTTTTCATCTCTGATTTTATTTTTTGGTATTTTCCCTCATTTATTCTTAGTTTAGCTAAAGAATTGGCAGTTTTCTTGATATTTTCAATAAACCAACTTTTCCTTTCAATGGTATTTTGTATTTTTTTAGTCTCAATTTCATTTATTTCTGCTGTGATCTTTATCATTTCTTTTATTCTATGGACTCTATCATTTCTTTTATTCTACTCTTACTTTTTAAATTTTTAACATGTAAATATAAGTAGTTTATTTGAAGCTTTGCTGCCTTTTAGATGTATGTGTTTAGTGCTAAAAACTTCCCTCCTACTACTATGTTTGGTGGATTCCATGACTTTGGTATGTTATGTGTATACTTTTGTTTGTTTCAAAAAATATTTTTTCACCTTCCTTCTTTCTTCACTACCCTAGAGGTCATTCAGAAGCTTATTATTTAACTTGCATGTGTTTATATAGTTTCCAAAGTTCCTCTTACTAATTTCTAGTTTTATTCCATTCGATCAGAAAAGATACTTGACATCATTTCAATTAAAAAAATACTTTTGTGTAGCCTAACATATGGTTTATTCTGTATTGTGTGTGTATTTACTATTCCCAAGTGAGTGGTAATTTCTTGTTGTTCAGTGTCCTTTTCTTACTGAAGAACTTCCTTTAGCATTTCTTATAACACAGGTCTGGTGTTTACAGAATTTCCCAGCTTTTGATTGTCTGAAAATGTGTTTATTTTTCCTTTATGTTTGAAAGACAGTTTTGCTGGATATAATATTCTAGATTGAAAGATTTTTTTCATTCAGCACTTTGGATGTTTTCTCACTCTCTCCTGTCGTGTAAGGTTTCCACTGAGAAGTCTGCTGCCAGACATATAGGAGCTCCTTTAAACGTTGCTTTCTTCTTTCTCTTGCTGATTTTAGAATCCTTTCTTTTATCCTTGAGCTTTGTGATTTTGATTAACATAAGCCTGTTACTCTTACTTGGGTAGAATCTTCTTGGTGTTCTGTGACTTTCTTGGACCTAAGTATTTTTATCTTTCACTTTATATTTGGAAAATTCTCTGTTGTAATTTCTTTCAATAAAACTTCCACTATGGTCTCTCTGTCTCTGCATCTTTTTTAAGGCCAATAATCTCATCTTTTCCCTTTTGAAGTTGTTTTCTAGATCTTATTCGAAATCATTTTTTCAATTTATTTTTTTCTCCTCTTACTGTATATTCATACAGCCTGTCTTCAGTCTCACTAATTCTTTCTTCTGCTTAATCAATTCTGCTGTTGATAGGCACTGATGCATTTTCAGAATGTCAATTGAATCTTTCAGGTTTTCTGTTTGACTTTTTTATTATTGTAATCTTAAAAAAAAATTTCTCTGAAAGAATTCTGAATTGCTTCTCTGTGTTATTTTGAAGTTCATAGAGCTTCCTCAAGAGAGCTATTGAGTCACATACATCTGTCACTACAAGATTGGTAACTGGGGCCTTATTTAACTCATTTGGTGAGGTCGTGTTTTCTTGGAAATTCTTGATGCTGGTGGATTTTTTGTTATATCTGGGCAGTAAAGAGTTTGGTATTTATTTGAATCTTCACAGTATGGGCTTGTTTGAACCCAACCTTCTTGAGAAGGTTTTCATCATGTTCAAAGGAACTGGGTGTTATGATCTAAGCCTATGGTCAATGCAGCCATATAAACACTAGGGAGTGTCCTACACAGAAACACTGTACTGCTGATTCACAGAGGCGTCATCTTGGTAAGCCTGGGTAAGATAAAGGAGAATTATTTGGGTTATCAGGTTATCAGGTAACATCTCATTCTCTCTTCCTTCTCTTTCCTCCAATCTTAAGAAATCTCTCCAGGGATACCTGGAGTTGGGGGATGGATGATATGACTACTCTGATGGCAAGTACAGATAGGACTGTGCTGGGTCACACCTGAAGCTAGCACAGTTCTGGGACTCACCCAAGGTTCATGGTGAGTACTGCCTGACTACTAGTAATGTTTGTTCAAGGCCAAAGGGCTCTATTTTTCAGCATGTAGTGAATCCTGACAGCACTGGGTTCTTCCTCAACTATAGTGAATTCCTTTCTGGCCCAGGGTAAGTCTAGAAACATAATTCATTTGCTAAGGCATGGAATTGGAGGCTTTAGGAGTTTGCTTGGTGCTTTATTTTACTATGGCTGAGCTGTTACCAAAGTTGCAAGACAAAGTCCTCTATACTTTTCTCTCTTCTGTCCCCAAGGAGTGTCTCCCTAAGCTCCTACAGTTGATGGAGGAGTGATATAGGCATTTCCTGGGCCACCACAGCTGGTCTTGCACTGACCTGTGTACACTCCAATTCCACAGCCTCTGAGACCAGTGAAGCTCCAGTGTTTGCCCGAAAACTGTAGTCCCCGTGGCCTGATTGCCCAAATTTCTTCTGGGTCCTAGGCCACTTTAGTCAGCTGGTAGTGGAGCCAACCGGGGCTCAAATTCCTAACCACGGGGCTGATAACTCTCTTGTGGCCCAGGGTTAGTCTAAATTCTCCCTCTGTGGCACTGTCAGAAGTCTACTCTATTGTATTCCATTGTAACAAGGCAGCGCTGAGTTCCAATGCACAGTACTACATTCACTTCACTCTCCCTCTTTCAAGCAGAGCAGCAATGATACGAGTTGGAGGAGGATGGTGTAGGCAATAAAAGATGTTATTTTCCACCCTCTTGAATGCCTTTTTCCTTGACATTATGTTAAAACCAGATCCTGTGATTACTCATTTGATTTTTTGGTTCTTATGAAAGCGCCTTCTTGCATGGATAGCTGTTCAGTTTGTTGGTCCTGTGGGGGAACGATCACTGAAGCATTCTATTCGGACATCTTACTCTGCTTCCTAACTCTCAAAACTGATTTTTTAAAAATTACTATGCCAAGTGAGAGACTTTTAAAAAGCAATTTTCTTCCATGAGAAAAACATCTTGCTAAGTAATTCATTTAATACTCTAAACAGTGATTCTTTCAGTTTCCACAGATCTAATTGTTATTTCACCTAAGAGTGTAGGTGACATGGCAAAAAGATTAACAGTGTAACTGAAACTTAATTGAATGCTAATAAAGATGTGACCTGTGGTTATTATAATTTGTAATTGTTTTCTCTTCATACTTACATAAAACAACAAACAAAAAAAGTAATACATGTGGTACTTATTTACTACAGTTATATAACTTATAAATACTTTTTAATATATATTTAGTAGTTTACATTACTTGAATAGTTTTGTACTCTATGTTGTAAATACAAAAACAGTAATTATTCAGTTACGTCAAAAATGGATTTATTGTCTTTTAGCCTGTGTTTTGATGCATTCTTATGCGCAATGAGACTATTCTGACTGACAAGCGTTTATCATTAGGAATTTTACAACTGGGTTTGTGTCAGGACCTGCCTGATTCTTTAGACTATGAACCCTTCCTCCCATTCCTGTGTTTATCTGTTCTACGTTAAGCATATATTTACTGAATGCTTATTCTAAATCAAACACTAATCTAGGGGGAGGGAGATACAGAAGTGAATAAAACAATAAATATCTCTACCTATGCCACGTGTAATATCACTTGCTATCCAACACTACACTGAAGGCCCTAAAATTATTCCTAGTATTAACCAGAGAAACTTAAAAATTCTACGTTAGACCCACTTTCTGACCCTTGCTTCTTGTCTAAGTCTACACGTATGCAACATTCCACTAGCTGAGCTCTTGCCTTATCCCCGAGATCAAAACCCTGAGAGACGATAGCCAATTTATCATGACGAGCTCACATTAGTAGCCTCTGGTTTTTACCCTGCTTGGCACAAACTGCTTAGCAGTGCAGCTGCTCCAGTACTGAAGCTGTTGTTTGTGGGAATGGAAATACTTTCTATACAATCACACAGTAGGATCAAACTACCAGCAGATGCATACTGCCAACATTTTGGCAACAATGACTTGGCTATTCCTTGATAAATCTGTGGATTTCATCTGCCAGTGGATTATCTGTGGTAATCTCCAGTGTGAATAGGGTCACAGTGTACTGGCCACCAAGGTCTGAGTCTGGAGAGCCTGAACATATGCCCGGTTTGTGAGCCGGTCCCCTAAGTCTCAAGAAAAGTGCCTGGGGAGGAGAGGGTCTTACTTGCATGTGTCCCATTATAGGACCTCAAAATGCAGCCTACCATGGGTTATATAGTTCAGGGGAACTTCACTCACTGAACGAAAACTTGGAAGTTCAGCTTGACTTCCACGGGAGAGAACAAAGCCCAGGTTTTTTCAGGCAGTTTCTACCTATCTCAGGATACTGCATTCTGTAGGGTCCAGCCCTACAGGGTCCTTTGAGCCCCTCTCTGCTGGTGTGGAGAGGAGGAACTATAGAAATAAAAGACACAAGACACAGAGATAGAGAAAAGAGAGTTTGGACCCAGGGGTCCACTGCCAACCAAAGTGTGGAGTCTGGCAGTGGCCCCGAGTGCCTGGACATTCTGACTATGACTGAAGACAAAGCTGGGGGCAGCGTAGGTAGGATGTGGCATTGGTGGTCAGTGATAGGGTCAAGCACATCACGTGTCATACAGGTAGGGACACAAGGCCTTCTAGTAGCTGAGATGAAGTAAGAAGCGTAATGCATCTGCACTTTTCCGTACTTGTCAAGAAAGAACAAAGACATTAAGATTTATACTTTCAGTAATTATCTCTTCTAAGCAAAATGGAACCAGGTGCAGAAGCGGAACATGAGAGTGGACATGGAATGTGACCACTGAAGCACAGCACTGCCTAGAGACAGTTAAGCCCCCAGATATTTGTGGGTCTACGTGACAACTGTCAGGCCTACCGCAAGAGCGTGGAGGAGAGGAGTTGTCTCCTAACTCTCTGGAGGAAGGAGAGATCTCAGCCATCTTGGACATCTCCTTCACTAGATGGCTAAACAACGGGTGTTTTCCCAGGGCTGGCGCTACCCTGCCGCACAGCCGAGGCGCCCTCCAGCAGCCCTTACACAGGCCTGACAGAGATCTTTAAGAGTCTTGCCTCAGGGTCATTCCTTTCACAATGTCATCCCAGGTTCACACTTCCCCACCTGAAAGGCATTAGTAAAAGGACTAAGATCACCTATGAATAACTAAGATCACATATGAATAACCAAGATCACCTATGAATAACCAAGATCACCTATGAATAACTACTATGGTTATATCTCCAGTTATTTTCTGCTTCATTATTTATATGGGAATAGGCTAAGGCTTCTGCCTCCCGCCTCCTCCCTCCTCACTTATGAGGTCTCCCCCCACATGAATTCCTGATATATTCTGCAGTTATTCTTGAAAACTACAAGCAAGAAAGCGGCGAGAACTGAGTAAATCCAAGCCCACCCAGAGAACTGTGCTGCACCCTATAAGAACCACTATTCCTTTATTATTTTGCCAAGTCTAGTAAATGCCTACGAGTCTTCATGTCTTACCACCTCTGGCAGTGTTCCAACTTAACAATCAATACCAGTTCCAGAGTATCACTGTCCTCATTTAGCTACTTCTGCAGCAAATGAAGTCATTGATGCCTACATTCCAATCTAGAGCATCTTAGCACGGAGTTAGGCAAAGGAAACGCTGCAATAGCAAACATGGACAAGTAAGCACATCTTTCTAATTCGTAGGCAAAGTCGCAAAGCTCTGAGTTCAGAAATTAGAACTAAAATTGTAGATCAGTTGAAGAAAGGTAGAATAGAGGAGACGTAATTAACATTGCTCAAGTTCTATAGAGAGTTTCAAAATTTAAGACATTTTTTTCTCTAGGCAGAGTGCAGGGTTATTATGGGGCCTGTTAGGTAAGCATAACCACCAATGAGGTTCAGCAGCAGCTATTACTGAGGTAGTATCTGCAGACAAAGTTCGTTTGGGCCTGAAGTGCAAGTCTGGGTATGGGAATTGAGCCTTGAATTACTGAAATCAAAGGTAGAAGAAACCTAGCAGCAGGATATAATCAGCACTGAACTGGTAACTTACTAGCACTTGCCTAGCAGGCTTCTTGGGTATACAGCATACCTGGACCAAAAAACACAGGGCCAGTGATACCAAGCTGGGACGGATGTAGATATTTTGACATATCAGTACAAGCAAAATGTCATTTTTATGGGTTGAAATTTTTAGAAAATCAGAGATTATCAAGTCCTACAATAAAAGTCAGTATTTCAAATGAAATTGCTAGTAAAAATAAAAGTTAAACCACATGAAATTAATATCTATCTAAAGTATTACTATTTTTTTAAATTAAGCTTTTATGATTTCTAAGGAGTTTTATATTTCTTTGTGAATCCGTTTTTTTCTGTTAATATTTACACCTACCTGTAGAGGCAATACTACCTCTCTAAAATCACCGCTTTGTCTAAGCTATGTCCTAGTAAATAAAAACGTGATGTGTCACTCATTAGACTTAGAGCACCCATATCTTCCAGGAGCATGCCTTACCTTTGAGATAACCATGCCATCGTAACACACAGAAACAGAGCAAGACAGTGGGTATCCAAGAATAAGTTAACTACCTCAGAACTTACATGATTTGGTGCTACTATTCTAAAGGCAGAGCCAGCAAGCTGAAATTCATAGTGTGACACACTTCCAAACAATTCTTCTGTAGTTTCTCAGACCAGCAGGGACTTCGTAGTTTTCAGACAAATTCATTTCATATTTGCAAGCTGTATTTTATCTTGTACGGCAAATGCATCAAATTTTGTTTGTGTAATTTTTATTTTTGTAGGTCATAGTAGGTGTACATATATGGGGTACATGAGATATTCTGATGCACATCAGGAAAAATACAGTGTCCATTACTTGAAGGATTTATCATTTATTTGTATTACAAATATCCCAACTATACTCTTTGATTTAAAAATAAACAAATTGTTGTTGACTGTACCCTACTGTACTCTCAAATACTAGATTTTATTCAATCTATCTAACTATATTTTTGTATCCATTAAACCAATCCTACTTCCACCTCCTCCCACTCCCACTACCCTTCTCAGCCTCTGGAAACCTTCATTTTATTTCCTGCTTCCATGCATTCAATTATTTTAATTTTCAGCTCCAACAAATTAGTGAGAAAATGTGGAGTGTGTCTGTCTGTGCTAGGCTTATTTCACATAACAAAATGTCCTCCAGTTCCACCCATGTTGTTTCAAATGACAGCATTTCATCATGTTTTATGACTGAATAGTACTCCATTGTGTATATGTACCACATTTTCCTTATCCATTCATATGCTAATGGACATTTACATTGCTTCTAAATCTTTGCTATGGTGAATAGTGCTGCAGTAAAAATGGGAGTGCAGGTAACTGCTCAATGTACTTATTTCTTTTCTTTTGTATATGTACCTAACAAAGAGTGGGATTGCCGGAACATACGGTAGCTTCATTTTAGGTTTCTGAGGAACCTGCATACTCTTCTCCGTGGCAGTTGTACTAATTTATATTCCCACCAACAGTGTATGAGGATTACCTTTTCTTTACATCCTCATCAGAATTTGTTATTGCCTGTCATTTGGGTAAGAGCCATTTTAATGGGGATGAGGTCGTATCTCATGGTAGTTTTCAATTTCATTTCTCTGATGATCCGTACTGTTGGACATCTTTTCATATTCCTGTTTTTTCATTTGTATGTCTCCTTTTGAAAATATTGACTCAGACCTTTTGCCCATTTTAAATTCAGATTATTAGATTTTTTTCTTATTGAGGTGTGTGAGCTCCTTACACATTCTCGTTATTAATCCGCAAGATGGATTGTTAATAAACATCTTCTCTCATTCTATGTGCTGTCTCATCACCTTGTTATTGTTTCCTTTGCATACAGAAGATTTGTATGACCATTTTTGCTTTAGTTGCCTGCACTTTTGGTATATTTCTTGAGAAATCCGCAGACCAATGTCCTGGAGAATTTCCCTATTTTTTTTCTTTTTTTTTTTTTTTTAGTATTTTCAAAGTTTAGGCCTTAGATTTAAGTCTTTAATCTATTTTGATTTGTTTTTTAATATGTTGAGTGATAAGGGTCTAGTTTCATTTTTCTGCATATGGATATCTTATTTCCCCAGCACCACTTATTGAAGAGACTGTCCTTTCCCCAATGTATGTTCTTGGAATCTTTTTTGAAAATGAGTTTACTGTAAATATATGGATTTATATCTGGATCTTGTATTCTGTTCCACCAGTGTGTATGTTTTTATGACAGTCCCATGCCATTTGGTAACTATAGCTGTAGTATAATTTGAAAATGGGTAATATGATTCCTCTAGTCATGTTCATTTTGCTCAGGATAGCTTTGGGTATTCTGGGTCCTTTGTGGTTATATATATATATGATTTTCTTTTAAATTTTTCTATTTCTGTGAAAAATGTCATTGGTATTTTGATAGGAATTGGATTCCATTTGTAGTTTGCTTTGGATAGTATGGACAACTTAACAATATTGATTATTTCATGAATATCTGTTCATTTTTTGTATCTTCTTCAATTTATTGCTCAGTGTTTTCATGGTAGAGATTTTGCACTTTTTTGGTTAAGTTTATTCTTAGCTATTTTATTTGTAGCTGTTACACATGACATTATTTTTGTAATTTCTTTTCCAAATTGTTTGCTCTTGGCATATAGAAATGCTACGGATTTTTGCTTGATGATTTTGTATTCTGCAGCTTATTGAATTTATTTATATGTTTTAATAGTTCTTTGGTGGAGTCTTTAGGTTAAAAACATAACATTTCTCATTGATAATCAAACTAGAAACATGGAATTTCAATGTTTAGACATAAATCGTGGAAATCTTAAAGAAGAGACGTTTACAGGTTTGCGTCTTTACTTTTCTCTCCTCCCTCCTCTTGGCTCCTCTTTCCCTTTTTTCCCCTCCTTAAAATCATTTTTTTTCTTTCTTTCTGTTTTGAATTGAGGTGCATATTAGAGAGTTTATCATACCGCACAGTACATGGCATATCAAGTTTTGCAAGGTCTTTCCTTTATTTAAATTACTTTTTACTATAATTTCTATTTCTCATTTACAATCTCTACTACCTTTCCTCATGGTTAAATGTGTGTGCATGCACACGTATGTGCTCACGCATGTGCACCTACATCTTAGTAAGCCAAGAAATGTTTTTGTTTCTGTGGCCACACTTGCTTATTTATGTTAAATAACATTGTGTTATAAGTCTTATACTCTTTGTTAATATAACATTTAAACAAAAATTATTTCAGTTGCAAATAAGTACATATTTTCCTCTTTCAAAATGTTCCACAATATTTTTATGCAGGCTTCCTCCATGTTTTACTGTCCATTTCCATAAGTAGACATCTAAGTTGCCTTTATCTAAATGCTAGCAAAAATGCTGCTTTCATGAATGTTTCTATACATGATTCTCATGAAACTGAGCAAGCATTTCTGGATATAAGGATTTTAACTGCAGATCACAATATATACTCATTTTCAATTTTTTTAAATATTTACATATTCATTTCCATAAGGATTCTTCTGATTAAACTATTTCCAGCATTATACACTTGTTTCAAACTATCTACATATTCCCCAAAACATTTATACAATCAAATTTCATGTTTTGCTAACCATACAAGTATAAAATGGTTATTATTTACATGTTTATTTGTATAATTACTAATGAAATTGTCAGTCATGAGAAATTAGATTTTGTATTTCAGTTCATTGATTTGAGGATAGCTTTTTCTATCAATTATTTAATCTTATATTATTTTAAACTATTTTAAATATAAATAACAGGTGATAGATGTTATCACAGTCTATTATCTGTTAACTTTTTTGTAGGTATCCTGTGTTAAGCTGAACTCCTTGATCTTTATGTAGTAAAATAATAGGTATTTTTATCCAAATTTTTCTTCTTTAAGATTTTTAAGAAAATCTGTTTTTTGTTCTAATTCAACAAATGCTTATTAAACCCATACAATGTGTCCAATATTTTCCTAAGCATTCTTTTTTTCCAAATAAGCCTTTTATACTTATCCATGACTCTGGAGAGTGAGCTATGGTAAGAATTATTTCTAGGGTGAACAGTTTATGTTTATTTAAGAAAGTTCCTCTGGCAAAATATTATTTCAGAATGAAAACCTCCTTCTTGTTTTGCTTTCTTCCCTGCTAGATATGCATTGTAGATTATCAGGTGGTCTCAATCCATCATGGCCAAAGCTGATTTTGCCAAATCTGCTTCATGTTTTCCACCATTGGTATGGTAAAAGGAGACTTGTCATAGCTGCAGCTAGTGTTGCCACTGGGTCAAGGCAGCCAAATATTGCAACAAAAATATGCATCTTTGAATCTTGAATACACAGGTAAACCTGCAAGGTTTTGTCCCAGCAGAGTCAGCTGAGGTTCATTTAGCTTATGAGCTCCAATTTTTTGGAGCAAATTAATTGCATTGCTGATCACTTGGAGCTGAGGAGGATCTAAGGCTTTGAAAGGAAAACTTCAAGAGAATCAAGATTACAATTCATAGTATGAAGGGATAATTTCTCTAAAGTTACATGTAAGATTTCTGGAACAGAATAATCCATAAAGCCTTCAGATTTTTCTCTTGTGTACACACGGAAGCAGAAGCCATCTCTGACCTCTGACCTGCGCAGCTCTCCCCTGGCACTGCAAAACACTGGCTTTACTGACAAATGTCTCCACCAAATAACTCCTCTATCTGCTTTCATGGTGCTTATTTTTTTTTTTGTTCTTCCAATATCAATTACAAAGATAACATCTGAAACAGCACTACCTGTCTCTGCAAAATTTGTTGCTAAAACACTCTGACTCCTGACGAAGGAAATTTGAGTGCTGCAGCTCGATCTTGGGTAGAAAGAATAGAATGCAGAGCTACCACGTTATATCATTCAGAATAAAACCTTCTAGCATTTGCTGGGAGATTATACAACTGCTGAATATGAACAAGGCCCAGTAAGAAAGATTAATACTGCTCTTTCAATATTTCTAAAATGGGAACTTTTATCTAAATATGCAAGAAGTTCCAAAATGAAATCCAGGTTGATTTTATGAGGATTCATGCTGAGCACCATTGCTCTACTTTCGGTAAGATATATTTAAACGAGCATTTGCTCTAGTATGAATTGACATGTATTCTTGATTTTTCTTCATTCTCCCTGCTTTGCTCATAACATTAATGATTATTTCTTTTCCTCCTCCAGAAATTTCTGACAATATCCTGACTCTTTTTCCAGTACCAAGCCTGTTTCTTCTGCTATATTTTTGCAATGAAAAATCTCAGCAGGATAAATGCTTTCTGAAATTCGGAGAATGGGACAGTGTGTGAAATACGTAAAAAAATTTTCACTGTCCACAGTGGCACTAATTAGAATCAAGTATACATCAGAATGTTTCTGTAAAATTTCCGTTGAGATAGTTACTAGGAAGTCTGACTGGACACTTCTTTTATGAATCTCATCTACAATAAAATGAGACACATTAGTAAAAAGACCATCGAGTTTCCTTGGTAAAACCCCTGTTGTACAATAGAGTAAACTGGTAGATACACAATCTCACAATAACATCTGGATCTGATATCCACACAAAGAATTCCTTCCTCCACGTCCATTTTCACAGCCCAATTCATCACACACTCTGGAGGCTAAACTCAACTGCTGAGGTTTTTTGAGGCTGGGTACAGACAATGATGTTACATTTACTTGCTCCCCAATCATTTAGAGGCCAGTCTTCTGACAGAAAATGTGGTACCTGAGTACTTTTACCATTCCTTGTTGTACCTGCCACAACCACTACCAGGTGCCTTTTAAGAGTTTCGACACTTGAATCGCAATGTTTAAATAGAGTAAACTGTCATCTTTCCTTTGGAAGTCTCTAATACTTAGGTGTGCTTTGCACCTTCCTAAAGAGGTTTCTAACAGGTTCCAAATCTTCTGTGTTTGCTGACTCCAAGGAAAGTGCAGAAAAATCCTCATGAGAAACTAAATTTTCCCAAGATTCTTCAGGATCTTTAGAGGTTTCTCTCTTATTTTCAGAATGCTGTTGTTGCTGCTGTTTCAATGTATTCAAAAGTTTGGCAATAAAAAGTTCACATGGTTTATTGATTTCCATTTTATTTAGTTCTTCCCTTTGGTTTTCTGTATCAGTACACTCCAGCCAAACATCTTGGGAAGTGGGATGAAGTTTTTTTTTTGGGAGTGGGGTCACATTATCTTATAATTTTTTTATTCTGACACAAACCCTAAATAGAAAAGGTATGAATCATGTATCTGTACAACTTAGAATAAAACAAACATCCAATAATTCACCTCAAGTTTAATAAATAGAACAATACTCTTCATGATTGCATCTCCCCACTACCCACAGAGGAAACCTACTATCTCTATTATTGTGTTAGTCATGTTCTCACTTTTCTTTATGTTTCAATAATAATTAAACCTATTCTTTTGTAATATTATAATTTAGTATCTTAATTTGTTTCACATTGAATTTTATACATTAAAACCTCCTTTATTTATTTTTCTGAGATTTTATTTTTTGCTCAATGTGAGAATGAGCTATGTTAATGTATATAGGTTTAGTTCATTCTTTGGTACCACTATAGAATATTCAATTGTCTGAATATACTCTGAGTTATTTACAGTTTCTGTTGTTGATTGACATAATGAATTATTGTCAATACTTTATAATAATGACTGATGCTGCGATAAGCTTCCGTGTACATGTCTCTTGGTCCACATGTGCAGACATTTGTTGGGAGTCGCTCTCACAATGTGAACCCTGGACTAGTAACAGCAATACCACTTGGGAACTTGCTAATCATGCAAATTATCCAACCCCACCCCAATCCTACTGAAATCAGAAATTTGAGGTGTAAGACCCAGCAATCTGTGGCTGCTATATTTTTTAATTGGTAAATTCTGTTTTGAAGAAACATTATTGATTTTGTAAGCTGATACCGTACTTGACCATCTTCCTGAACTCTCTTATTATTTGAATATTGCATATGAGTTTTCATCTTAGTTTTTTGACAGAAGCACTACAGCAATTCTAAATTCTGCATTAACTTGACTATCTGGATTACTGAATCTAATTTTTAATGAAGGCAATGAAACATAATTGGGAGTTCATATGAACGACACAAATTGAGCAAATGCTAGCATTCTTCTATGTCTTCCAGTCCTTTCCTAATTATCTGTTGTATTTAATGTATGCTTAATTCTCTGTGCTTCAAAATGGGTCCCTTAAGACATGGCAAACAGGAAATAAAAAAAATCACAATCTCACTTTGCCAGGCTTGTAATTTTCCACAGCTCTGTGTCTCCTACCCATTATTTAGCCTCTACTCTGTTTAACATTTATACAATGGACATTTCCTCACCCCATTTTCTATTTAGTTGACTTGTTAGCTCCAAGAAAATGACAATCTGTCATCACGATTTACAACCTACATTTTCGTTATGATTAAAATTATAAACATTTTAAATATTACTATGAGTCCCAATTTTGCTCAATATATTAAATCAACTACTTCAATTTACTTTATAAAATGCTCACAATTTGTGGCTGATTCTTAATGAAAATGCATTCAAACTACACATTTAATTCTGAATAGACATTAAGTGGCAACTGTATCCTTACCTTTAGGGAATTTAAATTCATTATCAAATTGAATTCATTCTTTTTTTTCTAGCTTTCTTTACTATAATTCAGATCTTTTTCTCATGAAGTCTTCTTTTAGTATAAATGGTCAGAAGTTTACTTGTATTATAAAAAACACTAATTATTTCCAAATTATTCAGCTTTTAGAAATGCACCAGAATGTTCAGTTATGCACTGAGTACATCAAATGATCAAACTCATTAAGATTAAAAGGAAAGAAAATTGAAGCATCGAATAGTCTTTACAGAAAAATATGATCATTTTATTACATTTCAAGATGAGTGTGCTTATTATTTCATTTTATCTGCACTATTAAATCTAGTTAAGACATGAAAAACAAATCAACTCACTAAGTTGACAAAAGTGCACAAGTGTTCCTGAGAAAGGTTATGCGTGGAATAGCATTTGTAAGCTTTTTCAATGGAAAGGGCTTAAAACTGTAGCCACAGGAAGTAAAGGCACAATGGAAAGAAAAGACTAGAAATACCAACTAAATTAAAGAACAATATAAATTATTATAGGATTATTCCAATATTTTATTTATTATAAAGCATAGTCTTAAAATAATTCAGTTGCCTTGTGGTAAAGGTGATAGTTTAGAAAGAGCCGAACAATCAACTTGAGCACTATTATTAAAAAAAGTGTTTTTATTTTTCATTTGGGTTTCTATTGCTCCTTTTCTAGTGCTTCAACCTTAATATTCATTTTAAATGAAGAGATCAATTATTGCATATATCGTATATACAATATACAATATATTGTATATTATATTATATATAATATTGTATATATTGATAATATTGTAAATATTCTGTCTCCATCAACAGTGTTCATTCAAATCTTGATGTGTGAGTCTTAGGATCATGGAAGGTAATATCTTTTATTAAGTACACAGTCTATGATTCTTTATAAATATTATCAATCTATTAATAAATAAATATCTATATAGTTATGTTTAAAATATGGTAACATTAAAAATAACTTTTTTGAAAAAAAAAATAATTTACTGAAAAAAATAGATTGTTGACTAAAAATAAAAGACATCCAGAACTTAAGTTGCTATTTTATAAACTTATTATGGTTGTTTTTAGAACACTGCAAACATCTTCAATCAAAGACAAAGCATAAACAAAATATAGCAATACTCATAATACTTATATTTATATAAAAATGATAATACCACTGATTGAATTAATTTCTTAATTATTTCCATGTGTTCTCATATCTTCTAAAAATTGTACTGCAATCCATAATCACTTCTGCATCTCTGGAATTATACTAATCTTATCAGACATGAGTGAAAAGACTACTTCTTCATCCAAGCCAAGGTTTTAAGTTCTGGGTTACTTAAGAATTGATTCCTAGAAAAGTTGTGGATTTGCTTGCGTATCTAAAACCTCCTTGAGTCAGTAGACCAACTTGCTACAGTCGAACTCCATGTTTACTTCAATGAGTCTTTTCAAGCTCATCAATTTAATGAACGTTTAATTGTCATGAAAGCCAGTTCTTTCTCCTTGTGTTCTTTTAGCTAAGCTTTTCAGACATTACCTGGTTAATTGGCCTGTCATTTGTTCCATATTGACTTCATCAGTTAATACTATCTTTGTAAATAACTCATTACAATCAACAGTATAATCTTGAAGTTTTAGTTCCCAGATCACAATGTTATGTCTTCTGAGTCACCTTTTCCATTTACAACATTTGATCAATCCACAATCTTTCAAAAATACAGTTTGACACCATTTTTTTCCTTGCCACATAGGTCATAACTCACAGGTTCTAAAAATATATCCGTATTATTTGCTACTTCTATCTTTCAGAGTTGAACCCAAATTCTTCTGTTAGTATGGCTGAGACTTAGTGATTATCTTGTAATTAGTAAAATGAAGTCGAAATGATGGTGAGCAACTTAGGAGACTAGATTATAAAAAGGCTTCTTGTTTTTGCTTTGAGCCAGGGTGTTGCTCTGTCTCCCAGGTTGGAATGCAGTGAAGCAATCATAGCTTAATGTAGCTCAAACTCCTGGTGTCAATTGATCCTCTACCCTAGGCCTCCCAAAGCACTGGGTTTAGAGTGCCACCATACTCTGCCAAATTAGGACATCTATAGAAAATGCTATGAAGCTTCCTCAAAGAACTAAAATTAGAATTACCATTCAATCCAGCAATCTCACTACAGGGTATCTATCCCAAGAAAAAGAAATTATATTAAAAAAAATGCCGGCACTCATATGTTTATCAAAGTGCTTCTCACAATAGTAAAGTCATAGATTCAGCCTAAGTGCTCTTCAATGGACACATGAATAAAGAAAATGTGGTATATTTATATACCACGGAATTCTACTCAGTCATAAAATTTGAAATCATATCTTTTGCAGCAGTATGGATGGAACTGGAACCATTATCTTAAGTGAAATAACTCAGAAAGTCAAATACCACATGTTTTCACTTACAGGTGGGAGATAGGAAGGAGTACACAGGAATATACATAGTGGAATAATAGGCATCGGCGACTCCAAAACATGAGAGGGTGAGAGGAGGTTGAGAGGAGAAATTACCCATGTGGTATGATTTACACTATTTGGGTGATGGTTACACTAAAAGCCCAGACCACACCACTGCACAATATATCCATGTAACAAAAAAAATGTGCTTGTACTCTCTAAATCTATTTTTAAAATAAACAAATAAAATGTAAAGCACTGTGGCTTTCATTCTAATTTCTCTGTTTCTTTCTATTTGGAAAAGCCAAGATCCAATAGTACCCAAAAGGCCTTCAGTAATGACCCATGAGGATCTAAAGCCTGCCAAGATCCAGGTGTGTTAGCTCAGTAGCAGACCGTTTATCTACAGTGGAGCCTTGAGAGGATTGCAACCTGACCTTGAACCAAACTACCAGGTAAAACCACTCCCAGATTTTTACTGCTTTGAAACCGAAATAACAAATGTTTCAGTGTGTATTACGTTAGATTTTCTATATTATAGAATATATCGATGTTTTTATAGATGCATATTATCAGATTCACAGGACTTCTTATGGAATCAACATATTCTATAACCCAAGCTTTAGCATTCTCTTTTTGATGCCCAAATGATCACAACCTGGCCAAGGAGAGGCGCTTTTGGTCTTTCAGCAATAACAGATATATTTGGGTTTTAGTCCTCCGACTGGAAATCATTAAAACTTTCTGCCAACAAAATGTTTCATACACATCCCATTTTTTGAGAAGGTAGGGGTCATGTATAGAACGATATATATGCCTCCAAGCTGTATTTTTTTAATTGTTTTCTCTCCACTCAGAATACAGATTCCTACCCATCTCCTTCCTTCTTGTCAGTTACGTCTGCATAATGCTGCCTCCCAGGAAAACTTTCCTGGCTTTCCTACTGAAAGGGCCCTGGCACAGTACTTTCTATGTGCTTTTCTTAAGGCACTTAGCATATGAGATAAATTATATAAACTACCTGTAACTTTTTGTATTTTAGACCATGAGAATTAATTAAAAAAAAAATGATCTGTAAAAATGTATTACCATTTTTCTGAAATAAGGAAGTAATTTAAATTTTGATACAAATGTTTCAACTCTTTCACTAAAGTTTTCTAACAATAAAGTGGATGATTGTTTCACATTTAAGTATAGGTGCAGTTGGAACTTTTATAATTAAAAAATCAAGAAAAAATCCCTGAGTCATTTTCTAACTCCTGGCCCAAGCTGAGAATAAAAATAGGTCAGATTTATTGAAGATCAGCAGTGTGCCCTACACAGCACTATGTGCTATATGTGTGTTATCTCATTTACTCCTGGAGATTACCCTGTGAGGTTGCTACCAGCATTACTCTTATTTTAGACCAAAGAAATTAAGTCAGAGGGAGATTTAGCAATAGGCCCAAGGTCACAGAGTCAGAGCAGTGTCAGAATTTTAAATTTAGTATTTGAATTCTAAAATCCATACCTTGACCACTATGCCACAATATCAGATTACTGACAGAGTTATAGAAAAATCTCTCTCATGAATGTGACATAAAATTTGAAGATGCATTTTGACAGACTTATTTTTATTGACAATTCTATAGAAATGTAATTCACTAAAAAATAAAGAGCTTAAAGAAATATCAAGTAAAAACAAAGTTTTCATGATGCCGCTCTGAAGAAAAAAAAAATGTTCAAACTTGAGAATATATTTAGAAATATATAAATGATTATAAGGAAAAAAAATTAACATTCATCCCAATAGTAGAATAATGGTGAGAGGAGAATTTCCTACTGACTACTCTTTATTACGTTTTTTTCTTATATATGAAATAAATGGTTAAGGATTTTATTTTTATCCACAACTTCATAAAAGTAAACTTACGTATTTACCCTGCTCATTTTCCATATATGTGAAAGTCAGCAGCTGAAGGGAATAAAATAAGTGTGATAGTATAATGTATTGCAAATTGTAAATATCAACATCACAACCCAGAAAATACAAATTAGCTTAAAGGAATGATCAGAGGTGACTTGGGTATAGGTCTTAAAAAGGCAAAATCTTGATTCAAATTTTGTAATTGGCTATCTCTTAGTTGATACTTTTTAGTGTGCATGAAAGACTATATTAACCTTGAAAGTGTAAAATATTTTGTTTGCCCTCACAACATATCCATCTAGATTTCAGACAGTTTATAAATTATGCTTTTCTTTTGTATTATGTTAAAGATACATTATCCTGTCAATTCTATACAGTTGGAAAATTAGATTCCCAAAGTTAAGATACCTCTTTTCTTTTAATTAACATTTTTGTTTATTTTGTTTATCTTTGTGTATTTTTCTCTTTCTGAGCTAAAAAAAAAATTCATCAGAAGTTTTATAGGAAGAATATGGATTCAATACTTTTAAGTTTTATCTTTGAAATGCAAAACATAGAAATAGAAATGAATGATTCGGTGAGTCAGTCACATACCTTGAAGACATCTATTGCTTAGATTTACTTGGCCTTCATTAGTCATCTGCCAGCAATTTTCAGAAAAGGGCGTGCAAGGAAGGAGAAACAATCTCTCTGTTTCCCTCTCTGTTCCCTCCCTCCCTTTGCTTTGTTTTTCCACTCCCTCCTTTCCTATTCTCTTTTTCTTCATTCTCTTCACTCTCTGCTCTCACTGTCATTTCTCTTTTCTCCCTGTTAGCTTTGTGAATATATAGTTTTCCCAGAATGTAAGAAGCTGATGATATATTTTTGGTTACATTAAATAATCAAAAGACATGTATTTAACTGAGTAAAATAAAGGAACTATTGGACAAAGTCTCACTTCATTTACATATTTTCAAACTTTTAAATTGTTCAAAATATTTTGTTAGATTTCATACTATTCCTCCATATTATTATTCTTTCATATATAAAGGCAAGCCAGAGAATCCAAAGTCATCTTGAATATATTGATTATTTTCTAAATTGTCTTATCCCCATCCAATTTTTAAAAAAATAAATTGAAACAAATTTTCCATTAATGTCAAATGCATGTTAGAAATGACTGATCAGGATTTGAATTTATAAACATTTATGAAAATTTGAATTTATGGAAATTACACAAAAAGCAAAAGTAATTCATCATCTAGGCTTAATCATAGTAAGATGAAATATTTGAAAAAAATTTTATTGTAGATCTTCCATACCATATCCCCTGTACACATTTCAGCTATCCAGTGTTGTGAGAATGAAATTCATGAAGGATTTCATTCTATTTTATGGCTAAAAAATATTTTGTTGTGTATATGTACCATATTTTATTTATACGCTCATCCATTCATAGGCATTTAGGTTGCTTCTGTATCTTGGCTATAGTGAGTAACATTGCAACAAACATGGCAGTGCCAATATCTCTTTAAAATACTGATTTCCTTTCTTTTGGACATATACCCAGCAATGGGATTGCTGGATCATATGTACTTCAATTTTTAGTTTTTTGAGGAACCTCCACACTG
Source organism: Callithrix jacchus (assembly GCF_049354715.1). Classification (NCBI taxonomy): domain Eukaryota; kingdom Metazoa; phylum Chordata; class Mammalia; order Primates; family Cebidae; genus Callithrix; species Callithrix jacchus. The sequence goes on from NC_133519.1 coordinate 47,436,088, forward strand.
TTTTCAATGTGGCTATACTGACACTTCCACCTACAACAGTGTGTAAGATTTCCTTTCACTCCATATCCTTGCCAGCATTCATTACTGCTTGTCTTCTGGATAAAAGTCCTGTTAGCTTGAGTGTGATAATATCTCATTGTAGTTTTGATTTGCATTTCTCTGATGATTAGTGGTGCTCAATATATTTCTATATATGTGTTGTCCATTTGTATGTCTTCATTGAGAAATTTCTATTCAGGTATTTTGCCCATTTTAAAATCAGATATTTTCCCTATTGAATTATTTGAATTCCTTACATATTCTGGTTATTAATTTATTGTCAGATGTATAGTTTATGAATATTTTATTTCATTTTGTGGGTTGTCTTATCTCACTGTAATACCTAGTAAACTCCCTGAAGCTCTGGTCAAATAATATCATTGCTTTGTTTTAATTTAGTGTGATTTTTGCCATTTAACTTTTGATAGAACTGACACGACCGGCACCTCTACACTACCCCTATGATTAGAGCAAAGAGGCTATCACAATATCCTCTCATTATATTCTGTGATTCCTTCCACTAACATGCCTTTGGTTATGCTTTTCTATTATGCAGAAAAAGTGTGGGGAAAAGGAATGATCCCATCCTTCCCCATCTCCCCAACCTCAGATTATTTTTACCAGATTTTTTTTTTTTTAATTACACATCCGCCTTATAATTTTTCTTTCGTGGACTAGAATTATTATTTTTTTCATATATGCTATAATAGCACTTAATGTATTGCTTCCTAAAGGCCCTAATCATTTTCTACTGTCTTTTCGTTATTTGTATTCATGGTTTACTTCTCCCGATAGACACGTATTTGAAAGCAAGTCGCATTTCTTATATAACATTGAATCACCCACAGATCATGGTGGGACATCTTTTACAGAGTAGGAACTTGATCTTACTTTAGGGGAATTAATAAATTATGCAAAATATGCACAGCCCAAATTAACAGTTACAGACTCAACATATTTTGGAAGTCTATAAAAAACAATTGTAAGAACAAGTGCATATATTTCATAATCTAATACCTTATGCAGAGTAAAAATATCTGATTCATGGATTTCCCAATACCAGAATTTTACAGTCATTTTAAATTAAAAAAAAAATCTTGGGAAAAAGTTTTTGGAATAGTTTAAGAAATATATGTAAGTGTCTAAAGAAAATGCTTTTTAAAATATTCTAATTTGCATTTATGACTATCTTCCCACGGGAAAATTAAATTAAAAATTGGATCAAGAGAATATGCTTGATTTTGTATTTTTGTATGAACTTAATGAATCATTCTCTTTCCCAAATTTATTTTATTAAGCAATAAATATGCACAAGGCAATATAAGTCTATTCTGTCTACATAAATCTTGGTAAACACAGAAAATATTTTAAGTCAAATTTTAAGTCAAATTTTTAAGAGGTCTGAGAGATGAATGCTTAGTGCTGTTTTTGCAATTAGGCTCATTAACTTAGGTTACATGTTTCTTGAAATCTATTGTAAATTGGTAGTAGGAATATGGATTACACATATCCTTACAAAATTCATAAATATACTTCTTGGTATAACACTGGCTCCTGACTCAATGTTCTCCTTTAATTACTCAGATTACCAAATAGAGTGTTTAATTAATGATTACTCATTAACAAAAAATACGACTATTTCTCAGATTTTTAAGATAAAGTGAAGAAATTCTGTGACTAAAAGTTTCGACACGTTTTAAGTTAAATCCAAAAGCAGATTTTCCACGTGGATTACGCAGTTTATAAATATTGCATTTAAATTATAAAAACAAATATAAAACATAACAGAACAAACTCTCCAGCATTCTTTTTCTTTCTTTTACTTCATGGATGTGTTAATAACAACTTTTGTCCTGACACTATATTAGCTGTCTCATGTTTTGTAACATAACCCTCCAACACCTAACAAGTTTAAACAATTATAATTATTACATTTTTATAATTTCAGAAGATCAGGAATTCCAGAAGAACTTGGCTATGCAGTTCTTCTTCAGAGTGTTTCATAAGGTTGCAATCAGTTTATTCTGGGGCTCTGGTCATCTGAAGGCCTTACTGGGATGGAGGGCCATTTCCAAAAGGTTAGCTTATGTAAAGTAGCAAATTGGTACTTACTACTATTATATAGCCTTAGTTTTTCTCCACTTGGGCCCCTCAGTAGGGTGACTTAAGTGTCCTGATACCATTACATCTGGCTTCCCCAGAACCAGTTCAAGAGCAAGAAAGATTTAACACCCATCCCCTAATCTCAGAAGTCACATATTCTGTCCTCTGCCATACTCTGTTGTTCACATAGGCTAGCCCTGCTTTAATATTGGAGGAACAGCCTATATAACATCATTAATACCAGGAGCTGAGACTCATTCCAGGCTATCTTGAAGGCTGCCTACCACTAAGCTTAATAATTTATTTAACGTATCTAAACTTCAGTTTTCTTTTCTGTTAAATGAATGGACTTTAGTCTAGACTAAGGTCCGCAAACTTTTTTCTGCAAAGAGCAAGATAGTAAATATTTTATGATTCATGGGTCATATAGTCCCTGTTGCAGCTACTTAGCTCTCTGCTGTAGCACAAAAGAGACTGTAAATTACACACAAATGAATATACACTGTTTTCCAAAACAACAATAAACTTTGTTTGCCAAATAAATTTGAGCTTGACTTACGTAACGTAGCTTGCTGACCCTGGACTAATGATTGCCAATGTTTCTTTCATTTTAGAGATTCTAATTATATATTATTTATGCAGATATAGAATTCCATTCCATATTATTTAAAAATAGTAAGCACAGTGTATGTATACGAGAATGCTGAAAATATTAAAGACATATGCTTGTAATGAATGAAATTGTGTTTTTCCCAGATTTATACATTGAAGCCCTAACACCCAACGTAACCATGTTTGGAGACAGAGTCTTTACGGAGGTAGTTATGACTAAATGATGTCATAAGAGTGAGGCCCCAATCCAAAAGTACGAGTCCTTATGAGAAGATTAAAGGGCACAAGAGATCCCTTTCTGTGAGGGCACAAAGAGAAGGCCATGTGAAGACACAGAATTAAAAGCAACTATTGCAGGACAGGAAGAGAGATCTCATCAGAAACTAAATATACTGGTACCCTACCTTCACCTTGGACTTGCAATTATCAAAACTGTGAGAAAATAAATTTCTGTTGTGACCTAATCTGTGGCATTCTGTTACTGCAACTTGAGCAGACTAACACTACTTACAACATTTTTAGATTGTATTACACCAACAACATGCAAACCTATTATACTTTCCCCTCCTTAAAATTATCCCCTTCTTTGATCTTATATCTCCCTAAATACTTTTATGTATTGATTTAATACATAAAAATTGTCTCTAGTCCTGACCTCCTGCCGAATTCCAAATTTATATAGGTAATTGTTAATTAGAAGCCATGTCTAATAGACCAGGGGTCTGCAACCAATACCTGTCTGAAGCCTGTTAGGGACCTGTCCACAAAGCAGGAAGTAAGCAGTGAGCATTACAACCTGAGCTACACCACCTGTCAGATCAGTGGTGGCATTAGATTCTGATAGAAGTGCAAACCCTATTGCAAACACTGTGAATATGAAGGATCTAGGGTGTGAGCTCCTTATGAAAATCTGGTAATAAATGTAATGCACTTGAATCATCCGGAAACTATACCCCATTCCCTCTGGACTGTGGAAAAGTTGTCTTCCATGAAACAGGTCCCTGGTGCCAAAAAAGTTCAGGACAGCTGTAATAGACAGTTGTAACTAAAAAGCCCCAGTGCAGTTCTCAATACCCACTGCCCACCAATCTTACAACATGTTCCTGAAATCAAGAAATGGTGCCACCATACACAGAGTTGCTCAAGCCAGAACCAGAGAATCAGGTATATTATGGAGTTGATTGATACTGATTTATGAAAGCCTTGTCAACAGATCTGAACCTGAGAGAGCCAACCCTTCAAGTTGATCCCATGTGACTAACTGGGTCTAAATTTTCTGTAGAGTCAAATGGCCATTTGTTGACTAGAGGTCACACACCTAAAACAAGTTCCCCCAAAACCCACACCTCTGTTCATCTTTGAGGCTTTTCCAAGCTTAGCTATATCAACCAATCAGGGCTCATGTGCACTAACCAATCAAAACTGCTGCAGTGACCAAGCAGAACTAAGTAAGTTTGTATCCATCATTTATGTAAATGAACCCGACTGGACACCTGAGCAGGAACTTTTGCTATAAAACCCAAACCCTCCCTTTGTTCTCAGGAAGACACCTTTATTTTACACCAAAGGCTGCATCGTCCTGTTTTGCAAACTTTTTATTGGAATAATGTCTGTTTCCTCCAAATTCTTTTTCAGAGGACTGTTCACGGCTTATTGTTATTTCTTTAAAAATTTTGTGAGCTGATTTCCAAAATAATCCACTATTAAATTATGTAGAATCAAACTATGCTCTGATACCTCAAACTATACAAAAAGTTCAGGTGAGAAATAGTTTCAAGAGAGAAATAGTTTTCAAGTGAGTAACAGTCTTCAAATGAGAAGACTATTGTGATCAGTACTGATCACATTTAGCTGACAGACATTTCAGTTAAATAAATATAAAATTATCAGTGAGAAATTAACAGTAAGTTAATACTCATGGTTGAAAAATTACCGCTATATCACACATCAGATTTAATGACAATGTACTTAATAAGAGTTAGTGAATTTTCTTGCTACTCCATTTGTCAAATCATGGTTGAATTGCAATCATAGGTTGTCTACAGATATTAAATTTTGGCAAAAGAAAAATCAACAATGTGTCTTGAATAAATTAGTTGGCTGTATGAAATTCGTAATATGTATTTTATATCTCATTAATATCTGAATATTATGTGCTACAAATATATACACACATAATTTTCAAAAGCCATTTATTAACATTTACTGGTACAATGTGGCTTAGATTCATCTTTGACTTTTCTCTTTGTCTTATGCTGTGTATCCAGTACATCAGCAAATCCTATTCGTTCTGCCAAAGAGATCTCCAATCCATGCACTTATTCCTAACTTGGTTACCACTACCTTAGGAAAGCTATAATCAACTTGTTTCCTAAGACACTGAAATAACTTCCTAACTGAGCTCTCTATTAGTTACTCTTTCCTAGTTATATTCCATTTTGGCATAGGAATCTGGAGAATCCTTTCAAAACCTCTATCCAATCACATCATTGCCCTTCTTAAAACTCCAACGACCTTTCAAAACAACTAGGTGAAAAAGACTTTGATGTAATCTTCAGGAAATTACTTTCCCCAACATCATTTTTGTCTGCCCACTCTTTTATTCTCTTTAGCTCCTTGAACATTTTGCCATTCCTTAAATATTCCAGGTTTGTTTCACCTCAACTATCTTATAAAAAACTTCTTCTTTCCTCCATTTCCTTTCATCTTTTCTTTTCTTACTTCTCTTCTCTCCTCTCCTCTTTCCTTTCCTTTCCTCTTTTCTCTCCTCTCCTCTTTTCTCTTTTCTTGCTCTGTCATCCAGGCTGGAGTGCAGTCGTGCATTTCAGCTCTCACTGCAGCCTCAACCTCCTGGGCTTAAGCAATATTTCTACTTCGGCCTCCCTAGTATCTGAGACCACAGGCCTATACCACCATACCTGGGCTATTTATTTTATTTTGTCTTTTACTTTTTTTTTTTTTTTTTTTAGAAACAAGGTCTCCCTATGTTGATCAGGCCGGTCTTGCTCTCCTGAGTTCAAGCAATCCTCCCACTTTGGTTTTCTAAAGCACTGGGGTTACATGGAAGCCTCTGCACCTGGCCAGGAAGGTGTTACTTAATGATTCTAACCTTTCTTTCTTTCTTTTTTCTTTTTATTTCATTTAGCTCTTCATATTAACATTTGATCTTCAGTAGGATTGCCTCTGACCAGCCTAATGAAAATGGCATCTCCTAGTATCTCTTACAATGCTATTTTAATTTTCAGTTCCTTATATGTTATATTTTATCTATTATTGGCCTTCTCCATAAGAAGACAAACTACATGAGGGTGTCATTATGAAAAGAGGAAAGCTGGACACAAAAAAAAGACACCAGGGAGATGAGACACCAAATCATCACTGTGGATGGGAGACAGAACTAGACTGCAGCTTCAACTTGATGGACAGAGCAGCATGCAGAGGTTTGCACTGTGAATTTTAGCTCCAGATTGACAGAAAGAACAAACCAGGAATCCTGAGAGAAATCACAGACCCTCTGAAGGAAGCAGAATGCTCCTCCAGGACCCAGGAGACACCCCAAATACTGTTGAGTGCCCAAGTGCAGAAGTGGGAAAGGGAGATCCTCGTCTCCAAAACACATATCCCTACTGGGTAAACTGAATGTCTGTTTGTGGTAGACGTTTCTGACCTTACCTTGAGCTGAGTCAATCCAGTAAGCCCAGCAAAACAGAGGGGTAGAGGAAGCAGCAGGAAAGGCCCTGGGAGCTTGCTGGGTCTCCAAGCAGGCCATTCTTGCCTGGCACCATAGGGATCCCTTGTGAGGGTGGCCAGAGGAATGGGGGGAAAATGCCAGAGGGAGAAGGAAGTTTTCTGCTGAACTTTGTAACAATTTGAACTGGGAGAGAAGCCTCCTGGCCCTGGCCAGAACTCATGGTAGGATGTGAATTCAGTGTGCATACTCCATAGGCCAGGGAATAACCAAGTCCTTTTCTTCCAGCGCTGGGAACCCAGTAACCCGGGGCAAGTTCTCAAGCCCGACTCACCTACTACCTGGAAACAGTCTCGTGGCTGTTAGGGAAGCATGATGGGAGTGAGACCAGCCCTTCGCTTTAAGTGTGAGCCGGTCAAGGCCTGTGACTGCCAGCTTTACCCCGCTTCCCTGACAATCTGCATGAATCAACAGAGGTAGCATAATGCTCCTAGGTACACAGCTCCATTGACCTGGGAACCTCACCCCTGTCCCCACAATGGCCGCTGCAAGACCTGTCCAAGGATAGTCTGAGCACAGATATGCCTAGCTCTGCCCCTACCTTATGGTCTTTTCCTATCCAGGCTGGTAGCTGAAGACAAACGACACATCTCTTGGGAGTTCTATAGCACCACCCACTGCTGGTTCCTCACCATACTAACACAGCTGATGCTCTCTGGAATGTGCCACTTCCCAGCAAGAGGCCCATCAGCACAAAAATATAGCATTACACCACCAAAGCTAAGAACCCTCACAGAGTCCAACCCTGCCATCTCCACCAGAACAGGTGCTGGTATCCACAGCTGAGAGACTCACCGACGCTTCACATCACAGGACTCTGTAGATAACCCGCAGTACCAGCTCAGAGCCAGGAAGACTTGCTGGGTCTCCAGAAGAAAGATAACAATCCCTGCAGCTTGGCTCACAGGAAGTCACATTCATAGAAAAAGGGGGAGAGTACTACATCAAGGGAACACCCTATGGGACAAAAGGATCTGAACAACAGCCTTCAGCCCTAGACCTTCCCTCTGACAGATCCTACCCACATGAGAAGAAACCGGAAAACTAACTCTGGTAATATGACAAAACAAGGCTCTTTAACAGCCCCGGAAAAAATCACAGTAGTTCACCAGCAATGGATCCAAACCAAGAAGAAATCTCTAATTTACCTGAAAAGTAATTCAGGAGGTTAGTTATTAAGCGAATCAGGGAGGCACCAGAGAGAGGTGAAGCCCCATGCAAGGAAATTCAACAAACAATACAATAAGTGAAGGGAAAAATATTCAGGGAAATAGATACCATAAGGAAAAACAATCAAAACTTCAGGAAACATGGGACACACTTATAGAAATGTAAAATGCGCTGGGAAGTCTCAGCAATAGAAGAAAGAAATCCAGAAATCAAAGACAAGATCTTTGAATTACCTCAATCCACCAAAGACAAAGAAAAAAAGAATAAGAAAATAAGAACAAAGCCTCCAGGAAGTCTGGGATTATATTAAACAACCAAACCTAAGAATAATTGATGTTCCTGAGGAAGAAATCTAAGAGTTTAGGACACATATTTGGGAGAATAATCAAGGAAAATGTTCCCGGCCTTGCTAGAGACCTAGCCATCCAAATACCTCAGCAGAAACCTTACAAGCTAGAAGGGACTGAGAAACTATCTTCAGCCTCCTTAAACAAAACAATTATCAGCCAAAAACTTTGTATCCAGTGAAACCAGGCATCATATTGAAGAAAAAATGCAGCATTTTTCTGACAAACAGATGCTGAGAGATTCACCACTACCAAGCCCCCACTACAAGAACTGCTAATAGGAGCTCTAAATCTTAAAACAAATCCAGAAAACACATGAAAACAGAACCTCTTTAAAGCATAAATCACACAGGAACTATAAAACAAGAATACAAGTCAAAAAGCAAAAACAAACAAGCAAAAAGATACACAGGCAGCAAAGAGCAGGATGAATGAACTGTACCTCACATCGCAATACTAACATTGAATGTAAATGGCCTAAATACTTCACTGAAAACACAGAAATGCAGAATGAATACAAACTCACCAACCAACTCTCTGCTGCCTTTAGGAGACTCAAATAACCTTAAAATAAAGGGGTAGAAAAAGGCATTTCATGCAAATGGACACCAAAATCAAGCCGAGATATCTCGTCTTATATCAGACAAAACAAACTTTAAAGCAACAGCAGTTAAAAGAGACAAAGAGGGACATTATATAATGGTAAAAGACCTTGTCCAACAGGAAAATATCACAATCCTAAACATATGTGCACCTAACACTGAAGGTCCCAAATTTATAAAACACTTACTAATAGACCTAAGAAATGAGATAGATAGCATCACAATAATAGTGAGAGACTTCAATACTCCATTGACAGCACTAGACAGGTAATCTAGAGGGAAAGTCAACAAAGAAACAATGGATTTAAACTATACCTGAAAACAAATGGACTTAACAAATATATACAGAACATTTCAGCCAACAAGTGTAGAATACACATTCTATTTCTACTCAGCAGCACATGTAACTTTCTACTAGACAGATCATATGCTAGGCCATAAAACAAGCCTCAATAAATTTAAGGAAATTGAAATTATATCACTCACTCTCTCAGACCACAGTGGAATGAAACTGGAAATCGACTCCCAAAGGAACCTTTAAAACCATGCAAATTCATGGAAATTAAATAAGGTGCTTCTGAATGAGCATTAGGTCAAAACCAAAATCAAGATGGAAATTACAAAATTCTTGAAACTGAATGACAATAATGACACAACCTATCGAAACCTCTGGGATACAAGAAAGGGGGTGGTAAGAGTAAAGTTCAGAGCATTAAATGCCTACAACAAAAAAACTGAAAGAGCCCAAAGTGACATTCTAAGGTTACAAAAGAAACTAAGGAAACAAGAACAAACCAAACCCAAACCCAGCATACGAAAAGAAATAACCAAGATCAGAGCAGAACTAAATGAAAATGAAATAACAACAAAATACAAAAGATGAATGAAATGAAAAAAAAGCTGGTTCCTTGAAAAGATAAATAAAATAGGCCACTAGCAAAATTAAGAAAAAAAAGAGAGAAAAATCCATTAAGAAAGAAAATAGGAGATATTACAACTGGCACTTCTTAAATATGAAAGATTGGTCAAGACTACTATGAACACCCTTACACACATCAATTAGAAAATCTAGAAGAGATGGATAAATTCCTGCAACAATGCAGCTCTTCTAGTTAAATCAGGAAAAATTAGATCCCTCAAACAGACCAATAACAAGCAACAATATTGAAATGGTAATTTAATAATTACCAATAAAACAACTCCAGGACCAAATGGATTCACAGCAGAATTCTACCATATATTTAAAAAATGGTACCAATCCTTTTGACAGCATTACACAAGAGCGATAAAGAGGGAAACATCCCTAAGTCAGTCTGTGTAGCCAGCATAAGCCTAATACCAAAACCAGGAAAGAACGTTACCAAATAAGGAAACTACAGACTGATATGCTTGATGTACACATATATCCCAAAATCCTTAACAAAATACTAGCTAACCGAATCCAACTACATATCAAAAGATAATCACCATGAACAAGTGGTTTTCATATCAGGGATGTAGGGATGGTTTAACACATGCAAGTCAATAAATGTGATATACCATATAAAAAGAATTAAAAACAAAAATAACATGATCATCTCAGTACATGCAGAAAAAGCCTTTGATACAATCCAGTATCCCTTTATGATTAACTCTCAGCAAAATTAGCGTACAAGGGACATACCCAAGGTAATAAATGCCATCTATGATAAACCCACAGCCAACATAATACAAAATGGGGAAAAGTTGAAAGCGTTCCCTATGAAAACTGGAATAAGACAAGGATGCCCACTCTCACCACTCCTCTTCAACATAGTACTGGAAGTCCTGGCCAGAGCAATCAGACAAGAGAAAGAAATAAAGGGCATCCAAATTGGTAAAGAGGAAGTCAAACTGTCACTGTTTGCTAATGATATGATTGTTTATCTTGAAGACCCTTAAGACTCCTCCAGAAAGTGCCTAGAACTGATAAAAGAATTCAGCAAAGTTTCTAGATACAAGATTAAGGTGCACAAACCAGTAGCTTTTCTATACACTAACAGAGATTAAGCTGAGAATCAAATAAAGAACTCAACCTCCTTTATAATAGCTGCAAAAAAAAAAAAAAAAAAAAAAAAGACTATAAGGAGGTAAAAGTCCTCAACGGGGAAAACTACAAAACACTGCTAAAAGAAATCATAGATGACACAAATGGAAATACATCTCATGTTCATAAATGGGTAGATTCAATATTGTGAAAATTACCATACTGCCAAAAGCAATCTCCAAATTCAATGCAGTTCCCAACAAAATACTACCATCATTCTTCACAGAATTAGTGAAAACAATTCTAAAATTCATATGGAACCAAAAAAGAGCCCTCATAGCTAAAGCAAGATTAAGCAGAAAGGACAAATCTGGAGCCATCACATTACTGGATTTTAAACTATACTCTAAGGCCATAGTCACCAAAAGAGCATGGTACTGGTATAAAAATAGGAACCTAGACCAGTGGAACAAAATAGAGAACCCAGAAATAAACCCAAATACTTATAGCCAGCTGATCTTTGTCAAAGAAAACAAAATCATAAAGTGGGGAAAGGACACCCTCTTCAATAAATGGTGCTAGAATAACTGGCAAGCCACATGTAGGAGAATGAAACTGGGCCCTCGTCTTTCACCTTATACAAAAATCAACTCAAGATAGATTACGGATTTAAATCTAAGACTGAAACTACAAAAACTCTAGAAGATAACATTGGAAAAAGCCTTCTAAACTTTGGCTGAGGCAAAGATTTCATGACCAAGAACCCAAGTTGTATCGTGCTAACGATAGACATATAGACATGGGGGGAACATGCAAACTTGCACACAGACTATGGCCCAGCCAAGAACAGATTCTCTTTTCTCACCAACATTTTCATAAAACGACATTGAACAAAATGATGATTCAAGTATCTGCTGTACAATAATGAAAAGATCTCATTCCACAACTATTTATGATGAAGGTAACAGTTAAGTTTTATCAAGCAAATTATAATAATAACTGTGAATAATATCACACAAAAACAAATAAAAAGTAAAGTCACAGGAAAAAATGAAAACGTATAAATACTGCTGTAGCATTGACACTGAGCCATATTTGGTAATTAATTAGGAGAATTTTAAAGAATATATAATATAGTTTTTGGAGTGAGTATTTGTTTGCTATGTAGTTGCCTTACAACAAGCAACAGATGACTAAGCAAACTCTTCTTCCATGAAGCCATATGTCCTCCTCCCCGGGGAAAAGGAGAACAAACTTACTTTCTTGAGGAGACTTGGTATAGATACTACAAATGACCAGAAGTACTTTTATTTTACCATATTAAAGTGTTTTTATAAAGAAAGTGATCTATTTTTACCTTCACAAAAATAAATCCTGCAAAACAAACCTCCACATTTCCCTGTATAGTACATAAAGCAAATAAAGATCAGTGCCAGATATTTACAGCAAGAATTCTTGGACTTCTACAAAATATTCTGAGAATATTTCTACTCAGAGGTCTCCATCCAAAGCGTTCATCCTCAATATGTTATTGCTTAATTTTCTCTGTGGGAAGGTATTGGGGTGTGCCTATGTGTATATCTATGAAGACCCCACTCAAGAGTGCCATAGCAAGGATGGGATAGAGGGAGCAGTCTGCAGCAGGTGGAGGCAATAAGAATAAGGAGTCATTCTCTATAGAATATTTTTAAATAATAATGAAATTGGTTAAAAGCCAGTCTATTTCTTCCAACATCACTATGTACTAGAAATTCCAAGTAGGTCAACTACATGGTATTTCTTTGAGAATATTTTTTGTTGTTTTTTGGGTATTGTTTTATTTCAAGGTAATTCCTGCAGTCACCATTGTTAAATTTCAAAGTTGCATATTTCAATCACTCTTTTTAATAATATTTGCATCCTACCTATCAGTTAATTCTAAAAAGTCAGTTATACAGTCAAACTCCAGGCAAACAGGCCAGCCACACACATTTGTTTCAAGCTTTAGGTCTGTTGTGGTGCAGAATAAATTAGAATCATTTTGCATGTCTTTCTTGTCTATGATGCTCATTTAGCTACACGTTCTCCTGTTTAACAATAGATTCTACATAAACCATGCACCTAGTGATTCTCAATAGGAAGAACCAAAATTTAAATTACTTCTATTATCACATCATGTGAAAATTATTCTCTGAACTTGGCAGAAGAATTATTTGGGAAGCATTTCCTCTGTTTTATTTCCCCTTCCCTTTTTAAAAAATGCATTAATGCAAAAGATATTTCTGATAAAGAGCTGTTACAGAAACTTTACAAGGAACTTAGCATTCAACAATAATGCAATATCATGACACTATTCACAGTAAGAAAGTAAAAAAGTCAGCCTGAGTATCTACCAGCAGTTTGTTGAATAAAGAAAATACACCACATTTTCTTTATTCAACAAACTGCTGATAGGTGCTGAGTGGAATACCAACAAACATAATAAAATCATATCCTTTGGAGCAACATAAATGCAGCTGGAGGCCATTATCCTAAGTGAAATAACTCAGAAACAGCAAATCAAATAACACATATTCTCATTTATAAGTAAAAACTAAATAACGTGCACACTGATATAAAAATGAAAATAATAGATGCTGAAGACTTCAAAAAGGGAGAGGTTGAAAACAAGGTGAGAGTTGAAAAATTGCCTGTTGGGTACAATGTTCACTCTGGCTGATGGATGCACTCGGAGCACAAGTCTCATCTTTATGCAATATAATCATGCAACAAATCTGCACATGTACCTGTTGAATCTACATTTAAAAAAATGGAATGACCAACTGAAAATGGACAAAGAGGAGAACCAACACCTCACCAAAGAAAATGTACAGATGACACATAAGCATATTAAAAGATGCTCCAGATCATATGCCATTAAAGAATTACGTAAGTGACAATGAGATACCACTACATACCTAAAAGAATGACCAAAATCCGTAACACTGACAACACCAAATACTGGCAAAGATGTGGAGCAATAGGAACTCTTATTCATCATTAATGGGAATACAAAATGGTACAACTATTTTGAAAGATAATTTGGCAGTTTCTTATAAATGTAAACATTCTCTTACCAGTAATATTATGTTGCTAGTATTTATCCAATTAACAGAAAATTAAGTCCACACAAAAACTAGCCCACAGATGTTTACTGCAGTTTTATTTATAATTGCCAAAACTTGGAAGCAACCAAAAGTCCTTCAATAGGTGAATCAGTAATTAAACTGTGGCTATTCAAGCAGTTGAATATTTATTCAACATTAAAAAGAAATGGACTGTCAAGCCATGAAAAGACATGGAGGAAACTTAAAATGTATATTAATAAGCAAAATAAACCAATTGGAAAGGGCTACATACTGTGTGATTAAAACTGCATGACATTCTGAAAAAGACAAATCTGCAGAAAATGCTCAGTGATTGCCAGGCTCAGTGATTAAGAGGAGAAAAGGATGGATAGGTAGAGGATAGAAATGTTTAAGGCGGGGAAACTTCTATGCAGTATTATAATGGTGGACATATGTCATCAGACACTTGTTAAACTCAAGGAAAGTACAGCACCCAGAACAAATTGTAATGTAAACTACCAACTTAGGTTGATAATGACTCAACAATGTAGATTCACCAGTTGTAACAAGTGTGAGAAATGTTGATAATGGAGGAGTGTATGTATGTGTGGAGTCAGGAAGAATAAGGGATGTAAAAATAGTGTCTCTCAAGTTTTCGATGAAGCTAAAATAGTCGATTTAAGAGAAAATATATTAATGTAATTAAAAAATACTAATTTATTTCTTTTGTCCTTTATCACAGTAGTATATTTTTGTGGCTTATATAGATTTCAATATAGTTTTCACTATGTATCTTTTGTATTCATTATTAATATTTTTATTGCATGAATAATTTTAAACTAATCTTGCAGTACAGAGAAGAACATATTAAAATATGATATGTTCCAAGCATTCAATTTTATATCAAATATATAATTATTAATAATTTGTCCCAAGCCTTCTTTCTGAAGATTGTCTTTCTCTTGGAAAGCTGACTCCTTGCTTTGGAGCAAATGAATGCACCTGAAGGTTCTGTCACTTAAGGTAATTTTTTTTTTCTGCTCCCACCAGTCCACCAGAAATATCTATACTATTTTAATGAAATTTTAGAGGTTGTGCCAGAAAATTCTTTTCAAAAATGGTTTGGGAACAACAATCTGGCAAATTTGCACAAAAAGACATTTTCCTCTTAGATTTTCAGGTTTTCAGAGGTACTTTACTCAAAAAGTTGTTGCTGGCTGTAAGTAAATTGGTGTCCCCAGAGCTGTTCCTTGGCATCTAAGTCTGGGTTCTTTATGTCAATGTTCCCAAATATTTATTTTATGGCTTTCTTCCTATGACTGAATGCAGGAATGTATGAAAATACTTTAGCTCATTACACAGGGTAATAAGAGCATTTGTTTTTTTAAAAGATGACTTTTGATGCCAATAATTTGGGTAATCTGATTATAAAATCAAATAATACCATAAGATTTTAAGACAACTGTGCTTTATTCTAAATTCTTGGACCAAAATATATAGTGTCACCCATCTATAGAGCTGTTTAGATGCAGTTAATCTCAAGATGCATCATCCATTTGTTAATGAATTTGAAAATGAAATAAGAAACAAATTTTAATAAATTTTATTTGACTTCATGCTCTTTATATGCTAAACTTATACTTTCATATGGTCATTTTTGCTTTTTTTTTTTATTTCTGCTAGTTAATGTCTATGAGAATTTTATAGACATTTTATTTTTTTCACAGACAGAGTTTAGTATTCACATCAAGTGTTTGTTACAGTGTCCCTACAGGGACTGTTTAAGAAGAAGCAGCTCTAGTTGCAAGAAATTTTCAGTCTTTCCTTTCTTAGCTATGATTTATAAATACAATTTTAGCTACTATTTGTGGTATGCATTTACTTTTCTCCCTAATTGCCATTTTGATTGAATAGTAAAATTTCTAAAAATATTAATTGATTTTATAAATAACTATATTTACAAATCAATAAAGATAGATATTCAAAAGTATTGAAAACATTTGCAAATATGCTTTTCTAAATATGTCACTAGCTTCCAAGAATAAGATAAACCATGAATTACATTTGCTACTAAAATATTTGTTTTTATTACTGTTAAATACGATTATATTTTCCCCTAAGGTTCACAATGGTTTTCTTATGACAGAGACTGTAATTTTGTAAGCTATTCTGCAGGTGATATTAATTACTATGCTTATTAAACAGAGAAGAGTGGAATTCTTTCCTATTGGTGTTCTGTTTGCATCTCAACTCAGTATTTAACAGCACTGTTATGTGAGAGTACATAACATTCTGTATGATTAATAATAGCTCATTATCATCTACTCCAAGTAAAAACATAACTTTCTTAGACTTATTTGTCATTATGTTTATTTATATGATCTGCATGTGTTTAAGATTAACCATTACAAACTAGTTGAAATGGCAGGACTTTTGACAACAAAAATAAATGAAAACCTTAGAAAAATAAGTTACAAAAGACAAGATGGTGATAGTCTGGATATATCTACAGTAATTTATCTTTGAAAGATTATGTTTTGTAAGTTGGAATGGCTACATATTACATATTAACACATACAACTTAGAATTATTAAATAGATTGTGACTTTCGTTTAAAGCTGCACTACTTGCCTATTAGCAGTGAAAGAAAGTAATATATAATAGTGTATATGTACACACATATGTGTGCAAAGTGTGTCCCTACTTAAAATTGCTAAATGCATATCAAGTTTTTACCTTGGCCACACATTATCAAATAAACTCTGATATTCTGCATCATGAATTATTCATACAACATCTATGAAACCTCAGAATATATCATTAAATAAGATGGCTGTTAATGTTTTCTGCAAACATCTTGAAAATTGAATCAACAAAAGTTGTCTTATTTTAAGGAATTGTGCACGAATTTATACAATTGTGTAAGTTCTGAAATCAAAAGCAAAATATAGCCTCTCCTCTATTTACCACAAGTATGAGTTACCAAATTTTGAAAATATTGCCTTTTCATTTTTATTTTTTTTACTAGGGGTAGACTGATTAAAGTATTCACTCATTCATCATAGAGATTTGGAACACCTACTGTTTGCATGCAGCAGTAGGAGAGAAAATTCCAGACAAGAAAACTTTCTTCTTTCCACTAGAGTAGCCAACAATTATCTAATTAATAAATTAAAAATATACTCATGGTCTTCACATTTGAGCATATATAGTTATACTTTGATTTAAACATCTCATTATAATTATAAATACAAAGGATATAGTTTTGCTTATTATAAACATAAATATTTTGTCAAGAACTGCAAATGCTCTGAGGTTTTACTCATGTACCAAGACACTAGCATGGTCAAAGTTCCTAGATGCTGGTGGAAGGCATGAGACTCCTGAGTCAGAAAAAAAGGTTCTTTTTTTTGTTGGCTGAGCAGACAGCACATTTCATGTTTTTAAGTCCCATGGGGGCCATGCTGGGGTGTGACTATGTGGATGACACACATAGACAGTGGATTTCTCTCAACTGAGAAACCATGACCTTTTGCAACCTCCAATGTTATGAAATTGCTAGCAAACCTGCCTGATCTTTGCTCTGCAGAGAAGCATTTTCTTTATTACACTGCTAGGAATTACAAACATGAACTCTTCCACAGAGGGAGATAGTATCTGTAACTTCCAAAGTTGTTTGCTACACAGATGGATTTGGAAGGAGAGTCTGTGAGAATCTGTGAAAACTGTCACCAGAATAGAACTGTTTTATTATAATGATACAATCAAATTGTTGCAATGCTTTTAAATGCATCCAGTGGAATCTAAAAGCCATTGTGATTTTACAGCCATTTCATCACTCCTTATTTTCACTGGACTGAAATTCCTAATTATATTGCCATCAGAAAATTGTGGCAATACATTTCTTATCCCTTATTAATTTCATGTTACACGTTGTGTAATGATTATATAATTTAATTTTTTCATTGTTCATAGACTCTCATGATTTTATTTTTCTGTAAGTTTTGGGGTACAGGTGATATTTGGTTAAATGAGTAAGGTCTTTAGTGGTGATTTCTGAGATTTTGGTGCACCCATCATCCAAGCCGTATACACCATATTTGCAGTATTTTGTCCCTTGCCACCTCCCACTTTTTTCCCCAAGTCCCCAAAGTCCACTGTTTCATTCTTTTTTTCTTTTTTGAGATGGAGTTTCGCTGTCGTTACCCAGACTGGAGTGCAATGGCACGATCTCGGCTCACCGCAACCTCCGCCTTCCGGGTTCAAGCAATTCTCCTGCCTCAGCCTCCCGAGTAGCTGGGACTACAGGCGCGCACCACCATGCCCAGCTAATTTTTGTATTTTTAGTAGAGACGAGGTTTCACCTTGTTGACCAGGATGGTCTCGATCTCTTGACCTCGTGATCCACCTGCCTCGGCCTCCCAAAGTGCTGGGATTATAGGCGGGAGCCACCGTGCCCGGCCCATTGTTTCATTCTTACGCCTTTGTTTCCTCAAAGCTTAGCTCCCACTTGTCAGTGAGAACGTACGATATTTGATTTTCCATTCCTGAGTTACTTCACTTAGAATAACAGTCTCCAATCTCATCCAGGACCCTGCAAGTGCCATAAATTCATTCATTTTTTTTTTTTTGAGACGGAGTTTCACTCTTGTTACCCAGGCTGGAGTGCAATGGCACGATCTCGGCTCACCGCAACCTCCGCCTCCTGGGTTCAGGCAATTCTCCTGCCTCAGCCTCCTGAATTCATTCTTTTTTTATGGCTGTATAGTATCCCGTCGTGATTATAGACAGTTTCTTTATCTATTAGTTGATTGAAAGGCATTTGGGTTGGTTGGTTCCCTGATTCTGCAATTGTGAATTGTGCAGCTATACAATGTGTGTGCAAGTATCTTTTTCAAATAATGGCTTCTTTTTCTCTGGGTAGATATGCAGTAGTGGGATTGCTGGTTCAAATGGGAGTTCTACTTTTAGTTTCTTTAAGGAATCTCTACACTGTTTTCCATAGTGGCTGTACCAGTTTACATTCCCACCAGCAGTCTAGAAGTGTTTCACATTCACACATCTACGCCAACATCTACTGTTTCTTGATTTTTTGCTTACGGCCATTCTTGCAGGAGTAAGATGTGATCACATTGTGGTTTTGATTTGCATTTTCTTGATCATTAGTGATGTTGAGCATTTTTTCATGTTTGTTGGTCATTAATGTATGTACCTTCTTCCGAGAATTGTTTATTCATGTTCTTGGCCCAGTTTCTGATGGAATTGTTTCTTTCTTACTGATTTGTTTGAGTTTGTTGTCCATTCTGGATATTAGATCTTTGTCAGATGTATAGATTGTGAAGATTTTCTCTCATTCTGTGAGTTGTCTGTTTACTCTGCTGACTCTTCTTTTGGCTGTGCAAAAGCCCTTTAGTTTAATTAGGTCCCAGTCATTTACCTTTGTTTTTATGACATTTGATTTTGGGTTCTTGGTTGAAATCCTTGTGTAAGCCAATGTCTACAATGAGTTATCTTAAAATTAATACTAGTATACACAATCAATAAAAATAATAAATGTGTTATAAAATGTCAATAAATAATTATTTAACAAAAAGTATAATGTTACTTAAAATGTATCCTTTAATGAGATGGCTACTTTTGCTCCCAATGCATCCATTAATGAATATTAAATATTGACAGAATAAACAGAGTTTCAGCAACATTTTTTTGTTACCTTATAAATGGGATCATGCAGTATTTATTCTCCTGTGACTGGCTTATTTTACTAAGAATAATGTTCTCAAGGTTCATCCATGTCATTGCAAATGGCAGAATTTCCTCCTTTTTAAAGGCTGACTAATCATATAATTGTATGTAGATACAACATCATACCTCCTACTAATTCACCTGTCAATGAACATTCGGTTGTGTCACTAAATTGGCTACTGTGAAATAGTGCTGCAATGACAGGTAAGTGCACAAGTCTTTTTGAATACTTACTTAAATTTTTGTGGATATATACCCAGAAGTGGTACCATAAGATCATATGGTGTTTCTATTTTTAATTTTTTGAGGAATTTCCATACTATTTTTCTTAGAGTATGCATTATTTTATATTCCCAACAATGATGATGTACAAAGTTTCCCTTTTCTTCACAGCCTTGCTGACACTTTTTATCTTTTGTTTTTTTGGCAACAGTCATACTAAATGATGCAAGGTGATATCTCATTACGGTTTTGATTTGCATTTTCCTGATTATGAGCAATGTTGAACATTTTTTTCATATACCTGTTCGCCATTTTTATGTCTTTGAAATCTTTATTGAAGTCCATGTTTGAATTAGGTTACTTACTTTTTCTTTCTGATTTTGAGATGGTAGGAGTTCCTCGTTAGATCTACGGAGGCTTGCGAATATTTTCTCCCACTTTGTAGGTCTCTTTTTATTCTGTTGTTTGTTTCCTTTGTATGCAGAAACGTTTCAGTTTGAAGTAATTTCATTTGTCCATTTTTACTTCTGTTACCTGTGCTTTTGGGGTCATATGAAAAAAAAAATCACTGCCCAGACAAATGTCATGGAGCTTTTCCTCTCTTTTTTTGGTATAGTGGTTTCATAGATTCAGGTATTACATTTAAGTTTTTACTCCATTCTGAGTTTTTAAAGCATATTGTAAAATAAGAATTCAATTTCATTATTTCCACATAAATATTCAGCTTTTTCAGCACCATTTATTGAAGACGTTGTTTTTTTTCCCATTGTGTATTCTTGGTCCTCTTGTAAAAGATTAGTTGATGGTATATTATGCTGGTATAATTCTGGTTAACTCTGTTTCATTGGTCTATGTCTATTTCTTCGTGCTAGTACCATACTGTGTACATTTTTATTACTGTAGCTTTGAAATATATTTTCAAGTAAGAAAGTAGATGCCTCCAGCCTTGTTCTTCTAACTCTATGTTTCTCATATTTCAGGTTTTGCGTGTTCTTTATTATTTCTGCTGCTCAGTGGTAGAGATTTTAATGTATTGTTTGACTCATGTTTTTCAGCTCTATTGTAAGCAAAACAAATAAAAACAACAGGCTTTATTTTCCCTGTTAAAAATAAGGGAAGAAATTTTCCTTCTTCTTCTCTCCTGTCTTGAAACATGTATATATCCTTTTGAAAGTTAGTTAGGCTTTCTGTCAGCTTTATGACCCAGAAATTTCTTTCTCAAGGACCTGAAGACCATCTCTTTGAAATGTAAACAACAAATGGATGGCACCTCTATCTCCCAGTTTTTAAAAAACAGAATCATAATTTTGGTGACTGACTTGCTCCAATTTGCAAAACTACCTCCTGTTTAAAGATATGAGATGACACTTTCTCCTTTAGATAAAGCTAATTACCTAAAACAAGTGGGCCTCCCAATTACCATGAGTTAGGATTTGCTATGTGTGATGAATGGTGCTGTCAAGTCCTCTTACCTGAGAACCAGTTAATATTTATCTTGAAAGCATGTATGTAATGGGCTGTATCTGTTTGGCCTATAAGAGAGGGATATTTCTTTGCCTTTGCAATCTTCAGTGGATTGCCTGTGACGCATATCACACTCTGTTTTAATGCTTATTCAATGATTAGAATGTTGTCTTTCTTTACTACCTCTGTGGAGAGAGTCTCTGGGTTGGAAGAAGGTTTTGTTTTTAATTATACTTCCCCATCATCCTACTATGTATCCTATCTATTGTGATAGATTTAGCATCTATTTGTATACATGTATTATATATCATTTAACATATTAATATTTCCACTTTTTTCTTTTTCTTATTTTTGTATGCTGCTAATAAATTTATATTTTTATAAAAACAATCTCATTGTTAGTTATTTTTCTTCCACTTTGAATAACTTTCCTCTGATGAAAGTTATTTAGTATGTTGTATTATTCAGTATGTTGTATGTTTTAAGTATTTATGCTTTTTGCATATTTAGTTTTGGCATGTGAGTTTGTGCTCTCCTATTGGAATCAGTCAATTTCGTAATAATATTAGTCCTATAACAGGCTCTTGTCCACAATTTAAAGAAAAGTAGGGAATTAGCTTCAATGTGGCAGGTTCCTGGCTGTAATTCACCCGGAGAGAAAACAGAGAAGTGAAAATTCAAGAAGTAAAAGTTCTGGCCAGTGCAAACATTTTAACATCAGCCTTTTACTTCACTAAAGCTTTTGTACTACCTTTATAGGGTGAACATCAACACCAACTGTTGTTGCTGATCTCTGCAGCAAACAACAGGCAATCATTGCTGTAAAACAATGTGGAGAGTAAAAGCAAGATGTGATGCTTAAAACCCTTCCTCCGACCTAACCTTTCAAGGATTCTTCTTGATGCTCTCTGGTCTAGACCTGCAGCAGTGTTTCTCCCATACTTACCTGTTCTCCAGCATTTCGGTATCTTGGATTTTTCTCTCCTAGCTTCTTGAATCTGTTTTCTTTTCTTGCCTCTCTAATATCTTCAGGTTTGATTTGGACTGAGTAAATCCGCTTTCCATGCTATGTATCTCCTCCTGGCACTAACTAGAATCTCATTTTCTGAAATTTCTAATGTACTCTTTAAAGAAGAAATTTTTTTGACACAGCATTAATTTTAAAACCCACTGAGAAAGAAATCCTGAGATGTGGCAAAAATAGCTGATGACTGGAATATACTAAGTAATTTTGATGAGTTGCAGTAGCTCACACCTGTAATCCCAGCTCCGAGAGAGGCAGACGTAGGATAGCTTGAGCCCAAGAGTTTGAGACCTGCCTGGAAAATATAGCAAGACCCCATTCTCCACAAAAAGAAAAAGACAAAAATAAACCAACCAACCAAACAATAACAAAAGACCTAAGTAGTATCTACATTAAAGGAGGCAGGGGTGTTTTGAAATGAACAAAGATATTTGCAAGATAGAATAATAGTGTCAGGTAAACAGGACAGTAGTAGAGAAATCCCATTGAATGAGAAGGTTAAATAAATAAATACAAAAATGCTAATATCCCTTCTCTACATTTAACATGTTGGTTACAATGTCCAGCTTTTATATACAGCAAATAGAAATGTGAGTTAAAATTCACAATTTATAAGTTTTTTTATTGTACTTTAGGTTCTGGGGTACATGTGCAGATCATGCAGGATTGTTGCATAGGTACATACATGGCAAGGTGGTTTGCTGCCTCCATCCCATCACCTGTATCCAGCATTTCTACCCATGTTATCCCTCCCCACACTCCCTGTCCCCCACTATCCCTCCCCTAGCCCCCCTACAATTTACAAGTTTGATAATTCTGTACTGTTACTAGGTGGTATATACGTAAGCTGATGCATATATTTTTCAAAGTAGGTATACTTTAATGATAGATAAAATATAAACATGATGCAAATAGTTATTTTATTGAGCAAAGCATTCAACCAATGGTAAATGTGTTGCTGTTGCATTTCTACACTCATTTTTTTATTCATATAGCAGACTGCGGGGAAAAGCTATGATAAATGTACTAATGTTGTATTTCTACACTTATTTTTTGTAATTCACATAGCAGACTGCAGGGACAAAATTATTACTATTTTATGCTATGGAAAAACTTTGAATGTTCATCACTGATCTACTTGGTAAATTATTTCAGACAATTGAAATAGTCTTTCTGATTAATATTCCAAAAATTAAAGTTTAATAATAATGCTTAATTGACTAACACAATTACAACTCTAAAATAATTGCAGAAATTGCGTTTTCTCGGCCATCTGCTCTCTTTACATTACCACAGTCGGGCATCATCCTGTCTGTACCTCACACTCCACACAGCATTTAGGGCATGCACTGCATCTAAATTGTCACCTAATTAGAGAATTAGCCTGAGGTTGCATAGTATGAATCAATTGCTTCTCCCTTTGAAGATACTACTGCCCCAGGAATTGAAATCATAGATCCAATGGCATGTCATTTGTTTTTGGCAATGGTTCCAGAGAAAGCTATATTGCCTTTGAGTCAATTAAAATAGCAGTAAATCTTTCAACTTCAAAAGATGCATCAGGCTGAATTTATTAAAGAGACAGCTTGGGGTTTAAAAATTTACATGCAGTATAAACAACCACACTATCATTAAGAAGAAATCTGTTATATAACAGTGACCACACAAATTTTAGTTTCTGTAATCTTTGTGTATCCAGGGACACTTGTATCTGAAGTGGCTTTACATGTAAAGTTTTTAGGGTTTTAATTTTATTTTGTCATTTCTACAGTTAACTTTGAAAATTGGCCTTTAAAATTATTGATTTTTAAAAAATTCTTAGGGCATCCTTGGACTTCCTTTCCTAAAACACATTGAAATTTACAACTGCCTGTCCCAAAGTAAATATATGCTATATAAATTTCAAAAGAATATCTCAAATAGCAACTTAGTTGTTAATAACTTCAGTTTAATTCGTCTCATAGTACCAACCAATAGTAAAAATCTCTCTATGGAAATCTCAAATTATGGTAGTTGTTTGATTTCTCTCTGAGTGTATCTGGGTTAACTTATAGCTTAACTTTAGCTTTCTGGCTTTTTGTATGTGGCTGCACGGGACAAATATTCATGGTTTTTATTCTTATAGAGGAAGAATTGAGTAAGAACCTCGGGTAGAGTTGAGTAATCTTAAGGTAAACTCTGGCTACTTTGTAAATTGTTTTGTGACCTGTGAGAGTCTCACTGAGGATCAGCAACAGTGGCAATCATTAACACAATTTTAAATATTTTACTAAATATTTTAAAATATATTTATCTCATTTTTCTCAAAGTTCTGAAAGATAAACTATTATATATAATAATCATTGAGCAATTCATGAATGCTCACAGAACTTTCAATTTTCTTAAGCAAGCATTATAAATTTTATCTGACCTCTTCTATAGGCATTCCTTCTGAGATTTAATGGATGTTTAAATATAATCTCTCATTGTGGCTTCAAATACAAGCTAGAGTTAGAAAATTTAGGAATACACTGGAAACTTAAAAATATTTTCCCCAGGGATTTAACAATAATGGTACATTCAAATAATGACCTGTTTAGAAATACTATATGTTAAGTTTTTAATATGTATAGTTATTAATAATATCCTGAATGTATACTCATGGTTTTTGGAGCAAAGCATATTTTCATTCACTGAAAGCCAATAACCAAGCCAGTTAAAACAATAATCAAGCCAGTTCCCCAATTCCCAGTATCTTCTTCAAGGGCAACACTAAGAGAGCAAGTTAAGAGGTCATTCACAGGCACCAGAGAGTCAAGATACACGGAAGCCCCAACCATATGAATCTATGAGATTATGTAGCAGTAGCAGTCGGTCAGTTGTCACCTATTCCCTTCCAGAAAGATGAAACATTTTGCTTCCTAACAGATGTTTCTCTCAAGAACTCAAAGGAAAATAATCCTGGATTACTTCCCTTTGGAATGTAAATCTATGTTTCTAGGGGGAAGATTAAACTAATGTCTTTAAGCTTTAAAATCCTCAGAATACCTGTATGGTCTTGTGTCTCATCCTCCTTGCAATGTAAACACATACCTCTAGAGAAGTAAAACTTGATCTAGAGTTCTCTTTCTAGTCAGAGTAATTTTACTTCTGAGGCTGTCTTTTAGTCCAGGTTCTAACTTTCAGTAAAATTTTCACAGAAAGTCCTAACTGTGCAGAAAGGTAAGAATACGTTGCCTAGACTCACATATACCTTTAGCTAATATAATAATACAATCATATTGAAGAGAAAATACATTGTCTTTTAGTGGCAAAAATTTGATATAAGCAAATGGAAAACTCTTGATAAAATGTATCAAGTAAAACACATCCTTCAATTACTTATAAAATCACATTCATACCCATTCCAAGGAGTTGCACGAATAAAAGATAATGTAATATTTTATTTCATTGTTTCAGTCCTAGAATAAAGTGTTATTCTTCTAACTTTTGGAGAATTGATAAAATTATTTTCACAATTATTTTAAACATTTCATTTTTGGATCACAATATTAAAGAGACATATAGTATCATATTACTTAGTCTAGTTTATAAATATTTTAGTATATTTGGTAATAGATAACACATCTTGTTATTTAAGAAGAGAATATTCTAAACAAAAAACGGAGCCATGAGAAATATCGTTATTTGAAGAGTCTAAGAAGTAGCTAAAGGTCACAACACGTATATCCCTGCATTGCAAAGGAGTCTCTATATGAATGCAGCACTGACACTTCTCACTAAAGAAAAGGTCTATAAAAACAAATTGACAAAAGTTTAAAAAATATCAATTGAAAAATAAATTTCAAAAACTTAAAAAAATATTGAAATAGAAAGACAAAAAAAACCCACTCAGTTTGCATAACATCAACACAAACATCTAATGTTATTCTAATAATTCAAATATATTATGATACTCAGACATTTCATGGCATGCTTTTTTTGTATAATATCCAACCTTGAAGCAATGAAGCTATCACAGTGGGATAAAAGAAAACAACAAATTGCATTTTTATCCCTCCACAAAAAGTGTTAGAATAAATTTATAAGGAGAGACCATCATTTTTAAAACATTTCTTCTGTAGGCTAGTAAAGAATTTGTATACAAAGGTACAAGGGGGAAAAATGAATCTTACAAGATTACTTATGATAGTAACCAAACTTCAAATAGCACTACATAATTGCATTTCTACTGTAGCTGGTATTGATTTATAGTCTTATTTTGTTAAAATAAAAAATTATACTAATGGGAGGATACAGAGATCAACATTATACTCTGTAAATAACACAGATAAAATACACCAGAGAGGATGATAGACACAGCTAAATAGAAACAACTATCTTTTCTTCTGACACTAATTTAGAAAGTAATTTATTAATTCTAACCAAGTGTGTGTTTGTGAGGACCCCAGTCTAGACACCTTGCTTTTGCTGAATGTATGGATTTTGGTATTCATGTATTACTTTTCAGAGGTGCATATTAACATACTAAGAAGTCAACTTCTCAATCTCTTGAATATAATATTGCTGTAAATGTTAGTAAGCTAACTTTATTGCCCTTTTATGTTTTTAATAGGTTAGCTTGAATAGTTTCATAATGTCAATAGTCATTTAGAAAATGATGTTATTTGGAGAGAATGGTGATCTCCCTTTCCCTACTGGCAACGACAGGCCAGACTTTCACAGCCAAAATGATGAGGAGCTATGAGGCAATTAAACAGTAAATGTGAAGTCGGCCTCCTCACTTTTACTCAGAATTGGACTGACTCCACCAAACAGATTGGACAAACACCTACTAACGCCAAAACCCGAGGCAATTATTCCAAAGAAAAGAGGGTGTTCTAATAATCTGTACATGTGCTTTAGGCCACAGGCCACAGGGAGAATTATCCAACAGTTTATGTGATAATATGTCCCTCTTTTATTTGTAATATATATGTAATTGCCTCAGTTGTCCCCTTACTTCATCTGTTCAACAAAAAAATAGTATAAATAGTGTATGCTTTTCTACTTTGCTCATATCGGTGATATAAATCCAAGTTAAATATGAAATGCTCCACATAATAAACCAGTATGCTATAGGTAGGTAATATAAATCCAAAATCATCACAACATTTTCTACACTTTGCTAATAATCTATCCTTTCTTTAATCTTCGCCTGCAAGAAATACTACCAGTCTGTCTTCAAAGATTATAACCTCTGAACAACCATTGAGAAATTTTAGTTTCACTCTCTCTTTTATCTGACAGAATTACCTGCATATTTTCCTGTACATTGTCACCCTATATTTGCAGAAAAGTATTTGTACTTCAATAGAAATCTCTATGCATGCTCTGTAGCATGCTGCAGATTACACAATTCTGATTTTAAGGAAACTATTTTATAAGTCTGTAAGTCATAGATAACCAATAGTAATATAAAATATTTCTTGTCTGTAGACAGAAGACAAGGTAACTTCTGTCCTGTGGAGGATACCCCATGGGAAAACACATATGCCTCCAAATTAAAGAAAATATTTACACTGTGCTCATCTTTATGTGACAGTCATTACTTCATCCTTTTCTTAAACAAAGTATCTTTCTACTCACATTGTTTCCATCATGGCTGGAAATCTCTCATAGCTGATTCTCCCGTTCCCGTCATCCCCAGTTATGCAGCTACCTTCGCCAGTACTGCCACAGGAAAAATGAATGAAAGGACATTTAGAATCCAATTCTACATTTTATGACTTCATAGCATCTTCAATTATTTTATGTAAAACTAGACATTATTATAAAATTTTATTAATTGTGTTACAGTCAGGTTATTGAGTAAACCAAAAATAAAATACAGGAAGATAGCTCAAGATAAAAAACACAATATGAATAAATTCAATGAGGTGAGAATGCATAGAGCAACAAGAAACGTAACAGATTAAATGGAATTCTGCTTAAATAAGTTAAAGGAGAACTAGGAAGGCAATGTGTGAGAAAATCCCAGGAGTTTTAAGGAGGAGCAGTTGACCATGGTTTCTAACTGTACTCAATACTTTGCCTTAAAAACTTTCATTATTTTTGTACTTACATGATAGAAATGGAGGAAATAAGAACAAAACATGATTTCCTGACAACAACTTTAGTTTCATTACCCAGTAGTCTTTCCCTGTCTGTGGGGGATTTATTTCAAGACCCCACCGAATCCTTAAAACCACAGACAGCACTAAACCCTATACAGATCTTTCTCAGTTGGCTATGGGGTTACACCCCGATAAGTGTGTCAAAAATGGAAAATACTATCAAGTCAACAATGCATTTAATAACTCGATAAACTCCTTGTAAATTAAAAAAAAAATGTAGGTCTAACCATCCTAAGTCAGTGACCATCTGTATATACTATATTTTCTCAATCTAAAAATCAAGATGGCTACCAAAGGACTAAGTTGAGGTAGCATATAAAGTATGGCTATCCTGGACAAAGAAATGATTTGTGTCCTGGTCCAGAGGGAGCAGGATAGCTCAAGATTTTATCTTGCTAATCACAATGACAGAAAAAAATTGCTTACTTCTTGAATTTTCCATTTAATTTTCAGACTGCAATTGACAGCAGGCAATTGGTACCAGGGAAAACAGAAGCATGCATAAGAAGAAACTGCTCTATTTTTCTCTCATATGTAAGAATACTTTAAATAAATTAATTACACAAGGAGATAACATACCTTTATGTGTTTTTGGCTTCTCAGATATTCTATTAGTTATAGCATTACAATAATATCCAAGTATATTTGATTAATATATAAAACACTGTTCAGTAACTTTGGCAATATTTGCTTAGGAGAGTCAGGAAATACGACTATTTATTTCAATGTACTGATAACATTCTATACATTATTATCACATAGCTGAAGTAATAATTATTCTCCATACTATTATCCTTTAGTTGCCCATATTTCTGAGTATATCTAACTTTGATTATCTATAATATAAAATGCCTCTTTAGAATATTGCACACGGATGTCTGTGAAGTGTTGTCTTCAGGAATAACAAATGAAAATACACATTCTCTCTTTCTATTTAATGGACTCTATCCCTTTCTATTTAATGGACTCTACCCAGGAATACTGTTAAAAGTAGGAACAGGCAAATTGCTTCTTCTTTCTTTGGCTCAAATATTTTGGAAAAATGGAGAACCCTACAGAGCTCAAAGGAGGACTACCCATACAGTTGTGCAATTTTCTCATTTTCACTTCTACTTTTTAATGGATATTTCAAGACTAAGATTTGTTGTAGACTTAAGTTTAAGGAGAAAGAATTTCAAAGAAAGGCAAAACGCATGTGAAATGATCAATGTTATGTTTATATCTTGTTAGTGAGCTCCTTAGAAGTGCTTGCTGCTTTGAGGCAAAGAATATTGAGTAAATAGTAATTCCTGCAGAGTGGAAGTTGTTCATAGAGAGAAATCATGCAGAGATGCTTAGAAAATCTACATCACAAGAAATGCTTTTAAGAGGCAAGTCTTCCTCTGAACTTGCACATAGGACGGAATGACATAAAAAGCTTCTTTATTGATAATGACAGAAGTTTAAATAACTTTCAGGTGATGTCTAAACAAAAACTATACATTGAATAATAATTCAAAGCTTCAATATGATCTAGTAATCCTACTTACAGAACCTACAACACTTCTGATGTGATAAATCAAAATGGAATACAAAGTTGACACAGTTTGCTGGTGAAATATTAGATTTCTCTCAATGTGCTACTATGAATACACAGGCAAAAACAAAACAAAACTGAATTAAAAAAAAAAACTGTTAGTTGGCAAAGATGTTACAGACCTACTATGTGTAGGCGTGATTCTAGGTTCTGGAAATACAATATTAACAAACAATATATCTGCTTATATTGAGTTTTCTATTAGAGTAGACAGACTATAAATATATGAATAAATTTATTATTAAGCTAATAAATTTGCAAATAGTACAAATGTTACCAATAAAATGAGATAGGATAATAGTAAGAAAAGAATGGTTATATTAATTGAGACTTGGAGGTTACTTAGACTAGGATGGCCTGACAGCTCTGACAGAATGGGTGAGTACTGAAGAAATCTTGATAATGGGAGGAATGTTTTAATTGTGTGAAGATTCCACACCAGATCATTCAGGAGGAGGGAATAAGAGATGCAAAGATTTCAAGAATACAATGAGTTTCCATGTTTTGGTGATGGAAATAAGAATCCAGGATAACTTGAATGTAATGAATATTGAGGAAGGAAGAAGTAGATTATAAGGACAAAAAAAATTTTTTTTTTTATTAGCTGAAGGCCCAAATTATAGGACAAGGATACGGAATTAAGGAAATGAGTCTAAAATATGAAATTCAGGATCTCAAAAGATAATGGTATTAACAAATCTCCCATCTTCTCTAAAAATCACACATAATCAAAACCAGAAGACAAAGACGTCAAATTTTTTTTACCTATATGTAAATAATATTTGAAAATGATAGCACCTACTCTTGAATTTCACAACACTACACAGAGACAGATAAAGTTTAACTGAAAAGGGAAAATACAGTAAGGTTGAGGATAAGGGAAAATACTAGGTTCTAATGCTAGACAAATTAATAGGATCACCTGAAAAAGCAAAAGTTTTATGTTGAGATAAAAAGTTTGGGGTGAATTTTGGGAAGTGGTCTAAGAGCCAGTGATCAGAACACTGACTACTATGGTACCTAAAGGCATGATATGACGAGTTTTTCAGTTTGTTCACAGACACCATAATCTTTGAAAAACACTACTATTGAGAGAAAGTAAATTTGAAAGAGAATGATACCACTTAGAGGCTTGATGGGAGAGAAAAGGTATAAACCAGAGGATGAACCTAAGATCCCCAATACAAAATCAGAAGATTTACCAAACATTGTTATTTAAGAGAAGATGTTATGTATTACAGAACCTTCCCTCAAATGCCAACTTCTCCTTAGAAATATTTGTAATTGGCAGGGCGAGGTGGCTCACTCCTGTAATCCCAGCACTTTGGGAGGCCAAAACAGGTGATCACAAAGTCGGGAGATCGAGAACATCCTGGCCAACATGGCGAAATCCCATCTCTACTAAAAATACAAAAATTAGCCAGGAGTGGTGGCATGTGCCTGTAGTCCCAGCTAGCTACTCAGAAGGCTGAGACAGGAGAATTGCTTGAAGCTAGGAGGCAAGGCTGCAGTGAGCTGAGACTGCACCACTGCACTCCAGCCTAGACGACAGAGTAAGACTCTGTCTCAAAAAAAAAAAAAAGAAATACTTGTAATTGATGGTCCAAAAAATAAAGAGTACAAATGAAAATAAATGGGAAGAGGTAGGCACCATATACTAAATTATAAAAGTAAAACAGAAGGAGATAATCAATACTAATTAGCCAACAAAAACACTATCCCAAAATCCAACCACAAAGGGGAGGACACTTATAATACTTCAAAATAAGTTAAATATTAATTAAGTAAGCAATGAAAGATATGACAGGATGCAAGTCAGAAATGTAAATATTTAGAATAAAAATATACAAAAAAGGAATTGGAAGATGAGAGTTGACAGTATTCAGAAAAATATTTAAACAAAAAGACAAATTTATTTCAAAAAGGAAAACTAAATCCAAATATGTCAAGAAATCATCTTTACTGACATAGAGGGAAACACTTTAGAGTAATGGAAATATGAATCACAGTGATGATTATATGTCTATATACAATTGCCAAAACTTTTCAAAATGTATGCTTAAATTGAGTAAATTTATTCTATATAAGTAATTCTCAATAAAGGAAAACAGTAACTTTTGCTTTCAGATAAGATATGCTAGATCGTGAAGTTCCAACACTTTCAAACAAATTAAGAGAGGAAGCAGATAAACTACAAAAATTATGTTTCACCATATTATAACACTGTGGAGGACACAGTTCTTTCCAGGTGGTTATTAAGCATCTTCTCCATTGAAAAGTTTTTGTTGACTCTGGAGACAGTCCAAATTGCTCCCAGCAGAGAGAACAAAACTGTGGGAGATAGAAACCAGCGGTGAAGTGCATCATGGTCATTCAGGACTGTTGTGGTGGGTTGAAAACTGGAAGACCTTCAAATGCCAATCCCAGGTTTCCTCATATTCTGGCTGATTTCTGGGGCAGAATAATCAGCTATATCAGCATGAAATCTCTTTAGTCTTAAGGTGCTTGGGAGACAAACTATATTTCTAAAATGGTGGCTGCCTCAAACACATTACCAGGTAGCCACTCAAGCTCTCCAAATTTTTAACCTGTAGGGTTAGACGATAAGAAACGAATTCAGAAACTGTTGAATAGCATACATGTATTTCACAGTCTCACAGAGATCTGGAGACAAAGCTGCATACTTATTCTCAAAAAAATAAACAACAACAAAAAAAACCCATAAGGGTAACATCAAGGGAAAAGGAACAAGTTAGACGTGAAGTAAGTCTTATTGCAAAATGAAAGCTCTGCATTGCCTCAGCTCCATTACTGATAGATTATCAACCATCCTCCATGGGGAGAGTTATTATCTGAAGGAGACTCTACAGGGTTTTGGTACAAAATGTCAGACAAACATGTTTAAAAATCACTAGACATACAAAAAAAATCAATAAAATATGGCCAAGAATCAAGGAAAATAAATAACAGAAGTAGGTCCACAGATTATTCAGCTTTTAGAATTAGGAAGCACATTAATAATAGTATTTTTTTTTTAATAAAACGTAGAAAATGTATTTTCCAAAACAGGGAATCAGAAAGCAAAACCTCTTCTCAATTATGCCTTGCAGTGACCTCCCAGTGTCTGTTTTGGGCAAAGACTTAACATGGTGCTGACTTGAAAAGGAGAACTGGTTACAGGCTTTACTTACAGTACTGCAAAACAAAGCGAAACAAAGAAAACTGAGAACTATTTATATTCTTTGCCCAATTTTTGTTGTGGTTGTCTCTCTCTCTCTCTCTCTTTTTTTTTTTTTTGTATATTTAACAAACACATGAAAAAAAGCTCATCATCACTGGTCATTAGAGAAATGCAAATCAAAACCACATTGAGATACCATCTCATGCCAGTTAGAATGGCGATCATTAAAAAGTC
The DNA here is from genome assembly GCF_049354715.1 of Callithrix jacchus. NCBI lineage: Eukaryota > Metazoa > Chordata > Mammalia > Primates > Cebidae > Callithrix > Callithrix jacchus. The sequence continues at coordinate 47,469,380 of NC_133519.1, forward strand.
AGGAGACAACAGATGCTGGAGACGATGTGGAAAACAGGAACACTTCTACACTGTTCGTGGGAGTGTAAATTAGTTCAAACATGTGGAAGACAGTGTGGCGATTCCTGAGGGATTTAGAAATAGAACTACCATTTGACCCAGCAGCCCCATTACTGGGTATGTATCCAAAGGATTATAAATCATTATAAGGATACACACACACATATGTTTATTGTGGCACTCCTCAGAATAGCAAAGAGTTGGAACCAACCCAAATGCCCATCAATGATAGAGGAGATAGAGAAAATGTGGCACATATACACCATGGAATACTATGCAGCCATAAAAAAGGATGAATTCATGTTCTTTTCAAGGACGTGGAAGAAGCTGGAAACCATCATTCTCAGCAAACTGACACAGAATAGAAAACCAAACACTGCATGTTCTCACTCATAGGTGGGAGTTGGACAAAGAGAACACATGGACACAGCTGGGGGGGTCATTACACACTGGGGCCTGCTGGGAGGTGGGGAGCTAGGGGAGGGATAGCAGGGCTGGATGGATTGGGGAGGGATAGAATTAGGAGAAATACCTAATGTAGATGACAGGGTGATGGATGCAGCAAACCACCATGGCACATATATACGTATGTAACAATCCTGCATGATCTGCACATGTACCCCAGAACTTAAAATATAATAAGTAAATTTTAAAATAAAAATAAAATTGAGAGCTAGGAAGCAATAAATTGATAATGGATATAATACATAATGCTGAGCACTACAATCATTATTGAAAATTTTACTTTGAAAGGAACCATGACAATGGGGTATATAGATTTGGGATTAAGATTTTCTCTATTTTATTTTTATTATGATGACAAAATTGATAATTTTCTAAAAAGATAAAAATATTTTTAACGTACCTGTCATCAAGCAATAGAAGCACAATTTTATTTTTTAAAGAAGAATTTGTATTTTATTTTTTAATTTGAAAATTGTGCTTCATAGAACATATCTCTTCTGTTCCTCTAGCCCCTCCCTTACTTATTTGCCAACCTTAAAATACCATCCCCACTCCTGTCCTCAAACACATAAAGACACATACAAAGCTAACCTTGCCATAACAACTTCGTAACATTAACAAGCCTCTCTACCCTTCTGAGGCTTCGGAAACAAAAATATGTTGACACAGGAGGGAAAGTATTAATTACTTAATCTTTCAAATATTTTGCTCTAATACTCTAAGAATCTTTTTTATCTTTGTTTCACTTGTTTTAATAATGAGACACTACAAATTCTCCATTAATTTTCATTTGTGTAAATTTATTCTTTATACACCATTCATTTACTGGGACTATGAACTCTACAGACAATCAAATCAAGGAAAATAATGTTCTGCATATAGGAGAAAATGAAAATTCCGATATGAAATCATAAAAGACTGAACAACAGTACTGCCCAGGCAGAACTCTGAATTATAAGAAGACTTGATCAAATGGAAGAGCCCTTACCCAAGCTATTTTTAAAAGCATAGAGCCCTATCCTATGATCTACCAGAAACACAACTTAAATTAGCTAAAGCCGAACAAATGCATGAATAAATAATAAATAAAATTAGTTTATTGTCTCACATATGTATATTTCAGCAGCACAAAGTGATCATAATAGATATCGGTATCTTTCATCTCTTATGCTCTTATTCATGTTTATTTTCCCAGACAGGCTTTCTCAAGTGATATAAAACCTGGCTACTGGAAGCAGCACATACTTACACATTCTTATATTAACCTCTCTTCAGGACACAATTTAAAATATTATAAAGAAAGACTTTTGCTTTGATATATGTCAAATTAACTGACAGGATCTACCACTGAGCCTAGAGGTGATGGATATGATTAAATCATAAAATATATGTGCCCTTTTGACTCGAGACCAAAGAAAAAAATGGAAAATGTTGTTGGTCAGTTAGCCATATATATTTTATGCCTATGACAAACATTATAAAAAAATAACTAGATGAAATTGTAACTGCAGGTAATAGGTAATATCACACACTATAGCAACAAAATGATAAATTCTTTAAAAATAAACTAGGGAAGAAATTTGCAGGATCTATACAAAGAGAATTTTTAAATTTACTAAAAAGTGTGATACAAATTAGGAAAAAAGTAATGTTGTTTTTATTTCACTTTAGATTTAGCGTAAATATGAAGAAATAATAAGAGAGACACAAAAAGAAAATTTACCCAACATAACTTCTAACCATAAGTTTGAATGAATATGGCTTTGGAGCAATAATTTTCAATGTTAAGTATGGAAACAAAGAAAGGAGAAAGGGAAAGAGTGAGAGAAAAAACAAGAAAAGAGGGAAGAAGGGAGGGAGGGAGGGAGGGAAAGAAGAGAGGGAAGAATTTGAAGTATTTGAAGTAATGGATACTCCTTTCTCAAGGAAAAAAAAATAAAACCTGAGCCACAAAGTTTTATATTGGTTATGTTCTAAGGGTTGTAAAGTTAGAAATAAAATTAACCTAAGAAAGAAATGAAACATTGCAATGAGTCATTTAAAGCGTGCTCACACCTACAATGGTGGAAAACCTGGAATTAACAGATGCAAAATATATAAATTAATGTAGCTTAAAATAAGGCTGTTTAGAATACAAGAAAAGCATTTGAAACTATGAAAATTGACTAGACAAATTCTGAAAAGATCCAAAAATAATAGAAATGAAAAACACAATAATTGATTGTACAAATGTTGGGGCAGATTTAAAGAGCTGAATAGAAAATTACTGAACTGGAAGAAGAGCTGAAGTAACCATCTGAGTGAAAGTATGAAAAGATGAGTTGGAGAATATTTTAACAGAAGACTGTAAAAGACAAAAAGTATAAAGAAAGCATCATTCATTAAATTAGACACACACACACATATATATACACACAGATGATCCACAATTTATTTTTCAACTATATGATACTGCATTTAATATGCTGCATGAATGACAATCTGGCATGTTGTGCATAAGTTGAAAATATAAGATGAAAATTAATTTTCCACTTAGGGATATTTTTAATTTACATAGGTTTATCAGGACTTAACCCCATTGTAAGTTGAGTGTCTGTCTATCTATCTATCCATCCATCCATCCTATTCTAATGTGTGTATGTGCATACATAATTCCAAAGAAAAATAAATAGAGTGGTAGAGAGGTGATAGGAATGATAATGAGTACAAAATTTCCGTAACAGAAGGAAAATTCAGAGAACGAATGAATTCCAAATAAAAGACATTTAAACCAAGAAACAGAAACAAGAAACCAGAAATCTGCACTTAAACACCTGTAGAAACCTTGAAAAAACGAGAAATACAAACTATTAGAACAGCTAAAGAGAGAACATAGTTGATCTACAATGGAACAAAGGATACTTTAGGTATGGAATTCTGGGTTAGTTATTTTCCTCAAGCTATTTATTATTCACTTATTTTAACTTCCATTGCTGTTCCTGATTCCTTTATTTTAAATCTGTCGGTCCTTTTTAATCTTTTTTACTCTTTGGTGGTAAAAATCAGTCTCTAATCTTATCATATTCTGTTTCTAAAATTTTCTTTATGGTGTTTAATTGCTTTAACTTTTATTAGAGAATATGTACATATGTTTAGGTATGGATTCCTATTTATCTTTTCTGCCTGGGATTTACTGGGTTCTTTAATTTTGTGGATTAATTTTTTATTAGTTTCAAAAATCTCAGCTTATGTTTTTAAATAGTACAACCTCTGCCACATTCTATTCTACTTCTCTTTTCATTGTACTCCAACTAAAGATGTGTTAGGTTTTTTTCTGCACCTTCTAAGTTAATTACATCCTGTTCTATATTTTTAATTTTAACTCCTGACCTTCATTCAGGATATTTTCTTATAAGCCATCTTCCAAACCACTAAATCTTTTTTTTTTTTTTTGAGACAGAGTGTCGCTCCGTCACCAGGCGCCATGCTGGAGTGCAGTGGCGCAACCTCAGCTCACTGTAACCTCCGCCTCCTGGGTTCAAGCAATTCTCCTGCCTCAGCCTTCCAAGTAGCAGGGACTACAGGCATGCACCACCACGCCCAGCTAATTTTTGTATTTTTTAGTAGAGACGAGGTTTCACCATGTTGGCCAGGATGGTGTCAATCTCTTGACCTCGTGATCCGCCCACCTCAGCCTCCCAAAGTGCTGGGATTACAGGCGTGAGTCACCACATCTGGCCACCATATCATTTTAAAGCTATGTTCAATCTACTGCTAATCCACTGGATTCTAATTTTACTCATTGAAATATTAAGATTAGAATTTCTACTGGGGTTCATTTAAAAAGTTTTAATGTTGGCTTTTATCTCCCTACAGAACAAGTTTATTTCTTGTGCTATTTATTACTTATCTTGTCATTTATTCTGGCATGTCTAAATATCTTTGATATTGTATTAGATATTACATTTAAAAAAGAAAAGATGTGCAGAATAAATTTGGGAGTTAAAAGTTGTTTTTTCTAGAAGATATTTGCATTATTTTTGGATGGCACTTGGCAGCATACCATCACCTTAATTAAATGTTAGTTTTTGAGATTAGGCAGAAACAACTATTTCAATTGGGACTGAAGTCTTGGCAAAAGCTAATTTATTTCTAATTTGTACTAACTATTTTTAGAATCATGAGCTTCTGTTTCTTTAGCTCTATAAGGATGTCAAATCTCTCTTCTATTTTAATCATTTCTGGGGTACCTGAATGCCCCCTTGATAAAAGAATCCCTCATTTCTGGTCTCACCTCTCCAAAATTTTGTCTTTTTCTTTTATATTGTGGCCAGTAATTCTGTACTACTCTTTTAGCTACTTGATGCTTAAGGTTTTTTTTTAATATTTTAATTTAGCTGTTTTAGTTTCACTTAGTGATATATATTTCCAAAATTATCAAAAACATATTATTACAAGGCAAATACCTCTCCTAATGCCACTAGAGTATTTTTAACTGCATCTAATTATTTGAAGTTCAGTCTTTACTCTTATTATAAACTTACTTCATAAACAAAAACATTGAGTTAATGAGCTGAAGTCTGTAAGAGATGCACCAATCTTTATTAAACTCTGAGTTTAAGATACAATTAAAGAAAACTCTTGAAAGAAAAAAGAATTAATCCAAAAAGTCCAAAATACAACTTATTAGCATGTAATACAAAATAAGTAAATGATATTATAAAGTAATAACACATTATTATAAAGTTTAAGCCAAGCAATATATCAATATGATCTACAGAAGACAATATAAAGTTCCTTCCTTAGCTATAAAAATCACTTGAAATACTATTAAGAGTTCAGGATTTTGTTCAACAGCTTTTTGGTTGGTTTAACTCTGCTATGTTATAAATGGACTCAATTAAGAAACACTATTAATTGCTGCATTTGTGCCATTTTATTTACAAGGAATTACCAAACCCAGTACAACACTGAAAAGAAGACTTTTTTATTTTCTCAAACCAGCTGGTCATAGCAAAGAATTGCTCCCTCAAGAACCATAAAATTCTTCCACTTGACAGCCAAGCAGAAAGGGTGAGAACAAAATAAACAGCACTGCTAACAGGAGCTGTCACCATGATGAATGCTGATGAGCAGTAATTAATGTGGATTCTTTTAAGCAAAGCCCAGAGGTCTAAGCTGATGTCCACTGACTTAAAGATTGGGAGCAGGATGAAGGGGCAAAGAGTGAAGAAACCACTCCAAGGAGATACTGTTAATTTTTTTGGATTTCATGTACAGTCATGCATCACTTAGTGATGGGGCTACATTCAGATTAATGTGTCTTTAGACAATTTCAACACTGTGCAAACATCATGGACTATGCCTACAGGAAGCTGGATGCTATAACCTATTGCACACCTAGGCTATATGCTATAGCTTATTGCTTTCAGGTAGAAACCTGTACAGAATATTACTCTCCTGGATATTGTAGGCAATTATAACACAATGGCAGGTATTTTGTGTATCTAAGTATATCTAAACATAGTAAACCTACGGTAAAAAATATGGTATAAAAGATCTTTAAAAAATGATATACCTGTATAGGCCACTTACCAAGAACGGAGTTTGCAGAACTGAAAGTTGCTTTTGTTGCATCAATGAGTAAGTGCTGAGTAAATGTGAGGGCCCTGGACGTAACTGTACACTGCTTTAGACTTTATTTTATTTATTTATTTATTTTTCAGACGGTGTTTCGCTCATTACCCAGGCTGGAGTGCAATGGCGCGATCTTGGCTCACCGCAACCTCTGCCTCCTGGGTTCCGGCAATTCTCCTACCTCAGCCACCTGAGTAGATGGAATTACAGGCATGCGCCACTATGCCCAGCTAATTTTTTGTATTTTTAGTAGAGACGGGGTTTCACCATGGTGAACAGGATGGTCTCGATCTCTTGACCTCGTGATCCACCTGCCTCAGCCTCCCAAAGTGCTGGGATTACAGGCGTGAGCCACCGCGCCTGACCTGCTTTAGACTTTATAAACACTATACGCTTAGGCTACACTACAGCTATAAAAAATAAAGTAATTGTGCTCTCACATTAAGATGACTATGATGTCAGCGGGCAACAGAAATTTTTCAACTTAATTACAATCTATGCGACCACTGTTTTTAATGCAGTCTTGTCATTAACCAAATCATTGTTACACAGCACATGATTGTAATTTATGACTTTAAGCTTAGTCTTTTTATTTTCTTCTTATTCTTCTATAAAGACATACTGTGTGATCATTTTAGAAGAACTTTAAGGTGTTTGATTTCTAATTTTTAAGATAGTTTCTCTCTATAGTCTTTTGCTAAGATACTCATTTCAAAAATGGAAAGAAGAGTATACCCTCAGGGAGGAGCAAAGAATAAGGGAGGAGACACGGGAGTTACCAGACACAAAGATGCCAGTGCCACAGGTTGACCCACAGTTTCCTCCAGGAATGGTTGAGAGGATGTGCTTTGACCACCTGACTGATAACATAATTCTCCTCCACCTTCTGTCTCCTGCAGAATCCCTTTTAGGTCATTGCATGTAAAGACAGCTGAGTCATGAAACCTCGCTGGGAGCCTTATTATCATTTTTTTCCTCTGCATGCATGCAAACATGTGTGTTCACATGTGTGTGTGCAAAGTGATGTAAATATTTTTCACGTATTTCTTGGTCATTATTTCTGTGTTAAACTGCCAGTTCATATCCTTTAAACACTATTTTTTGATAGTAGTCACATTTTATAAATGTTATTCATTGAACAAATATCATCCTGTGTTAAGGATGTACAATATTTTAGGGAACAAAACAGGGAAGAGAAAAACCAATTTTGGGCTCTAATAGTATTTATACATTTGAAGAATGCTCTCATTTATTTCAAGTTCAGCTTTTGACATTTCAATATTGGCAGTGCTATTTTTACAGAGAAAGTTTTGAATATTTGTACAATAAAAATATTTTGGGGCTGATCCACCATGGCTGAATAGAAACAGCCCTGGAGTGCAGTTCCCTGCAAAAACAACACAGAGCGGGAGTAATCAGTGCATTTCCAAATGAGTTTGTACTTTTCCCAGACTGAAAAGCACCATGAGTTTCCAGCATGGCTATTTCAGCTGGCGCCATGAGTTTCCACACAAAAACTCACACAGGTCTGGGTGGCCATTTCAACTGGTGCCTGGGACACCTGGGAGACAGAGCCACCCATTCAACTGAAAAAGGAGGGGCAGAAACAGGAAGCAGGTGATCTGGTGCCTTGGGTCCTACCTCATAAAGACCAGCAATCTGAAATGCTCTGGACTGACAGTTTCCCAGCAAGCGCAGCTGGACCTTGGATGGCCCGGCTCATAGGGGGAAGGGTGTCCACCATTATGGAGGCAGTCCCTCATTACCAAAGGAGTCCACCATTACTGAGGAAGTCCGCCATTACTGAGACAGTTCCCCATTACTGAGGCAATCTGCCATTACTGAGGCAGTCTGCCATTATTAAGGCAGACCACCATTACCAAGGCACTTCTAACTGTACCTCTGTAAACCAAACCACAAGGAAGTCTACACAGCAGCTGGGCAGAGCCTGCAGAAGCTCAGCAATGCCTCTGCTGGCAGACTGTGACTAGACAACCTCCTTGCTTGGCAGGGCATCTCTGAAAAAAGGTAGCAGCATGCCAGAAGCTTACAAATAAAGCCCCACCTTCCCAGGAAAGAGCACCTGGGAAAAGAGGTGGTTATGAGTTCCGCTGCAGCAGACTTAAACATACCTGTCCAGCAGCTCTAAATGGCACAATGGAGCCCCCTGCACAGCATGTGAGCACCTATAAGGGACAGATTGTCTCCTTAAGCAGCTCCCTGACACCCATATATCCAAAGAGACACCTGATAAAAGACAGGTGAGGTTGACATCTGGCAGGAACCCTTCTGGGACAAAAATAACAGAGGAAAAAAATGGTGGCAACCCTTACTGTTCTGCAGCTGCTGCAGGTGATCCCCAGGTAAGCAGGGTAGGGAGTGGACATCCAGCAGTCCTGCAGCATAGATGCCTATTAGAAGGAAAACTGAAAAACAGAAAGCAATAGCTTCAACAGCAATAAAAAGGATGGCCACTCATAGACCCCATCTGAAAGTCACCAATTACAAAGACCACAGATAGATAAATCCAGGAATATAGGAAGAAACCAGTACAAAAAGGATGAAAACACCAAAAACCAGAACGCCTCTCCTCCTTCAAGGGATCATAACTCCTCACCAGCAAGGGAACAAAGCTGGATAGAGAATGAATCTGATGAATTGACAGAAACAGGCTTCACGAGATGGATAATAACAAACTTCTCTGAGCTAAAATAACATGTTCTAACACAATGCAAAGAAACTAAGAACCTTGAAAAAAAGGTTAGACGAAATGCTAACTAGAATAAATAGCTTAGAGAAGAATATAATTGACTTTCAAGTCCAGGAAATACAGAGAACACCACAAAGATGTTCCTCAAGAAGAGCAACCCCAAGGCACATAATTGTCAGATTCACCAGGGTTGAAATGAAGGAAAAAATGCTAAGGGCAGCCAGAGAGAAAGGTCAGGATACCCACAAAGGGAAGTCTGTCAGACTCACAGAGAATCACTTGGCAGAAACCCTACAAGGCAGAAGAGATTGGGGGCCATATTCAACATTCTTAAAGAAAATAATTTGCAACCCAGAATTTCATATCCAGCCAAACTAAGCTTCATAAGCAAAGGAGAAATAAAATCGTCTTCAGACAAGCAATTGCCGAGAGATTTTGTCAACACCAGGCCTGCCTTACAAGGGATCCTGAAAGAAGCACTGAACAAGGAAAGGAACAACCAGTACCAGCCACTCCAAAAACATACCAAATGGCAAAGACCTTTTACACAATGAAGAAACTGCATCAGCTAATGGGCAAACAACCAGCTAGCATCAAAATGGCAGAATGAAATTCACACATAACAATATTAACCTTAAGAGGGAACGATCCAAGATGGCCGATCGCTAACATCCCGGGATTGCAGCTCTCAGGGAAGGCGCGGAGAACTAGAGGACGCCACACTTTCAGACAAAGTCTGGTCGCTCACGAAGCAGAAGATCCCCCAGTGGTGGAAACACACGAGTCGCCAGCGCGACTCTCGTGGTCGGCGCAGCGGTTCCGCTGGCACCTCGAGGCAGCAGCGCTCGGCGCAGAGTAAACGGGAACGGTTCCCCTTCTGACCGAGGTTTGGAGCCCGGGGAAGGCAGAGTCACTTACTACGGAAACAAGAAGGAAGCCCGACAGGAGAATCCTGGGCAGAAAAGCACCATCAGTTTTAACGCCGCTGCTCTGGCCCTGGGAACTAACAACCTGGACGTCCGCTCAAGAGACCTAATCTGAAAGTTGGTAATTTCAAGACGGCAGGAGGATAAATTTACAATGATGGGAAGAAACCAGCGTAAAAAAGCTGAGAATACTCAAAGTCAGAACGCCTCTCCCTCTAAAGATGATCACAGTTCCACATCAACAATGGAACAAGGCTTGATGGAGAACGAGCGCCTCATGATGACAGAATCACTCTTCAAGGAATGGATAATAACAAACTTCGGTGAGTTAAAAGAACATGTTGTAGCCCAACGTAAAGAAACTAGGAACTTTGAAAAAAGGTTTGATGAAATCCTATTGAGAATAGACAACTTAGAGAGGAGTATGAGTGAATTAATGGAACTGAAGAATACAATACAGGAACTCCGAGAAGTATGCACAGGTTTAAACACTCGAATTGTTCAAGCAGAAGAAGGGATATCAGAGGTCAAAGTCCAACTTAATGAAATAAAACGTGAAGAAAAGATTAGAGAAAAAAGGATAAAAAGGAATGAGCAAAGTCTCCAAGAAATGTGGGACTATGTGAAAAGACCAAATTTACGTTTGATAGGTGTACCTGAATGCCATGGAGAGAATGAATCCAAGCTGGAAAATACCCTTCAGGATATTATTCAGGAAAATTTTCCTAAACTAGCAAATCAGGTCAACATTCAACCCCAGGTAATACAGAGAACACCACAAAGATATTCCTCAAGAAGAGCAACCCCAAGGCACATAATCGTTAGATTCACCAGGGTTGAAATGAAGGAGAGGACACTAAGGGCAGCCAGAGAGAAAGGTCAGATTACCCACAAAGGCAAGCCTATCAGACTTACAGCAGATCGCTCGGCAGAAACTCTACAGGCCAGAAGAGAGTGGGGGCCAATATTCAACATCCTCAAAGAACAGAACCTTCAGCCCAGAATTTCATATCCAGCCAAACTAAGCTTCACAACTGAAGGAAAAATAAAATCTTTTATGAACAAGCAAGAACTCAGAGATTTTATTACCACCAGGCCTGCTTTACAAGAGCTTCTGAAAGAAGCATTACACACAGAAAGAAACAACCAGTATTAGCCTTTCTAAAAATACACCAAAAAGTAAAGAGCACCAACATAAAGAAGAATTTACACCAACAAATGGATAAAACAGCCAGTCAACATCAAATGGCAGTAACCCTAAATTTAAATTGACTAAATTCCCAATCAAAAGACACAGCCAAAACCCAATGGCATGTTACATCCAGACCTGTTTCACATGCAAGGATACACAAAGACTCAAAACAAAGGGATGGAGAAAGATTTACCAACCAAATGGAGAGCAAAAATAAATAATAAATAAATAAAAAGCAGGAGTTGCAATTCTTGTATCAGATAAAATAGATTTTAAAGCAACAAAGATATAGTGGTAAAAGGATCAATGCAACAAGAGCTAACGATCCTAACACCCAGATAGGAGACTGAGATTCAATGAGACAGAAAATTAATAAGGATATCAAGGACTCGAACTCAGATCCAGAACAAGTAAACTTAATAAATATTTATAGAGCTCTCCACTTCAAATACACAAAACATACATTCTTGTCAATACCACATCACACCTACCCATAAGTTTAAATGAAACATTGATTGGCCATTATTAATACCCAATTTTTTTTCAAAATAAAACAATATTTCCATTTACTCTCCCTCTTTCTCTTCCTCTCCTTTACTTACTTTTTTTTTCCTTTCTTTCCTTCTTTCAAAAAAAAAAGAAGTCAACTTGTAAACCTCTAGATCCAGGTCGGCAATGTCTCTTTCATTGCTTGATTTCCTTTCTTCCCTTCCCTCCCTCCCTCCCTCCCTCCCCGCTTCCTCCCTTCCTTCCTTCCTTCATCCCTTCCTTCCTCCCTACCGTCCTTATTCCCTTCCTTCCTGCCTTCCTCCCCCCCCCAAAAAAAAAAAAAAAAAAAAAAAAAACAATATTAACCTTAAATGTAAACAGGCTAAATGTCCCAGTCAAAAGACACAGATTAGCAAGTTGGATAAAAAGTTAAGACTCATCTGTGTGCTGTATTCAGGAAACCCATCTCACATGCAAGGACACACATAGGCTCAAAATAAAGGGATGGAGGAAGATTTACCAAGCAAATGGAGTGCAAAAAAAAAATGCAGGAGTGGCAATCCTAGTCTCAGATAAAATGGACTTCAAACCAACCAAGATAAAAAGAGAAAAAGTAGGGAATTACATATGGTAAAAGGATAAATGCAGCAAGAACAGTTAACAATCCTAAATATCTAAACACCCAATACAGGAGCACCCAGATATATAAAGCAAGTTCTTAATGACCTAAAAGAGACGCAGACTCCCACATAATAATAGTGGGAGACTTTAGCACTACACTGTCAATATTAGATGAATGAGACAGAAAATCAACAAGGATGTCCAGGACTTGAACTCATATCTGGACCAAGCAAACCTAATAGACATATACAGAACTCTCCACCTCAAATCCACAGAATATACATTCTTCTCAGCATCACATCACACCTAATCCAAAACCCACATAATGGGAAGTAAATCTCTCCACAGCAAATGCAAAAGAACAGAAATCAAAATAATGTCTCAGACCACAGTGCAATAAAATTAGAACTCATGATTAAGAAACTCACTCAGAACCACACAACTTCATGGAAACTGAACAACTGGCTTCTGAATGTCAACTGGATAAACAATGTAATGAAGGCAGAAATAAAGATGATCTTCAAAATCTACGAGAATGAAGACACAAAGTACCAGAATCTCTGGGACACATTTAAAGCAGTGTCTAGAGGGAAATTTATTGCAATAAATGCCCACATGAGAAGCAAGGAAAGATCTAAAATCGACACCCTATCATTAAAATAGAAAGAACTAGAGGAACAGGATCAAAAAAATTCCAAAGCTAGCAGAGGACAAGAAATATCTAAGATCAGAACAGAACTGAGGGAGACGGAGACACAAAAAATCCTTCAAAAAAATCAATAAATCCAGGAGCTGGTTTTTTGAAGAGATCAACAAAATAGAGAGACAGCTAGTCAGACTAATAAAAAAGAAAAGAGAGAAGAATCAAATAGATGCAATAAAAAATGATAAACGGGTTATCACCACCAATTTCACAGAAATATAAATTAACATCAGAGACGACTACAAACATCTCTATGCAGATAAACCAGTAAACATGGAAGAAATGGATAAATTCCTGGAAACTTGCACTCTTCCAAGCCTAAAACAGAAAGAAGTTGAAACCTTGAACAGACCAATAACAAGAGCTGAAGTTGAGGCAGCATGTAATAGCCTACCAACCAGAAAAAGTCCAGGTCCAGAGGGGTTCACAGCCAAATTCTACCAGACATACAAAGAGGAGCTGGTACCACTGCTTCTGAAATTATTCCAAACAATACAAAAAACGGGAATCCTTCCCTAATCATTTTATGAGTCTAACATCATCCTGATACCAAAACCTCAAAAAGACTTAACAAAAAAAGAAAACTTTAGGCCAATAACCTTGATGAACATAGATGCAAAAATCTTCAATAAAACACTTGCAAACCGATTGCAATGGCACATCAAAAAACTTATCCATCACAATCAAATAGGCTTCATCCCAGGGATGCAAGGCTCGTTCAACATATGCAAGTCTATAAACATAATTCATCACATAAACAGAACCAAAGACAAAAAGCACATGATTATCTCAATAGATGCAGAGAAGGCCTTTGACAAAATTCAACAGCACTTTATGCTAAAAACCCTCAATAAACTAGGTATTGATGAAACGTATCTCAAAATATTAAAAGCTATTTATGACAAACCCACAGCCAATATCATACTGAATGGGCAAAAACTGAAAGCATTCCCCTTGAAATCGGGCACTAGACAAGGATGCCCTCTCTCACCACTCCTATTCAATATAGTACTGGAAGTTCTAGCCAGAGCAATCAGGCAAGAAAAAGAAATAAAGCGTATTCAATTAGGAAAGGAGGAAGTCAAATTGTCTCTATTTGCAGATGATATGGTTGTATACATACAAGACCCCATCATCTCAGCCCAAAATCTCCTTAAACTGTTAAGCAACTTCAGCAAAGTCTCAGGATATAAAATGAATGTGCAGAAATCACATGCATTCCTATACACCAATAACAGACTAACAGAGAGCCAATTCAAGAGCCAATTCCCATTCACAATTGCTACAATGAGAATAAAATACCTAGGAATACAACTAACAAAGGATGTAAAGGACCTCTTCAAGGAGAACTGCAAACCACTGCTCAATGAAATAAGAGAGGACACAAACAGATGGAGAAACATTCCACATTCATGGTTAGGAAGAATCAATATTGTGAAAATGGCCATACTGTCCAACATAATTTATAGATTCAACACTATCCCCATTAAGCTACCAATGACCTTCTTCACAAAACTGGAAAAAAAAAATCACCTTAAACTTCATATGGAACCAAAAGAGACCCCACACAGCCAAGACAATCCTAAGCAAAAAGAACAAAGCTGGAGGCATCATGCTACCTACCTTCAAACTATACTACAAAGCTACAGTAATCAAAGCAGCATGGTACTGGTACCAAAACAGAGATATAGACCAATGGAACAGAGTAGAGGCCTTGGTGGCAATGCTACACATCTACAACCATCTGATCTTTGACAAACCTGACAAAAACAAGCAGTGGGGAAAGGATTCCCTGTTTAATAAATGGTGTTGAGAAAACTGGCTAGCCATGTGCAGAAAGCAGAAACTGGACCCCTTCCTGACACCTTGCACTAAAATTAACTCCAGGTGGATTAAAGACTTAAACATAAGACCAAATGCCATAAAAACCCTAGAAGAAAACCTAATCCATACCATTCAGGACATAGGCATAGGCAAGTCCTTCATGACTAAAACACCAAAAGCATTAGCAACGAAAGCCAAAATAGACAAATGGGATATAATTAAACTCCAGAGCTTCTGTACAGCAAAAGAAACAATCCTTAGAGTGAACCAGCAACCAACAGAATTGGAAAAAATTTTTGCAATCATCTGACAAAGGCTAATATCCAGAAGTGACGAATAATTAAAACAAATTTACAAACAAACAAACAAACCCATTCAAAAGTGGGTGAAGGATATGAACAGACACTTTTCAAAAGCAGACATATATGAGGCCAAGAAACATATGGAAAATGGTCATCATCACTGGTCATTAGAGAAATGCAAATCAAAAGCACATTGAGATACCATCAGACTAGTTAGAATGCCCATCATTAAAAAACATGGAGACAATAGATGCTGGAGAGGATGTGGAGAAATAGAAATGCTTTTACACTGTTATTGGGAGTGTAAATTAGTTCAACCATGTGGAATACAGTGTGGGAATTCCTCAAGGACCTAGAAATAGAAATTCCATGTGACCCAGCAATCCCATCACTGGGTATATATCCAAAGGACTATAAATTGTTCTATTATAAAGACACAAGCACACATATGTTCACTGCGGCACTGTTTATAAGAGCGAAGACCAAGAACCAGCCCAAATTCCCATTGATGATAGACTGGACCAAAAAATGTGGCACATATAGACCATGGAATACTATGCAGCCATAAAAAAACGGTAAGTTTGTGTCTTTGTAGGGACATGGATGAATTGGGAAACCATCATTCTCAGCAAACTGACACAAGAACAGAAAATCAAACACTGCATGTTCTCACTCCTAGGCAGGTGTTGAACAATGAGAACATGTGGACACAGGGAGAGGAACATCATACACTGGGGTCTGTTGGGTGGGCTAGGGGAGGTACAGTGAGGGTGGGGAGGTTAGGGAGGGATAACATAGGGAGAAACGCCAGATATAGGTGACAGGAGATGGAGGCAACAAATCACAGTGTCATATATGTACCTATGCAACAATCCTGCATGATCTGAACATGTACTCCAGAAGGTAAAGTACAATAAAAAATAAATAAATAACAAAAATTTAAAAAATAATGCAAAAAAAACTTTTTGGATTTAGAACTCTTGTAATATTGAAAATGACTGTTTCACCATGAATTGTATTTATCCATATTTTATTATTTCATATTTTGTATAGTTAGGGTTTTCTTTTAAATATTTAAAATTTTATGGTATTTAAATGAAACACGTTTTTAAAACTTATTAAAAAGCACATTTTCATTTCTCACATAATTAAAATGTAATAATTATCAGATCTGCATTTATAGATATTTGTTATATACTTTTATACTGTTACATTCATGTTTTCTTACACATGTGAATATGCATAAATATATACATTTTTTTCTTACACTTTGCACTCAGCTGCATTTTAAAAGTTTTAGTATTTCTAAAGCTTTGTACTGATCACTGTTTTGCTCTCTTTTCAATACAGTAATGGATATACTTGTTGATTGATTTAAATATCTTTTTGATTATGAGGATAATATTTTAAAAAGCCATTTGTCAATAAATATATACATATTACATTTAGTATTCATCACAACTGTTTGTCCAAATGAAACCTATTTTTGCCCCTTTAAATAGATAGTGTTTATATGTGATTTCCCCATGTGTTTTTATGGCTGGATAGCTCATTTATTTTCATAAATTATTAATATTTGATTGCTTGGATGTACTTTATCCATTCACCTACTGAAGGACAACTCTTAGTTGCTTTCCAGCTTTAACATTTATGAATAATACTGATATAATGTCCATGTGCAGGTTTTTATGTGGATGTTAAGTTTTCAACTCCTTTGAGTAAATATCAAGAAACATGATTGCTGAATTATAAAAAGCATGTATAATTTTGTAAGAATATGTGACATTGTCTTTTAAAGTGGATGCCTCATTTTGCATTACAACCAGCAATGAATGAAGTTTGCAATACTTCACATTCTCATCAACTTTTGGTGTTGTGTATAGTTTGGACTTTTGCCATTCTGTTTAACGGTATCTCAGTATATTGATTTGTGATGCCCTTATTGACATATAATGTTGAGCATTCTTTCACATACTAATTTTCTATCTGCATATTATTTTGGTTGAGTGTCTATGCACATGTATTGCCCATTTTTTAAATTGGGTTTTTTGCTATTATTGATTTTAGGGGTTACTGCAACTTTTGGATAGAAGCTCATTTTTTGGCATGTCAACTTTGAGATGTCCATTCTAAAGTTGTTTTTTTTTTTTTTTTTGAGACGGAGTTTCGCTCTTGTTGCCCAGGCTGGAGTGCAATGGCGCGATCTCAGCTCACCGCAACCTCCGCCTCCTGGGTTCAGGCAATTCCCCTGCCTCAGCCTCCTGAGTAGGTGGAATTACAGGCACACGCCATCATGCCCAGCTAATTTTTTGTTTTTAGTAGAGACGGGGTTTCACCATGTTGACCAGAATGGTCTGGATCTCTTGACCTCGTGATCCACCCGCCTTGCCCTCCCAGAGTGCTGGGATTACAGGCTTGAGCCACCGCGCCCGGCCCATTCTAAAGATTTTTAAGTAGAAATTTCAAGTAGTTCAATAGGCCTTTGGGTCTGTAGTTAAGGGAAGAAGTCTTGGCTGGTGACAAAAATGTGTGAACCCTCAGCCTCTTGCTGATTCTTAAGGTCAGGTGGCCAAATAGGATCATCAGATAATCAACCAAAGGAAGGAAATACAAGCAATCTAAAGACTGAGCCTCAGGGCATTCCAATACTTAGAGGTCAATAGAGTGGAATCCAGCAAAAGAGATCATAATGGAACAATCCCAAAGGTAAAAACAAACCCAGAACTTGTGGTGTCATTTAAAACAATTGAAGCAAAGAAGAAAGAAAACTCAATTATGTCATATGTTCCTGATAGTTAAAATATAATGATGACAAAGATAATCGGATTTAGTACAATGGGAGTCACTGGTGATTGCAGTTTTCATGAAGCTGTTTATGAAAATCCTGCTTTGACTTAGTTCTTATGAGAAACATAGAAGAATTATTTGAGGACAAAGAATGAAAGAGTTCTGCTCTAAAAGAACCGAAGAAAACAATGATGAAAATAAGTTACAGGATGTCTTTTGGGGGAAAGCATAGATATGGAGAAATAAAGTCTGTTATGTGATGGGAATTATTCAGTCAAGAGGAAGGCTTATTTGACGTGTGATATCGTTAAGTGTGTGGAAGATTAGGGCATTCAGGGCAAAAGTAGGTTGGACATGGCTGGGAACTAAGGTAATTGTTTTATAATGTAGAAAAATATGAAGGGACGGATGTAAAGAATTTGTTTATTGCTCAGTCTCCACAGAAGTAAGAAGATATCAGCCAAAGGTGCTGATGTGGCAGGAGGTATTAGAGATTTGAACTGAGAAAGGAAAGTATCAAATAAACATGTAGTAAAGCAGGAGAATGACTAGATTTGGAATTACAGTATGGTTTCTGGGCAGAGTGGGGATTTTGAATTATACTAAAGCTGCCAGAAAGGTTGTTTTTCTCCAATCACGTTCAGCTGCATTGGTTCAAGGACAAGCAGATGGAGAGAGCTGTGTGTGCATTTGAGTAAAAAAATAAAATAAAATAAATTAAATATAATGAAATAAATAACGGAGCACAACTAATTGGAGTTTTTGGTGCAGGGAACGGAGTTATTTCAATGAATTGATCATGCGATTTAGGCCGAATTAGGAGTGAAGCTAGAGTCTCAGGAGTGAAACTCCCTCTTTGTTAACAAATACTAAAAAAATAGGATAAGGAAATTGGAAATCTCAGGTCATTGAAATTTTATAGTAATCAATAATGGGACATCATAGTACTTTACAGTTCGTTTATGATTTTAGGATTAACAAAAATATTTTGCATAGTATTCACTTATTTTTGAAATTTTGATAATTGTAGTTATGCCCTTGTATCATTCTTAATGTTGTGCATTTTTGTGTTTATTATTTTACCTTGTTACCATATTACAGATATATTAATCCATGTATTGCTTATTCCATGTACTTCATAGAGATTTCTGTCATTTCAATTTTTTTTGCTGTATTATTTTCCCTTGTTTTCTTTAATGTGTTTTAAAAATGTTAACATTTTGTAATGTATTGAAATATAATGCTATTGTTTTGCCACCCACTTTTTAAATCTTGTTGCATTTAATGTCTTTGACAAATATTTGATTTAAATCTTTCTTGCAACTTTTTATTTAGTTATTAATGTAATTTATTCTTAATCAGAATCAGGGATAATGTTTTAAATATGTGAATTTTTTGCATGGGAATATGTTATACTTCACGTGACTTCTTGCTGCGTTGTTCTGCTTTTATGCTTCCTATAAGAGTTTATTGTTTTCCATCATCTGATCTATCAACTATTCTTGTCTATCTTTTTCTTTTGGTATTTAGTGAACATTAATCTCCTAAATAATGAGTGAGTGCCAAAAACATGCCAAGTAATGTGGGTCAAATAGGCATCATTATGATATGTGATGTGTGCTGTAAATGTTCAAGAGACAGCTCTTCACATGTGAAGTATTTTATAACACTGCCAAACTCTATTAATGGCATTTCAGCCCCTGAGCTCTAGATAATTTGGTAAATATTTATTTTGATCACCAATCATTGCTAATACCATTCCAGAAATGTTTTTAATAAAACCATTAACTTTCAATGAATAATTATCTGTTTATAACTTTAGACTAAACAACCACATAATAATTGGAATAATGACCTTTCACATTGCCCCTTAATACACAGTCACAGGGTTTTTTCTCTTTGGAGTCTTATCTGTGCTTTCTGGTTCAGAGTCACCTGTTTCCACTAGTGTCCAATTTTAAAGGACATTTTGTTTCTTGCATCTCAAATATGCTGCTGTCTGTTTTACTGTGTTTCATAATCATGCATGATTTTTGTAACAGCTTTCCTCTTCAGTGTGAACTGATTGTGTAGTCCAATTCACTGGGGACAAATGAATGGGGCAAACATTGTGCTACCACTTCCATAAGAAAACTGTCATTTTTATGGCAAAGCCTTGACATGATTAAAGAGTTTATTAAATTTCCTTGAGGACGTGGAAAGGGACATACAAGAGGAATGTAGCAGCTATGCATCATCATTTTTAACCAATATGTGATTCTCAATGTTAGCCATCTTGGGAGGTTCCATGATGAATTACTGATCAGTTTTAAAGCAAACCTTGTATTTGTTGCCCAGATAGTGCTGTCAACAAAATACCAAAAATGTCCTTTCATTTTGCACATATGCATGTATGTATGTGGGCATGTTGCACTACTTCTTTTTATTTTTCTTTATGGATAACAGTACTAAATTCATATAACCTGCTATTTCCTCAGCTCAAAATTCTTTTTGTATTTAAAATTATTATCTTTAATTTCTTGGTCTTCAAAAAAATCAATAATATAATGGTTTGCTGCATCACCAGCTCTGATTTGTGTTTGTCATATGCTAACTAGTTGATTTAATTTTACTTTTTTAATCTAAATTCTGGGCATTAATTGTATCTGTCATATCAAAAGTATTTTGCATCCATTGTTGTTTCTGTTCTAAACTTCTAGTAATATTAATATCAGTCTAAAAAAATTTTAGCTTTTCAAAACTATGCCTTTTCCCTTTTTTCCTGAATGTGAATTATTGTTCTTTTTATTTCATCTGTTTTCTTATCACTTCTTTTCCTCTCTTGCCTCACATCCTCCACAATGCCTCAAATTTACTAATGTGAAAAGCAGATGCTTTCTAATATTTATTCTGTAATATTAAATCTATTGCAAAATACGACAGCTATGTATGATAATGTGAAAGTAGTATTTTCCATTCCTTATGTTGTAGAACCATGTCATGATACTCATTCTGATCTTATATTTCATTTTCCCAGTTTATTCATCTGTGAATGATGAGAGGACTATTTACTCCCATTGTTTTCAGTAAACAGGATGATCACATTCTTACTTCCTAAACATGTCTCTGCTTTAATAATCCTTACTGGCCATGTTTTATTGGCCACTAAATATACACAATACACTTTCTAGTATTTTTGCAGACATCTATTTGGATTTTGTTCCCCTAAAGTAGAATTTATTTCTTCTCCTGCTAGGAATGTTCAGGATTGGATTTCATTTCTGAGTAATATAAACAAGTCAGTAGATTTTCATTCATCTCTTGATTTACAAAAGCACATGAAAACTACAAAGCCCAGAGTCTATTGTTACTAAAATTTATTCAGTTTCAGTCCCTTTCACTGTGACATTCACAAGTGACCTGTTTTCCTACATAAACTCTAGCTTTATTGCTGGGAATTGATTTCTTAGGAAGCACTGACTGAGGAATAAAAGGATGTGATGAATCTGGCCACCCTAAAATATAACTCTTAGTATATTATCAGTTGGGGAAAAAAGAGGCAGGGAGAACTGGTGAAGTTGAGTATCTACAAGTACAGAGAGGTAAGTTAACTGGAGCAAACTGGATGGAATAATCTGCTATATTCTAGTTGATCCTATTTGTTCTATTTCCTCAGGGTGCCTATAGTCACACGCATCAGGCAAAATTTTTCAGTGTAAACTTTGGACCAGACAGGCTGGGTTTGCATAAGAACCTGGCCACTTTCTAGCAGTATGATTTGAATGCTATTTTACCTCTCTTTATCATTAACTCTCTTATCTATAAAAGGGGGTTGATAATTGTGCCTTATTAAAGTTATGAAAGTACCTCTGAAAATTCTGAAGCTTAGTTGAGCTCATATCTGAAAAATATATAGACCATTAAATAATTCAAAAACATTCTAATTATATAATGTCTGTTCCATATATAAACAAAAACCTATCCTATTTATGTAACTCAAATTATATCATGGAACTTATATCACTCAACTTTTCTGACTCAATCTGACAAAGGGTGACTCAGATTTTTCTAGTGGTATTTAAAATCAAACATTGTATAAGTAGTTATAAATATATATATTTAATAATACTTTAATTCTCAATACCTAATACTTACATCTAGACATATCTAGATCTTTTGGTTATTTATTAGTTGCCAACATCAAGTGTTAAGACAATAACCCTTTATTTTTTTATTTTAGTTTTTATAATCTCAACTTTTATTTTAGATTCAGAAGGTACATGTGCAAGTTGGTTACATGGGTATACTGCATAACGTTGAGGTTTGGAATATTATTGATTCTGTCACCAAGGTACTAAGCATAATACACAATAGACAGTTTTTCAGCCATTTCCTCCTCCTTCCTTCCCTCTCTAGGAGTCCCCAGTGTCTACTGTAGCCATCTTTATGTCCATGAGTACACAATGCTTTAGATCCTACTTTTAAGTAAGAATACATGGTATTTGATGTTCTGTTTTTGTGTTGATTTGCCTAGGATGGTAGCCTCCATCTTCATCCATATTGCTGCAGAGAACATGACTTCGTTCTCTTTGATGGCTCATAGCATTTTATTACATATATTTGCCACATTTTCTTTATCTAATCTACCACTGATAAGCACCTAGGTTGATTCCACGTCTTTGGTATCCTGAATGGTGCTGTAATGAGCACATGATAGCATGTGTCTTTATGGTAGAATGGTTTATTTTCTTTGGATATAAACTCAGTAATGAGATTGCTCCATCAAATAGTAGTTCTGTTTTAGGTTATCTGAAAAATCTCCAAATCCTTTCCACAGTGGCTGCATTATTTTACATTCTCGCCAACAACATACATGAGGTCTCTTTTCTCCACAGCTTTGCCAGTATATTTTGCTTTTGCCTTTTTAGTAATAGTCATCTGACTGGTGTGAGATGGTAGGTACCGCACTGTGGTTTTATTTGCATTTTCCTGATGAAATGCAAAAATTGGGATAAATTAAATAAAATAATCCATCATATTCTAGTTTATCCTATTTTTCTGCTATTTCCTCACGGTGATATTTAGCATTTTTTCATGTGTTTGTTGCCTACTTGTAAGTCTTCTTTTGAGAAGCGTCTGTTCATGTCCTTTGCCTATTTTAATGGGGTTATTTGTTTTTTGCTTGTTGACTTGTTGCAGTTCCTTACAGATTCTAGATATCAGGCCTTTGTTAGATAAATAGTTTGCAAATATTTTCTCCTATTCTGTGGGTAGTCTGTTTATTCTGCTAATAGTTTCTTTTGCTATGTAGAAGCTCTTTAGTTTAATTAGGTCCCACTTGCCAATTTTTATTTTTGTTGCATTTGCTAGAGGACTTATTCATAAGTTTTTTCTCAAGAATGGTGTTTCCTAGATTTTATGCTAGAATTCTTATAATTTGAGGTATTCCATGTAAATCTTTAGTCCATGTTGAGTTAACTTTTGTACATGGTGAAAAAGTTCGTGTCCAGGTTTACTCTTCTCCATTTGGCTAGCCAGCTATCCTAGCACTCTTTTTTGAAAAGGAAGCTTTTTCCCCATTGCTTGTTTTTGTCAGCTTTGTTGAAGATCAGATGGCTATAGATGTGCAGCTTTGTTTCTGGGTTCTCTATTCTGTCCCATTGATCTATATGTCTGTTTCTGTAGCAGCACCATGCTGATTTGGTTACTGTAGTCTCACAGTTTGAAGTTGGGTAATGTTATGCCTCTGGCTTTGTTCTTTTTTCTTAGGATTGCTTTGGCTATTTGGGATCTTTTGGGTTCCATATAAATTTTAAGATTTTTTTTTTTTTCAAATTCTTTGAAAAATGACTCTTGGTAGTTTGATAGAAATAGTGTTGAATCTGTATATTACTTTGGGCAGTATGGCCATTTTAATAATGTTGACTCTTCCAATCAATAAGTATGCAATATTTTTCCATTTGATTTTGTCATATATTATTTCTTTCAATAGTGTTTTGTAGTTCTTCCTGCAGAGATCTCTCACTTCCTTGGTTAGATATATTCCTAGGTGTGTGTGTGCCTGTGTCTCTCTCTCTGTGTGTATTCATCGTAAATGGGATTATATTGTTGTTTTGGTTCTCAGCTTGAAAGTTATTTGTGTATAGAAATTCCGTTGATTTCTGTGATTCATTTTGTATACCAAAGCTTTACTGAAGTTATCAGTTCCAGTAGCCTTCTGGTGGAGTCTTTAGGCTTTTCTAGGAATGATATTCCCCCGTAATGAGAGACAGTTTGACTTCTTCTTTTTCTATTTGGATGCCTTTTATTTTTTAATCTTGCCTATTTTCAGTGACTAGGACTTCCAGAACTATGTTGAATGGGAGTGGTGAGTGTGAGCATCCCATCTCAAGGAGAATGTTTCTGCCTTTTGGCCATTCAGTATGATGTTGGTTGTGGTTCTTATTGTTTTGATGTACCTTCCTTCAATACCTAGTTTCTTAAGTTGTTTTTTTTTTTTTTTTTATCATGAAGTCATGCTAGATTTCATCAAAAGCAACCGTGCATCTATCAAAATTAATGTATGTTTTTTAATTCTGTTTATGTGGTGAATCACATTTATTGATTTGCATATGTTGAACCAATCTTATATCCCAGGATGAAGCCTACTTGATTGTGGTGAATTAACTTTTTGATTCCTGCTGAATTCAGTTGGCTAATATTTTGTTGAGGATTTTTTGCATCTTTGTTAATCAGAGATACTGGTGTTTAGTTTTCTTTTTTGATTATGCCGTTGCTCAATTTTGGTATCAGACTGATTCTGGCTTCACAGAATTAGTTAGGGAAGAGTGCCTTCCCTCAATTTGTTTGTAGTTAATTTTTAATTTCTATTTGAATTATAGTAGCTTCTATAAAGCTACTGCTGCAGCACTCAAAGGAATATATTTTTTCTTACTACCCTCTAAGGTATATTTTTACAAAAAAGTAATTATTTCAAATGAAGTAAACCCAGAGTGGGGCCACCCATAAAATCTTATAAATAGAACGTATGGG
Organism: Callithrix jacchus; assembly: GCF_049354715.1. Classification (NCBI taxonomy): domain Eukaryota; kingdom Metazoa; phylum Chordata; class Mammalia; order Primates; family Cebidae; genus Callithrix; species Callithrix jacchus. The sequence continues at coordinate 47,494,065 of NC_133519.1, forward strand.
ATCTAAAATGTTGGACCTAGTTATTCAAGTAACTATTCTCAATGAAGAGGTTCTCCTGAGAGTTCATAACATCAGCCAAATATCACTTAGTACATGAAGTAATATTTGCTGTATATCAGGCAGTAGGGAGGCTCAAGGAGAGAAGGAGAAAGGCGGAAAAGACTGGTCAGTGGAACCTTCAGAACCCACACATCTAGTGATGAAACTTACCCTGTCATATGGGCATGTTTCATGGTACCCCAAAACAATTACAGTAATAACATCAAAGATAAGTGACCACAGATCACCGTAACAGACATAATAGTAAGGAAGAAAATATTGAAATATTGCAGTAATAACCAAAATGTGACAGAGAGACACAAGGTGAGCACAGGATGTTAGAAAAATGGTGCTGATAGATTTGCTTCAAAGCAGAGTTACCACAAACCTTCAACTTGTAGAAAACACAGTATCTGTGAAGCACAATAAAGTGAAGTGCAGGAAAACAAGGCATGCCTGTGTCTATTCTCACAGGCAATCAATCAAAAACACCATTTTTTTCATCTCCAAAACACGGGCCTTTGAACAGACACAACACAACTATATCTTTTCTTTGATGGCATTGGTAGTAATAGTCATTTATCATGTAGAGAAATAGCACTGGTGTTGTGTCTAACACAAAATATGGAGCATTTGCCTCAACAGATCTCTAAGTTGTCAAATATGACATTCCATGTGGAGAAAAGCTATATTCCAACCGAAAGCACAGGCCAAAAAAAGAAAAAAAAAGCTCAAAATGTAGAATTAAATTAGATACAACAGAGGAAATCTTTAGCAGCCAATGCCAACTCTACACTTTATTGACAAAAGGTTTTTACTTGTTTCCTTTCAGTATATAACTTATTCGAAACCTTTGAGGCTGATTGTTTAATGAAATATAACACTATCGTTTATAATTTTCAAATTGCTATTAAACTTGGTATTTAAGTATCGTCTGTCTCATTTCCAAACCACAGCAAACACAAACAAATTGGCAACTATTAATAATCCATTGGATCTAATTTTTAGCATATAAATATTTACTTTTGTATAGTTTACTAATATGAAATACTAGGTGATTAAGCAAGTTTGTCTGGGGAGTCTCCTTAAACATACGTACTTAAAAATTATCAGATTTCTTTCAGGTAAAATTTCAAACTGCTTTCTAGGGCTCTTACATGAACTTCTACGTATGACTTCATTATACATACGTATATATGTATAATGTGTATACAGTTAACAATTTGTTATATTGACATTTCAGTTGTTTTAAGTATCTTGATTAATTACAAAGAGAAAATGATGACAACTATGTCTTTTATTTGTCTTTAATCAGTATAGTTGCAAAATCTAGTGTCTAGAGCAGACCCTTTCTCCAACTATTGCATCTTGATCATGCTGTCAAGTCTATAAAGGGTCTTAGATTTCATTCTACTTGCAATCTAACAAGTTAGCATGCCCCTATTTCTTAGGTGCTATAAAAAGACATGACTTTTAGGAGCAACAGTTTATTATTCAAATTTAACAGGAGTAGCCAAACTATTCTTATTTTCACAAGCTGATTCTGGAGTCCAAATTCCCACAAGAATACTGGATAAGGGCCTCACAAGGAGAGAGCACATAAACAGTTTTGTTACAGGAGATGAACTCTGAGCTAAGAGAATCAAAATATTTTGTAATGAGCAGAAACCTTGCCTAACCTTTGCCTCAGAAAGACATTACCTTAATTTTATTGGACAGCAGATAAACCTGCTTTCTGTTCTGGAATAAAATTTTAATCTTCCAAGGCTGGTTGCTATACAAACATCCCTGGAAATCTAGTCTGAAGAAAAAGATATTGATGCCTCTGCTCACAACATGCGCAGAAATATTAGACCCTCAAATAATTATCTTCCAGCATATAACTTCATCTTCTAAGTGTTAAATTTTAAATCAACTTTTAAATTTAGTTGTTCGTGTTAACCAGTTGTTGTGCAGTGATGTGCAGTCACAATTATTTTAATGTGCAATGTCTTAAAATATCAAGCATTTACTATATACTTGTACATATGCAAGTCAGTTGCTAAACTTTGGCTGACGTAGACTATGCTTGGCTGCAGGACTCTGCTTTAGGCTGTGAGTGAGCAGGGATTACCCCAGTCTTTTGTGTGGTTCAGTTCTGTTTCCTGCTTCTGAAGTGAGTGCCCCCAGGCTGAAGTAACAGCAATCACTAGGACAATGTTTGTCTCATAGTTGATGACCCAAACCAACAAGCTAGCCAAATTACTCGGGTGCACTTTGATCCTTGGCTCACATCGTGTTCTCTATTATCCAAAGCAAGTTGCATGACCAAACCCACAACCATATGGGTGGGGAAGTATGCATCTCCATTGCAGAGAAAATTTGAGAGGTTATTTTGGAGCACTACTCTGATCACTCCCAATGCTTTTATAAAGATCTTTCTCATTCTCAATGATTATGGTTCAATTTTGCATTTACTAAATTTCCATGGTATAAACAGAAAGAAATATAGAGACAAAGGTTGATAATGCTTGCTGACAACCTGAATTAAGAGCCAATGTTGCTGAGTAATTTATTAGAAGGTAGTGCAGTAATATTTTAGTCTCTATCTGTTCATAAAGAGACAACATGTTTACAAAGCCAATAAATAAACATGTTTTTAATTGCTCCACAATATCCTGAAAGGTATCACACATATTTGGCTACTATCCAGAGCTAGGAGAAAATCATACTATCAAGAATAGCAACCAAATTGTGTACATACTATTTCAGTTAAAATGTATTGTGTTTATATTACTTATATAATGCTTCAAACAACAATGTAGGTGGGCGATATATTTATAGTTCTCATGTTTCCAAAAAGGATGCCAAAATTGAGAAGCTAAGAGGCTGACTGTGGTTATACTGCCCAGTTTTGGAAACCCTGGGACTCAAGTACTCGTCTTCAGTACCACATAGGGTAATTAATGTTAAAATATTCACAGCATGTCACTAATTGTAACATTTATATTAAAACAATATACTCAACTCTCAGATACTTTGGTGATCTGGTTTGTAGGTATAAGAACTATTCTTACTTTACAAAAATTTGTAATTCAGAATATATCACCACTTTTTACTGACTTCACACTGATTTATTAATGTTTTATATGAGTCAAATGACTTTAGCATACATTTTACCTGAATTTAGCTTTATTATCAATGTTCGCTATATGCATTTACTTATTTACTTAATGTGGCACTAAATTTGTAAGTTATATCTAACAGAGATGCTTAAAAAAAAAAGGAGATTGCTTAAAACTCTTATCTTTAGAATAGTCCCTGATATAGGATTTTAAGCTCTGTAATAATGTCAATTGCTTTAATCTGAGCCTTGGTTTCTGCAATACTCTGACATCCCTAACATCCTGCCACATTTATTCAGTTGAATTTTGTGCTAAAGAGCTTTTAAGTGTAACAGCATTATTAAATATAATGTAAATGCGTATTTATATATTTGTGTACCTAAATTCAAAATATATTAGAGAACTATTTTCTCTTAATTAAGGGGCATGCATTACATATGTTGTCAAATTAACTTTAAATTTCTTCTAAATGATCATTATTTTAGATTTATGCTCTTTCCACATTCCATCCCCCAAATTTATATAAGTATTTTTTGGTTAGGAGTGGGCCAATCTTTATTTTCCTTTGTTTTGCATTTTTAAATGCTTCATTAGGTTTGAAAACGTTTCATTAAGTTTTATTAAACTTATTAAGCTGAGAGGCTAAATGCCACTTTATACAAAAAATAAGTCACAAAGACACTTCTCTGGGGGACAAAAAGCCTATTACCATTACTGTCTATTAAATAGTTTTAGATATTTTTTTTAAATAGTAAAACAGAAATTTAATTGGTATATACAGAGTAAAACAAAAAATTTGTCAAAATGTTTAACTAATCAGTTTTGCCAAGCACATTCGTCTTTGGAATGTTTCCACAGATAAATACGTTGGAAGCCTTCTGCACGTCTTTTCTCCGTCTCTTTTCCCATATGTGTGTGCGCGTGTGTGTGTATCTTTTGGTAACAGCCATTTGAATGAGTTTGAGGTGGTATCTCATAGTGCTTTTGATTTACATTTTCCTAATAATTAATAATGTTGAGAATCTTCCCATAAACCTGCCATTTTTGTGTCTTTTGAAAAGACATACCTCTTTTTATCTTGTGTTCATTTTATTTTATTTCACTTGTTTTCTGCTGTATTTTTAATTTTTTCTTAAAAAAAAAACCACATATGCAGAACATGGAGGTTTGTTACATAAGTATATGTGTGCCATGGTGGTTTGCCTCACCTATTAACCTGTCCTCTCAGTTCCCTCCCCTCACCTCCAACCCAAACAGGTGCTTGTGTGTGTTTTCCCCCTCTCTGTGTCTATGTTCTCAATGTTCAACTCCCACTTATGAGTGAGAATATGCAGTATGTGGTTTTCTGTTCCTGTGCTAGTTTGCTGAGGATGATGACTTCCAGCTTCACTCATGTCCCTGTTTTTATTTATTTTTAAATTTTACCTTTGAGGGTACATGTGAAGGTTTGCTGTTACACAGATAAACACATGTCATGGGGGTTTTCTTGCACATATTATATTACCCAGGTAGTAAGCTTAGTACCCAACACTCATCTTTTTTGCTCTTCTCCTTCCTGCCACCCTCTCCCCTCAAGTATACCCCAGTGTCTGTTGTTTCCCTCTTTATGTTCATAAGTTGTTATCATTTGGCTCCTACTGACAAGGGAAAACATGTAGTTTTTGGTTTTCTGTTTCTGTATAATTTGCTAAGGATAATAGCCTTGAGCTCCATCCATGTTCCTGCAAAAGACATGACTCATCTCTTTTTATGACTGCATAATATTCCATGGCATATATTTACCAAATTTCCTTTATATAGTCTATTACTGATGGGGATTTAGGTTGATTCTATGTCTTCGCTATTGTGAATAGTGCTGCAATGAGCGTCCACATGCATGTGTCTTTATAATATAATGCTTCATATTACTCTGGGTATATACCAAGCTCTTTGAGGAATTGTCATATTGCTTTCCACAATATTTGAACTAATTTACACTCCCACCAACAGTGAATAAGGGTACCGTTTTCTCCACAACCACGCCAGCATCTGTGATTTGATATTTTAATAAGAGTCTTTCTGACTGGTGTGAGATGGTATATTAATCCGTTCTCACATTGCTATAAAAAAAATACCCAAGATTGGGTAATTCATAAAGGAAAGAGGTTTAATTGACTCACAGTTCCACATTGCTGGGGAGGCCTCGGGAAACTTACAATCATGGTGGAAAGCAAAGGAGAAGTAGGCACCTTCTTGATAGGGCAACAGGACAGAGTTAGTGCAAGGAAGGGAAATGCCAGGTGCTTATAAAACCATCAGATCTCTTGAGAACCCTCTATCAGGAGAATAGCATAGGGGAAACTGCCCCATGATTCAATTTCCTCCACCTGGTCCTGCCGTTGACACATGGGGACTATGGGGATTCCAGTTTAAGATGAGATTTCCGTGGGAACATAAAGCCTAACCCCATCAAATGGTATCTCATTGAGGTTTTGATTTGTATTTCTCTAATGATCAGAGATATTGAGGTTTTTTTTTCATATGCTTGTTGGCCTCAAGTACGTCTTCTTTTGAGAAGTCTTTGTTCATATCCTTTGCCCACTTTTTAATGATATTCTTTGTTTTTCTCTTGTAAAGTTCCTTAAAAATGTTGGATATTACCTCTTTGACAGATGCACAGTTTGAAAAAATTTTCTTCCATTCTGTAGGTTGTCTGTTCACTCTATTGATAGTTTATTTTGCTGTAGAGAAACTCTTAAGTTTAATTAGACCTCATTGTCAATGTTTTCATTTGTTGCAATTGGTTTTGGTGTCTTTATCATGACATCTTTGCCTGTTTCTATTGATGGTATTGCCTGGGTTTCTTCTAGGGGTTTTATAGTTTGGGGTTTTGCATCCAAGTCTTTAATCCATCTTGAGTTGATTTTTGTATATGGTATCAGAAAGAAGTCCAGCTTCAATCTTCTACATATACCTAGCCAGTTATCCCAGCATCATTTACCGAGTAGGGAGTCTTTTTCCTATTGCTTTTGTCAGCTTTCTCAAATATCAGATGTTTGTAGATGTGCAGCCTTATTTCTGGGCTCTCTATTCTGTTTCATTGATGTGGACTGTATGTCTGTTTTTGTACCAGTACCATGCTGTTTTTGACACTGTAGCCTTGTAGCATAATGTGAAGTAAGGTAATGTGATTCCTCCAGCTTTGTTCTTTTTGTTTAGATTGCCTTGGCTATTAGATCTTTTTGTTTGGTTCCATGTAAATTTTTAAATAATTGTTTCTAGGTCTATGAAGAATATCATTGGTAGATTGATAGGAATGGCTACCTGTTTTGAGCAGCATAGCCTTTTGAATCATACTGATTCTTCACATCTATGAGCATGAGATGTGTTTCCATTTATTTCTGCCTTAGATGAAGGCAGGAGAATCATTTGAGACCAGGAGTTTACATCTAGCCTGGGCAACATAGGGAAACCTTGTATCTCCAACAAAAATTAAAAATTAGCCAAGTGTGGCACATGCCTGTAGTCCCTGATACATGGGGGCCTGAGGAGGGAGGTTTGCTTGAGCCCAGAAAGTTGAGGCTGCAGTGAGCAATCATCATGCCACTGCACTCCAGCCTTGGCAAAAAAGCATGACTCTCTTAAAAAACAAACAAACAAACAAAAAAACCATTAACAGACACTTCTCAAAATAAGACATATAAGCAGCCAAGAAACATGAAAAAATGTTGCACATCACTAATCATCAGAGAAATGCAAATCAAAACTACAATGAGACACCATGTCTCATCAGTCAGAATGGCTATTACTAAAAAGTCAAAAAACAACAGATGCTGGTGAGGTTGGGGAGAAAAGGGAATACTTAAATACTGCTAGTGTGAATGTAAGTTAGTTTAGCCACTGTGGAAAGTTCGGAGATTTCTCAAATAACTTAAACAGAACTACAATTTGATGCAGCAATCCCATTACTGGATATACATGCAAAAGAAAATAAATCATTCTATCAAAAAGACACATATACTTGTATGTTCATCACTGCGCTATTCATAATAGCAGACATGGAATCGACTTAGGTGCCCATCAGTGGTGAATCGGATAAAGAAAATGTAGTACATACACACCATGGAATAGTATGCAGCCACAATCATGAATAAAATTATGTCATTTTCAACAACGTGGATGTATTTGAAGGCCATTATCTTAAGGTAATTAATGGAGGAACAGAAAGCCAAGGTCCACATGTTCTCATTTATAAGTAACTGCTAAACACTAGGTACATATGAATATAAAAATGACAACAACTGGATACTGGCTGGGAGAGAGGAAGATGGTCAAAGGCTGAAAAATCACCTATTGGATACTATGCTAACTACCTGGGTGACAGGATCAATAATCATGAAAACTTCAGCATCATGCAATATACCCATGTACATTCTGCATACAAAAACTCTAGACTTTTACTTTCTCTCCACAGTTTATGTCTTTATTTCACACTTTATATCTTTTAAATTGTGTATTTCTCAACAACTTATTATAGCTTTACAGATTTTGCTCATTTCGTTTTTATTTACTGTTTTTACTTTTAATCTTTATTTCATTCATATATATATATATGAATGAAATATATATATATATATATATATATTTATATATATATATATGGTTTTTACCCTACCATTACAATATTGCAGTATTCTGGATTTGATTGTATTTTTACCTGTACCAGGGAGTTTATAGTTTCATGTATGTTTATGATAGTAATTATTGCCCTCTAATTTCTACTTAAATAATTCCCTTCAGCATTTCCTGCAGGGTAGGTCTAATGTGGTGATTTCCTTTAGCTTTTGCTTGTCTGAGAAATAATTTATTTTCTTTCATTTCTAAAGGACAGTTTTTTTGGTTATAGTATTCTCAGTTGTCATTTCTCTATTCTTTCAGCACACTGAGTATAATCTTCAATTCTCTCCTAGCCTGAAATATTTCTGAGAAGATTGCTGATAGAATAAAGTTCTCTCTTTGACTCTGATTTTTGACAGTTTGATTATCATGTGCCTCAGAGAGGACTCTGTGTGTTGCATCTTGTTTACAAACCTTTGAGCATCATACATATGGTTGTTCTAAGACCTGGACAGCTTTCAGCAATTATTTCATTAAATAAGCTTCCAGTCCCTTTTTCTGTCTTTAATCCTTCTTGAGCTCCTACAATGCAAGTAGTTGTTAGACTAATGGTATTCCATATTTCACAAAGGCCATATTCACATTTCAGAAAAAAGTCTTAAAGTATAGAATTATTTCTTTTGCTTGATCTAGTATGTTTCTCTATTTTATTTTTTATTTAATTGATTGAATACTTCAGCTCCAAGCTTTCTGTTTGGTTTGTTCTCATAACATCAATTTCTTTGTTATATTTCTCACTCATATTGTAAGTTGTTTTCCTGATATCATGAAATTATTTGTATTCTCTTATATCTCACTTTTTTAAGATCATTATTTTGAATTTTTTTAATGATTTTATAAATTTCCATTTTTGAGGGGTCAGCTACTAGATAATTATTGTGTCCCTTTGGTATTGTGTTTTGTTTTCTTGCTTTTTCATGTTTTTTATGTCTTTCCATTAACGTTTGTACAACCGTCAGGTAGTCATCTCTTCCAAATTTTATTGACTGGTTTTCATAGGGGAAAATATTCACCAGTAGAGGGGTCTGTTTGCCCAAGGTATGGTGGTTTTGGTTAAATGTGGGCAAAGTGACGTAGTCTCAATGCAATTCAAGGATAATATTTACAAGATTTAGACAAAGATTAACCACATCTATTAAAAAATGATATGTCTTTGTCTATTAGATGGTAGTAATTCATGTTACATTGTTTATTAAGAAAAGTAAAGTTGTATATGAAATAACCCAATGTTTGTAAAATATTTTTTAAAATACCTTATATGTGTACACATGTTGGTATGCACACCTATTTGCACTTGTTTATAAGTATAAAGTGTATGAGCACTTTAAAGAGATAGAAGATGAAGGGGAAAAGAATTAGCAAAGGGGAATAAGTAAGAAAAAAACAGATTAAGGCAAATGTAGAAGTGAATCTGCATTAACGTTCATTGAAAACAATACAATATCAAAATTTCTTTTAAGAAATACTGAAAGATTATATATAAGCACGGGCAAGGATTACAGTTATGATAGATAAGAATGTTGATTTGGGCCGGGCACGGTGGCTCAAGCCTGTAATCCCAGCACTTTGGGAGGCCGAGGTGGGTGGATCACGAGGTCAACAGATCGAGACCATCCTGGTCAACATGGTGAAACCCCATCTCTACTAAAAAAAATACAAAAAATTAGCTGGGCATGGTGGCGCGTGCCTGTAATCCCAGCTACTCAGGAGGCTGAGGCAGGAGAATTGCCTGAACCCAGGGGGCGGAGGTTGCGGTGAGCCGAGATCACACCATTGCACTCCAGCCTGGGTAACGAGCGAAACTCCGTCTCAAAAAAAAAAAAAAAAAAAAAAAGAATGTTGATTTGACTGAGGTCTGGGAGTATAAACAAAGCTGAGAAGTATAATTTTATTAGCTTGATACAATGTCTGCAATAAACCATTACTCTTTAAAGGAACAAATTACTTCTTAGCTTACGTATGTAGATCCTATTTATATACTTCAAATAATTATTTTCTAAATATAGTCATAAATATCTAATCAGATTTATTAGCTTTTTAAATATAGTGCATTCTCAGCTATTATCATTTACTTCTGGAAGAACAGTTTCCATTTTTTTTTTAGCTTAAGGAAGATGTTCACTCAAAATGTCAGCTATGATAGATACAATAACAAATCAATTTTAGCTGTGAAGATACAGTGTTTTCTTGATGGTGGTCTAGAATATTACTTCATTTGTAATTCTAAGACATTGACAAGGTACCTACCAGATGACATTTGAAATGCTATAAAAAATTAATATCAAGAAAATATTGAAACCTAGAGTTTTTCTGCAAAATCTGGATTTTAGATATGTCTCTGTGTGTTCAGTAATTTATAACTACTCATTTCAATTAATTAGTTTTGAAGAGTTACCACATCAACAAAATAACGTGATCATATTAAACAATTCCTAAGCTTTTAGTTTTACAAAATTATAATTTTTTAAGATTGCTTTTATTGAATTTTAAATTTTTAATTCAAACGTAACAACTGAGATTCAACCAAGATGGCAGAACAGACACAACTCCAGTGCACAATACCCTACAAGAGAGACACAGAAATCCAGAGCTCTCCTAGCTCCAACCAAGGTACCAGGTGCATTTCAATGGGTCTGGTCCGACAGTGAGCAAAGCCCACTGAGGGCAGACTGAGGCAGGAAGGCATGCTGCTTCACCCAAAAAGGGCATCTGACTGGTGAGTCGGAGGCTCCCCATCTGGCACTCCAGTACAGATACAGTGCTTCCCCCAAAGCCTCAGCAATATAGAGAACAGGGGATCTTTGCCAGTCAAGCACCAGGAATTATAAGCATGGAGTTGAATAATAATCGAGGACAGTGTCCCAGATTGGCGCACAGACTAAACAGATGCATAAGCCCAAAAGGTGGCCAGGAGAGCCTGTGGACTGAGCTATCATGCCCTCCCCCTGCCTGGAGAGAGAGGCAGCTGTAAGCAGGAGCAGCTGGGCAGGTCCCTACCCCATGACCCGAGAGAGAGGAAGCTGAAAGGAGGAGACAGCCGGCTGGGTGCCACTGGGTGGGTCCCTCCCCTCCCCCACAAACCCCCGAGGGCTGAAGCTCTGACTCTAGTGGGTTGCACAGCCAGTGCCACAATCTGAGCTGAACCCTGAATGATCCAGCCCAGTGAAAGAAGGGCACAACCCACCATTAGAGGGGTGGGTCTGGGCTATATGTTTTAACAAAAAACACAGGAAGCCTTCATAACAAAAGACAGTGTTCTTGAACATGCAGCAGCGCCTACAGGTCAGTGGAAGAGGCAGGTCTAATCTCCCAGTATAAACAAAAAAGACACAGGAAGCTTCCCTAGGAATCTGAAGGAGTCCCTAGAAACCCAGTAGCACCTCCAGAGGTAGACAAGCAACCTCATCAAGCAGCTCTCTGACACCAAAGTCTGGTAAATCCACAAAGATGGGAAATAAAACAGCACAAAAAAGATGAAAACCATCAAAGACCAGAAAACCTCTTCTCCTTCAAGGGATCATAACTCAACAACATGGGAACACAATATGACCCAGAAGGAGTGTGATGTATTGACAGAAATGGGCTTCAGAAGGTGGATAATAACAAACTTTCCTGAGCTAAAGGAACATGTTTTAACTCAATGCAAAGAAATCAAAAACCTTGAAAAAAGGTTAGACGAAATGCTAACTAGAACAACCAGCTTAGAGAAGAACATAAACAACTTGATGGAGTTGAAAAACACAGCACGAGAACTACGTGAAGCAAACACAAGTTTTAATAGCTGAATCGATCAAGCGGAAGAAAGGATATCAGAGATTGGAGATCAACTCAATGAAATAAAAAGAGAAGGCAAGACAAGAGGAAAAAAGAGTGAAAAGAAATGAACAAAGTCTCCAAGACACATGGGATTATGTGAAAAGACCTAATCTACACTTGATCGGTGTACCTGAATTTGATGGGGAGAATGAATCGAAGCTGGAAGAAAACACACTCCAGGATATCATCCAGGAGAACTTCCCAAGCCTAGCACGGCAGTCCAAATTTCAAATTCAAGAAATACAGAGAACTCCACAAAGATATTCCTAAAGAGGAGCAACCCCAAGGCACATAATCGTCAGATTCACCAGGGTTGAAATGAAGGAAAAAATGCTAAGGGCAGCCAGAGAGAAAGGTCAGGTCACCCACAGAGGGAAGCCAATCTAACTCACAGTGGATCTCTTCACAGAAACCCTACAAGCCAGAAGAGAGTGGGGGCCAATATTCAACATCCTTAAAGAAAAAAACTTTCAACACAGAATTTCATATCCTGCCAAACCAAGATTTGTAAGTGAAGGAGAATAAAATTCTTTACAGACAAGCAATTACTAAGAGATTTTGTCACTACCAGACCTGCCCTACAAGAGCTCCTGAAAGAAATACTAAGCACAGAAAGGAACAAGTACCAGTCACTGCAAAAGCAAATCAGTTGGCAAAGACCAAAAATGCAATGAAGAAAATGAGTCAACTTACAGGAAAGAAAACCAGCCAGTAACAAAATAGCAGGATCAAATTCACACATAACAATATTAACATTGAATGTAAATGGCCCAAATGCCCCAATGAAAAGATACAGACTTGAGAACTGGATAAAAAGTCAAGACCCATCTGTGTGTTGTATTCCGGAAACCCATCTCACATACAGAGACACACAGACTCAAAATAAAGGGATGGAAGAAGATTTACCAAGCAAATAGAGAACAAAAAAAAAAGCAGGGTTGCAAACCTAGTCTCTGATAAAATGGACTTCAAACCAACAAAGATCAAAAAGACACAAAGGACACTGCATAATGGTAAAAGGATCAATCCAACAAGAAGAGCTAACCTAAATATATAAGCTCCCAACACAGGAGTACCCAGATACATAAAGAAAGTTCTTAACAACCTAAAATGAGATTTAGTCTACCGCACAATAACACTGGGAGACTTCAACACTCCACTGTCAATATTAGACATATCAACAAGACAGAAAATTAACAAGGATATCCAGGACTTGAATGCAGAGCTGGACCAAGCAGACCTAACAGACATATACAGAACTCTCCCCAAATCCACAGAATATACATTTTTCTCAGCACCACATTGCACTTACTCTAAAATTGACCACATCATTGGAAGCAAATCACTCCTCAGCAAATGCAAAAGAATGGAAATCATGACAAACAGTCTATCAGACCTAGCACAATCACACTAGAACTCAGGATCAAGAAACACACTCAAACCCGCACAACCACTTGGAAACTGGACAACTTGCTTCTGAGTGTCAACTGGATAAACAATGAAATGAAGGCAGAAATAAAGATGTTCTTTGAAACCAATCAGAATGAAGACACAACTTAACAGAATCTCTGGGACACCTTTAAAGCAATGTCGAGAGGGAAATTTATAGCAATAAACGCCCATGTGAGAAACAAGGAAAGATCTAAAATTGACACCCTATCATCAAAATTCAAAGAGATAGAGGAAGAAGATAAAAAAAATTCAAAAGCTAGAAGACAAGAAATAACTAAGATCAGAGCAGAACTGAAGGAGACAGAGACACAAAAAACCCTTCAAAAAAAAAAAATCAATAAATCCAGGAGCGGGTTTTTTAAAAAGATCAACAGAGACAGACCACTAGCGAGATTAATAAAAAGGAAAAGGGAGAAGAATCAAATAGATGCAATAAAAAATGATAAAGGGGATATCACCACTGAGCCCACAGAAATACATGCTACCATCAGAGATTACTACAAACAGCTCTATTCACATAAACCAGTAAACCAAGAAGAAATGGATAAATTCCTAGACACTTGTACTCTACCAAGACTAAGTCAGGAGGAAGCTGAAACCCTGAATAGACCAATAACAAGGGCTAAAGGAGAGGCAGCAATCAATAGCCTACCAATCAAAAAAAGTCCAGGTCGAGACAGGTTCACAGTTGAATTCTATCAGACGTACTAAGAGGAGCTGGTTCCACTCCTTCTGAAACTGTATGAAACAATACAAAAGGAAGGAATCCTCCTAACTCATTTAATGAGACCAACATCATCCTGATACCAAGACCCAGCAGAGACTCAACTATAAAACAAAACTTCAGGCAAATACCCATGATGAACACCAACACAAAAATCTTCAATAAAATACTGGCAAACAGATTGCAACAGCACATCAAGAAGCTTATCCATCACGATCAAGTAGGCTTCATCCTGGGGATGCAAGCCTGGTTCAACATATGCAAGTCTATAAATGTAATCCATCACATAAATGGAACCAGAGACAAAAACCACATGATTATCTCAATAGATGCAGATGAGGCCTTCGACAAGATTCAACAGCCCTTCATGCTACAAACTCTCAATAAACTAGGTATTGATGGAACATATTATAAAATGATAAAAGCTATATAGGGCAAACCTACAGCTAGTAAGAATGGGCAAAAGCTGGAAGCATTTTCTTTGAAATCAGGCACTTGACAAGGATGCCCTCTCTCATCGCTCCCACTCAATATAGTATTGGAAGTTCTAGCCAGAGCAATCAGGCAAGAAAAAGAAATAAAGGGTATTTGATTACAAAAGGAGGAAGTCAAACTGTCTCTATTTGCAGATGACAAGATTGTATATCTAGAAGACCCCACTGTCTCAGCCCAAAATCTTCTCAAACTGATAAGCAACTTCAGCAAGGTCTCAGGATATAAAATCGATGCACAGAAATCACAAGCATTCCTATATACCAAAAACAGACAAACAGAGAGCCAAATCCCATTCACAAATGCTACAAAGAGAATAAAATACCTAGGAATACAACTAACAAAGAATGTAAAGGACCTCTTCAAGGAGAACTACAAACCAATGCTCAACAAAATAAGAGAGGACACACAGATGGAAAAACATTCCATGCTCATGGTTAGGAAGAATTAATATCATGAAAATGGCCATACTGCCCAAAGTAATCTATAGATTCAATGCATCCCCATCAAGCTACCAATGATCTTCTTCACAGAAGTGGAAAAAACGACTTTAAACTTCACATGGAATCACAAGAGGGCCCACATAGACAAGACAATCCTAAGCAAAAAGAACAAAGCCAGAGGCATCACACTGCCAGACTTCAAACTATACTACAAAGCTACAGTAATCAAAACAGCATGGTACTGGGACCAAAGCAGAGACATAGACCAATGGAACAGAACAGAGGCCCCAAAAGTAACACCACACATCTACAACCATCTGATCTTTGACAAACCCGACAAAAACAAGCAACGGGGAAAGGACTCCATGTTTAATAAATGGTGTTGGGAAAACTGGCTAGCAATGTGCAGAAAATAGAATCTGGATCTCTACCTGTCACCTTACACTAAAATTAACTCCAGATGGATTAAAGATTTAAACATAAAGCCTAAACATAGGCAAAACCATCTGGGACATAGGCATAGGCAAAGACTTCATGACTAAAACACCAAAAACAATGGCAATCAAAACCAAGATAATCAACTGGGATCTAATTAAAATTCACAGCTTCTGTACAGCAAAAGAAACCATCATTAGAGTGAATTGGCAACCAAGAGAATAGGAAAAAAATTTTTGCAATCTACCCATCTGACAAAGGGCTAATATCCAAAATCTAAGAAGAACTATAACAAATATACATGATAAAAAAAACCTCATTCAAAAGTGGGCAAAGGATATGAACAGACACTTTTCAAAAGAAGACATATATGAGGCCAACAAACATATGAAAAAATGCTCATCATCACTGGTCATTAGAGAAATGCAAATCAAAACCACATTGAGATGCCATCTCACGCCAGTTAGAATGGTGATTATTAAAAAATATGGAAACAACAGATGCTGGAGAGGATGTGGAGAAATAGGAACACTCTTACACAGCTGGTGGGAGTGTAACTAGTTCAACCATTGTGGAAGACAGTGTGGCAATTTCTTAAGGATCTAGAAATAGAAATTCCATTTGACCCAGCAATCCCATTACTAGGTATACACCCAAAGAACTATAAATCATTCTACTATAAGGACACATGCACACGTATGTTCACTGCAGCACAGTTGACAATAGCAAAGACCTGGAACCAACCCAAATGCCCATCAATGATAGACTGGACAAAGAAAATGTGGTACGTATACACCATGGAATACTATGCAGCCTTAAAAATGATGAGTTCATGTCCTTTGTATGGACTTGGATGAATCTGGAAACTACCATTCTCAGCAAACTGACACAAGAACAGAAAGCCAAACACCGTATGTTCCTACTCATAGGTGGGTGTTGAACAATGAGAACACGTGGACTCAGGGAGAGGAGAAGTTGAGGGGAGTAGAGAAGAGACAGCAGTGGGGGGGGAGGGAGGTTAGGGTGGGGAAGGGTAACATGGGAAGAAATGCCAGATATAGTATGCACCTAAAGTAAAATAAATAAATTTTAAAAATTAAAAATAAATAAATAAATAATAAGTAACAACTAATATTGTAAACGTTTTTAGATAAATTTTACTGAGAGTTAAAATAACAGTGCATTTCTGAAGGTCAAGTTTTGCTGTGTATGTGAAAAGTCATTAATATATTTAAACGTGGATCCAAGATGGCTGATTACTAGCAGCTCAGGATTGTAGCTCCCAGTGAAAGCACAGAGAACGAGAGGACACCACACTTTCAGAAAAATTTTTGTTGCTCACAGACCAGGAGATTCCCAGCAGAGGAGCCCCACGGGTCGCCAGCGTGACTCTTGTGGCTGGTGCGGTGGTTTTGCTGGCGCCCTGGTATGGCAGTTCTTGGTGCAGAGTAAACGGGACTGGGTCCCCTTTTGGTTGATGTTTGGAGCTCTGGAAAGGTAGAGTCGCCTATTCAGCTGATTTAAAAAGGGACTCAAGAGGGAAGCCAGACCAGAGATTCCTGGGCAGAAAAACACCATGAAACTTAACACCACTGTTTTAGCCAGCACAGTGGGTTACTCAGATTCCAGCGCTGGGAATCAACAAGTTAGACATCCACTCAGAGATCTAATTTGAAAGTCAGTAATTAATTACAAAGACAACAGATGGATAAATTTACAACGATGGGAAGAAACCAGCATAAAAAGGCTGAGAATACCCAAAATCAAAATGCCTCTCCCTCTACAGGGGATCACAGTTCCTCATCAACAAGGGAACAAGGACTGATGGAGAACGAGTGCATTCCAATAACAGAATTAGGCTTCAGAAGGTAGATAATAAGAAACTTCTGTGAGTTAAAAGAACATGTTCTAGCCCAATGTAAAGAAACTAAGAACCTTGAAAAAAGGTTTGATGAAATCCTAAAAAGAATAGACAATCTACAGCAGAATATAAGTGAATTAATGGAACTGAAGAATACAATATGAGAACTCCGCGAAGTATGCACAGGTTTTAAGAGTTGAATTGATCAAGCAGAAGAAAGGATATCAGAGGTCGAAGACCAACTTGAAATGAAATGAGAAGATAAGAATAGAGAAGATAGAGTAAAAAGGAATGAGCAAAGTCTCCAAGAAATATGGGAGTATGTGAAAAGACCTAATTCACATTTGATAGGTATACCTGAATGTCATGAAGAGAGTGAATCCAAGCTGGAAAATATTCTTCAGGATATTATTCAGGAAAACTTTCCTAACCTAGTAAGGCAGGACAATAATCAACTTCAGGTAATACAGAGAACACCACAAAGATATTCCTCAAGTAGAGCAACCCCAAGACACATAATCGCTAGATTCACCAGGGTTGAAATAAAGAAGAAAATTCTAAGGGCAGCTAGAGAGAAAGGTCAGGTTACCCATAAAGGAAAGCCTATCAGACTCACAGCAGATCTCTCAGCTGAAACCCTACAAACTAGAAGAGAGTGGGGGTCAATATTCAATATTCCCAAAGAAAAGAATTTTCAACCCAGAAT
This sequence comes from Callithrix jacchus, assembly GCF_049354715.1. Taxonomy (NCBI): domain Eukaryota; kingdom Metazoa; phylum Chordata; class Mammalia; order Primates; family Cebidae; genus Callithrix; species Callithrix jacchus. Next base: position 47,511,793 of record NC_133519.1, read on the forward strand.
CTCATATCCAGCCAAACTAAGCTTCATAAATGAGGGAAAAATAAATTTTTTTGCAAACAAGCAAGCACTCAGAGGTTTTATCACCACCAGCCCTGCTTTACAAGAGCTTCTGAAAGAAGCACTATATACAGAAAGGAACAACCAGCATCAGTCATTCCAGAAACTTACAAAAAGGTAAGGAGTATCTCCATAATGAAGACTCTGTATCAACTAATGGGCAAAATAGCCAGCTAGCATTAAACGACAATATTAAACTCACAAATATCAATAATAATCCTAAATTTAAACGGATTAAATGCCCCAATCAAAGACACAGACAGGCAAACTGAATAAAAAGTCAAAATGCATCGGTATGCTGTATCCAGATCCATCTCATAAGCAAGGACACAAAACAAAGGATTGGTGGAAGACTCACCAATGAAATAAAGAGAAAAAACAAAGAAACAAAAAAAAACAGGAGTTGTAACTTTCATCTCTGACAAAATAGACTTTAATAGTAACAAAGACTAAAAGAAACAAAGAAGGACATTACATAATGGTAAAAGGATCAATGCAACAACAGGAGTTAATGATTATAAATATATATGCACCCAATATAGGAACACCCAGACACACAAGACAAGTTCTCAATGATGTAGAAAGAGACTTGGACTCCTGCACAGTAATAGCGGGAGGCTCTGACACCACATTGTTAATATTCAATGGATCAATGAGATAGAAAATTAACAGGGACATCTATGATTTGATCTCAGACCTGGAACAAGTAAACTCAGTGAATATTTATAGAATTCTTCTCCCCAGGTCCACAGAACATACATTTTTCTCAGTACTACATTACACCTATTTTGAAAGTGACCACATAATTGGAAGTAAATCACTGTTCAGTATTTGCACAGCATTTCACAGACTTAAATGAAATATTGCTTGGCTGTTTGTTTGTTATTTTCTTCCCTTATTCCTTCCTGTCTCTGTTGTTAAGCACAATTATCGGCATAAAAGAGGTTTTTAATACCTATTTTTAGATTGCATTCCAGCCTGGGCAATAGAGCAAGACTCCTGTTCTCTCTCCCCCTTTCTCTTTCTCTTTCTTTCTTTCAAAAAAAAAAAAAATATATATATACTTAAACATTTTAATCTAGCCATTCTACTTCTAAAAATGTATTCTGATAACAATCAGAAATACACAGAAGCTTTTATAAAAAATTACTCTTATGGCATGTTATATACTATAATACAAAATTAAGATAGAGCATTTAACAGAAAGTATGTCATGTAGCCATTTTATAGGTTGTTATTCATGCTAGAAACAGAATAAGCTTGTTTATTAAAAAAAAAGTAGTCAAAAACTCAATGACTAATGACTTATTTTTTTCCTTTTAGGCAAAATACCTCTTAATTCAAAGCAGTGTGTCTAATTGTGAATTTTAAAGAAGTATACAATAAATATACTGTGTCCAAAAATCAGGAAATACAGGAGAAATATGGGTAAAATATGTCATCTGGGGAGCATAACATTAAAAGTTACCCTGCAAACATTTAGCAATTGTGTTAGCAAATTGATTTTTGTAAATAGCACTCTCCTGTATCATGACCACTATTTATTTCCATTACCTAATTCTCAGAACACATGCAGTGTTTCTACCTGCTGTGTACACTAATTAGGCCTTTATTGCACCAACCTTTTAACCTAACAAACCCCTTTACGTACTTTTTGTGTTGGAAAACTACATAATATTATAAATTAAGGACACAGTTTCTGTAATTCATTCAAAGGCAATTATACATAATTCTTATTATTTTGTAATTCATTTCCTTGAAAATATGAGACAGAGATTTTAAATTCTATTGAGTGATTTTATCCCAAACCTCAGACTCACTCTGTCCTATTGATGCCTGTCATCATCACATTAGAGACATATAAGGAAAATTATTATCAACCCCTCCCCACTTCTACCTCAAACTAATTCACCCCAGGTACTCAGTTGAAAAAAATGATGATAGAAAGAGAGAAAGAAGACAAATGAGAGGGGAAATAATTCTGAAGTAAAAAATAAGAAAACTTTTAAGCTTGAATGTTGTGCATCTAAATATCTGCATACTGCAAAAGTCCTCCAAGCGCACAGCAGACACACCTCAGCGGAATCATTGCTATGAAATTTTAGAACAAAAGTGCCAAAGACTTACAATCTTCCAAAATGAAAGATACATTTTGATAAAAGTATACACATTGTTGATACAATACTTAAAAATTTTTTTTGGCCAGGCGCGGTGGCTCAAGCCTGTAATCCCAGCACTTTGGGAGGCCGAGGCGGGTGGATCACGAGGTCAAGAGATCAAGACCATCCTGGTCAACATGGTGAAACCCCATCTCTACTAAAAATACAAAAAATTAGCTGGGCACGGTGGCGCGTGCCTGTAATCCCAGCTACTCGGGAGGCTGAGGCAGAATTGCCTGAACCCAGGAGGCGGAGGTTGCGGTGAGCTGAGATGGCGCCATTGCACTCCAGCCTGGGTAACAACAGCAAAACTCTGTCTCAAAAAAAAAAAAAAAATTTTTCAACTTTTTTGAAAACTGCAGATGTAGAGATACAATTCTTCAGCAGATATAAACTGTTCAGAGAAAAGTGGGTCTTGGACAAGGCAGCATGGGACACAAAGCAGAGGATCAGCAAAACCTCTGCTTGTGAAGCAGAACGTCTGCACAGAAATTACTAATATAGAACTATATGCCATAGTAATTGAGCTTTGTGGACTGTGAATGTATTATGTGTCTACAAATACGCTTGATTGTTTTCAAATGATTAATTATAACTTGATAATAGGATTTCATTCATTCTTATAAATCATTTGGTGTTATTTACAAAGTGCTATGGAACATAATTCTTTAAGATATCATCAAATAGAAAGTAAAACATGAGAAGACTTAATATTTGGCTTCATTTCTAGGTTAAAGTATTTAAAATATTTGCTCTGAATAAATTTACTGGAAATGAAGTCTACTCAAGCAAGGACCATTTCTGGTTTGTTTAAATAATTAATTAGCTTTAGATTCCAGATAAGTCTTTGTCTAAGTGTCTGAGAGCAAGACTAAATTGCATTACACTGGCCATGTAGGAGACACTAAGTAGAGTCCCTGTATATTTGGCATTATATTTTATATTTGATTGATAATTCAGTGCCCCTAAATATAGATTATCTTAACCAAGTAGGAGCATTTGCTTGTATAATTAGTGGTTTATTCTTATGGGACAGGATATTCATGGTGATCTGGGTGTCAGCAGTTTTGATTTCTCCTGAATCTTTTGAAAAGCACAGCACCTATAAGGAATTATGCCTTCACCCTTTGACCTCAGAGGATTAATATTATATCCTCTTTAAATTACTCACAACGTTGAACAAGGACTTAAACATAGACATTTTTGGGGTACCCAATTCAGTCCATAACAGGTCCTCAATAACCCAAAGCTCATTAGGTATTATGAAAAGTCCAGGAGTTCAGCTAGTGAAATGGCTCATACATTCTTTAATGAGTAACTATTTCTGCAATTCCAACAGATGAATATATATTTTGGGGGGAGCACTGGATGAAAGTTACCATTTAAAATAATCCAGAAAAATGAAAATGGGGTTTTGTGAGTATTCTGCATATTCTTACTTACTTTTGTTTTTTAACGAAAGATTCAGGAATTACTCTTGCTCTTTTTTGCTATTGCTATGTAGGAATGTGAGACTTGAAATTGCTTTAGTAATTTTACTAATAGCCTGAGACGGGGATAACAGACCAAAAACAATTTACTGAGAAATGGAGCCAAAACCAATGAAATGAGATAGTCCCGAAGTCCACACTGGCACTCTGATAAGTGTGCCAGAAAATTGACTTGTTATTTAAAACAGTTTGTGTTTGTTCCTCTGTTACTTGTACCTTAAATGATCCTAACAACTGCAGCAGGGCAACAGAATCTCCAGGAGTTAAAAACAAGTGACCTATTTCAGAAATATTTTTCCTGTCAAAATTATTAACTTATATGTGAGGGCAAAAACAAATAAACCTGTCGCCAAAAATAATCTTTCAGACAAAAAGATCTAAGTTTCACAGCAAGAGCCTGTAGGACAAATGTCTACGTTACAATCCAAGTTCATTACTTGCTGCGGGTTCTCTTCTCTTATGGGTGTTCTGAGGATTAGATGAAATGCTACCTGTAAAGTGCTTAGAACATTGCCTGTCATGTAGTATGCACTCAATACATATTGCAATTTTGGGATTTTTAAAGATTGAGAGTATAAGCTTTTTAAAGATTGTCATAGAAAACAAAGAGTATAATTAAAGCCTATTTTCATGATGAAATTACATATCTTCAGCTATACTTCCATGAAGCCACCACAAGTTTGTATAAATCTTAATCTGAGAATCACTGGATTAGAGAAAGCGGCCTTGTTTCAGAGATTGCTGTCTGTCCCTAGAGATGTATGCTCCCTTTTCCATTGTGTATAGTTGTTGCTGAGAATCAACAATTCAGCAGAGTCCACATTCTAACCTCCCTTGTGTTTAGATGACATTATGTGACTATTTCCAACCAAAGACATATTAGTATAAATGGTGTAAATTACTTTGTATTGAAGATTTTACCTTGGCCAGAGAAAAATCTGACTTTCCCATTGCCTCTAAGGTAATCGCTAAAGACTTGGAATATCCTGCATGAAAAATATGCCTTTGTTTACCTGAAGGTTTGTGGCCACACCCGGTAGTCTAATAACATGAAAAAAGGTGAAGTCTTTGGGTCCCATGGTAACAGCTTGACCTGCAGAGAATACGGAGACGTAAGTCAGCCACACAGTTGGTAAAACAGATCCATGTCACCAGTCTCTAATTAAAACTCTAGACAGTAAGACTTGGGTTATCTTTGCTGGAGGTTAAATACCACACACACATTGTCACAAATCTCTTCTAGTTAAGCACAGTCCATGACTCCACTGGAAGAGAAGAACAAGAAGCTCCACATATAGAATTTTTCTAGATTTTTGTCCCATGCATTTGTTCCCTTCATCGTATTTAATCTTTATCATTTCACTGTTATAACTGAAACTCTGGGTATAACCATTTTCAATGACTTCTATGAATATTTCTAGTAAGTTATCTAACCTGAGGGAAGTCTTGGGGACCACTGGACTCTGCAAATGTTATTAGAAGTGAGAGTGGTTTTAAGGGCTATTACTTAATTTCACAGTCATTTCTGGCTAAAGAGTTTTAAAAGTATGAGTGGCTTCTCCAATTGTAGATTTTGTTAACTAAGTTGATGTAAAGAATTTCAAGGCATAGGGACTAACGGAGCCTCAAGAAAGAAGGAGCCTGGAATATAAACCAGGTTTGCACACACATCCACACTGTATTTTTTCATGAGCAAAAAGTAAATTTCCATTTATTTAAGTAATTGGAATGTTGCTATGTATTACAACAATCTTGCCGTAATATATTTCTTAGCCAGATTTTACTTTCTTTGAGGTGTGAAAAGACAGCATGTAAGTTTAAACAACAACAACAAAAGTAATAAACAAACTTTTTGCTGATATATCAAATAATGGCAGTCACTTATTTACTGAATTTTGAATCTATGTTTTCTGCACATTTTATGTCTGATATTCCAGTAGATGCTATTAGAGTTACTTTAAGTAATAAAAATAGTTTGCTGGTAATGTCTATTCTCATTTCAGATAGAAATAATACCCTTTCTACCACTTATTTTTTTCAATTATAAAGTCCCCAATTTAACATATAATATGAATGAGCAAGTATTATCACCTTACAACCTCTACAAATTATTTGAAAAGAAAGTAATTTTGAACTTTATTTAAAGCAACCAAATCACTTATCTACAAGGTAGAATTTAGTTCTGCTTTATAGTTCCATTATTTCCACAAGCATAATTGCCTATTAATTGACTCTATTTTTCTCTCATTCCAATTAGAATTCTCTTCAAAGTTTCCTGACCATTGAAACAAAACCCTAGGTTTTTAGCTCTACGTACCCAGTACTGATTCAGACGTCAGTGCTGCAGGCTGTGAAACATCTTTTTTTCATTAGCTTGAGTAAAGTGACTTATTTAGCTTGCTATCTTGCAATCCTGAATGTTTAATGCCTGCTAAAAATTTGCAGCTGAGATAACATTCTTCACACTCTGAACTTTTCAAATATTTTTTAACTCAGTATGAACAAAGAGTAGCAATCTCATATCATATTTTAAGCGTTTATAGAAGGTACAGGCTATGATAAGATGATAAAACAGGAGACACTGTCTTTTATCTACAGTTAGAGCTAAGAATATCAACATATTGTATCTGTTTATGTAAAAAGAAATCCAGAATCACCAATAGATGGCCATCCTCTTGAAGGTGTAATATTTTGCTTGTTTTAAAAAATAGTAGGCAATTATGTACCAAATGAAAATGGAAAATCTACATTCTGTGGCTCCTCTTTATAGCTGTGTTATTTAATAAAAGTTTGGAAGTAAGTGAACTTATAAAAATGGAAATTTTCCTAACTAAGCAAAATTAAACAACGTTTTATTTCTGTGTCTTGTTTGAACAGGCTATTAGATGTTAATTTGAAATTTATAGTTTTCACTGGATTTTGTGAAGATAGAGACATATCTATAATGCCTCTGGGCTAGCAAATTAAGGGTTTTTAGCACCAAATGTAAAGCTTTTAAATTCTTGCACATCCTGATATTGTACCAAGGCATTGCTTGTATATCATATCAGAATTTGACGAAGGAGAAATATGATTCAAGCCTTTTAAAATTATTTTTGTGTCACTGTAACTTTTTCGTACCCTGACTCTGCTCATTTTAATGAGATAGGATTTCCCTAGGATGCAAGGATGGAAGAGAGAAAGAAGACGATCTTCCTTCTCTCCCTCACATACCCTGGGTCTCTGCTAGGAAGACAGAGGAACCAGGAATGCCTGCTCCCCCTCTTTCTAGAGGGACAGCCATTCGCCTTCAGTCTGCACCCTTTAGGAATGCATCCTGAATCCCAGAGAATCCTTTCAAAGAATGCCTTGTCCTTGCCTGTCTCCTCCTCCGTTCTGTCACATGGAGAGGTGACTGTCTCGGCGCTACGGGTCCTCAGATGCATCCTCCAAAGCGAAGGGGTTAACTTTCCGAACGTGAAACTGGTGGGCTTAGTGGTGCTCAGCGGACAGGAACCCGGACGCCCAACATGCCAGCCCAAGGGGAAAGGTTTCCTCTACCAGTCAGGCCTTTGCCATCCCTCTCCCCGTGCAAGCTGGTAAAAGGCCTCAGAATTTCCGAGCTGCTCTTAGCCGCTCCCTCGTTTCGGATACACGTTTTCTAATAACCTGGCTTGTCTGTTCGTCACTTGAGGACCTCAGACTTCAAACAGGCCCAGGACCGGAGCCTCTGAGGATGGCCCCTTCCGCGGGAGCTCTGGCTGCCGCTTCCGCACAACAGCGCCCTTTTAGCAGGAAGCAGTTAAGATGGGTCCTCGTCCTTACCCTTCTTCTCACGGCAGCCACGTGCACTTCATTACAGGGAGGAATGAGACAGCCAGGTGCCCGGGGTGCCCGGGGAACCTCCGACCAGCCTGCCCACTGAGGAGGAGCCCCCGCAGTTCATCACACTTGCAGCGGCGAGGACGCCGGCCCCTCCTCTTCCGGCGTGGAACCTGGGCTGGCAACGCCGACCGGAAGTGCTCTAGCAGGAGACTCCGGCCTGGAGAAGGCTCCGTGTTTCCTCATTTCCCCCCCTTTCACCTAAAAAACCCTGCGTTGTAGGCCGGGCGCGGTGGCTCACGCCTGTAATCCCAGCACTTTGGGAGGCCGAGGCGGGCGGATCACGAGGTCAAGAGATAGAGACCATCCTGGTCAACATGGTGAAACCCCGTCTCTACTAAAAATACAAAATATTAGCTGGGCATGGTGGCGCGTGCCAGTAATCCCAGCTACTCAGGAGGCTGAGGCAGGAGAATTGCCTGAACCCAGGAGGCGGAGGTTGCGGTGAGCCGAGATCGCGCCATTGCACTCCAGCCTGGGTAACAAGAGCGAAACTCCGTCTCAAAAAAAAAAAAAAAAAAAAAAGAACTATGTCAGATTTTTACTTTACTGTCTTCAGCGGGGTGATGTTATATCATACCCACCCCCATTTATTCTTTCCTGCCTGGAATATGCCATGTGTTCAGCATGATCTCTGATATTGATGATGATGAGTGTCATGAAGTCAGCTGAAGTGTATACAGTAGGTAAATGTTGCATGTATCAATAGTTTGGCATAACTGACATCAACATTAAGGAAAATGTGTATCCTTAAATGAAACAAAGTATCAGATAAATAGATCTTCATAAAGCAGGGTACAATAAGCATAAACTGGATCATATTAAAGGCAGTGTAGTACCACTTAAAGAAATAACTTCCTGCACGAGATTACCTACTCCGTTTTAATTATATCTGTGTAAATTAAGTATAATAATAAAAATTCAATTGTGTGGGCACTAACAGAGTCAAATTTATATGATGGCCTGTTGAAAATGTATGTAACATTTGGCATCTGACAACCTACCACAGCAATAGAACCAAACAATACAATAGCTTACATAAGGTAGAATTATATTTCTATCTCATATAATGATGCAGAAGTCGGCGATTACTCCAGTTAGTTTAGAGATAACAGGTAGCTGCCATATATATATCTTTTTTTTTTTTTTTTGAGATAGAGTTTCGCTCTTGTTACCCAGGCTGGAGTGCAATGGTGCAATCTCAGCTCACTGCAGCCTCCACCTCCTGGGTTCAGGCAATTCTCCTGCCTCAGCCTCCTGAGTAGCTGGGATTACAGGCACGCGCCACCATGCCCAGCTAATTTTTTGTATTTTTAGTAGAGACGGGGTTTCACCATGTTGACCAGGATGGTCTCGATCTCTTGATTTCGTGATCCACCCGCCTCGGCCTCCCAAAGTGCTGGGATTACAGGTGTGAGCCACCGTGCCCAGCCACTGTTTCATATTAAATATATGGCTTTTATCTTTTTAAATATACCTCTTCCTGACATGATTTTTTTACCCAGCAAGTGACTGTGAACTCACGTTACAATTAAGAGTGTATGGGTTTAGGTCCATTGATGTGCCAGCTAGGAGGTTGTTAAGGACCCTTAGAAGGGTTCCTACATTGGTTAGTACTTTGCTGTCACTTTTTTGAAATTCGTAATAATTTTTGAATAAGGCTCTGCATTTTTATTTTGCATTGAATCCTGAAACTTACGTTGCTAGCCCTGAGAAAATGACCGAAGCATGCATTCCGCAGTCATTTTGAATCTCTACTGGCCAAAATTTGGTATAGCCACAAGTTTGCCACATGAAATGCTGAAGAATGTAATAGCTTGCTGGCAGCCAAGGAAAGCTAAAAGTCAGGAGTTTGATGTTAAAAGAAAGAAAGAATAAATACTGACTTACATCTACTAACAGTCTCGGCCAATTTCCTTGTTTTTTGTTGTTGTTGTTGGTTTCTCTCTTTTTTTTTTTTTTTTATTCCCAGAAGCTAGCAATATGACAGGCCCATAGTTGGTGGCTATATTTTTTGTTGAGGAAATAAACACATGGCTCAATAATGAAATCAATAAAACCAAACGAAAAAATTTTTTGGAGACACAGTCTTGCTCTGTCGCTAGGTACCAGGCTGGTGTGCACTGGCGTGCCCTCGGCTCACTGCAACCTCTGCCTCCCGAGTTCAAGCAATACTCTAGCCTCAGCCTCCCGAGTAGCTGGGACTACAGGCGCATGCCACCGCGCCCAGCTAATTTTTGTATTTTTTAGTAGAGACAGGGTTTCACCATGTTGGCCAGGATGATTTCAACCTCTTGACCTCGTGATCCACGCGCCTCAGCCTCCCAAAGTGCTGGGATTACAGGCGTGAGCCATCGTGCCCAGTCCAAATCTTTTAATTTTAGGTGGACATATATCATCAAAAGGATATTAGAAATGAGATTGGCCCAATCTAGTACAATTTATTATTAGGTAACTATTTCCAAAGATTAGAAAATACTTTCAAAATTCCAGGTTCACAACAGTTAAGTAGCATGCCTATGGAGACATAAATAATGTTTGGTCAAACTATGATACAGAGGTACAAAATCTCACACTCTGATTACTGGAGAATGTATCAAGTTTCTCCAGGTAAAAGTACTCTTAACTTGGAAATATTTTGGCATCATACCTTTTCTACCGTAACCACCTTAACTAAGAGTAATATGTTTTCTAAAAATAGTGTTAGGACAATTACATGTGATTCTAGGTTCCCAGATAATAGATTATTCCTGGTGAAATTAACATAATCACAAACATTTTAGCAATATAGAGTCATTTGGGTTAAAGCAAAACAAACAAGTGTCAAAATAATCACTGCTATTATTGTTATTACTACTGCATAAAGTAACTGATGGTCATCTTGATTACTTAGTATACTTGTATAAGGAATTTAGGAGAAGCTGCATCAAAGAATTACCTAAAAGAGTTTGAAGGCATACCAAGTGTACAGAGTTTGGGTTTCTGAAAAATATCCTTATAAAAAACCATTTAGTCTCTGCTAAATTACTGAATAAAAAAAGCATTAATTTGTAAATTGTAAATTTTATGCTCATTACTATGAAAATACATTAGAGTACTTAGATGTTTAATTGGAGAATACATTAGAGGAAAAGTAATGCATAGAAGGCATTATTATATTAGTTAGAGTGAAGTCTGAACAAAAATAAAAGGAGAATTTAATTGTAATGACTCAAATGGGAGATACATTTATTTCCGTCTTATGTAATGTGCAGGATATGTATTTAGAATCCACTCAAATTAGTCATGTCAGTAGTTAGGGGCTCTGCCATCCTCGAAACATGATTTTTAAGGTTGTTCCTTTCATGACCAACCACAGGCAAGAAGACAAGTAAGACTGAGTCCAGGTCAAGTTTCTTTTAAGTAAGTGAAATAGAAGTTCTTGTTTTCTATGAACATTTTGCTGGTGAGGATTTAGACATATAGTCAACTACTTAAAAATGAGAAAAGAAAATATAATCTAGCTGAGAAGCTTTGTACCTAGGAAAAAAGAAAAGATTACTTGAGGGGATGTATAAGTAGTGTTAACAATACTTCCCAAAATATATTATTAAAGATTTTAAAATCATGTTTAAAATGATTTTTACATATGGAATTTGTAGCAATACTCTGAACATCCCATGGAATTATCATTTCTTAAACTGCTTTTAGTTAGAATAATTTAGATTTACAGAAAAATTTATAAATATAGGACCAAGTTTCTATATACTCCATTTCCATATTGTTAATTTCTTAAATTTAATTCATTAAATTAAGTTAGTATCTTTGTTACAGTTAATAAATATCAATACATCAAATTAACTAAACTCTATACTTTATTCAGATTTTCTTAGCTTTTATTTACGGTCCTTCATTCACTACGAGTACACATGAGAGTAATGGCTTTTTTATATTAACTTTGTGTCCTTGCTCTGTTAGCTAACAGAGTCTAGATGCAATGACAGTCCTGTAGCAATGAGCACATCCACTGTCTAGATCTTGGTTAATACCATCTCACAAAAAAATTAAAAAAAAAAAAAGATTCTTAGAGAAATACCTGGTTCTCCAATGCAGAATGACTGGGACAGGAAATAATACAAAGTCAGCCAGTGATAGAACATAACTCTCCACTCACTGAGTGTGGGGTATGAACAGTGACTTTGTTTGAAACGGTAGAGTATGGAATGGGGGGAAAAAAGAGTGAGCTTTTAATGTAGACCCCAGACGAATTCTACATCAGTCAGGTGATCAAGGAAAAACCTTGATAATTTACGTCGATTGTAAATACCCTTAATATTACATAATGAAATGGGTCTATGTGGTCTTCTCCCAAAAAACATACAGCTGCAGTCTAATTACGACAAAAATGTATATTCTGCCTATGTTGAATGCAATATTCTATAAGTTTCAATAGGATCAAGTTGATTGGCAGTTGTACAAGGTTCAGCTTGTGTTTTTACTGGTTTTCTTCCTGCTTGATCTATTTATTTCAGGAGAGGTGTTGAAACCTCAAATTCTAGTAATAGATTGTTTCCTTTTCAATTACATAAACTTTTGCCTTATATGTTTTGATGTTCTATTGTTAGTTTGTAAAAGTTTGCTATGTCTTCTTGGAGAATTGTCCCTTTTTTCATTATGTAATGTTTATCTTTATCTCTGAACATTTTCTTGGTCTGAAGCCTGTTTCTTCATCAATGAATATAGCTACTTCAGCCTTCTTTTGACTGCCATTAGTATGTATTTTTCTATTCCTTTACTTCTCAGTTGAATTTTTATATAAGCGGGCTTCTTTTAGAAAATATATAGTTAAATCTTTTTTGTTGATTATGACAATCTGACCTGTTGTATTTAGACCATTTACATTTAAATTGATTGTTGAATTACATAGATTAATATCTACTAGTTTTCTAATTGTTTTCATTGTACTTACTCTCTATTTTTTGTTTTTGCCTTTTCTGCTTTTGAGAATTTTTACCATCCCATAATCTTTTTTTTTTTTAGCATGTGTGTTTTAGCATACACTACTTTAAAATATATTTTATTGGGAGGCTGAGGCAGGTGGATTGCCTGAAGTCTAGAGTTCGAGACCAACCTGACCAACATGGAGAAACCCCATTATCTACTAAAAATACAGAATTAGCTGGGTGTGGTGGTGCATGCCTGTAATCCCAGCCACTTGGTAGGCTGAAGAAGGAGAATTGCTTGAACCTGCAGGGCAGAGGTTGTACAGGTATGTTGTAACAGAATGATTAAGAAATATTATCTAGATTTTGCAGGTTCAAAAGAAAATAATATAAATTGATGAGAAAATATCTATAAAAGAGTACCATCTATTAAACTATTTGTGAATTTGGCATAGAAAATTATAGACTGAAATATTCTGGAAAGTTGCGGGGCCACAAAAAAAAAGTTAAGTTGTACATAATAGACATTATATAATTTATATGTATTTTATAAATTGTTATAATTTACTAGAATTCTCTGTCCAAGTGAAACAAGACAATATTATAAACTAGTGTCAAGATCATAGTTTTCACAAACATAACTAAGATAACACATTTTACACATTTCCACCTCTTCCCTGTAAGTAATAAAACACTTTCTAAATATTATAGTTTATTTTACATAATTTATAACTACAATCTTCTGCATTTAAATGATTTGAGAATAATATTTGTATTAGTCTTAATGTTTAAACATTTTTAAGAAAGATATACTTTTATTCTTATTAAAGCTATGTATGATCATCATGTAAATATTAGAGAATCCGGCCGGGCACTTCGGGAGCCCGAGGTGGGTGGATCACCTGAGGTCAGGAGTTTGTTTGTTTGTTTGTTTTGAACGAAGACCATGAATTTAATGTGATATTGGGGGAGCCTCATCCTTCCTTTTTTACAACCCACCCACCCATCCAGCCTGCTGTGAGTTGGGTGAGGGCTGCCCCCAGTCTCCGCCTGCGGCTCTGGGTGGCATCCTGTTCCTTTGAGTTCAGCCAGCCTCCTGGGCTCATCTCTCTGTGAATCCCCTTCTTGCACATTCATATAGTGCTTGCTTGTGCTCCTGCAGGCTCTCCTGCCAGGCCCAGGAATGCTTGGCAAACGTTAGGACTGTTGGCTGAGGGGTCAGCAGGCCAGAGCTGGGGAACTTGGAAGCAGAGGCTGTGGGTAGAGACTCAGTTCCCTGGGTGATGTCTTCAGGCATGAAAGCTACAGCTCCCTCAGGCAGATTAGTGGGAGGCTGAGGAAGGGAGATTGCTTGAACCCAGGAGGCGGAGGTTGCGGTGAGCCGAGATCGCGCCATTGCACTCCAGCCTGGGTAACAAGAGCGAAACTCCGTCTCAAAAAAATAAATAAATAAAAATAAAAATAAATTATCGTAATAATTTGAGAATCTGAAAATAAAATACAGAAAGTGATTTAAAAAGGATAAATTTTATTTAAAAAAGTAAAATTTGCTACCGTGTCTTATAAACTCTTGATACTACTTTATCTTATTAACCCCAAGTAAAGGAGAATTGTGTACTGCAGAAAATAGCAACTATCTGCCACTTTCAAGTGATTGATAAAAAATACTTAATAATAGAATAACTGTTTAGGTAATTGTGGTTTCACTTAAAATACTTTGTTTGCAACATTAAAAGTATTATCTATGTTGTATGAAAATCAGTAAAATGAATTTCTTGAGCAAGTTGCTAATTTTCCATCCTTTTTGTGTAGGATGGTATGGACCGCTCCTTATGGAAAACTTATCTAAATTTATATTCGAAGTATATTTTTGAATCATCTTCCTTATTTTTTTTTTCTTTTTTTTAGAATCGCTTGAACCCAGGAGGCAGAGGTTGCAGTGAGCCAAGATTACGTCACTGCACTCCAGCCTGGGTAACAGAGACTCTGTCTTATAAAACAACAACAAAAAGAACCAAATAAATGGAAAAGTATCCCATGTTCCTAGACTGGAATGCTTAAAATTGTTTCTGTTTGTTTGTTTCAGAGGAGAGGAAGGAGAAAAAAGAAAAAGAAAAAACTTTGCTTCAACCAGCATATGTCTTAAGCCTGTTTTCCCAGTGTAGTGCTTTGGGACTCTGTTGCAGGAGGATCACTTGAGCCCAGGACTTCAACACCAGCCTGGGCAACATAGCAAGATCCCATCTCAATTTTTTTTTTTAAAGAAAGCTTTATTTCATGCACAAAGTTATTTAAACTATTGTTTAAAATTACCTTCAGGCTATGTATATAAACTGTGAAACATGAATGAATTTCAGGTTTAGACTTGGGTCTCATCCCCAGGATATCTCATTATACATATGCAATAATCTGAAAAAAGTCAGAAATCGGGAATACTTTTTTTTTTTTAAAAGAAAAAAAAAGGAGAGAAGGAGAGGAAGAAAGAGGAAGAAAAAGAGGGAGAGAGAACAGGAATATTGCTTTATTCTAAAAGTGGGTATTAAATGAAGGAAATGAATTCATTTCTCCTATTAAAATGAAGCATGTTAGGTGAACGATGCTGTGACCTGGCAGTGGAATCAGCCGTATGCTGTTGTTATAATGATGGAAGAATGTGGACAAGTGCTATTTAAATGATCCGATGATGCTGTTTTAATTTAGAAAAAAAAGAATATAACAAATTTTATAGCATTATGCTCTGAGCTATATTGATTTTAACCTTGCTTTAAAATAAATTATGCACAAGCCTAAGACTTTTACACAGAGGAGCTATTTTTATTGAATCTTTAAATTCAGTCCCATTTTTTATACTATACCTTCAAGGAACAAATATTTGTTGGACTTACAAAGTGTAGAGGATACAGGGACCACTGATTTCAGGCTTTCCAATAACTGTACATATTAAAGGCTTAAAGAAAGCATATAATTATGTACAGCTCTGCCTTCTATGGACTTAAAGTCTAACAGATACCTAGGTAAGAAATTAAGCACAGCAGACTATCAGATGGTCTTCACTAACATTTTAACATTGTTGTAATTGGAGTGTAAAGGCAATGTTAAATTTTGTCAATGGAAAAATGAATAATATATTCAAATGTGCTGTAATTTTTATCTGACTCGTGAGTTATTATTATCATCCTCATCTTCATCATTATAAATGGAAGGCAAGGGTGTGGGATACAAGACTGCTGCAGGCAGAAGGCAGGATGCTACATAAGAAAACGTCTGGAGAAATAAGAGTCTTCCATTTCTACACTAAAAGCCTTTGTGTAGTTAGATTTAGTTTGCAGTGAAATAAATACAATTGAAGAGAAGGACAGAGAAATAGCCAAGGACTGTTTATGAAAAGAATTATGTGCCAACTAACAAGCTGGATCCCTATTCTATTGAAGAATATATAACAGATTTATATTTAAAAGGTTTGTATTGTCAGTGTTCACTCTGGTGACTGGGTGAAGCATGGATTGGAAAGGTGTCAAGGGGAATTAGAGGAAAAATATACATTTTAGATTTTCATCAGCAGACAAAAGCTCCCTAATAAACACATAAAATTGACAGACTAGATAACAACTCCCCTTTTAAGCAAAGGTAACAAGGACGAAAGCAAAAGAGAACATCGGAACTCAAAAATAAAGCAGAAATTGAGCCTTGGGATAACGGAGAATGTGTGGGTAAGATAATAATGGAAAAAGGGAAAAATTCCAGTCTTGCTAACCAAGGGGTCTATAGGTTTTAATCACTGTGTAGGACATTAGGAGGAGCTTTAATATATGTAAGCAGATAACAAACACAATGAAAATATGTAAACAAAAACATAAAATGCAGATAATGAAGTTGAATTGAGATGGCAGGACAGTCTCTCATCCAGAAAAAGTTTCCTCATAGGTGGGACTGCTCAGGTGAAACGGGAAGAGTGAGAAAGTCACACAGTGCAGCTGCACCTGCGGCGAGTATCCACAGGCCGCACGTGACTACTGAGCCCTTAAAAAACGGCCAAATTGAGATGGGGATAAATGTAAAATACACACCGGATTTCCAAGACTTGGTACAAAATATGTCTATAATGATCCCAGTAATAATATTTCATATTGATGACATGCGAAATTGTATTTTAAATATATTGGTTTAACTAAAATATGTTAAAGTATTTCTTCTGGCTTTTCTTTCACTTTTAACAAAAAGTAGCTACAAGAAAATTTGAGATTATATATATGGCTTGCATTATACTTCTGCTCAACAGCTCTTTCTGAGAGAATAATCTTTTAATCTTCTAATACTAGAATATCAAAATGTTACCGTTTTAACATTGTTGCACTCATATGATTACTTGTTGATGGTGTTAACACTATAAGCCACTGCAGTTTAATTTTTTCCTTTCTTTTGTCTTAAGATATAAATCTTATTTTTGAATCCCCCTTTCCAAATAGAAAATCAAATCCAACGTAGAGAAACTATATTCCCTTTAACCATTGAAAATGACAATTGTATCATCTAATGCTATTTTTAAAAGTTCTTACTATATTTCTGAATTTTAAATTATTTTATATAGATTTGAATATCTGTTGATGGAAGTTTCTGCTATTTGATATTTTCCAGTTGGTTTATTTGTTCACAACCATTTGTTTTTCCAAACACATTTTAAAATAATTATATTAGATTTATAATTATAAAAATTTGATTAAGATTTTCTTTACTGGAGAGCAAACTTAAAAGTTACTTCAGCATAGAAGTGATATCTTTTACAGTATTGGTGTATTTTTCTAACAATATAATACATATTTCCAAAACTGTCAATTTAGTTTTATACTGTTACATAATTTTGTTAAGTGTATTTCTTATATTTACCTGATTTATATCTTCAATTATTTTATGGTTTATTCTTCTACTTTAGACTTTTCCAACTTATTATGCAAGAAATGTTCAACTGTATTAAAATAAGAATCTAATTTTTTTTATTCTACCAAAATTGAGAGCTATTTTTGTTTCTACTAGAAATTTATCATTGGTGGTTTATTTAGAAGCATTTTAAACATTTATTATGCTTATTTTTAATAATAGTTTTCTGCTTATCATCCTAAATCTCTATATACAATATCTAGTATATAATGTACGTAAAAGAATATTCATCCCATTTTTTTATTTTAATGATTTAAAATACATATATTTTTAAAACTGCCTGTTAACATAAAATACAAACAAAACTTTATTTCAAACCCACAAATGAGATACATTTTAAATACTTTTGTGTAAAATAATAAAATTCATTTCCATTTTCTGCAGTAAACACATTTTTTAAGTATTATTGATGTTTTGAGTGTTATTGAGTGGTATGCAGCTTTCTATTATTGCTACAAGTATTTTATACAGACCTCATTTTTCCCCATACTTACTCATTCTTGCACTTTTGAAATCCTTTTCAGGAGTGTTTTATGCCCATAATAATGCTGGGTGGAGGGAGTGACAAGTCAGTAACCTGTAATAAAATTACTCTTACCTGGAAATTTGCATATTTACTATGCCCTCAGAATGGTGCCTTACTCATGAGTATTGCAGAGGTGTTTAATTATTCACATATTATGTACTATAGTTACTATGTGATAGCCATATTCTGTCATTGTGGCATAAAATCATAGTTCAGTCATTAATTGATTAATATGATTGCCAGCACACAGTAGAATTTCAAGAGTAAGATTTTTCCTTCACTTCAAATTTCATTTATATGTGCTAATTTATGTACTTGGCTTCCATGTCCTAAATATCAAATAATTTGACATGGATATTCTAATTTATCAGATATTCCTAGTTCATTAAAGTAGCTTATGTTGCCTTCATGTAGAAGAAATTGAGATGTTTGTAAAAAATGTCCTGCTAAGATGCACTTAACAAATATTGGAATTATTATTGAGTGATTGAATTACAGCGCTTGAAATTATTAGACTAGGAAAGACTAGAGATAGAGTTATAAATCTAATTTCATAGGAGGAGGAAAGAAAGAATGTCAATAGCAATAGCATAAGTAGAGGGTATAGTAAATGGGAATGACAAAGTATAGACTCTCAAGTTTTAAAAATTCAACTGATTGATCCTGGTCAACATTGGGAAACCCTGTCTCTTCTAAAAATACAAAAAATTAGCTGGGCGTGGTGGGGTGTGCCTGTAATCCCAGCTGCTCAGGAGGCCGAGGCAGGAGAATTGCCTGAACCCAGGAGGCGGAGGTTGCAGTGAGCCGAGATCGCGCCATTGCACTCCAGCCTGGGTAACAAGAGCGAAACTCCATCTCAAAAAAAAAAAAAAAAAGAAAGAAAGAAAGAAAAAAAAATTCAGCTGATTGGACTATACTTTCCAAGGATACTACAAGATTAGCATATGTGACTCAAATGATAAGTATTATACTTATGACTAGAAGGAAAACTCAACTTTGCTAAATATTCTTTTAAAGTGATCCAGGCACCAACGCAGTGTGATACTGCTATCATAGTATGGTTTGGTTTACTCAATGTGTCCTTTTCACTTGTCACATTGATTTGGAAAACCTACAGGTAGCCTCTTAAAATTTGATACCAAGTTTATTAAATAAAAGGTGTATTTTCTGTTTGGTTTCCAAAACTTTTCACTTTCATTCCAGTTGAATTCCTATTTATTCTATTACTTCCACTTTAGCAAATATATATGGTCTTATTTTGCTCCTAAGTTGTTTCAAATGGGTTGTTTTATTCAAATGAATATATTTTATATCTCTTCAAAAGGAAGAGCATGATGTGCATGATGAAGAGAACAAAAGAAGGTCTGTGTAGAATTATAGAACAGTCCATGGTCCTGGTTCCTTCCAGGCTATTTCTTCACATTTTTCAAATAACCACAAAAGTGGCGGTGGCAGTGTATGGGGGGAGTTAGGGGGAGAGAGACAGAGAGATAGACCAATAGAGAGAGAGAGAGAGAGAGAGAGAGAGAGAGAGAGAGAGAGAGAGAGAGAGAAGGGAGAAAATGAATCATCTTGCATGGCTGAAATGCATCTACCACCATCAGCTATTTCTGCATTTTAATTTTTTTTTTTTTTGAGACGGAGTTTTGCTCATTGCCCAGGCTGGAGTGCAATGGCGCGATCTCGGCTCACCGCAACCTCCGCCTCCCAGGTTCAGGCAATTCTCCTGCCTCAGCCTCCTGAGTAGCTGGGATTACTGGCACGCGCCACCAACCCAGCTAATTTTCTGTATTTTGAGTAGAGACGGGGTTTCACCATGTTGACCAGGATGGTCTCGATCTCTTGACCTCGTGATCCACCCGCCTCGGCCTCCCAAAGTGCCGGGATTACAGGCTTGAGCCACCGCGCCCGGCCTGCATTTTTATTTTTTTGAGCAGAGAGTAAACATTCAAAAATGGATTCACCTTGCTAAAAATCAACTTGAGATTCTAGAGATTGTAAGTCAAGTCACATTATGATGGGTCATCAAAATAGTTGATGCAGTAAGAGATGTTCCTAGAGGAAATGTATTCCCAATAAATTTTTGATTTTCAGAATTTCAAGTTCTATTGAATTTGCTAAGTTCAAGATAAATGTAAATTTAGAGACGCGAATTTAGGGATATCAAGTATCTAAATGAAGTCAAACATCCTATTTTCAATAAGGTTTTGACAATAAAGTCATTTTTATTAAAAATACCTGAATTCCTAAGACAACAGCAAAAATGGTTGTATATAGGCCAATTTAGGAAAAACGAAATATTTTTGAGCTGCATTTTTCTCATACATTGGTAACTCATTTTTATTAAGTTAGATTACTAATCTAGTCTGTTGCTAATTGAACATTTCTTAATAGGTGGTAATATTTGAGAAATGGAAACATAAAAATATGTTTGTGTGTTAATCATTTACCCTCTAAATCTATATATCCATGTAGAGTTTGCTCAGTATGTTTACACAGATTGTATTCATGTTATTTTAGATGCAACATTCCAAAAAAAAGTATTGATATTACTTCTCTCATTTCAGGAGAAACCTTGACTCAGATATAAAATACTCACTGACAGAGCACTGAAAGAGTTGCAGCTAAGATAATTTTATCTTATTCAACAGGACCTTTGTGTCAACACTTACCAGGCCTGAGGAATCCCAGGATAAGACCCCAGCTATGCACTTTCTTACCTGTGGTCATAGGTCTTCTCTCATACACGGCGGCCAGGAATAGGTGAGCTGTGCAATGAAAGAAGTAGCACAATGAGATTGTTGTTATTCAGAGTCCATGGTAATTTTAAATGTTGCTCAGATGAGTTCTGGGTATCAAAGGCTCTGGACAGCTGGACCTTCAAGACTCCTCTAGAGAAGGTCCTGGAGGCAGCTCTGACTTTCGTAATATGTGTCTTTTGAAACATATGGTCTATTTTGAAAGCTTGGGCACCCTGTGGATGACTAATTGTGGATGATCAATGCCGTTTTGATATAAGTTTCAAATGTACTGTGAGTGCATGTGTCATATAACGTTAGCTGATTTAGACCTCAATTTCTTAGGTTATTCAGAAGCCTTGCATAAAATGAAATTATATGCAAAAATATGATGGTTTATTTAATGCTCAGTGGTGCAATAAGAGGACAAATTTGTTCCACAGAAGTCTATATTGGAATCTTGATCTTTCAACTTAGTTTGTGATCTTGGGGAGCTGGACATGCCACTGTGAACCTTTGTTATTTTCCCCAATAAAATAATAATTTATGACCTAGTGCTATTGTTGGAATTAAATGAGTATTTGCTATGATACCAGAAAGATGGTGTTTAATAATAATATAAATTTTCTGTTGAATGACCCACAACAACAGAAAGTAAATTTTTTTTAAAAATCAGCTAACTGAAGTAAGAAATTCAATAATGTATGTGTTAGCTGGAAAAACAACACTTAGCTTATGACGGATTGATTATTTTCTGTCTGAACTGTCTTTTGCTCTTAAATGCTTAGGAATTAAAAGAAACAGCCCAAGAATCCACAGTGGCTGTATTTATTGTAGTGTTTTGTTCTGTTTTTTTTTTTTTTTTCCCCAGTCCATGTCATGGGGTCCTTTCTCTGTGCTCTGAGAAATGCCTTCCTGACTTCAACAGGGAAGCTGGCCTGGCCTGGACAATGCATTTGGTTAAGTAGTAGGATTTTATAAGTTATCTAGAAAAGATCTCAGTGGTAAATAGCAAAAAAACCCCACATTTTACAGATATGATCATATAGCTAAACACAAATGAAATTCAAGTTTATAGAAAGAAACAACTAATAATATATCTAATATTTCACTGGTAAATGGGAACTCAACTTTCAAACCAAAATTGGTTTCATACTGAAATACTTTTCTCCTCAAAATATTTTTAGTAATATGAGTTTGAGAGAAAAACAAATCTATTTACACTTGAACAAGGTATTTGAACATTTATTTTATACCATTACCTTACAATTTGTGAGCTCTAGAAATGTTATTTTATTGTCACTGGCAAAGTGCTGGAATAACTAGGTTTTCAGGACTTGAAATTAAAATGATTGTGCTGAGTGCGCTGATTACTGGTTCCTAGAATGTAGAAAGGGAAGGAGAAAGCAAGCAAGTTGCTAAGGAAATTAAGGGTTTGCTTTATCCATGATATGCCTTATTATCACACGGATTTTTCTGTATGTATGCGGATATGTTCTGATAGTTGATAATTGGTTTATCTGAGTATTTTAATTATAATTGTGTCTCTAGTACTGGTTTCCTAAATACAGGTCATAAACATACTACTGCCATTGCTTCGTTGATCATAAAAACACAGCTGAGTAAGTGTTCTATCTAGTTGGGTTTTCCATAAAGATAATTGAAAGACACCTTCAAATGTTTCCGTTAAAAAATCTTGGTGAATTTTCCCCAGGTTCTAACAAGCTGTATCAGAATAGAACTCATTTCATGGAAAAAAGGAATCCCACAGCACTTCTTTTTAATAACTGTTCAGCTACAAAATTTTATTGGTATCATTTTATGCTCCCTCTAGAGGATGTAATGCACAAAAGCATTGCCACGGAACATATAAAATTACAAATGAAATTTATTGTAAAAAGTAGAATGTCTTCTAGACTGGTGTCAGTATTTATTTCATTCATAAACCAAAACTGCAGTATAGTATATTCATTGTCAGCAAGTTCATGTGTGTAAATTGCCATCCAATGTTATTGACTGATATAAGACAGATATTGAAAAGACAATTTAAATTTACTCTTCCAAACATAAACTGTTCCACAAAAGCACTGTAAAAACTCCTTCAAGATTCTGGGTTGTGCTTGACATTTATGGTTAACTACATAATTTGGTTGTGTCATAATCCATTGTGTTTGGCAATTTGGCATTAAACGCCTGCAGAGCAGATTGGATCCTCACCACCTCACTAGTAGACAGCTTGAGTCTATGACGAAGCAAGCAAGAGAAAAGATCTAGACGACGCTGACCAGGTGGGGAGAGTTTATTTACACGGTCTCTGATCTCTAGTAGTTGCAAAAGTGCGGAGTCCTGGGATCCCTGAGTATAGGGGTAGTCCAGCTGCAGAATCAGGTCCCGAATTGCTTCAGGGTCAAAGTGCATGCTGTAGCCAAACACTTGAATGTTATTGATTTTCATATAGCCCAGGTTCCGGGACGGGTCAATAAACTCCAGAGGTTCATAGTAAATGCTCTCATTGCCATTGGGGCCATTGGACTTGATGCGACTCCGCAGGTAGATGTGTACTGTCTCAAAAAATGTCTTCCATTTGTTCCCCAGAGTTAATGTCCAGTTATAACACTGCAAGGGGAGGTCCAACTTAGTCCGCTCCCAGTCGGGAAAGCTGTTTTCATTCACGGGCATAAACCAGCTCTCAGAGTGGCTGCCTCCGAAGGGGTTGATGTAAACGGCCAACACTGGCTCCAAGGTGCTGTTTTTAGTTAAGCAAATCTGTAAAGAGAGACCCAAAATCATATGGACCAGACTTGACTTGTACTTATTACTCTTCAAGGTGAGGAGCATCCGCTTACGCCAGGAAGGATCAAACCAGCTATTGAGGCGCATGTCATTGCTGATAAAAATGGCATGGACTTCTATTCGTCTGTCCATCTTCTGCAGCAGGTATTTCATCTCGAGATCTTGCAGGTCAGTTTCAAAGCCGATATAGTGATCGGTAGACTCGGCGACTTCAGGCTTGCAGAGACCCTGGCTGAGCATGTAGCCCGTGTTGCAGGTGCCGCAACGGGTGCGGTTGTCTGGAGCGCATGTCAGGCAAGCAGAGGCGTCTCCCACCGTGCAGGGCAGGAACGCGGTGCAGACCACCTGGTCGTTGGGACACGTGCACGAGTGCGTCTCTTCTGAAAAGCTGCCCAGCAGGCCGTTCTCATTGCAGTAGAGAAAAGACTGGATGCGAGTAAGCCAGTAGGTTGAGGTTCTAGAAATACAAAACAAAACGAATCTACATAAATACAAAGATATGTTGTGTAGTGCAGTAAACCTTAGTTCAGAGATCTTCACTCTCATCTCTTCAGGTCATCTCTGGGCAGTAATTTAAATGAAATAAAAGATTCACAGAGCTCATGATTGAAATATATAATATACACATACACACACACGCACACACACGTGTGTGTATTCCACTTATCACTGCACAAAACAAGATTAGAGATATACTTGATCCGAACTGCAATGCATTTCTAAATATGTGATATCTTCTAAAGAGATTGCATACTATCTCATTAGTGCACATGGAAGCTGATTGTAAATAAAAATATGTCAGTTATTGTGATATGATAACCAACAAGAAAGGTAAGTGGTTTTATCATAAAATATCTATAGGAGAATTAGAGCATACAAATAGTGATTGTTCATTCATTTACTCTTATGTATATAGAGTACTAGTGTTGCAAAAAGCATGAATAGAAAGTAAAAGAAAAATGGAAGAAAAGCAGCTCTAAATTGCCAATCAATGTATTTAGGTGCTAGGGTTTCATCAACATTGAAAGAACAAGTACCCACTCAAAGAGATGATATTATTAAAACATGCTTGAGTTTATTCTTACAGGCTGCTCAAGAAAATAGTTGAAAATATCCCATTAAAATCAACAAGCTCTTTCAATAAGGGGTAAGTGTGTTAGTTTAATATGTTTGATTTGAGTCATTAACTTTTTTTCTCACCAGGTTAATCATGATTCCAATTTCAAATCTCACTTTTCCAATTTTCTCATGTTATTTAAGCTACTTTTGTGTTTAAAACCAGGTAAAATAATGAAGGAAGAGCAATGGCCTTGTAGTAACACAATTCCTTGGTTTCCGCTTGTTGCTTTCTCATACTAGATGTATGATCATGGGAAAAGCCGCATGGCCCCTACAACAGGCAGTTAGTCTCTCATATAAAACATGGGAATAGTAGTATCTTCCATGCTGAGATTTTTGTGAGAAATAAATTAGGCTCAAACCGTATACATGCATTTAGAATATTGTACAGTGTCTGTTTCACAGTAGATATGCAACAATTCTATTTCTGGTATTCTTGTGCATTTTGGTGTTCACATTTAATATGTTTGGGACTTCCTGCAAAACATGTATGCTGTACTCAAGCCTTTAAATATCTACTTACTGTTTTTCGTGGTGCCTTTTTCTACGTAGGATTTTGTATTGCTGTGTATTTACTTATTTACATTGTTTCTCTCATTTCATATGATACTCATCTGTCAAAATCCTGTATATTTCTTTCATAGCTATATAACCTGTGCCTAATAGGATGCCAGGAGATAACAAGCCTTGAATATTTATTGAATATTCAAAAAAATGTGTAGATTAGGCAAAGGAACATTTTAAGAAATGTATTTTTAAGTGAAATTTAAACCCTAAACTGAACATCTAATACACCTCGGAAATTCTAGTTCTGAAGTAGCAGTTAGCAAAGTAATACAACACACGTTTTGACATTTGCACAATTAAAAACATACAAAAGCCTTTCTTGTCCAGTTTCTCTAAATGTAACTGCTTTGTATATACTCAGAGAAAAGAAAAAAATAAATCAAATCTAATGAAACTGTAAAACTTTCTCCTCTTAATTATTTCTTACATTGAAAATCACTGATTGAAATCTTAAACCTACTAGATTCATGGTTTGACTATGTCCCCCAACGTTCACAGGCTGGAAACTTGATTACTAAGGCAGTGATACAGGGAGGTCGCATCTAGTGGAATACGTTTGCATCCTTGGAGAAATGCCCTCATGAACAGATTCATGCCCTTATCTTGGGAGTTGGTATCCTATAATTGACCAAGTTTGGCTCCTTTTTGCTCTCTGTCTTGCCCTCTCTTTGCCATTCCACCATGAGATGATACAAGAAAAAGGCCCTCACCAGATGCCAGTCTTTTGATCTTGACTCTCTAGGCTCCAGAAATCTGAGCCAGTACATTTCTGTTCATAATAATTACCAAATTTGTGATATTCCCTTAGAGCAGCATGAAGACATAAGCATACAGCAGCACAAAAGACTAAGGATTCATTTCTGAATTTCTCCAGATACTTTTAAGATGAATTCTCTAAAAATTCTCCCAAAAGTATACACAGTGTGTTGTGAAATAATGTGAGGTGTTTGGCACTTCATAAACATTGTATCAATACATGCCTGTCTCTGCTACTCTTACTGAGGTTCCTTTTCTCACCATAGAATATATGTGTGAAAAAGCTTCCTTTTGCTGGTTTATAAAATAGCTTAATTAATCATTTCTGTATTCAGTCTTATATTGCAGATGGTAATACTACAGATTCATCATTTACAGTTACTAACATGTTTTTGCCATTTCATCCTTTTTCTCAATCACATTGTTTCCTTCTTTATTCCTTCCTTCCTCTTTCTTCCTTTTTTCATTATTTCTCTCTCTGCCCTCTCCTTTTTATGCTTCTTTATTTAGTTATCATTTATGTATATCTAATATAAAGTATATAAAATATGCATCCTATCCAGTTGAAAATTATATTTTCTCCCCTGAAACCAAAGCATGAATTCCTTGAGCCAACTCATCTCTCACTGTAAACTCTAATCATGTTTCCAAATCCTAAGAAGAAAACAAAAAATGAAATGAATAGACCTAAGGCAAAGATAGAGCTCACAAAAGTAGGGCACTGTAGAAAGAATCATTTGAACACTTTAGAAAAGCAAGAACATTTTCCAGCTTTCTGTCTGTTCCAATCCTTTGCACGTCCGGCAGATACATTATGGAAGGAAAGCGTTTCAGCTGTTGGGTTTCAGCTTCTGGAGTTTCAGCTCTTATGTATGAATATTGATGAATCAGCATAGTGCCAAAGCTCTGGTACCCTGGGACTAAAGAGATAGCATGCAGATTTTCTTACTTGCTCCTTCCTGTCGTTTCTCCTCTACCACCTACCTTTTGAGTATTTTACTGCATTCCACAGGGAGGAAATAGATTTTTTCAAGAAATAAGATACTTAGTAATCTGTCTTTTCTTTAACCCTGTATAATCTTGGTGAAAGGAGCAGTCAAAAATAAAGAATTGTGTAATAGATTTGTCACATAGTTGGTTCCCACACCCAACAAAGTAAAACTTAGCACCCCTATTTTAATATTGGAAGTTTGGGCCAGGCAATCAGGCAAAAAAAAAATAAATAAATAAAAGGTATTCAAACAGGAAAAGAGGAAGTAAAATTGTCTCTATTTGCAGATGACATGATTTTATATTTAGAAAACCCCACTTCCTCAGCCCGAAATCTCCTTAAGCTGCAATTTCAGCAAAGTCTCAGGATACAAAATCAATGTGCAAAAATCACAAGCATTCCTATACACCAACAACAGACAAGCAGAGAGCCTAATCATACTTTACCGTGTGACCTGTGGCAAGTTAGTTAGCCTCTTTAACCTGGGGTGGAAGCTTTGGAATTCAAGAAAACGTTTGTTCAAATTATGATTCTGCATGACTGTGGACTATGTATGGCTTTCTTAGTTCCGACGTGTTAACCTGTGATTTCACTTGCTGATCTGATACCAGGATGTAAGGATGTAACATACAAATCCCACGGACGGCAGAGTCTTACACTTGGTAAATGATCATAATGAAACAACATGAATGAAATGTTTGACTCCAAAATTGTTCTGTTTTGAATGAAATCAACTTAAGATATGATCACTTCTCTCATCAAAGATGTTAGGTATGTTACCTACTTTTGAGTCTATGCATGGTTTGGCCAACAGTCAGAATGAAGCCTCAGAGCAGACCTCTCCAGTGGGATTCCAGCCCTGCCTCCACTGGCACTGCAGTAATTCATTGTCATGACACAGAGTATTTTGATACTTTGGGAACAACGTGAAGACACCAGTCAACATAGCTACATTCATTCACACAACTTAGCAGGGATCCTCCTAATCATTCTAAGAATTTGCCTAGCATTGTCATTAGGCGGTGGTCTCTGTGAGATCATCACAGTGGAGAGAAGTACACTCCAAAGGGAGTTCTACATCACATTTGCCAAAGGCTGTACCTTGTGGTTTTAGGCTATCAGTCCTTGCATGCATTTCTGTCATTTTTAGTGACTACTGAAGAGACAAGGTTGTTACAATAAGTGTTATCATTTGCCAGTCCGTTTCCATGGTTATTCTCTACAGACTCTTTCTATCTCACAGGCTATACTGCAAAGTTCCTTCACTTTCCTCAGTAGCACTACCACTGACCATATCATCTGTCAACAAAGTTCACCCTCATTCCTGATACTTGATTTTTGTTGAGAGGAAAGGTGAATTGATTAAAAGAGTGCAATAAGGATCCAAAAAGAGTGACTTTTTTTCATACATTTAATGTGAAAACTTGAACAAAAAAAGCAGAGCATGTTATTTATATAACCGCATTTAAGCAGCACCAAAACTGAAAAAAATAGGTAATAAATGAAATGTTTTGAAATATGCTTAAACAACACACTTTGAATAAAGTGTTGTTATAAAATGATTGAAGCAATTTCTATATGGAAATAAATGTGAAAAATAACTGTAAAAATGCTAGGTATGATTGATGAACCAAGTTCCCAAGCCCCACCCCAGACCTAAGAATTTCTAGGAGTAGGTTTTGGGAATCTCATGTTAAAATATGCAGTCCTAGAGAACTGTTGTGTATACAGAGTAGTAGCAGTCCATTACGTATACACAGTCCATCATGTATGTCAATCAACACCCAAAACTGCTGTTAAGGATTCCTGAAATACCAGCTCACTGTCAATGTGGAGGAATATATCTCAAAGAAGAAAAGTTGAAAGTTCTGTAGAGATGAGGACAACAGCAGATGGCTTTTAACTTACATGCATTTGGGGGCTCTGTGGCAACTATGTACAATCAAATTTATAAACTGTAGTAGAAATTTTACACATAAGGAGACTAACCACACACTAAAGCTGCCATAATAGGTCACTTCTGTTCTGGTCCAGTAATGTGAACTGTTTGGTGAACATCTCTCATGTCTGGGCCAGTCACTTCATATTCTTTTTATTTTTTTTAATCTCCTTTCAGCAGTTTGTAGATGCCAACCCCATTTTAAAATTTGAATATGACTGAACCTTATCAATTTTAATGACTTACACAGTTACATATCTATTAAGCAGATATGTAACTGAAGACAAACTTAGAGGAGAAAATCTAAATGTTATTTTTTAATTTGTGTTGAAAGTATTGTTTTACTGGATAATGGTGTGGGGTGGGGGGGGGCGGTGGCAGCAGATGGTAGGACTTAATAAATAACCTCAGGGAAAATAGTCATTTATTGCCAAAGCAGGACAGTATCAAAGACACAGTAACTTTTATTTGTGATGTGATGTTTAGGTTCTTGAGTGACAATACAATATACTGGCTTAAGACCATTTACTTAGGAGTTCAGGCTGTCACTTGGAATTCTGTTCATTTATCTCATTGGGAAAACAGGAAATAAATATAGGGTTGTTCCAAGAATTAAAGCACAATTGCAGGTAAAGCACTTAAAAGAATGCCTGTGTACAAAATAAACAGGAAATAAATGTAAACTCTTATTCCTATTAATATGAATGTTATTCCTACCATCATCTTTTAAATAAATATTGTAGGCATTTTCTTTACTGTAGCCATTTGTTTCTTCAGAAGATGGTACATTTTATTTTCTCTTCAACAAGTCATGCACTCATGCATAGTATTACACTGTAGCCCTGTGTTTCATCTTTTTAAAAATAGATGCCATTTTAATAACATGATCAAGAATGTATTTAAATGTACATGTATGACCTCTTTCTGATACTTTGAAACCCTAAAAAATATGCAAAACAATATTGCTCAACTTCAGGACATACATTTTAGATGTGTAATGCTTTGCACTGAAGTATTAGAACACATGTTGATAGAAAAACAATTACCTGGTCTCATGGTCAAATCCTCTCTGAGCAGTAATAATCTTATTTCAAAGGTCCCTTATTCCAACCTTCTAATCCTTTATTGCTCTCCAAATCTCTGCAGTGTAGATCCAAACTTTAAAACCTAAACAATATAATTTCAGAATCTTTTTGAAGTTAAAGATTAGCTTATTTTTTTGGTTAGGCCATTTTATTTCAGCCTTCATAGATTTGTTATTCTCAGACATGAAGACTTTAAATATAAATTTGGAATTAGGCACCCACAGTCATTTAAGCAAGCATAAGCTGATTATTAGCTCAGTCACAGACAGATAAAACCAAATAAAATTCTGCCACTCTGTCTCTCTCAACTGCTGCTCTGGCCATCTCAGTTTTGGCAGTGTTGCCTAGGGCTCACGTTGACACTCCTGACACTCGACAGTCTCACTGCTGAAAATAATTTTACACTCTGAGAAAAAGAAATGTCACTTTCAAAGATCCCTCAAGTTTTGAGTCTCTAAAGGAAGTACACACACACACACACACACACACACACACAACTTTAATTTATTAACCTAAATTCAATTATCTACTAATAATTTTGGCTTGCAAGAAGGCAATGAGTAAGTGGGTGAAGCAGTTGGAGACGTAGGTTATATTTTAAAGATAGTATTAGCTGATGTTAACATTCACTGAGCTTTCCTCATGTGCACAATAGTATTACAAGATTATTTTATGTCAAAGCTCTCACTACTCCCTGATATAAGCATGCTTATTCTAACTTATAGATAAGGACATGAGTTGTAAAAACTTTAACTAACTGAACACGTCCAAGATCAAGCAGCTAATAAGTGCCAGAGCTAAAAGTATATCCCTGGTCTGTATTTCTCCAGAATCACAGCTTCTTAACATCATGAAAACATATAATCCAAATAATTTATTACTTCATTTGGTTAAGTGGTGTACACAGAAAAATCTGCTTACTTTTCAGAGAGCTATAGAAATTATCTGTCCACACTGATGCTGCATTTGATAATATAGTTACTTATATTGATATATAAAACATCAATAGATAAGTCTGGCTTCCGGGTATAACAAAAGATAAAAAGAAACACATCCATATTCCAAGTGAGAAACATGAGACACACAAAGATAAACACAATTGCTTTTCTGGAAGTAAAAAAAATTACAAAAAATACATTTTAAAAATTAGCATACACCGGCTATTTTCTGTCAAAAATTACTGTTGAATATAGTTTTCACTAAATCACACTATATATTAATATAAAAATGTTTAAAAAGCATCATATGCAAGTTCAGGCTGTGAAGTGGTTAGTGTGATTGAGGAATACTGACACATGCAATTATTTTACAAATATGAGCAATCAGGTCTCTCCCAAGATCTTCTATAACATCCTGGTATTCACCCCCCATAATATTCATTTCAACAGGTCATTATTATCAAATCACATACATGACTTGTAGCCTTTGAGAGAAAACAATTACACACACACACACACACACACACACACACAGAGAAAACAATTATATATATATATAAATATGTTTATTTCACAATTTTCTTATCATAAAATACCTAAATCAGCTTATAGTGTTTATGCTTAAATCTTTGCATTACAACCTTCAAAACCTTTTGCTCTTAAAAACTCTGCATTATGAATTCAAATTTGAAAATCTAAACAATAAATTTTAAGCTTTTTAAAAGTATAACATGATTTAAAGAAGGTAATTTTATTTCATCCTTCATAGACCTGTTTATCTGTGACCCTCTAATATTTCAAACTGAATATAAATTTGATATGAATAAATACATGAATTAAGCTAGAGAGGAAGCTAGAAAAGCAAATTCAGACCTAAACTAGAAATGTCCCTTGTTGTAAAAGATTTTTAAAAACATATATTTAATATTGTTTTCTTACTTCCCAGTGAGTGGTAGACATTTTAAAAACTAGACTTGTTTTCATAATATCTGTTTTTTAAAAAATATGTTTCATGTCCAATTTCCCATCAGTTTAAATGCAAATTAATAAATTTTTGTTGAACATTGAAAACCTGAAAACAAATGAAATTGTATCATTTAAATGATTTAATGAAATTTCAGTGTGCTTCCAAAAGTGGTACAATTTAGCATCCCTCCAAACCAAATTTCTTTGGACTCACTATTTTGTCTCTTTTTACAACCATTGTTGTCCTCAATGCTGAATATTAGGTCATCCCTTTGTGTCTTATTTAAAGCAAGAACTTGACTTCTGAAAAGCCTGAATGTAGGTTTTAAAAAAATAATAATTGTATTAGGTTTGTATTGCCAAGGTAATCAACTTAAACCAATCAATTTCTGATTGCGTGATACCTCAGTATCTTTCATATAAAAAATACAAATTCTTCTGCCTAACGTTGAAGCCTTTACATTCTGACAACTGCTAGCTGTAATTACTCAGTGAATATTTTCCCCACTTACAAATCTGTCTTGTTACCCTTCTAAGTATGCCATGTACAATTTCAACGACATGGAATTTGTTTTATAGAATTAAATGTCTTTTTTCCTCTGCTTAGCTAGTTCAAGATTTAAATTAATTTTTCTACCCTAAATAATCTTAACAATCTAACTTACAATGACTTACTTTTTTGAACTGTATTAACTATCATCTATATTACTGTATTTGTAATTAAGCCCTCTATAACAATATAGTGTTGTATAATAGATTCTTATCTTGTGATTTCCACTAAAATATACCATTCCTGATAGTATCTGTGTTTATCTACATTAGCTTTCATAATTGAAATATAATCTCTGAAGAAAGAAGAAAATGTATGTTGTTACATTAGAATTCCTAGGTACTAACAAAGTAGTACCTCCAAACCAAATTACTAGATCAAAATTGACGTGGATTTATCTTGGTGAGAAAATACAACAGTGAAAACTCTTAAAAACTCTCTCACTGGAGAAAATCAAATAATTATGGCACTGAAATTTTTTAGTGAATTTATGAACTGGAAAATCATAGTCTAATTTCTGGTATTGTAAGTCATGGGACAGCTATGTCACCAAATAACAATATGACATTCTAGAATCTATATTATTGTTTAGGATTTTGATAGACTAAAATGTAATTTCAAAACTGATCCTCTTTAAAATGCTAATGTTGATGGAGATACTGAAGCTCAACAGTTGTCAGAAACTGGGCCATTAAAAAACAAAACAAAACAAAAAACACCAAGGTAATATCACCTTCTAGGAGTCCTGCATAGGTGAACTTAATTTATCAAAAATGTCACCCAAGTAACACTCACAATGCAAGAGCTTTCTATTAACATTTTCTGGTGCTTGGAATAAAATTCTGAACTCAGAATCAAAACTGCATTAATAGTGATCTGACAAAATCACTAGGAAATAATAGGTTCTATGGCCCTTACAAATGTTACCTTTTATGAGAATAAGCAAATTGTGTGTGTGTGTGCATGTGTGTGTGTGCATGTGTGTGTGTGTGTGCTGCTATAAAATTTGTACAATGGCTTAAAGAATGACAATTCCTAATTTTAAAAGTTGGCTCATTTAAAATACTAATAGAAACAGTAAAATGTGGTCCTATGTGGTTCTTTTTCACACGATTTTGTTCTTCAGAAAGACTACATAGGTATTATACCTTAACTTTTTCTAACAATTTAATATTATATTATGTTTGTAGAAAACAAAATCAGAATGTATCAGATGACTCTTCTAAAGACAGAAGCAATCTAGTATGCCTAACCATCTTGGGCCACATTGTTTTCCAGATGAGATTACAAAAAATGATGAATTAACTTACATTACTATCTCACATCTACCTAGAAAACAAATATTTAGTTTGGTTTTTCAGACAAACTTACACAATGTAGCACATTTCCTTCACCTCAGTGGCAAGGCTTCCCACTAACCAAAATATCATGTGATTGGGATAAAAAAAAAGAGTCTCTTTGGATGATATCAGCAACAACACAAATCAAATGGGTATTCAAAATACACTGTTCTCTCTTACTTGTGGGGTGAACCACAACAATACAAATGAGAGCCTTTTATCAGCTGGCAGGAAGATTAAAATCTTACTTGAAGAGCTTCATCTGTTCAGTTAGCAGGGAGAAAATCCTTAAGTTTTTTCCTTAGTGTTTCTAGCTCAGCCTTAAAGTAATTTTCGAACAGTAAATCCACTTTGAAATCATTTGACTATAAGACATTATTGGCTTTTTTGTTTACAAGGTTATGTTAACTTCTTTTTATTTTATATTCATGTATTATTTTTATCATATATTATCTTTTGATTTTAAAATGATTCTTTGGAGGATAAACAGAAAAAGCCACATCATATGTAAATACTTGCTAAAACCATGATATGAAAGGTTACATAATTTATTTCACATATTTACATATGATATGTAGATTAAATACCTATCTGAACAAAAATAGTTTGACCTTATAAAAATCATACATAATTTTCAAGCCAAGGATTAAAAAAAGTCGTTCCGGACATAGTTTATCAGATCCTCAATATATACATACTAGAGGTCTGAGTCACAATCTCCCTAGTATCCAGAGCCATCAAACTATTGACAGACACATTCCTCATGTACACCATAAAGTAATAATCACAATTATACAATGCGATCACTAAGTTTTGGTGTGAACTTGACTGGATTAGGGGATATCCAGATAGCTAGAAAAGCATCATCTCGAGTGTGCCTGTGTGGATTGGTTCCAGAAGAGATTAACATTGGAATCAGTGCCCTCACTCAAAGTGGGGAGACATCTTCTAGTCCAGCGAGGACTTGAATGGATCAAAACATCAGAGGAAAGGCAGACTCATACACACTCTCTTCTGGAGCTAGGACATCCTTTTTTTTTTTTTTTTCCTGTCCTTGGATATCAGAATTTCTGGTTCTCCAGCCTTTGGACTCCAAGACTTGCACCAATAGTCCTTCCGGTTCTCACGCTATCAGTTTCAGACTGAGAGTTACACTATTCGCTTCTTTGGTTCAGATGCTTTCAGATTTGGATTGAGCCATGTGACTGGCTCCTTCAGTTCTTCAGCTCACAGGTGATCAACTGTGGGACGTCTCAGTTCCCATAATCATGTGAATCCATTCCTTTAATAAAACCCATCTCCTATGTGTGTATGTATATCTGTATCTATCTATTACATTGTCTCTGTCTCTCTGGAGAACCCTGACTAATACAATAAAGAGAACTCATTATGTACACGACGGGCTATGACACATTTTTCATATATTAATGCTTGCTTAGTCCTTGCAACCAGTACATGTGGTGAATGCTATAACTGTCTCCAGTTATGGGTGGGGAAAGTAAGGTACACAGGATAGCTCATAAGTTACAGGACAGTCTGTGTATGAAAATGAGTCTGAACTCATGCTCTCACCACTGTGTTATCTATCATGTTACTGGCCCAAGAAAGGCACATAAAGTGAAAAAAAAGGGAGAAAAGACATTTTTCTAGGTAATTGTAATCTCACACCCTTCTTAGTGAGAGCTGTCTGAACTCTCACCTAGAGAGATTTTGGGCAGCCCAGATACGCTTTGGGAAAAATGTGAGCTGCTCTGCTTTTCTGGAGGAAGCGACACGAAGTAAGATGTGATTCCTACTGGCATCTTAACACCATCGTAATATTGGTATAGTTTCCCTACCGTTCAGCCAAGTACAATCTACTAAAGTACGTATTTCATGGAGTTTGTTAAAGCCAGGTGACTTTGGGAGTCCTGCAGTGTAAATGGAATTCTGAAGTGACTTGGATCAGGATAGCTTGGCTCTTCCATCCCAGCTGCCTAAGCCAAGAAAGGATCAGCTCACCTCAGTGGATGTTTGCAGCCATTAGGAATGGAGGTTTAGGTTACATCTACATTCCACGAAAAAACAATTACAAAAACTGAATGGACACAGGACTAAAGCCAAGTAGCCCTTGATTGTGGAAGTGAAATTGTGATTATGGAAACACTTTGAATCATAATCCCTGATTCTTCTAGCACAAGAAAAACCTGTCAAAAAACTGTCATGAATGAGTACACTGTTTTATTAAAACTTTAATTGGGACAGAAGAAGGGAATTACTTTGGACTTTTATGGTAATCACCTTTTCATGTAAATAAATAGTTCATTCAAAATAGTTCCATTCTGTTTCAATTAGGAGGTCATCTTTATATACATTGAAGTGTTACGGTATCTGATTGTGTGAGGGGCAGAGAGAATCAACAGCCATGTGATATGTAATTTAAGAATGGGTGCCTTATTTGCCATTGGTTGCCTATCCAATATTCACAGGTCCAATATTCCTGCTAACGGAACCTTGATTTTGTTCAACACAATGTGCCAAAATAAAACAACTTTTCCAGTTTCCCTTAGAATTAGAGGTAGCTATGTTACACAGTTCTGAAACAAACAGAAATCTAATGTGGGAAAGTCTTGGCTTGCTTCTTATTCCTTAAAGAAGTCAATAGCCATGGCTTACTCTACTACTTACTGCTACCCACCCTGAAAATAGACGGGGTATCAAGCTGCAGGAGGCTTCTTGCCATTTCAAGGCCCCAAACATAAGAAAACTTGAGAGGAAGGGAGGGTAAATAATGGATAATTGGCCCTGAAATCAAGTTGAGGGACCATTGGCAGAAATTTCTTTCTATACTAAAAAGGAAAATTAAGAACCTTCTGTGAACGGAGATTGGAGGATTGGAGGAGTGTTTCAGGGTGGAGCAAGCTGAATGGATTCACATACTAACTCTCAAAAACATGTTCAGAGGGAAATGCCTCAAAACTAAGTTGTTTTTAGCAACTCTAAAATGAAAACCAAGCAGGCCAAATTTTTTGAACTTTTGTGGAATCAATATATATAAAGACTGAAAATCTGAAAGAGAAATTTGAGCTTATTGACTAAATGGACAGGTGATTTTATTTCACCAGAGTGAAAACACAGAACTTTGTACAACCATCAAAACAGTACTAACAACATGGGAAAGAATGTGGAGGTTTCAAGCATGACTGGATACACCTGAAAGCTTTTTAGTGTGTGACGAAGATAAGAGACATGTAAAAAAGGGCTTTTAAAAAGTAAGTATGTTCTGAGCCTCAGCAATCCATATCCCACTATTCCTGCAACAATGTCAAATTACTGTTGAGAGTATATGCTATTTGCTTGATGTATGAGGATATATTCTAATGTCAAATAATAATAGAATATTAACTGAAATGAGATTAAAATCATGGAATATTTCTATGCATTAGCATATTATGAATTCTTTGACCATGGCACCACAGGAGGCAAGGAGCATATCCTATATCTTTCACAATGCTTTCTTGTTTTTGCACCAAAAAGCTTAGAAAAATCCATTTATGGTCTTGGATTGTGAAAAACAATTCGTAAATTTAAAATTACATACTGAATTTTTAATCTAATGCATATTTTTTCCTTTTCTAGAGAATCAAAAGTCTCTCTTTAGTGTCTTTTTAACGGTATTTGGATTCTTGTAAGAAATATTTTATTCCTCATTTTAGTTTATTCTCACATATATCACTCCAATAAATGATATGAAGCTCAACATTTTCCTAGTCCTCTAAATTGGAAGAAACCTGTCACATATATCAATGCCTTAAGTTGTTTTGGTGAGAACTGTACTGAAACATAACATTCCCCAGGAAAGAACCCAGGATTAAATCAATCCTACATTCAATTAGTATTCAAAGCACAGTGCTTCATGTGAAAAGAAAATGATGTAGTGCTTCATGTGAAAAGAAAAGAAAAACATTGTTGAATGGCACCAACTTTCAGCTATAAAATAAACTGTGGGGATCAAATGTTTAGTATGATGGTGAAGGATGTTTTAATTAATTAGATTGTGATAACTGGTAATATTACACAGTGTATACACATATCAAACTATGTTGTACACCTTGAATATGTACAAATATTGACAATTAAATATTTTGAGATAATAAAAAAGCAATAATTGAGTCAATTTTCATTCTCTCACTTGTCATCCTTAATTAATAATTAATTAAGTAGATTGATTAATTATTATTCTCCTACTCCTCCTCATTCTCCCTCTTTCTACCTTCTCCTGTTGCTCCTCCTTCTTCTTCCTAACCATCATTGGACACTTAGGCAATGTCACTTTCAGTTTATTATCTTTATTTAGAGAGGGTAGAGATTGTGGAACAAGAAGAACATAATCCAGATCTTTCACAGAATTATGCTAATTAGTTAAACAAACAGTGTATGTCTCCTTTAAGGAGACATTAAGTAAGTTTCTATACATTAAGCCATTTCCAGGTATCTGGAATTACTGAAAAATACAGTTGGGTCAAAACAAGTCAGAATTAAGTAGAACTTACTTTTGTTTATAAATGAGAAAACTTAAATAGCAATAGCAAGCTACTCCAGTCCTCCATCAATTAGTGGCAAAACTAAAACCAGGGTACATATTTCTATTATATTGCAAACATGAGAGAACAATGGCTGGATTTGAGATATGAGATGGGACCTGTCCCATCCATGGTTTGGGAACTTCAGAGCCCTGTGACTTGAGGATATATTGCCTTCTCTGGGAATCAGTTTGCTCACTAATAACACCAACTTGGTTTTACTAGATTATCTTTACATTTCTTTCTAGCCTCAAGAGTCTATGTTCTACCAGAAGCCTCAGGAATCCCATGCTTCTTTACGAAAAATACTTCATTATACCCATGATATAGTTTGGATATTTG
The DNA here is from genome assembly GCF_049354715.1 of Callithrix jacchus. Classification (NCBI taxonomy): domain Eukaryota; kingdom Metazoa; phylum Chordata; class Mammalia; order Primates; family Cebidae; genus Callithrix; species Callithrix jacchus. Next base: position 47,550,429 of record NC_133519.1, read on the forward strand.
CACCCACCCAAATCTCCTGTTGAAATGTCATCCCCAGTGTTAGGATTGGTGCCTGGTGGAAGGTGATTAGCTCACAGGGCAGAGTTCTCATGTATGGAGTGAGTTGGAATGTCGTCCCCGGTGTTAGGATTGGCGCCTGGTGGAAGGTGATTAGCTCACAGGGCGGAGTTCTCATGTATGGAGTGAGTTGGAATGTCGTCCCCGGTGTTAGGATTGGGGCCTGGTGGAAGGTGATTGCATCACAGGGCGGAGTTCTCATGTATGGAGTGAGTTAGAATGTCGTCCCGGTGTTAGGATTGGGGCCTGGTGGAAGGTGATTGCATCACAGGGCGGAGTTCTCATGTATGGAGTGAGTTGGAATGTCGTCCCGGTGTTAGGGGTGGGGCCTGGTGGAAGGTGATTGCATCACAGGGCGGAGTTCTCATGTATGGAGTGAGTTGGAATGTCGTCCCGGTGTTAGGGGTGGGGCCTGGTGGAAGGTGATTGCATCACAGGGCGGAGTTCTCCTGTGGAGTGAGTTGTCATGGAATCTGGTCTTTGAGAAGTGTATGCCATCTCCTCCCACACATTCCTCTCCTGCAGTTGCTTTCACAAGGTGGAGTGCCTTCTTCTGCTCTGCCTTCCACCATGATTGTGAGCTTCCCGAGGCCTCCCTAGAAGTTAAGCAGATGCAAGGACTATGTTTCCTGCAGAACCGTAAGTCAATGAAACCTCTTTTCTTTATATTTTGCCCAGTCTCAGGAATTTATAGCAATGTATAATGGCCTAATACAACCCCTAAAAAATCAGTACCTATAAATTAGATTACAGTAACTATAAAAGTCTATTAATCAGAGCTTAGTAGTGCTATCCAAGGGAAAACAACAATCTTCCATTTTCTTCAAATATTTTAGAGATAAGTTTGCCACGCTGTGTGTGTGTGTGTGTGTGTTTGTACTTTTACTGGTTTCTTATAAATACACTGTAATTATATTAAACCTAAGTAGCATTATATCACTCTTCAAATCACAGTCCTTCAATCACCTCATTTAGTACACAAGTGGAAAGTGGCACTTAAGAACTATATAATTATGCCTCCCACTACTCTCTAAGCTCACCTGGATTTCTTTCCTACTTTCTCACTCTACTCCAGCTTCACTGGTCTCTTCACTATTTTGAATACTACACATTTGCTTCTCTATCTGAGCATTTACACTTGCTGTTTTCCATTTCTGGACTCCTGTTGCTCATATATCTCTACGATTTCTTCCTTAATCACTTTTGGATCTTTAAACTATTAATAATATTTTCTCAGTGAGGCTTCTCATAGATATCTTATATAAAATATCTGGCCACTGTAGCCCTCTCTGTCACCCTTCTCTGCTTTATTTTCTTATTGCATTTATTTTTCATTTTTCTGTTTTTAAATGTATCTGGTAATTAGAATTTTATGTCCAATGATGGCAGGAATTTTTTATCTCACTTATTCATAATCATAGTCACTATGTATTCAATAAATTAAGGTAAACAAAGAATGAATGAATGTATTTAGAAAAATTATAAGATAATAGGCATACTAGTAGATACAAATAAGCACTCTGTTCAACTTGCCTATATTCAATTTAGAGATTTTCTTAGATACAGTAAAAACAATTCTCAGCAAGGTAGAAACATCTTGAAAATTATGACCTAATTTTCCTTTCTGCTTCCAACACTACACTTCAGTTCCCAAAAATCCACTCCATTTCATTTTCTCAACCACTATGATATTTAGAATAGACATTTATTTTAGGGGAAAATTTTAGAATACAGCAAATGAGAAGAATAAATCAAAGTGTCAATCCCTGAAGATCTTTCTCACCTACAAATTGACAAATATTTATAGGTCCCAGGTTTTCTACAGTATCTTTAAAAAAATGTGGAAAAGAAACTTCTATGCTTGTACATGCTATTAGTAACATAAATTAAGCTAAAATAATTACAAAAATCAAAACAGGAAGACCTCACCTCTCCACCTCCCCAAGCTCAGTGATATGGAGACAGAGATAGGGAGAAGCTCTGAAACTGTATTTGCCTTGGACAGATAAGAAAAGAGTTCATGAGTAGTCAGCCAGCAATAACTGTGGAAACCGGAGGCAACACAATCTCTTATTGCAGCTGTACTGTATGATTACATATAGACTAGGATGAATGAAATTGATTTTCTAAACAAGATCTATGTATCTTTCTATTTGGCTTTTTACATTAATAAGAAAATGAAATTCAAAGTGTACATGTTTCTTTGAGAAAGAAAGCAAATGGATTACCTCAAGAAGTTGACAGTCATTGGGAGAGTTCGATTATGCATCTCAACTTCGCTAATTCATGCACTCTATTCCCATTTTTGTTCCATGTCGCTAAGGATAGTCACATTCATCACCTCTTGTGTAAAATCAGAGGGAAAATGGATTTGTTTCCTAAAGTTGCATACAATACTGTCTATACTTGGTATTTTTTATCCAGATAATCCTACACTACGATAGATTCTGGCAGCCTTAAATTTCTCCTCAAAATAAATGTCATGTAGTTACTGAAAAATACTAATTGAAAGTATCTGCCTTTCACAAATGTGGTTAAAAGCTACTATTTATAGCTGAAAATTGATTGAAGTAGACAACATCTGCTTTTAGAACTAATGGCTCTAACAAATAACGTGTTATTCTGGCAAGTGGGAATACACATATTTTCGATATGCTATGGTATGTCACACACAAGAAAATTAGCTTTCAAAGTGGTATGTCAACACTAATTTTCATAGTTTTGTAATATCTCTAATCACAGCCAATGGTTATTAGACAAAAACACCTGCTGTCCTTTCTGTTATTTGTTTGTAAAATTAAATTCAAAGTAGCATGACTACTATATAACTGGCTCTCCACCCTGGGGTAAAATGTCCTCAAGTGTTCTTGCAATGTCAGTGGTTGGTGTAAACATGACAATCTAAAGGGATTAAACACAATTTCAAAATAACGCATTTGGATTACTTTTCCTAACAGATTTTCTGATTCAAAAATCAAGTGAGATAAATATGAATTTTTATTTATGGAATAGTTACCTCAAGAGAAATTGAAGAATGAATTGAAGCCACAGAAGTATTTGCCTATTTGCATAAGAAGTATTTTGATTCTCTCATGCTCTCTTTTGGTTAATGAATCAGAATGTTTTATCTGACTTAAAATTTCTGTATATCAAACAAATTCAATTTTTTTTACATGATTGTCAAATACAGGGCTTTGGATATAGAAACATCATTTCTTCACAGTTATTCTCAACTTAATCTTATGACTTGTTTAAATCAAGTTATGGTGAAAAGGGAGTAATTGCTGCTACTTTTGCTATTTAAACTCCTCCTCTATACAAAACATAATTGACCTTCTCAGGATAATGTCTTTGCAGAATATAGAACTAAAAGTAAATCCTTTTGTAATTCAATTGTTTCTTGTTAGAGAGAATGTCTCATTGTTATTCACAATAAATTAATCTAAAAAGAAGCATCTTGTTAAAGGCTTTATGGTTGTAGTATAAATCTTTCAACATTTAAGTTAAACTATTTCTGTAAGAAGCTATGTCAGTATAAACAGAAATGTGCACATAACAATACATAGAGTTTGTAAGTATTTATTAAGTTCTTGCTCTATAAATAATTGTTGAAAGCCTGAAAAGATACAATAGCTAATGCTCAGGAGCCTATATTCAATCTTTATTATTTTTAACCACAATTTAGTATGAAAATTTCAAACACACACAAGCAGTAGAGATTCTACTTGGGTCCCAGGTATTTATTAGCTAGCCTCAAACATTACCTAAATCTTGTTTCATATGTTTTATCTACCAACTCCCACTTTTTTGTTAGGTTGCGGAAACAGGTTTTTTAGAATGTTTCAAAGCTTCTCCCAAATCTCAAGTTATTTCACCTTTAAATATTTTGTGTGCAATTCAGTATATATAAACTTTTTATACTTTAAAAATTTTTAAAAACATTACATTACACTAAAGATTTTTTCCATACTATTTTCCTTTTTATTATTTATTATTATTTTTTTGACACAGAGTCTCACTCTGTTGCCCAGGTTGGAGTGCAGTGGTGCTATCTGGGCTCACTGCAACCTCGGCCTCCCAGGTTCAAGAGATTCTCCCGCCTCAGCCTCCTGAGTAGCTGGAATTACAGGCGTGTGCTAGCACACCCGCCAAATTTTTGTCTTTTCAGTAGAGATGGGGTTTCACCATGTTGGTCTGGCCTGTCTTGAACTCCTGACTTAATAATCCTCATGCCTCGGCCTTCTAAAGTGCTAGGATTGCAGATGTGAGCTACCGCACCCAGCAGCCTTTTTATTTTGTTAACCACCTACTGTCATGAAGTTTCACTTATACTGAGGACAGGTATTTATATTTGACACAAATTTTTAGTGAACTATCAAGGCATTTTATTCGGAAAAATCATGTGAGGAACAGGAAAGGCAACAATGATGACATGGAATTGTATTGTTATTAGTTAATGCCTTCAGTATATCTTTTTAAATGAGCATATTGTTTATTGAAGACCCAGTAATCATTTTGATTTGATTTCTTTTTTTTAATTATACATTAAGTTCAGGGGTACATGTGCAGATCATGAAGGACTGTTACATAGATATGCACGTGCCTGATTTAGATATAAATCAGGCACGTGAATATCTAATTTGGTTACATAGATATACACATGGATGCATCCATCCATCTAAATTAGGTATTTCTCCTAATGTTATCCCTCCCCAATGCCCCCACCCTCTGCTATCCTTCCTCTAGCTCTCCCACCCCTCAACAGGTCCCAGGTATGTGATGTTCCCCTCCCTATGTCCATGTGTTCTCATTGTTCAATACCTGCCTATGAATGAGAACATGCCATGTTTGGTTTTGTGGTCTTGTGCCAGTTTGCTGAGAATGATGGCTTTTAGTTTCATCCACGTCCCTGCAAAGGACATGAACTCATCCTTTTTTATGGCTGCATAGTATTCCATGGTGTATATGTGCCACATTTTCTTTACCCAGTCTATCATTGATGGACATTTGGGTTGGTTCCAAGTCTTTGCTATCATAAACAGTGCTGCAATGAACATATGTGTGCATGTGTCTTTATAACAGAACATTTTACAATCCTTTGAGTATATACCCAGTAATGGGATTGCTGGGTCAAATGGTATTTCTATTTCTTGATCCTTGAGGAACTGCAACACTGTCTTCCACAATTGTTAAACTAATTTATACTCCCAACAGTGTAAATTGTTCCTATTTCTCCACATCCTCTCTAGCATCTGTTGTCTCCAGATTTTTTAATGATCGCCATTCTAACTGGTGTGAGATGGTATCTCAGTGTGGTTTTGATTTGCATTTCTCTAATGACCAGTGATGATGAGCATTTTTTCATGTTTGTCGGCTGCATAAATGTCTTCTTTAGAAAAGTGTCTGTTCATATCCATTGCCTACTTTTTGATGGGGTTGTTTCTTTCTTGTAAATTTGTTTTAGTTCTTTGTAGATTCTAGATAGCTACCCTTTGTCAGACGGGTAGCTTGCAAAAAAATTTTCCCATTCTGATGGTTGCTGGTTCACTCTAATGATAGTTTCTTTTGCTGTGCAGAAGTTCTTAAGTTTAATTAGATCCTTTTGTCAATTTTGGCTTTTGTTGCTATTGTTTTTGGTGTTTTAGTCATGAAGTCCATGCCTATGCCTATGTCCTGAACAGTTTTGCCTAGGTTTTCTTCAACGGTTTTTATGGTGTTAGGTCTTATGTTTATATTTTTAATCCATCTGGAGTTACTTTTTATATAAGGTGTAAGGAAGGGGTGCAGTTTCAGCTATCTGCACCAGGCTAGCCAGTTTTCCCAAAACCATTTATTAAAGAGGAAATCCTTTCCCCATTGCTTGTTTTTGTCAGGTTTGTCAAAGATCAGATGGCTGTAGATGTGTGGCATTACTTCCGAGGCCTCTGTTCTGTTCCATTGGCCTATATCTCTGTTTTGGTACCAGTACCATGCTGTTTTGTTTGCTGTAGCCTTGCAGTATAGTATGAAGTCAGGTAGTGTGATGCCTCCAGTTTTATTTTAATTTTTTTGCTCAGGATTGTCTTCGCTATGTGAGCTTTTTTTTGGTTCCATTTGTCCAGTTCTGTGAAGAAGTTCAGTGGTAGCTTGATGGGAATAGCATTGAATCTATAAATTACTTTGGGAAATGTGGCCATTTTCAGGATATTGATTCTTCCTAACCATGAGCATGGAATGTTTCTCCATTTGTCTGTGTCCTCTCTTATTTCCTTGAGCATTGGTTTGTAGTTCTCCTTGAAGAGGTCCTTCACGTCCTTTGCTAGTTGTATTCCTAGGTATTTTATTCTCTTTGTGGCAATTGTGAATGGGAGTTTGCTCATAATTTGGCTCTCTGTTAGTCTGTTATTGGTGTATAGGAATGCTTGTGAACTCTGCACATTGATTTTGTATCCTAAGACTTTGCTGAAGTTGTTTATCATCTTAAGGAGATTTGGGGCTGAGATCATAAGGTCTTCTAAATATACAATCATGTCATCTGCAAATAGAGGCGATTGACTTCCTCTTTCCCAACTGAATAGGCTTTATTTCTGTTTATTGCATGATTGCTCTGGCCAGGACTTCCAATATTGTGTTGAATAGGAGTGGTGAGAGAGGGCACCCTTGTATTGTGCCAGTTTTCAAAGGGAATGCTTCCAGTTTTTGCCCATTCAGTATGATATTGGCTGTTTGTCGTAAATAGCTTTTATTATTTTGATATATGTTCCATCAATACCTAGTTTATTGAGAATTTTTAGCATAAATGGCTGTTGAATTTTGTCAAAGGCCTTCTATGCATCTATTTAGACAATCATGTGGTTTTTGTCTTTGGTTCTGTTTATGTGATGGATTATGTTTATAGATTTGCCTATGTTGAATCAGCCTTGCATCCCCAGGATGAAGCCTACTTGATCGTGATGGATAAGCTTTTTGATGTGCTGTTGTGATCTGTTTGCCAGTATTTTATTAGAGATTTTCACCTCAATGTTCATCATGAATATTGGCCAGAAATTTTCTTTTTTAGTTGTGTCTCTGTCAAGTTTTGGTATCAGGATAATGTTGGTCTCACAAAATGGGTTAGGGAGGATTCCGTCTTTTTGTATTGTTTGGAATTGTTTCAGATGGAGTAGTACCTGCTCCTCTTTGTACGTTTGGTAGAATTCAGCTGTGAACCCGTCCGGTCCTGTACTTTTTTTGGTTGGAAGGCTATTAATTGCTGCCTCTATTACAGACCTTGTTATTGGTCTAGTCAGGGGTTCAAATTCTTCCTGGTTTAGTCTTGGGAGGGTATAAGTGTCCAGAAATTTATCCATTTCTTCTGGATTTACTGGTTTATGTGCATAGAGGTGTTTGCTGTAATCTCTGATGGTAGTTTGTATTTCTGTGGAATAGGTGGCAATATCCCCTTTATTATTTTTTATTGCATCTATTTGATTCCCTTCTCTCTTTTTTTTTAATAGTCTGGCTAATGGTCTATCTATTTTGTTGATCTGAACAAAAAATCAGCTCCTGGGTTCATTGATTTTTTGAAGGTTTTTTTTGTGTCTCTATCCCTTCAGTTCTTATCTTGGTTATTTCTTGTCTTCTGCTTGCTTTTGAATGTTAGATCTTGCTCCTCTTGTTCTTTTAATTTTGATGGTAAAATGTCACTTTTACATCTTTCCTTGATTCTCATGTGGGCATTTATTGCTATAAATTTCCCTCTAGACACTGCTTTAAATGTGTCTCAGAGAATCTAGTACATTGTATGTCCATTCTTATTGGTTTCAAAAAACATCTTAATTTCTGCATCCATTTTATTATTTATCCAGTAGTCATTCAGGAGCATGTTTTTCAGTTTCCATGTAGTTGTGCAGTTTTGAGTGAGTTTCTTAATCTTTAGGTCTAATTTGATTGCACTGGTTGTTATGATTTCTGTTCTTTTGCATTTGCTGAGGAGTGATTTTCTTCCAATTATGTGGTCAGTTTTAGAGTAAGAGCGATGTGGTGCTGAGTAGAATGTATATTCTGTGGATTTGGGGTGGAGAGTTCTGTAGATGTCTATTAGGTCTACTTGGTCCAGATCTGAGTTCAAGTCCTGGATATCCTTAATGTTTTGTCTCATTGATCTAATATTGACAGTGGGGTGTAAAGTCTCCCACTATTATTATGTGGGACTCTAAATGTCTTTGTAGGTCATTAAGCACTTGTTTTACATATCTGGGTGCTCCTGTATTGGGTGCATATATATTTAGGATAGTTAGCTCTTCTTGTTGCATTGATCCCTTTACCATTATGCAGTGCCCTTTTTGTCTCTTTTGATCTTTGTTCGTTTAAAGTCTGTTTTATCAGATACTAAGATTGCAACTTCTGCTTTTTTTGCTCTCCATCTGTAAATCTTCCTCCATCCCTCTAAGTCTACATGTGTCTTTGCACATGAGATGGGTCTCCTGAATACAGCACACCGATGGGTCTTGACTCTTTATTCAATTTGCCAGTCTCTGTCTTTTGATTGGGGCATTTATCCCACTTACCTGTAAGGTTAATATTGTTATGTGTGAGTTTGGTCCTGCCATTTTGATACCAGCAGGTGGTTTTGCCTGTTAGCTGAAGTAGTTTCTTCATTGTGTTGATGGTCTTTACCATTCTATATGTTTTTGCAGTGGCTGGTACTGTGTGTTCCTTTCCATGTGTAGTGCTTCCTTCAGGAGCTCTGGTAAGGCAGGCCTAGTGGTGATGAAATTGCTCAGCATTTGTTTGTCCATAGAGGATTTTCTTTCTCCTTCACTTATGAAGTTTAGTTAGGCTGGATATGAAATTGAACGTTCTTCGAACATTCTTTTCTTTAATGATGTTGAATATTGGCTCCCACTCTCTTCTGGCTTTTAGGGTTTCAGCTGAGAGATCTGCTGTGAGTCTGATGGGCTTCCCTTTGTGGGTAACCAGACCTTTCTTTCTGCTGCCCTTAGCATTTTTTATTCATTTCCACCCTGGTGAATCTGAAGGTTATGTGCCTTGGGGTTGCTCTTCTTGAGGACTATCTTTGTGGTGTTTACTGTATTTCCTGAATTTGAATTTTGGCCTGTCTTGCTAGGTTGGGAAACTTCTCTTGGATAATATCCTGAAGAGCGTTTTCCAACTTGGTTTCATTCTCCCAGTCACATTCAGGTATATCAATCAAATGTAGATTTGGTCTTTTCAATATGTGAAATCCCATATTTCTTGGAGGCTTTGCTCATTTATTTTCAGCCTTTTTTCTCTAGTCTGGCCTTTTTGTTTTATTTCATTGAGTTGATCTTCAATCTCTGATATCCTTTCTTCTGCTTGGTTGATTCACCTATTGAAACTTGTGTATGCTTCGTGAAGTTCTTGTGCTGGGTTTTTCAGCTCCATCAAGTTGTTTATGTTCTTCTCTAAGCTGGTTATTCTAGTTAGCACTTTGTCTAACAGTTTTTCAAGGTTCTACATTTCTTTGCATTGGGTTAGAACATGCTGCTTTAGCTCAGAGATGTTTGTTATTACCCACTTTCTGAAGCCTGCTTCTGTCAATTCATCGAACTCATTCTCCATCCAGTTTTGTGATCCCTTGGAAGAAAAGAGGTGTCCTGGTTTTTGGTAAATTCAGCATTTTTGTGCTGGTTTCTTCCCATCTTCATGGATTTATTTACCTTGGTTTTTGCATTTGGTGACTTTCCGATGGTGTCTCTGAGTGGATGTCCTTTCTGTTGATGTTGAAGCTATATCTTTCTGTTTTTATTTTTCCTTCTAACAGTCAGACCCCTTTGCTGCAGGACTGCTGGAGGTCTGCTCCAGACCCTGCTTGCCTGGGACTCACCCTTGCCTGGGACTCACCCTTGCCTGGGACTCACCCGTGGGGGCTGCAGAACAGCAAGGATTGTTGCCTGTTCCTCCTTTTGGTAGCTTCATCCCAAAAGGGTACCTGCCAGATGTCAGCCAGAGCTCACCTGTATGATGGGTCTCTTAGGATAAACGGGGGTCAGGGAGCCACTTGAGGAGGCAGTCTGTCCCTTATCAGAGCTTAAGTGCTGTTCTGGGAGCTCCACTGCCCCCTTCAGACCTACTGGGGCAGGGATGTTTAAGTCTGCTAAATGGAACTCACAACCACGCTGTTTCCCAGGTGCTCTGTCCTGGGAAGGTGGGTCTTTATTTATAAGTCCCTGATGGGCTGCTGCATTTTTTCAGAGATGTCCTGCTCAGGAAGGAGAGAGTCTAGTCACAGTCTGCCTGTAGAGGCCTTGCTGAGCCACTGCCGGCTCTGCCCATCTGCTGTGTAAAGTTCCTTATGATCAAACTTTGAGCTCAAACATCTGTGCTGGCTGCAAAAATCTCAGTCCAGTGGGTTTCAGCTTGCTGGTCTTTACGTGTGTGGGACCTGCCGAGCCACATCACTTGGCTGCCTGCCTTCAGCCCTCTTTTTTTCAGGGGAATAGGCGGTTCTGTCTTGCAGGAGTTCCAGGTACTGGATAAAACGGCTGCCCAGTTTTGTGCTGAAACCCTGCGCAGCACCGGTGAGAATCTCCAGGTCTATGGGCCGTAAAGACAGTGGGAAAAGTGCAGTATCTGAACCAGAGTGCGGAGTGTCTGAAAAAGTCCCTGATTGCCTCCCTTGGGTAGGTTGGGGAGTCTTCTGATCCCTTGCACTTCCCAGGTGAGGCAACATGCCACCCTGCCTTGGTTTGCCCTCCTTGGGCTACACCCACTCCAACCAGTCCCATTGAGATGAACCCGGTACCACAGTTGGAAATGCAGAGGTCCATCGCCTTCTGCCTCTCTCTCACTGCAAACTGCTCTTTGGAGCTGTTCCTATTTGGCCATCTTGGCGGAAGACCACCATGTATCTTTTAGTGTTGTAAAATCATGACATCGGAGTCCCAGATTCTGAAATAAGCATCATCTAATTTGGAGAACACTTGTGCTGCTGGTACAGTTGCCCTGGGGACTTTCACTGGGGCCTGCAGGCTACTCCCCAGCTGGGGTGTGGCCAGAGCCATACTCAGCACTTACTGATCCTCAAAGAGCAGCTGTTGGTTGGCCTTACTAGTTTTCAGTAAAGTAAGTAGCTGAGTCCATCACATCTAGCAAGGAGATATGGTACTTCTCTGTTTCTTTCAAACTGCTAGATGAGTGTTATTTTTACCTTTTAATTTATTTTCCCTTTTGAGGAAGAAGAGGTTAACTACATTTCATGGCCATTCTGGAAGACATATTTGAAAAAAATCCAAAGGCTAGTTATTAGCAGCCAGTGGTTCTGACATCAAAGAAGGTAGAATTCTGAAAATCCCAGGTTTCCTTATTCCCCTCCAGCACTAGTTTTCCCCTATTACAACCTAATTTCATTGCAGCCAATATACAATAAAGGATTTCATAATAAAATTTTACTACCCCACGAAAATGGACTAGAAAATAATTTGTTGTATGGAATATGTGTATTAGAAAATACAACATAGAAAACAAGAAAACAGCAGGTTCATTGACTATGACATCTTAATACTGTCATATAAGTACTGTTTTCCTATAATATCAAGCATTTAAAATGTTACAAACCTACTTTTTGTTAAGCACAAAGTCTTTCTAAAACTGGCTGTTTGTAAACAAAATATAGATATTTTAAACATAAGATTTGCATAATTCCAACAAATAGGCATATCTATGTCTGTAGACTAAAAACAAAAAAAATGCAATAAGTTAAACTATGATGTATCACGTAGAACTGAAATCACACTTGGAAAAATGCAAACCAGAAAGACATCTTTTGGTACAGCACAACATGTTGTCAACCAAAGGGAAAATGCCACAAAATGAAATTATGCATGAAATCATGAATAAATAAGGCACGTTGGCAAAACTGAAAAAAAAAAAAAAAAAGTCTTAAAAGGCAACCTCTCACTGAATCTAACACAAAACCGGCCAGCGTTATAGTTTGCTTTATTAACAGCAGACTGCCACTACTGGTCCTGTGTAATTGCCAAAAGCATAACAAAATGTGTTTTACTATTTGGAGACATGAAGACAATTAAAAACAGCATATTAACATAAGAAATCAACACAAAACCAATTTTATAAAAACAAACGAATTTGCAGTATGACAGAACTAAAAGCATAGACCGATGATAAATGTACACTTAAGAAAAACAGAGCACGCATTAAGGTAAGCAAACAACAAAGACTATGGAGTGATACAAATCAAAACAGAAATATCAAGTGTTTTTGAAATCAATTTGCTATCAATATGTTATTGATAGGTTTGTATTTATTACAGAAGCAAATAATGTTTCTACAAATCAACACTACAAATATTATTACCTCGGTTCCCATATTTTGAGATATATATAAAATACAGACAACATCTAAATTAATTTCTATATGAAAACCTTGCATAAGCATTCATATGAAAGTTTAGGCAGTAAGTGCTTATTGAGTTCTGATTATCCGTCAGCATCATTTTAGATACTATTAGGTTGGGAAAGCGGAAAGGGGAGGATTAGAAAAGAAAGCAGAGTTATTTTTGATGAATTCCAAGTGCCCATTACACTAAAACCTCAAATATATGGAACAGATACATGATGTAAAATAAAAAAGTAAATAAATTAGGAGTATGTCAGTAAGTGCAAGAGGAATTTTTAAAACTAAAGATCTTATGGAATGAAATAGCCAAATAAATGAGATGGCAAAGGAACTGAGGCTTGTAGAATGAAGGTGATGTAATATGACTAAGTGGAAGGGAGTAATAGAGCATTATCATTACAAAGAATATTATATTACAAGGGTAGTGGCAGTGAGGTGACATGTTTCTACTGACATGACTCCAACTGCCTGTGAGACCACTCTACTTGTACGATCTACCATCATCTTTAATTAGCATGTAGAATATTGAATCCTTCTCTCTTTTAATATTATTTTCTGCCATCAGAACCACTGTTTAACTCAATTATATAGTCTTAAACTCACAAATTTGTTCACTTTTACATTCATGTATTGATAAATTCACATACTCACCGACTAGATATCAATATAAATACTATACTCGGTTGAACAGTGTCATCCCCAAATCCATGTTCATTCAGAATCACAGATATAACCTTATTTGAAAACAGGATCTTTGCAGATATAATCGGTTAAACTTAGATGAGTTCATATTAGATTAGGGTAGGCTCCAAATTCAAGTCCTTATAAGAAGAGGAAATTGCTGACACATAGAGGGAAGAAAGCCGTTTGACAGTGGAGGCAGACATTGAAGCAATGCAGCTGCACGCCAAGAAACACCAGGAATCCTAGGCATGAAAGCCTTTCCCCCTGGAACCCTCAGAGGGTGCATGACCTGTCTTACATCCTGATTTTAGATTTCTGTATTTCAGAACTTTGAAAGAATAAATGTCTGTTGTTTTACACCATCTAGTTTGCAATAATTTCTTACTGCAACCTCAGGCAACTAATACAGAAACGGGTATATAGATAGTGTTTAGTCTGTGCCAGCCACTGAGATCATAAAAATGTGTAAATCTGAGGTCATGTCCTTCCATAGCAGAGAGTCTAGTGTAGGGAAACTGGGAATCACTTTTCAGTGCTTCTGTTGGGACAGACAGTTGCAATAGCACTTGAACTTTTGAACACATTACTGTTGACTGTGCCAGACTTCGAGGTTTAGCTGTCTTCTCAAAGTGAGAAGTTTCTGTAGCTGGCCACATAGGCAGCTAAGTAGACCAAAGCCTGATGGAGATACCTGTATAGTTGTTTCCCCCCGCCCCATAGGAGGGGAACTGGCTTGTTTACTGCTTGTTATGCTTGTTGCTTGCTCAAAAAGTATTGTACTCTTGGCCCCCAGTATCTCAGCTGTAATGAAAACCCATCACATGTAAACAATCCATCTGGACCACTTATATAACCCCTGTGAGAAATGGAGGAAAAAGGGAACTGGAGCAAACATTCTAATGCTTATACTACTTGCTTTGTCAACAGTAATAATGACCTTAGTCTCTGACTCAGGAGTCTGTGTCTTCTGCTAACATATATGAAAAGTAATAGGTGAAAATATTAGCTTGTATTTATGGTAAAATCTCAGAATTCCGAACAGTTGTTGAGACTTCCTTTCTATCCATTCAGGTTCTAAATTTTATTTTCTCATCATTTTCAATGTCCGCAAGTATTCAGTAAAATGTATATTAAGTTATACTTGGTATGACTTGTATTTAGATAGTACTTAATACCAGTTATACAAAGTAGCACTTAGTACCACATATACAAAGTAGTACTTAATAGTACTCAAAATGCTGCCATAACTACTAATTAGAATACTGATTTTTTTCCTAAATTTTTTCCTAAATAACCATATTATTCAGCCAAAAGGAAAAACTGTATAGACTTTCCCTTGCAAAATTTACAGTGAATTTATTCAAAGTCCATACTGTTAGATTTTGCAAATTGCCGAAATTTGTATTTTACTGTCCATTGATAAGCGCTCTCTTGTAATTGTTAACTAAATATGCTCACATTCATGATTTCATTTAAATGATTTCCCCTATTTAGATAGTTGCATCAAACTTTGCCTAAGTTCTTCCCTTATTTTATAGACAAATTGTATAGAGATTCTGTGAATTGTCTTCAGTTACTACTCCTTGGTGATTCTGAAGTCATTTAAAATACCTTTATACTTACATATGGCATATGCCCTTACGCTATGCTTTGAATTTATTTCCTAATTTATATATGGTGGAAACTTGATCCTCAATGCAACAGTGTTGCAAGATGAGATGATTAGACCACAGGGCTCTGCCCTTGTAAACAGATTAATATAGTCATCACAGGAGTGGGTTGGTCACTGAGAAAGCGGATTTGTTTTGAAAGTGGGTTTGTCCCTCTAGTGCTGTCTTGCCTTCGATGAGTGCTCTGTCACCCTCTTGCATTCTACTACAGAATGACATAGCAAGGAGGCCCTCACCAGACGGTGGTACCTTCATATTTGACTTTATGGCCTCCAGTGAGAAATCAATTTCTCTCATTTACAAATTACCGAACCAGTGGAATTCTGCTAAGAGCAGCATAAAACAGACTAAGGCACCTTATATCCCTAAATGATCCTATGCTTTTGAGAACTGATGGGAATAACTTATGTTTTTATTTTTAGAGTCCACTAAAATGTACAACACATAGAAACTGCTTAATAAATATTTAGTAACAATAAAAATAACAATAGTTATTAAACTGTTGGAATTTGAAAAATTTTAAAAACCTGATGGAATTTAAAACAATCATTTCAAGTTAAACAGTTTACAACTATTTTAGAAAACTTATTTATTTATATTATGTATTTAATAAATAGTTTTGAACACAAAAAATTATATATAACACTGTGGGTATAAAAACATTTGAAATAATTTCAAAGCTTATCAGAAGGGGCAGAGATGTGCAAACTGATATAAAAAGAACAAGGAAAGGAGAAGTGTGGTTGTCCCATGCAAGGAGTGCACGTTTTTATAAACAACTCTGCACCATTTATGGAAGTAAAAATCGTGTTTATATTTAACATTTTAAAATCTTCACAGATACGAATCAACCTCTGGACATTATGAGAAAATATATTCCACAGAGTGTCATGAAGGTGACTAAGAAAATTAATTAGATCAGCATTTGCAATGTACCATGAGTCAGAGAATCAAGAAAATTAAAGCAGGATAGGACCTTGGAGATCACCTTGTCCAACACCTTCATTTGGTAGATGAGGAAATTGAAACCAGATTGACAAGGATAATTTCCCAAGGTCACACAGATAATTAGTAACAGAACAAGGCCTCAAACGTAAGTATTCAAATGCCTAACTAGGGTCCTTTCAACTAAATAAAGGTTGTGCTGTTTTAAAGCATTAAAAAAATAAAACAGAATGAAGAGTTCTGACATGAAGTACATTCTAAAGAGGTAATAGTGAGCATGTTTATATATGCCTATATTTGTGGCAAAAAAATGCATATGCATATTAAAAGTATATATATATATATACACACATACATAATATATATACTCATATATATTTTGAATAAAATGTGTAGCTATGCACATATATCTTTAATCTCTTTTACAGTGCTTTAAAACATACCTTTTTTTCTCCTTGAAGAATACGTTGTACATTTTATTTCAACAATTATTAACATGCAATCTTTTTTTGATAATGATGAAGAAATAAGCAGTGAGATTGAAATAGCTATTCAGAATATGAAATTGATTTTCTGCATGGTTCATTTGCTTATCTTAAAGAATTTTCTACATTTCCAGAAATGAATCTAACACTTGAAAATTAAAATTACAATGAGAGGGTATGGTGGAGACTATAACTTGTGTGTTAATAGTCATCTTCCTTTTTTTGCATAGCAAGAAACTTTTTAGCTGAGTACATACATGGCCAGTCAAAGGCCATATTTTCCAAATGTTTTTGGACCTATAGTGATAGAAGAATAAGTTCTGCTCTCTGGATTGTAATTGATATATTACCCTTTTAAGGCCTGCCTACATAGGGAAAAGTAGGCTCTCTCTTGTTCACTTCTCCGTCACTGCTGCTAGAATGCAGTCACTGAAGTGACTGCCGTCACCACACAGGCAACAGCTAAAAGGAAACTGCCCCTCGAACACTGTGAAGCTGCCATACCAGCCACAAAAAAACCTTCCTAATCACATAAGTGAGAAAAATACTCCTACTTTGTGTAGGATATTGTTTGAGTCTCTGTCTTCAGAGCACCTCAAAATGTACCCCAATTTAACTGGAATTGATTTGACTGGGGAGCGTAGATGTTTTCATTCATTGATAATTATATGTGCAAAACCTTTAAATATTGGAATAAAACAATGGATGTTGGCCTGACAAAATGCTGACAGAAATTCTTCTAACCTAAGAACAATTTAAAAAATAAATCTAACAGTTCATTTCATAGGAACATTGATCTTTCTAAATAAATAATTGTATTAAATTGTACTGCTGCACTTTCTTTACGTTACCTTGAATTTGCAGAACTACCTGCAATACTGCAGAGAACTGCATTCCACATTCCCACTCCACCTCCACCATGGTCTGCTTTGCCTGCCTCTCCCCTGTTCTTCTGAATATTCCAGAGGTGTATTCTGTTAAAATACTCCCCTGTCATAGGACTTACTGCCTGTTATTATAATTATGTATTTACTTATTTTTATTGTCCATTGAAGCAGGTCACCTCAGTATTAGCACTTTCAATTCCCAGTTCACTGACGATTCTCAGTGTCTTTGCATTTGATATTTATTTCCTTTCATCAGATCTACATTGACCAGCTGGCCACATCTATCATTGTCTTTGTTCAAATTTTACCTCTTTAGAGAAATTTCTCTGAATAAAATGGCATCCTCTGCCCCAATCATTATCACATTAACCTGTTTATTTCCTTTGTAGATTTTAATATCAGAAATTATCTGATGCATATATTTGTTGATTGTTTATTGTCTGTTTTCTCCTTGTAGTCTTTTTGAATGTACATTACATAAGAGAAAGAGTACTGGGATTCTTCAAATTTAAACAGGTAGATATAGTTTAGAAGGTAGATACAGTTTCTACCTTCATTGGATTTATAGGGCAGTGAAGAAAACAAACATTTAACAAATGATTAGTTAGGTAAGCATTGAAAGTGTAACGTGGTTCTTGTACAAATGAAATATTTAACTTGATCACAAACAGTATTCATTTATCTCATAAGTGAATGGATCACAAACTTACTGCGTCTCAACAATGTACATAATATGGAATCAAATTGTAAATGCAGAAAAATTACTAATGCAGAATTATGAGTCTTTTCTAATAAACTATAATTTAAATTGATATATTTAATATCTTTATCTGAATTTATTATTTCTAAACTAAGGGGTGATTATATATTTGAACAGGTATTCCAAATTTTTCCTTCAAACTATAGAATAACATATTTTGTATTCATCTGCCTTAGAGATACCTAATAAAAATGCATGTGGTTAATAATGTAATTTGAAATATTAAAGTATTTTAAAGTATTTGCAGTTATTCATTCATATAAAATACAACATATTGGGCTATTTAAAACATTTTGTGGCCAGGCACAGTGGCTCAAGCCTGTAATCCCAGCACTTTGGGAGGCCGAGGCGGGTGGATCACGAGGTCAAGAGATCGAGACCATCCTGGTCAACATGGTGAAACCCCGTCTCTACTAAAAATACAAAAAATTAGCTGGGCATGGTGGCTCGTGCCTGTAATCCCAGCTACTCAGGAGGCTGAGGCAGGAGAATTGCCTGAACCCAGGAGGTGGAGGTTGCGGTGAGCCGAGATCGCACCATTGCACTCAAGCCTGGGTAACAAGAGCGAAACTCCGTCTCAAAAAAAACAAACAAACACATTTTGCAAAAGATTAGTTGTTTTTCAAGGTATTTAATCAAATGTCAGTTCTACCAACATATAATTAGTTTTCAACCTGTCTTTTTGTTCTTTTTACAGTTCTGAACACGTATACTTTCTAAAAGTTACATGAGTTTTTGTTTCACCAACAATTATTTATTTGAATAAGTGAGTACTATAGCATAGCTAAGCTGACACATAAAACTATCCATCACTGTGGCCAAGTACATTTTCTTACCAATGAAATAAGAATAAAAGTAATGTTGTCACTTCTGGAAGAATGGAAGAAACACTTAGTAAGGATTCCATAATTCAGTTTGTTTCCTGACTTAGCAAATATAGGTGCATATAGAAAACTGGACCACCTATCAGCCTGGGTATCTGAGGGACGATAAGAAACTGAGTCCCTTCTACTCTTTTTTTGGACTTGGAGAGAGAATGAAAGATGAACTTTCGTTGTGTTACATCACTGAAAACCTAGGATTTATATGTGATAGCAATGTAATCTTGTTCATTATTTCAGCTTGAGGGTTCCAGGGTCAATAGAGTAGGGAATGAAAAGCCAAAGAGTGATTCACTGAGTAAAATTTTTTGGTCTGGAAGTAACATCTACGCTGCTTTCAATCCATTGGCTGTAACGAGTATCATGGCTCCATCTAAATACAATGGAGCAGGGAAAATTAGGGAGGAGGATGCATAGAAACTCAGTAGTCAGTCCACATTTCTATATAGTTACTAATAATCATGTGAATTGCATACATTAATTATTTGAACTTTGTTTTTCTTCCTCTAGATAAATGGAGAAATAAATAACCACTTTATGTGGCTGTGGTAGGGTTTAGATTCTATGATACATGTGCAAGATTATTATATAGTAAGCCCCCAGAGATACTTTCCCAGACTTTAAAATGACCTTTAATTGCATTATTTTGTAATTAAATATCTTCATCTGTTTGTCATATAAATATCACATAACTACAATATAACTGACAATTCAATTTTATCATTCACAAACTAATTTTGCTAGCTTCTCAGTGATATATTGATTTACAATTGATGTATGTCTACATCTAATGGACATGAGTTGGCTGATGAATAAGGTTATTGTTGTCCACTGATTTCATAGAACTTAAATCTCAACCTGGTATAGAATTTAATTTCTTAGAAGTCTGCCCAATAGCTGATAAAAATGGTAGAATGTGATAGTATTCCACACTCAATACATATTATTTATTCATAAGTTATGCTTCCAGGATTAACTGCTACTTGATATTTGCTTTGATTTATCAGTTTAACACATAAAAGATGGATTGTCTTTATGTATGCCTGAAGAAGCAGAGAATCAAGAGAAAGATTAAATCAGGCAAACTCATTTCTGACATATGTGATGAAAAGGGATATTGGATATAACATATCTTAAATATAGCTACTCTGAAGATCTTTCCTGACTCAATTTATTTATCAAAGCTTGACTTACACTAGATCAAACCAGATATTCATATTAATACCAGTTCTGCAGTAGAACATGTGAAATAATTTTAAAATCTTATAGGTATGTCTGATTATTATCTCATAATAATAAATACTTGAAAGTTCTGATTTGATTTGCCAAGTCTACCATGTTTATACAGAGCAGTCAGAATAAAATATTCACTGTGTTTTAATTTATACATATATCCTTTTCCAAAGTGTAAATAAATAAATTTGATTTTATCTGATAATCTCATTTACACAAAACCACTCAATTATTCCTTCTAAGAAAGGATCAAGATTAGGGACATCAGAGTGAGAAATTTAATAAACAAATCTTATTTTTCAATTCATTTTCTTCTTACTGTTAGTTTCCTCTATGTAAACCAATTGCAAAATGTATTCAGCTCAGCCAGTAATTTTAAAGAAACAGAGCTATCTTTTAAAAGTGAAACGATAGTAATTTTATTGTCTACTAGATGAAGAGACATATTTTTGGTCATCTACATGCAAATAAGCACTGAATTATAATTTCAGTTTGTAGTGTTATATTATTTACCAGTTCTGGGGATACTTGTAATTCATGCAACAGATAATTACAGCATTATGTTCTTTTAAATACCATTAGAAAAGAACAGGTGCAGTTTTTGAACGCTAAGGACAATAAGCCAATCTGTGTTTAGAGCAGCACGCTTAGTGTGAAGAATGAGAACACTATTGACGTGATGAGGACTTTTAAACTGTAGATGATGTTAGCAAACAAAAGATTGTTTTTAGCTGCCTTGTTAGCAGTCTTTCTTATTTTTTCAGCAATTTCTCCCAAAAGTCACAGACAATTTCTAGAGAAATGTGTATATTAATTCTACATACTGTAATGATTAACACAGAATGTTATTTGCATGTTATACTTCTAAAATCAAGATAGAATAAGAGCATAATAATGATGATAAGCATAGGAATAGACAGCCATTTCTCATTTTACAAGAACATGGTGGCCAAAAAATTCATTCTTCAGATAAGTATCCTGTAAGATTTAAATATCTACTCTGGACTCATGAATTTATTTTTTGAGTTTCTGAATACAAATCTCAATAGATTCGTGCTTACAAATGAACAGTTTGCCAGTTCAGGCAAAATCATTTAGCAGAACCGTATATATTCAGGAAAAAATTCCAGCATCGTATCCAGATATTAACTTGGCTACTACAAGAAATATTTCTGTCTGACTTTTGATGTGTTTCTTATCTCTCTAGTTTGGAAGTTTTTATGAGCAAATAAGAGATCTGACTCAAATCTTTGAGCTGTTTCACTATATGCATGCATTTAAAAAATTATTATTAACAAACAAAAACTCTTCTTTTTCTTGTGACCTGTCTTCATGCTGCCCTTTGAGAAATCAGGAGTCCACATCTGGCCCAAACTCTTGATGCTGTTTCTCATTTGTTTTACTCAGTTTAAGTCTTGTATCAAAACATTTTTTTACTTACTCTTGTAATTAATCAACTAGATTTTGTGTCTTTAAAACTTTTTCACTGATTTCACTAACCCTAAGCATTATTTTAATCATCTCGAAAGTAGAAAAATTTGCTAACTATGAAGGTCCTGGGCAGAGCAAGGAAGAGAGTCCTCTGCCTCCTATCCACCACACCTTCCCTCATCCCAATGTTAGCTGAGCACTTTTCATATTCTAGATCCTGTTCTAAAAGCACCACGTGCATTATCTTACCTAATGTTCTAAACAACTGTAAGTATTGGCAGGACATTTTGAAGTTATCACTAAGAAGTTAGTGTGCAGCCAGGGATTGTGTTTCTCAGTCGGCTTTGCATCCAGGTATGGCCATGTGACAAGTTCTTGACAATACAGTGAGGACGAATGGCAGAGATAACCACTGGTTAGGGCCCTCAAAAAACAGGTGGTGCTTTCCCACATCCTCCTGCCCCTTTTTCTGACCAGATACTAATGTACCAGGCAACCTTGGAAGCCACTCATCAAAAATGCAAAGCCACCATACATCGGGATTCCTGAATGATTATCTGGAGCAAAAATACAAGTTTTCATACCAATATAATCCTGACCTCTATGCCCTATCACCTTGGGTTCTTTTAATGAGAAAAAGCGAATCCCTGTTGTTTTTGTTCATTGCTCATTAAGAGTCTATTTGTTCTATCAGCTTGCCCTAACTGTTACAGATAGACATTAAAATCCTCACTTACAGATGAAGAAACTAGGACCAAGAGAGGTTGGGGTATCTAACAGCAAAAGGTGTGTGTGTAGGGGGGAAGCTAACTCCAAAATCATGCTACGAAAAGCTGTGTACAAAGATCTGACTCAAAGTAAAGTGGATACAGGATGTTTTGACAGCAGTCTTCACTGAATGGATATCCATGAGATAAGATGTTGAGATTAACTAATAATGTGTAATTTTCAGGAACCTGATACAGTAATAACAACAATAACCATTATAATAACTACTGCAGCTATCCTAACATGACCATAATATCTCTGTCAAAGTAGATACCAGGTTATAAACTTAGGTTTTTCTAAAGGCTTCTGAATCTCACATTCTCACACATTCATGCAGTATACAAGGTCTGTCTATTCTATTTCCTAAGTGTGTCTTGTATTTATGCCCTTCTTCTGGGACAATCTTTGTCATCTATTGCCTAATGTTCCCTGCCTCTAATTTCAACCTTTCTTAGCTATATTATATACTATCACCACAGTGAAATATTTCTCAAGTCATTCTGGCAGTATCATTCCCCTGCTTCAACAATTCAGCCCACAGTTAATTCATATTTTGGGCCTATCAAGCTCTATGGAGCTTGATCTTGCTCCTATTTACAATTCAGTTTTCATTTGCCCATCTTCCCCTTTGAATTTATGAGCGAGAAACTCTAAACTATGACAGATGCCGGGCATTATCAGATTTAATATTCTGTATTGGTCATTTGCAATGCCGACTTTGGAAGTACATGGATACGGTAGTACCTACAACACAGGGCTGTTAGGATGGCGAAGAAAACATATGTAAATTGTGCAGTGAAGGTTTAAACTGTCCTGGCTAATGTGTAGAAGCAAACGATTTGACTGAAATGAAAGCTTGCCAATTGTTTGTGATCTAAATATCAATTTGTAATATTCCTTAATATAAAATTTATGAAATACTCAGGACCTATATATGAAGTTTCCAATGGCCTATAATTATAGATCCCTGAACACATCTGCAATATTCATGATTCTGTACATTTGCATGTCATGTTCTTCTGCTTATAGCCTCCTATAGTTGGGTAATTTATCTTGGAACTACCTAATCAATCATTATTGAAATCTTAGCTAACATAACTTCACTGTGAAAATATTATTCCCAGACAGATTCGGGTTAATTTCACTTATGTTAACAGTGCCCTCATGTTATGGCATTACAATTTTTGTACTGTATTGTATTATATCATGTGGGACTTTGTTACCTTAGATATTTGTATTATATTGGGTTGTAGTAAAACTTGTTTCAACATATCTTTATCAAATTGCATTTTTAGCTTTGTATCATTTTGTTATACAATTGTAAGTTTCTTCATAGCATAAAATTTAACTATTCATCTTATTCTTCACATTATTTAGAAAAGTGTTTAGCACAAGGTTGACATTTAATGTTTACAGAATCAAACACATAGCATAATAAATGTGCATTTATTCAGAGCTTACACAATATTGTATTCTATTATAGCCTCAGGATTTGGTGGTGAATTTAAAATATGTTCACAAGTTCTTTGAAACTTCTCCCATCAAGAAGTGGGGCTTAATTACCCTTTCCTTGAGTGTGGAAAAGATTTGCATCTAACAGACAGAAAATGATGAAAGTGACTAACTTCTGAGAATAAGTCATTTGTTTTCCTTCTCACTCTACCTTTTGGATCACTAGCTTTGAAGGAAGCCAGCTAACACATCACAAGGACACTCAAAAAGCACTTTAACAAGTCCACCTGTCAAGGATCTGACAACTCCTGCCAATAGTCATGCTAGGGAGCCATCTTGGAAGCAGCTATCTCCCAGGCCAAGTGAAGCCCTCAGATGACTGCAGCCTGGCAGGTAGCTGGACTGCAGCTTTATGAAAGATTCTGAGTAAGAACATTTAAATAAGCTACTCCCAAAATCCTAACCTCCATAAACTATGAGATAATAGTTTGTTGTTTTAATTTTCTGAGTTTTAGAGAAATCTGTTTTGCAGCCATAGATAACTAACAATTTATAGATTATAGTGAGGCTATCCATGTATTCTCTAAGAACTTGTAATACATTACATATATGGTTAATTCTTACTTATCCATAGGATGAAATTAGAATGTAAAATGGTTTATTATACAGTACTAAATGATTAGTTCAACAAGTGTTTACTAAGCATCTACTGTTTTGCTGAAAATAAGCGTATGCATTATTACTGAGGAGTTTTACTTTTGACCTTATGTTACAGAAGAATCCCCACAAATTAGAGGTGGGACAGGCAGCAGCATATTTACTGTGGCATAGTGTAGAGTGGTAGGTGTTAACAGATAGTTTGGAATCACATCATGAGGGAATGGATTAAAAAAGTCCGATGGATGAAAAGTATATTGGATGCAGGCTAAAAATATGTATTGTACAACAATGAAACAGCAAACAATACAGGCAAAGAAGAATGAATATATCTGAAAAACATGGTTGATGTAAAACTGTAACAAACACAATGTATAGTACAATTAATATACAGATTAAATATATGTACTTATGTATTACAACAGCACATCTACGTTTAAGAACATACATCAAGCCCTATACGGTGAGTGTGTCTTTTGGGGAAGTGATCAGAAGTCAGGATACGGGATGTAAAAAGGCAAAATACATATATTCATAAAATAAGGCAGGGTCCTGGCCTAGAAAGAAAATGGTAACTATGAAATATAACTTATATCTCTGTAATTAGGTTTCAAAAAAGTCAAACCAGACACATAGCAAAACAAAAACCCCAAAAGCCACTTTCTACGTTCCTTGTATTGGGGATTTAAAATACAATACCAAAGAAAAGAAACAGTCCCATTGGGACTTCCATTCTTAATACATGAGTGAAACAATAAATAAACAGGAAAATATTAAGAAAGCGTAAGTGCTGCGAAACAACCAAAGGTATGACGTGATAGAACATAATGCATGAGGATTACAGTGCTTAGGGAGCCTTGGGCAGGCCTCTCTGTGGAGGCGATATTTCAACTGAAAGCCAAATGATTAGAAATGGCTCTCTGTGCAAAGATGGGCAAAGGATACGCGTTCCAGGTAGAGTGCAGATACCTCAGCTTGGCATGAAAGGGATAACGAAGATCAGCATGGCTGTAACATCGTGAGCTCATCGAGAGTGATAATGCAGAATTATGTTAATCATAAGAAACAGATTTAGATTTTAGCATTAGTGTAAAGAAAATCAGGGCAGAAAAAAGTATGTTTTACCAAATAAACATCAGGACTGTGGTGTGGAGAATGAATACACAGGAAGTGCAGGAGTGGAATGACATAGACTAGTTATGATGTTCTAGCTACAATTATACTTTTAGTAAGATGTATAATTATTCTGGGCAGTGATGGAAACAGCAGGGTTGAAAGATTCTAGAAGCGTGTCCAGAGACAGGCAGGAGTCATACAAACCAAGTGGGTTAGATTAGGGACTTAAGTTTTATTCCAGAGCAAATGGGTAAAAATAAAATTACATGATCTGATTTATAAAATGATAACCTACATTTTAACCCATGCTTTTGGGAAGGATATTTAATTTGCATAATGCTCAAAAATTAAATATATGAGTAATAATAAAGTGTCAACATTTGGTGTCATGGATCCTACAGAGCTGAAAACATGAGCCTTTAGGACAAGGCGACAAACCCCCAGAGAAGGCTGGGAAAAGTCAGATGACAGATGTGTCTCAGCTCCCCCTTACTACAGGCTTAGTGACAAGTGTAGTGACCCGCTGAAGTCCACATGTTATTTAAGGATGATTTGGCATCTAGAATAGTAAATGTATATACATCGATTAGCATCAGAAATGTCTGCCAATGACTGTCTTGATAAGACTCTGACCTTTCTTAAAGATAATCTTTCCAAGAAACCTAGATGAATTCTCTTGGTTGAATCTCCACAAATCATTACTGCATTTGTGATAACAAATGCATATGGGAATTAATCCTTTCAAGCCTGCTGTTAAAAACACTCAATAAAAATTAAGAATCGGTAATGCTGCCATTAAAGAATTTTTAAATGATAGGTTTTTAATGGTGATCATTTTGTTAAAAGCTCTTTTATGGAAATGCTTCTGGGAATAGTCCTTGTTTCAGTTATGCTTGATGCTTTTCTTCCATTTGTTAATAGAATTGGGGGTTCAGAGGGTTGGTACCCTTCTTTTCCAAAGCATTTAGAAATGTTATAATTTTTAACACAGTGGTAGTGTTTAATTGTGGTGGTATGTATACAAAGGGGCAACAGAAACCACTTTTGGAAATTAAAGTAATATTGTAGAAGTAGCAAGAAATCTTAATTGTGAACATTTCGTGTTCCATGGAAATAACAGTAACCATGTCAATGACAAATATATTTGCTTTTAATAAAATTACCAATGATACTTGCATATAACTCTTTGATTTCTGGGCATAGCCCCAGGCTAAACTGGAGCATCATATATTTATCTCAAATCATGATTTTGTAAAGGGGTGGATTATAAGTTATCAATTGCTGAATAATTATTTCTGTATTAGTTGATATTCTTCATATTATCTGAATATTGCAGGCTGTCTACAATATATGCAAAAAGGCAGAATATGATACAGGATACATCATTATGTTCTATTTTATTAAAATGTCTGGATATTTCTCTAACTCTCATCTCTATACTAAGATATAAATATGTAAAATAATGCACATATTACTATCTTAGCTAACTTCTTGTGGAACAAATTATCTTACTGCGAAATGCACTGAAAATTAAGTCTAGAAATAGTAAGAGGATTATGACTAAGGTGTGTGAGTGCATGTGCAGCAAACATCTTCTATTCGCCCCACAAGAGGTGCATGCCCTGGTTTCTTATATTGTTAAAGATGAAAAAACATTCCAAGAGAGAAATTCTGATATAGTGCAATCATATTAAGATAGTATTCGTATTCTAAATCTCAAGAATATAATATATTGCTAGTAGTTTTTGAAATTTTTCTTTATATTTTGTTTAAAAAAGAAAATTAATACATCTGACTTTTAATACATCTGAGTTTTAAAATTTTAATTCATCTAGGAAAAAAAAGTTTCAATATATCTGAGTTTTTAAAAAGTTGACTTAATTAGCAATGCACGTAAACATCGAACACACATTGTTTAAAAAATCACTGTCTAGACACCTAGCCGCCTCTGCCAGCGCAGCTGAACTCAGCGGCCACATGGATTCCTTCTTTTCTATTCCCATTAGCGACGCGCTAATTGCAGTTTTTCTCTAATGCTTACATATTCCAGTCTACCGCTCACCTTCTTCCCTGCCTTTACTCTTTGAATAATCTCATTTGTCCAAAAAAAATTTTTTTTTTTTGAGACAGAGTCTCACTCTGTCACCAGGCACTAGGCTGGAAAGCAGTGGGGCAATCTTGGCTCACTGCAACTTCCACCTCCTGGGTTCAAGCAATTCTCCTGCCTCAGCCTCCCAAGTAGCTGGGATTACAGGCATACACCACCATGCCCAGCTAATTTTCGCAAACTTTTAACCTACAATAATACTTCGGTTATGATTTTCTTCATTGAAATTTAAATTACCATGAGCTTACAATTTTAACATATGCAAACATTTTTCTTTTTTCCATCCTCTAATTCATTTTCTTATATATATAAAATTTTTTATATAGTCTGCAAAATTCTTATAATTTGAGGGAGTCATTATTCTTACCTTAATTTTCACTCATGAATAAATATTAAAAGAGACTTGTCCAAAATACTAGTAGGAAGCAAAGGTAAACCTAGAAGAGCATGAGAAGTGTGAATGGGATAATCATGGCCACCAATTATTGATGAACACTTGCTACCTATCAGCATTTATTCAACACTTGAAATTCAAGCAGTCATTGATTTAAACTGACCCGAAATAAATTAAATATATATTTATATAAAATGCTTATTTAAAAGCTGGGGTATAGTAATTAATCAAATTGATTTAAGTCCTCACACTATCTGGATGAGTAGGTATTACTTCTCCCCAGTTTGTAGATAAACTAAGGTATAGTGTAGCTATGTGTCTTGTTCACTATTAGACAATAAATAATGAAAGAACCATGATTTGAACATGACTCTTTCTGAATAAAACCTTCTGTTATTAATCTCTTGAGTCCATTGAAAGAGGCTTGGGAAAAAAGACAGAAGTAAAACTTTGAAGGCCCAAGGCCATATGATTTTTTCTTTGTGAGCTATGAAAAATTATAGATAAAAGAGAGTAATATAGATGCCATTTTATCCAGTTTTTATTTTTTAGAAAAAAAAAATACTCCAATTGCCATAGAAAGGAAAAACTGAAGAGATCTGAGACTGCAGGTAGGGAGACACATCCCAACTAGACATACGAATATTCTCCAAGGTAAAGATTCCGGACTTGGAACTGAAAACGAAAGGCCTTAAAGTGTGCATAGCATCAGAAGGGGAGGAGAAACAAGTACAATACGAGGACTGTCTGGAACGATAATGGTGTGATTACGGAAGTGGCACATGGAGCGGATGTGAGGTCACAGAAACTGAAAAGAGAGAATTTGAAAAAAGAACAAAAGCTAGTACAGTTTTTAAGTATTTCCAGGTTGACAAGAAGTTATAAGCCATTCGATCTGGCGGTTAGCTGGTGATTATTTTAAGACTGACGGAAGAAGAGAGCAATCATGGAGCAAAAGCCACACTTCAGTGTCTTAAAGACTCAATGATATTAGATAAGTAAGAAAGAGGAAACTAAAAGAGAATAAAAGAAGTGCATATTTATTATGTTCATTAAATATAAATTATGTTAGATACGTTATAAATGCTGATTCTCATAACCATGACAACCGTCTGACCTTCCATTCTACAAATGATGCAACCTGACTTTACAGAAATTATAAAAACAGTTTCTAACTTTATTATTATTATTATTATTACTGTTGTTTGTTAGTTTTTGAGATGGAATTTCGCTCTTATTGCCCAGGCAGGAGTGCAGTGGCGCAATCTCGACCTCCACCTTCCTGGTTCGAGTGAGTCTCCTACCTCAGCCTCCTGACTAGCTGGGATTATAGAGGTGCGCCACCATGCCTGGCTAATTTTGTATTTTTGTAGAGACAACGTTTCTTCATGTTGGTCAGGCTTGTCTTAAACTCCCAACCTCAGGTGATCTGCCTGCCTAGGCCTCCCAAAGTGCTGGGATTATAGGCATGAGCCACTGCACCAGGCCAAGACTTCCTAGTTTTTTGAATGGTAGATCCCTACCAACCTAAAAATTATATTTACTGGTATTATGAGACTCTTTATTTCAATGGAGACAGCTAAACATGAGTTATACATGATTTGAGGTGGAGAAGTTATTGCATAAGTTAAAAACCAAAGCCTTAAATTATTCACTTCTTCCAGGTATGAAGCAAGAGATATCAGAAAGCAGGCATGAGTCAAAAATTGACTTGGTAGCTCATTCCAGACAAGAGAATTGTAGGAAACCACAAAGAGCTCAGGTGTTACTCTTGTGCTTTACCCTCTGTTTTGAGCCTTGGTATAGGTAGCATTTGTGGTGAGCAGGGATCAGGGGAGAGAAATAACTGCATCCTGTTAAACTTGGGGATCAGGGCAAAAGGGAGTCTGCAGACCACCTGCAGAGCTGCAAAAGTGAGGCTGGGTGTAGCTTTGCAGAGATACCAGGAACACAGAGATAGGTGGGCCTCAGAAAGGCTGGTAGAATGGCCAAGTCCTTCTTTGGGTCCAGACCATTTAAGGACAAAGGACCTCACTGACCTGAGTAAAAAGATGAGAAATACGCCGAGGGGCCTGTGTAGTTTCGTCTCCTTCACAGCCTGAGTCTCCATTATATACATCTCAATGGTGTCAGCAGAGATAGGCAAATAAAACTGCAGTTCCACAAGTGTGGGGCTTAGAAAATCTGTGCTGGGTTTAGAATCAACCCACGAGAGAAGGAGAGGAAAAACATGAGAGGGGATTTTATAACTGAATGCAGGGAAATTACAGACCAGAGCTCAACTTTAGATTAAAAAGGAATATAATTAAAATGGCTTAGATTACATTTCTGCATTAAGTAAAATAGATGAGTTACTGTCAGAAGATTCTATCACAGAAAGAAAAAAAAAAGATCAGCCAGGAGTGGTGGCTCATGCCTATAATTCCAGCACTTTGGAAGCCTGAGGCAGGTGGATTGCTTGAGCCTAGGTGTTTGAGACCAGCCTGGGCAACAGGGCGAAACCCTGTCTCTACTAAAAATACAAAAGTTAGTTGGGCGTGGTGGCACGCACCTGTAATCCCAGCTACCCCAGAGGCAAAGGTAGGAGAATTGCTTGAACCTGGGAAGCGGAGGTTGCAGTGAATCGAGATTGCACCACTGCACTCCAGCCTGAGCGACAGAGAGAGACTCCATCTCAAAAAAAAAGAAAGAAAGAAAAGGAAAGAAGAGAAAAAGAAAGAAAAAAGATCTTTGTCACCAGACATTTGAGAGTGTGACTTGCAAAACCATATTGACTATGAATTATTTTATTTATTTTTATGCGTAAAGGGCATTAGAAGGAAAGGTGGGTGGGGAAACTTTAAGGAAGTACTAAACATTTTCAAGTTACTGTAGGAAATGAGCAAAAACGTGAATATATTGCTGAGTGATACTTAGAGTTTAGTCAAGCCAAATTTGAGACTATAAAGCATATGACATAAAGCTACATAGTTAAGGTTTTCTCCAGGCAACATTTAGTGTTACCCTTCTCATGTTTACAGGCCCGATTTTATATTGATCATAAACATGTTTTAGATATTCATTATGTTAAGTCAAGTGGCTAACTCATGAGCAAATCACATCCTTGTCTCTGAGGTCTTGCTTTCCACTGGAAAAGGAAAACATAAGCAGATAAATATGATAAAAATATATTAAGAACCAATGGAGAAATACTGAATTCCAAAAGACAGTTTCTAACTTTGTTATAGAACGGGAGTTAAAAAAAGTTTTCAAGAAAGGAGATAACATTTCGACTGAGTTTTAAAAACATATAGAGGAAATAAGTTAACCATACTTTAGGAAAAGAACCAAAATGCTAAACTGCATTTATCTGAGTATTTTTATTTTGCTAAACATTACCATAAGCATTTCTCTACTTAAACTTTATTTCTACACTTTTCACTAATGTTCGAAACCATCTTGATTATTCTTTTAAATATACTTGTATTGTTAGTCTAAATACAAAGATTCTTACAAAGAAGATGCAAAATCTACACTTACATGTGATATATTATATGTTTATTAAATGACTTCATTTGCCATGAAAACATAATTTACCTGATATGTCTGTTTACTTAACCACACTGTATAAAAATGTGCCACACAGAATTATATTTATGCATATAAACCTACTATTAACTATTAATCTTATGGCAAGCCCAAAAGTCAACTTTATATTAATACAAACAGTTTAATTATATTTACTAAAACCATAAATTTTAGGATGAAAAATGCATTAAATTTGACATTGCTCAACATCAAAACAAACTTTTTATGAAACAAAATGTTAAAATTAAAGCTGTAGAATGTGTTTCCAAACTGAGTGAGATGAACTGTATTTCAAAACAGCACATAAACATTGAACTAGTCACATAATTCAAGGATACTAAAATTAGCATTCCATGGATTCATTCATCAGAAAGTATTGGTGGCCTCTTTACCCACATAGTGGAAAGCTATTCATGTCAGCAGCTTAAGACACTTAAGTTTGCCAAATTTAACAGGTGCTGCCTGCAGAGGATGATAGTCTGCCACTCCTCCCTCGCAAAAGACAAATCTCTATTCACAAGAGTGGGAAAACTTACAAACAGAGAGGCTATTTTTTAAAATCTTTGATGCTAATTCAAATAGAAACTTGACCAGTTGTATGTCCTCTTAATAACAGGTGCAGAATTATACACTGACTCTCTTATAAATACTCTTGAAAGAATCCCTTGGCTTTAGCATTTTAATGCCATGTTTCTTTAAATGAGGCCTGTTTTTCATAGGTTTTCTAATTTGAATGTTATACTCTTGCAAGCTGTACCTAATTTATTTTACTAATGAAAATATCAAATGCCAATTGATTGGTGTCTCGTGCAAATTTTGCCATTAAGCTAATAATATATTTTATAGATCTTTTTGGCTAGTAAAAACAGAGCTCCTTTTTTCCATCAATACTAACTTGCTGTGACTCTTAGTTATTCTTCCAGTAATGAAGACAATTTTGTGCCTGGCATTTAAATCCATATTCCTGATTGAGACTCCAATTTTGGAGATGTTTGTCTGCAGTATAGTGGAGAAGACATTGCACTAGACTGGGGCTCAGTTCTAGAATTAACACCACAATTTTCTAACTGTATAACCTTTAGAGTATCCCTTAATATTTTAATACTTATTATTATTTTTTTTTTATTTTGAGACATAGCTTTGCTCTGTAACCCAGGCTAGAGTGCAGTGGCGCGATCTCGGCTCACTGCAACCTCTGCCTCCTGGGTTCAAGTGATTCTCTTGCCTTAGCCTCCTGAGTAGCTGGGATTATAGGCACGTGCCACCAACCCGGCTAACTTTTTGTATTTTTAGTAGAGACAGGATTTCACCATGTTGATCAGGCTGGTCTTGAACTCTTGACCTCGTGATCCACCCGCTGTGGCCTACCAAAGTGCTGGGATCACAGGCCCTGAGGCCATGCGCCCAGCCTTAATCCTCGTTTTTTTTCCTTTATGTAAAATAGAATAATAAAGCCTGATTTGTACACCTCAAGTAGTTAATGTGAGGATCAAAGAAGACATTAGTTATCAAAAATATGAATAAAAGTTTTAAAAAAGCAAAAAGAAAATACGAAAAGAAAAAAACATAAAGACCCTTCTTCCAGAAGAAAATGTGGGAGAAAAATCTGTTCAATTTTGTGATTGACAAACATTTCTTTGGACTCAAAGTCTCTATTTTTAGGAGAAAATAATTGATAAATTAGACTTTATTAAAATTGAGAAAAACTTCTTTTCAAAGAACATCATTAAGAAAATGAATGGCAATCCAGATTCTGTTCAACCACATTCATGATTCAGAAAAAAGCTGCTTGCCTCAGAATATGTAAATCACTATTTTAACCTAATAATGGGAAAAAGAAGCAGCTCATAAAAGCGAGCAACATAATTGAAGAAACATTTTATAGAACCCGATATGTGAAAGTGAAGTATTGGATGCGAGATTGAAATAATCAACCAAGACAAAAATATGCCAAATTGCAGGGTCTTTATTGTTGGCGACCACGGAGGACTCATGTCTCTCCAACCCGTGGCCCCGAACTCAGGCGGAGCAGGGTATTTAAGCTGAAAAACCACATCCTGGATGCAGGGCAAGCAACTCTATAGAAGCTTAGCTTGGTAACTATCGATAAGCAAAGGCCAGACAGTTACTAATAAGAAACAGACAAGCAGCTTTACATGGTGTGCATTCTTTAGAGCAAGCTAGCAGTTTTGTTTACAG
The DNA here is from genome assembly GCF_049354715.1 of Callithrix jacchus. Lineage (NCBI taxonomy): Eukaryota > Metazoa > Chordata > Mammalia > Primates > Cebidae > Callithrix > Callithrix jacchus. The sequence continues at coordinate 47,584,082 of NC_133519.1, forward strand.
AAGCCAAGGTCAGCAGTTATTGCGAGGAGAATGGGACAGTACAACTTATTTTTGGAAAAAACAACTTTGTCTTATAAAATGACGTTGCTCAGGCTCTAACTCTAGGCCCGCTATAGCACAAAAGGTCAATTAGCATCTGAAATGATACTATTCATGATTAGTTATGTGGAAAGAAAATCTCAGTCTAGGAGGAAACTGAAAAACTGCTAAGAATTTGGATATGGCTGGAGCTAAAAAGAGTTAAGGAAGGTTTTTGCTTTTTCACTGGCATTGGAAATGATAAGATTCATACTACTTTTTTAAGTAATTCTATTTCAATACGTGTGTGTTGATCTCTGTTTTTACAGAAAATGCCTTGTGCAAAGATACAGTTATCTTGGATACTAATTTGAGTGGGGTTTGTCTTTAGTTTTTACAATTTAACTTTTTTATTTTCTATAAGTGTTTGACACCCTGTTTGTCTTCATGTTAATAGCATTCAGAGGACTGCCTCTCAGAAATATATTCATACTTGAAAAAATATAACTTCCAAATGAAATATTTAAAAAATATGGAATTAAAATACTCCTGAGACAATTTAATCTAATTATCAAAAAGCTCATTTTTTGTTCCAGCAATGTTTTATTCAGGTTAAAAAAAAACAGATGACCATTCTGCACCAAAGAGATCTGAAATAAAAGGAGAGACTGGGAACTGTTATGCAAAAAGGGTTCCTGAAAGGCTGTATGTAGATTTTCTTTTTCCTTTTCCAGACATTAGAATTTTGGCTTAAGTTTTCTGTGCTATCTGAAGAAAGAAAACAGAAGAGAGCCTAGCTACCCCTTTTCCTTCTTTAAAATAAAGATGATTTGTAAGAAGGTTTCAATTCAAAAATTAAAATTAAAAGAATTAAAATGAAAAAAAGAAAAAAAAAAAGAATTAAAATGTTTTAAATCTGCTCACCTATGGAACTACCCAAAGGTCAAGCAAGTCTTTCACCTAAAAACCGGAAACAGCTGAGCCTTTTCCTAAGGGACATGGAGGGACCATTCTCATCCCTGTAGGAACAACAGCCCATTGTGGATATGGAAATAATAATAGAATGTTCTGAGAGGGATACTTCAACAAGCAATACACCTAATACTGAGTTATTCCTCTATCTAGGCAATGTCTATTTTTATAGATGAGTAAAGGCTGAATCTAAAAAACATTTAATGACTAGCACTACATGAACACCAGCCCATCAGAAGGAACACCTACGATATAAGGATGGTATCAGCTCTTACGCCGCTATCTTCTGGCTCTAGCTGAATGGCAGTCCTGAGGCACGCCGTGACTATTTTAAGTGATTTTAGCCAAATTCAAGGTGGTGGCCAGGTACTATCCCTTTATCAAATGCTACCTGGAGCACAAAATATAGAATTATGAGTCCCTAAACAGATTAGTAATCCGAAAGTTTCAAGAAGTATGATGTCTGGTTGACCTGTTTGGGTATTAGTTTCCATGAAAATGAATAGGAGAGTATTAGGGGGAAAATCCTCCCTATTTGTTGTACGATATTGTTTAAGACAGACTACAGAGATACCAAATAGTGTACAGGCACAGGACACATAAAAATGTATCAAGAAAATTCCAGGAAATTTCAGTGTCAATTACTGTCTTTTTGAAGTGCATTCATATTTAATTTTTTACTGCTAACTTGCCCTAAAACAAAGTGGGAGTTCAGGGAGAGTATCTGACTCCAGATTTAGGGCAGGAGAATTCATGATGCCCCAGAATCTTATTAACTGACAATGGTATCATCAGCTGTGTAGCCTTATCTGGGATGTACCCTACAGAAACCCATTGTGCTGTAGCCTTTCCTCTAGGTGGTCACTTTATTTCCATTAAGATACTTTGTATTTTAATACTTAAATTAGAACATTAAGTACATTCATCTTTTGTTTCCACTTTTGTATAATCTTTGAGATTAAAGTTATATCATTTTTATAAAAGTTTGCCTCCCTTAGTTTCTTGTTGCCTGGAAAAATACAAACAATATTTTTAATCTTCTAAAGTTAGAAAAATCTTACCTATGAACATATCTCATCTTCATACTTTTCAAAATGGGTATTTTATCACCTTCCCCTATGATCTGTCAGTCACCCACAATAACTCTCTGACTACATTTTCCATTACTATACACTCCATGGGAAGCCGCGGGGGCTCTCACTATTCCCGGAGCACTCCAGGCCTCATTGCACGTCAGGAATTTGAACATGCTGATCAGTTGGCCTGTAATTCACTTCTCCAGATGTACAGATGGCATAACACTAATAAAAATAATACGTAATTTGCCTGTTTATTTATTTATGTTTACCGCACTAAAACATTAACTCATAATTTCCAGGCTATGTACTTTATATATAATCTCTCTCTATATATAAAATTGTGTATGCTGATGTATGTATTGTATCTATACATGACATTAAATGTTTATTCGTCCAATGAAAAAAAATGGTTGCAAGGTCTCAGTAACTGTAGCTTTTTGTATTTTGATTTTTGTATCATGCAACTTTACTGTATTTATCTATGAAACTTTAATTTGCTATTATTTCTTCTTTATTAAGGCATTCATAACTGAGTTTTATTTTGGGCCTAGAATTCATTGTGTTCTCATAGTACTACGAAGTGCTCTCTTTTGAATTCCTGTCTCTAGAATCTGAAATTTCCCTTTGAATTTTCTTTGAACCAAGGATTAAGTAGGAATGGGTTTCTTAATTTCCAATAGAGAATTTCATTTTTAAAATTTACATGTCAAAAATTTCACTTAAGGGTAAATTAGTACAACCACTGTGAAAAGCAGTATGGAGATTCCTTAAAGAACCAAAAGTAGACCTACCATTCAATCCACCACTCCCACTACTGGGTATCTACCCAAAGGAAAATAAGTCATTATATAAAAAAGACAGATGTATACACATTTCTATAGTGGCACAGATTGCAATCATAAAGAAATGAAACCAACCTAACTCCCCATCAACCAACAAGTAATAAAGAAAATGTAATTATATACACATTCACATGTACATCTATGCACACATATCACAGAGTATTACTCAGCTATAAAAAAGGAATAAAATCATGTCTTTTTGCAGCAACTTGGATTAAGCTGGAGGCCATTGTTCTAAGTGAAGTCTCTCAGGAATGGAAAACCAAATGCCCTATGTTCTCACATATAAGTGAGAGTTAAGCTCTAAGGACTTAAAGGAAAAGATATAATGGACTTTGGGGACTTGAGGGAGAAAGTTGGGAGGCGGTGAGGGAGAAAAGACCACACATTGGGTAGTGTACACAGTGTATACTGCTCAGGTGATGAGGGCTCTAAAATCTCAGAAATCATCAGTAAAGAGCATGTCCGTGTAACCAGAAACCACCTGTACCCAAAAACGATTAAATGATTTTTAAAAACTGTAAAAAAGTTCACTTAAAATATTCAACCTTACTAGATTATGATAAAAGAAAATGAACTAATTTCTACTTTGTTAAACTTTTAACGTCAGGGAATTAACGTGAGCTTAAAATGAATGTCTTCGCATACCTTCTCCTTGGCAGTTTGCAGTCCATTTAAATGGTACCCTCATAAATGAAATTGCTACACATACCTGAGTTTTTTTCTAGACTTTGTAGTATTTTCCATTCTATTTCAATTACTGTGTCATTATACATAATACACTAATTTAATTACTATATCTTCATCACCATCATCACCAAATAGATTATTTTTGAGTTTCAGTAAATTCTGAGACTTTACATATATAAAAGAGATTCATTTTCATAGTAATTTTATAAGGAAGGTATTCATTACAGTAGGAAGCTGAAGTAAAGAGAGGTGAAGCAATTTTCAATTACTACTCAGCAATGTAGCCAGAGCACTTCTAAAACACGATTTTATTTCTTCAGAACGTATTTTAATATCTGCTAATCTTAGCAGACTAAAAATTTAAAATATTATTTACATTTAATTACTTGTTTTCCCAAATAAATGTTGATTAATGTTGACTTAAATTGATATTTAATTAATATTACTTTATATGATTAATTTGGCAGAAAATATTACTAAAAATGTATGTATAGAATTATTTGTCCATTCAGAAAATGATTAAGCTCTCCATTTATTCAAAATTTCCCATAAATTTCCACAAAACATTTATCTCCTTTATTTTCTTATATTACATATTTTTACATCCTTGTGGATGTAGTTTTCTCTTCTGTTATATTTTCTTAAGAGGTTTTGTTTGCCTATTAGTAGGCTATTCATGTTTATTTAATTTATATGTAGGAACTATCTTTGCTTAAGTACATTTTTCAGTTTTTTTTAAAAAATACTATTCTCTGAGGCTCTCCACATAAATATGCATGCCATCCACAACTAATAAGCATATTTTATTTTAAATATCAATGTTGTATATTTGCTAAATTTCAAATTATGTACATTCAAGTTTTATTCTACTGGCAAAACTTACTAAGCAAAGATAAACAAAGTAAAAGAAGACAATCTTTTCTTTGGCATAAATTTACTATCTAATAATAATAACTCATGTTGGAATAAAATTTATATACCTTCTTGAGTTAATTGTTCTGTTAATCAAATTGTTTAATAAGCAACATTTTCAGAATTATTTAGAGATTATAACATCTGAAGGCACTTTATGTATATGAAAGTCCTTTTGCTTTCCTCTCATATAGAACATCAATTCACTATGCATAAAATTTTTGAGTCATATTTTTTCCTTTCAAAACACCATGGGTTGATCTACCATACCTTGCAATAAGCGTTTTAGATTAAAGAAATCATTTTATTCTCACTTGGTTACCTTTCCAGTGAGGAAGACAAAACAAATTATTTTGTTTTCAGTCTTGGAAAGACAAGCTGGGAGTCACTTTCCCTCTCATGGTTAGATTGGACTGCTGCATTTGCCTTTCTAAACATACATTACTTGACAGCCTGACAAGCTGCTTTGTTCCTCTAGTTATCCCTGAGAGAAGAAAGATAGCAATCCGAGAAGCCAACATGTGATCCAGGAAGAGCTGCTGGCCATGTCTGCCTCCAGTTACTTCCATCTGGAAATGAAGAAGCCTGGATGTGTGATAGACAAATGCTGTAGCTGTCGACATATAAAATGAACATGCTTTGGTACATACTTTTCCTCTCTTCCTTTTTGCCCATACACACAGTAAATGGCCTTAAAAATATGCCACATCTTTAAACTCATTGATGAACTAGGAAAAACTAAAATGGAGTAGCTAAAATGATTGATATTAACTGAGAACCATTACATACTACAATTCTTTCTTATACATTTTGCTTGCTGCTGAGTCATTTTTCATCTGATTCAAGCCTTTCAAGAAAAGCTGTCTTTCTTTTGCATTGACTCTTCTCAATTAAATATCAGTCTTCTCTTTATGGAAATTCTATTATGCATGCTGTATATTTTTACTTTCATCCATGCTCTTCATGAACCTTACTTTTAAAATAAATTATATCTCCTCATTCTTTATTTATACTACTGCATTAGCTTGTTATGATTTTACTATAATAAACTAATTCTGTTCTTTTAACAGTCTACTATATTTAGTTTTTAATTTAGTGATCATATTTTTCACCATTTTTTATTTAGTTTTCTAATTGTACTTGAAGTTCTGGCATACATGTGCACAACATGCAAGTTTTTGACATAGGTATACATGTGCCATGGCAGTTGGCTGCATCCATCACCCTGTCATCTATATTAGGTATTTCTTCTAATGTTATCCCTCTCCTAGCCCCCCATTCTTTGACAGTCTCTGGTGTGTGATATTCTCCTCCCTATGTCCATGTGTTCTCATTGTTCAATTCACACATATGAATGAGAACCTGCAGTGTCTGGTTTTCTGTTCTTGTGTTAGTTTGCTGAGAATGATGGTTTCCAGCTTCATCCATTTCCCTGTAAAGACATAAACTCATTCTTTTTTATGGCTGCATAGTATTCCAAGGTGTGTATGTGCCACATTTTCTTTATCCAGTCTATCACTGATGGGCATTTGGGTTGGTTCCAAGTCTTTGCTATTGTGAACAGTGTTGCAATAAACATATGTGTGCATGTGTCTTTATAATAGAATGATTTCTAATCATTTGGGTGTATACCCAGTAATGCGATTGCTGGGTCAAATGGAATTTCTAGTTCTAGATCTTTAAGGAATCGCCACACTGTCTTCCACAATGGTTGAACTAATTTACACTCCCATCGAAAGTGTAATATATTTTTGTCTTCTAAACTCTTTTTATTGTTTTCTTATTTTTCCATTCCATTACTTAATTTTTTTGCATGAATTTAATACTTTCTTAAACGTTTCAATGATAACAGATTAGGAAGAACAAAGACATATTCTTTAACAAATGATCCTAGAAGGAGGTGAGGAAGATTATTTATAAACCTGAGAAATAACATGTGATATTGGTGAAGAACCTGATGACCTCTGTGGCGAGACTGCTTGACTTTGGACTCTGGCTCTGCCACCAGTAGTTGAACAATCTTGCTTGATTCGTTTAGATTATCAAAACTTCAGGGTCCTCAATTGTAAATCTGAAGTAAAACTACTACCTACTGTATAACATTGTATCACCTTAAAAAATGGTAAAGCATTTAGAACAGTATTTGACACACTGTTTGCACTTAATACATGTTACCTAAGAGCTAGTTAGCAATGACAGTTGTCATTAATGAGTCAGTTGCAGAATAATCTCTTACAATTTGGTATATCTGTGGCTCTTCATCAAGAGATATCGGTGGATTCCATTGAATGTCTCTTTTATCTGCTACTTAGATAGGTATTTCACTTACATGTGATGAATTGTGATTTGGTCAGATTTAGCTTCATTCCTGTTTACTTTCTGCAGTTTATCTTTCAAAACATATCTCTCCATATTATTCCATATTGATTGAACAATTTAATAATTTCAGATAGTGAGACAGTTTAGTTCAACAGGAATTTAGATAAGGTTATAAAAGAAAAATCATGTATTTAGATCATAATCATGTATTGCCCTACTTATGTTTTAAATATATAGTTTGACCAGTATGTATGTTTGTGTATGCATGTGTCAGTGTGTGTTAGTGTGCACTTAGGATATTGTTGCGTGTGTGTGTGAGAGAGAATGGGTAGAATTCCCTTATATTCTTACTAATGTTTATTGTTTTTATATTTGTTTATAGCTAACTTTCTTGCTTATATGAGCTAATTTTTCTTCAGTTCAATAAAAAAAGTGTTACCTGAGACTTGATTTTTTGTATTTCCGTTGAGAAGCCTACATGAATTCTTCCTGCTGAGCTTAATACAACAACCACAGCAAACTGACCTTCATTTTCTTGTGCGTTCTTTTGTCACATTAGTGTTCTTTTGTGATGTTCTATCTGTTGTCGTCTAAAGTGCATCTAGATTGCGAGATAGGAGATTTGTATTTCCATTGGTATTGATTTTTGAAATGTATTCACTCACTTTATAACTTGTGTTGGCTGCCTAAAATGAAGCGCTTCACAGTGTTGTTTTTTTTTTTTTCATTATTAGGAACTTGTGCTGGTACACATCTGGTTATATTTAGTTTTTACCCTCTTGATTTATAAAACCATTTTTACTTCTAAAAAAGTGTCTTAATTTAATGCTCAAGGAAAAGATTCCAGATTTTAGTCATATGCCATTTTAACGACTTGGTATATATGTACATCTCTCTCTTTCTCTCTCTCTCTCTTTGTGTGTGTGTGTATACACATATATATACATATACATATTAAAAATAATGATATAATGATGCTAACAGGAGGTGAGGAAGATTATTTATATGTACTTTTTTGTCCCCTGCAAGAAGATTCTAACATATAGTATTGAGCTTAGAGATTGTGTACTGCATCTAAATGGTGTTAGCAAATTAGGCATTAGATGAAATGTATCATTAAAGCAACTCAAATTAGACTTTCCCCACTGAATTGAGCAAGTTTGATCAGAAATGGTATCAGTTGTAAGATTTACCTGATTTTTAGTGTTTAATCACATCAGATTATTTATTAGTACTGTCATTTAGAATGGGAAGTTTAGGACAAACATCTTATCTACATAATTACCTAATGACAGTATGAAATCAGTAATTTCATTTATATGCATTGATGCTTCCAATATTATTTATATGAAAGTTGACAAAAATGATTCTCATACTCTGAGAAAACACTTTGAGTTATTCATCTTTTATGCATACACTATTACATTTTTTTAAAGAATAAGAGATTTTAAAATGCTACTCTAATCTCAGTCTGATGACACCAGTATTATGGTGTCTATCCTTGGCCACATTTTAATGGGAAATGTTTAGGAGAAGAGGTCACAGATAAATATAAACAATTCTGATACAGAAGATGGGATTCTGCTTTGGGATTACAAAACCACCACAACATCAGGGTAGAAACCTTGTCTCTACCGAAAATATTTTTAAAAATAGCCAGATGTGATGTGCATGTGTAATCCCAGCTAATTGGATGGCTGAGGGGATAGACTGGCTTGAACCCAGGAGGTGGAGGTTGAAGTGAGCACAGACTGTGCCACTGTACTTCAGCCTGAGTGACAGAGCAAAACTTATTTCAAGAAAAAAAAAATGATGTTAAGTTTCCTATTTATTTGGCAGTTTAAAAGGCATTCGCTTCTTCAAAAACCTAAGTAAAATTGTCTAAAATTTAAATATAGATGAGATCTATTAGAGATTCAGCCCTAACTTTATTATATTTAAAAAACAAAGTACAACCATTCTAACAATTTCAATGTCAAAAACATTACAAGATCTGGAGAAACACTAGTACTTTGGGATCTGTATGGATTTACACTATGCGGCTCATCTACAAACCACTGACAGTTAAGGTGATATCAGCAAATAATCAGTTTATCAATTTGTATTCCATACTACTTTTCTCTCAGATGTAAGTTCATGTATCCATATTAAAATAAGAGTCTCACTTAAAGCAACTCTCTATCTCAGCCAAAATAAAAATTGAGATGAAAATCTGAGGTGAAGGTTATATGAAAAAAATTTGACAACAATATGTTCTAGTTAATGAATCAGCATTTTATTTGCTGGCCCTAACAAATTAGAATTTTATAGGGACGTAATGGTGTAATCTTGGAGTCTATCTAAGTAGATAATGAAGTAATTATTTGCTAATGATTACTTTCCAGTATGAAGAAGACAACTAAAATGTTGAGCAAAGAAGAGTATTCTAAAATAATTTTCAGCTCAAAGTAATTTTGAAATATTTTATTGTAATGGAAGTTACTATATTACACTGAAGAAAAGCCTGGAATCTAAAAATTGGGTAAAATATGATGTGACACTGATCCCCAAGCATATACTTGGGGAAGTTAACAGGTATTTAAGGAAGTAGTAATTTATTCTGAAATTTCTTTGTTGAAATAAAATATAATCATGTTGATTTCCTAATTGTAAAATTTTATGGAGCATTTGGTATACATGCGTTGTAGGTTTCCACAAAGAGCTGTAGTATTCAGGGGTCTCCAATCTTGTTTAACATCACTCTCTTTTAAAAAGATGTGAATGTATTTATTTTAGATAAAATATATTACCTTAGATAAATTCATTATTTTAGATAGTATTTGTAACATTCTTTTAAAATTAATTCATATATAGGTATAGAAAATGTTGTTCTTTTTAAATATATTCTTTGTTAACTAACCACGGCAGTCATTATCTCAACACTTCAGTTGTTTTCTAGTAGCTTTTGTGCTAGATACCATTCTCTGGCAAATAATTATTTATTACCTTCTCAGACAGACTCAAACTTTACACTCTCTTATTGTTGTAAAAATTGAAATCAGTATGGCTCAAAAAACAACGTACTAATTTTTTATCAAAACAATGAGATGATGAATACATAAGCCCAGAGAATCTCTCCTTACCCCAACCCTCCCAGAAAGGGAAAACCCTTTGACTCTGATAGTTTTATAAAAATTAGCTATAAAAGAAAGTGCCTCTATTGGGTTGAATCCGGACATCTTTCTTGTGTACATCGTGGGCTGCAGAGAAAGTCCACTGGACAAAATGTTGAGGTACTGAAGTCTATTTCCTAATCTTTCATCCAAGAGAAAAAGATGAAGAAAAGCAAGCACAACGCTATAATTCTACAGACTTTCATGTTATTTTATCATTATATTCTTGATCTGCCTAGAATGCACCAAATTAGTGACTGGTATGGCTGACAAATAGTACAATTAAACGTACCAGTAATTTTTATACATACTCATAATACATATAAATTAGTTTTAAAAACTAATTTCAACTAATGACCATCTAAGATATAATAAAGAAAAAGATAATTAAAAGATTGCTGAGCAGGTCAGAGTAGAAATATTATGGTAAAAATAAAACCAAGAACATTTTAGAGTCACGGTTGCTGAAATGTAAGCTATGCTAAGAATTAGATGAAAATAGGTAGCATAAGTGATAGGACTTTTACCTACTTTGAAACTTTTTAGAAGTTATCCCAGGCAAGAACAGTGGGGTACACCCACTGTCTGTTTTCTTCTTTTTCTGTTCTCCTCAAAAAGCTAGACTTGGCTTCCTTGAATCAGAATTCAGATAACGAATCTTTTGAAAGTAACCCTTTGCTTGCATTTAGACCATTATCTTTATGACCAATCTTACTCTGAGTATCAACCACATGAAAAACATTTGCAGAAAATGTATTAGTATATTAGAAACTACCTACACACAAGAAAAGGGGTTTTCTGCTTTTGAAATGGAAAATACTTACCTAAGCACTGGGTACTTTATATTTACATTTCTCAATAATAATAGTTAATATATACATATACAGGTTTTTAAATTTACTACTTCATTATTACCAAGCATGTGCTTGTGAGTCATCCTGGAGTGGCTGAAACTCAAAAAATAATAAAAGATTCTTTTATAACATACAAATGTGAGAAAAAATTAATTTCCTAATTTTCCATACAGTTTCATATAAAATTGCTTTCAGCAAAAGTCCCTCACATTAATATATAAATGCAATTTTTAACTAAATCATAAATTCCATAATATTAAACAGTTTGGGTCAACTGGGGTGGCTCGTGCCTGTAGTCTCGGCTACTCAGGGGACTGAGGTAGGAGGATTGCTTGAGCTCAAGAGGTCAAGGCCACAATGAGCTATGCTTACACCAGCCTGAGCAACAGTGTAAGCCTATCTCAACAAAATAAGTATAAAAATAATTTGGAGGCCATTCTACAAGGTATTTTTTCTTTGTGGGGATGCAAGTTTGGCTGCAGTAATATAAGTCAAATAATAATAACTTAGACAAAATGGAATTTTAATCTTCTCAAATAACAGTACAACATAAATAATCCATGACTTATATGGTGACCTCAAAGAGGCTAGGCTCTAAAGTTCTTCACATTTTCTTCATGCTATGAGTTTTAGTTCTAGCCATCACATTTTCATCTTAGCTAGGGGAAAAAGAGAAGAAAGATGATGCACAGTCTCATTTAAGGACCCAATTTAGAAGTTTCATGCATTCCTCCCATTTACATACATGTATCCATCTTAGATGCAAGGAGGGTCTACAGGTGTGATGCAGTGTGTGTTCAGATGAAACTCAGGGCAGTGTTTGTCTTCTATTAGCTACTCAGGAGGAGAAGACATTGATTTCAGGCATTCTCTATCCTAAAAGTGATCCACATAGCCCTGGGTGTAGGTAGGAGGAAGGTGAGGAAAGAGGGCAAGATTCTATCAGAAGATGCGCAAAGTCATAACTATTTTCATAGAAGTAACAAGACATTTTTCTTTTGCACTGTTTTGACACTTGCACTGACAGTTCTAAAGCAATAGAGACTAAACTACTGCTGAAAGGTTAGTACAAAACAAAGTCGTGGCACCAAACTGCTGTCCTAGTGGGCACAAATTCCTTATTGATATATACTTGTAAGACAAAAAGAAATGTTTTAAAGAATGTTCATGTTGAAGCATTTAAAAGAAAGTTTACTGCACTTCAATCTTCAGTATAAATCTGTATGTTAAAACAAGATACATAAATAAAGGACTTATGTTGCATATAGTACTGTTAGAGTTGATTTGAGAAAAATAACGTGCAGTTATTTTAGTTACAAGCTGAGCTAGCCACCTTTTTTATGGCAAATCATTTTTACTTGACAGAATCTGACAGGAAAACGGTGGTTATTCAGACTTGGATATTTGGTGGATCTGTTATCAAAACTTAAAAAAATGAGGCTGTCACTTCTGGAAAAACAACTGACCTACTTAATGGCAATGATAACAATACAGCATTCAAGTGAAAAATATACACTTGGAAAACTTGTATCTACCACTAGAAGACTGACAGCTTCCTAAAATGTAAAGGCTTTTCTCAAGAGTCCTAAGATGATATTAAAAATAAGTTCTCTTGTTATTGCCTATTGATATATGTCAGCATTTGGAAAATTTTCATATCTAAATTTAAAGAGAATATATAGGAGTACATGACATAGCGCTCAGATAATGAACAGGTAGACTCCAACTCTTTCTTCTCTGTGGAATTTAAATATTCCATTACATCTCACTTTCTCTTGTTAATAAAAATTAGCAACTTCATCATCATAATATATTCAATTGTTTGAATTTGTTGTTTGCTGCAGCCTGCATGTCCTGTCTCAGAAGATCTAAGTGTGTACTTCCATTCACAACTCTGTTCAGTGACATCACATTGGCAGATTGACACTGACTGTAGCAGAAATACGTGTATCACAAACATTGTTAAATATTGACTATCAAAGCTTTCTTTTTTCCTAGAGAGTTGGTTGCTAAACATGTACTAGCACTTCATTAAATGTAATATTTCTGTGGATCCTTGCTGCCTGAGAATGGCAGCAGAACAAAGAACAGCTGAGTTACGTTTTAGGGATTATACATTGATAATTTTCAATAATTGCTGACATAATTTGGCTCTGTATCCCTACCCATATCTCACCTCAAATTATAATCCCCACATTAGGGGGGGACCTAGTGGGAGGTAATTTGATCAAGGGGGCAGTTTCCCCTGTGCTGTTATCATGAGTAAGTTATCACAAGAGCTGATGGCTTAAAAATATAGCACTTCCTCCCTTGCTCTCTTTCTCTCTCTCCCCTCTGCTGCCATGTAAGATGTGCCTTGCTTCCCCTTTGCCTTATTCCATGATTGTAAGTTTCCTGCAGTCTCCCCAGCCATGCAGAACTGTGAGTCAATTAAACCTCTTTTCTTTATAAATTACTGGGTCTCTGGTAGTTCTATATAGCAGTGTGGAAACAGACAATACAATTGCTGTAATTACTATCTTGTGATGAAATTGGTAAGTCATTGTTATATATCTGAAAAGTTTTAGGATAGCAGCAAAAGTTGACTACCTCAAGGAAACCAAATTATCACAGGCTTTAGAGTTCATTCAGGTAAGAAAAATGATTTTGATGTCACATGAGTTCCTCAAAGCAAAAGTGGTGAGATTAATCTGAATGTAGAGCTTTATTGAAAAGGAAGAACTATACATTATACAGAGTAACTTTAATCTACCTGTCGTTATATAGGAAATGTGAAAATATCTTATTGGTTGAGATGCACTTTGCAGGTCTTGCTTGTTTTTGGTTATTTTTCAAGATTTTAGAAGATCAGAAATTGAAAGACTATTCTTAGGGTGAGAAAAGTTCAAGGGAAGGACTGAGAACAATTCCATAAAGGCAAAAAAATATATATACTTTGTAATGAAAGCAAATTCCTGGTATGGCTTATTTACCTCCTCTTCAAAAATTTCTGAAAATGTAACTCACGAGTATCTAATGTCCACATTTCACTCTACCATATTCTTCCTGCCTACGCTCCAGTGCATATTTTTTTTTGTTTTCCTAGTATCACTTCATATTATTCTTTTAAAACGGAAAAAAAAGAGAAATAGAAACAAAGTATTACATTGGCTATAAAAAAATGGTGGTGGAAAAAATCCAAATTCAATAAGAAAATTTATCTAGCAAGAAATCTGCATTGTTTTTCTGTGTGTGGTGAGTAATAGCGAACTTAGGAATTATGCCAAATAAAAGTTAAAAAAACTCTGTGGCAATATTTGATTTATTTAAGTTAGAAATTTTGGAAAACAAAGATTTATCTATACTGTGTTGAAGTTTGCTCCACATAATGCATCTCTATTTTATTCTACTTATTTATACTGCACATTCCCAGTTTGAACTGGGGTTTTAGCTTCCCATAGTTTCCTAACAAATCTTGCACTTTTACAGCATTTTTGTATGTCAACTTTTGTTTATTTTTACTATAAATTAATGTGGCTTCTATGATCTATTTTACCCCACTCTCTGCTCAACTGCAGCTTCAGCTTCTTCACTCACCCCTCACATATATCTGCACTTTCTGATAATACAGTCTTCCCTTAGTATCCCAGGAAGATTGGCTTCAGGAATTCACCATCCCCCAACATAAAAAAATTCACACAAAGTCAAGTCCCACAGTAAGCCCTGCGGAATCTGAGGACACAAAAAGTCAGCCCTCCTATGCACGGGTTTTGCATCCCATAAATACTATACTGTTCATTCACCAGGTTGATAATGAGGAATCTGCTAATTGGAAAGGTTGCCTGAAAACTTTTTGTTTGGAAGAAATCTGCATGTAAATGGACCCAGGCAGTTCAAACTCATGTTGTTCACAGGTCAGCTGGATTCAAATTTCATGGATTCCTGTGAGCCAATGATTCCATTCCCTGAGACTGGATTCCCTGAGATTGTCCAAATCTCCCCTGAGCTTCAGACATACATATCCGGCTCTAGATGTACTAGTTAAACAGAACCCTAAAGTAAATGACTTTATAACCAGACTCATCAATTTGTTTCCTAACTCACCTCATCTCCTTGCATATTCTATTTTCAGTGAAATAATCTATTTTATGGTTTTCAAATTGCTTTTAGTCTACATACATAAAGCATAAGGTTTATGTCATGGAATGTTCCCTGCAAGTACACAAAAAGACATATTAAATATCTTATTTGGGAAGGAAATAAGAAAACTTATGAGATACATAAAATTATAACTTACAGCAGTGCTTAGTGGAAGTTTTATTGATGGGAATGCCTGTATTTAAAAAGGTGAAAGCAATAACAGGGAATCAACCTAGGTTTCCAACATCGGTGGACTGGATAAAAAAAACAAAACGTGGTACATACATACCGTGGAATACTACAGAGCCATATAAAAATAAAATCATGTCCTTTGCAGTTGCATGAATGCAGCTTGAGGCCATTACTCTAAGTGAGTTAACACAAGAACAGAAAGCCAATTATTACATGTTCTTATTAAAAGTGGGAACCAATATGGTTTGGCTGTGTTCCCGTCCAACCTCATTTTGAATTACCACATGTTGTGGAAGGGACCCTGTGGGAGGTAACCAAATCATGGGCGAAGGTCTTTCCCTTGATGTTCTCATGGTAGTGAGTAAGACTCATGATATTTTAGTTTTAAAAATGCGAGTTTCCCTGCACAAGCTCTCTGTCTTTGTCTACTGCCATTCATGTAAGATGTGACTTTCTCCTCCTTCTCTTCCGCCATGATTGTGAGGCCTCAGCCAGCCATGTGGAACTGTAAGTCCATTAAACCTCTTTTTCTTCCCAGTCTCGGATATGTCTTTATCAGTAGCATAAAAACCGACTAATACAGGAACTAACTCATGGACATAAACATACTGAAGTAGACACTAGAGACTACTAGAGTAGAGAGAGAGCCAGGGGCCAATCCTTGAAAACTATTGAGTACTATGCTCATTACCTGGGTGATAGGATCAATCATACCCCAAACTTTAGCATCATGCATATACCTATAAAACAAACTTGCACACTTACCACCTGAATCTGAGATAAAGGTGAAATATTAAAAAGAATTTTCATTAGCAGGAGAAAATTCTCAAACTAAGAACTTAAGTTTTAATTACAAGAAACCAGAAAAATCACATTAGATACACAGCAAAGAAGAAAAAATAAATGATAGAATTGGTATGAAAAATGAAATAAAAAATAAAAAATTAGGAAAATAAAAAATAAAAAAATTATAAGAAAACTAAAAGTTAGTAAAAAACAAAAATGAAATGGAAAAACTTTTAGCTAAACTGACCACACACACACACACACACACACACACACAGAGAGAGAGAGAGAGAGAGAGAGAGAGAGAGAGAGAGAGAGAGAAAGAGAGAGGCGAGACAGAACTGTCTAGGAACCTAAAAAAACACCTTAAAGAACAGAAGGAAATTTTTGGGTATCACACAACTGATAAGGAACTTGCAATCAGAACATATAAAGTTCTCTTACAACTCAGTGCTAACTTAAAAAAAAAATTGAAATCTGTGCAGGATTTGAATAGACATTTTTCCATAAAAGATATATGATGATCATGAAAAGATGTTCAAAGCACATGAAAAGATGTTCAAAACTGTTAGTCATTAGGGAAATTTAAATCAAAACCCAAAGATACTATTTCACACCCACTTCGATGACTATAATCAAAATGATACAAAATCACAAGTGATGAGAATGTGGAGGGGTTGGAGCTGTCATTTATGACGTGAAAATATGAAATGGTGCAGCCACTGTGGAAAACAGTGTGGCAGCTTCTCAAAATGTTAAATGTAGTTATCTCATGACTCAGCAATTCCCTACTTTGGTATATACCCAAGAAAACTGAAAATACGTCCACATAAAAAAGTGTACATGAACGTTCACAGAAGCATTATTCCTAATAGCTTAGAAGCAGAACGACCCAAATTTCCATCAAGTATGAACCAATGAACAATATGTGGTATACTCATACTACTGACGCTACAGCATGGAAGAACCTGAAGGCAGTTTGCTAAGGGAAAGAAGCTAGTCACACAAGGCCATGTCCAGTATGATCCCGTTTACAAGAAATGCCCCAGCACAAGCCAATCTATAGAGACAAATAGTAGATCAGACAAAGCTATAGAGATAAAGAGCCTTGGACTGGGTGAGGGATTATGAGGAGTTACTGCTAATTGGTAATCCATTTCTTTTTGAGGCAATGAAAATGACCTCCCTTAGATTGTGATGATGGTTGCACAGGTTTGTTTTGTTTTGTTTTGTATACTAGATACCAATGAATTGTAAAAAAAAAAAAAAAAATTCCAATGTGTCATCTTTAAATGGATGTTTAAAATAATGTACCAAACTTCAGGTTTTTTTTTTCAGCAAAAGAAATCTATAATTATAGATTTCTCATCTTAATGATTTAAGACTCAAGTCAAAATTCAAGCACTTTATGTAAGAGATAACGGTACAAATGTATATGTCTTGTGAGACCATCCGGTATTTTCCCATAGCTTTTCATTTTCAAACTGACCTCAAATAAATAAACACAACTTTTTATTACACTTACTGGCCAGCACATCCTACAGCAAGAAATTCAAAGCCTGCTTCCCCAAGCCAGTTCAAACAATTTAATTGTCTGTCATCATTCCTATTAAATTTTAGAAGCTTTCATAGTAATTTTCAGAAGTTTTTACAGATTTAGGTTTATGGTTTTCTATACACTGGTTATAGAAAATACATCTTGAATTATTTTATTTGAAAATTACATATTGAGGAATTTCACTTTCTCATCCTGTTTAATTCCTAGGCTCACAATGTAACCATAGAGCTTTGTGTTTTTCTGCTCACTGGAATGTAATTATTAGTTGGCTAAACACACAATAAATTCAAATGATTTCTTGATCTGATAAGAAAAAAATGAAAGAAGTGATAGTATATACTTTTCTCATTGTGCTATTATTTTCAAAAATAACTACAATTTATTATTTGAGACTTAATATATTATTTTCACATTATCTCTAATAATATAAATTAGATTATGATTTATGTATTAACACAACTGCATTGAGAAAAATAAATAGAACTCACTCTCAACAATAAACTTATTCGCTTACATTGCCACAAATGTCTTACCTTTGTCTTGGCAGACTGATGAGGGGCTGTTTATGACACCTCTTGCTAAGGCTAAAAAGCTTGTGTACAATTTTCTGTGCCTTTAGGAAAAGTTGTTTCATGCTGTTCTCCAGTTGTTCATAACGGCGCTGAAAATTAGAATCCATTGTCCACAAATGCATTATAGTAGATGTGTTGAGGAAATAATTCATAGGTAGCCTTTTCATAAATAACTTGAATTCATCTGAAAAATGTCAAAATTCAACACTTTAATTATGAAATAATTATTTCCCATTTTACCAAAACATATATGTCAATATTAAGAACAAATAAATACACAAAATTAAGAATAAATAAATACGGTGCATCATTTGTGAGTAGCAAATTAATAGAAGATGGGAGATATAGATGCCTTATAATTATCTTCTTTTGTGTTCCCTTTAAAATAGAACTTCCATGAATGAAGATCACCAAAATAATTTGTGCTAGAGCAAATAGGGCAGAAAGTTTAAGTTCAACTTAATTTTTCTGTGTGCCTCTTTTGATGGCATTTCAGTGAACATTCTTCAATACACAGTCATCATTCATCTGGCTTTCAGTTGTGGCTTTGGTATTAATTATCCTTAGTGTATTTAAAGATCTTTTGAGAAATTTTCATTAACTCAGAATAGAAAATATATAAAATCACTACTAAATAATTTTATTAGAGTTTAAAGAAAAAGAAAAACCCTTTTAAATATAAAATCTTAAATTTAAAGTCTGTAATCCCAGCACTTTGGGAGGCCGAGGCAGGTGGATCACGAGGTCAAGAGATCGAGACCATCCTGGTCAACATGGTGAAACCCCGTCTCTACTAAAAATACAAAAAATTAGCTGGGCTTGGTGGCACGTGCCTGTAATCCCAGCTACTCAGGAGGCTGAGCCAGGAGAATTGCCTGAACCCAGGAGGCGGAGGTTGTGGTGAGCCGAGATTGCGCCATTGCACTCCAGCCTGGGTAACAAGAGCGAAACTCCGTCTCAAAAAATAAAAATCATAATAATAATAAAATAAAATCTTAAATTTAAATAAAAATTTAAATATAAAATTATAATGTACAACTCTACACCCTAATTATAACTGACCTTATTTGTAACTGACTTATTTGCAACTCTTTGTAACTGATTATATTCTAATTTGTTATGATTAATCATTTAAAACATAAGTACACGCTAAAGAAACAATACTAAAAAAAATTTAAAGCTGAAATATGGGCTTTTGTTTTTGAGTCAATATTGTGCTGTCTTTTCAACTGTCTGGTTTAACCAACACTAGGAATAAAAGCTGATGTTACACTAAAATAAACAAAATCAAGAAGATCTAATAATTATCTGAGCACAAAAGATAGTTGAAAAAATTATAGAAAGGTGGAAACAAATATAAGCATATACAAAATGTATTACATACATACAATAGAATATGATCCAGCCATAAAAATGAATGATACATGTTTAGGATACTACACTCAGCGAAATAAGCCAGACACAAAAGGACAAATATATGATTTCCCTTTTATGAAACATCAGTACTGGGAAATGCAACTTTTTAAGTCATAGTGAATTATATTCATGAACATTGGGGTTATTTTTTCTAGATCAAATAAGTACAGATTTTGGTTATTTTTTTCTAGATGAAATGGCATCTTTTGGGCATTGAAGGAATAGACTTTAATATGAAAAATAGGGAAAAGAAATAACAGTACTTTTTACACACACAAAAAATGAGAAAACATTTTATAGGGTATATCTGTCCAACCATTTTTTTTTTTAATATCTGGAAGCAGTCTCTCTCTCTCTATCCCCCAGTCTGGAGTGCTGTGGCATGATCTCGGCTCACTGCAACCTCCACCTCCCAGATTAAAGTGATTCTCATGCCTCAGCCTCCTGAGTAGTTAGGATTACAGGCACCTGCCAACACACCCAGCTAATTTCATAATTTAATAGAGACAGGGTTTTGCTGTGTTGGCCAGGTTGATCTCCAACTCCTAACCCTGAGTGATCTGCCCGCCTTGGCCTCCCAGAGCTCTGGGATTACAGGTGCAAGCCACCGCACCCGGCCAAAATCATTTTTTAAGTAAGCAGAGTATAACTAATCGATACATTTTATAATTCCTGTTTATTTATTTATTTATTTATTTACTTATTTTTGAGACCATGTTTTGCTCTTGTTACCCAGGCTGGAGTGTAAAGGTGCCATCTCGGCTCACTGCAACCTCTGCCTCCTGGGTTTAAGTGCTTCTCCTGCCTCAGCCTCCCCAGTAGCTGGGATTACAGGTGCACACCACCATACCAAACTTTTTTGTATTTTTTTTTTTAGTAGAGATGGAATTTCATCTTGTTGGCCATACTAGTCTCAAACTCCTGACCTCAGGTGATTCACCAACCTCAGCCTCCCAAAGTGCTAGGATTACAGGCCTGACCCACCCTGTCCGACCTATAATTCAAATTTGATTGTATCCTATATACTTTTTGGTCCCGTCTGTCTCTTGTGAAATTCCCTCTTTTGAATAAAGAGTTTACGCATTGAAATTGGAAAGCATTTCTTGAATTATTCACACGGCAGATGCCACTACTTTGAAAACTACTCATTTCATTGTCATTGAATAGTTTTGAAAAGCCTTTATTGTATTGTAGGTATACATATTTTAATTAGGTTCACTGTTTGTTAAATAGTATTGGGACAGGTTTTAAATTTGTAAATTTTATTGAAGATAAAAAATATTTTAAAATTCATTTTTTAACTGAACTGCAGTGAATATAACAATGTATGACAGCTGAAAATTGCCAGTACACAATTTCTAAGAAATAAGGTTTTAACATGACACCTGAATAATTACTTCATTATCAAGTCATTAAGAGTCAGCACTGTCACCCAAAACATTTATTGAACACCTGTTGTGCACAGAACGTACAGATGTTTCAGTCTATGACAGCAAGTATTGATAAACCTTTCTTTTAATTTTAAAAATGACTAAGACAAGCAATATTTTCAGATAGCATCTTCTGTATCTGAAATTCACTCTACTTAGAAGACCCCAGAAATATTCATGTGGAAATCTTTTCTTTTACTGTTGGAAATAAGTAAAATTTTTATTTATAGAATAGAGAAATAAAATTTGAATGACACATTAGATTTATAAATCAATAATTTACATAACTAAAAGCAAATAATACTTTATTTTCTACATAGCTAGGGGAATTACTATAAGATAAAATGTTATCTGGCATCCCTAACAATTGTGTTTTATCTCTGTAGTTATCTAAGTGGAAAATACACAATAGCCATGCTTTTGGGGATACATAAATAAGCCTGTGAAAGAAAACAAATTAATATCATATAAAAATAACCCAGAAAAAGTAAATCTTAATATCTAGGTAACTAGAGATATTTTATTCTAAAAATATCTCCATGTTAAGTATATATCAAGTGAATACTTTTCATAGCATAATTGTGAGGACTATAGAGAAACAAAATAACGAACTGCAATGACAGTAATAATGGGAATAAACATCACCTAAGCTGGCAGTAAGTTACAGTCAGTCACAGTCTTCCTAAAACGAAAATGAAGCAGATCATAATACATAGGGAAATGTATCGTATGAAAGAATTCTCTGTAGGTAAATAGATCAGCCTAGGTCACAACTTTCAATAAATTACAGACGAATAACTACGCATAATGTAAACTCTCTGGACTACTACCACTTCTCCACTAAAAACTGAGTAATTTTGAAAATAGTTAAAGGTTTGTTGTGATTTTTTCCTTTTTCTGTCGACAGAAAATCTTGATAACACTTGCTATCTACTTAGCTTATTTTGAAACTATTAGCTATAAATATTAATTCAATTAATTATCCCAATAATTCTTCATAAAAATTTTATTTAAGCAATTTTATATGCAAAATGCAGATGCTTGGTTTCATAACTCTGTTAGCAAAAGGTTTTATTAAAGCTACTATATTTACACAATTATCTTATGTATTTATATCTTTTTTATTTTCGTGCTTTGCAGTTGAATAAAACGGATGAGAGTGGGAAACTGAAAATTTTGGGGAAGTTAAAGACTCAGACTCAAGTACATACATCCTGACTGGTATTTTTGCCCTTATTGTAAATAACCTTGACCAATGAAGTTGACTGTATACTTTCAAATGTTCAGAACCTCTATTCAGAACTGCTTTAGAATGTATTTTCAAGGATGTTCTACAAATGTAGAAACATTTTGTAGAGTTTTGAGGGTCTATAATTTACTTCCTGAATTATGTAAAAAATTAATCAGTTTTTCATTACTTAGAAATAATTTCTTGAGTTATAAATCTACCAAAATAACTCAAAACAGAAGCTTCTACCATTGGTAAGTAGGAATATGAACAGGGAGTACTGAAAGAGGAAACTTGTGCTTGCTTTTATGATTGTTATTAATACATATTATTATGCTAATTATATTAATATTTAAATTAATACTGTGAATAAATATAAAAATAAGCACATTACTACTAAATTATCAATACATCAGGTACATACCTTATGTTTCAGACATGGATTTTTATTTATTATTTTTTAGAGAGAAGGTTTCACTCTATTGCCCAGGCTGAAGTACAGTGGCATGATCATAGCTCATTGTAACCTTGAACTCCTGGGCTCAAGCAATCCTCCGGCCTTACTCACGCCAGCAGCTAGGACTACAGCCATGCATAACCATGCTCAGCTCATGGTTTTTTCTTTTTTTTTTTTTTTTTGTGGTAGACATGGGATCTTACCATATTGTACAGGGTCAAACAATTCTCCCATCTCACCAATCCTAATGATTGGGATCACAGGCATGACTTGCAGTGCCTGGTTTCAGACAGTTCAATACAGTGACATTATTTAGCTACTTGTTAGCCTAAGGTAAAACTCTACTGGGTCACATTTTATGTGTGTGTGTGTGTGTGTGTGTGTTTAAATCAATGTACATATTGGTATAAATTAAAGTATCATTTCAGTAGACATGACAATGCAATGTGGATAATAATTATGAAAGCACAGCAACAGCTGCACTATAACACAAAAATATGTAACATCGAACAAAGTATGTAATGGATATGGTAGGGGCAAATAAAATAAAAGGAGAAATAGAAAAAACATGTCAGATATGTATGAAGAACCCATGTAAACATTTGATTTTACACAGAAAAAAAATGATCCTTAATGATTTTATGATATTACCAATGCAATGCCTTTAAATTCATTTCTCCTACTTATGTTTGTGAACACAGGATTTCTTGGAAAATGATATGTGTTCATAAGAAATTCTAGTAACACAAAATTTTTGTAAGCAATAAACTAAAAACATATTACTTTCTAATACAAAATGCGGAACTATAGGGCTTATCTATATGTGAACACATAGCAAGTATGCTCTGTAACATTGTTTTATGTGTTAATTTTTTTGTGTGCTTTTTGCTGTTGTTTAGCCTATGGTTGTTTAGACTCAATACTAAGTACTAATTCCAAAGCTGACAAATAGATATGGAGCCACATTTTCATGTTACTGCCCAACCACAACACCCTCTGATAAAGCTATTTCTTGCTCCTTTAGAGCCATATTTTCCTGGAGTGTGGGTCCTCTGTCTTCTGATTATCCGTGGCAAAAAAAAAAAATTTCTAGCAAATAAGTTAATCGAAATCCTTGACAGTAAAGAAATACTGGGTTTAAGTCGGTAAGATACAAAATTGGCAAGATACGAAAGAAGTGGGAATGTGAGTGAGAAGACTCAAGTCAAGAAAAGTTGAGACAGAAATTCCAGGCAATCAGTGTCCTCAATAGCAGAAAGTTACCAAGGGCTGAAATGGCTTCTGATCCTCCAGGGAGCGCTAGTAACACACAAATTTTGACCCACTCTGTAACCCTTAAAGAATTGATTTTTACTTTTGCAAACCTTTTTTCTCCTAACATTTCTAAGGGACTATTTCGATGATTTGTATCAGTTTCAAAATTCCCCAACTTCTACAGTAAATCACTGATACGACTTTGAGTGGCCACATATCAATGTAAGTCTATTCAAACCATTCTATAAGCCACGGGTATAGAGTTTACACCGAAATTGACAAAATACTATAATGCTGCATAAAGTAAATGGCAAACCTGTTCAATAGCTTGTGAACGGACCAATTTTATGAGACTACAAAGCGATGGGGACACGAGGGTATCAATCAGAAACAGATTCGAATTTCTTAGTAGCTGCCTAGAAATAAGGTGTGCTCTTTCTGTTTTATTTTTCTCTGAAAGATGCATCATGCTTTATATTAAAGCATTTCAAAACATCAAGCCAATTAATCTGTCCTTCATTGGCTTGCCCTGTTTATGACCCCATTCAACTGTTTGAGAAATTACTTAAATAGAGGCTTATGTCTTAGAAGCTGGAAAACCCAGGCCCTCACTGTTCCAGTGCCCTTGCAGCTACAGAGGAAGTGAGTGTGTCATTTAAACTAGAAGGAACAGGTCTACCACCCAGATTTTGATCTTAAGCTGTTAATGCAAAGACAAAGAGGGTGGCTAGAGATATTCTCTCAGGAGATGATGTGTCCAGTAGTAAGGGTAGTGGTTACTTCCATATGGTGCTTCATTGCAGTTAGCAGTGTTGACCTCACTAAATAGGTCTTATACATTTTTTTTTTTTAAAGACACAGTCTCACCTTGTTACCCAGGCTGGAGGGCAGTGGTGGTATTTTGGCTCACTACAATTTTGCTGTGGTGCTTCAACCTCCTGAGTAGCTGGGATTAAAGGTGTGTGCCACCACGCCCAGCTGATTTTTTTGTATATTTGGTACAGATGGAGTTTCACCATGTTGGCCAGGCTGGTCTTGAAATCCTGACTTCAGGTGATCTGCCCACCTTGGCCTCCCAAAGTGCTAGGATTACAGGTATGAGCCATCTCTTCAGGCCTATGGAAAATTTTTTACTGTTTCCTGTGTAGCACATGAGTAGGTTTCCCTATTTTTCTTGGTGATTTGATGTGTCATCCAGAATCCCTTAATGAATTTATCCAACTAAGTCATATACAGCCTGTTTTCCTTACTTACAGCAAAGAATCTGGGCTTATACAGGTAAAGATATCAGAAGTGGTTTGGTAGAAGTTTCTAAAGAAACGTGACAGCATATTTGGTTGGTTTCCTACTGACTGGAACAAAAAAGCTTTATACATCTATAAAGGGTGGAATTTTGACAACAGAAATTCTACCTCTGCTCACCTACAATGAAGTGCTTGTTGCAGAAATGGCATTTGGAACTATATGCCTGCATATTAATTGAATGAAGGGCATGAAAAATTCAGACTGTGGGTGAGTTTACTACTAACAGAGATGGTTTGCTTAAATGCCCCAATTCCTATCCATTCAAAGCGCAGAATGATTGTGAGACTTTCAAAGACTGTGCTAAAAAATTTTTTTACCTGTTGCAGCTGTAGGGCTTCAAAACAAACTCTGACCCCAAGATTGAATTTACATTCCTTTCAGGTCTGTCATGTTCAAGTTACAAACAACCGTGACTGGAGAGGCATGGGAACCTCAGAACTGAAAAGGAGATGTGTGGGATAACTGCAGTTGACTGAAAATAATTTAAACCAGGAACTTTTGCTTTCCTGCTCCCACCCAGCAATGCGGCACTTCTTGCCCGGTTTAAAAGGCTAATCTCATCTTACCGTATTCAGACATCGCAACGATCTTAATCAAAGGAGTGACCATCATCGTAAAGCCAAATCTTACCATGCTTGTCATTCCCCAGGGGAGCTTATTGAAAATATTCTAAGAGAAGGCTAATTTTCCTACAGATTACCAAGATTTTGCTCATTTTTATTGGAAGACAAGGCATTAAATGCATTGGTAAAAAGAATGCTAGTATCTTCAAAGAGTGCTGTATTGGCGGTTTTCTATAGGATAGGGACACTAGAGTGAAAATCTGTGTGAAATCAGTTCAGCTCTGACTTCAATAAAGATAAAACTACCCTCTGTACTGAGGTCCGGTAGCAACTGTTAGCCCTCAAAGGCACAGTGGGCATAGGTGTTGTAATACGTAGAAAGTTCAATCTTCTACTTAAAAGTTTAACCTGTAGAAATTTTGCATTTACTAATCAGATTATGACCCCATGACAAACACAAGACCAGTGGCTTGAGGTCAGATTTAATTTGTCCCATTAAAATAATACTACTACTACTAATAATAACAACACATAGGTCTGAAACAAAGGCCTGGTTCAAATCATCATATTTAGAAAGCTGTTCTATCAAATTTGCAGCCCTAAATCACCCCTGAATCATTTCAAAGACCAGAACTCCTGTATCACAGATTATTAGGCAGGGCAAATATTCTACTTGAATGATGAGTGATAATTTCGGGGGGTATGCTACGATATTCAGGAAATCACAATGTGGTTGTGTAAGAATCAGGTAATAAATTCAATTCCCCCATATGCCTTTCACATTAGGCCAGTAAGGACTGTAAGCCATAAGATGCTTGCTTTCCAATTATTTCAGTAAAAAATTATAATAGAAGAACACTGGGTGCATAAGCTATTATGGAGTAATATCAATTAAGGCAAAAATACAAAGTGAAGCTTCTTGTTTCTGCTAATAACGTAAATCTAGAGTCACATTGCTTGCTTTTCATGCTTGATACAATTCCAGGAATTTGGGAAACTTGCAGCCCTTGAAAATTGTGAAGGGAGTATTCATATTCCATCTCCAATTAACTCAGTATTTTGGCTAAGGCTTCAACATAGAGTTTTTCTAATTAAAACTGCTATTCCTGATGTGGTAGCTTTACCAGTGGTGTGATTCTTGGCACCAGGGATAATGCTTCCTCTCTGGTATAAACTGTTTTCTCTATAACTGTAAACAGAGAATATCAGGAACGGTTTTTCCTTCATATGTCAGTCACAAGAGTTAAACATTCGCATTGTATTCTGGGGTTAAGTAATTTCTCAGCATCTGTGCTACAATTTATTTTACAAGGATGTAGATCATCTCATTGTGCCACAAGACACATTTTGTTAATGACCATAATACTGAAAAATATAAAATGTGAAAGATGTTAAAAAAAAAAACCACCGGCAAGTAGCAGGTATTCTAGCTGGCATGAGGATTGAAAATAAATGTTATCTACATTGAGACTCTGGTGATTCTGTGCACATTTGGATTTCTTCTTCAAAATGAAGAACAAGTAACTTCTTCATGTCCCCTTACTAACAAAGATGTACAAATGTTGGAAGCTGCATAAAATGATTTCCCTGGTGACAGTATTGATAATGATGACTTCAGTGGTCTGTATTGGTGTGGCAGATGTGCCAGCTGCAGTTCTTTGGCTCCTCGATGCCCTCAAGAGATTGCTTCTGCTATTGTGATTTCGGGCTTGTTCCGGGCATAGGGTCTGAGCCAGCACCTCCAATCCTCCTGTTGATTCCGTGAACTATCCAATCCAATGTCTTTAAATAAATTCCTTTTCTACTGCAGTGAGATTCTGTTCTTGCAAGAATGCTGACTGATACAGCTAACTGAGGCCTCAAGGGCAATCATAGTCTGCAGTTCAACAAGATTTGAACAAATATTTCTTGAATGTCTACTGTGTACCAATCACTGTGCTAGTTGAGGGTTAAAACCACAGTATTAATAATTATTACTGCTATATTAATAGTAATTTTATCAGAATTTTTGTTGAGTTTTTTTGACGAAATTATATAATTATTATGAAAACTTAACGGTTAGCTATTATTTTCTTTTATAATTTATTTAGTGTTTTTCTATGTGCTGTGCTCAGCAATTTACATGGATTATCTCATTTAATCCTTACAACAGTCCTAGGAGATGGGTACTTTCGCTGATGAGAAAACTTCCCTAAGCAAGGTTCAGCTGCTCAAAGTGACAGTTATTAATTAAAGCCCAGAACAAACCAACTCTGAGAAAAGAAAGGCTCCTGCTTTAATAAACGTAAACTATTGTAGAGTTGACAGAGAAATAAAATTATGATTCCCTACACTTGAAGGGAGCTCTTGTTTGGTAGACGTTTATAAACATTATCATATCCAATCTCAGAATAACCGGGCGGTATGACAGTCTGGGTTTTTGAGATGTGGTGTAAAATAAATTTGAATTATAGGATCATTGCCAGAGTAACCTATGAGAGGAAAATAATAGACCTGAGGAAACATAAAAGGGAAGATAACTTTATATTTCTGTGAGGATCAGGACAATTTTTTTTTTTTGTATTTTTCCTTTG
The DNA here is from genome assembly GCF_049354715.1 of Callithrix jacchus. Lineage (NCBI taxonomy): Eukaryota > Metazoa > Chordata > Mammalia > Primates > Cebidae > Callithrix > Callithrix jacchus. Next base: position 47,612,373 of record NC_133519.1, read on the forward strand.
CAAAAACCTAAGACAGAATATCACGTATACTATGAATTAAGTATACATTTCTTAAATGTCTTAACCAGTTAACAAGATTCAGAAGGAAATGGCTGAATCTAAATAGAAATATCTACAGAACAGTTCATGTGAAAAAGCAGAGCTTAGTCACAGAAAATATGAAGCCCCGTTTTATGTGTCATGGGCCACGAATGACCCGTGGGGAAAAAAACCTTGAAGTAAAATATGTATTACAGTGCTAACCCTTAATACTAACATGGATACCGAGAATCCAGGTTGAAAGCAAACTGCAAGATAAAAACATAGATACATTCCTTAACTTACGGATAAGAAAATGGCAAAGGAAGTTTGGGTGGAAAAATTACAATGTGTGTAAACTGCAGATCGATGAATTATTAGTTGAAATATCCTGCAATAACCTGCGATCATTGGCTATAACCAAAATTAGTAGTACATATTCATGACCACACAAGTAAAATTCATGTTCAGTACGTTTTAAGTCTTTAGCATTCTTCTAGGCCGTTAACAGTCTTAACTCTGTATCTCAGTTATTGCTGTAATGCCTGCTGTATTAAAACAGTAATCATGACTTAGGTATGTTGAGTGCGTCTTTCCAAGTGTGATGCCTCCTAGGTAAGGCCTAGAGAAAGGCTGCAATATTTGCCTACCAGATCAAACTCAACTGAAAGCATGTACCCACTAGCAGATGAGAAATCCAGCTAGAGAGACGGTGGTGACACATAATCCCAGAGGAGGGATTTTTCTGCTGGCCTAAGGGGTCAGTGTGGTTGACTAGATGCCCCTCATAGGTCACTGGTTTCTTATTGGACATAAAGAAATCAGGAGATGTACACAAGCATATTGCTGGTTTTGATTGGTTGGTTGCTTGTTTGCTTTTATTAAATAATCAACAGTATGTTGATCAACACCTAATGGAGAGAGAGTTGGTGGAAAACACTCCACACCCTTTGAAGAGCAAGTAATAATACCCTCAAAGAAAAAAACTCTTTCTTTTAAATAGGAAATACTTGCTTGGCCCTAGTCCCTCTCATAGGCCAGATATTAATTTTTGCTCCTTTTCCCCAATATAAATGGAGGCCAAATAAGTTGAGTGATTTCCCTAGGAATAAAGATCTACAGAAAAGTGAAATTAGTACTTAAACTAAGAAATTTCATTCATAAGTTGTCTTTCACATTATGTTGCTACCTGAAATGTTAGATACGTTAACTGAAAATGTGTAATAATTATTAAAATAATACTAATTCACATATTGTGTAACTATTAGGAAAGTTAAGAAAAAGCATAAAAATATTATCCACTAGCCACACTGAGTATTTCTACGTACTACTGGGAAGAATAGGGAACTTGTCAATGATTTTGCCCCATGATATTCGGCTGCAATCTGATTTTTAAAAATTTTGTCTTCTTGTCACACCCAGTGGCTCATGCCAGTAAACCCAACACATCGGGAGGCCACAGCAGGAGAAGTGCTTGACACCAGAAGTTTGAGACCAGTTGGCACAATATAGTAAGACCCCAACTCTACATTTTTTTTTTAAATTGCCCTGTTGTGGCTGTAGTCCCAACTACTCAGGAGGCTGGGGTGAGATAATCACCTAACCCTGGGAGTTTACAGTGAACGGTGATTGCACCACTGCACTCAAACTGGGTGAGGGAGCAAGACCCTATCTCAAAATTTTTTTAAGAAGTCTTCCTTGTAGTGGTTTTACATGTAATGGAAGTGCCTACGAGATGAAAAAGAAAAACAATGTGACTAAATTTTTGGTAAGTCAATATCAGTGCTTTGGGTGACAAATAAATGGCTAACTCCTTATATACTAGTTAAATTTATTCTCAAATAATTAAATCTTGGCTTTTGTGTACATGAGATGCTATGCTCTTTATTTTTATCATGTTATGTTTATAAATGAGTTGCCATGTTTTTTAGTTGTTGAAGACTTTTTTCTCCGGATTGAATTAATCAAAGGTGGTATGCGTTATACTCTTCCATACAGTTTCTATAGTATTACTGAAATTTGTCAGAAAATGAACTTTATTGAATAAAAACTATATGTGATGCTTCTAATTGGTCATGTTTATTGATTCCAAATTAAAACATCTCAGACTGTGGCATTAATAATTTACAGATAATTGGCAACTGTGCTAACTTGTTTATCATGAATTTGGCACCATTGCCATCAGTCTCAAGCTGGGATGTTTCCCCCCATCCTCCTCCTTAGGCAATTCCAGTTTACACTTTATCAATAACAGAAAGTCACGTGGGATGCGGAAGGCTGACAGAAGTGGGAGCCATCATCCTCAGAAGTTTATGATAAGGAATATATGACATTTGAACATAGTCTTTCCCAAAATGCAGATATGATGGCTCCCACAAACAGATACAACAGCTTCCACAGAAATGGTAGCATGTCCAAGAACAGCAGCTTCCAAATACCTCCCCAAGGTTCCCCCTTCACAGTGGCCAGATGCATGCACTCTTGAACCTGTCTGCAAACTAGGTTTTCTATCCATGCCAGGGCTTTGAAATTAAGAATGTTTCTCTAGTTCTCTTTCCACCTTCTTCATTTCCTTTGTCTTCTCTACATCTTCATGTGAGCACTAATTCCCATTTCAAACCCCTTATTTCTATCATATTTTTGGATATTTATTTCCTGTTTAAACTCAGATGAACAAATCAAGTAATGCAGCTGCTGTTAGTTTTCTATTACACACATTCTCCACTCATTACAACCGGAAGACTGACTCTGTTGTGGATAGCAATGGATCCAGATATGAAACCACTTGCAGTATCTGGTGTATACATAGCAACCCATGTGGCCAATGAGAAAAAAGCAAGAATCTGTATATGAGGGAAGGGATGCATTCATGGCTAATGTTTTCAGTTTTAGATTTAGGTCTTGTCCTTACTCCTTATTGAGGTTTCCTGTGTCCTCTGGAGTAAAATGCAGACCCAAAGCTGGAGCAGCCGCATTGTAACCATGAGGAAAAAGTCAAGAGAAAGGGAAAGACACTGGACTTCATCTCCTCAAGCCCTTGAAGTGGTACTGGCACTACCATTTTGTTGCCGTTATACACAGATAGTTGTCATTGAAAATGAGCAAGAAAGAGCACGAATGGAAGGCTTTAAAGGTCCGAAGGCAGTGAGCTATCTCAATTGATTGTTCACAGTCAGTTACAGATCAAACTCCTTGTTCTACTCTTTCCCCCTTCTCACTACTGCACTTGACTAGTCAAGAAATAAATAAATAATTAAATAAAGCAATAACTCCTAAACTACTTATCTCAAAAGCCTTTATGTTATTAGAAATTGTTGAAGATTCCAAAAAGCTTTTGTTTGTGAAGATATTTTATAGGCATTTACCATATTAAATATGTACTTATTAATGTAAACAATTTACATAAAAGTAACATTATATGAATGAAATGCATATAAATAACACATTTTTATGAATATAACTGTATTTTCCCCAAAAATTTTTTTGTGAGAATATTAGCATTGTTTCAATTTTGCAAACCTCTTTAATGTCTCACATAAAAGAAAACATCTGGCTTCTCATATCTGCTGCTATATTCTATTTTTCACAGTATTATATACCATGTAGCTTCTAGACCCCTCCTCTGTACACTTGTAAGATAATAAAAGTGAAAACTGAAGGAAACAACATCTCTCTGTTATTGTAACAAGGGGCTTGATGCTGTGAACTGGCTAAAAGTATCTCAGGGACCAACAGATTTCTCCTGATACACTTTGAGAAATGCTGCGGCAAAAAATAATAAAACAATCCCCTTTCCTGTTTGTAAGTCACTTTAAAATTTACATGTTATTTCAATTAAAATCCTCGTCAGTCCTGTGATGTAAATCAGAGTAGCTCAGCTCTATCGACTCCCTTTTATTGTCAAGGGAACTAAGCTTCAAAGTGATAACATTTTCTCCAACATAGTATCTAATACAACGTTGATACCTACTCTGCCTTGTCTTTAATGTGTCCACTATGTCATAGTAGTTCTCGTCTGTGGAAAGTAATACTGAAGGGATAGATAGAAAAAATCTGAAACTGAAAAATTTACTTCTTAGTATCTATGAACATACATTCAATTATAAACACATAAATACAATATTTATAATATATTATATACATTAGCCTATCTATACATACAAATGGCCAAACTCAAAGTTTATATATTTTGTTTCAAATGTAATAATACGTAACCAATTTTTAAAATACCTGTGCAGTTTTTATATATAATAGCATTTAAATAATATAATGAAAAGCAGCACCAATTTCATAGTATTTGTAGTATGCTACCTAATCAAAGAAAAGGGAGTCTGTGATATTCCTAAGAGTTTACATGTAATGTTTCATTTTTCAAACCAACTAACATATTAAAGAGAAAATCCTATATGAGTTCATATTTAACAACCGTGGATCCTCTCAATAATTTTGCCTCTTTCTACAGATTGTCTTGGAATTTCATGAGGCAGAGAAACAAAACTTGGACAGTTATCATGTGATTTTTCCCCTGAAACACACCATCAAATACTAAAATTGGAGCCTTCTATTTATTCTATCTACTGCAGAGCTGAGCTTCTCTGGCCACTGCTCTGAGAATCACGATTACTCTCCTTTGTGGAGAACTCTGAGAGCCAGTCATAAAAGATATAAATGGTACCGCATGGCCTGAGAGCCTGATGCTTTGTAGACTCCTGGCATTGTGTATAAGAAAAGTGGTCTAATAATAAAATCATGGCAATATTACTCCTTTCTCACAACAATATTTTCAGTAGTAATCTAGGCAATAAAGGTAATAGCAAGTCTAACACCACTGGCAATATTAAATTGAAATAGCAAATTGCAAAGCGAGTGAAATTGTTGTCAGAGGGATTGATCTAGAGTAGAACCAATATTTTAGCTTCCAAATAAATGTTCAATAAAATGATGCTTCACTATTGTGCAAACATTATAATGGTGATTTACCAAAGATATATTACTTTAAAAAAGTCTTCTGTTCTTTCATAGACTGGGGCACAATAAAAATAACTAAAATGAAAACAGAGTTATTTTTACATTCCAATGAGTTTTAGGTATTCATAATACATTACTTAACTCATCCTACAAACGAGACTCTCAATATCCAGGAATGTTATTTTTATTTATATTGGAGTCCATGGAAACATTAGATCTTAGCCAGAAAGATTGCTGCTTCTCTCTACAAGCAAATGCAGTCAATAGGTTTAGAAATGATTCTTTATATATTAAAAACTAAAACTTTCTTCATGTTATTTTATGTTAAGAAAATATTTAAAAAGAATTATTATATATGTTTTACTCCTTACAGGACATGAAAAGCATAACAGAAATCTGTCATCTATCTATCATCTATTATTTATCTGTCTAGCTATCATAGATGAACACTGGTTACATTTCCTGTAACTTTCAGAAGATGGTATATTTTGCAGTAGTAACACAACGTCTCTTATGATTAAAACAATTTATTTATTTCTCACGTTACATGCCTCAGTGAATCAGTGTTGGGCTTTGCAGGATCTTGGATCATGGAGGTTCTATGTTCTAACTGCACACACTGGAACATAAGGCCTTCCTGGTTTTCACAGCAGGGGAAGAGAGAGTAACATGTGTTTTTGCTTTGTTTTGTTTTATTGTCTCAGCCCATTAATGATAGCCTCTCCTTGCATTAACCCTTTATTTTTCAGAACTTATCGCATTGCACCATCTAACCACAAGAAAGCTAGAAAAAAAATAAAAGAATGAAAATGATAGTTGGTGGGCATTCTGTGTCAAAATATCATCAAACATTCCTTTCCTCTCATTGTTCCACATGAAGAACATACTCCACACTTCCCTGGGAAAGATGATCCAACTATCCCATCACTGTATCAAGTGCAAAGATCAAGTTCCTTGAGAGATGTGGACTAGTGTGTTAATCAATTTCAGTTATGGCTCCCATTGGTCTGCAAGTCAATTATAATATGAAGTTTAGATAATGAGTTATTTGCCTCCAATAGTAATATTAATGTTGGAGGAACAGAATAACCACCATAAACATAGCCGTTTATAAAGGACACAAATAGGAGATACAGAGTCAGGATTAGAAGTCACCCTGAAGCACTATGTGACGGGTGCATGAAAAGGTCCTTACTTTGGAGGTGGTTTTACTTTCTGAGAGGTTGTTCTTAATCATGTCCCTTTACTAGTAACCCTTCCAGCTATTTTGCAGATACAGTTCCTGGATGTTCTTAATCATGGCCCTTTACTAGTAACCCTTCCAGCTATTTTGCAGATATAGTTCCTGGATGTTCTTAATCATGGCCCTTTACTAGTAACCCTTCCAGCTATTTTGCAGATATAGTTCCTGGATGTTCTTAATCATGGCCCTTTACTAGTAACCCTTCCAGCTATTTTGCAGATACAGTTCCTGGATGTTCTTAATCATGGCCCTTTACTAGTAACCCTTCCAGCTATTTTGCAGATATAGTTCCTGGATGTTCTTAATCATGGCCCTTTACTAGTAACCCTTCCAGCTATTTTGCAGATATAGTTCCTGGATGTTCTTAATCATGGCCCTTTACTAGTAACCCTTCCAGCTATTTTGCAGATACAGTTCCTGGATGTTCTTAATCATGGCCCTTTACTAGTAACCCTTCCAGCTATTTTGCAGATATAGTTCCTGGATGTTCTTAATCATGGCCCTTTACTAGTAACCCTTCCAGCTATTTTGCAGATATAGTTCCTGGATGTTCTTAATCATGGCCCTTTACTAGTAACCCTTCCAGCTATTTTGCAGATATAGTTCCTGGATGTTCTTAATCATGGCCCTTTACTAGTAACCCTTCCAGCTATTTTGCAGATACAGTTCCTGGATGTTCTTAATCATGGCCCTTTACTAGTAACCCTTCCAGCTATTTTGCAGATATAGTTCCTGGATGTTCTTAATCATGGCCCTTTACTAGTAACCCTTCCAGCTATTTTGCAGATATAGTTCCTGGATGTTCTTAATCATGGCCCTTTACTAGTAACCCTTCCAGCTATTTTGCAGATATAGTTCCTGGATGGCTACATTTCTTTACACTTTTTTTCCCTCTGTGCCTCTTTTAAATTTAAAGGGACTGGCTACTTTAAAGCTGTCAAGATTTCAAATGAAGACCACACCCTCATTGTGAGGTTCTGCAAAATATGTGTCCCTCAGGCTTTCTCATTTTTACTTTTACTGCTTGGGGTCAAGAAGCAGTTAGCTCTTTTAAATCTGGAGAAGTGAAATCTCTGACTTTGTCTGTTTCATGTACCAAGGAGAGCTCATCTGCTTCTTTTAACACATGGCCAAACACAGCCGTTAGTCATCAACCCAAAACACAAAGACTGCTTCTTAATCTCTTTCTATGGAGCTAAAATTGCGTGAGGCAAATGACCTTCCTCGCAAGTAACTGCAGACGACACTGCTACCACAGGATAACGTCGGCTGACATATTTTTTTGCTACATCTCCAACTGACTACCAGGCCAAAATCACGGTTTTGTTTGCTGGTTTGCAGTGGAAGTACCCAATTCTAGTGCACAATTTCTGTAGTAGTCAGGAAAGACAAGGTTGTGTTAACAAACCTAAGATGTATTATTTAAATAAAAAAGATTAAATTATTAACCAGATTATTGAAAAAAAAAGGAAGAGTATGTATTGGTAGGAAACTACGACCTGATATTTACAATACTGAAACCCCATAAGCTCTAAAAACAGAATCAGAATTTATAATTAATTTGACAATTAAGCCTGATTTTCCCTAAATTCTTTTGGGAATAAATGTTTCTTAATGCATTATGATGCAATCTCCAACAAACTGGAATGTTTTCTCACATGCACTGCAGTTGACCCTCCTAGTCAGTGCTCCACATCTGTGGATTTAACCAGCTACAGGTGGAAAATAGAAAATTTAAAAAGTGGTTGCATCTGTACTGCATACGTAGAAACATTTTTTTCTTGTCATTGTTCCTAAACAATACAGCAGAGCAATTAGTTACATAGCATTAGGTTGTATTAAGTATTATAAATAATCTGGAGATGATTTAAAGCATATGAGAGGATCTGTGCCAGATATATGCAAATATTATGCCATTTTATATAAGAGACTCAAGCATCCATGGATTTTGGTATCCTTGGGGGTCCTGGAACCCCTGGATACCAAGAGACTGTATTTTTATCATATTTTCATTTTAAATGATAAAATATTATAAATTCTGTAACACATTTTCTCCAAGGGTTTTGCATGTAGTACTACAGACCTATAATTTCTAAATAATGTAGAACAATAGGATATCATAGGTGACTGCTTGTGCATAAAACTTTGGTACACAATATGTTTCTCTGGATTTATTATATTCATATTTTTAGCTTGTCTCACTTTCAATATATATTTATTTTTCTTTCTGAATATTAGTGTATGTTGTTGTTATTAGTGTTATAACCATTTGCATTTTAAATATGCTTAACCAGAGCAATTGTTTCTGTGTAAGCCAGTTGTAATGCCACACTTTGCAAATGCACGTTTTTGCTAATCAAAACTTTAACATTTTATTACTGCATAGGATCAGAAGAGTAGAGAAAGACATCTAATGAATTATGTAAAAATGTTGATGCTAAAAGCCTGAATACTGGTTCTATGTATTTCTTGCTTGCTGATGAAGATTAATCACTTCTCAGAGCATATATGACTGTTTAGCCAGTAGTGATAGAAATTGAATTCCCTTTTTCTTATAGCCTCTACCCATCGCTTACATAAGTATCTATAAATGTACAGACAACCGCTATAGAGATAAAAGGAAACAGACTTGCTAAAAAGAAATATTAGACAAATTGGATGAGTTAAATGATAAAACAATATCTGAGTAATGAAAAAAGTCAAGAGAAATTGAAGAACTGTAAGGGAGGTAATGCATTTAAATTCAGTAGGTTTTATTTCATACAGAATTATTTGAAATATTCCCATGAATGAAATTTGATTATCAGCTTAGTAGAAATAACAGTATATTCTAAACTGAGCAGACATCTGTAGAATTAGATCACGGCTACCTTTCTCCTTTCTTTTATTACAATGTCAGCATAATATTTAAAATGCCTCAGCAAACTCTTTCCTTCATAACTTTAATAAGTAGATTTGCCAGGTGCAGCACTAGCAGGAGGCCCATAATATATTTAAGTTGGAAAATGAGGCAATTATATTTCAAAGTTCTGATTGGCTACATTTTAATTTCAGAACTATGAGATGAACTGATTTAGCTAGTGGCTTTCTGGAGAAATCTCCCACATCTGCACCTGTTCATTTTATTAAAACAGAAACACCTTGCCAGGGGTGAGAAAAAGATATTGGTCACAGAAGCAGTGACAGCTTGGTCCCTCTGCTTTTACTATTGATTACATTTCTTGATAGTCACATGGGAAGTTAATTAGTAATAGGCAATTAACACTCTTGAAAAATAATGAAGAAAACATAATTATATTGAGAAGCCCCAAAGACTGTTTGTAATCTTAAATGTGATATTCCCAGGTCACTTCATATAGCTTTGGCACCTGAGGCCTTGACATTCTTTTTTTCTACACTGTTTTGTCAACCCAGTCTCTGTCCCTCACAAAAAGCAGTAATTATTCATGCTCTATTTTCTTATTTTAAATTAATAAAATGAATACTGAATTTTCATCAGTCTAATTAAAAATCCCCCAAGGAATCTCTCAATGAAAACAAGATAAAATTTGCTTTGCATATAAAGTGAATAGTCTTTCAAGTAAAATACATCTGCTATCAGTTTGTGATGTTACATTTATTTTCTTTCCCCCTTTCTCCATTAAGGGGTAGTGGCTCAATGAACAGACTCTCAAGCTGAGCCACTTAGGCTTTAATCTCTGCACTGACACTCAGAAACCATCTGACCTTAGAGACAGTTCTTTGTCCTACCTGTGACATAGTTTTCTGTAAAGTGGAATAGTGTTGGTTTTGTACTAGTTATTTTACTAATTTTATCTTGAGTGAACACAGGTGGTATTCATGGTAAATAATGTGTCAGCCCTCCTATTCTCTAATCCTTACTGCTGTGGTGACATAAGAATGGTTGATGCCATTTTCTTTTCTTCCAAAACACAACATGCCTTTGACTTGGGACAAGGAGAAAAAAAATTTTCTGCACACAAAAGGGAAAGAGCAGCTGCCCGCTGCCTATTTGAAAAGGTCTAATGGGCCTGATTCCTAATTTCACCTCTTTGGTATATCACTGAAATCTCTCTAGGAACCAGGTAACCCTGTGTGTCTCGAATTTTACATTACTATTTCACAACCTAGAGGTGTATTCAAATTCAGAATCTTTATTCCTCCTTCAAATGTGCACACCTATGGATATAGCTGTTACAGTCTTTGTGGTACTTTGGGGTTTATGCATGAAACTGAGAGTGAGTTGCAACTATTTGGACTTCTTGGGTTGATAAAAGAAGCGTTAGTATCCTTTTAGATCACAGAAATTTGTTCCCCAAATAGGGTAAAAATGTTATAGATATAATACTTACGGTATAGTTTTAGGAGAATAAGTAAGACATTTTACAGGAACTTTAAGAAATCCAGGGAAGCTACGTATTCTCACAAGTAACAATAGGAGCTACCCAAGAGGATTTGTGATGCTTAAATAAATTGCTTAACAAATCACTCATAATTACCTCCTCAAAATTATAGTACCAAAAAATTCTAACTACAATTGATTTTTCAAAGACTTTAGAAGTCAGTGTATTAACCACAGTATTTAAATATTGAAAGAAGCTCTATGTAACACATAGCTAATACTCAGCTGCCTTTATTTAACATTTTATTTTAAAATAGCAAAAATTCATAGGAAGCTACTAAAATAGTACAGAGATAGTCCTGTGTACCTTTCATCTGGGTTCTGCTAATGAGTGTATTTAATATCAGTAAAGCACAATACCAGAAACAGGAAATTAATAGGCATAATTTGTGTGTATAGTTATATACCAGTCAACATCAATACTATTCTATCTTTACAAAGATATGCTCAGTTCCTACTCCTTGTGGTTACACCAATCCCTCCACTTCCCACTGCCCCTCATCCCTGGCAAATACTAACCAACTGTTTTTATCTCCATACCTTTTTAATTTTGAAAGTGTAATAGACATGAAATCAGACAATACATGTTTTTCTGAGATTGGCTTTTTTTTTTCACTCATCATAATGCCCTTAAGATACATTAAAGTTTTTGTTTGCAAAATGTTCATTCTTGTTATGGGTGAATATAAATTCATGGTATGTACAATAAAGTCTGTTAAATAATTTACATAATGAGGAGCATTTTGGTTCTTTCTAGTTTTTGAACACCATAAAGAAAGTAATCCACTTTCACTTCATGTAAGTTTAGATATGTTAAGGTGAGCCTGCCTATTTTTTCTCTTGTCATTCCTTGCTTTTGCTATTTTCCTTTTGTCCTGCTTTTCTGTGAATGAAATTTTCTTAGAATTTTATATGATTTATCTGGAGTATTTTATAGTGTTTCTCTTTGTATGTATTTGTTTTAAATGGCTGCTTGAGGTATTACACTATGTGTACATAACTTACTACAGTGGACCAGTGTAGGTATTTTGTCAGTTTGAATAAATTATAGGAACCTTACATCCTCTTTAAGTTCCTTTACTCGCATCCATTTATAATGCAATTACCTTAAACATTCCCTCTACATATACTGAGTATCATTCTAGACCATTTTATAATGTTTGCTTTGGCCATCAAGTGTAATTTAGAAAACACAAGAGGAAAATGAAAGTTTGTTTTGTTTACTCATTGTTTTACTATTAAAAAAATTTTTTTTTGAACCTTTCGTTATTTCTTTCTGTTTAGGTAACTTTAGTAGCCATTAATTTAAGGAGGTCTTTAGTGACAAAATTATCTTAGTTTTCCTTCATTGGAACCTACAAAAATCAATTTAATTTTGGAAGGGTATTTTTGCTTGATATTGAGTCATAGTTAACATTTTCTATTAGCACATAAATATGTCACTTCCTTCTTTTCTCATCCTCTTAGTACTTGATAAAAATTATTGAAATTATTTTCCACCTCTAGTTAAAGGTGGTTTCTCCCTTGTTGTTTTCAAGATTTATTTTCTTTGTATTTTCAAATGTTAGACTGTTATGTGTCTTGGGGTGGACTTCTTTGTGTTTATCCTATTTAGGATTCTTTCAAATTCATAAACTTTAGGTTTATGTATTTGCCTAATTTTTTTAATTCTCTGCTCTTATATCTTTGGATACTGTTTAGACTCTTCTTTCTCCTCTTCTTGCAGGATTCTGATGATAAGAAAGGTGGATCATTTGTGAGAGTCCTGCAGTTCCCCCAGTCTGCTTATTTTCTTTCAGAATATTTCTCACTGCTGTTCAGATAATTTCTGTTGTTCTACCTTCTAGTTAAATGATTCCTTTCCTTGCCTTATTAATTCTTCTGTTGAGCTTATCCTTTGATTGTTTTGTTTTAGTTAAACTCTTTACTTATACCATCACAATTTGGCCTTGATTTGAGTTATTAAAGATAGTCTACAGTGTTATTTAGGCAGGAGGCTAGGCACATTGACAATATTTAGGATGGGGAAACCCATACCAGAAAGACAAACAACGTGATTTAGTGTGGGAGCTTTGGTTCACACAGTATCCATTGACACGGAGACTAAGGTCAATCATATGGACTCTCAAATCATCAATTATGCCTAGGTGAGGGATAAACTGCTTCCCATGGCCAACTTTAAAATGTATCAGTTTCTTGTAATTACTTATAACTGGAAGTGAAATAACCTTCAGTGATGTCTGTGGGTCCTTCAAGTGAATTATCACAATTGAGAGTGGTTTTGGTAAATTCCTGAAGTTGCAATTAGTGACATAAATGAGATAAAGGTACACTGTGAGAACTGTTACCTCTAACTTAGCCATCAGTCTAACTTACCACGTTGAGACTTTGCATTTTCTTTAGTTTTCAAGCATGATCATAATTTTCACTGAAGCATGTTTATGACAACTCTTTTTCAGTCTCTGTCAGATGATTCCAGCAACTGTATTACTTTCCCACTGGCATCTTTTGATGCTCTTTTAATCTCATTTAAGTTGAGATTTTTTGGAACTTCATATAAGTAATTTTGATTTAAACCTGAACATTTTGGGCATTATTTGGGAACTACTAGGGCTTATTTAAATGTGTTTTTTGCAAGTCATGCCTGACTCTGCTCAAATAGGGAAGAAGGATAATGACAGATTAATGGCAGGTTAGCACGGAAGTTTTAAGTTCCAAAATTTGTCTTCCATTGAAACCACTGGGGAACAGGGCTTCTCATTACAGCTGGGAAAGGGTGGTAGGTCAGTTTTCCCATGAAGTTTCTGCTGATACCCTCCTGGTAGTGTGGGATGAATGCCTCATTAATGCTCTGCAGATATCTCCACTGACACTGCTGGGGTTTGAGCTTGCGAGGAAAGTCCTGACTTTCTGACTTTCCAGTAGGAGTCCTTTGACACAATGTGGATGGCTGTAATCATGACCACTGAGTGGGGATGAAAGTCCAGGCTCCCCACTTGGCTTTCTATCATACCATCACAATGGGGCTGTCTGGAGTACTTCATGACAGCCTGAAGACAGCAGAAGCCCAGACTCTCCACTGGACCTTTAATGACGAGGGTAGGTTAGGGCTGCAGCATTTTATGTGGTGCTTGGCAGGAGCAGTACAATTATTGTCTGAAAGTTGTCTACTGCTTTCTTGCCCCTTTCCTGATTCTGTCTGCGCCTAGAGAGAGGAGATTTTTCTTTTGTATGTTCCCACTGGTATTTTCAGGTTTCTGGAGAGTGTACCATATAGTGCATGACATGTAAGGCAAAATATATATTTTAAAAAGTAACAACAAAGCTCCAAAGAACTGATAGCTTTATTTTTCTCATGTCCTACAGTCTTTCTCCAGAATATGAATGTCTCTGCACTTCTTAAAGTCTTATGTTGAGCTTATATAGAAAGTTTTAGCTAAAATTCTTATTTTTAGGGGCAGAAATAAAGTTGCACTAATGTTTTTCTTATTAAAAATAATTTATTGGCCCGACGCAGTGGCTCACGCCTGTAATCCCAGCACTTTGGGAGGCCGAGGCAGGTGGATCACGAGGTCAAGAAATCAAGACCATCCTGGTCAACATGGTGAAACCCCGTCTCTACTAAAAAAATACAAAAAATTAGCTGGGCATGGTGGCGTGTGCCTGTAGTCCCAGCTACTTGGGAGGCTGAGGCAGGAGAATTGCCTGAACCCAGGAGGTGTAGGTTGCGGTGAGCCGAGATCATGCCATTGCACTCCAGCCTGGGTAACAACAGTGAAACTCCGTCTCAAAAATAATAATAATAATAATTTATTGTGGCATAGATGCATAATTTGAGATCTACTCTCTTAATAATTTTAAGTGTACAGCACACTGTAATGTTGACTGTAGGTGTACTGTTGCACAGTAGATCTTTAGAACTCATTCATCTTTCTTCAGAAACTTTATACCCATTGATTGCCAACTTTCTTTTATGTATTTCTTTATGTTTTGTCTTAAGCTATTTAATTAGGGGTTTAAGGCATTTAGAACACCAATTTGTGAGGATAAATTCTATTCGTCAGGGCAAACACAGATGGCAGGTAGCCCTGGAGCTGAGGAATAGCTTTGATTTTTGGTGAAATTTGTGAGCCCACAGCTTTCTGATCGATCTTGTGTTGCTCTGTAATCTTGTATTTCTCTTTTGCTGTGTCAAAGATCTCACCTTCCTGGAGTCGGGGCTTCCACAGCTTCTTGTTCTTGAAGTAAGCATCAGTAAGATGTTTTGTGATTTTTACATTGCTGATATCAATTTTGGTTGAGGCAGCAAAGACAAATTTCTGGTGTGTTCTTTGTAGAGGAACTTGATTGAGGACCAGAGGTCCAGTCACAAGTAACAAGCCACCAGCCAGCTGCTTCAGGAAAACCACCCTCTTGCCCCTGTGGCTCCAGTGAGGACGATCAGAGTGTTCCAGGGATTGATGCTGGCTCACAGTTTTCTCACATGCTGACTAAAGGGTTTTCTGCCCTGGCTCACCAGCTTTCGAGGGGCATCTTCAGTTGGATAATAGCTGGGCATTTCGCGAAGTTTAA
The DNA here is from genome assembly GCF_049354715.1 of Callithrix jacchus. Classification (NCBI taxonomy): domain Eukaryota; kingdom Metazoa; phylum Chordata; class Mammalia; order Primates; family Cebidae; genus Callithrix; species Callithrix jacchus. The sequence goes on from NC_133519.1 coordinate 47,627,576, forward strand.
CCAACAACTGGTTTTGTAACAGTTGCAAGAACCTTCCCTTCTTTTTCTTATCAGCCTTGGATTTAGCAGCTAAGTCCTTCCTCTTGTACATACATGGCCTTTCTGGAATACATGGCAGATGGGGAATACCTGCCAATTCCTCTGACAAGGACAGGACTGCGTCTGCAATAGGGCTTCCCCTTCTTGGGCTTTTTAGGCTTCAGCTTACCCTTTTTCACTTTGCCACCAGCATCAGCCTTCTTGGCTTCGGGTTTCTTCTCTTTGGCATGTGGCTTCTCAACTTTTTCAGCCGCCATCTTTCAAGATGGGAAAAGTGATCAGCAACTTTCAATGTCCCCCTCCTCCCATCTTTTGGCAACACCATTTTACTCTTTGATTCTATGAATTAGACTATTTTACAGAGGTCACATAAAAGAAACTATGTACTATTTATCTTTCTTTCACCAGCTTTTTGCACTTGATATAATATCTACAAAGTACATCAATACTGTTAATAATTCAGAATTTCATTCTTTTGATGTGTTGTTATAGAATTAGACTATCTCCATACATATATATGTGAATAGCACTGTAATAAACATGAGAGGGTTACGGTCTCCTTGAGTTATGAATTTGATTCATTTGTTTAAACGACCAGAAGTAGAATTGTTATGTGAAACGTTCTATGGAAGTTCTACGCTGACATCTTGGAGGAACCCTCATACTGTCTACCATAGCAGCTATGCAACTTTGCAGTCCCAACAATAATGTGCAAAAGTTCCAATTTCTACGTGTCCTTGCCAAAATATAGAAAAATGAAAGAGAACACAGAGCCTGGAAATAAATCCATGCATTGGCAGTCAACTAATCTTCCACAAGGGTGCCAAGAATATGAATGAGAAAAGGATAGTCTCATTATCAAATAGTATCTGAGAATGCAGTTATAACATTAAACCTGAAACCAAGAGCTGGTTCTTGGAAAGAATAAACAAGACTGATAAAACACTATCTTGAATTAAAAAGAGAGAGAGGCTGGGCTCGGTGGCTCACGCCTGTAATCCCAGCACTTTGGGAGGCCGAGGCGGGTGGATCACGAGGTCAAGAGATCGAGACCATCCTGGTCAACATGGTGAAACCCTGTCTCTACTAAAAATACAAAAAATTAGCTGGGCATGGTGGCGCGTGCCTGTAATCCCAGCTACTCAGGAGGCTGAGGCAGGAGAATTGCCTGAACCCGGGAGGTGGAGGTTGCGGTGAGCCGAGATCATGCCATTGCACTCCAGCCTGGGTAACAAGAGGGAAACTCTGTCTTAAAAAAAAAAAAAAAAAAAAAAAAAAAAACAGAGAGAGAGAGAGAGGACCCAAAATCTCCAAAATCAGAAATAACACAGACAACATTAAAATCGATTATGCAGAAATACAAAAGATACACAGAGACTACAATGAATATTTCTGTGCATGCCAATCAGAAAATCTACAGGAAACTGATAAGTTCCTGTGAACCTACAACCTCCCAAGATTGAATCAGGAAGAAAGTGAAATCTCCCTGACCAATAAGAAGTTCTAAAATTGAATCAGTATTAATAAAACTACCAACCCCAAAAACACTTGGACCAAATGGATTTACCCAAATTCTACCAGATGTACAAAGAAGAACTCTCACCAATTCTAATGAAACTACTCCAAAAAAATAAAGGAAGGGGGGCTCATCCCTAACTCATTCTATAAAACCAACATCAGCCTGACACCAAACTTTGACAAAAGTACAATGAAAAAAGAAAATGTCAAGGCCAATAACCTGATGAACATAGATGGAAAAACCCTTGAAAAAATTCAAGCAAGCTGAACTCAGCAGCATTTTAAAAATCTATACCACAATCATGTAGGCTTTATCTCTAGGATGCAAAGCTGGTTCAACATATGCAAATCAATAAATCTGATTCACCACATTAACAGAATTAAAAGCAAAAAGCTTACGATATTCTCACTATATGCAGAAAAAGCTTTTAATAACGTTCAAAAGCTCTCCATAATAAAAACTCTCAACAGACTAGGCATCAAAGGACATGCCTCTGAATAATAAGAATCATCAATAACAAACCCAAAGCCAGTATCATACTGAATGGTCAAAGCTAAAGGATTCTTGAGAAGTGGAACAAGTGAAGAATTCCCACTCGCATCATTCCTGTTCAACATAGTACTAGAAGTCCTAGCTAGAACAGACAGAGAAAGAAATCAAAAGGCATTCTAAAAGGAAGGAAGTCAAACAATTGCTTTGCTAACAAAAAGACTGTATACATAAAAAACACCCAAGAATCCACTGAAAGTGTCATAGAACTAATAAGTGACTTCCGTAAATTTTCAGAAAAGTTTTGTACAAAATCAATGTAGGAAAAATTGGCATTCCTACACAGCAGTAAGATGCAACTGATAGCCCAATCAAAAAGATAATTTCATTTACAATAGCCACACACAAAAATAAAGTACCTAGAAATACATCTCACCAATGAGGTGAAATAACTCTACAAAACCTGTAAAACACTGCTGAAAGGAATCAGAGATGACAAATGAATGGAAAAATATTCCATGCTCACAGATTGGAAGAATTAATATTATCAAAATGGTCACACTGCCGAAAACAATTGACAAACCCAACATTATTTTTATCAAACTACCGACATCATTTTTCACAGATTTTGAAAAAGAAACTATTCTAACATTTATATGAAACCAAAAAGAGTCAAATGCCAAAGCAACCCTAAGAAAAAAGAACAAAACCAATGGACTCACATTATCCAACTTCAAACTATACCATAAGACTGTACTAATGAAAACAGCATGATACTAGTATAAAAACAGAAACATAGACCAATAGAACAGAGCAGAGAAAGCAGAAAAAATGCCACGCATCTATCTCCTGATCTTTGACAAAGCTGACATAAACAAGTAATGGACAATGGCGTCCTCATTCAATAGATGGGTGCTAGAAGAGCTGGCTAGCCATATGCAGAACATTGAAAAATGGACCCCTATCTTTCAACATACACAAAGATTTACTAGCGATGAATTAAAGATTTTAATGTAAGACTTCAGACTATAAAGATTCTAGAAGAAAACCTTAGGAAATATTCTTCTACACATAGGCCTTGGCAAATAATTTATCACTAACTACTCAAAAGCAATTAAATAAAAACAAAAATCCAAGTATGAACTAATTAAACTCAAGAGCTTCTGTGCAATGAAAGAACCTGCCAACAAAGTAAACAGAATGGGAGAAAATATTCACAAACCATGCAACTGACAGAGGCCTAACATCCAGAATCTATGACAAACTTGAACAAATCACGAGAAAAACAAACAAATAACCTCATTAAAAATGGGGAAAGGACATAAACATATACTTCTCAAAATAAGATGATACAAGCGACCAGCAAACACACAGAAAATGCTATCATCACTCATCATCAGAGAACTGCAAATCAAAACCACAATGAGATACCATTTCGTGCCATTTAGAATGGTTATTATTAAAAAGCAAAAAAAAAAAAAAACACAAAAAAAAACAAAAAGAAAAAACAGATGCTGGCAAGGGTATGGAGAAAAGGGAATACTTACATACTGTTGGTGGAAATATAAATTAGTTCATTCACTGTGGAAAGCCATCTGAAGATTTCTCAAGGAACTTAAAACAGAGCTACCATTCCACTCAGAAATCCCATTATTGTGTATATGCCCAAAAGGAAATTTACACCAAAAAGATACATGCACTCATGTATTCATTACGGGACCATTCACAATAGCTCTGACATGCAATCAACCTCAGTGCCCATTAATCATGGATTAGATAAAGAAAACGTTGTTCAAATAAATGATGGCCTATTATACAGCCATCAAAAGAACAACATCATTTTCTTTACAGCAATATGGATGCAGCTGGAGGCCATTACCCTAAGCAAATGAATGTAAGAACAGAAAACCAAATACTTTGTGTTCTCATTTATAGACTTATAGTGGGAGCAAAACTTTTGGCACTCATGGACATAAAGGTAGCAAAAATAGATACTGTGTACCACTAGAAGTGGGAAGGAGGGATGGAGGCAAGGTTTAAAAAACTACCTATTGTGTACTATGCTCACTACCTGGGTGATGGGATCAGTCATACTCCAAACCTCAGCATCAGACAGTACAGCTGTGCAACAAACTTGCAAGTGTACATACCCCCCTTAACCTAAAATAATAGTCAAAATTATTTTTAAAAAAAGAAAAAATGAAACCCCTACCATATTCCATACAGAAACATAAACACAAATGGATTAAAGACTTAAGTCCTGAAATTTTAAAACTCTTAGAAGAAGACACACAGGAAGAATTTCATGACATTTGCCTTGCCAATGATTTCACAGATATTGACACCAAAAGCTCGGGTGTCAACAAAACCAAAATGTAGGACTAATCAAATTAAACAACTTCACACAAAAAGGAAATAATCAACAGAGTGAAAACGCAAGCTATAGAAAGGGAGAAAATATCTGCAAATCTTTTATATCTGACAATGGGTTAATTTCTAAAATCAATAAGGAACTCATACAACTCAATAACCAAAAACCATTAACCCAATTGAAAAATGGACTCAAACAGATATTTCCCCAAAGAAGAAATACAAATGGCCAACAGGTTTATAAAAAATGCTCAAGTCCCTGGTCATCAGGGAAACGCAAATCAAAACCACAATGACATGACACTTTACATCTCTCAGGATAGCTATTATCAAAAAAGAAAATAGACCAAAAAACAAAGAACAAGAAGTCACAAACACACATTTTATGAATAACTTGAATCTCTTAGATATTACTTTATTTATAAATTTAACATAGATAGAAAATTGGCTAAGCTGGCACAGAAATCTAACCACCTGACTCTAAGAAGTTATAATTACATAATTACAAAGGTGTAAAATCAGTAGGGAAAATAATGTAGACATCAATGCCTCCTGCACGTATTTCTATCTTGAATGTATGTAATGTCACCTACTAGATTACAGTACTCAAATACAAATATTTGATCTAAAAATATATAATAGCTGTATAAAACATCTGCAGGAAATTGAGTTACTCTATCAGCAATGCACAAAAAGTATAAAATAAATATCTAGGCCACAAGCAAAAGGAATAGACTATAAAAGCATATTTAAAGGTACAGTTATTTCTTTGTGTTGGGAATACTTGATATCCTCCTTCTAGCTATTTGAAACTGTATATTACTGAATCTTCCCAACAAAAAGAAATGAGGTTTAAGATAATGAATATGCTAATTACTCTGATCTGACACCATCATACATTATATATATGACAATATCCCTATGTACACCATAAATAAATACAGTAATATTATTTAACTTAGTCATTTAGAAAATTAAAATAATAAAGTAAAGGCCAGGCATAGTGGCTCACACCTGTAATCCCAGCACTGTGGAAGGCTGAGGAAGGTGGATCACCTGAAGTCAGGAGTTCGACACCAGGCTGGCCAACATACTGAAACCCTGTCACTGCTAAAAATACCAAAAATTAGCCAGGCATGGTGGCAGGCGCCTGTAATCCCAGCTACTCAGGAGCCTGAGGCAGGAGAATCCCTTGAACCCAGAAGGTAGCGATTGCAGTGAGTCAAGATGGTGCTGTTGTGCTGCCTGGGCAACAAGAGTAAAACTCAGTTTAAAAAAAAAAAAGAAAAATTATTTCAGGTACATTTATAAAACACCTTCTTCTGCCCACATAGCCAAGACAATCCTAAGTGGAAAACAAACAAACAAACACAAAAACAAGGCAGGAGGCATCATGCTACTTGACACATACACACACACACACACACACACACACACGCAATTTCATCTGTGAATGTTAGAATTACATATATAATTATAATAAAACAAATATAATAAAATATAAACATAATATAAATAATATAAATACAATAAAATTATATTTTATATATATACAATTTTAACATTCACAGATGAAATTGCATGTATTTACCATGTACCAAATGACGTTCTGAAGCAGATATAGTCATTGCGAATGATTAAATCTAGCTAATTAACATATGCATTTAGTTATTTTTGTGATTAGAACACTGTACATCCACACTCTGCATTTTTCAAGATTACAATATATTTTTAATTATAAGTATCTTTTTGTACAATAAATCTCTTAAACTTATTACATCTATCTCACTGAAATGTTTGTATCATTTGAATATCATCTTCCCAGTCCACTTCTCCAACCACCTCTACCCTGGTAACCTCTATTCTACAATCAATTTCTATGACATCTACTGTTTTAGATTGTCTATATGATTATAATCATGCATTACTTCACTTTTTGTGCCTGCCTTATTTGACTCAATGTCTTACAGGTTCTTTCATGTTGTCACAAATGACAGAGTTTTCATTTTATAGTTTAATAATATTCCATTGTGTATACATACCACATGAAAAAAAATCTGTTCAGTCTATTCAGCCACTGACCGACACAGGTGGATTCACTATCTTGGCTATTGTGAATAATGCTGTAGTAAGAATGAGAATACAGGTATGTCTTTGAAACTGATTTCATTTCCTTTGGATATGTAATTATAATTTTGGAAGGAATCTCCATACTGTTTTCATAGTGACTGTATTCATTTCCATTCCAATCAATGGTGTGTGAGGGCTCCCCTTCCTCCACATCTTTACCAACACCTTACCTTTTGTCTTTTTGGTAATAGCCATTCGAACAGGTGTGAGGTGATACCTCAGGGTGGTTTTGATGTGCATTTCCCTGACTATCAGTGATGCTGACCATTTAATTCATATGCCTATTGGTTATTCATAAGTCTTGTTTTGAGAAATGTTCATTTAGGCCCCTTTTTCCCATTTTTAAATAGGCTGTTTTGTTTTATTGCTGCTGAGCTGAGTTACTAATTTATTTTGTATATTACCACCTTATCAGGTGTGTAGTTGGGAAGTGTTTCTCTTCTACAGGTTTTCTCTTCATTCTATTATTTGTTTCCTTTAGGTGTGTAGTTGGGAAGTGTTTCTCTTCTACAGGTTTTCTCTTCATTCTATTATTTGTTTCCTTTAAGTGCAGAAGATTTTTTATTTTTATGTAATCCTATTTGTGTACTTTTGCTTTTGTTGCTTGTGCTTTTGAAGCAATAGGCAAAAACCCACTGCCCAGACCTATGTCATGGAGGTATTTTCTATGTTTCCTCCTAACAGTGTCATAATTTGGGTCTTATATTTAATTCTTTAATCGATTTTTGATTTGTGTATATGGCATGACAACATCTTCTAATTTTATTATTTTATATGCAGATGTTCAGTTTTCTCAACACTATTTATTGAAGACTGTCCTTTCCCCATTGTGTGTTTTTGGCATTTTTGTCAAAAATTAGCTCACTATAAATGCATGGATTTATTTCAGGACTTTCTTTTCTATTCCATTGGTCTATTTCCATGCTAGTGCCATGTTCTTTGTGTGTCTGTGTGTGCTCTGTTTTTGGTTTCTACTATAGCTTTATAGCACACTTTGAGGTCAGGTAGTGTGCTGTCTCCAGCTTTATTACATTTGCTCAAGATTGCTTTGGTTCTTCAGAGGCTTTTGCAGTACTATTCAAATTTTAGTGCTTTTTTCTGATTATTTGAAAAATATAATTGATATTTTGATAAGAATTGGATTTAATCTATAGATCGCTTTGTGTAGTATGGAAATTTTTGACAATATTTATTATTCCAACTCATGAACACAGGCTATTTTTTTCATTTATTTCTGTCTTTCTCAATTTCTTTTAGCAGTGTTTTACAGTTTTCATTATAGAGATATAATACCTTGTTGGTTAAATTTATTCTAAAACATTTTATTTCTGTAGCTATTGTAAATGGGACTTTTAAAATTTCTTCCTCAGAGAATTCACGGTTATTGAATAGCAATACTACTGATTTCTGAATGTTGATTTTGGATCCTGTAATTTATTCATTTGTTTATTAGTCACAACCCTTTTTAGGTAGAGTTTTTAGGGTTTTCTGTATATAAGAGCATGTCTGCAAATAGGAACAATTTCACATTTTCCTTTATAATTTGGATACTTTTTATTTCTTTCTCTTGTTTAATTGCTCTTGCTAAGATCTCTGGTAATATACTGAATGGAAGTTGCAAGAGTAAGCGTTCTTGTCTTTTTCTTGGTTTTAGAGTAAAAGTTTTCAACTTTTCCCCAATGAATACGATGCTAGCTGTGGGATTGTTATATATGGTCTTTATTTCACTAAGGTAACTTCTTTCTACATCTTATTAGCAGAGAGTTTTTTAAATAAAAGATGTTAAATTTGTCAACTGCACCTTCTGCATCTATTGAAATCATCATATTTTGTTTCTGTTCTGCTAATGTGTTGTCTCATGTTTCTTGCGTTATATTATTTGGATTATCTTACACCCCTGAGATGAATTCCACTTAATCATGGTGAATGATCTTGTTAATGTGCTATCATGTTTGGCTTGCTGGTATCTTGCTGAGAATGTTTGCATCCGGTGTTCGCCAGAAATACTGGCCTATAATGTGTCTTTGTCTGGATTTGCTATAAGGATGAATGCTGGCCTTGTTAAATGTGATTGAAATTATTCTCTCTTCTTTAATTTTTTTGGAACTGCTTGAGAAGAATTTGTGTTAGTTCTTCTTTAAAGGTCTGACAGTACTGAGCAATGAAACCATCAGGTTCAGGGTTTTTCTTTGACAGGAGGCTTCATTTTTTATCCAATTTCCTTACTTGTTATTTGTCTGTTTCTATTTGTTCATTAGTCAGTCTTAGAAGGTTTTATGTATCAAGGAATTTATCCATTCCTTAATTATGCTTAATAATCTTTTATAATCCTTTGTATTTCTGGGTATCACTGTAGTGTTTCCTCTTTTTTCTTAATCAGTTTAGCTGATGGTTTGTTGTTTTACCTTAAAAAATCAAGTATTAGTTTTTGATCCTCTTTTCTACTGGTTTTCTAGTCTTTCTAGGTTTTTTTTTTTTTTTAATCCATTCACATACTCGATATCTTTTCATTGGAGAAATTTAACCCATTTACATTCAAGGAAATTACTCATACGTAAGAAATTACTACTGCCATTTTGTTAATAGTTGTTTTGTCGAACTTTTGTTCTTTTTCCTTTCTTCCTGCCTTCTGAATAAGTCATTTTCTCTATGGGTAGGTTTTGATTCCTTGTGTTTTGTTTTCGCATATCTACAATAAGTTTTTACTTTGTGATTACTACGAGGATTACAGAAAACATCTTATAGTCATAACAGGTATTTTTAAGCTGATGACGACAACTTTTATTGCCCAAAAAAAAAGCAAAACTTTACATTTTACTTGACACCTCCTTCCCACATGTTGAATTTTATGTACTATTAACATATTTTATATTTTATATCATATTTTATACCTACAGACTGATGTATTTTCATAGATTTTTTCTTATAGTCTTCATATTAAAAATTTACGTAATTTATATACCACTGTCATAGTCTTTGGGTATTCTGATTTTGACTGTAAACTGATTTTTACCAATGAGTATTATATATTCAGATGTTTCTGAATATATTACGTTAGTGTTCTTATTTCAGCCTGAAGAACTCCCATTAGAATTTGTTGTAGGACAAGTCCGGTGGTGATGAAGTCCCCAAGCTTTTATTTATCTGAGGAAGTCTTTATCTCTCCATCATTTGTACAGGACGGCTTCTCTGAATGCATCATACCTGGTTGGCAGTTTCTTTTCTTCACCACTTTAAATATATTATGCCACTCTCTCCTGGCCTGTAACATTTCTGCTGAGTAGTCTGCACTAAACGTATTGGAATTCTTCTATGTTATTTACTTACTTGATGCTTTTGGAACCTTTGTTTGCCTTTGACTTTTGACAATTTGATCAAAATATATCTAATTTGATTGGAGACCTTCAACTTTCCTGTATCTGGCTACTTAAATCTTTCTCCATGTTTGGGAAGTTTTCTGCTACTATTTCTTTTTCTTTTTTTTTGAGACGGAGTCTCACTCTGACTCCCAGGCTGGAGTGCAATGGCACAATCTTGGCTCTGCCTCCTGGGTTCAAGTGATTCTTCTGCCTCAGCCTCCCAGGTAGCTGGGATTACAGACAGTGCCACCATGCCTGGCTATTTTTTATATTTTTGGTGGAGACAGGCTTTCATCATGTTGAGCAGTCTGAGCTCAAACGCCTGACCTCAGGATCCGCCTGCCTCAGCCTCCCAAAGTGCTGGGATTAAAGGCATAAGCCACCACGCCTGGCCCTCATACTTCTTTACTAAAGCATTCTACTCAATTATCTTTCTCTTTCCTTTTATAACTTCTATGATTTGAACATTTAATGCCGTTCCATAAAATTTGTAAGCTTTCTCCATTCCTTTTATTATTTTTCTTTTTCTCTTCTTCACTATATATTTTCAAAAGAAGTGTGATTAAATTCATAATTTTCCCCGTGCGGTTCTAATGTTGTTACCTTTTTTTGCATTTCATTGTATTTTTTTGTTTCAACATTTCTATTTAATTTTGTTTTTAATTTAAATCTATTAAATTTTTCATCCTAGTCACTTGTTTTTTATTTTTCCCACTGACATTTTTCTCTAGATTTTTCTTGGTTTACTGATCTTGTTTAAGAGTTATTTTGAATTCTCTGTCAGACAATGTGTAATCATCATTTATTTAGGCCACATTCTTTTGTCCATTTGATGTTGTTATGCTTCCCTGGATGTTCTTGATCCTTGTTGTTGTCTGCCAACGTTTGTGTTTTTATAAGATATAGGTACTTAGCCTTCATAGACTAGCTTTTCCTAGAAAAGCCCTGCATTTAGTTAGGTACTGGGGCACACCAGAAGCCAAGTGCATCTGGTCAGTGTGGCACTGCCAAAACCTGAGATACATTACAGCAGTTACAGCACTAAGGAGAGTCAGAAGCTCAGGGACATTGAGGTCTTCCGGTGCTGAAGACTGTCTGGGGCCTCAAGCCACTGATATTAGCCTGGTGGTGATAAAGGTTGGAGACGGAATTCATGAAGCAAGTCTTCCTCCTGGGATTATTTGGTCTTTTCTGGCACCAGGGAGGGTGCAGAAATTTAGTTTATAGTTACTGGCTTGGAAATTGGGGCTACTGGGTTCTTTCAAGTGCTGGGCTTTACTTTGGAAGGCCCACTGTTTGGATTCAAGGCAAAGCCCTAGGCTCATTTCCCTTCCCTTTTCCCCAAGTAGCCTCTTTTCACACAGGACTGCTTGGTTTTAGAGGTAGGATGATGTGGGTAATGTAAAAGTGTTCTTTTTCCCATCTCCAGTGCATCTTTTCTTAATACTGTCCTACAATCAAGTACTATAATCTTTCATCTGGCATTCTTAATCTTTGTGAAGGTATATTTCTACATGAGTAGTTGTTAAAACTGCCGCTTCTGCAGGGTACAATCAATTGACAGTCCTACTCTGCCGTCGTGCTCTGCTCCCTCTGTGCAGTCTTAAAAACAGGGGAAAAAGAGAACTCTCCTTACCAATAACTATGTATTTCTATTGTAGAGCATGCAAATTCCTGTTTATCAGAATTCAGAGCATCATGTTACTCAGGAAAATAAAGTAAATTATAAAACATGGGGAAAATCAAAGTCGCTTTTTCAAAATAAAATAATCGCTATATTGGGGTTACCAAGATTAAAAAATCACCCTCAACAATTAAGTTTGCATTTAATATTATGTACCTATATATTTATAAAATCACTTTGTCAGCATCAAATTACACTAAAATATATCTTCTTCCACAATTTCTTCACTTCACCAAATAGAACAGAATGAAATGTCACAATCTTTCACATATCAACTTCAGTGAAAAATAATTTTAAAATGCAAACAGGAAACATTATAGGCATTATGAACTAGCGATCTGTAATGAGGATAATGAGGACACTTTTATGGTCAATGGCACTGGAAATCCGAGCTAAAGCGTTTAACTGCATTTATAAAGCAGACACACTAGTTTCTAAGAGGCAACCTCCCTCACTTGACAGATAAAACAATCATCAACCATTCAGTTTCGACAAGGAAAAATAGTTTTCTGTAACAATGATTAGATTGTGACATTTCATTCTGTTCTATTTGGTGAAGTGAAGAAATTTATGGAAAGAATTCTCTTCTTAAACTTAGGTGCACATTAACATCACCTGAGACTTAAAAAAACCCATCTCCTGGTTTCATCCTATACAAATTAAATTTAGAGATATAATACAGGAATTTTTTTTTTTCTTCTAAAAAACAAAAAAGGGAAACGTGCAGAACATACAGGTTTGTTACATAGGTATACATGATTAGCTGCACTTATTGACTCATCCTCTAAGCTCCCTTCCCTCACCCCTTAGCTCCCAACAGGCTGTGGTGTGTGTTGTTCCCTGCTCTGTGTGCATGTGTTCTCAACGTTCAACTCCCACTTATGAATGAGAACCTGACGTGTCTGGTTTTCTGTTCTTGTGTTAGTTTGCTGAGGATGATGGCTTCCAGCTTCAACCATGTCCCTGAAAAGGACATGATCTCATGCATTTTTACTGCTGAATAGTATCCTAGGGTGCATATGTACAACACTTTCTTTTTCCAGTCTGTCATTAATGGACATTTGGATTGGTTCCCTGTCTTCACGACTGTCAGCAGTGCCGCAGTAAACATATGTGTGCATGTGTCTTTAATAATTTCAATGAGTTTAAAATGCAGTAACATTTGAGAACCAGTGTCCTATGGCATGATTTGCAGTGCAGTCTTACATATTCTTTTAAGCATTTTTGTTTAGTAAAAAATATAGTTTTCAACATTGCTCTCCAATTTTAAAAATCAATGTTTACATTCATGCCACTGCATTATTTAAGGGAATAAAACAGGTTTAAAAATAGAAGCATATCATATAATATGTTAGTTAAATCAAATGATATATTTGATGTTTATCAAATTTCAACATTAAAAAAATCTGTTTTTGCTGAAATTGACTTAATACTTCACTAATTTAGTTACGACGGACTGTTACTGCAAACGTGCTATGAAGTTGAGCTCCAGAAACATGGGCTCTGAATGCTTTTACAAACTGACCTGCTATCCAATACTTCACCGGATATATTTATAAACAAAGTAGATCGAAAATAAGCAGTCTATATCTTTGCTTTTAAAAAAGGCTTAAGCATGTTAAAAGACATTTTATGTTGAATTTCAAATAAAAATAATCTTTAAGGTACTAAGCTTCATGTTTGATTTCAAATGATAATTTTACATCAAATCAATCTTTTGCTCTTTAAAACAAACCTATATAGTGTTGATTAGTGTACTGAATCACTAAGGAACATTAAAAATGCTATTATTACTAAAACAGGAAACACTAAAGTGATGTTCTTTAAACAAAATTTAACTGAAAAAAGTAAACAATTCTTCACTTGTTATATGTTCTATGAATCAGCGTGTACCAAAATGTCCTATCTGAAATTAGCTTTTTTTTTTTTTTCAAGGAAGCCTGCTCTTTAGGTTTGCAATTGGCATCAGCATTATAAAGTCTCCCAAAACAAAGGTTTTCGAGAAAGATAACTACTATCTATGTTAGAAGTTTTCTAGGACCCTCAAAAACACTGAACTGAGGTGAAGAAAAGGGTGAAATGGAATTAGCAGTGTTTTTCTACATGCAAGACAAAAAATAAAACATTAAACTAGTGACAAAAGAATAAATAAGTAATAATAAATAGAGAGAGATTTGTTTCTAGAAGCCAGGGTCAGTAAAAGTGGTTGGGCTTTGATTCACATTAAAAAGAACTGATGCAACTGAGTTACAGTAGCCGAAAGCCATGATTCTGAATATTCTGCTAGGATCATATGTATTAATTTATTTTATGTTTTGCTTAAACTTTTACATTTTTCTTTTCATTCGGTGAGTAATGTAGTAAACTTTATGACCCCTGCAGTATGTCTACCTTATGCAGAAGTCAGTTGTGAAATATTTGCATGGAAAGTAAAGGTGAATCACTCCAAGGCAATCCAAATGCTCTTATTGTTAATTTAATTTATTTTAAAATTATTTTACATTTGTGGATTCCTTTACTCTTTCTGAAAATCCTGAGTGGACTGGTTTATGAGTGGCACTGAATAACTTAATAGGCTTCCTTAGAAGAAAACTGTCAATATGGAGGAAGAAATGGAAGGTGCTTATGATATTAAAAAAACAGTAATACAAAATAATAATTGACAAAGAACAAAATGATGTTTTATAAGAGACAGAAGGTCATCTGTGAGCCCTAAGCAGGAATTTCTGCAATTCAGTTTTGTGAGAGATAAAGAAACAGTGTCAGTCTGTTACGAAAATGTACACATGATGTTTTTTACTCTCTCAAGTATTAAAGTGCTAAGACTTTTTAAGAGCCCTGAGTATAAAGAGACTTATCAATTTTATTTACTATTTTGGTGATTGTGGAAGGCTGAAAAATTCCTCTCCCCCCTAAAATACATATATTAATCCCTGTAACTTGAAAATGTTAACTTAATTAGCAAAAGCATCTTTGCAGATGTGATTAAGTATCTCAACATTGACCTAGAAGCCTTACTCTTCCCTTCAGCTTGACTAAACTTTAGATAGATTTATGAATGAATATAAGCCCCTGACCCCCCCTTAATTAGAGCCTTTACTTTAGAAAACCTGTAATTGTAAACTCCTTCCCTGCACCTTTGAGATGTAAATCTACTCCCAGCCTTCTGAAGGTTTAACAACCTGAAATGTTTTTCTCAAGGGCCAAGGAACCATCTCTTTAAAATGTAATCATGACATAGGCATAGGCAAGGACTTCAAGACTAAAACACCAAAAGCAATGGCAACAAAAAATTGACAAATGGAATCTAATTAAACTTAAGAGCTTCTACACAGCTAAAGAAACTATCATCAGAGTGAACCAGGCAACCAACAGAATGGGAAAAAACGTTTGCAATCTACCCATCTGACAAAGGGCTAATATACAGAATCTATAAAGAACTTAAATAAATTTACAAGAAAAAAAACAATCCCATCAAAAAGTGGGCAAAGGTTATGAACAAACACTTTTCAAAAGAAGACATTTATGCATCCAACAAACATATGAAAAAAAACTCATCATCACTGGTCATTAGAGAAAAGCAAATCAAAACCACACTGAGGTACCATCTCACACCAGTTATAATGGTGATCATTAAAAAGTCATGAAATAACAGATGCCGGAGAGGATGTGGAGAAATAGGAACACTTTTACACTGCTGGTGGGAGTGTACACTGGTTCAACCATTGTGGAAGAGAGTGTGGCAATTCTTCAAGGATCTAGAAATAGAATTACCATTTGACCTAGCAATCCCATTACCGGGTATATACCCAAAGGATTATAAATCCTTATATTATAAAGATACTTGCACATATATGTTCACTGTGGTATTGTTTACAATAGCAAAGACATGGAACCCACCCTAATGCCCATCAATGACAGGCTGGATAAAGAAAATGCGGCACATATACACCGTGGAATACTATGCAGTCATAAAAATGGATGAACTCACGTCCTTTGCAGGGACATGGATGAAACTGGAAATCATCATTCTCAGCAAACTGACACAGGAACAGAAAACCAAACACCACATGTTCTCATTCATAGGTGGTTGTTGAACAATGAGAACATATGGACACAGGGAGGGGAACATCACCCACTGGGGCCTCTTAAGGGGTGGGAGAACTAGGGGAAAAATAGTAGGAAGTGGAAGGACTGGGGAGGGATAGCATTAGGAGAAATACCTAATATAGGTGACAGGGGGATGGATGCAGCAAACCACCATGGCATGTGTATACCTAACAAACATGTTCTATTATATTTTAAGAACATGTACCCCCAGAACTTAAAGTATAATAAAAAAAATTACACACACAAAATACACACACACACGGCTCCTATCTTGTAGTCTCTGTGGGAGGATAAGAACCAATCTTCTATAGGTTTCAAGAAGCAAACACAGATGGCCTAGCAACACTAACCAAGTTTCCCCAAAATTATGCTCCAGTATTTTCTACTAACTTATCCCAGTGCTTAAAATCTTCCCTATCTTTTGTTTAAATGACTTGAAGTAAATCTCTCTTCCCTACTGCAACAGTCTTAAACAAACCTTTCCCTGTCTGTTTAACTTCTTCAAAGCATTTTTTTTCC
Organism: Callithrix jacchus; assembly: GCF_049354715.1. Classification (NCBI taxonomy): domain Eukaryota; kingdom Metazoa; phylum Chordata; class Mammalia; order Primates; family Cebidae; genus Callithrix; species Callithrix jacchus. Next base: position 47,643,795 of record NC_133519.1, read on the forward strand.
TTGACAACATGAAGTGATTAACCTGAATTATCCAGATGTTCCCTGAAGGCTATGTATGGAAAGTAATCTTATAATAGGGAGTCCACAGAAAAGTACATGTAGAGAAAAGGAAGATGCAAAGTAACCCCAAAGCCAGGGATCAGTGCAACCATAATCAAGGAATTCTGAAAGCCACCACAAGCTGGAAGAAGCATGAAAGTATTCTTTAGAACATACAAAGTGACAGTGGTCCTGCTAACACCTTGATTTTGGATCTTTGGCCTCCATAATTGTTAGAAAATACATATTTTTGTTTCAAGCAACCAAGTTTGTGACAATTTTGATAGCAGCCCCAGGAAACACAGTGATCAGAAAACATTTTTATTTAAATGTATCATCTTAATAATGTAATAACAAAACTACTGTGAAAATATTAATTCCATTTGAAACTTTCTAGATTGTGATCACTGTTTGATTAGGGCAGCATCATAGGAATACCATATGTTGAAAACTACACATTGTTTTCATCATGAAAAGCAGTAGTAAATGAAAGCAATCACACTATTTTGTTTTAGCAACAAATGTGTGTTTTTTTTCTTATTTACGATTGTTAAAATGATAGAATTGGGATGAGCCACTTGAGCACCTGTTTTTAGGAAGAAGATTGTTTAAGGAGATTAATTCAACTGAAGCCCTGGAGATACTAATGAAATTTACCAATTTAGAATGAACAGCTTCAGTATGGATTTTTGATAAAACAGCTGCTCATCTAGAAGTAGTAGTAGCTAACATCTGAAGGCCATGAGATGTGCCTGTTTTGGAAGATATGATAAGCGAGGAACAGATGGTTAGCATAAATAATTCAAAAGAGCTCTCCAGTCACTTGTTTTGGGAAAAACAGTATGTTAAACTATGTTTACAAGGTCACTTGGAACTTTAGATATAAAATAATTATTTTTATTTCCTTTTTATGCTTTCTTTCAACATGAAGCTTTAAAACAAAAATGGTAATCATTTAAGTGTTAGCCTTCTAAAATCAATACAGCCTATGATATTACATGCATGACATAAGAGCATTATATGTATTTTATATATGCAGTAACAAGTAAATATATCTATACAACCAGTATAAATGTGGTTAAGGCTAAATTGATACTGACTTGTGTATAGTTTTGATCACAGCTACAAAATAAGACCAATTTTTATAATGATTTAAAAGAGTTGACCAGTATTTTTTGTACATAGTTCATCTCACTTGACTTTATTTTACAGAAATCTAAAACCACTCCCTCAGTGAAGAAAATGTAATACTAGCCCAGTAGTTTCTTAATGTTAATAGTACTTTAATTTTATAGCACAGTTTTTATATATCCCTTGCTGAATAATCTTACTTATTTACTCTACCTAAAAAGGATTTAACATTGATACATGTATTCGCTTTGCCTTCAAACTTTTCTATGTATTACATACATGAGGATGTATGTAATACATTCTTTTTCCCATCTCTCATAGAAAGATACATACATACCATGCCTACTTCATCCACAGCTGTAAGGTTTTCTAATGTGATCTTAATTGTTCTTTATCTGAGCTAATTAATATTCTCTTCTTCATTTTCTTCTTCCTCTCAGTGGAAAAATATGCCTAGCAACTTGCTAATCAAATAATTTTTATGTAATATATATTTTCCTCAAGCCACCATTCTAAACGTAAAACTATATCCAGGCTGGGCGCGGTGGCTCACACCTATAATCCCGGCACTTTGGGAGGCCGAGGCCGGTGGATCACAAGGTCAAGAGATCGAGACCATCCTGGTCAACATGGTGAAACCCTGTCTCTACTAAAAATAAAAAATAAGCTGGGCATGGTGCCACGCACCTGTAGTCCCAGCTACTTGGGAGGCTGAGGCAGGAGAATTGCCTAAACCCAGGAGGCAGAGGTTGTGGTGAGCCGAGATCGCCCCATTACACTCCAGCCTGGGTATCAAGAGTGAAACTGTGAAACTCTGTCTCAAAAAAACAAAACAAAACAAAAAAACAATTATATCCATATTCAAGTTCTTGAAAAAATGTGTTTGTTGTCTCCACTTTATTTCCACTCAATTATTCTTAAACTCAAATTCAGCTAAACATCATCAAAAACCTTGTATTTGACATATCTTCTCAATCCAAAACATTTAATGTAAGATAACTGTTGGCAGTTGTTCATATGTTATAAGCATGAGTTTTTTGAGCTGAATTGTACAGAAACTCTCCTATTTTCTGTGGTGATTCTCGTGTAACATTTTCAAAACCAAGATTTATAAGTGTTACAGTTTCTATCACTCTAAAGCAAACATTGCCATCAATCACTAATATATTATCCCAACACTGGCTTCCAAGTCTCAGTTATGCTTCTTAGTACATTAGATTTTGCTCCTTTAGGACTGCTACAATTCCATTCACCTACCAATAGCACCCTGCTTCTGTAATCGGAGAACCATCATTAGTCAGGTATGTCACCAGCTGCGACATATAAATTTAGACCTCCTGGGTGCTAAAAAGTCAAATAGTCAAATTGCTTGCTTAACACCAGATAATGGGTCTGCTAATGTGAGATTTAGTATCTTCCTGGATATTTCAAATGAACTTTGATATGGACTTATATCTGTAATATACATTTTTCTTCTAAAAATACATTTAACATGTGCTTGCATTCCAGAGTAAACAGTTATAATAACAGTTTCCTGAGCCAGAAATCCAACAGAGAAGCACATACCTAGGCACTAGTATTGAGACATTAAAAGAGAGTATGAATAAACATAATCAGGAACTTGGGCACTTTGGTCATTATTACTGCATGTTTCTGCAGTGGTGGCCACATTAACTGATGAGTTTTTTTGTTTGCTTCTGATCTGAAGATATGTAACTCAAGAAAATTTTCATGAAAAATTACACTTTGTGTTTTAGAATCAATAATTTTAGCCACTATTTTTCTGAGATCTACGTTTTGTCTCCTTTAATGAGTCAATTGTGAGTGGAGTTCAGATAGTCACTGGAAAAGTTTCATGGGCACATTTAACCTTGATATTTCTCCTTCCAACAAACACAAATAAGGTTAAGTTTGAAATAAGCTCACTTTTTTTTTTTTTTTTCTGAGACAGAGTTTCACTCTTATTACCCAGGCTGGTGTGCAATGGCGCGATCTCGGCTCTCCGCAACCTCCACCTCCTGGGTTCAGGTAATTCTCCTGCCTCAGCCTCCTGGGATGATTTCCGTAAAATTCTATTAGTTAAAGGTATGTATTATTCTCTTTCACAAAGAGTAAGACATCTAGACTTAAATGTTGATATAAGATGAAGTTATAACTTCCATATTATATGACAATTTAGTACTTTAAAGGCTATATAATTCATCAAGAATAATTTATATTTATTGGCCAGGCACGGTGGCTCAAGCCTGTAATCCCAGCTACTCAGGAGGCTGAGGCAGGAGAATTACCTGAACCCAGGAGGCGGAGGTTTCGGTGAGCCAGAGATTGCAGTGAGCCAAGATGGCGCCATTGCACTCCAGCCTGGGTAACAAGAGCAAAACTCCACCTCAAAAAAAAAAAATTAAAAAAAAAAAAAAGAATAATCTATATTTATTCAAGAATGGACTGGATTTTTAAAACATGTGCCTCTAAAGGAACATGAGATGGAGTTGGAATGAAAAGAAAACAAAATATTTTTAAAAGACACACATTACAAATGTACTTGTCTTTTACACACACACACACACAGACACACACAGACACACACAGACACACACAGACACACACACACACACACACACACACAGAGCTCTCTATGCTCCTGGGAAGGTTTTTCACATCCATTCTAGGATGTTATCATCAAAGATAGTTCAGAATTTTAAAATGCTGGGAAGTTCAAGGATTGTTTTAAAGACTGTTGAACAGATGTAGTTTTCCCTAGGAGATTTACCTGATAGCAAATACCTTCTATTTCATCTGAGAACTTCAAAATATAAGTATGCATTTTAGCAGAAAGCAAGATACAACAAAGAAAATAATATTTTTATCAAAGATGAAAACAAAGAGCATGTTGGCATTTTATCTACTGCTGTTCCTATTGCACCATTTGAAATACATTTCAAACTGGAATAATGGTAAACATCTATCACAAATAAAAGAAAACCCAACCAGAAAGACCATAATATATTGTGTATTGGTATTTATTATAAATATTGGCCTTGAGGGGATTTACAACTGCCAATATCATTATATGATATCAAAATTTTTTAATTAAATGATTAAAACATATAGATATTTCAGATTTTGTACTGATTTAAAATAAAAGGCAAAGTAACAATGACAAACTTATCTTGAATAAAAGCTGATTAAATTTTGTCTTGATGAAAGAGACCCTATCAAGACTTACCCACTTTGGCAAAACCTTGTAGAATAAATAAGACCTGGGCTGATTTTTGTCTTTCTGTGGGTAGCTGGTTATACCTGGAGTGACTGTAAACAAGCTTTAAGAGGAAAGTGGAACATAGAATTGATAGGAAAACGCAGAAATAATAAATTATATAATGGAAGGAAGGATGAATAATAAAGAATATTTATTTTGGTAGAAATAAGACTGTGGCAACAAATTGACTCACTTAAATATGTTAAACACTAGATGGAATCTGTGCTAGGATTCGGTATGTGTAGCTGCAGAGATTAAAGGCAATAAGAATGGACAGACACCTAGGAGATTGTATTGGTGGCAATTAAGAAAAAACACTGTAATACCACCTAAAAATTGAATGTCCTGCCTTCAGAAAACATGAATAATCTGATCATCAGAGTAGCTCATCCATCAACACTCCAAGTATTATGTAGGAGGAATACAAATGTAAGATGGGCAGCGGCAGACTAGTCAATCTCTAGCATATTTCCTAACATTAAATATTGTGATACTATGAGAGGACTTCAGAGTCTAAAATAATAATTATAACAATGTTTGAGGACTATCATTACACACTAAGCATGGATTGGTTAAATTTAGTTGTTTTCTTAAATACTGAGATTAGCTGAATTTAGTGAATCAAAATTTTCCTAGGAAATTTGATAGATATTATGAACATTTATTTATCCACAGTTGGTTCCTTCTTTGTTACTTCCCAATAAAAGAATAATAACATTTCCTCTCTACTGAATTCTGGATTCAGTATATCATTTCCTTTGGCCAAAAAAAAAAAAGCCTGAATGATGTATGCAACTTCCGACCAGAATCTTCGAAAGCCAGTATGTAGTTCATCTGGTTCTCTTTCTGCCTGTCATGCATGGAAATATTTCCATGTTCAAGGGAGAGTTTGTTCTGTCTGCCTCAGTCTTGGATTGGTAGGAGGCAGACCACAGTTGCTCTGCAGTACACAGGTAGTAAGAGGATGAATAAACTTACAGTGTTTTAAAACTCATGAACTTCTGAGGTCGTTAGTTGTCTAACCTGTTCTGACTAACATGGGTAAATTCTGTCCATTAAGCAGGTAAGAAGCAGACTATGTTCATCATTAGAGAAAAGAAATGATGGGGCCGGGCGCGGTGGCTCAAGCCTGTAATCCCAGCACTTTGGGAGGCCGAGGCAGGTGGATCACGAGGTCAAGAGATTGAGACCATCCTGGTCAACATGGTGAAACCCCGTCTCTACTAAAAATACAAAAAATTAGCTGGGCGTGGTGGCGCGTGCCTGTAATCCCAGCTACTCAGGAGGCTGAGGCAGGAGAATTGCCTGAACCCAGGAGGCGGAGGTTGCGGTGAGCCGAGATCGCGCCATTGCACTCCAGCCTGGGTAACAAGAGTGAAACTCCGTCTCAAAAAAAAAAAAGAAAAGAAAAGAAAAGAAATGATGGGGCTAAAATTGGAGTGTTGATTACTTACGACTCCAAGAAACTGTGCAAGAAAACTCCAGATGTATGTTTACTGTACTTCCAAACACGTTTAGGGCCGGACCTACACTAAGAGGAGGGTACACGAAAATGATACAAAGGCCAAGAAAAGAATACAAAGATAGTTCTTCCCTTAAGTATCTCTCTTTAACTCTCAAACATTTTGCTTCCTGACCCTGTTTCCAAACCCATAACAAAGATTAACTCGTCGTGCCACCGTGGGCCTCTACAATGAGTCACATACGCTTTAATAACACATGAGACAGGAATGTTTTGGTAGTTTTCCCTAAAGGAAAACTTTTTTGTTTTTTTATTTTTGAGACAGAGTTTCGCTCTTGTTACCCAGGCTGGAGTGGGATGAATGGCGCGATCTCGGCTCACCGTAATCTCCGCCTCCTGGGTTCAGGCAATTCTCCTGCCTCAGCCTCCTGAGTAGCTGGGATTACAGGCACGCACCACCATGCCCAGATGATTTTTTTTGTATTTTTAGTAGAGACGGGGTTTTACCATGTTGACCAGGATGGTCTCGATCTCTTGACCTTGTGATCCACCCACCTCGGCCTCCCAAAGTGTTGGGATTACAGGCGTGAACCACCGTGCCCGGCCTTTATATTAAGACAAATTATAATTAGATAATCACCTGGTGCAGAACAAGAGAATGTGGACGGTACCAGGCTTAAAGAAACCCTACTATACTGCTACTTAGGTAGTATCTGATCTCTGGTCTACAGCCAAACTATCCATTGTTCAAAACACACTTGCCAGTACACAGTTGTCAAATTAAGGCTAACTTTGGGTTTACCACTTTACTACATGACTTACATGTAGCAACACAGACTTCATGGCATATTATTTTAGGCATATAAAGGAACAGGAATAGAGGTGAATATAAATTGTTAAAATACATATGGGACTCTTCAAATTCCAAGGAAATGCTTGTGTAGTTTATGACAGGTTTCTATTTGCCCTGTTCTGCTAAATCAATCAATCAATCAATAAATGTCAATGATCAGTAAGGAAAACTTAATCTATAATACACTGAGGATCTGCAAAAAGTTCAAGGAGTATGACAAGGTAGAAATACAAAAATAAATTTCAGGACATTTTTAAAAAGTAAAGTCCAGCATTAAGTTAAAAGATCAAAAAAATGTGTGTATGTGTATGATAAGATACAAAAGGAAGGAATCATACGTGAGTAGTTTTCATGAAAAAGTACTTAGGAATTGTGGCTCACAACTTGATATTAATGAACAGGGTGACATTCTTGCCAGAAAGTTAAAGGGATCTTTGATTGTATTATGTCCAGAATAAAGGATGTAAAATAAATGAATATAACTGCATTTGTAACACTGGGTTTTGTTGAGTTCTGAATTCCACTGACAAATTGAGATTAACCGTAAAAGATGAAAAATGATTAAGGGTTTAGAAACTTTGTAAAACAAAGAGCAATCTTTTCATTTCTAAGATTTTCTTCACAATCTAAGAGAGTGAGGATATTAAATTTACAGAAGTAAATATGCAAAGATGATACTTGTATGTAAATAACTGAAGGCTGAACTAGTAGAGGGAATAGACCTCATTTTGACTACAGAGAGAAAGAATAAATATTTCAGCACAAGACAATATCATGCTTTTGTTTTTGTTTTTTTTGGCAGAAAAGTGGAAAATAAAAAAATTTATTTGAAAATAAGAGTGGTCTTAATATTAGAGATATTCATTCTCATACTCTTCAACTTTGTAACATACCGAGCTCTTAGTCACTGGAAACAGAAATTAAATAATCAATACTAAGTTGTATAAAGGAGAGGATTCTTCATCAGGTACAACATTTGACAAGTGGACTGCTAAACTGTCTGTCAGTTTTAAGAGTTAGGCAAGACTTCATGCTTCAATAGTGTTTGGGAAAATTTATCTTCTTATTCTCTGAGTTAACTTGCATAGCCAGTGCGACAAATTTGGTCAGCCTTCCTAGAATGACGCTTGTTCAGAGTTCACACAACGCAACTACCTGACAACCTGACATAACACCACACATTTGTTTTGCTGCCAATTAACTCCAAGCTCTTTCCTCTAGCACTTTGTCAACTCCTTAAATGAGGCACTGACTTTTCAACAGCAGGGTTATTTCTTCTTTAAAGCTAGCTGTTAAGATCATACTAGCAAGATAACAAAAATTAAATAGGATTCTCAGTGACAGGCCATTTAGCATCATGGCAGGCTGCTATGTGTATGCTATATAAGTGTCACCAGAGGAGAGTGGAGGAGGTCGAAAGGACATTGCTCTAACAAAAATAAAGACATATTTTACAAACAGATGAAACAATTGCTATGAGTCATATGGCTACACTCCACAAAGTTTCCATTTATAAATGCATATAAAACACTGAATTATAATGATAATGAGCAAATTGAGTTTTAGAAGAGATATAGACATGTTATTGTTAAAATCAGTATTCGGCCTACATTATGACCCTTAAAAGTAACTCACAGCCTTGATAAGAAGTAGATAGCAAATATTAATAGTGACAAAAGGCATCTTGTAAGGAGCTGAACTTGCTCTACGTAAAAATAGTAGCACTTCTGGCTGTAGAGTTTCCCATCATTCCGTACAGAAATATGCAAATAAATGTCATATATATTTCACTGTCAGCATTCAGGACCCATGACTTGGTTATTAATATATTTAATATACCCATCATATCAATCATATCGATACATATCAATGTCATATTCTTTGTAATACATATTGGACCGTTTGTTGTTTGTTTGAGACTGGGTCTCACTGTGTCATAACCTCCGCCTCCTGGGCTCAAGAGATAATCACACCTCAGCCTTCCAAGTAGCTAGGACTACAGGCAAGCAATACCACACCTGGATAATATATATTTTTTTAATTTTTGTAAAGGCAAGGGGTCCCACCATGTTTCCCAGGCTGCTCTTGAACTCCTGGACTCAAGCTACCCACCCACCTCGGCAGCCCAAAGTGCTGGCATTACAGGCACAAGCCACTGACTGTGCCCAGCCCTGTAATACATACTATTATATCATGTGTCTTTGTGCACTGCCTACATATATTCTCTTTCATCATGAGGCATTAATTATAACCTCTGGATCAGAACACGCCACTACTTAATGCATGTAGACATAAAAAGAGATATAACAAGCAGGTAAGGGTTCTTCTTATGTAATAACAGCACTCGATTAAAGAGGTTCATATGGTGTGGGAACCCCATACTTTTTTTTTTTTTTGAGACAGTCTCTTGCTCTATCACCCAGGCTGGAGTACAATGGTGCAATTGCAGCTCACTGCAACCCCTGCCTTCCATGCTCAAGCGATTCTTGATCCTCAACCTCCCGAGTAGCTGGGACTAACAGGCATGCGCAGCACATTGGGCTAATTTTTGTATTTTTAGTAAGACAGGGTTTCACCATGTTTCCCTGGCTGGTTGTGAACTCCTGGCCTCAAGTGATCCACCCACCTCGGCCTCCCAAAGTGCTAGGATTACAGGTATGAGCCACCAGGCCCAGCCAGAACAATGTACTATTGTCTGAGCTCAAATCCTGGCTTTATTACTTATTATATCTATTGTACAAGTCACTTAACATGTGTCAGTCCTAGCTATCTCATCTTTAAAGTAAAAAAAAAATAATAATATTAATAGTTCAGAGGATTACTTTAAAGAGTAAATGGTGTAATGTCTAAAATGTCCTTTATACTTGGTTCATGATAAGTGGTTTGTTACAATTTCACAAACTCATTATATTATGCAATTGGAAAAGACGGCAAATATTTACCATGATTTCTTAAAGAAAATCAAACGTAAAATCTCATAATGTTAGTGTTTTACTGAATAAATAAATTATAATCACGATCACCATAATCACCCATCTTTTTTATTCACTGTGGAAAGGAAAGCTTAATCTTCTTATACATAATTCAGTATAAAATAGTTTTGCCAAAGTAACAAATGCAACCAAAGTGTTTTCTGATTTCAAGCAGAACTAAAAATTTCTAGGTTTCAACTTACATTCCGTATCTACCTAGGGTCGGCTGGGTGGCTCTGCTTTCATTTTCCTATTTCAGTAGCACAAGCAGTCAGTTCTAGAACATCATCAGTTGCTTTGGCTGAGGAAGTAAACCTAGCATATCGTGTCAGGTTCATAATGCCTTCCTCTAGACAGCGATATGTATAGTTTCTTCTCATGCTTCCTACCTAACTTCAAGTATGCTGGAAGGTAAACTTTCTTATGTGTCTGTAAGAATGAGAACCAGCAATATTGACTGAAGAGCATGAATAACAACTTTGTGTTACATATAAGTAATGTTAAAATATTTGCTCTGTACTTGAAATACCTGTTTTGAGAGATCTCATGATTAAATAGAAAATATTTCACATTATATATCTTGACTTTGAATTAATTTCTAATGGCCTAAAATCCAAAAGTTCAGGTCATGCACTCAAAACTTTAGGTCAAAATTCTATATATTGTTGTCTTTATTTATCAGTGCAGTAACTGACAAAGCACTTTATATAAATTACACCATTAACTCTAAACTTACATGAAGAGTTCACTTGTATGCTTTAGAATAATGTAGTTTGAGGCCAGGCGCGGTGGCTCAAGCCTGTAATCCCAGCACTTTGGGAGGCCAAGGCGGGTGGATCACGAGGTCAAGAGATCGAGACCATCCTGGTCAACATGGTGAAACCCCATCTCTACTAAAAATACAAAAAATTAGCTGGGCATGGTGGCGCGTGCCTGTAATCCCAGCTACTCAGGAGGCTGAGGCAGGAGAATTGCCTGAAACCAGGAGGCGGAAGTTGCGGTGAGCCGAGAACGCACCATTGCACTCCAGCCTGGGTAAGGAGCGAGAAACTCCGTCTCAAAAAAAAAAAAAAAAAAAAAAAGAATAATGTAGTTTGAAAATAGTACACTTCATTGAAAATGAATGAGTACTCAGTACTTTACTCGTTACTTTGTCGTTATGAGGTAATATTGCTTAAAAATTAAATTTATGTAGACGTGGAAGAACAAACTGCTGGATATACCACCTTAGAAGATTTTAACAAAGCCTATGCAGCCACTATGAGGCTACTCTAAAAAGTATGAATGCATGCAGTGTTGATAACTTTTGTCATGGCTTCTAAGAGTTTGTGTTTCACATGAATCCTTTTTATCAAGATCATCCAAATGGTAGCATAAAGTATACACAATTTACTGAAGTCATCATATATATCTTTATAAAACTGACCATAGAGTAGCAAGCAAAAATTCTGAATATATTGTATTATTTATTGATTTATCTTCATTATAGCAAGTGTCAGCATGAAGAAAGCAAATAATAAAAGTTATTGAAGTCACGTTTTATTTTGATTTTATGATACTGAATCAATGACTTGAAAAATATTTTTCAGATTAAACTGAATCTTTGAGTGAATTATGAGTTCAAATAAACAGAGATTATAATAGCTTTTGACAAAAATGCACATTTATATTGAGAGACAATCCTTTATAATAAATCAATTGAAACCAATAGAAAAAGCATTATGCTTCTGTGTTCTGGTATATCTATATATTCAATCATCTTACTGTTAAAACTAGTACAAGGCAGTCACTCACACTCTTCTTCAGATCTGAATGACAAAGAATAATACAAAACAAAAACAAAAATCTATCAAAATATCTATATAAAAATTTAAAATAACAGTGAGGCAGTGTGATGGTTAATACTGTGTCAACTTGATTGGCAAAGGATTGTTCCTGGTTATGTCTGTGAGGGTGTTGTCAAAAAGGATTAACCTTTGAGTCAGTGAAGTGGGAGAGGAAGACCCACCCTCAATCTGGGAGGGCACCATCTAATCAGCTGCCCGGCACAGCTAGAATACAGCAGGTGGGAGAATGTGGAAGAACTAGACTTGCTGAGCCTTCCAGCCTCTAGTCCCATGCCGGCTGATTTCTGCCCCTGAACATCAGACTCCAAGTTCTTCAGCTTTTGGACTCTGAGACTTACACCAGTGATTTTCCAGGTGCTCTCCGGCCTTCAGCCACAGACTGAAGGCTGCACTGTCAGCTTCTCTACTTTTGAGGTTTTTGAACTTGGACTGATCCCCCACGGGTTTCCTAGCTCCTCAACTTGCGGACATCCTATCGTGGGACTTTAACTTGTGATCGTGTGAGTCAATTTTCCTTAAAAAACTCCCTTTAATACATACATATATCCTATTAGTTCTGTCCCTCGAGAGAACCCTGAATAACACAGGTCGTATTTTTATTTCTTAAAATTGTTTTTTAGACTATGCCTATCGAAAGGACGAATAGGATTACAGTTACTATGACATTCTTAGAGATACATAATGAAGTAAATCAAAGGCATGGACAATGTATGGACACACATATATTTTATTATCTCATTCATCACTCAATCAGCACATAATAAGATATGTAATAGATCTCCTATATATAGCACATAGCAACAGCCTATATTTAACAATGCAAATAAATATGTTGTTCTCTGCCCTCAAAATATGTCAAACTCTTTACCAATAGTGGGAATGATGGCACTGATCTATACATAGAAAAACATCAAGCCATTTGGAACAAACAGAAGGCATTTGGCAAAAGACATCTGAAATCTAAATCAGAAGTCATTATATAAAATACTTGGTTGGCACTCCATAGCCATCTTATGTCAGATGCTACAAAGAGACTAAAATACCTAGGAATACAACTAACAAGGGATGTGAAGGACCTCTTCAGGGAAAACTACAAACCACTGCTCAGGGCAATAAGAGAGGACACAAACAGATGGAAAAACATTCCAGGCTTATGGTTAGAAAGAGTCAATATCATGAAAGTGGCCATCCTGCCCAAAGTAATTTATGTATTCAAAGCTATCCCCATCAACCTTCCAAAATGATTTTCTTCCCAGAATTGGAAATAAAACCACCTTAAACTTCATATGGAACCAAAAAAATAGCCCTCAGAGCCAAGACAATCCAAAGGGAAAAAAAAAAAAAGCTGGAAGCATCACACTACCTGACTTCAAACTATACTACAAGGCAACAGTAATCAAAACAGCATGGTACTGGTACCAAAACAGAGATATAGACCAATGGAACAGAATAGACCCCTCAGAAAGAATGCCACACATCTATAACCATCTGATTGTTGACAAACCTGACAAAAACAAGCAATGGGGAAAGGATTTAATAAATGATATTGGGAAAACTGGCAAGCCATATGCAGAAAGCTGAAACTGGATCCCCTCCTTACACCTTATACAAAATTTAACTCTAGATGGATTGAAGATTTAAACATGAGGCTGAACACCATAAAAACGCTAGAAGAAAACCTAGGCAGTACCATTCAGGACATATGCACAGACAAGGACTTCATGACTAAAACACCAAAAGCATTGGCAACAAAAGCCAAAATAGACAAATGGGATCTAATTAAACTTAAGAGCTTCTGCACAGCAAAATAAACTATCAGTAGAGTGAAACAGTAACCAACAGAATGGGCAAAAAATTTTGCAATCTATCTATCTTACCAAGGGCTACGATCAGAATCTATAGATAACTTAAACAAATTTACAAGAAAGAAACAAACAACCTCATCAAAAAGTTGACAATGGATATGAACAGACACTTCTCAAAAGAAGATGTTTATGCAGCCAACAAACATGAAAAAATGCTCATCATCACTCGTCATTAGAGAAATGAAAATCAAAACCACATTGAGACACCACCTCACACCAGTTAGAATGGTGGCCATTAAAAAATCAGGAGACAACAGATGCTGGAGAGGAATGCTGTTACACTGTTGGTGGGAGTGCAAATTAATTCAAACATTGTGCTGATCGTGCAGGTTTGTTACATAGATATACATGTGCCATGGGGGTGATATGCTGCAGTCATATCCTTGGTGGGAAAAAAAAAAAGTTACTGAATGAAAAATAAAGTAGCCAAAATTTTAAACTACACATACATCCCATTGTCCTGAAAATATAGAAGATGGGAAAACATCAGAGGGCAAGAGAGAAATGTATATATTCTCATCTGAGATTATATGGAAAGATGATACACACAATGATGTTTTCAGTTTCTTGTATCTGAAAAGTCAACTGTGGTTGACATTCTAGCTGTTTGCAAATAATCTGAATTATCTTCTCCTCTAGGCAATGTAAAATGGCATTTTTCTGTTTAGGCTTGGCCATAAAATGTGATCATAAGTAATGAGAATTAGCTAGACACACATTGCAAAGAGCCAGTGACGATTACCTGTATCCTTTCCCACTGCCTCCGTAACCAAGTCATTCAAGACAGTGATGTTTCCGTCAGCCTGAGTCCCGGAGTGAAGTGAATGCTGAGAAGAAACTCCAGCTAACCTGTGGTGGGCATGTAATATGAGCTAGAAATGATATTTGCTTATATATTTTTAAGAGTTTAGGGTTGTTTATTATTGCAAATTGATTTTATCTTATATAGAAATCAGACCCAGGAAAGAAGGGGAGGGGCAGTGTCATGAAAAGCAAAACTCTCCGGTTGTGACACTGATTTAGTGGATCATAAAGGTGTCAAGGACCCTTTAGCAGAGGCTGAAATTGAAATGATGACAATCCATGTTAGGCCACGAGGAAACAGCTGGGAAACTGTTGCCAGCAGTGACTAGGGAAGAATGCTGTATAACCAACACACTCAGATGTCGGAAGGGAGAATGCCAGTTCTTTTGCTGGTAACTGTTTATGGCAAAATATGGCAAGGTATTAGCCTCTGTCATAGTGACACACAGCTCTAGATGGTGGCTGCACCATGAGCCCCAATGCTGGAGTGAGAAGACATAGAGAAGATTTCACAGCCAATTTACAACAGGCAAGTGATAGGAGGAAGATAAACGGCAATGCCCTCATCCAAAGATAGTATTTCATTGTGTGCTTCTGTGGAATTACCTACATTTCTTGTTTGACATACAACCTCAAACTTAGAAAATAATTGCTGAATTTGACAGCATGATTAAAAGACAACTGAGAGACCATGAAGCAGGTAGAGATGAAAGAGGCAACTCCCAAGAGTTATATAACAAACTGAGTTACAATGGCCAATTAAAATTCAGTCTCATAGCAAGGATAGTACATGGTTGGCTTTCATGACCCTTGTCGTGACCATGAATATATTAATTTGTCGGACATTAGGGAGTATGTCCAATAAAAGTTGTGGCACCCAGAAAAGACTCTCCATTGAACAACAAAGCCCAGATAGAATTCTAATAAAATTTCTCGATTCAAATGGCGAGAAAGGAGGGAGGAATAGGGCGAACAAAAAGCAAGAATGGGAAACACATTTAGGAAAGACTGGGTGTGGCTATTGGTATAAACTGACTGAATTCAGTCAAAAGATCAGTTAATTTTTACATGAGTTATACTGCCAAAAACAAACATGTGAAGTTTAAAATTTAAAAGGGGATGTGAGTCCCGATGTTTGGGCAGACCAAGAAAGCTATCCTCCAGGCATATCCTCCAATTCTGATTTCTGCTGTGGCTACGGAGGGTCATGGGATAGAAAGGATCACTCACAGGGTGGAGCTCGGGTCCACAGAAAACAGAGAAGAGAATTACTTTCAGAAATAAAAACTGAGGAATCTTCAAAGAGCGTTCCCCTTCAGGTTCAGGCATTCACATTTTCAGAACTGCTCCAACTTGAGCTCGTTCTGTGGGTCCGGTTTTCTTCCTTCTGACTGGAAGTGCTTATTACAGTTATGCTGAGGAAGTCTCACATGGTATATAACATGTCTGGGATAGATAACTTGCTTTTGCTTCATTTCTTTATATCAAAATAAACTACATCTGGATTTGAAGAAGAGGCTGTGAAGCCCCACTCGTTGTGCTGGGACCTATGTTCTGTTTCTCATGGGGAGGAAATGAATGAGTCCTCCACCAGGAAAGAGAAGTAAACTGAGTATCTGGTGATTAGAACAGTGCACTGTAGAGTCACTGGAACTTCTCACATATATTCAGGCTCTCTTTCAAGGAAAAAAGCACTCCTTGAATTAACTATGAGTTACTTGTTTTTGCCAACGGAATCCTAGCAGGTGTGTCATGTATCATTTTCTGGCTGGAACTTTAAGACTTAGTGTATGTATTGCTTGCTGTGTTTTTCCCTCCTGCCATCATGATGGCTTTACCCTTTAGGGGTTGCTGTCAGCCTGAGTTCTGAGAAGAGACATAGCAAAACCCACAGCAAACGTGCAAGGAACAAATGAGGAAGAAGTTAATGCTTTAACTCACGCTGTATCTCAAAGATTTGGAGAATTCTTTACTTCTGCAGGATTACCAAGCCTGTACTGAATGAGAGACCATCTCAGATGGACTTAACTGAAGGACATTTATCATCTAATGTAATTAAAACTCTAGAGGTGAGCTTGAAGCAGGAGTGATTCAACAACTCACTGACATAACCAAAGAAAGATTTTTCTACCTTGAATGCCTTACAACTCTTATAATTGGACAACACTCTAATGTTCTTATAAGTATGCTTTTCTTCTCCAACTAAGAAGAAAAGACAATAGGATTCCATGTAGCTATTGCGAAAAAAAAAAAAAATCTTACATCTCTTCCAAATACGCATAGGAAATATATTTCTGGGCCTCACTGACCTGATTTTTTTTTTTTTTTTTTGTATCTTGAACCTATCTTCGTACACAGGAAAATAGATTATTGTGCTTAGCTTGCAATATAAGCTCAATCTCATACTTTGTGCAATACTAAAAATTAAATGGAGGTTATCCTCCCAAGAAATCTGGGATACTTTACTGTCAAAGAGAGAGAGTGGACACTGAGCAGCAGACAGTAGATTATATTAAAGATTCTAACATTTAAAGTAGCATGCTAGTTAAAATTCAAATATCTTATTCGGATATACTTATTTTCCCTGGAAAATGTCCTCTTTCCATAAACTGATCATCAAATATCATCTTAGAGAAAAACTATTTTTGAGAAAGAGAATTAATAGTCTACATAAAATAACAAAAATAGATTTATTTTTTCTTAAAAAAAAGTTTGTTAATCTAGCTAACCCAATCTTTGCAATATTGCAGTATTCAAATTATTTAGCTTTGTAGCATTAGAAAGTTCATTTTCAGATAAAATGTCAAAATGGTTAGCATTCTCTAACAGTTACACCTAGATGATTGTCATTACAAGATGGCCTCCAACTGTCATTCTTAGACCATCAAATAAAAACCTCTACATTTAATAGGACCTGATACTGATAAAGACATATGTTGACAGCATACAATACACCTTAGATATTCTATACGCCAAGTGGCAATGTATTTTTCCAAACAGTAAAATGTCATGCCAAAAAATTTCTAAAATATCTGTTCTTTATATAGACCAATAATTTATTTTTCCTTAGGATTATTAATTACATGAATATTGCCATATTTCATAATTATAGCTTAAGTAATGAAGTCTTTCATTTATCAAAAAAAAAAACTGGGGATAATTCAGAAAGCTATTTCGAAAAGATAATGTACTTTTACCTATATAGTAGTTACTTATTTATTTGGCAATTTTGGTAATTCTTTACATAAGTCTTTTGGTTTTAATTATTAAGACAAACATGTTATTTCCAGCCTTCTCACTAAGTTTGAATCCTAATCCAAATCTGGGTAGATACTGTCTCTAAGTAATGTCCAACAAAATTGTTATCTTTGCCTAATTAATTGTAACACATAAATTGGTTTTAATGTAGTTATTACTATTGTGAAGTGGTGTGCGCTTCATTTTTTTTCTGCCTCTATATTTTTATATATATTTGTCCTATATTCTTTTTTATTGTAATCAATGTTATGTATATGCCACCAATATTAAACAACATTAATATCTTTTCTAAAAATGTAGAGAATAAAAGGATTTCTATAAATATTGTTATTACAGTTGGAAATTTTCTCAGGTTGCAAAATACGAAAAGAGAAACACTTTTATTTTAAAATTTCCTGACACTTTTATTTGCAGGCTGAAACAGGTGTGTTTTCGACGACTTGTCCTTTATAGAACAAAATGAATCAAATATAATCAAATGTAAAAATAGCTTAGGATTCTGTGCTAATCCTATCTACTGATTGAATTTTATACTCCGTAAAAATAGAAGACACGGACGGGCGCGGTGGCTCAAGCCTGTAATCCCAGCACTTTGGGAGGCCAAGGCAGGTGGATCACGAGGTCAAGAGATCGAGACCAACCTGGTCAACATGGTGAAACCCCGTCTCTACTAAAAATATAAAAAATTAGCTGGGCATGGTGGCGCATGCCTGTAATCCCAGCTACTCAGGAGGCTGAGGCAGGAGAATTGCCTGAACCCAGGAGGCGGAGGTTGCGGTGAGCCGAGGTCGTGCCATTGCGCTCCAGCCTGGGTAACAAGAGCGAAACTCCGTCTCAAAAAAAAAAAAAAAAAATAGAAGACACACACAACAGAAAGACATTTACAAAAAGGTTATCTTGACCTCATGAAATATGCAAATTGCTTATTTCTTCTTTGTATGGTGACAGTAGCATTCCAGATTGTTATGATATCCACTTGCATACACTTCATGTTGCTATTTACATTTATGGAAGATTTCCTAAATTCAAATAAATATTCTCTTTTAATAAAATAGGAAAAAAAATTTTTGTTTAAATAAAAATAACTTGTTATTTACTTACATTTATTTAATTTTTCATGTTACATTGAATTAAACCTTTGAAAGAAACCTAAAACTCCATTCCAATTTCTATGTCTATGTAGAGTAGAACAGGATCTGAATTTCAAGCATGTAGATAAGAATAGATGAATTAGTATGTCTTGCACCTAAAAGACAAGAATCCCCAGCAGAAACATGAAAAGAGTGCACTTAGGCATAATTCTGCTGATTTCCCAATTGTGGGGGAAAGGAACTAAGCTGGTGCATTTCCTTACAAACATGGTACTTAGAATAAAGACCATCAACTTACAAGAGCCTGTGAGTGGTGAGAACATTTTAGAAATATTTTCCCAATGTAATAGCTGCCTCATTACTTGTTATATTTTGTTTATCTCCATGAGGCAAAAAAAAAAAAAAGAAAATTTTCTCAACCAAAAGCTTTTCTCAAAACTTTTAAATGTGCTCTTTCATATATCTTACTAGTTTTAATAGGAGTCCAATACAAATACAATATTTTACTACTTGTTTAGTTCCTTGAAAAGTGAATGTGGTTTTACTGAAGATATAATTTACCAATAAAATGTTTGGGTTCATTATTTATACATACACTAAAATTTAAAAGAGTATAAATATTTTTCTGTGATGAATCATTAAGTTTACTCCAAAGTAGGGCAACTTCTCAAGTAAAATATGAATACATCAGACCACTGATTAGAGCAAATAATTAAATGTTGTAATTTTCAATATCAGAAATAGTTTCAGGGGCACTATATCAGAAAAACAGATTTATTCTTTAGATCACTGTTTTCCCAATATTGACATAACTGAATCCAGTATGGCAAAGCCTTTGGTTATGAACCTAAGACAAACAGTCCAAATGTGAGAAAAGATTAAAAAGCCTGACTTTCATTAGGACTTGCTTCCTTTTGTGTGTGTACACACACACACACACACACACACACAGAGAGAGAGAGAGAGAGTCTCACTCTGTCACCAGGCTGGAGTGCAGTGGTGTGATCTCAGCTCACTGCAACCTCTGACTCTCTGGTTGAAGCAATTCCCCTGCCTCAGCCTCTGAGTAGCTGGGACTACAGGCACATGCCATCATGCCCAGCTAATTTTGTATTTTTAGTAAAGATGGGGTTTCACCATGTTGGCCAGGACAGTCTCCATCTCTTGACCTTGAGATTCGCCCGCCTTGACTTCCCAAAGTGCTGGGGTTACAGGCATGAGCCACTGTGCCTGGCCAGGACTAGCTTCTACTAACCAGTAGTTCAAAAATCTCTGGTCAATGAATATTCCAAATCAAATTTTTAGCAATTCACTATAAAATTAAACATATAACATGTAGTGAGCTTTGAAAATATTAATCAATTCAATTATTCTGTCTTTATGTCCTTCAGATTATTTAGTTGCCAAATGCTTATTTTTATTATATTAAATGATTACATAAATACAGAAAAATATAAACATTGTAAGTGTATAACTTGGAAATTTCAAAAACTACATGTACCATATAGCCAGATTCTAGATAAAGAAATAATGAATTTTGGGTACCAGAAAAGCCTCCCAGACCCTCATGCATATTACATCAGCCCTTCCTCCAACAAATGCATCAGGGCCCTGATTTGTCACAGTACAGTTAAGCTTTGCTTGATTTATACTTAACATACATGGCATCACATGTATCTTTTTAAATCTGGCTTCTTTTCTTCAATGTGATAATTCAGAGATTTATTCATATTTAGGCTAGATGATTCCTTTAAGCTTTATACAATTCTATTGTGTAAATATACCACGATTTTAAAATCATTTTAAAATTGATGTGTATTTTACTGAAGAATTATAATTGCATATATTTATGAGGTAAAATGGGATATTATTATATATGTATATAGTGGAGAATGATTAATTCAAGCTAATTAACATATCCACCACACCAAATATTTATTTTTATGGTAAGAATATATTCTGTTAGCAATTTTGAAACATATATATGTATATATGTGTGCATATATACGTATATATATGTATATATGTATGTATGTATATATATATTTTTCTTTCTTTCTTTTTTTGAGACGTTGTCTTGCTCTCTCACCCAAGCCAGAGTGCAATGGTGCAATCTCAGCTTACTGCAAACTCTGCCTCCCAGGTTCAAGTCATTCTTCTGCCTCAGCCTCCTGAGTAGCTGGGATTATAGGCACCTGCCACAATGCTCTGATAATTTTTGTAATTTTTAGTAGAGATGGGATTTCACCATGTCGGTCAGGCTGGTGTCGAACTCCTGACCCCAGGTGATCCATCCACCTTGGACTTGGGTCCCAAAGTGCTGGGATTAAAGGTGTGAGCCACAATGCCTGTTGAAACATATATTTTTATTAACAATCATTAACATGCTATGTTATAGATCTCAAAACCTATTTCTACTGTGTAACTGAAACTCTGTAACATTTGATGACCATATTGAGGGAAGGTGTTCTCTTTCCAGGTCCACAAGACGGTGTAGTTTTAAGGGCAAGAACTTCCCAGAGCCATGTCCCCGTCCCATCTCTCTCCATCCGGGAAATTTAACAGTTTCTGTTTTAATTTTTGCGGGCACAGGGAAAGGGTCAAAAGTCAATCACTCCAGTGTAAGTCCTAAGGAACTCCTTTCATTGGCCTGGGGTCTTAGAGAAGGTTGGGGTTCCTACCAGGTTAAAAGTCCCCTTCTTCCACACCCCTTCCGACTCCATGTTTGGGTCCCCTTCCAGGAACAATCCCTTCATAGAAGCCGACTTTCTCCCTCCTGGCTTTCCCCTCTGGAGTCCCCTTCCACACTCATGGAAGCCTGTCTTCCCCTCCTAAACTCCATCTCTCTCTCTATTCCCTTCCACTCAGTGTGGAAGCTGTTTTCATCTCCTGGATTCCATCTTTCTGGATTCTCTCACTCAGTGTGAGAGTTAGGTGCTACTTTCTCTCTTCCTAAATGAATCATTTTCTACAAACACTTCTGAGTCTGGCATTTACTTTTATGAGCGCACTGTGCCATGGTTTCCTCTCCCATTCTTGGGGGAGTGATAGACCAAGAACCTGGAGAAATGTCCTCTCAGGGGAACTGAGGGATCCCCTGAACCCCAACATTACAGTATCCTCATACCTTCCCCAGCCATCCTAGTCCCCTCTATTCACCAATCTCTGCTTCCACTATTTTGGTTATTTTTATGAGTTACTTTGATCAACTAGATCTTAAGGGAACCAACATCTATGAACTCTTCCTAAATCTATTTACTGTTTCATTTGTATAATTTACTCTTTCACTGTGTTGTTCTTTCCCAACAATAATAACAACAACATATTCTGTTAAAGCCATCATTGTTTTTTTTTTTCTTGTCAAGAACATGTTTTGTCACCTTCACACACTGCTTAGATAATCCTTTTGGGACCAACCCCATTCAGGACAGGCAGTGCTCTCATTATTTACAACGGCGATACAAACAGGGGCTTCAGGCACAGCTAAGAGCCAAAAATCAGGCAGTGACCCAGCAGCAAAGAATCACTAAGCAAATATATCCAACTAAAAGTGAAACAAATGGGACAGAAAAAACTGGAATTAATAATTAATCCTTCAATGTAATTCATAGAAATTTACCAACAAGAAACAACAGCAAACAGGAAACTATGACCTTCTCAAAAAGACAGAACAAAATTTCAGTGACTGACCCTAACAAGGTACTGATTTGTGAGCTCTCTGACCAAGAATTCAAAATAGCAGTTTTCAGAAAACTGCTGACCAAGATGACCCTGGAAAACAATTCTGAAATATATAAAAGAAATTTAACAAAGATATTAAATAATAAAATATCAAACAGAAATCATGGAATAGAGATATGCATTTCCTGAACTGAATACTTCATTAGAGGTTCTCAACAGCAGACTTGACCAAGCAGATAAAGGAATCAGTGAGCTGAAAGGCCAGCTATTTGAAAATACAAATTCAGAGGGGAAAAATATAAAAATACATGAAAAGGAACAAAGACCACCTATGAGATATAGAAAATTACCCCAAAAGACCAACTCAAAGAATTATTGGTATTCAAAAGTGAGCTGAGCAAGAGCAAGGAGTAGAAAGTATAGTCAAATAAATAAAGAAAAACTTTCCAAAGCTTGAGAAATATTCAGGCATAGAAGCATCTGGAATACCAGTCAAATTCGATCCCCATAAGACTACTCTCAAGGCATATAATAACCAAACTCCCGAAGATGAATGAAAAAGAGAGGATTCTAAAAGCAGCAAGGGGAAAGAAGCAAACAACATAGAAGGAACTGCAATCTTTCTGGCAACAGACTTCTCAATGGCATTTTCAATGTGCTCAAAAGAAAAAACTGCAACTAAAAGTATAATATTCAGCAAAATCATCCTTCAAACATGAAGGAGAGAGAAAATATTTCCCAAAGAAACAAAACTGAGAGAATTTACAAGGAATGTTAAAGGTATTTCTTCAATCTGAAAGTAAAAACATACAAATAGGCAAAAAAAACAAAAAAGTTTTCAAGGCATAAAACCACTGGTAAAATTAAGTACAAGGACACATTCAGAATACTCTGTGACTTTAATTGGGGTAACCTCATGTGAAACACAAAACTGAAGTCTGTCAACAACAGTAAGAGCTACAGCAACTTGTTAAGAGACAGCATATAAAATTGTAAACTCAAACAACTGAAAGTAAACATGGGTGAGTGGAGTTAAAGTGTAAAATGTTTTGAGTGCTTTTGCCTTTGTTTCTTTCTGTTCTTGTGTTTGTTATCCAAGGTAAGTTGTCATCTCTTTAGCATAACTTGTTATATCTATAAGATGTTTTCTTGTAAGTCTCATAACTAGAGATAAATTTATGGAAAATAAAAAGCAACAAATTAAAACATACTACCAGAGAAAATCAATCCCAGAGAAAGTAAGAAGAGACTGAAAACCAGAAAACAAGCTACAAAATGGCTGTAGTGTCCACTTACTTATCAACAATAACACTGAATGTAAATGGTCACACTTGTTCAATTAAAATGTATATAGTGGATGAATGAAAAAAGAAGCAAGACCTGACTATATGTTGTTGCCTTCAAAAAAACTCACAACCCTAGAAATACATACATGGACTGAAAGTGAATGGGTGGAAAAAGATACTTGATGTAACTGGATACCAAAAGAGAAGGAGTAGCTATACCTATATCAGACAAAATAGATGAAAAATCTAAGATTTAAAAAGACATAGGAGGTCAATATAAAATGATAAAGGGGTAAATTGAGCAAGATAATAAAACAATTATCAATATTTATACACCCAAGAACAGAGCTTCCTATAAGTATATAAAGCATACATTAGTAGATCTAAAAATATGCATAAGAATATAATAGAGCAAAGAAATTTAACACCTCACTATCAGTAGTAAGCATATCATCCAGACAGAAAATTAACAAAGAAAGAGCATAAATGACACACTTGATCTAACAGGCCTAAAAGACATTAACAGAACATTTCAGCCAACTGCTGCAGAATATACACTCTTTTCTTCAGTGCATGAGACATTCTCCAGAATAGACCATATCTTAAGTTACAAAAGAGTCTGAATATATTAAAAAATAAAAATCGTATCAAATATTTTTTCTAACCACAGTGGAATAAAACCATAAACTGAAAACAAGAGGAACCTTGGAAAATACACAAACACATAGAAATTACACGTCCTACTGGATGCATAAAGTGTCAATAAAAAAATAAGAAGGAAACTAAAAAAATATGTTAAAAAATGAAAATACAACAAAATATATGAGATACAATAAAATCTGTATCAAGAGGGATGTTTAAAGTAAAAAAATGCCTAAATCATAAAAGTATAAAGACTTCGAATAACCTAACAATGCACCTCAATGAAGTAGAAAAGAATAAACCAAACCCAAAATTAGTAGAAGTAATAAAGATCATAGCAGATATGAATAAAATTGAGACTAAGTTCAACAAAAGGAAAAGTTGGGTGTTTGAAAAGATATTAACAAACCCTTAGCCAGACTAAGAATAAAGAAAGAAGAGGCAAATAAACAAAATTAGAAATGAAAAAGGAAAGTAAATAAAATTGATACCAGAAAAATACATGACCAATGATAGGAAAAGCTGATTTTTTGAAAAGATAATCAAAATTGACAAACACTTAGCTTAAGAAAAAAAGAGAGACATAATTGAATAAAATCAGAAATGAAAAAGGAGACGTACAACTGAGAACGCAGAAGCACACAGCATCATTAGAGATTATTGTGAACAACTACATGCCAGAAAATTGGAAAGCTTGAAAGAAATAAATTAATTCCTGTACAGATACAACTTACCAAGATTGAAATACGAATAAACAAAAAAATTAACAAACCAATAACCAACATGGTGATCAAAGACATAATGCAAAGTCTCCCATCAAAATGAAACTCAGGACCAGATGGCTTCACTGCTAACTCTACCAAAATTTAAAGAAGAACCGGAGAACGATCCAAGATGGCCGATCGCTAACATCCCGGGATTGCAGCTCTCAGGGAAGGCGCGGAGAACTAGAGGACGCCACACTTTCAGACAAAGTCTGGTCGCTCACGGAGCAGAAGATCCCCCAGTGGTGGAAACACACGGGTCGCCAGCGCGACTCTCGTGGTCGGCGCAGCGGTTCCGCCGGCACCTCGGCGCGGCAGCTCTCGGAGCAGAGTAAACGGGACCGCTTCCCCTTCTGACCGAGGTTTGGAGCCCCGGGAAGGCAGAGTCGCCTACTACGGACACAAGAAGGAAGCCCGACAGGAGAATCCTGGGCGGAAAAGCACCATCAGTTTTAACGCCGCTGCTCTGGCCCTGGGAACTAACAACCTGGACGTCCACTCAAGAGACCTAATCTGAAAGTTGGTAATTTCAAAGACGAGAGGAGGATAAATTTACAATGACGGGAAGAAACCAGCGTAAAAAAGCTGAGAATACTCAAAGTCAGAATGCCTCTCCCTCTAAAGATGATCACAGTTCCACATCAACAATGGAACAAGGCTTGATGGAGAACGAGTGCCTCCTGATGACAGAATCACTCTTCAAGGAATGGATAATAACAAACTTCGGTGAGTTAAAAGAACATGTTGTAGCCCAACGTAAAGAAACTAGGAACTTTGACAAAAGGCTTGATGAAATCCTATTGAGAATAGACAACTTAGAGAGGAGTATGAGTGAATTAATGGAACTGAAGAATACAATACAGGAACTCCGAGAAGTATGCACAGGTTTAAACACTCGAATTGTTCAAGCAGAAGAAGGGATATCAGAGGTCAAAGTCCAACTTAATGAAATAAAACGTGAAGAAAAGATTAGAGAAAAAAGGATAAAAAGGAATGAGCAAAGTCTTCAAGAAATGTGGGACTATGTGAAAAGACCAAATTTACGTTTGATAGGTGTACCTGAATGCAACGGAGAGAATGAATCCAAGCTGGAAAATACACTTCAGGATATTATTCAGGAAAATTTTCCTAAACTAGCAAAGCAGGTCAACATTCAACCCCAGGTAATACAGAGAACACCACAAAGATATTCCTCAAGAAGAGCAACCCCAAGGCACATAATCGTTAGATTCACCAGGGTTGAAACGAAGGAGAGGATACTAAGGGCAGCCAGAGAGAAAGGTCGGATAACCCACAAAGGCAAGCCTATCAGACTTACAGCAGATCTCTCGGCAGAAACTCTACAGGCCAGAAGAGAGTGGGGGCCAATATTCAACATCCTCAAAGAACAGAACCTTCAGCCCAGAATTTCATATCCAGCCAAACTAAGCTTCACAACTGAAGGAAAAATAAAATCTTTTATGAACAAGCAAGAACTCAGAGATTTTATTACCACCAGGCCTGCTTTACAAGAGCTTCTGAAAGAAGCATTACACACAGAAAGAAACAACCAGTATTAGCCTTTCTAAAAATACACCAAAAAGTAAAGAGCACCAACATAAAGAAGAATTTACACCAACACATGGATAAAACAGCCAGTCAACATCAAATGGCAGTAACCCTAAATTTAAATTGACTAAATTCCCAATCAAAAGACACAGCCAAAACCCAACGGCATGTTACATCCAGACCTGTTTCGCATGCAAGGATACACAAAGACTCAAAACAAAGGGATGGAGAAAGATTTACCAACCAAATGGAGAGCAAAAATAAATAATAAATAAATAAAAAGCAGGAGTTGCAATTCTTGTATCGGATAAAATAGATTTTAAAGCAACAAAGATATAGTGGTAAAAGGATCAATGCAACAACAAGAGCTAATGATCCTAACACCCAGATAGGAGACTTAGATTCAATGAGACAGAAAATTAATAAGGATATCAAGGACTCGAACTCAGATCCAGAACAAGTAAACTTAATAAATATTTATAGAGCTCTCCACTTCAAATACACAAAATATACATTCTTGTCAATACCACATCACACCTACCCATTAGTTTAAATGAAACATTGATTGGCCATTATTAATACCCAATTTTTTTCAAAATAAAGCAATATTTCCATTTACTCTCCCTCTTTCTCTTCCTCTTTCTTCCTCTCCTTTACTTTTTTTTTTTTCTTTCCTTCTCAAAAAAAAAAAAAAAAAAAAAAAGAAGAACCAATGCCAGTTGTACCCAACTCTCCAAAAATTTGGACAGAAGGTAATACTCCAATCTCATCATATGAGGCCAGCATTACCCTGATACTAAAGCCAGACAAAAACATGACAAAAAGGGAATGAGAACACCACACGTCAATATCACTGATAAGCAGAGATGCAAAGATCATCAACAAAATACTAGCAAACCAAATGCAACAACACATTGACCTGATCAAGTGAAATTCATTCCAGGAATGCACAGGTGGCTCAATGTATCCAAATCAATAAACATCATACATCATGTTAGCAGAATCAAGAACAGAAACCATATTATTATTTCAATAGATGCCAAAGAAGCACTTGATAAAACTGAACATCACTTGATGACAAAAGCTCTCATCGAAATGGGTATAGAAAGAACATATAGAGGCCATGTATGTCAAACCCACAGTTAACACTATACCAAATGAGGAAAAAAACCTTTTTCTTTTGAGAAAGGCCTTTTCTGTAAGGGCTGGAGCAAGATAAGGATGCTTACTTTCACTACTTTTATTCAATATGACATGGGAAGTCCTGTTCACAACAAGTAGGCAAAAGAAAGAAATAAAAAGCATCCAAATTGGAAAGAGAAGTAAAATTAGTATAGTTTGTAGACAACATCATTTCACACCTAGAAAAAAAACTCAATGAAAACAGTTAAACTGATAAAAAGATTCAGTAAAGTTGCAGAATACAAAATAAACTACAGAAATCAACAAATAATATGAAAAAACAAGAAAGCAACCTCATATACTATGGCTACAACTATATAAAATACCTCAAAGCAATCATACAAAAAGATGGAAAGATCTGTATAAGAAAAACTATGAAACTCTTATGAAAGAAATAAAATACAAAAAATGGAAAGATATTTTATTCCTGTGGATTGGAATAACTAATGTTAAAATGCCAATACTGCCCAAAGCAATTTACAGATTCAGCCCAATTCCCATCAAAACACCAGTGGTATTCTTCACAGAAATTGAAAAAAAAAAATCCTAAAATTTATATGAAACCACAAAACATACCCAAATAACTAAAGTAATCATGAGCAAAAAAGTACAAATCTAGAATCATCACACTAACTGACTTCAAAGTTTACCACTATGCTATAGCAATCAAACAGCACAGTACTGGGATAACGGCAGACACATAGACCAATGGAATAAAATAGAGAACCCAAACATAAATCCACACATCTACAGCCAACTCAGCTTTGCAAAGATTACACAAACATTGAGGACAAGAAAATCTTTTAAGTATTTAAATATTGCTGAAAAAACTGGATAATTTTATGCAGAAAAGACTAGACCCCTATCTCTCACCATACACAAAAATCAAATAAAAATAAATTATAGACCTAAATCCAAAACTTGAAACTATAAAATTAAAAGAAGAAATAATTTAGAAAACGCTATAGGACATTAGTTTCCACAAAATTTTTTGTGTGTATAAAACCTCAAAATTACAGGCAACTAGGACAAAAAATAGACAAACTGAATTATATCAAGCTAAAAAGCTTCTGTACAGTAAACAATCCACAAAGTAAGGAGATACCTACAGAGGGGGAGAAAATATTTGCAAACCATTCATCTGTCCATGTATTAATAACCAGAATATATAAGGAGCTCAAACAACTCAGTAACCAAAACAAAATACTAAAAACAAAAACTAATAATCCCATTAAAAACTGGGCAGAAGACCTGAATACACATTTCTCATAAGAAAGCATAAAGATTGCAAACAGAAATAGGAACAAATGCTCAACTTCACTAATTATCAGAGAAATGAAAATCCAAACTACAATGAGCTATCATCTCATCCAATTTAAAAAGGGTTGTTTCAAAAGACAGGCAATAACAGATGCTGGCCAGGATGCAAAGAAAGGGGAACACTTCTACACCGTTGGTGGGAAGATAAATCAGTAGAGCCACTAAGGAGAACTCTATGGAATTTGCTAAAAATCCTCAAGTAGAACTACCACATAATTCATCTCACTACTGAATATACATCCAAAATAAAGGAAATCAGTATACAGAATATTTATTTGCACTCCCTTATTTATTGCAGCACTATTTCCAATAACCAAAACATGGAATCAGTTTAACTGCCCATTAGTGGATGACTGGATTAAGAAAATACGGCACATGTACACAAGAGAATATTACTCAGCCACAAAATAGAATGAAATCTTGTCATTTGCAGGAACACAGATGGAACGAGAGGCCTTTATATTAAGTGAAATAAGTCAGTCACAGAAAGACAAGTGCTCCCACTCCTATGTGGATGCTAGTAAAAGCAGATGTCATGAAGATAGAGAGTAGAATAGTGGTTTCCAGAGGCCAGGAAGGGTAGTGGGCATTGGGAGAAAATGAAGGGGATAAAAGAATATAAATGTGTTTATTATATGTGCATAAAACTCGTAAAGATAATAAATATCACATGTATCTTTTAACTAAGTAAAAATAAGACAATACTAACACAATCCACAAAACACTACACAATTAAAATTAATGTAATATTATTATAAAAATAAGTAACGTGAAAATAAGCACTAATGAGAATCATACTGAAGAAGGTATAAAACGAATACTGTCTTCATTTTTTGCTGCACAAGAGAAACAGCAGTCACTAGAAAAGTAGAGAGAGACCTCAGAGGTATCAGACGATAAGTACTGAGAAAAGCAAAAAAATTATTTACTAAGTGACTAACACATCAATGTAGGAACTGGCTGAATTCTAATCCCAATAGTACATAGCAATACACAAAGCACCATTTAATAACCAGTAATAAAAGCAATGAAAATAATCCATTTGAAAGAACAACAAAAAAAAACTTTTCCAACTATGTAATCATTTCTTGCAAAAGGACAAATTAGCCATTTCAACATATTTTTTGTCAAAATTTAAAACTGTTTTATTAAAACGTATGTCTTACCTGATTCCTCAAAGTCACTGTTGTAGGCTTTCCAGGTTTCAGTTATTCGAAGAAGATTCTCTTCCATGGCTTGAATGTCCATGGAGGGGCAGTTGCATTCTGGAAATTTGGGACCACAGTGACACCAGCAGTCATTTTCCTTGCAGATAAACTCTCCTTCTGAATTGCAAGCAATGTAACTCAAAGCTGCTTGTACAAAACGTTCCTGAAGATAGTCTGGTAGAAGCACTTGAAGCCCTTGAAGAACAAACAAATCAAACAAGTTTACTTTTCTAATGAAAAAATTCAAATATGTATTTACAATATTCAATCAAAACAGTAAAAATTTTAGCATATTAAATTTTGAATTTTGTATTTTTAAACTATCAAAATAATATCTAAGTCTACATACTGCAAATATTTATAACTTTATCAATATATGCTGACTTCATAAATATGGACCTTCAGAAACAGAGATGATTAATCATGGAGATGATTAACAACTCAGATTATTTGATATAATTTATCATAATAACTGGTTATTTTTTATAGAACATAGAACCTATCTTTCCAAACCTTTGAAAATACACATATGCATTTATTTTCTGCCAGTTAATTTCAAGTAGTTTTCAATATTATCGTTTTGCTTGCAGACTACCAGCCCACATCAATGTAAATATCATATAACGAGTTGTGCCATTGGTAAAATACATATTGAATGTTGATGGTAAGGCTTATCACATGCCATTAATAACATATAATATATATAATACAAAGAGTGAATACTAAAAATGACTAAAGGATTAGAAGGACTGATTATTTTCTTGCCATGTATAGACAGCCCTAGTGATATAGCTCATTAGTTTCTAGAAACATGTTTAGTAAAGTTGCTATCTCTTTAAAAACTATGCAAATTACTGTAAAATTAATATTTGGAGTTTTCTCAGGGAGTAACATTTGTTATGATATTTCAAAAAATCATTTTGATTTCAGTATTTCTGGCTACTTAAGAAAACTTAAATACTAAATATTTTAAAAAATAAGTAGGTAAAAATAAATACAAAGCTAAGGAAAAATCTGGTAATAACAAACTGTTACTTTCCAAAAAATTAAATTTTTATAATTTTACATGTTTTCTGTCTAACAAAAACATCTACTTTGACCCTTGACTACTATCTTAGAGGTCTATTTAATAAAATTCTTAGCTTAACATTTAGAAAAAAATTTAATTTACAAATATCTTGACAAATTGAAAATTTCCTTTGCAAATTGTTGGAAAAAACACTCTTAGGACATATATTCAATTTTCTATTAATTTTCATTTCACCTAGAATAAATATTTATTGACTATTCTAATTTTAAAGAAAATTGCTATGTAAGATACAAATATGAAGGTGACTGAGAAATATATTTGTCACAGAGTTATTTGCAGTATATTTAGGAAAAATAAAAGATGCAACTGCATAAGATACATGTGATTCAATAAATATAATCAATTGGCTAAGCAATTAGGGTCACAAAAATAAGAAAATATCTGTACATCTGTATGTATAGTCTGTGTACAGATAGACGTTTATGTGAATTATGAGTTTCTTAGTAATGACCTTCTTTTTCATAACTCTACTCTTCCAGTAGAAAAAGAATCATTCCTGAAATTACACACACACACACACACACACTCACACACGTTTCCTCCTTCAAGTCATTATTTCATTCTACTACCCCTAAATATTTGTATTCAAATATATTTTTATTCATCAATGCCTTTTCTCAATCCTAGTCATACTTATCTTCTATAAAAGCAAGTATCTGGAAATGCATATATGTATACATATATTTCCTGAAAATCTAAATAATTATACAAAAGAGAAATGTTCCATATATAGCATAAATTATGCTATATATAAAATTTCTTGATAATAAAAATTTTAAAAAATATTTCTGACATAAATTATTATACCTACTGTATGTAATATGAAATTTAATAGAAGTACACTGATAAGTATGGAGAAATTTTTTTGAAGCAAATACCATCAGCTTCTTGAAAACACATGGCTTGAATGACTGAGTAGGACTTTTGTTGATTAGTTTATGCATGTTTTTTTCGCTAGAGTGACATTTCCTTCAGCATAAATTATTATCCATCTTCATTTATATAGATATATATGTAAGTACTAGAAAATGTCTTCCAATAAATTAGAAAATATGAAAAAAAATAGTTTCATGAAGCAGTATTATTCAATTTTTGCTATAAACCAAAAACAATTACGACCTATCATTAAAAATTACATTTAGTCACCCATCTGAAAATAGTTTAGTCCTGTGTCAAATGTATTGAAATAAAATATTAGAAACCAACTGATATGGAAAAGTGTTTGTAATTCAGTCCTACAAATCAATCATTTTCTTAAGGTCTTTGAATTTTACCAAAAAATTACTACCAAGACTTAATAAATAACTTTTCATTATTACAGTTATACTTTCACTCAGAGGCACCTTGTTTGATATGTTATGCTCATAAGAAGTTAAAGAAATTTGAAACATTATTATTTCAATATGTGTTTGCCAATAACTTCTTATAAAAACTTTTTATTACCTACCTTAAATATACTTTCATCAATAACTTAAGAGTTGTAGCTAGGGCTCTTTTAATTTTTGAAAAATGTCTGCTCTGTAATAGTCTCAGGAAAACCAGATCTAAGAGTCCTTCTTTTATATCTCTCATTTTTAAAGATACTAATTCCTATACTCATGGTTAAGTCGTAGCGTTTTGTTCTGAATTGGTCGTCTAATCCAGTTGACTCCAACAATTACTGATGCATGATTTGTTTGCTTAGATTCAATTCCACTTCAGGAACACTTCTTTTTCTACTGGAAGAGTGGAGTTTCAGAAGAAGGTCTTTACCGAAAAATTGTCATAATTTCAGAATTCTCTTAAGAATGTACCTGAATTCAGAATATTCCAAAATGGGTCAAACACTCTGATTCTAAAACTTCACCTGGTACTTAGAAACAAAACACAAAACATAAGCAACTATCTATATTTAATTATCTATCATCTATATCTCTATCCATCGATTCATTGGACCAAATATCTAACTAGCTAACTATGAAAGACATGAAGATCTCTGTTGATACCTTAATAAAAGATTCTTCAGTGATACTGCTATTGGCAATAGCCACATACGGTGACCCAGAAGTATTTATATCCTTCAAAGGAAGGCACCATGGTAACATTGATCCAGAATTGATAAATAGTTCACATTACTTTTTAAGGTAAGGTTGAAAAGGTGAACCAACATTATATTTGGATTGTAAATACCAATTAAATTTTAAAAAAGAGTGCATGAAATATCGAGGGTCTTGAAATTGACTTCCTAATATTATTTTCAGAAAGGACTTTATGCTCATCAGTGCATAAAGTTGTAATAGACAATTAAAAATATAGAACTGGAAAATGAAAAAAAGAGAAAGAGATGGAGGTTCCTGAGTTACTCGCATTAGTTGAAGAGCATAGAAATAATTATACAAAAGAGAAATGTTCCATCATTTATTCCATGTGTTAATTATTTTTCCAGACAGATAAAGAACTGAGGTTTCTAAAAATAATTTACTATTTTGAAAACTGAACACAGCAATTTAGACAAAAATCAAGATATCTAATATTATTTTTATATTATTTTTATTCTACATAATAAACTGAAATAGTCATACTAATTGGTATAAACATCTATTATCAGTTTTATCATAATTCATAATCTGATGGAAAGTTAATCCTTATATTAAAAAGGAGTAAGCTGTAGAGAATTGCAAGAAATACTGGTGGACCACATTTTTCTTTAGAGAAAATATTTTAATAAATGTAAATCTATAATTGATATGGATAAATTGAGTAACATTTAAACTGTTAAAATATTTAAGAACTTTGTACTTTCAATACAACTAAAAATAAATGGCATTCATTCACTATGTAGGATAAATTTAAACAATTCAATGCTGTTACATTTTTCTTTGAATTAATTAATTCATTCATTCATTAGTTAATTATTTATTTTTTAGAGACAGGGTCTCACTGTCACCCAGGCTGGAGTGACATGATGTGCAGTGTCTGGACAGTGATGTCCAGGCTGGAGTGACAGTGAAGTGCAGTGGTGTGGTCATAGCTCACTGCAACCTTGAACGCTTAGGTGCAGCAATCCTCCTGCCTCAGCCTCCTGAGTGGCTGGGACTGCGGGCCTGCAACACCAATGCCCAGCAAATATTTTTCCTTTTTGTATCTCACTATGTTGCCCAGGTTGTTCTTGAAGACCAAGCTTAAAAAATGAAAAAGAAATCACGACTGGATAATTGTCATCCAGGCTTATAAGACAATTAATGAAATTTCACCTACATACCTTGCAACTGAATCTTATTCTCAGGACTCTGAACCAGAACAGAACTGACAGAATCTAGGTTGTCATAGTTACTGCAGCCAAGAGGACCAGTCCGTGTTTCTGTTACCTGGCAAACAAAACATCAACTTTATTATCTAAATCAGACGTTACAATGTCCTTCTGTTTCAGTGTAGTTGTCACACACTAATATTATACATTTGACAGTAAATATCACTGAAAGGTCCAGGATCCCATACACACCAGCAATGCACACACCTAAACATAGTGGAGGGCAGTAACTCCCTTGAACTCATTTTCTTTCCTTTGGTTGGACATAAATATTCTAGGAAAATAATGCATGCCATCTTTTTTCAAAAGCATAACTCATAAAGTCACTGATTTCACCCAAGATATAACAAAGGACCTCTCTTTATGGAAGAGAGTGAGTTCTGACTTTTACGAGAATTGTTTGTGTTTGTTTTCACTCAATAAATCAGAGCCATCTGTCAGGCTACTCTCAAAACTGACTTTATTATTTTATTTTTCTCAAAAGTCTATAATTTTTCCTGTTTTTATGTTGGCAAGAAAGTCTAAACTCTCTGTCTGCCTTCTATCTGGCCTACTTCTTTCCAATACACCAGGTATCTCCCTGCTCAGCTTGACATTCTATGCCTTTGCTTATACAACATCCTACACTCCCACCCCACTCAGATTAGAAACCTCTCCTTTACAACTTTGACTAATCAGTTTTATCTGTCCTCAAAATTAGAACAAAGTATAAACATTTTGTAATGTTCACACATTTACATGAATATTCCTTGATGATTTCTGCCTGTGTTATTTACCATTTCTATCCTATTTTGCTTTGCAGCACACAGATTTCGTACTTAAATATATAATCTCATGTATGGACTAACTTTTTCATGGATTTCTTGGGATGGAGACTAAATTTAATGAATTATATGATGCTGAAAATGCATCCTTAAGATTTAATCCTGAAGATTTAAAACTATTTAAAGCAGAGCAGTGTTGTCAGAATCTTTGTTTTTTTAATAAGATACTCTTTCTTAATAATCAGACTGTTCTTTGCAGAACACAATTTAGATCATTTCATTCCACTGTTTACAATAATTTAATGGTTTCCCATTCTTACCCAGGGTATGACTTAGAGCCTTTTATAAACCTAGGAAGATGCCATATTACCCAGTTCCCTGTCACCTCCCTAGATCCATCTCTTATCTTGTTTATTCTGCCTTGCTGTATCTCAAATATACTTGGCATTCTGATGCCTTGGGGTATTTGACTTGTTGTTCTACTATCTGGAAATTTCTTCCTCAAAATGTTTCCTAGCTAACCCTTCACTTCCTTCAAATTTTTGCTCAAATCTCATTCTCTTGGGACTCCTTGGACTAACCTATTGAAATGAACATCCCTACCTCTTAAAACAATTTTTTCCTCCTTACCTTGTTCTACCTTTTTCACAGTAGTTATGAGCTTCTAACATGCTGTATAAGTTACTCATTTGTTATGATTACTGTTGACACCTCTCACTAGCATAAGAGCTCCACAAGTGCAGGAGATTTTGTCTATTTTGTTCACTCACATATCCACAGAACATATCAAGTTCTTGCATCAGCCCAGGAGCATTGATGAAGAGAAAGAGGAGGAGGCAGCATAAGGAGAAACTTCCTAGCATGGAGCAGGAAAGACATTAAAGCCATTGTGGAGATGATGAAATCCTAACCAGTTACAATAAACTTTATCTGAAGAAGTTCATTTGTGAAAAACAAGACAAAACAAGGCCAGGAAATGGCAACATTATGAAACACTGAAAATGTTCATTGATAGAGAAAGGCCACTGAGGTTTCCAGCATTAGCGATAACATTAAAAATATGAAGCTAAGAAGCTCACTGTGAGTGCATGTTTAATTTGTGTCATGACAACTTTATTATATTTTTTCTAAATGATAAGTCCTTTATAGTAACCAAGATTGACTATGCATACATAGCAAGAGATGATAATGTGATTTATCATGGACAAAGCATTACTTTTTCCTTAACACCACAACTTTGAATTATTCTCCACTTACTATTCCCCACTGATGATACTGAATAGATCTCATTTTGTTTAGAGAAATAATTTATAGTGTTGATATGATAGATGATGTATGTATAATTAATATTTAAATATAAATTGGTAATAGCCTAAGGGCAAAGGGAAAAGCAAAAGCATTAAAGAGAATACTTAGGGTATAAGCTAATTTAAATTTTCATTTTATCCTATCATGTGGTCCTATTGACAACCAACATGTATCACACAAATATAAACACACACCCCTCCATGCCTTTTTTAGGAAGTTTTGTAGGTAAAATTGCCATTAAGCACATACTCATTGACATACGTGATCTTGGAAAAGGGAAGGCAAACTCCTGACACTTAACCCTTGAAAGAAGATAAATAATAATACCTCATTACAGAGAGTCTTACAGTCACCTACTCTGTTATTATAATTACATGTTGAAAAACTAAATAAGAGACATACATTTAGAGAATGTTTGAATATTTCTATCTTTGTATATTGCTTGACTTTCTCATCTTTCACAAAGACAGTAACCTCAGCATATCATATTTATATTTTTTCTCTATCCTTTACAACTGAATTCACTGGTTAAAGTCTGGTTTAATATAAATTTTGAAGCTCTAGCATGCTATATGAAATAAAGCTATTTTTCAATTCTTTCCACCTAAGGACTCTACAGGCTTTACTAATGTCAGCATTAGTAAATGTGTCCATAATTATTTTATTTTTTAAAATAATAAAGTGAATTAAATTGGAAAGAAAAAATAAAAGTCAACTTACTACAGAGATGATAACTGTGCCAAAACACAGAATAGCAGTTTACTTGTTTGTTCCAACCTATCATTCTTAATAATAAAAGGAACAAATTCCTATGCTGGAAATGTAAGCAATGAAATAAAGTACATAGCCAGAGGAACAACTGCCATTTTCTTCTACTTTACTATGTTTCCCCCATCCTTTTATCAGACATGAAAATGGTTGAGACTAGGAGCAACTGCTCTTCAAGACCATTCTTTATTGACAGCACCCAAGTATCATGGTCTTTACCTTTTCACAGTGTATATCTTATTACAGTAATTATTTTATTTATTTCCTAGTTACATTAGGTTATATCAGAGTAACTTGAAATAATTTTATCAGCCATCTATTATGAACATAAAACACTGGAATATTGGTAAGTACAATCGGCTTTTACAATAGAGTTATGCCCAAAGAGGCATAACCTAAGACTTTCCATCTGAAACCAATTTTCTCTTCCAGAGACCTACATCTCATCTAGATAACCACAAATAAATGTTAAAATTCAAGAGGAGATTTTGCTTATTCTATATTGTAGCAAGAAAACCACATCTGAAATGTCAGAAGTTGAAGTGGCAGAGTAGTGAAATTTGTTACTGGTACCTGCATCCTGAACTGCTATACCAGTTATTTCCTTTTACACATTTTGCCAATCTTTACCTTACATATACCCCATCATACAGTCCACTTCAGTTGTCACTCTCCTTTTCAAGAAATAAATGTTTCTATATTTTAATTATTCAAAACACTTTGGGTTGAGAAGGTAGAAACTATACTGCTGAACCTTACATATATATGGCTTGTATTGAATTTCTGATATCTTAAAATTTAAGAATTGATGCTATTTTTAGATAGAAATAAAGATATAATCTTACATAATTAGTTCAAAAAATTTATTCCCTGTACAATCTTTGTTTTTTAAAAATATCAATTAACATAGTTGCAATTTATATATGCAGCAAATGACTCATATCTAGAATATATAAATAAATTCTACAAACTAATAATATGGCAAGAGCAACACCGAAAAAAACATTTGACAAAAAATACATCTAAACATCCAGTAATTATGAAATAGCTTTCAACTTTATTGTCAAAGAGCTGGAAATTAAAACAGTGAGAAACTACTATCCATTCACCAGAAACTCTTGTAAGTATACAAACCCAGACAATGTTACATGGTGACAATAAAGTGGAGAAACTGGAATTCTCATATGCTGCGGGGAGTGTAAACTGGTACAATCACTTTAGAAAATTCTTTGAAAGTATGTACATAAGTAGACATAGGCACATTATACGAGCCAGATACACAGCCAACAAAAATGTGAACATGTGTGTGTACAAAAGGCATTTGCAAAGAGGTTCATTATCAACTATTCTTAGTAATCCCAAACAGAAAATATTACAGTGGTGCATTAGTCAATTTTTATTCTGCTATAAAGATGCTACCAGAGAATGGAGAACTTATAAAGGAAAGAAGTGTAATCGACTCACAGTTCCACATGGCTAGGGAGGCCTAAGACACATGGCGGAAGGGAGAAGGTGAAGGGAGCAAGGCACATCCTACATGGCAGCAGGTGAAAGAGAGTGAGGAAGTACCATTCTTTAAAACCATCAGCTCTCCTGAGAACTCACTATCATGAGAACAGTATAGGGGAAATTACCCCCATTATCCAATCACCTCCCACCAGGTCCATCTCGCAACACATGGGAATTCCAATTTAAGATGATATTTGGGTGAGGACACAGAACCAAATCATACCAAGTGGCAATCAGCAATAAAATGTGAAAGTATATAGAAGATTTGAATACTGTACTACAGTAAGAATAAATTTTTATATATTCTGTCCTCAAAATACAGAACAACATAAACAAATCTCACAAACATAATGTGGAATGACATTATAAAGTGTTCCAGTATTCTAACACTGTAAGTTTATTTTGCTAATTCTGAACTTCCATTAATATAAAACTCATTAATAGAAAAATTCTGAACTTCCATTAATATAAAAATATTAGGCAAAATAAATTTACATTGTTAGAATACAGAATGGAAGTTATCCTTTGGATATAGGAATGATGATAAAAGGGCATTAGGAGAAATGTTTTAGTAATGTCCTATTTTTTAATGCAGGCCATGATTGCTGAAATGTTTTCAAATTTCAACACTTTGTGTACTCTGTATAAATGTTATATGTAACTAACATTTGCTAATAGAAATTGGTTAATATTAGTTTTCCTTGTGAATTATATCAAGGAAGATACAACATCATCTAAATCTATATCTAAATATGTATAGATATCTAGACATCTATCTATTTACCTGTCTGTTTTTATCAATCATCCATGTGTATTTACTACAATCCAAGTTTGGATTTCCATACTTACATCCTTCATATATAAAATTATTCTAACATGATTTGGCAAAGAGAAAATGCTGAAATCTGACATTGTGAAAGATTATAAAAAACAAACTACTTTTTCAATTACTAATGTGAGTTTATTTTAAAATCCAAGACATCAATTCTTAATCATCTTAGAGTATGTCATATTGATTTTGTTTTATTTCAAGGCTATAATTACTATTCTATAATTGAAGATGTACAGATAATATATCAACTTTTGACTAGGTATTAACAGGTTAATATCAATATTTCATTTTTATTTTATAAGCAACCTCTATTCCAAACAATACATTTACCTCAAATGAAAAGAAATTGGCTTTTTTTTTGTAAGCTCACCTCTAAATAGCAATACAAAGAAGGTTAAATAAATAAGCAAGTTATTTTAAATACACAATTTTTCTTATGCTAATTATTTTGTGGGTTTCCTTTGCCTATGAAATACTTTTTTAAAAATTGTACTTTAGGTTCTGGGGTACGTGTGCAGAACATGAAGGATTGTTGCATAGGTATACACATTGCAATGTGGTTTGCTGCCTCCATCCCCTGTCACCTACATCCGGCATTTCTCCCCATGTTATCCCACCCTGAACTCCCCAACCCCCACTGTCACTCCCTTGGCACCCCTAAACAGACCCCAGTGTATGTTGCTCCCCTCCCTGTGTCAATGTGTTCTCAGTGTTCAACACTCACCTATGAGTGAGAACATGTGGGTTTGATTTTCTGCTCTTGTGTCAGTTTGCTGACAATGATGGTTACCAGATTCATCTGTCCCTACAAAGGACATAAACTCATCATTTTTTATGGCTGCACAGAATTCCATGGTGTATATGTGCCACATTTTCCTTGTGTAGTCTATTGTCAATGGGCATTTGGGTTGGTTCCAGGTCTTTGCTATTGTAAACAGTGCCACAATGAACATATGCTTGCATGTCTTTATAACAGAACGATTTATAGTCCTTTAGGTATACACCCAGTAATGGTATTGCTGGGTCAAATGGAATTTCTATTTTTAGGTCCTTGAGGAATCGCCACACTGTCTTCCGTAATGGTTGAACTAATTTACACTCCCACCAACAGTGTAAAAGTGTTCCTATTTCTCCACATCCTCTCCAGCATCTGTTGTCTCCAGATTTTTTAATGATCGCCATTCTAACTGGCATAAGGTGGTATCTCAGTGTAGTTTTGATTTGCATTTCTCTAATAATCAGTAATGATGAGCATTTTTTCATGTTTGTTCGCCTCATATATGTTTTCTTTTGAAAAGTGTACTTTGCCCACTTTTGGGTGTGTTTGTTTCTTTTCTTTTGTTTGTAAATCTGTTTTACTTCTTTGTAGATTCTGGATATTAGCCCTTTGTCAGATGGGTAGATTACAAAAATTTCTTCCCATTCTGTTGGTTGCCAGTTCACTCTAATGTTTGTTTCTTTTGCTGTACAGAAGCTCTGGAGTTTAATTAGGTCCCATTTGTCTATTTTGGCTTTTGTTGCCAATGCTTTTGGTGTTTTAGTCATGAAATCCTTGCCTATGCCTATGTCCTGAATGGTTTTGCCTAGGTTTTCTTCTAGGGTTTTTATGGTACTACGTCTTATGTTTAAGTCTTTAATCCATCTGGAGTTAGTTTTAGTGTAAAATGTCAGGAAGGGGTCCAGTTTCTGCTTTCTGCACACTGTTAGCCAGTTTTACCAACACCATTTTTTAAACAGGGACTCCTTTCCCCATTGCTCATTTTTGTCAGGTTTGTCAAAGATCAGATGGTTGTAGATGTGTGGCATTGCCCTCAAGGCCTCTGTTCTGTTCAATTGGTCTATATCTCTGTTTTGGAACCAGCACAAGGCTGTTTTGATTACTGTAGCTTTGTAGTATAGTTTGAAATCAGGTAGCATGATGCCTCCAGTTTTGTTCTTTTTGTTTAGGATTGTCTTGGCTATGTGGGCTCTCTTTTGGTTCCATATGAAGTTTAAGGTGGTCTTTTCCAGTTCTGTGAAGAAGGTCATTGGTAACTTGATGGGGATAGCACTGGATCTATAAATTACTTTGGGCAGTATGGCCATTTTCAAGATATTGATTCTTCCTAACCATGAGCATGGAGTGTTTCTCCATTTGTTTGTGTCTTCTCTTAGTTCCTTGAGCAGTGGTTTGTAGTTCTCCATGAAAAGGTCCTTTATATCCTTTGTTAGTTGTCTTCCTAGGTATTTTATTCTCTTTGTAGCAATTGTGAATGGGAGTTCACTCATGATTTGGCTGTTAGTCTGTTATTAGTGTATAGAAATGCTTGTAATTTCTGCTCATTGATTTTTGTATCCTGAGATTTTGCTGAAGTTGCTTATCAATTTAAGGAGATTTTGGGCTGAGATGATAGGGTCTTCTAAAAATATACAATCATGTTGCCTGCATATAGAGACAATTTAACTTCCTCTTTTCCTAAGTGAACACCCTTTATTTTTTTTTCTTGCCTAACTGCTCTGGCTATAACTTCCAATATTATATCGAATAGGAGTGGTGAGAGAGGGCATCCTTGTCTAGTGCTGGATTTCAAAGGGAATGCTTCCAGTTTCTGCCCATTCAGTATGATATCGGATATAGGTTTGTTGTAAATAGCTTTTATTATTTTGAAATATGTTCCTTTGATACCTAGTTTATTGAGAGTTTTTAGCAAAAAGGGCTGTTGAATTTTGTCAAATGCCTTCTCTGCATCTATTGAGATAATCATGTGGTTTTTGTCTTTGGTTCTGTTTATGTGGTGAATTACGTTTATAGAGTTGCATATGTTGAACCCGCCTCGCATCCCCTGGATGAAGCCAACTTGATCCTGATGGATAAGCTTTTTGATGTGCTGTTGCCATTGGTTTGCCAGTATTTTATTGAAGATTTTTGCATCTACGTTCATCATCGATATTTGCCTCAAGTTTTCTTTTCTTGTTGAGTCTCTGCTGGGTTTTATTATCAGGGTGATGTTGGTCTTATAAAATGATTTGGGAAGGATTCCCTCTTTTTGGATTATTTGGAATACTTTCAGAAGGAATGGTACCAGCTCCTCTTTGTACATATGGCAGAATTCTGCTGTGAACCCATCTGGACCTGGACTTTTTTTGGTTGGTAGGCTATTAATTGCTGCCTCAACTTCAGCTCTTGTTATTGGTCTGTTCAAGTTTCAACTTTTCTTGGTTTAGGCTTGTGAGGGTGCAAATGTCCAGAAATTTATCCATTTCTTCCAGGATTACTGGCTTATGTGCATAGAGTTGTTTGTAGTAATCTCCGATAGTAGTTTGTATTTCTGTGGAGTCAGTGGTGATGTCCCCTTTATTGTTTTTCATTGCATCTATTTGATTCTTCTCCCTTTTCTTTTTTATTAATCTGTCTAGCCATCTGTCTATTTTGTTGATCTGTTCAAAAAAAACGACTCCTGGATTTACTGATGTTTTGAAGGATTTTTGTGTGTCTCCCTCTGCTCTGATCTTAGTTATTTCTTGTTTTCTGCTAGCTTTTGAGTTTTTTGATCTTGCTCCTCTAGCTCTTTCAATTTTGATGACAGGGTGTTGATTTTAGATCTTTCCTTGCTTCTCTGGTGGGCATCTATTGCTATAAATTTCCCTCTAGACACTGCTTTAAATGTGTCCCAGAGATTCTGGTATGTTTTGTCTTCATTCTCATTGGTTTCAAAGAACATCTTTATTTCTGCCTTCATTTCATTGTTGATCCAGTGGACATTCAGAAGCCAGTGTTCAGTTTCCATGAAGTTGTGTGGTTCTCAGTTAGTTTCTTAATTCTGAGTTCCAATTTAATTGCACAGTGGTGTGAGAGACTGTTATGATTTCTGTTCTTTTGCATTTGCTGAGGAGTGATACACTTCCAGTTATTGGTCAATTTTAGAGTTGGTGCGATGCGGTGCTGAGAAGAATGAATGTTCTGTGGATTTGGGGTGGAGAGTTCTGTAGATGTCTCTTAGGTCCACCTGGTTCCAGATTTGAGTTCAAGTCCTGGATATCCTTGTTAATTTTCTGTCTTGTTGGTCTGTCTCATATTGACAGTGGAGTGTTAACATCTCCCACTATTATTGTGTGGGAGTCTAAGTCTCTTTGTAAGTCATTAAGAACTTGCTTTATGTACCTGGGTGCTTCTGTACTGGGTGTGTATATATTTAGGATCCTTAGTTCTTCTTGATGCATTGATCCTTTTATCATTATGTAATGCCCTTCTTTGTCTCTTTTGATCCTTGTTGGTTTAAAGCCATTTTATCAGAGCCTAGGATTGCAACTCCTGCTTTTTTTTTTTGCTCTCCATTTGCTTGATAAATCTTCCTCCATCCCTTTATTTTGAGCCTATGTGTGTCCTTGCATGTGAGGTGGGTTTCCAGAGCATAGCACACTGATGGGTTTTGACTTTTTATCCAATTTGCCAGTGTGTGTCTTTTGATTTGGGCATTTAGTCCATTTCCATTTAAGGTTAATATTGTTATGTGTGATTTGATCCTCCCATTTTGATGCTAGCTGGATGTTTTACCCATTAGTTGACACATTTTCTTCATTGTGTTGATAGTCTTTACCATTTGGTACATTTTTGGAG
Source organism: Callithrix jacchus (assembly GCF_049354715.1). Taxonomy (NCBI): domain Eukaryota; kingdom Metazoa; phylum Chordata; class Mammalia; order Primates; family Cebidae; genus Callithrix; species Callithrix jacchus. The sequence goes on from NC_133519.1 coordinate 47,688,164, forward strand.
TGGCTGGTACTCATTGTTCCTTTCCTTGTTTATTGCTTCTTTCATGGGCTCTTGTACCAAAACCAGGAAAGGACTAATAACAACAACATACTAGAAATACTTTTTAGAGTATTTTAAAATGAATCATTATAATAAGACAAAATCTTGTTAAATTTATATAGTTTATATTCAAAACACAAATTCTAATGAATATAGGGGTATCAGAAAAAGACCCCATAAGTCTACTTACAAAAGTTTTTAAAGCAATGATGCATTAAACAAAAGCAAAAGCACTGTTTTCCCAGAGTTAAAAATTTGAGGACAAAAAATAAAAAGAATTAGGGTATTAAGACCCTCAAGGTATTCTCAAAAGTATATTGAATTTATTTTATTTTACCACAAAGTTCCATTATGTTTTATTATGCCAATCATAGTATTACAGGGCAATAATCTGTTTCCATTATCTCATTTAATTATTTAACTATAAACTCTCTAGTCATAATTACACACAGTACCTGACACATGGTAGAAATTAAAAATTTTTGGATTAGATTGGAGGACAAATATTTCATTTTTAGTTATAAATCTCTATTACAAAAGCAAATTTATTAAACTATTTTGAGACCCTCTTGAAGAAAATGCAGAAGTGCCAAATATTTAAATTTTAAAAGCTAACAGAAGTTCGAAATCATCTAGTCTCACCATCTCATTATACAAAAGAAGTACTGTGTCTGGAGCCAGGGATGTTATCAAGCTACTTCACCATCATGTAAATGAAATGAGAGCTAGAACTGGGACTTCGACCTCCTGATTCATAAATCAAATTCTTATTCTAAACATCACACTGGCTTTCCAAGCTTTATAGTTAACAAGTTTTTGGAAACTTTGCTTGGCTTAATCAGTGTAATCCATTCACTCTTTCTTTCTCTCTCTCTGGCAATAAAGTTACAGTAAAACACAATTTAATTGGTCTAAATTGATGTAGAAGTCAATTACAATGGTGTAGTATACTGGGCAACTCATGAACAATAAACATTGCTATGAATATACTGGTTACTGTAACTTTGATTGAAAGCCAAACAAATTAACTTTTATTCTAAGTATTAATTTATTCATGCTTTGAAATAGAACATCCTTCACATTCTTATATTACTTCACACTAGGGTTTTGAAGAGTAAAATCCAAGTGTTGATTAGTTTGTATTATTTCCTAAAACAATCTTTTCTGTTACCATACATATAAGATCTTTTACGATAATATATTGCTAAAGCTATTAATATAATAAAATCCTTTATAAAATGTTGGTAAAACTTAAAATATATATAACTTCATTTCTCAACTGAAAATAATGCCTTATAATATTTTTTCGAACATGAATATTGAGCTTAAAGGTAATTTTACCATTTAATGTTTTTCCTCTGATAGTCATTAAGTCTTATTTCAATATTCTATTAAGCATTTAATGTCAAACTGTAATTCAATGCAGTCCCAATCCTTTATCCTGTTGAAATATTTCTGGAGCTTGTTTTCTAATTAAAAAATGAATTTTCAAACATATCATTAATTATATGATGCATGTAAAAACAAAATGTTCATCTCAGAATAAACATTTCAGTAGCCAAGTATTTCTTAATTTTCTGTTTTAGCATTTACAATACAGTTTGTGGGAAAAGTGAAAATTCACATATAAAATGCTACATGTCCTCAAATAAAAGATTATATCAATGCAAAATTTTCTTGCATCTTGACACAATAATAAGCATTACACTTAGTGTGTTATACATCATTAATATAGTGACTTGAAGCATATTTAACATTGTCAACATTTTCTTGGGCCTTCTCCAAACACAGAGATACAGTTTAAAATAGTCTATGATACATTATCCACCCAGGATGATTCATAAGTTCACATAAAAAGCACAAACATGGATAAACACATTCAATGCAAGGGAGCTCATACAATTGTTGAATTAAGCCTGTATGCAAATTACTTGAAGCTGATAACTATATCCTCTAGTTCTATTTCTTATAATTTCAATAAGCCAAAATTTTTTTAAATATTAGAATTATTCATTTATAGAACTGCATTTTTAAAACATGGTGTTTGGGTTTTGTTTTTTTTTTGCCTTTCACAGGAGAAATACTGATACTTGAAACATGAGGATCAAAAGTATGAATATAAACAATATCATGTATACCCATAAAATATATGCAAAATAACTGTGAATTATAAAATTCAAACATAGGAAAAAAATGTAGAGCAAAATATATGTATTTGAGGAAGGCTACATGAGAGTAATACAAAAAACAAGGAACTTGATTTAGGAACGAAATTGAATATGTCTTTTCTAAGAGCAATTGCTTTCATGCAGTTTTCACTTGTGCTTGTCACCATGAGTCCAGGCATGACTACAATGACTGGCCTACTTCTTCCTACCCTGTAATTCATCCTCCATCAAAATAATACACAAGCATACCACTCACAAATATCCACAAGCAAACCTATCGAGAGAGACTATGCTAATCCTTTGAGTATACATTAAAACATAAAATTATACAATGGCAAGACAACAGTTTTCTCAGGTTCTTAAAGTGTTGATTTAGTGTGGCATGGAATAAGCAAAACTGGACACAATTTCAGTAGGACAAAGTTGCCAAATAACATCAGGACCCCTTTGTGCTTAAACCATGGTTGCCATGGAAATTAAATGTGTAGTACTTGTTTGGTCTTGGAGAGGCCAAACCTGAAAACTCACTCCTACAGATGATATTTTGATTTATTTTTTAAATAACACAAAGCTTAAAATTGCAGCAATTGTGAAAAAATATGTAGCCAAAAAAGCTTTCATTAGGTTCCTAACTACATGAATATACATTTAGAAAAACTGACATTTTTATAAAAACTACATTTTTGACCACTGTAACTGACGGTATTACATGAATGGTAACCTCGAACTTCATTACAGGAAATCTAAAGGGATGTGTTGTTTCTCTACAGTTGGCTAAGGAGTTTTCTGATGTTTTCAGTATTAATAATAAGAAAAGTAAAGCTTCACTGCCACAGCGGAGTTACAAACAATAGGTACAGTTTACAACCTGGCTCAGGGCTGGGGCATATCGTTTGCACTCTGGTGAGAGTTATTAGACAGCCATTGCAGTTGTTACAGCCACTGTCCGGCCTGAATGTCACTCTTCCCGGGCCAGAGAAGTGATATTTCAGGGAATTCAGGAGCCAGGGTGTTTTTCTGTATCTTTACATAAAAAAAAAGTGCAATCCAAAGCAACATTGATTACATGTATTTTACAAATGAAAGCTATCTGAGGAGGTAAAACATTAAAGATTGATTTTAGTTTTTAAACTTTATTGTTTGGTCTATGCATTTTAATCTCATTGCGTTTTATTTATTGAATCTACTTAAAATGATTACAAACTTTAAAACAGAATGGAAAAAGTTATGAATTTAAGTTCAAAATACAAATCGGTTCTCTGTGGTGCCCTTGCAAATCCTCATACAAAACTAAGGAGTATTGTATAATCATTTTCAACAATGACATTATGAGCAATTTTATAAAAATGAAAAGACAAAAGTAGGAGTTATTAAAAAAGCCAAATATACTGTAACTACATCACTGAGAAAACTGGATTAGAAGAGAACCTCTGCCCATACTGTCTCTACCTTCAAGATAGTGATCTCCAGTTGCAAAAGAAAATGCATAGGCTGCTCCCTTAGTTTTTCTTATCCCTCTCTCAGACCTTTTCTACATGCCCAGATCCAATCGCTCCAAGTTATTCTTCTACCTCGTTGTGCTCTCTCTTTCCCTTGCTGGGTTAGGCAAGAAAACAGTTATAATGAACACACCAAAGATAATACAGACCAGGAATTACCAACCCTTGGGCCAGGGTACTGGTCCCTGGGCTTTTAGGAACCAGGCTGCGCAGCAGGAGACAGAGGGAAGCTTCATCAGTAACTAAAGTTGGTTCCCATGGCTGGAATTACCACCTGAGCTCCTACTCCTGGTAGATCAGCAGCAGCATTAGATTCTCAGAGGAGAACAAACCCTACTGTGACCTGCGCATGTGAGTGATCTAGGCGGCGTGCTCCTTACGAGAATCTAATGCCTGATAATCTGTCACTGTCTCTCATCATGCCCAGATGGGACTGTCTAGTGACAGAAAAACAAGCTCAAGGTTCCCACTAATTCCACATTACAGTGAGCTGTATAATTATTTCAGTATATATTACAAGGTAATATTAATAGAAATAAAATGCACCTTAATGTAATGCACTTGAATTATTATAATGCACCTGGAATCATTCCCTCCACCAAATTCATGGAAAATTTTCTTCCATGAAACCAGTTCCTGGTTCCAAAATGGTTGGGGACTGCTGGTATAGACTGACTTACAATTGTGCAAATAGCACTAAAGTTGCAAAAAAATGTCTGCTGCCATGGGGAAACAGAGTGTTACACTAAACAGAACTACCCCTTTAATTAATTCCTACTTCTTATTCTATATTTTATCAGAATATTTCTACATCCACCCAATCTGCTCAGTTGATACTCACCTAGCGTCTCAGTCACGCAAACTGCAAGCTGACGCTCCAAATGATATAAAAACTTAGAAATTAAATTATCTGTTTTGCTTTCCTTGACAGAGTAACTAAAAGTGTGCAGGTGCAAATGTCAAGTGCTGAATGAAGTAAAAGCACCTATCACCATCCTGGAGGACGATGGCAGCAGAATCAAGGGCACTGGCAGCCCATCACAGCTCTGTCACTGTCAAAATCCCTATCAGCGGTCTTTCCATAAGATTATCTGCTATACCAGGGTACTAAAACAGGGAACGTGGTTAGATTTACACTTCTTTGTGTGTCTAACATTTAATAAAACCATTTGATTGTTACTTTTAATTTTCTCCTTCTCAATGTAGGAGCCAGTATAGTGTATTAGAACATATATCAAAGTGCCCACTACTTTACGTTAAGTAAATACTTCTACCAAAAATTTTCTATTGCTCCTCTGAAATTCCATATTTAAAATGACTACTCTAAAGTATTTATTAAAACATATCTTATTGCTTATGATTAAAAACTTAAAACTATTTTTATTATAGCCGTTTGAAGTTTCAGCACTATCAAATATTTCTGAATTCCTGAAGCATATCAAAAGCTTCTGACTTCAGTTACTTTTTAATAATAGGACAGCTAATGCCTGCGCACAAACTAGTTAAAATTGCACACTGAGGCCGTCACATTCTTACATTTGTCACCCAATTAAACAAGCACCCAAGAGAACTGATAAGCGCAGCACACTAAAACCCAACAGACTCAGGCATGATTAGAAAGACAGAAGTGGATTTCTTGTTTCCACTGGCCATTACAGAGACAGTTCTGTCATTTCTTTTTTTTCTGAAAAATAAATTGGCTTTGCTACAAAAAAGTTTGGACAAATCCAAATTCTTTAGTAACTTCTTATCAGTAAAAGTCAGCAGTAAGTTGATGATAAAAAAAAACAAATCTAATTATGCAGGAGAAATAGGAAATATATGGTGTACATGAATTATAAATAGATCATTAAAATTGTGAGAGCCAGGAAAAAAAAAACTGGCCAAATCTCTCTGCAATATTATAATCATACTACGTCCTGCTGCCACTTCCCTAGTTTTCTTTAGCTGAAATACAGCCAAATGATGATAATTAAGATAACTCTTTATCTTAAAAAATGACAGAATAGCAAAAATGGAAAAGACAAAAAGTTTAGTCATTTTTAGAGTATGTATTTGTTGGAATAAAATTTTAAAAATAATTAAAAATCCAATGTGAAATATAATTGCAAATTTTGTGTTCCTCTTCTTTCTGTAACCTTTCTGCTATATCTGCTTCTCCTTTACATTATTATCTTCCTGACTAATTCTTCCAGAGACCGGCGTCCCAGAGGGACTTTGTACCTTCATGGTACCGCTGGGACTTCATGAATCTTTACTGGCACCAGGCCTTTCTTGCATTGTAGCTACTCTAGTAACAATCTGCACTGGAGACATTCATGGTTATAAAACCCCAGGTCTGTGAACTTTGGGTCTCTAGAAGTTGTCTTTAACCACAGAACCACATGGTTGTTAGCACAACCCACCAAATTAGTAAACACACACAAAAAAAAATCAAAAAGGAGAAAAATGATTCCTCACTGGCAAGTATTTCAATTTATGTGTTTTATATTTTTCTAAGAAACAGACTACAAACTAAAATTACTATTCATTCAAACTTAATTTACTTAATACTGTTGAGGGAAAATTTTTGGTAATATATTGAGTATACGGCTTTTTGCCCATGAACTAAATAAAACCTAATGAAATGTATGAGCTATTATTTTAGCTGTTTTACGTGGCTTGCCTGCTTCTCCTACATTACTATAAATTTAATTTCACTTATTGATGTAACTATTGTGCCTCCTACCAGAAGCTCTTTTCATCACTTCTAAAACCTGGTTATAAATCTATCATCAATGAGAAAACCAGATAAGCAGCCTAGGTAGATTTGTTCCTGAGTAGCTTCTAAATGAAAAATTACAGGCTTCTTGCACATCTAAAACACAAGAACCTTAGGAATGAAAATTATGAAATCTCTTTATATTACTCAGGCATCTTCTTCACTTGCCTTTTAGTGTTCTGACATATTAAATGTAATTTAGGCTATGAAAAATAACTTCAAGGTTTTAAAAAATTATACATTTCAATTTACAAATACCCATATTATACATAATCCTATTGATATGCTACATTTTCTAGCACAGAGCATGAAGCAATTTGGTTACCAGAAAAAAATGGAGCACAGATATAAAATTGGTTTATATTTTCAGGTTTGTCACTTACTAGCTGTGTAACTAGAAGTATTAAGCTCCTGAGCCTCAGCAGTATTCTCCCCAGATATAAAGGTAAAAATAATTTACCTATAATACCAGGGGAAGGAATATATTTTTACAAATATGCACTTTTGTTTTAGTAAAAGGTACCAGACTCCAAAGTGTAATTTTATCATTAGTCAACATTGTAGTTACAATGTGCCAGTGTTCCTAGCTATGAGAAATGGTGTGTTTTGTCCATGCACAGAAGAACTATATTTTACAGATATTGGTACTTAATATATAAGATTCTTCTAATAAAGATACACTAATTTTCTAAGAAAGATATCTAATGTATAAATTTTTTACAGACCCAAAAATGAGTACTCATTATATAATATTTTCTAAGAAATACATTCCAGAGATATTACATTGATATTATCTATATAAATATACAAATAATTATATAGCTTCTAAAAATTATCATCCATTTAAGATAATCTTACATTTTGAATTTAAAATAATCAAACAATAAAAAGATGAATTATACAGAAGTATCTGAGTTATTTCGTAAGGTAGAATTTTAAAATGTAATTAATACAGAAATGAAGATATAAAAATTATTCCAAAGTTAAACTCTTTAATAGTGTAAAACTAAATTGGCTAGTTTATGGTTCGGTATATAATATAAAATAATTTCCTATCAAAATGTTATGTCCCTATCAATATTTCTTTAATTTCAGAATTTGAATGAAGAAACTTAGGTTGTAGTCCTAAATCCAATTCTTTCCTTTCTTAGAAGAAATCATCGAAAACCAATTGTCCTTAACTTTCTCACATATCAAAGGAAATTATTTGAGGAAATGATCTCCAAATTCCTCTGATTACCTGCTAACCCCACAATCAGTACCAAAATGCTTGGAGAAGAATCTGCATTTACTATGTTTTCTAATTTCAATCATTTTATTACCCAAACCATGAAAGTATTTGTCCTAAATGTCTTTTCCAGTAGACTGGCCTTAGTCCTAATGACCAGAGGAGAAGGGTGTAGAGGATGGGTTGCTCGCTTTTCCTTCTCCCTTTTACTTTCCTTTTTTTTCCCTTACCATAGTCTATTTTTTACCACCCACTGCTCCTTTCTATGCAACATTAATTAAAACATAATGATATTTTTTTTTGCATTTTCTTCATCTAGCCACTTTACTAAATTTTTACAGAATTATTTTCCTATGTGTCATTAACAAAATTTTAAGTTATGTGCTTTTTTCTGGATTCTGACAACTAAATTGCTTTAGTCTTGCATTATTTAGATAATGTTTTTCACCTTTAGTGGCATATTTGAATCATATAAGGGGCTTTAGAAAAACTCCATCTTTGAAAATTTTTGTTTGTTTTTGAGATGGAATCTCGCTCTGTCGTCCAGGCTGCAATGCAGTCACGCCATTTTGGCCTCCCAGGTACAAGCGATTCTCCACCTTGCCCAGCTAATTTTTTTTTTCTTTTTTTAGTAGAGACGAGGTTTCACCATTCTGGTCCAGCTGGTCTTGAACTTCCAAATTCGTGATCCACCCGACTTGCCCTCTCAAAGTGTTGGGATTACAGGCGTGAGCCACTGCGCCTGGCCTATCCTTGAAAAATTTTACACAAGCTGTTGAATTCTAAGCACTGGTATTTTTTTTTTTTTTAATTTTACTTTAAGTTCTGGGATACATGTGTTGAACGTGCAGGTTTGTTACATAGGTATACATGTGCCATGGTGGTTTGCTGCACCCATCAACCCGTTATCTAGGTTTTAAGCCCAACATACATTAGGTATTTGTCCTAATGCCCTCCCTCCCCTTTCCCCCCAACCGCTGACAGCACCCTGTGTGTGATGTTCCCCTCCCTGTGTCCATGTGTTCTCATTGTTCAACTCCCACTTATGAGTGAGAACATGGGGTGTTTGGTTCCTGTTCCTTTGTTAGTTGCTGAGGATGATGGTTCAGTGCTGGTATTTTTAAAAGCTATCTAGAAAGTTTTAATATGCTGCTGGTGTTGAAAACCACTAGCTTAAAAAATTACTTGCTGTTATTACAGGCAAATGATTTCAATCAGACCTAGTTGATATTTTTTATTGTCTTACAAGTTTTAATAGTGTTGGGCACTGAATTTTCTGATATGACTTTTCAGTGTGTATGAATATAATCTTGTGGGATTTTCTTTTGACCCCTTTTATTTTTAGTTGACACATAATAATGCTACATATTTATGGTATACAGAGTGATATTTTGATATGTGTACACAATGTATTAATATAATGATCTAATCAGGATTATTAGCATATTCATCATCTCAAACGTATTATTTGTTTGTGTTGTGGACATTCAAAATTCACCCTTCTGGATTTTTGAAAATATACAATAAATTATAGTTAAGCATATTCACCCTATAATGCTGCAGAATGCCAGAACTCATTTATCCTATCTAGCTGTAATATCGAATCTCTTAAGAAATCTATCCCCGTCTTCCACTCTCCCCTGTATTTCCCATACTCTCAGCCTCTAAAGGGACCCACAATTCTACTCTCTACTTTCAGGAACTCCTTTTTTTTTTTTGCCTCCCCCATGTGAGTTAAAGCATGTAGTATTTAGCTATCTGTGTGTGCCTGGCTTCCTGCTTAACATGATATCCTCCAAGCTTTCCCATGTTGATATGATATGATCCCATGGTTTTTAAAAATATAAATCACCTACTCACATTTCCCATACACATTTCAAATTTGTTTCAAGGTCACAGACCTTTGGGGGTCTTACATTTATGGGTACCCCCTAGACACTCTATCTTGGACAAAATTTGAACTTTGTCATTGTACTTTGAGCCCCATGAGAATAAAACAAGAGTAGCGCAAATCCATCTGACTCAGCAGATGCTATGGAGATCTCAGTGCCCCCTCTTTGCATGGTTTCATTTTTTATTATGGTTTCAGAATATCTTTCTAATCAACTTATGAATACACAGAAGAATGGTTTTATTTTTAATCCATTATTTTTATTTATTTTAGTGGGAAATCTGTGTTACCTCTTCCTATTAAGTTGGTGCAAACGTAATTGTGGTTTTGCCATTACTTTCAATGGCAAAAAAGTATTTTTATTTTCTTTGTTGTTTTTAAATTCGTTTTATTTATTTAATCAAGTTGCTATTTGCTTTTTTATTTTACTTTAATTTAATCTCATTTCACATCTGCTTGTCATTAATAATTTTCTCCTATTTGCCAATACTTCTAATTGAAACTTGTTATTCTGATATTATATGAAAATTATATTTCATCAAAAAACTCTATTCCACGATGTGCCACCTGCCCATTAAGATGCTATCATTTTAATTTTTTCATTCCATCATTCTCCTACCTCTACTCTCCACCTACCCAGGGTACTTTTGGAATTTTTCTATTTCTATTCCCTCCTTCACTGAAAAATGTTTCAAGAAAATTTTTATATGTTTCTATATTTTATTCTGAGATTGTGTAGTTCTAAACTAGGATAACAATGTGTTTCTGCATTATGTCCCTTTTGTTTTAAAAAATCCTTATATAAAACATAGTACGTATATTCAGAATCTATGAGGTCACATGGAGATTTGAACTCTGACTATATTTATATACATTCAAGCACACACACACTCATGCACTCACATACACCTCTATATATTATATGTTTATAGCTCACCATCACTTCAACTATTCATGTTTTCTATTCTGAAATCTCAGGTTTTAATGTTTACTATTTTCTTAGCATTGTTTTTAAAACAGAATCTTCATACATAGTGAATTATAAATCTCAATTTTGCTTATTCACAAGATCTTGCTTTTACCTTTACAAATATATATTTTTATAGATATATAATATCTGGGTTATGAGAAGAAAACGAGGAATGCCCAAAGTCATACAATTCAGCAAACACTGCCAATGCAGTTGTTTTCTTTTAGTAGACTATAAATTTTGTGTGTGCTTTTTCTTTTATGTAATTTATATTTTCAAATGATGTATCTTCTGATACAATATCTATATTATATCATAAATTAAGTTTTCTTGTATTTTTATTTCCTTTTTATCTTATGGTTATAAGACAGACTGTTAATTTTTTTATTTGTAACAATTCTCTATGAAATAATATGTTATTCTCAACAGCAAATTATTTGAGACTATTGTTCTCCAGTTTTAGAGAATGTTCTCTCTCAGTTATATTTCTTTAGAGGCTTACAGTGATTTTTCCAAATGATATTGCCTTTTCTGTTGTGCCTCACCTTATGGGATGCTATTTTTTTCTTTATTTGCTCATTTGGACTCCAGTTCAATGGCAAGAATATTAGAAGACTTTGTTGGTAGCAACCGTGAAAATATTGAAAGACTGCTGGAGAAAACTACGCCATGCGATTGTAGCTTAAGTAGAACATCAGTAGCCTGTTAGTTCTCAGATAAGAATCATGTCACTTTCATTGATGTAAACATATTCTCCAGCAGCCCTGAGCACAACACAGACACTGAATAAACTTTCACCAAATACGCAAATCAATTGGATAATCTGCAGACTTCCAGCCATGCTTACCCTTATACGGAGCACTAAATATTTTTATTATTTCTAGCAATTACAGAATCACTTACTGTACATATTGCTTTAATTTCTAATATTATTCATTCAAGTAAGAACAATTAATATATTCACTAATCTTATTCAAACAAAAAATTTTATGAGATGGTTCAAATGCAAAAACTAGCTACTGATTTCTGTTAAAATAAGCATCCAGAAAAGTAAAATGTGTTAACTGGAGCAAAAATAGTATGTATTAAGTAAAAGTATGGACGTTTTATAATTTCCAGCTTTCTTTTAGGTCATCATTTTCAATGGACAGGATTCTGTTTGGTTTTCAAGCTTCAACTTAGACCAAAGGTAAACTCGTTTGAGAGTTTGAACTGAGTTGTTTAAGCCATTTTTGAGTTATGCAAAGGTGAGAGTACATTATTCATGTACCTAACTAAAACAGGCCCCAACATTTTCTACTAATGCAAGTCACAAAGGACTAATGCTATATATTTTATAGTCAACAGGATTATTAAATTTCTCACCAAAACCTCTAAATGTAAAGGGAAAAGTCATTTTTAAGATGACAAAATTTCCATTTATGAGTCCAAAAATTGCTAATAGAGGACTGTAGTTTAAAAGAAAAGGAAATACAATTAAAGCCAACTCAGATTTCCACCTAAGTTAGATAGAAAATGGATATAGGACAAATATCAAATTAGTGTAGCATTTCAGGGCAGAAATGTTATGAAGTTAATGCACTTTAAAATGTAAAAGTAATTCAACCTCAACCTTTTACAATCTACCTAGAGGGGAAAGCGGCAAACTAAAATTTAAATTCTATGCCAAGCACATCCTCTAGTGAGTTTTGATCACTTAAACTTGAGCTCCTTTTAAGCAGCACAATGGGTAAAATATCCATTATCAAGTGGCATATAATAAATTTAGAATTACATATCACATCACCAATTATTTCTTAAACCTAGCTAAGTTTTGTTTAATTCCCAGAGCCAAAAGTGTTCAAATTTAAGATGGAGAAATAATATACTAAATGTTTAAAATGCTAAATAGGAAAAATATGTCTTTTTAAACTTGACATTTATGTCAATGGCATTTCATATTTTTAAACTCATTTTTACTCCAACTTACTGTGGTAGTTTTGGATATCTATTCAATGCCTTTCTAGTTACCACAAACTTCATAAGTCTGTCCTTTATGTCATTACTCAAGTTGTGATGAAATTGTTGAATCAGATGGGGTCAGGAGTACTGCATCACTCAATTTTAGAGAGTATTATCTGTGGGCATTATATGAAAAAAAAATAAGAAACTCTCCAAGTACTGAGCAGCTCTGTATGGTTTAAGAAAGTATTGCAAGAATTTAGCTTGGAACAGCATGAAGACTGCATTTGTGTGATAATAAACAAAGCTAGGAAGTGATACAATGCGTGGTCCCTGAACTAGTTCCTATTAGGAACAGAAGGGAAGGAATGGAAACCAGAGAAATCTGCAAAACCCGTTCACTGATTAGACATAGACAGTAAAAGGAGAAATGACAAAGAGTTATTTGTAACCATTTATAATTTGACATAACTGTGATAAACTGAAGGAAACATTTTCAATTACTGATAATGTTGGAAAATAACTTAGTTTTGGTCAGTTTAGAGTTGATGCTTGATAAAATATAAAATAGACAAAACATATGCTCTTCTTTGATGAAATTTCTTATGTGTCAATACTTCATTAATAAAAATTACATCAAATGCACAATTATTTATTAGCATGTAAGAAAACATTTTCCGACCCAGATCAGCCTGTAAGAAGTCTCTTCTTTCAGAGGCCTCTAATGCGTTTTGCCTCTATTCCTGAGATCATCATTAATATCTCTGCCTCTATTGCTACAGTTCACATTTTCATTTAGGCCACTGTGATAGATTGTATTGGTGGTCAAAACATTTTCTGAAGCTCTATAACCCCACATATGCGATACCTTCCTCTAGGGAAGGAATAAATCTTCTCTCCAATGAGTATCAAAATCAGGGTAGTGAAAGTCAGCTGTCTGATATGAAGGTAATAAAAGGTGCACCACGTGCACAGAGTTTTTAGATCATATTTATGAAAATGAAACTAGACTGCTTTCCATCATTACCATGTACTGGCAATTCTAAGTGTTGTCAGTGATAAGATAAACCACCCTCCAAAAATGCTTACTGGTCCAAGTTCTAGACAATCGTCTGGGCTCAGGGCAGCCCTTGTTGTATCACTGTACCACCTTCTGACCTCAGGACTGATCATATGACTTACTTTACCACTGGCATGGAAACAAGCTGAAGTGACAAATGCCACTCTTAAACATAAGCTTTAAAAAACCATCATCTGCCTGTGACTTTTTCACTTTTCCCTTTGCTAGAAAGGACTCAAGAAGAGGTGCTTCTTTAGCTGGCTTTTGGTGTAACTGTACATAGCCATAGCTAGTTTGCGATAGATATGTAACATGAGTGCAAAATAAACCTGTGTGCTTTAAACCACATTGGAAATTGTTTAGATCATGACATGACTAGCCATTTCTTTCTAAGACAGCACTATCAAGAATGTTAAAATTGCCATCACAATTTCATCCTCATGTCATGTTAAACTGACAGCAAACTGTATTAGGGCATCCATTCCCTCATACCATACCTCGTGCCATATACTTTTCTGTAAATCTAGAAATATTTAAGTCAATAAAAGGCGTATTTAGAAGATGGCCTTTCCTAGGGTTTTTATCACTTTCCTAAGCGATGAACTTAAAAATTCCTATCATTTGTAGGTAGGGGAATCAGGCTTTCTTTTATTTCATTTAGTCATGAAAACTAAATGCTTTGTTAAACAGACAAGAGGCAAGTCAAGAAGACCTACACCTAGTAATACCAGTACCAATAATATTTGACAACAATCTCGGCAAAATTTTAAGTGACAACTCAAATAAACTGGGTTGTCAAACATTTGAATTCCTGCAGTCATTTCATTCTTTGACATTTGGGAAGCAGAACTTTAGAATGGTCTGCAAACCACTTTTCCAACCACCCTCCAGTGATTATGGATGGAAATACACAAATTCACTGGAAAACTTAGCCTGTATCTCAGGTTCAGTACATTTTCATAAATTTTAATACACGATTCTTACATTGTATCTTGGTTTTAATAAGAAATATTCCCTTAACCGGGCATGGTGGCTCATGCAGATAGCCCCAACAATATGGGAGGTCAAGATGGGATGATCTCTTGAGGCCAGGAGTTCAAGACCAGCCTGGAAAATATAGTGAGACCCCCATATCTATACATAAAAACAGTAATAGTAATAATAATAACATTTTAAAAAGTAAAACACCCTTAATTTGGTTCCCTTTTTAGTAATTGGCTTCTTTTGGAAAGGGTAAGAGGATTTTGAAATTTCTACTCTCTAACCTAATTATTTTTGTGTTAGAGCTTATTCCTGAGTCCTGTGTATTTGCCTGAACTTGTACTTATAACTATGAGCATAATGGTTTTAAAAAATAACATTTATAAAGCACTTAATATGTGCCAGGCACTGTTCTAAGCACCTTAAATATATTAACTCTCTCAAGTTTCCTGACAACGTTATAATGTAAGAGCTATTATTATATTCATTTTACAGATGATTAGACTGAAACATAGAGAAGATAATTAATTGAGCAAAATCACACAATCAATAGGTAGTGATATTGGGACACCAACCTAGGGCCATGGAGCTCCCGAATTAGAGCTCTTCATTTGTCTGCAGCCTCTTTTGATACCATGTGCCATGCTGAACCAAGGGGTATGTATGTACAAATTGTATAGAGAAATGGGAAGTAAGGAGATATTTATCTCAAACACTTAACTCTCTCCCCAGGAATGCAATAAAAGAAATTGAGAAAAAGCACCCAATATCTAATAAAGACTGTGTAGCATCTACTAACAGGTAGATGATCGATTTTAGAATAATATGGGAGGAGTAGAATGCAAGGGTGTATTTTTCATATCACTTAAAATGATATTTAACAGCATCTTGAACAACAACAACAACAAAAGAAACATAAAAACAGATGGCTCATAAACCATGTTCACACATTTCAGAACCAACAAATAGTTTCCTTATTTACCAGAGATCTTATCAAATATAAGCAAACCAATTCAGTTTATCTTTATATTCAGGCACTGATGATTAATAAAAAGATGATTTTGAAAACACTGAATTCTTATTCATTCAATAAATGAGAGAAGGGAAGTCGCTCTACTAAAGGTTTGTCAGATACACTGTAACACAGATTTAATAGAAAGTCACTTTGTATGTAGTTTACAAAGATAATTTTTTTCCTTCTAAGCACCTATCTTACTTGCCGCTGATATTTCACAAATTCAACAAAATGCATTCAACAAATATTGGTTGAGTGTCAGCATGCACTATGCTGCTGTGTTCCATGCTCAGTGCTGCAAGCATTTCAAGGATGAGGGAGATTCTGCCAAAGAGCTTTACGTATCAGTTACACTGTCAGGATTTCCTAGTTTAACTGTGCTGTGATCTTGACGCTTTGGAGGCTATGATGTAGAAAATACAGAATTACTGTGAAATAGATAGCAACTGTGTGTTGTTAAAAATAAAGTACCGAGAGTACTGACTTTTCTTTCTGCTTATTAGAAGAGCTGTTACTCCACTACACTGAGGCAGAAGAAACACGAGGATGTGGAAAGATTAAGGCCTACCGGGGATTCCTGTGAAACTTTTCCAAGCTGTTTCAGCATTCATGCTATAGTCATTACCACTTACCTAATTTTAGCAATGCGAAACTCTGGGATTGCTGCAGTTTCTGATTGCCACAACATCATCAATTCTGCTCACGCTGAGTTAGGTTCATTTAATTTCAATTAGCATTTATTGAGCTCCTACCTTATGCTGAGCTCTGATTGGAGAGATGAGAAAATAAACTACTTGTGTAATAAAATAAGTGCTCAATAACATTATGTTGCATAATAATGGCTGTGACTTTTAGCATTTTCATATGCTAGGTATTGTTTTAAGAGCTTTACAAACATTAACTCATTTGAAAAATAAAAAATAGAGAGAATTCAATGAAACTGAAAGCTCTTTCTTAGAAAATACCAACAAAGTTAAAAAAAAAAAAACGTTTAGCTAGAAAGCTTACTCTTGGAAGAGATCAACAAAGTTGAAAAAATGTTTAGCTAGACTGATCAAGATAAGAGAGAAAACGCACATAGCTAAAAGTAAGGAGATGAGAAATAACTAAAAATTAGGAGTAAATAAGGGATATTACTACTGACCTTACAGAAATAAAACAGGATATTAAAGGAATACTGTGAACAATTGCATGCCAACAAATTGTATAATTTCCACGAAATGGAAACATATCTAGAAAAACAGATTTTCTTAACTGATGACCTTAATTTCCTTTATAACATAGAATATGAAGGTCATTGCTCAGCTTTAGAGGGGCCAAGGGTGAATAGAGTTGGTGAGGATAGTGACAAATGTTTGGAGGAGCCACGTAGTTATAAGATAAGGCTGAACAAGGGCTAGGCCTGGTGGCTCAAGTCTGTAATCTCAGCACTTGGGGAAGCCGTGGTTGGAGGATCTCTTAAGCCCCTTGAGTTCTTGAAACTGAACTCAAGAAGAATGATATAGTATGAATAAACTTATAACAAGTGAAGAGATGGGAGTAATAACCAAAAACTACCTACTAAGAAAAGTCCACACCTAGATGGTTTCAGTGTTAAATTCAACCAAAAATTCAAGGAAGAATTAATACCAATTCTTCACAAACTCTTCCACAAAACAGAAGGAGAATTTCGCAAATCCTTTTATGAGGCCAGTATTAACCGCTACCAAAACCTGTGATGTATCACAGGAAAATATAGTCTAATATCCACTTTGAATATAGGTATAACAATCCTCAACAAAATACTGACAAACTGGATCCAGCCACATATAAAAGAAATATACACATTGAACAGATGGGATTTAGCCCAAAGAATGCAAGATTTGTGCAGCAACCTAAAATCGATTAATGTATTAAACCATGTAAATATAATTTAAAAATTTTAAAAATCACATGCTTAATAGATACAAAAAAGCATTTGACAAAATCAACACCCTTTCATATAAAAAACACTCACCAAACTATGAACGGAAAAGAACTTCCTCCGTATTTTAAAGCGCATGTAGGAAAAACCCACAGATAATATCCTACAAAATAGGGAGAGAATGAATACTTTCTTCCTAAGCGCATGACAAAGGAAGAATTTCCACTCTTACCACCAGGACAAGGAAAAAAACAGAAATAAAAGGCATAAAGACTGAACAGGGAGAAGTACTATTATCTCTGTCTGCAGATAACATTATCTAATAGAAAGTCAAAAGGAATCCACTAAAAAAAAAAATTAAGTAACTTAAGAATTTTTTAAAAAAGAAAAGTAAAACAGAGTGGTTAGCAGCATGAGAGGGGGGCAGAGGGAGGTCATGAAGAGATATAGGTCAATGAATATAAAGTTGCAGTTATGTAGGATGAATAAATGCAGAGATCCAATGTATGACATGAGGATTATAGTTAATAATATTGTATTGAATAGCAAAAATTTGCAAAGAGAATAGATTTTACCGGCTCTCACCACAAAGAGAAAAGGGTAAGATGAAAAGATGATGGGTATGTTAATTTGCTTGGCTGTAGTAACCATTTCATTGTGTTTAAGTATAATAAAACATTATGTTGTACACTTTAAATTTATACAATCAAAAAGAGTATCAAATGTGAATCTTTCCTATGAATGCAAAATATAAAATTTGCAATTGTTATGAATGGTTCACATGCATATTTTCTTAGGTCTTCTTAAAGTAAGATTTTAAAATATATACATAGAAGTAAAACCCTAACAATAAATATACTGTCATTTTACTGATTTTACTCCCAAATAACAAATAATTTACTTATCAAAACTGCTTCTTGGAAAAGTATTGTTGGGTTTAATTTTATAAATAGCTTTAAAATTGTTAATGTAATATATTTTATAACTCAGAAATGTAAATTCAGAGTTAGCTATAGTGCCTCTTTTCAACATCACCTACAACATTCTTAAGTCAATTATGCAGCACTAAAAAATCATTTCTAGGTAGATATTTTTAAGCTGGAATAGTGACCTTAAAGTTAATTATAATATATTGTTTCTGGTTTATCCTAGGTTTGCTGCACAAAACTTGCCAAACGCTATAATCTTGAAAACCATCTGATTGTCTTTTCTACTTTGAAGAATATGAGAAATACAGTAACATATTAGTAATTATTTTACAAAAATGATTACTTTCCAAAATTTTTAGTAGTTATAAAAACTTAATTTCATTCAGTGCATAACTTCTAAAAATAAAAATAATAAGAAAATCCTGTTTGAAAATATGTATGCCATAACACATCAGGTAATTAAATATCCTTTCAAAGTATATAATGTATTGTGTTTTTCTCATCACTGTCAACATTAAAGTTTATTAGACTATTTAAAAATAAAAAGATGTTAGTGTAATTTTTTGAATAACTTCAGTCCATTGAATTAATCTTCACAAAATAATGAGCAGTTCTAAACATTATACTTCACATTTTATTGGACTACAAGTGATAATGTGAAATAATATTTAAATGCCATTAATTGAGGAATATGGCAATTAACTAAGCTACCTGAGTGTTTGTGCCACTTTTATTTACAGATTTGTTAATGAATTACTGTCTACATTTATATTCATAATTATAAAAGACAAAACAAACAAATTGCTTTATTCCACTTTCTAGAAACTGGCTCATAGTGAAACAAATTGTTCAACGCTTGTGTTCTGCAAGAATTAGCATGTTAAAAGCTGGCATGATTTTGAAGACTTACTTATTATTTTTGCTGTTACCTGATAACAATCCTATTTTACTTTAATTTTTAGCAGTTCCATCTCCTAAATTCTGTAAATCGCAGAGCAACTTCATTCAATATTTGCTCTAGAAATTAAATGGCTACTACATGTCACTTAAAACATAACTTACATTACCAAATCAAACTGTGAATCTTGTTATCCTTAGTTTGACAATTTAAAGCATACAAGCAATGCACTGAACCTTTAGGGATTTAGTAAAAGAATTAAGATCTTGGTTTCAGAGACTACAAGAGCACTTTACGTTGAATTGTTTATTCAACTACAAAGGATTTCAGTAGTTGAATGCCCTTAGATCCAGCCTACTGAAGTCGCCTCACCCGGCTACTCAGTTCCTCAAACTTACTTCTAAGCACTTGCAGATTTAGACTTACAAATCAAGAGACAGCTTTTACCTGTGCAGGGACACATTTAATAACTAATAAAAATGAAAGATACTCTCCACACAAACTTGCACAGGCACATCAGTGTTCATGTAACAGAGCTGTGAACTTCCTACAGTGCACATGGTCATTCGTTTCTGACTCTGCTCTTGCTTGAACACAACACATAAGCACAATGCTTTTCCCTGGAACCTTCACAATAACTCAGACTGCAGCTAACCCAGGCCTGGAAAATCATCAGCTACTTAAAATTACAGCTGCCTCAGATGGAAATTCTCATTAGGCCTAAATTAAATGCTGAAGGGTGTAACTGCCCGCCCTCTTTCCCATTCCCCACTACCTCACCATCTCACGCTTGCACTCCCTATGAATTTCCATACCCGTATTCTTGGCTATGTTGATATCAGCTGGTGCTTATTTCATTTCCTCTTTTCCTTAGATACAGCACAAACAAAGATGGGTACTTCTGATCACAATGATACAGTCCCTGTATCATTGCCACTGTTTGCTGTTTCCTCCACCTAATACAAAGCCCCCTTTCCTCCCATCTCCCGCCACTCTACACACACGTTGAAACATTTCTCTCCTATGCACTGGAACTCCTTTCCATGGTTAATGGACAATGGGCATTCCCCGTAGCCCTGTGAAGGTGAGGCTGTTGACTCCCAAATTCCAGATGACTCTTTCTTCATCCTCAGAACTGCTTAGATGACACACTTCCTGTAAGTGTCACTTCTCTGGGACTCGTTTCCACCACATAGCCGGGTTATACACTTAGCAAGGCATCATTATTTCCATTTGTCTTCACAGAGTCTAAAAACAATGCCTGTGTACAATTGTATGCCTCATTACAACTTACATTTTTTTTGCAACATACTTCTCCTGTGGGAGAAGACGAGTATGTGCAAATATCCATTATGTTTTGACATGAAGTGTGTCTGTGTATTTCTTACTGAGAGTACAAAAACTCTATTGTATAATTTCACTTGGTGCTGAACAACAAAAAAAATCAATAGCCATATAATAAAATCACTTACAACAACGTTTTCTTCTATTAGAAAATACAGTTTGGCTTAAGCTTCTGTTTATATCCTTGAAATTGATTCCTGGAAAAACCTTGTTGTCCTCAGCAACTTCAAGCTAAGTTTCTCTAACAACATCTTACCAAATTTTTAAATTAACTGAAACATCTGCATTCATGCTGCCTACATTTTTATCAATACAGCACAGATATTATTTACATGCTTGTTACTCAATATAACATTAGTCCCGGAGTCAGAAGTCAACTAACTGTATTGCATGATTTACACCTACTAAAGTCTGTTTTCCATCAGTCTACTAGCAACATTAGGATTTTGCTGTACTGTTTGTGTAACCCTTAAGCTAAAGGTATTTCCACATTACCTTTTTTTTTCCTCCAGTATATCCCGAACAGAAAGGTATATTGGAGCTATCTCCCTAGCATTCTTAATCCATTTATGAGTTTAAGTTGGAGCGGCAACCTTCCAACTAACCAACACAAAAATGAACACACATTTATTTTAGTTTCATAAAGTAATGAAATGTTACATTTAATCCTTCATTTTTGTATTAACTATGAAAGGTTAGATTTGAAACACTCAGAAATGCTCTCTCTTTATATTTTGTTATGGTTGACGTAGGCTAGGATTATACTGTTCTGACTCTTAATTTTACAATGGCCATTTGACAAATGAAATTACTTTGACCTAATTTGCCAGAGAATATCTCTGAAACTTATTGTTTAGGAGATAACAATTTCTCCTCTCTCTCAATCTCTTTGTGTTATTCATTTTCTTTTGAAAAGCAGAACTACATTATTCTCCCCTTTTCTGTTTTGATAAAGTCAACTGTAGTGTAGTCAAAGTCAAATGACTTTTAATCCACTAATTCTAGATTATGGTATATTTTGCCTTCTAGAAACCCATATAACCATGCACTTGTACATCTTAATATATGTTAAAAACATTGAGGGATAATTTTCCATGAAGCAGGACTTCCTAAAGATATTTTGTGCCATGGAAGACTTTGAACCCTGTAACGCCTCTCTTCTCAGGATGGTATTTTTAAATGGGTAAAATAAATTAAGGAGAATTATAAAAGAAATTAATGTTATTAAAAGAAATTTCTATTCATGTATACGTTGAGAGGGAGTCTGTGCACCACAAGATAAATTTTTACAATTCAAATATATTTTAATTATATTTAGCCATAAAAAATATTGACCTACTTATCAAGTAAAAATTATATTGAAATACATACAATTTCATCTTAAATTTATCATATAACTGAAAGCAAAAAAATCGTAACTATATTTTTTTAACATAATTGTTTACATTGATGGGATAAGCAAATACATAGAAATGCATTTTGGATACAGAAGAAAGAAACAATGGAAGGAGAGAACTTTAGCATAGACTTACTCTTACCTTTATGGCAGTGGATGCAATTTGAATGTGGTGCAGTCTCCGAAGCGTGCTGTCCCTGTCGATGAAATAAGAGGCCGCTAGCTGATGCAGGGTCTCCAGAGTGACGGAAGAGCTGTTGGTGCTGGAATCACTTCCTTCAGCTCGTCTGCTCAACTTCCGCTTGTCCACAAAAATTGTGAGTGACTCCTCTCCTGCATTAATAATATTTCAAATTATTTCATTTTCCACTTAAAATCAATTTTTAGATATCTGCAGGTGGGGAGGCCTAGATTACAGATGTAATAAAACAAAGGAGTGATATACACCAAAATGGGAGGGGGTCTTACTGTTTCATCATGAATATTTCTCAGGTACCTCAAAAAATGCCTGGGATGTTAATCACTTTAAATACATAGTTACCGAATGTCAAATACTTAGCTTCTGTAGAACAATTGCTCCAGATTTTATTGACTTTCTGACATAGTTTAGCATAACACTCATACGGTCCAATAGAAAATTAAATTATGTAAAACACACTTAAGTGAGGTACATAAAATGAAATTGTATTTACTCGGAAATTTGTACCATAGAATAGAATATCAAATGGAAACATCTGGACTTTGAAAATTCAGATAAAGCATGTGTATGTATATACAGGTAGGTATATATATGTAATAAATTCAGAATTTCCATGCACAGGATGTATTAAAACATTGTGTCTTAATACACTGCATTAAAAACACTAAAATCTGTGAAGGATTTAGATAGTGGCCATAGGTTCTCAAAGGTAAAACACAGAGCATATTCCAGTTCAGCTGCAGTTTTCCATGTCCAAAAGACAAAAACTCATCATTTAAGTTAGACATTGAGAACTTGTGATCCTCTGCCTACCATATTATTGGATACTCATCTAGCACACAATTGTCAAACTTGCTGTTTTCATTCTCTCAGGAACCTTTTTGTTTGGGTAGCATTGTGCCCACTTATAAACTAACAAGTCACTTTTATGAAAGGGAAAATCAGTTTGTCTAATAGAGTAGTTGGCATTTCCTTTTTTTCTTGTAACAATATCAATTTTAAAATGACACCGACCAGGTGACAATCCAATTTTAAGTAAGAGCTCTTACATGTCTACTAGAGATCAGGTCAGCTTTTCTCAGAATTAGGTTTCAGCAAATGCTATTTCTAAAACTCACATTTCCTGTTTGTATTTGGACCCCAACATGCATATTGGAAATCAGTTAGAAGAAGTAGAATAAAGAAAAAATACATCTTTTAAGAATAAATAGGTAGGTCAAATCATCAACAATATAAGGCCATGTACATGATAAACAGCTTTGGAGTAGAAGCAGCTGAAAGTGAAAAAGAATATATACGTAAATTCTATAAAAACAAACAAAAAAAATCTCCTACAATCATTTTCTCTAAGAAAAATATAAACAGATGAGGAAATTTCAGGAAAC
Organism: Callithrix jacchus; assembly: GCF_049354715.1. NCBI lineage: Eukaryota > Metazoa > Chordata > Mammalia > Primates > Cebidae > Callithrix > Callithrix jacchus. The sequence goes on from NC_133519.1 coordinate 47,711,771, forward strand.
TCATCTCAGAATTACCACTGAATCAGAAAAACTCATTCATGTGATAAGTTGTGAGGGCGCCAAAACAAACAAATACCCTGCAGACAGATACAGAAAGAGCAACAGTGGTATGGTGGGCCAGGTAAATATTCAAAATGCAGCTCCGTGAATTATGCAAGAGACATGTGCAACTAAGAAAAATTAAAAATTAAATGACAGAGACATCTTGGTAAATGTAAATTAAACAAAGCTAATGAGCCTGATATTACAGAATTTAGGCCAAATAACGTTAAATGAGGAAAAATAACAACACTGTATAGTGCTAAGAACTGAAACTTGCAAAGTGCCTTTAATAGCAACATTTTTCATAAAGCAGAAGATACAGGAGTAACAGACATACGCTGATGATATTATAAGACTTCAACACACATTTCTTAGACTAAACTAGATACAAGGAAGATTAAAAGTAATGATAGAAATTTCTACAACCTCAAAATAAGGTAGAGCTTATCCATAAATTTTGGACCTTATATTAAGAATAGTTCAAATAAAACGTACTTTCAAGAATACACAGAACAGTTAGAAAAGGTGACCATATATTTTGTTACAAAGAAACTCTTAGTAAATTCCATAAATTCGTAAGAATATAGTATGAGTCACTGATGGCAATATAAAAAAATAAGTTAATGGAAATTTTCAAAAGATACTACATATGAAAAATCCCTATTGCATAAAATTTAAATGACAGGATAAATTAAGGCAGAATTACAAATTTTAAAGGAAAATGTTATGTACCAGAATTTAAGGAACAAAGCAGAAGCACTGCTGAGAGAAATATCCACAACTACAACATATATGAGTTAACTACATGATTCTAAAATCAAAGAAAAATGAGTAAAATAAAATCAAATAAAAATAAATAAAATGGTAAAAGCAGGTCTTAGTTTTTTTTAAAATGAGTGGAAATGATAAATACACCCAAAAGTAACTCCTTTCAGAAAAAATAAACACCAACTAGTTAACCTACATTTTTTTCTTCTTGGAGAAAGAAAGTTACATAAAGAATTGACAGAATAAATAAAGCAGAGAACAGAACATTTTTTAAAAAAACATGAAAATAACTATTTTCTAAAACATATTGCAAATAAGATTAGGTGTCACAGAACATTTCCACCAAAAAAAGGAAAAAAAACAATGAAACAAAAAGAATGAACATATCCAAATAGTTCACAGTGGAATTTTGCCTAAACTTTCAAGTATAAAAAAATTGATATTACTGAAAATGTAAAACTTCTGAATCTATTTTTATAAACTGAGTATAACATTAGCAAGATATCTGAAAATCAGACACAATATATTTTACGATTACTGAATATTGATATAAAATTATGACTAAAGCAATAGCAAACAATATCCAACAGTAAATATTTAAAATGCATATCTGATGACCAATAGGATAATTCTAATACTGCAGGAGTGGCTCAATAGTAGGAAATAATTACTATAACCAGCATATTAACATATCCAGAAACAGAAATGCTGATATCCCTTATTGCTTAAAATATACTTCATAAGTTAATTAATTTAAAATTAATTAATAATAAATTAGGAATCAATGAATACTCTATTTTTTCCATAGAGATGGAATCTCACTATGTTGCCTAGGCTGATCTCAAACTTCTGACCTCAAGTGACCCTCCTACTTCTCAGCCTTCCAAAGTGTTAGGACTGCTGTCATAAGCCACTGCACCTGATAAATACTTCTTTAAAGAAATAAAATATAGGGTCCTAAGCATAAAAGCCGGCATCTTTCTTAATGGGGAAACCCCAGGAGGCATCCCCATTAAAATTAGAACCAAAGAAACAAACCCACAAATGCTTCTACTATTCAACATGCTAATAAATATATTAAAATGTAAATATAGAAGAGAATGCAAATTAGAATCACAGTGTTAGAAACAAACACTTAAACTATGTTCATTCTACACATAATATGATTATGCTGGTGAAAAATCAAAATTTAATGGACAAACTACTACACACATACAGTAATAAAACAGTAAGGTACAAGCAAATAATAAAAATATTACTAACTCAATAGATTGAAACATACAAATATTAACGAGGTATAAATAATAATGGACTAGGGAACACACTTTATATGGAACAAAAAATGTGAAACATACATGAAAAAAATTAAAAATCATTTCTGAAAGTTGCCATAATAGACTTTAATAAATGATATGATAGTTTTTTTTTCCTTGAGCAGAAATATTCAACATTCAAATATATCAATTTCCCTTAATATATAAAGATGTAATCTGATTAAAAACCTGGACAGATTATTTTTTGTTTCCTGAAATTAGGAATATTTATCATGTCAATAATGAAGTGTAAGTGGAAAAAGTAAGAAAGGCTTTAAAGAATAATAGGCAAGCGTGAGAACATCTTACCATATCCGAATGCGTACTGTAAAATCTGTGCAGTTAAACAGTGCAGACGGACACATGGATAGGCAGACAAATGGAACAGGAAAAACACCCATAAAATAGCAAGTACATATAGAAATTCAGCATGTAATAAAATGAGATAGTAATTCCTGGGGAAAAGATATACTTTTTACTAAGTGACACCTAAATAGCCATTTGGAAAGTAAGGGATATGACTCTACACAAGGATAAATTCCAAAAGGATTAGAGACACTATTATTTAATGAAATGAAATCATGCAAGTACCAGAGAAAAATTCGTAAAAATACAAAGAAAAGAAATAATTCATAACAAAAAAATCCCAAAGTAAGGAAATAAAAGATAAATGAATCAGAACAAGTAAAACCAGATTTCTTTCTAGCGCAAAATCACAATCAAACAAATTTTGCAGTGATAAGGAATATTTACAACTTATATAACAGACAAATGGTTAATTCCTTTAACATTCCAAGAACTCCTAGAAATCAAGAAAAAGAAAACAAGATGTGGATAGAAAAACAGATATAAATAGGAAAAGAGATTTCAGACAAGAAGAGATAAACCTAGCCCACCTAGATTTGAAAATATATTCAATCTAAGTCATAGCATAAGAAATACAAATTAAAAATACATTACTTTGCAATGACAGAATTTGCCAAAATCCAGACTTTGACAATTTGGGCAAATCTATTGGAAAACTAGAAATAAACAGGTTCTCTAATGTATTGTTGGTGGAATTGCAAAATGATGTAACTAATATAAAGGGAACATTGGCAATAGTCATCAATAACCAACTCTACAATCCTACATTTAAGAATGTATTTCACAGAATGACTGCAAAATATGCAAAATGTGTATCACTGTGGCTTTATTATTGACAGTTAGCGTCAACATAAATACCTATCAGTAGTAATAAACTAGATTACAACCATTCAGTAGAATACTGTGGAGCCAGAAGGCAGCAAAAAGGATTTCTACAGAGATCTCATAAAGTGGATAAAAATTGTTTCATGATACTTTTTTATAAGACAAGGGAAAGATATAAGTATACAACATATGTATATATTTCTTTTTGTTTGGAAAAAAGCATCAAACACTGGAAGGACTAACTAAAAGCATTTATGAATTTTCACCTACAGGAACAGGAAGGTAACAGGATGAAGAAACACTTTTGGAAGACACATTTCACCATGGTGTTTAAGCACTAGACACATTTTTAAATGCTTTATTTATAAAATAAAATTGCATTAAAATTTAAAGGCCGTTCCTCAAAATTAAAAACAGAAGCCAATGCTACTAATTGTAGATCATGTTTGTAAAAATAAAGTGACTTAAGAACACAGAACTTTGAATGTAAATCCGCTTTTGGAATATATTCTAAAGACAAACAAAAGTATAAAGAATCAATAAACTTTATTCTGTAGTGAGATGAGCAGTATATTCAGAGTAGCCTGGTTTTATGCAGTATGTTGTTACATATGAGTATATGGGTATTCATTGTACAAATGTTTCTACTTTGGATATCTTTGAAAAGTCATTGAAGAAAAAAATCATAATGGAATGAGTATTCACAACTTTTGTTCTACATCTGGCCCATGTTTAAAATATACTGTTTCATAACAAAAATATCCTGAAGTAATTGCTAAGTTCAAAACCAATACTATGGCTATTCCCAGATAATTTCTACATTAAAATTTTGAAGAAGCATCCAAGTTCAGCCTTGATGCATTCAATGTTTTCTACAGATTCTCATATTTGGAAGGAGGCTTACAAGCTTTTAAAAACATAATAATGAATATTTTCTTCAGTTGATTAATATATTAAATTCTAAACATTGATCCAATTAACCAATTGGACATTAGTTTTGCCTCCTGGAGATGCAAGAAGGCCATTTTAAATATGTGAAGAGGGTCATTTTCAGTAAGTCTCCTTTGTATAGTAGTGCATATTCCTATTACTGAAGGTGTTCCAACATTAATTGAAAATCTATATGTTGTTGAGCAGAAGAGATAATTAGACCAATGGAAGACATTCTTTCAGTGGATTATGAGGTCCTGGAAGACAGAAATGTAGAATTAGTTATAGTTTAGATGTAAGTGTACCATGTTTCACTGTAGAACAGATTTGGGTTCTAATGCTGGTTTTAATTTACTAACTGAATATTCTTGAACAGCCCATCTTAGGACTCAGTTTCCTCTTACGGAACTTGAGCATCATAATGATTTCCTCAAAGAGCAGCTGTAAGCTGAAATCGACAGCTGTAAAGGGTTTGGAATATGACTGAAATATAGTAAGAATTCAAAAGTTGTTCTTATATTATTATTCTCTTTTACTCACCACTATTATTATTCACCACTATTATTCAGAGCTGCATCAATCAACTCATTGCATACCTAGGAGGTTCTAGTAAATTTAACTAGTTATCTTATTTGTGATGAGAAATCGGCCTTTCCACTTTTACAAATTCTTTAACTCTGTCCTATAGTCTGCAACCTTAAACAGAGAGTAAAGATCTCCCACAACATATTTCTATCTATGTCACTGCCATTCATATAAATACCATATTTCTAAAGATGCCTTTGCTTTTCAGATAAGTATGGCACATCATTAATTTCTTCTTAATAGGATTCCATTTGAGTCATACTTCACCCCCCCAAAAAAGGTGGAGCACATGCTCGCCTTAAAACAGTAAATTAAAACCAATTTCATTTAGGAATACTTTGCACATGTTAGGTTGTCCCATATCACAACTGAAAAGTGACACATAACAAGAGCTAGAGATCACCATTTCAGCATAGTCCTTATTGTAACAATATGAATGATAATACAGTCCTAATATGTATTGAGGCAATGAAAGACGAACACAGGAAAAGGGTGGTCTAAAACCATCATCACAAATAAGAGGGGTTTCGTTTTCTATCTATAGGAGATTTAAAAAAATTTCTTTTTCAGTGACCAGATTTGCTTGTAAGTTACAGATTAATATGACTTCTTCTATCGTGAAGAATATGTATTTCAGAAAAGAAAATCAAATTAGAATATGTTAGTGTATATCATAATATGCTTTTATTACTAATTCTATTGTTTATGTTTTGATTGGCTTGTTTTTAACTAAAGAATTCTAAAGCCAGTATGACATAATGAGGGAAAAGGAAAGATGAGGTTTAGAGTCAGGGATGTAAGGGCATATTCTAGTAATAACACATCATCTCTCTACTTGATGAGTGTGGGACTTTGGTAAAGCTGCAGATGCACTTAGCATTCCCATCTCTAAAACAAAGAAAATATCCTTCCCTCAATTTTCTGTGAAGATTAAACAATATAATCTCAGCACAGTACCTGGTGGATCATATATTATGAGTGCAATAAATGTTTGCTTTCTCTCTTGTCCTTTTTATTAAGACCTAACGTTGATGAAAAAGTTTTAAATTTTCATAAGCTAGGATTTCATAGTTTTTAAATTGCACCACAGGAATCTATCTGGACCTAGTCATAATTGTTTCTAATGGTTCTCATAATCAAGATATATGAGATTACTAAGAAGAGTAATGGGTTATCATTTTTAATAGCCTGATAAAGAGAATCCATTCGTAAAGTGCTAATGGTTCTTCTCTACAGTAGAATTATAATCCATGTATGCAAAAGCTTCCCTTCCTGATATGCAAGTGAGGCAACCTAAATCTTCAGTTTAAATCACCATAATACATCTTCTTATGAATACCCTGGTTAAAACCCTTACTTACAACAGAGCACACAACTATTTGATGTAAACTTGTTACCTTGTGCTAAGTTTCAACTTTTGTAAATCATGAATTGTTGAATATTTAAGAAATTTTGACAAGCCCACTCAGTTTACATGAAGAATAGGCCTATTTCTTTCCTATAAGGGATCCCTCTTTTCTTCAATTGTACATAACTATCATACTTTTGTGATTATCTTCTTCACAGTCATTTCAGATTTTTAGGACCAGAGAAAATGCATTCTCAGCTTTTAGTGTAACTTTTCCACAAGTATTAAATTACAACAATTCATTAGAACCTATGTAAATGACAATGTTAAGATTTGAAAACTAAAATAGCATTATTCAATCAACTAAAATAATTGTGTTCAAAAGTCATTTTTACTCATTTTTAAAACCAGCTGGGGGTCATAAGTATGACACGGGTTACAAAGGACATTCACACATTTTATAAAGTCTAAATGTGATTTTTAAAATGATTCAACATTCTCAGTCTGTAAGGCAGTGAAAGGATTAATGACAGTGGATATAAAAAGATATTTCACATAGAAATCATGCAGCTGTGTCTTGTGCAACTAAAATTTTGTGGTGGTTTATGGTCATTAAAAGCACATATTGAAGGATGCTTTCATAGAAAATGAGAATCAGGGGGTGATAAAACAAACAAACAAAGATCACCATTTTAATGTCCTACCATGGTTGGCTCATAGAATTTGACATTTTTCATGAGATGTGGCCCTTACAATTATGTATATTTCGACTCTGATCTTCAAATCATCTATGTTGAGTTGATAAGAAATAGAGATGAAAGAACTTCCATACTATTTACTTCCCACTTGGATTTTCTCAATTTGCATTCTCATATACATACTAAAAATAATGGATAAAACAATGATAAAAAGAATCCTACAGGCAAATCAATAATGACAATATGGTAAATTGTGTTATTCCTTGCAATTATTTACAATACCATCATAAATGCAAACATGCATACATAGATTCATGGTCCATTGTAGAGATGCATTCATGATGCATTCTCTTTATTCTGATATTAGGAGAATGCTTTGATCAGTAAAATATAAGTGAGCCAGACGTATGATATAATACAAGTTTGGAGAGGCATCACAAAGTTACCTCTTGGTTTTTACTTTTGCTTTTTACCCCTGCCAGGAGAAAGGCATGTTGCAAAAGAGGCCTTCTTGATTCTCAAGACACACATATCCGAATCTCAAGGTACCCACAGAAACCAACATATAATATTGGCCAGAAACAACAATTATTGTATGATCAACTAAAATTTGGAGTCTTTTCTTACTACTATGAAGCTGATTTTTATCAGTTGGATGTATTTTATTATTTTATTTTGTGATTGCTACTGCCCTTGAGTTAGTCTGTGGTCCTATAATGCTTACATTCCACCCTGAAAAAAAACTGTGTGCAATTATGGCAGATGTCTTCCTGTTTATTCTACTTCCTTACATTTGAATACCTTATTGTGAATGCCTGTTTCGCCTTGGAGTGATTCGTAGTTATTAAAAAAATGCTATTTGAGTGAAAATCCTTCTCATAGAAGTAAACATCAAAAAAATTGTTTAAATTGAATTGTTTGTAGGTTTTACTTCTGATGTAGCCTTTTGACTCAAAAATGTTGTTGAATTTTTGGCAACAAGAAGCCACATTATTACTTGTGCTAAAGCCTTGCAATATTTTTTGTTATTGTTGCCCTTTTGAAATTATATTGAGTTTGCAGTTATACCGTTGCTCTCAGTTGCTCTCAGGGTTGATATTAAGCTCCACATGTTTGTTAAAGGTACACAGCCTGGTGATATCTATCTACTAATCTACTAATATTGTATTGTGGGGGAAAAAGACAGTGTTTTAGAAATAAATATACATCAGAAGAAAAAACATCTTAGAGAAATAGGCTTTTGGCAAGAAGCAGAACCAAATATATTAGGATAGTTAAGAAATAGACATGCTGGCTTAACACCAGTTGGCATCTGCAAGATACGGGAAGGAAAGAGCTAACCTTACATCACTTTGACAAAGAAACATAGTAAGTTTTGCAAAGCATCCCAAACAAAAGCAACTGACCTTATAATTATTAACAGTTACCCCCAAGAAAAGACTATAAATTTTCTAAGCAAATGTGAAGGTACCATAATACTCTCTATAGTTGTACAGTAACATGAAAATAAAGGAACTGGAAATAAATAGCTCTGAGGTTAGGTGGCAAAGAACCTAGCCTGAGTGAAACACAATTAAGTTACTTCTAATTTTGGAGCTGTTTACAATGATATAATGAGTATTTTTAAAAACATTTTTGGTATGTATAACTCCTGCTATTATTTTAAGATTACTTCTCAGAACGGTTTATTATACTTTAAATTTATATAGAGACTTTAAACAGTGCTGTTTGAACTTAACGTGCTGATAAATCACCTGGAGACTTTGTTAAAATACACATTCTAATTCTTTAATCTGGGATGGAATCTGAGATTCTGCATTTCTAACAAGCTCCAAAGTGATGCTGATGCTTTAGGTTCATGAACCACACTTAAATAATGAGGTTCTAAATCATAATAACATTTATTACCAAGTTAAATGTCTTGTCTGTATCAGTGACCTAAGTGTTCATTTAAGGAAGATCTTGGGTGTTCTGAACTGTCATAAATAACTCAGTATATATTTGTCAAAAAAGTAGAAGGTGGTTTATCTATCTTATCAATGTGCTATATAAAAGAACCAGAATAATATATAACTAAATGTCCAATAGTGTACAACTTAGCATTTATCTTTTACCTTGATTGCCAGGAAAACCTTCACTAATACCAACTGACATAGAAAGTTGAATTACATTTTGCTCATGTTTATTCTTATGATTATTTATATAAGTGATTTTTAAACCACAACAGTAGATAACTGCCTTGTAAACAAGTAAAAAATGATTAACATTATTGTTTTAACATCAGATCTTTTATTTACCAGTGAAACCTGAGAGATAGAGAGGGAGAGAATGAGAGATACCAAGATAGTCTTAAGCAATATTAATAATCCTAAGACTAATTTTAATAAATATCAGTATATCAGTCCTTTTTCTCCTTCAATGACATTTATTTTATTTCCTAAGATAGGAATATTAAAAAATATTTATTTTCCTTTCCTTTAAAACAGAATATATATTCTAAGACAGAAACTAATTCCATGCACTTCAAGTGATTATTCATATTTCTTTAAGAAATACATTATTTATGTGTGCGTGTGTGTGTATCTGGTGAATTAACTTTATTATGTTATAAACTAAAGTGAAAGAAATCTGTACCTCCTAAGAGACCAAGTGAAAATGAGAACAACAGCAGTTAATCAATTTTGAAAGAAGGAGGCATATGACAAAGAATTTAAAACTGTCTGTGAATACTTTATACAGAACATAATTCACATAGTAAAAAGTGAGAATTATTTCTGAAATTAAATGAGCATATTCAGAGTTCTTATTCCTATGAAATACAAGTAACCAGAAAAAAATTTAATATTTAATCCATATTGTATCTTACTAACTTCTGACTTCCATTTCTTTAAAAGACACACACACACACACACACACAATTTTGTAAAACTTCTGAGATAAGTGAACTACATTGGAGGTGTAGTTTTACATATAGGTACACACACACATAGATACTACATAATTGAGGTAGTATACATTATTTTAAATCACTCTTGTATGACGTTAATACTATTTTTGTACATCGATCATGCATTTTTTTATTCCAACAATGGAGAAAGTATTTTTTGTACTGAAACAAAATTAAATATCTAAAAAACGCTTAAGCTTAGCCATATAGTAATCAAAAGATACATTTAGAGACATTTTCAGAAAAAAACTAAAAAGACTTGCAAATGAAAAACTTGTAACTATTCTGCTAAACATTTATTACAGCTTTTTAAATTGTACATTCAATAACAGTGGTCAAATGGAACTTGCTTTTATGTTGCCTAGAATAAAAACTATTCTTCAAAGTTTTTCTAAGTTAACAAATCTTATTATATTGTCTATTCAATCCTGAAATAAATTTTGGTCATATACATATATATATATATATTCCGATATATATGTACACACACACACACACACACACACACACATACAGAAAAGAGAACTTTTTTCTTGCATTCTTCTACAAGACAAACTATTTTCGGCAGACAATCCTCATCGTTACCATGTGTTTGAAGGCCCACTGAACTGCAGTGAGTTAACAGAAAGGCATAGTGTAGCAAAGAGGTTGCCCATGAGAAACTCCACCTCTTATTCATCTTTCTCTTGTGGTTGTGCTTGTCAGGAGATCACACACTTTGTTCTGTTCTTCTCTGACTTAAGAGTTGAAAGAGGCAAGGGTTCTAATGGAAGGACCCAAAACATTCCTGGCTGCTATGACTCGGGGGATAAATCTATATAATTCAGGAGATGAGGATCAGGGCACATTTAAAATTGTTATAAATATTTTCTTATAACATTTCATAAAAATGTTAATGAATGTTTTGGTCTGTATGTTCCTTAGTCCTTTATCTTCTAAAATTGATCCAGAACACAGTTTTGGTGCTTTTTAGCAGAATATCTTTTTCTCCCTTATAAAAACCCACCAATTTTAAAGTCATATTTTTTGTTATATGCACTCATATTTTGTATTTTATATTCAGTACACAGATACACTTCTATTTTAGTATTTGACATATATTGAATTATAATAAAATATATTACAAAAACGGTCATTAAATATATTCCATAGCTAAAAATCAATATATCTCAGAAGTACAATCTTTTTCAAGATTGATTCTTTAAATTGAGTAGCTTATTTTAGATATTCAAACAGTGATGGAATTTGGATATCATTATCCAAAATAGAAGCAAGCTGAATTACTATATTGATAAACAGTCTGGTGGCTATAAAATGAAATAAACGGGGAAAATAATATATATTGAAGAAGGTTTCTTATCATTTATTTTTCTCTATAGATAAAAAGATAATTCAATCACTGGCTTTATCTGTCATAAAATATCCCATTAAAGGCTTCAAGTATGGTACCCAAAGTTTTATGTCTACATCAATAATACGATATACTAAATAACTCTTGGGGGGGAAAAGCCATTTTTCATTTATTTCCTTTTTATGACTATAATACTGGTAGTATTTTATAGTGAACTTGTTTTGAAAAACATTTAAATTTAGCTGAAAATTTAGGTACTGAGGAAGCATCTAGTTATAACATGACTGGCTTTTTGTTTAAAAGATTTGCTTACATACATTACACCATAGTGTTACAGTTTTTCCTTGGTCTTAATTAAGAGAGAGAAGTGGAGGGATTAGTTCAAGCTAAATGCCACAAACCTCAATTTTTTTTAATGGTGGAATACAATTTCATGTTCAATCAGGTAAAACAAGTGAAAATAAAATGGTAAACTCAGCCACTACAAAGACTTTAGTGTAAGCACAGTAGCAATGATTCCAAAGTGGCCAGAAATCATTCCTGGTACACATTTTAATTGCAGATCGTTCATATCCGTAAGCTACTTAAATAGTTTCATGCATCTTAACTGAATTGTTAACATTACTTAACAAAAACTCCTGCAGGAAAATGAAGTAACATTTTGAGAAGAAAAACAATTCCAGTAGAAAAAACTATTAAAACTAAATCCAAGGAATACTGAGAGATTAGAACATGAGTAAGGATGTTAATTCCATCTCTTTCCCCCTTCAAGGCAATAGTTGAACAAAACTTTTAAATAACTGGAGTAAAATCATTCTGAGAGCACACTGCCATCATAGGAATAATCAACCTCAAGTGATTAATCTCATAAGTTCTGAAACATGGTTTATTAAAAAAAGAAACCTATACCAAACAAGAATGAATCTTAAGGCCAAAATGTGGCATCCATAATACCAAAATAGTAAATAATTAAATTAAAAAGTCACCATGATTTTGACACTAAGGAACAAGAATATCCATGGGAACCACCGGTGCTTTTTGATCTCTTCTGTCTTTTCTCTGTCTTTTCCTTCCTTTCTTATCTTGAAAAATAAATTTTATCTTCTGAAATACGTACAATTGGTTTGAATCCCTTATATAATAATGAAGTATGTGTTTCAAAATCACTGAACTTTTTTAGATGAGGAGTTACAGAAATAATTTGAATTTTGCCTTTCAGATTTTATGGCATTAAAAATAATTGACATTACTAAGCTAAACAGACATAGCTTTCACAGACTCAATCTTCACAATTATTGAAGTATTTCATACATTTTTGGCTATTTATACTACTATAACAAAAATAGCTCCGATGCATCACATATTTAAATTATACCACACACTGTGCTAAGCACACTTTTTTTTAACATTTATCCTAACCTTCCCATGTTCCATCACATGGCTTTTTTTCTCCCCTTTTCTATTAAAAAAATTAAAATTCAGAGAAATTACTTAATAGATTTTAAAGTCTCACAGGTGGCTAAAAAGGGAGAAGTGAAAATCAGGATTCAACAAGAATGTGGCTGATCTCTTTATCTTCTTGTTTTATCACATTCATTTGTGGAAGAAGGTAATGGAGAAGTAGTGTCTATTTATACCCAGTCCTTCATTTCTGCCTTAGCCACCTTATTTTTCACCTTTAATGTCTTGAGACTCCATGCCAGAGTTAGTTTCCTACATTCGCTCAGGCATCTGCTCCTTTTTCAACCTGCTCATGCCTTCTTTATCTACTCTTACTTGGGTACTGATTCTCATCAGTTCTGAATCTTTATTTGTGAACTGGACCCAGTTCTAGATTTGCTTTCATTCAGAATTCTTCCTGAACTCTAACTCAATTGTCCTCTGTTTATATTACACATGTTTACATGCATCTACTGAACTGGATGGATCTCAGTCTCCTAAGAAAGTGCAGTTTTACTTATTTATTCATTTAAACAATAGTTAATGAGAACCTACTGTATATCAAGTGCAATTATAGCCATGGGGTTAAAGTGGTGACCAATACAGCTAAGGTCCTTATTTTTAAGAAAATATGCAAGGAATATGGATAATAAATCAGTCACCAAGTAATTTCACGATAATAAGTACTATGATAAATGCAAAATATGATCATGAAGCAGTAGAGAACAATGGGGTTCACTGGGCACTATTGATGGAAGGATGGTCAGGAAAAGACCTCTCTGAGAAAGTGATATTTGGGTAGAAAATGTGAAGATCATTGTGAATGAAAAACAGAGCATGAGGAAGTGAGAGCTGAGAAGAGGTCTGAGTTTAAAGCCAGCACTCATCAGATCATTGATATAAGGCCTTATAAACCACAGCGAGATGCCTACTTTGACTTCAAGTGGCCAGTTCTCAGTTTCAGTTAAAACGGTGTATATTAACTGACTCAAGCTTTTTAAAGATCTGTGTGGAGGAGGGACCACGGAAGTATTGTAGGGAAAAACATGATTAGGTCTTGGTCTAGAGATGCTGGAGAGGAGGTGAGGAAAGAGTCGGATTTGGGGTATTTTCTGGTGTAAACAAATTGACATGACTGACAGGCTGAGCTTGCAGGTTAAAGAAAGACAAGACATCCTCTAAGGCTAAAAAATGAACAAGTTAAATGAATGAATGAGTTCTATCGCCATTCAAACTGTAGCTGTCCAGATAATTCAGTTTTCTGTGATTTATACACTTTTATGCACAAGCACACACAGGCACAAATATGTTCAAAGAGCCGTACCTCCCAGAGTAGCAGATAGCAAGAAATGTGTCCCATATTTCTTGATAAGGTTTTCTGTGATTTGCTGAAGGGTAGGTCGTCGTCCCAAAAGTCTTATGTTGCGGAAGAATTCAGGGGCAAGAGGCAGAGGAGAGCCAAGGAAATTTCTTCTCTCAACTGCAAGGTTATTTACTTTCCAGCGGCCAAACTCCCTGAAAAGCAAATTTATTTTTATTTATAAATGCATAATCTATCTAAATGTTTTCATTTTAAAAGTTCACTTGGTAGTTTAGCTGGGGTCAGTACATTACAATGACTCTTCCTTGTAATATTATGTTGTGTGCTATGAGTAGGAGAAGCAATGTTTATAATTTATTTAACTGGAGTGAATACTCTAAAACCAAGTCATGTAGAGGAAAAATAGGCCACTTAAAGTGAACAGCTTCCGAGATTAGATGTGTATTCATAAAATGACTTCATTATGCCTAGAATATGAATGTAGAGTTACTAAACAATAAAAGAATAACTAAGGTATTTTCTTTCATTTTCTAAGGTATATTGATTGAATAAAAGAATGATTTATATTCATCACCCTAATGATTTCCTTTCTCTATTCACTTTAGAGTGGGAACGTAAAAACCCTTAGGGATATTATGGAGCAGCAGAAGAACTTTAAAATCATCATCAAAAGAGAAACCAGTTTTTTTTTTTAAATAATTATGGTTTACAACAAATTTGGAAACCCAAATTCAGCTCTGCAATTTTTCAAGACGCAATGTGATTTTATGAATTTGGCCAAGTTAGAGAAATGAAAGATATGGCTATAAATGTTTTATATATTTCTTAAAAAGAATTTATACATTTACAGTGAAACAAAATCAACCTGATAATAAATTAGAAAAGAATTATAGTAAACTGAGTCTGATTTTTTTTCTGACAAGTGGTCTAATAAAATTCTCAAATATCATCTGCAGGGAAGAACAGTATTTTTTACTAGGCTTAATACTTCAAAGTGTGTTAATACTTATAAAATAATCAAATAAAATGTTGATTAAATGCTTTATGGATATGGGCCGTATTTATTTATATTTTTCTCCAAGAAATGCTCGCAATGTTCCAGGCTCAGTGAGTGATAAGGGATTCATCCACTGATGAGACCCATACTGTCCATCTGCAAACAGCCTTTTCCTTTTGGAGAAATGTTTAGGAATAAATAAAAGAAATACATAAAATTAAATTTTAAAAAGTTTTAAATTCTGATATATACTGAATATACACATACAACCTACTTGGATAAGAAATATGACTGATGAAGTGTGGCAATATTTTACATTACATGGCCAGTGAGGGTAACTCTGCAGAGACAACGTTTGGGCAACATGTGAAGGAAAAAATATAAATTGCTTGGTGCAAGCAGGCAGGAAAAGGATTGACAAAGAACAATGAGGGACAGTGCAAATAATTTCAGGACAAAGAGGCGTGACCCTGACAGTTTCTAACTATGGATATTTAGTATGTGTGGCACACATTTGACAGTTAAACAACCCACTTTTGTCACTAATTATATGATTAGAATCACTTTGGAATCTAGGGAAGACTTCCACCCAAACAGAAATTAGCAGTTTTTCCTTTTTTGAGAAACTCTTGTATCCCCTTTAAGAATCAGCTCATCTAAACAGTTTTACATACTGTTGTTCTGCCAGGGGTTCTCAAACCCTTGTTGGAGAACCACATTGGGAGTAGTACACATTAGATATGAATTCAAATTCCTAGTGTGTCTCTTTTCCTGAACACAAGGTAAGACATTTACTGATGACCTTTAAAGTCATTGTGGCCATGTGGCTTACCTTGGCCAATGAAATGCGAGCATGTGTATACAGCCTGGTACATCAGCCCAGGACGCTGATTAGCAACTGTAACCAGAATTACTATGGTCCACATATACCCCTAAAGTTTAACAGGATGAACAAGTGAATGAACTGAAAATTAATTTGTCATGTAAAGTCATTAAGACTATGGGAGGCTGAGGTGGAAGAATCATTTGAACCCAGAAGGTGGTGGTGGCAGTGAACTGAGATCATACCACTGCACCCCAGAAAAGATTATGGGATTATTTGGTTTGCTTATTTCCTAGTAATACAATCTAGTATATTATTACTGATGTAAAGTATTTGACTCTGGGAAATCTTAGGAAGGTAATAAGGAGCTAACGTCTACATGTAAATGGGAACCTGAGGGGTGCAAGGTTTTTTTGTTTTTTTTTAAGCCTTGTTTCCTGAAGATAAGGTTCACCTCAGTTACAACTAGATCATGCATTCATTAAATGTTGGAAAAACAAAGCAATGAAGTGCTGAATTAAAAACATGCTGTTGGGTGTGATTATCATAATGAGAACATTTTTACCTAAAGGCATCTCAGGATTTCATCCAGATGCTTTTTTATATTAAATAAGAACACTGTTCTATCTAACTAAATGTTGTTTTCTACTTGGAACCTTCACAGAACATAACTATCTTCCCCATCATAACGTTTCAAAGTCTTTTAATTAAATAGGCACAATCATTAGAGTTTAATGTAACTCAGTCCCTTTCAAGGCACCACTATTTTGTAGAGCACACATATGGGCTATAATCAGTTTAACAAAAACATTACTTTGAAAATATTTTTGGGGAGCATACTCTAAGTAGCCTCTATTTATTAAAGTTGTATGTGTGTCTGCTAAAAATTCTGACATTCAAGCATCTATTATGTATGTCCACACAATGTTTATTTTTCTACAATATTTTTTATAATTTTGTCCCTACTCAGCTCATAAAAAGGTTGGGAAATAAGAATTACATCATCAAATTTCAGTAATCACTGGTAACATAATTGCCACATCGCCATTAACCTTTCTTATTAGCATTTAAATACATATAAACAGACAAATGCACTCGGTATATTTAAAAGATATAAACTGCCGTGATTTATTTAAAAGTACATATGTATATTTGGTTTCCCCCAAACACAGAATTTGCCGTTGTTCATATTAGAAATTTTGGATTAAATACAAAAGAAAAAGAAAACTGAAATATACTGACAAAAGCAGGTGATGCAGTAGGTGAAAAGATTTACATTTAACTGCTAATTTCCACTAAAGTTGTCTAAAGTCCAAAGTGCTATCATTACATAACTTTTCACATTACTACATTTGTTGGCTAGTAATTTTAATTTTACCAACAATCATTAAAATTTTCAGACAAAACAGAATCTTAAATATATTACCTAAGCATTCATGTCCACTGGGGACAAATTCAAAACAAAAAGCCATACTTTACTATCGATAATGTCCTAATTACATATGTAAAATCATACAGATCTTAAGAAATGACATTAATATCAGTATCAGGTCCCCATAGTTTTATTAGGTAACTGTTATATATAAAATTGACTTTTTTTTTTTTTTTTTGAGACGGAGTTTCGCTCTTGTTACCCAGGCTGGAGTGCAATGGCGCGATCTCGGCTCACCGCAACCTCCGCCTCCTGGGTTCAGGCAATTCTCCTGCCTCAGCCTCCTGAGTAGCTGGGATTACAGGCACACGCCACCATGCCCAGCTAATTTTTTTATATTTTTAGTAGAGACAGGGTTTCACTTGTTGACCAGGATGGTCTCGAACTCTTGACCTCGTGATCCACCCGCCTCCGCCTCCCAAAGTGCTGGGACTACAGGCTTGAGCCAGTGCGCCCGGCCTAAAATTGACTTTTAAAAACATTCTTACTTGCTAGGCACAGTGGCTCATGCCTGTAATCTCAGCACTTTGGGAAGCCAAGGCAGACGGATCACGTGAGGTCAGGAGTTCAAGACCAGCCTGGCCTACATGGTGAAAAGCCATCTCTACCATTAAAAAAAAAAAATAAAAACTAAAAACTAAAAAATACCCAGGTATGGTGGTGTGTGCCTGTAATCCCAGCTACTCAGGTGGCTGAGGCAGGAGGATTGCTTCACCTGAGAGGCAGAGGTTGCAGTGAGCCAAAATTGTGCCACTGTACCGCAGCCTGGGCAGCAGAGTGAGAATCTCAAAAAAACGAGAACAAAAACATTCTTACCATATAGCTTCCACATCTCACAAATGACACTGCTTTTTATTTAGCTGGTAAAAGGAAAATGTTTCAAATGGTCCGGATGACTACAGCACTGAAGCCAGTGTTTAGAAAACAGCTAAATGCTCAGCAATTGGCAAGTTAAAAAATCCACTCTCTTCTTTGCCCCTTGATACATCAAACTTTTAAAAAATTTAACAGTAGTAGAGTTTAAATTTTTTTTTTAAGCTTGGGAAAAATTTTTGGATGACGCTAGAAATTTAGCAGAATGAATCTATGCAAATAAAATACTGGATATAAAAGCCCACCCACAATATGACTTATGTAAAAAGTTTACATGTAGGATTTCTGAGAAGCACTGATTAATAACGGTTTGATTTTGAAAAAGCTGCCAAACTCATAGTAGACTACAGGACACAATTAGCATGACTGCATTAAAAACAACGGCCATCCGAGTAGAACAACAATAATTAACTGTAGCTGTAACTTCTTGACTATCATTAAAACAAAAAGATAAAGGTGGGACTACTGAAAAGCTGTTAAGGGATGGTCTCATTAATGGCTAATTTTGCACACTTCAAATTCTTAAAATATGTTAATATTTTAGGGCTTTGAAATTACTGAAAATAATTTTATGAAGTTACAGTTTTAAATAACTTTTAACTTTAATAGTTTAATAGCGTTTTATGCAAACTTTAAGATAAATACAACACAGATACAGATATATATGATAATATAGAAATTTATTTCGCTTATTTAAATTAAATCACTTTTTTGAACACTTGTTAGAAAAAGTTTTATGTAAAAATATACAAACATGCAGCTAATGATTTTCTCATTTGAAGAAAGGAAAATGTGCAAAAATTTTGCTTAAACTTTGCTTTCTAAAGCTTGACAGCATAGTTTAATATCTATTATAAATATTACATCAGCTTATCAAAATTACATTCATATAATTATGCAGATTAGGTAACTATTGATCAGTGTAGACAAGCCAAGAGGCACATACATTAACTGAGCTAAAATATAATAGTCTGTTTCTTTCTGAAAATAGGAATATGTTGAATGCTTTTATTTTAGCATTTATACTTACAGAAGTAATTCATTATCTTCATGAATATATGAAAAGCATTTGCGTTCATGCATAAATTTTAATATTTTAGATAGGCAATTTTAGTTTTTAAAAGGAAATGGATTTAGGAGTCAAACAGCTGATGTTTCAAACCCTATCCTCACCAACTTAATTCACAAATGTAAAGTTTTCTGAATTTTTGCAAGTTCATAACCTCAGTGCTGTAAACACACCTCATTTATGATCGTAGCTGTAATAAAACTAATATTAGAGACATTTTGGAGACAAATTTATAAAACTTAACTACAGTAGTACTGATAACGTGGATTACTTCTCACTAATTTTTGGCATATGTAACTTTGTGAAGTGGGTTTATCATGCCAGGATGTTAATTTTTAAAAATATTACAGGCTAAAGTAATGAGACTTCAGTGGAATTAAGAAGTAGAAATTTACAGAAGAATTTATAAATAAAATCACTCAAAGAATCTGCACGTAAGCATTGTTGGTTCAGGTATAGACTAATAAGTTAAATGCTGATAAAGAAAGATAAATGTGAAATGAGTATCTGTTAAGGTAAAAATAATATTTGTTGACAATTTCTTCAATCCTTTAAGCAATATTTCCACTGAGATTTCTTTATGATGATACGACATCTACCTCAAACATTGGATCAAACTTTTTTAAATCATGAATTATGTGAGGATAACTAACCATTTATATAACTGAGGTTACAATAAATTACAACTTCTTGTACTGCTTCAAGTTACATGACTTTAAAGGCAAGCTAAAGGATGTTTTAAAGAATAACTGCAGTTTTAATGACAATAAACACAAATTGCCCACCTTTTAATGAAAATTTTCCATAATAGTTTTCCATAAATAGTTTCCAAAATTTTCAATTAGTTTTGAATAACTCAATTCAGTAGAATTTATGTTTTTCCTAAAATATGTCTTAAAAGTCTTAAAGAAATTCCTTTTAAGATGTTATATGATTTTTTCCCACCTAGTTGAGGCAAATGAAAACGTGTTGCTGTAGGTCATAGGTTTTAAGGTACAAATAACGGATTTCAGCATGCTCTTAATTTTATGTCTTTCTTATATACATCAGATAGAGAAACTGAACATGGTACTTTATGACAAAAAAAATTCAGAAAAATGTATAAACTTAAGTTTACAAGATATAAATTATTCATTCCCCAAATTATAACCATTCTGTTGGAATCAGACCTGATTGTTAGGATACAAATTTACACACAAACACTTTATAAAATATCAACTAGTAATTTCATTTTTCTCTGGATATCACTCTCTTGTATAGATTAGAAATTGAAATGTTAGCTAACAAGCACGTGATCTTACCATCTTCTATTTGGGATTTATATAATGTAAATTTGTTAAATATTACCTACTTTATATGAACTTCAAAGACACTAATAACACATGGAAACTGCTGTCTTTTCTTTTCTACCACACCTGTCTCCAATTAATTCAGGTCCTCTTGTTATATGACTTCTAACACATTTTTCTTTTCCTTCCGTGAACTTATTTGTGTCACTATTTGATTCATGTTTCACATGGATGTAAACAATTCCTTCTTATAATCACTGTATTTATAAGACTCAAATGAATGGCCCGTAGTAGTCACTCATTAAATACACTCAGAATCGCCAAATGAATAAATATTCTCATGTGAGCTAAAATGAAATAGCCACTTAAGTATGAGAAAGAATAAGGTTTCCACCTTTTACTCATAGTTGCTGTCAATCTGTAAATAAGTTAATGGCATTAGGTTTGGTGTATGACCCCTGTATTCAAACTCTTGCTAGGTAGACAGCCTCAGAGAAATTATTTCTAAATAATACAGTATATGTTAGTACACACCCTGGCTAAAGTTAGCAGAAGATCAAGCTCAGCAGAGAAATATAATTCTCAATCATCCTCTTTGAGTGTTCATGTGATTAGGGCAAATGAAAAGTTAACTATTTGCTATAAACTGAGAAACACTAATCGTATGAAAAAACCTCCCCCCACTGATACCTACAATATATGTTTGGAAGTTTAGAAAAATGGTACCACTTTCTGCTAGGGCAGTGAAATGTATAGTTGTGGTACACCAAGCATCTCACAGTTAATACACTTTGAGAAGAGCAATCCAGATATTTCAGCTGTAAGAAGATTTTTAACTTCTCTTATCTGTGCCAGTCATAAGGCAGGGAAGCACATTGATTTATATAAATTCAGTTTCATCTTCTATGGAATAAATAATCTGACTAGTTTTTTCCTCTAAACTTTAAAATGTAATTTTTGTTGGTCAGCAGTCAATAAGTTTTTAAGTTTGATAGGCAAAAAACAACTTTCATACTAGTGATAATTAAAAATTTCTGGCAGATAACTTTTACCTGATTATTGAAATTGAAATGATAATGTAATTACATTTGTTTCTAAGTGATCAACCTATGGATTTTAAACTATTGCACTGAGGTATGTGCTCTTTTTATCACCTTTTGATAAATGAGAGTAATTTTTTAGAAATACTTTCTCTGAGGCTCTCTACCTAGCAAGAGTTTGAATCCAGGGGTCATACACCAAAATTAATGCCATTAACTTATTTACAGATTGACAGCAACTATGAGTTACTGTCATAGTGATGGTATAGATGTTACTTTTAATGTATGATATCTCTGTGTGTGTGTGTGTGTGTGTGTGTATGTGTCGTCTTTTTCTAATTATTAGGAGAAATGCTTTCAACTCTTCCCCCTTCATTAAGAGATTGGCTGTGAGTTTGCCACATATAACTCATATTTAAAGTATGTTCCTTTGATGTCTATTTTGTTGAGGGTACATATCATGTAGGGATGCTGGATTTTATCAAGTGCTTTTTCTGCATCTATTGAAATAATCATATGGTTTTTGTTTCTAGTTCTATTTATTCAGTGAATCACATTTATTGATTTGTATATGATGAACCATCCTTGAACACCTCTAATAAAACCCATTTGATTATGATAAATTATCTTTTTGATGTGGATGTGGATTCAATTTGCTAGTATTTAGCTAGAATTTCTGCAGTTATGTTCATCTGGGATATTGGCCTATGGTTTTCCTTTTTTGTCCTTCCCTGGATTTCATATCAGGGATACTGGAACAACAGAATGAGTTGGGGAAGAATCATTCTTCCTCTCGTTTTTTGAATCGTTTTAGTAAGACAGGCACAAGCTCTTTTCCTTTAATCTGCAGCATTTTATTTACTTAGTTTTCATTATTGGCCTGGATGAACTTCCAGCATTATTTTACACATAAGTAAATGAAAAGTTATCCCATGTCACATTTATTACATAGTAACTCTCAGAGTTCATATCACTGCTTTGTTTCCAATCATCTTTTAACACATTCATCACCACACATGCTGTAAAACAGAACTACTGGATTTGTTTATGTCATAACAGAAATTTTGTACCCTTTGATCAACATACCCATTTCCTCACCTCCTAGTCCCTGACAGCTACCTTCTCTATCCTCTGTTTCTATGTATTTGACATTTTTAGATTCTACATATGTTATCAAACATTAAAAGTATCATACAGATATCACACATTAAAAGTAACATCCACCTTTCACTCATAGTTGCTGTCAATCTGTAAATAAGTTAATGGCATTAGGTTTGGTGTATGACCCCTGGATTCAAGCTCCTGCTAGGTAGAGAGCCTCAGAGAAATTATTTCTAAATAATACAGTGTTTGTGTTTTGTTTTGTGCTTTATTTCATGTAACATAATATCCCCCAGGTTGATCCATGTTGTCAAAACTGGCAGGATTTCTTTATTTATGACTGAATGATATTCCTATCTATCATCTATCTATCTATCTATCTATCTATCTATCTATCTATCTATCTATCTTTAATGCTTACATACACACAACACTTTTGTTATCCTTTCATTCCTCTATGACACTTAGGTTAATTCCATATCCTCTTGACTATTGTGAATAACGATACAATGAACGGGATTACAGATATACCTTTGATATACTGATTTCATTTACTTTCAATATATATTCAGAAAGGAGATGCCTGAATCATATTGCAGTTCTGGCTTTAGTTCTTTTGAGTAGCCTCCACACTTATTTCCATAATAGTTGTACCAATTTTTATTCCCACTAACAGTGGACAGTGATTTTCTTCTGTCCACACTTTTACCAACTCCTGTTATTTGTGGTCTTTTGATAGCAGTCATTCTAACATGAGATAATTATCTCATTGTGGTTTTACTTTGCATTTCTCTGGTAATTAGTGATGTCTATACACTTTGTTGTATACCCATTGTACATTTGTATAATTTCCTTGGAAATATATCTATTTCGATTCTTTGCACATTTTTAATCGGATTATTTCCCTCAAGCAGAAGGATTCTCTCTCTACTCTGTATGGTCTGTAGTTGGAGAAGTGGTGACACAGGCCACAGTAGCCTGTGCAGCTTGTGAGTTATACTGAATTGCACCAAAAGCCTCTTTGACTAGTGCAGCGTAGGGTCTTAGTCAAGGCCTGCAGCCACTGCTCCCTGACTGACACTACCGTGTGACTGACACTGGCATGTATTCAAGGCTGAAGGCTACTTTAGGCAGCCAGTAGAGAAGAGGGCCAGAACTTGGGTTTGTTCTGCCAGGATGGTGGACTCCCTTCTGGCCCAGGATGGATCTACAAGTGCCAACCAGCTCATTTGGTTCTATCCTTTGTTGTTTTACTGTGGCAGGGTTGGTACTTGCTCTTAGACAAAGTCCCTTGTACTCTTCCCTCTTCTTTCCCCAGCATAGGGATTTTGTCTCCACACCGCACTGCCTGGAGTTGAGGGAGGAGTGACCTGGGCGCTGTCATGGCTGCCACAACTTACATGATGCTGGGTTGCTCCCCAAGCCCTCAGCCTCCCAGACCAGTGCAGTTCTGGGACTTGCCCCAAACCATGGTCACTACAGCCCGCCTGACACGGAAACTGACTCGGGGTTTGAGGCCACTGTAGTCAGCTAGTGGTGAAGCAGGCTGGAACTCGAGTTTCTGCTACTCGGGTGGCAGATTCCTCTCTGGTGCAGAGATGTCAAAATGGCCCTTGTATAGGCAACAGTAGAATCTAGGACTACAGGGGCTCTGCCCTGTGTTGCGTTCCACTGTGGCAGGGCCAGCACTAAGTTTCAACGCAAATTCCCACACTCACTTCCCTTTTCCTACCCAAGCAGGCAGTTTCTCTCTCCACACTGCTCTGCCTGGTAGCAGGAAGGGTGGTTTGGACAATGTGGTACTGTCCTTTCTACAATCTTCAATTCCTCTCTTTGGGTTATTATATGAAAATCAGGCACTGTGATTAATTTTATTCTTTTGAAGGTGCTTTTTAATGTGTATATTCAATGTGACGTTGCAGCAGGGGAACAATTATTGGGAAGTTCTGATTGGCCATCATGCTCTGGCTCCTCATTTGTCTATATATATATATATGTATGTATGTATGTACGTATGTATGTATGTATCTATCTATCTATATATATATATATTTTTTTTTGGTGTCTGAGCTTTTGGTGTTACATTTAAAAAAATCATTGCCAAAACCAGTGTTAAGGAGTTTTCCCCTATAATTTATTCTTGAAGTTTTACAGTTTCATGTTATATGTAAATCTTTAATATTCCTAAGATGTACCCACAAAAATTAAAAATTAAACAAAAATCCTGGGATGTAAGGATGAATCAATATACATGAATAATAAATAGTGTAATAAAAAACCCATTTACAACAGCATAAAGAAGAATAAAATGCTTAGGAGTAAATTTGCCCAAAGAAGGGAAAAATCTGCACACTGGAAATCATAAGGCACTGATGAAAGAAATTGAAGGACACATAAATAAATGAAAAATTAACCCATGTTTATGGATTAGAAGATTAATATTGTCAAAATGTCCATGCTACCCAAAGTGATCCACAGATTTAATGCAATTCTTGTAAAAATTCCAATGATATGTTTCACAGAAGTAGAAGAGAGATTCCTAAAATTTATATAAAATCACAAAAGAATTCAAAAAGATGAAACAATATTAAAAAATAAACAGCAAAGCTGGAGGCATTACATTTCCTGATTTCAAACTATATTACGAAGTTGTAGTAATAAAAATAATATGGAACTTGCATAACAAGACACAGACTAGAGAGACCAGAAATAAACCTATCCATATATGGTCATCTAATTTTTGACAATGGTGTCAAGAACATACGATTGGGAAATAAACAGTGTTGAGAAAACTGGATATCCGTAAGTGAAGGAATAAAATTGGACCTTTGTCTCATATGATATACAAAAAATAATGCAAAGTAGATTGAAGACTTAAATATAAGAACTGAAATCATAAAACTCCTAGAAGAAAACTGGGGAGAACAAAGCTCCTTGTTTACAGCCTTAATGGGAAAACACTAGTTTTCACCATTAAGTGTAATGGCAGCTGTTGAATTTCATAAATGCAATTTATGAAGTGGAGGGATTTTTCCTTGATTCTTATATTTTCTCAGATTTTTTTCATAATTGTTGAACTTCACCAAATGCTTTTTTTCTGAAACAATTGATACGATCGTTTTAATTTTCTTCTTTTGTTCTGTTCATATTATGGATTAATTTTAAAATGTTGAACCAAACTTACAATACTAGAGAATAGACTCCACTTGGTCATGGTGTATAAATTCTTAAATATATAGCTGAATTCTGTTTCCGTGTGTGTGTGTGTGTGTGTGTGTGTGCGCGCGCGTGTGTGTGTGTATGCTGTTTCTTCTGGTTTGGTATCAAGATAACAGTAGATTTAAAAAATGTACTAGAAGTGTTATTTTCTGGGAAATAAGCTGTTAAGTTAGTGTTAATTCTTACTCAAATATTTGTTAGAATTTTCCAGTTTAATCATCTGGGCCTGAAGTTTTTTTTAAATTACAACCATAGCATATTTAATAGTTACAGTGTTAGTTAATGATATAATTCATGGTCGTTTGTGCTTTTTAAGAAATTGGTCAATTTAATCTGAGTTGTCAAATATATCTGTGTAGCGTTTTCACAGTATTCCTTAGATAACCACTGTTAGAGTTCTGACATTGGCAATGTGACTACTCTCTTGTTTTTCTTGCTAGAGTGTTGCCAATTTTATTATTAATTTTATTATTTTCAAAGAATTAGGTTTTTGTTGCATTGATTTAATCTTTTGTTTCTCTTTTTTCGATTACATTGATTTTTGCTATTATCTTTATGTTTTCTTCATCTGTTTGGGTTTATTTTGCTCTTTTTTTAAATACCTTTGAGGTGGAAGCATATTATTGGCTTGAATTTTTTTTTCTTTTCTAGATGTAAGTTTTTTTGTGCTATACATTTCTCTATCAGCATTGCTTAAATCATGTTCCACAATTTCTGATACTCTGTGTTCTTGTTTTCACTGTTATGTGTCTTTTTAAATTTGTTTTGGGACTTTGCTTTAACTTATAGTATGCTTCAAAGCGTGTGGTTTGGTTTCCAAGTGTTTGGAAATTTCCTTGTCATTCTGGTATTGCTTTGTTGTATGCTTCAGTTATGGTCATAGAACATGCTCTGTGGATCAAAATTTGCTGAGGTTTGTCTTATGACTCATCAGATGCTCCATTTTATGTGACCCAGGAGCCCTGAAAATGTCTGTGTATTGGGTTAAAGGGTTCCATATATATTGATTAGATCATATTTGTTGACATTGCTTTGTTCTTCTATATCCTTGCTGACTTTTTATCAAGTTGTTCTAGCAATTGATGAGAGAGGTGTTGAAATATCCATTTTTGGTTGCAGATTATTTTGGTTCTTCCTTCAATTCTATTCAATTTTGTTTATCATATCTTGTAGCCCAGTTGTCTGGTACACACACATTTAAGTCTAATATGTGTTCATGTTGTATTAATTCTTTATCATTATACTAAGTAACTGTCTCCGGTAGATTTATTTGCTCCAAATTCTGCTTTACCTTATAATAATACAGTCACTACTTCTTTTTCTCAATTTAATGTTTGCCTATTATGTCATTTTCCATCCTTTATTTCCACCTAACTTACATTGCTATATTTGAAGTGTGGTTTTTTCATAAACAGCTTACATAGGAGCTATTTTTTTAATCTCTCTCACCAATGTCTGTATTTTAATTAGTGTATTAGTACATCTCTATTTAAAGTAATAATTAACATTGGAAAACTTAAGTAAAATTTTTTCTTTTGTTTGTTTTTTATTCTCTTTCTCTTTTTTCCCATCCTCCTGGATTCCTTCAATAGTTTTTAAAATTCCACTTTTATACATCAATAGTAATGCTGAGTATGTCTCTCTGTATTTTTTTACTGGTGGCTTTACATACTACAAGTTATATACATAATGTATCACAGTCCACTGGGGTCAGTATTTTACCAGTTCCCATAGATACCTTACCTTCCTTTAGTTAATTTTACATCTCCCATTTATAATATAATTTTGTTCATTATTTTCTGCAAATTCCTTTTGAATCATAAAAATAGTGCTATAATTTTCACTTCACCTGTCAAAATACTTTAGCAAACTGTAGCAAAAAAGGGTTTACATTTATCTTTCCATTTTTACTTTCCATTTTTTCTTAATTCCTGTTATGCCATAATTCCCTCATTTATCTTAGCGTTCTTTAGTTTGAGAATATTTGGGACTCTATTTCATTCCTAAAGAATATTTTTGGTAGATACTGAATTCTGGGTGACAGTTTTGTTAGTTTTTTTTTCTCAGCACTGGAAAAATGTTGTTCCACTTAATGGTCTTGGCACTACTCCTCCCTGGGGGCTGGGCCAATCAGTACAACCCCGCCAGTGCAAGGCTGGGATTCCCACCCAGCTTTTGTTGGGTTGTATAGGAATAAGGACAATTTTTATTTTATTTTAATTTTTGAGATGGTATTTCACTCTTGTTGCCCAGGCTGGAGTGCAATGGCATGATCTCCACTCACTGCAACCTCCACCTCTTGGGTTCAAGAGATTCTCTTGCCTCAGCCTCCTCAGTAGCTGGGATTACAGGCATGTACCACCAAGCCCAGCTACTTTTTTAGTAAAGATGGGGTTTCTCCATGTTGGTCAGACTGGTCTTGAACTCCCAATCTCAGGTGATCTGCCCCCCTCGGCCTCCCAAAGTGCTCAAGTGCTTGGCCTCTAAAAGCTTACAGGCATGAGCCACCGCACCCAGCCTTACATTATTTTTTTATTGTAGTGTTTCATGGGAGAAAAATACTTATTATCATTATTATTACTTTTTATTTTGCCAAGCTTCCCCTTTTCTGATGCTTTGGCTAGAGGTGTTTTCTCTATATATTTTGAAGTTCTCAAAGGTTTGTCTTATATATAATATTTAGGGTTTTTTTATTCTTGTACTTAGGAAGAGAAATAGAGGTAGATTCATCTAACTCATTTTCATGGAAGTAGAAGCTGCTATAATCATATACTATTTTTAAATTATTTTATAATGGATAGTAAAAATGTAATAACTATTTTAGATGCAAAATACTGCTAAAAGGCTAATAATCCTGTTAATTAGTAAAAGGGTGTTCTTAACATTTAATGCAGGTTACTGTGGAAAAACTGAGTTAAAAATCTTTTCAAAGAATTTATGCAATGTGCTGAAAATGTATGGAATAAAAATTTAAAAAATATACAACATTGAAAACTCTTCTAGAGTTTTGGAATATACAGAAACATTAAAGAAGTTGTTGAGAAAACAAAGCTAGGTGAGAACACTATCTCTGTATAATTACATAACTCTCTCTATGTTCATTTAAGGGTAGAGTTGTCTAAGACTACAGAAAACGATTACATAACTATATAAAATGTTATTTGTAGAGAGAAAAAGTGGATAGTAAAACCAAGCATTTTTCAATAAAATTTATCATTTAAACATGAATAATATTGAAACAGATGTATAGTTATAGAAAAACATTTTTTCTACAAATATTTATAGATACAATTTATATGTCTATAGTTCTCTATATTTCTGTGCTAAGAGTGTCTTGGTGCTAATTTTATAGAGAGAGAAGCATTTTTCTTAACAATTTTCTAAGCAGTTTTAGGTTAAAAGCAAAACTGAGAGAAAAATATAGAGATAATTCACATACTCCCAACCCCCACAGATGCACAGCCTCCTAAATTATCCATATCTCTCACCAGGTAGCATATTTGTTACAATCAGTGAACCAAATGACACACTATTATTGCCCAAAGACCACAGTGTACATTAAGGTTCACTTTGGCGTTGCACATTTATGAGTTTGGACAAGTGTGTGTATACACATACGTGATGAAACTTGTAGTTGTCAAACACACCTCTATAACTAAATATATCACACTGTGACTTAAAAAGATAATGTCTATAACAAATAAACTATAAAATCAAAACCCAGCTACCACTAAAATAATTTTAGTTAATAACAAATATTTAAAAT
This sequence comes from Callithrix jacchus, assembly GCF_049354715.1. Lineage (NCBI taxonomy): Eukaryota > Metazoa > Chordata > Mammalia > Primates > Cebidae > Callithrix > Callithrix jacchus. The sequence continues at coordinate 47,741,314 of NC_133519.1, forward strand.
AATAAAAATCCGAACTAGCAGCACTGGTAGGAACTGCTCAGTATGTTAAATTTGGATTTGTATGAACTCTCAGTGCAGGATATTAGACACCTATCAACTATACATGATTATTCATATTTGATCTAACTTTTCCCACAGTGGTCAACCTTTCTTTAAAAATCCCCTCATAAATATCCTGAGCAATTTCATGCCACCATGGCTTCCTTGTTTCTGCTCACATTTTAAAAGTCTCATGCCTTCCACAGGTTTGACTAGTTTTGGGTTGCTGAGAACATAAATGTGAAAATAGGCAGGAGTCATAGAATTACAGAGTTCCTCTAAATAACAGTGACTTTTAAATAGTTAAGTGCCATACACACACACACACACACACACACACACACACACACACACATTTAAATAGAATCTGAATATTTTACAGAATACAGAAAATATTTGTTTAGCTCCTGCCTGGTGAATACTATTACATGTGCTTGTCAGAAAACATAGCAATGATGATAAAATAATCTTGAAAGTACAGACATTTAGAGTTGTGTTTCAGTTCAGCAACAAGAGAGAAATATTCATTTAAAATTTAGCATCTATAATAAGTCGGCATATCACCTTCAAAATGAATGAGGGATGCTAAAGCCTTATTTTATACTTACAAAAACACAATGACCTAATTCTCATAATTAGACAACCTATTTTAATTTTCCAGGTTTCCACATAAAGAACAGAGGAAATTCAACTTTTTAAAAATTTGAAGAAAAGATAATATCAAGATGATCTCCAAAAGTAATTAAGATTACATTTTGTAGAAAAAATAATGTTTTTATATCAATGTAAACATAAATTATATAGTGATTCTTCTAATGATAATTTAAATATAATATTTTATAGAAAATAAATAATTCAGATAGGAATAGGGTGACTATTAAGATTAGGGTAATCATTCTTTTTCTAAAACAAATATATTGTAATCAGAAGGCCCCCAAATAGGTAATACAGAAATAATAGTAAATAAAGATTGGAAAAGGAGGGACTAAAAACTATAAATTCAATATTAAGAAATTAGGCTGCTATATCATGTAATTATTTGACACAGAAAATAAATTAGCTTTTAAATATCAGTCATTTATTTCATTTATTCCATTTTCAATCAAAATTGCAATTAAGTATTCTACCAAGTAGCCTTACTTATTGTGGTTTAGGCTTGAGTAAGTATTTTACGAATTAAGTATTAGGCCACTACTGAAACAACTAGGTCAATTAAAAGTTGGTAATGCCAGAAGTCCAGATGGTACTGAATTCACTCAGCAAAATTTAACTACTCTGAATTTGGCTCAGTTTCAACATTCAATTATTAAGGTGATATATGTGAAAACCTGGCCAATTGGGAAATGGAAGATGACTCAGTTCTTCTAATTACAGGATTAGATAAAATAAATATCTGGGCCAGGAGTGGTGGCTCAAGCCTGTAATCCCAGCACTTTGGGAGGCCGAGGCGGGTGGATCACGAGGTCAAGAGATCGAGACCATCCTGGTCAACATGGTGAAACCCCGTCTCTACTAAAAATACAAAAAATTAGCTGGGCATGGTGGCTCGTGCCTGTAATCCCAGCTACTCAGGAGGCTGAGGCAGGAGAATTGCCTGAACCCAGGAGGCGGAGGTTGCGGTGAGCCGAGATCGCGCCATTGCACTCCAGCCTGGGTAACAAGAGTGAAACTCCATCTCACAAAAATAAATAAATAAATAAATAAATAAAAATTACAAAAAATAAAAAAATGAAAAGAGCTCAGAATACAGTGCCACCTAGCCATTGCACTCCAGCCTGGGTAACAAAAGTGAAACTCCGTCTCAAAAAAATAATAATAATAAAATAAATAAATAAATATCTGCATTTCTTAGTTTGTTGCAGCACTATGAACAATGTGCAAGATGTGGAATCAACTCAAATGTCCATTAACTGATGAGTGAACAAAGAAAAGATGACACGTACGGTAGAATACTATTCAGCCATAAAAATCTCCTGCCATTTGAGCAATATGAATAAACCTGGAGTCTATTATGTTAAATGAGATATGCCAGGCACAGAAAGACATCTATTGCATGATCTCACTAATATATGTAGTCTAAGTCCTTATTCTCATGAAAGAAGAAAGTTGAACAGTGATTATTAGAAAGCAAGGAGAAGAGGGGGAGATGGGAATGAATTTGTCAATTGTTACAATACCCCAGCTTCATAGGAGGAGTAAGTTCTGATCTTCTATTGCATAGTAGGATGACTAGTTAGCAACGATGTTAACATAGAGATATTCTGAAATATATAGATATTTGTAAATATTCAGACATTTTGAAATATCTATAGATTTCAAAAAAATTACAAGAGTTTTTAAAATCTTCTCATTGGAAAGAAATAATAAATGTTTAAGATAATGGATATGCTAATTACCCTGATTTGATCATTACATAATGTATACATATATCAAACATCATATTGTATCCCCTAAATATGTACAATTATTATATCAATCATAAGTTTAAAAAGAAAATTATTTTATACTACATATATATCACATACAGATACTTAATAAAATGCTGTTTCTTTTTTGTTTTGTTGGCAATAGTCAACTGAGACCCTGTAAAAAAAATGATAACTATAATCACCCATAACTTCATATCAATGTTCTCATTCTTTAAAGACTCACAATAATTCTGTAAGGGACATAAAACTATACATCTGTTTCAATATTATTCATATTTAAATGATAAATTTTATTGAAAAATGCTTGGTTTTACTATCCACTTTTTCTCTCGACAAATAACATTTTGTATAGTTATGTAATCATTTTCTAAAGTCTTGGAAAACTCTACCCTTAAATGAACACAGAGATAGTTATGCAATTATACAGAGATAGTTTTCTCACCTAGCTTTGTTGAACTTGTAATACTATGTTGAATAAAAGTGGTAAAAGAGGGCATCCTTGTCTTGTGCCAGTTTTCTCAAAGGGAATGCTTCTGTCCATTATCGATAGAGTTTTTGTCCATTATCAAGAGTGAACTGGCAACCAACAGAATGGGAAAAAAATTTTGCAATCTACTCATCTGGCAAAGGGCTAAAAATAAAAACCACAATCTATGGAGAACTTAAATTTACAACAAAAAAAACAGCCCCATCAAAAAGTGGGCAAAGGATATGAACAAACATTTTTCAAAAGAAGATATTCATGAAGCCAAAAAACATATGAAAAAAAGTTCATCATCATTAGAGAAATGCAAATCAAAACCACCTTGAGATACCACCTCACGTCTGTTAGGATGACGATCATCAAAAAATCAAGAGACAACAGATGCTGGAGAGGATGTGGAGAAACAGGAACACTCTTACACTGTTGGTGTGAGTGTAAATTAGTTCAACTATTGTGGAAGACAGTGTGGTGACTCCTCAAGGATCTAGAAATAGAAATACTATTTGACTCAGCAATCCCATTACTGGGTATATACCCAAAAGATCATAAATCGGTCTATTATAAAGAGACATGCACACCTATGTTCATTGCAGCACTGCTCACAACAGCAAAGACTTGGAATCAACCCAAATGCCATCAATAGACTGGACAAAGAAAATGTGGCACATATTACACCATGGTATACTATCCAGGATGAAAAAGGATGAGTTTATGTCCTTTGCAGGGACATGGATGAAACTGGAAACCATCATTCTCAGCAGAGGAACATCACACACTGGAGCCTGGCGGATGGGGGAAGAGGGGAGGAATAGTAGGGGGTGGGGTAACTGGGAGGAATAGCATACCTAATATAGATGACAAGGCATAGGAGAATACCTAATGTAGATGACAGGGCAATGGATGCAGCAAACCACTACCATGGCATGTGTATACCTATGTAACAAACCTGCACTATCTGCACGTGTACCCCAGAATTTAATAAATAAATAAATAGTTTGAAACATATCAAAATTCTCTGCAGTCTAGCTGCATAGATCAGTTATTTTTTAAATTCCATGTCCTAGAGCTCAACTATTTCAACACAGATAATCAAGATTTATTGTACAGCAGGTACATTTATGGCTAGACACAAGAATGAACTTAAAGAGACCAGGAAAAATGGGTTATATAAATGTTGCATTTCAAAAGTAGATGGGGCAATTCTTATGCATAAAATTCACTGAATATTTTTAGAATATTTAGGTGAAAGATACCATTGTAAAACAACATAGTACCTCGATCTTCACAATTGTTCAAATTTTATAGCTTTGATCAGCTGTAAAAATTACAATTAATGGTACTAGTTTTTCCAAAAATAAATCATTTTCATGAAAATATGTCGTCTGAGGAGCACATATTGTTTAAACTCTTGAGTGTTACTGAGTGCAAAATACTCTGTCTTATATAGTGTGTTTTGCCACTTTACAGATTTGGAAACAAAATCTTAATTGGGATTGGTTCAGTAGCACTGCTAAAATGAAAGAGTAATAATTAGGAATGAAATTTAAAATGAAAATGTGATATTTATTAAATATTTTAAGTTTATTTTAATGTCCTAAGATGAACCAAGCTTCCTACTTAAAAGCATCATTTTTAAGAGAGAGTCTGGCTCTGCCACCCAGGCTAGAGCTCAGTAGGGCTATCTTGGTGCACTACAATTTCCACCTCCTGGGTTCAAGGGATTCTCATGCCTCACCCTCCCAAATTGGAATTATAGGCTTGCACCATCACACCTGGCTAACTGAAGCATCTTTAAGTTGTCCCTACAAATCTAGGTCAAATCTAGGAAAAGTCTGGGCTATTAGTATTTTCTGCTCCTATTTCCCCTTGTATACACAAATAGCTTTGTGCATAGATGCACCAAATATATGTTAATGGATAGAAAAAATGCCGTATTTTCACTCAAACTAGCTAAGTTATTCTAATCTATCATTCAGTCTCATTGATTTTTAATTTTTTTCAAAGTATAGATTTTACTCATCAGTAATGCTAAGCACTGTTCACCACCCCTCATGAAGAAAAGGGGTTCCATATTTAGAAGTAGCTTCATTTTTTTCATTTTCCTTGCATCTGTACTTTAGAACACTAACAAAAATTCAAAAATAATGAACAAAGCTTCCATTAACTGCAAGATGGTAGACTGTCTCTACCATAAAAATAATTAAATGTGGGACTACAATAAACATTTCAAAATACATTGAACTGGCAAGAAAATTAGGAAACTTTAGAGGCAAAAATCTGTGAAAGCTAAGCCACAGGAATGTGAACCAAACACTGAAGCAAGATTTGCTCTGATGACTTAAACTTCAGTTTTTATGATCATCCCCTCTGATATGGGATAAACAGATACCAAAGGAGACAAGGTAATAAGGGACCTCTAACTCCTTCCACACATTCACCTACACCTAACACTGTGGCTTCAATACTTTGTAATCCTATAACGGCAACCTAGACATAATTTTGCTTTTGAGAAGACATAAGAACATTTGAATGTCTTACATTTTAGCACTAAAGAAAATCTCTCATCAATGGCAAAACTCTAAGTGTAAACTGTATAAGAACTGTATAAGACTGTATAAGAATTGTTATTAGTAAATTATAAAACATAACCAAATAATAGACATATAATTAAGGAGGAGAGGAAATGCAGTTAAAAGATTCTAAATTCCTTGAATTTTCATAAGAAGGATATTAACAAAGATTAGACTTTATAGAATTACCATATGTTAAAATGTATATACATTTATATGTGTTAATGTTTCTAGAGTCACAACTGAAATGGTGCAGACGCTGTGGAAAACAGTGTAGCAGTTTGGGGACATAAAATTAAAAACAGAATTAACATATGATCCAACAATTCCACTTCTGGGCATATATCTAAAAGAATTGAAAGCAGGGTCTCAGATAAATATTTGTATACCCATGATCATAGGAGCATAATTTGCAATGTCCTTTTATTTTTGAGACGAAGTCTCACTCTGTCACCAGGCTTGAGAGCAGTGGCGTGATCTCAGCTCACTGTAACCTCCGCCTTCCAGGTTCGAGCAATTCTCCTGTCTCAGACTGCTGAGTAGCTGGGACTACAGGCGTGCACCACCACACCCAGCTAATTTTTGCATTTTTTAGTAGAGACAAGTTTTCACCATGTTGGCCAGGATTGTCTTGATCTCTTGACCTCATGATCCACCCACCTCAGCCTCCCAAAGTGCTGGGATTATAGGCCTGAGCCACTGTACCCGGCCAATTTACAATGTCTTAAAGGTGAAAGCAACTCAAGCATGCATCAACAGATGAATGAATAAGCAAAGTATGGTGTCAACATAAAATATTATTCAGCCTCAAAAGAAAATTTGAATTGATACTATGGCATGTGTGAATCTTGAGGACATTATGCTAAGAGTAATAAGCCCATCATAAAAGAAAACTACTAAAAATACTGTGTGATTACACCTATATGAGCTGTTTAGAGTACCCCAAAATTCTAGAGACAGTAGAATGGTAGTTCCCAGGAGATGGGAGGAGAAATGCAAAGTTATTATTTAATAAATAGATTTCAGTTTTGAAGCTGAACAGATTTCTGAAAACGTATAGTAGTGACAGTTGTATAATGTGAATGTATTTAATACCATTGACATATACACTTAAAATGGTTACGATGATAAACTTTATATGTGTATTTTACCAATATATTTTTACTTAAAAACATATGATTTAGGCACATATTAAATAGTTTTAGAGAACTGTGATATAACTTTCTAGAGTTGCAAAAAAAATCATTTTCAAATGACTGGCACTAAGCTCATTACTGAAGAGTTTTGTTTTCAAATCTCACTGTATTATACCCTATATTGCACACTAAGATAATATACGCAGGGTATGAACATTTTGCTTAAAGTTGATTCATATTGCCAAAGACTCATTTGAGGAGAAATCCATTTTTATTTTCCCAGATTATTTATATAAGCAGAAATAATCCCATTTTACTTAGAAAGCAATTATTTCCAGGGCTTTACAATTCACTCTAATTTATAATTTGCTAATCTCAAAATATTACTCAGTTAATTCTAGTAATAAAAATAAAATTTAAATATCAGAGATTCAGAATGAAAATGAAATATATCCCTAAAATTAATCTAATTTATTTTATCTTAATCTTCTAGCATAGTGGTTCTGGAAAATTTAATTACCAGATTCATAGAGGTCCCTTCAGGGTTTACAGCTGGAAGACATGGAGTAGGTTACAATGGCCAGTCTCTAGGTATCTGTATATTTTTTCTTATTTGTTATTCTTCTTGTTTACTATATAGGGACACACCTTTAATATTGTAGCTTTTTGAAGAAAACTGCTGTTTTAACAGACTAAACTGGTGTTTCCTCTTTCTTTCTTTTTTTTCTTTTTTTTTTTTTTTTGAGACGGAGTTTCGCTCTTGTTACCCAGGCTGGAGTGCAATGGCGTGATCTCGGCTCACCGCAACCTCCGCCTCCTGGGTTCCGGCAATTCTCCTGCCTCAGCCTCCCGAGTAGCTGGGATTACAGGCACGCGCCACCATGCCCAGCTAATTTTTTGTATTTTTAGTACAGATGGGGTTTCACCATGTTGACCAGGATGGTCTCGATCTCTTGACCTCATGATCCACCCGCCTCGGCCTCCCAAAGTGCTGGGATTACAGGCTTGAGCCACCGCGCCCAGCCTGTTTCCTCTTTCAAATAACACCAAGGAATAACCCACAGGAAATGGATAAGGAAAAGGATGGCACATTGAATGCAAAACATTTGCAGATAATTGCATGAAAAATGTTTTACACTTTCGTGGCTTTCAGTTTACCAAGACAAGCTCTTAACAGCTCATATTCATGTTAATAGAAAATATTCTACCATAAGGCATACAGGCTTTCTGAAAATACTAATTTGTGATCAAGATTAATTCAAATGCTAGTCAAACACAACAAAGGTAAACTATATATTTTCTGGTATTACCAATGCTAATATGTTTTTACATATGCTTAGAAATGATTACAATAGCATTCTGAATTGACCAAAATTTCTTTCTGGAAAATATATGCCAGATTATGTAAAATATCTAGCACATTGTATGTCATTTTTTTTACTAAATGGGCTCTTCTAAAAGCCAAGACCATCAGTTATGGCCAACCTAATGCAAGGTTATCATCTCATATCCAATTATCATGACTTTCTCCCTTTGTTACTGTTGACTCAGTGTTCCTCCCTTTCCCTCCTTTCTCTAACTCATTAGTTGTATATTCATAGAACAGTTCCCTTTGAACTGCGTAAGGCTCCACCTTCTCGCCAAGGTTTTTATTGCTCATCTTCCAAAATCAAAGTTACTTACTATGTATTTCTTTGTTCTTTAATTAAATTCCATGAGGTAAGAATAATTAAATTAATTGATCAGCCCATGACTCACAACAAAGCAGCCATTTAATTTTGAGCAAAACAATATAATTCAAGTGAGTGAATACCTGCTAGTGCATGTTAGTTAATTCCTTAACCAGGGTGTAGGGTTCCATATTCTCTACGTAAATCATTTTTGAATGCTAAAGCCAGATATGAGATCCTTTAGTAATCTGAGATATTTAAGTAATAGTTATCTACAATAGTTATCTTTAAGTAATAGATAACTATTACTTCAAAACCCAAGTATCCTAAATTGTCTTGTATTTCTTTTCTGATTCTGGGTTAGATTACTAATTCTAGCAAGAGTGCCACTGAACTGAAACAGTAAGCACAAGGTCCCATGTGCTAGTATCATAAATGTCTGCAGTTTGAAAACATAGGACATTTATTTTAATTTTGATTATCAAGAAAGGCTTCCTGGAAGACACAGCATTTAAACTTTGCCTTGAAAACTGACAATGATTTTCATATAAGAGAAATATGAGGAAAGCATCCAAGGCTAAGGGAAAGACCTGAACACAGACATGGATAAATTAAATGAGGAGAATGTTTATGAAACAAAGATTAATCTTAGTGTGAAAGGCAGAATATAAGGAGATACATAATCAATTTTGAAAAAGCAGTGGTTGGCAGAAGAGTATAACTATTAAGAGTTTGAGATTAGGAACCAAAAAAAGTAGAAATCAAATTAGATGCAGTGATTCTTATTTTGAGGATTCAAAAAGTAATACTAATAGAAGTTTGATCATAGAATCTGGGAAGTGTATAAACCAAAGGTCAACCAAAAATACTTATTTTAATGTTATCTTCAGTGAATATGAAGGTTGCTTTATTTTGTGGAAAAGTTTATATCATGACAGTGTTATAAAAAAAACTTTCCAGTAGAAAAAGAAATTAGATTAGATCTTCCAGATTGTATAAATGTAAAACACCTAGTGACACTAAAAATAGAGAAGAAAAAAAAGTTGAGACTAAAGGAAGAGTGAAGAAAGAAAACAACTGTAAAGTCTATTTCCACAGATGAAAAATAATTTATAAAGTTTAAAAACAACACAACTTATAAGAATAGTGCCAGGAGAATAAATACTCACATGCCTAGAGACATGTTGATCATATATTATTAATATAAATTCAAAGTATATGTTGTCTTAGACAAAATATTTAAACTCAAGACTGTCTAGAGAAATAAAAATACATGATATTTGAAAAATAAAAGATATATGTATTCCTAAGATCACATTGTAGATAAAACCACTTAAAATTAAAGTATATTTATGTTGAAGTAACTGACCACATTTGAAGTGGTACCAAAACTCAATAGCAAATGATGATGTTATATAAATTGTAAATTTATGTTATTGCAAAGTTGAATGTAAAAAGAGTCCTAAAAATTCCTACAGAGTTGAAAATGAGCTATCATTTAGAAATTGTTGCAGAGAATATGCATGTATCTCAAAGAGCCAAAATAACTTTTTGTATGACACTAAAGCATGAAGAAAAGTCAGAATACAGCATTTCTAACAATATATTTATGGTCTCAGTGATATCTGAACAAAAAAAGAGATATTTTATGCTTCCCAGTGATCTCTTAACTATATCTACTCTATCCTGACATGTTGAACTGAATAAAGCAGCCTTTCCTAAGAGTTCAGAATACCTCAGCTGTGGATCTAGTTATATTACAAGTTGTCTTTGTTCCTCAAAATAGGAAATGAAACAGACCTTAAGATGTGTTCTCAATATTCTCAGGCTTTCGTATGATTTATCCCGAAGTTAGCAAAAGCTTTCAAATATGAGAGGTTCAAAGGTTTTGAAAAGAAGATCGAGATAAAATTTCTTAAATTAAAGTTCTGAAATAGTAAGCCCAAATCTTAAATTAAATCTCATTTTGCATCATCTGATAATAGGAGATAGCTAAGGATATGGGTGATATTTTTCAGGAAATGTCACGTCATACGTGATGGGTTATTTCTTTCATAGTCTCTAACACTTAATTGGAAATCTTTGCCAACTTGTGGTTATAATAACCTACTCTGGGAATATGTGGCTGATTTCTTGAGCAAGATTGTCATTCTATTCAATTTGACTTTAAACATCCATTTCAAATTCTCTAACGTATCCTTGTAATAACTACCATTAATGTCATCAACCACAAACTTTACACTTCACAGTAAGCTTTAATTTACAAATCACTTTTAACCAATACATTCTCATTTTAAAATGAGGACTACAAATTCCAAGTCATTTAGGGCAATTTGAAAGAAAACAGAAGTAAAATTATAATTGAATGGACCTGTTTCAGAATACTATAATTAAATATGATAGATAAAACTGTGTAACTACGTAAGTATAGGGGATGGATACCTGCTGGTTTTTATGCATTTTTCAAAAGACGCTGATAAGATGCCGAGTAAATCAGACCAACAAAATTTGGTAGTGCCTTTTTTTATGCATGTATATCATGTCAATAGGAAACATGTAAGTAAAAGAAAAAGATGGCATAGATGATACAGGAAGAAGAAAGGGAAGCCCAAGTCAGCATGAAGGGTGGTGGGCTGGCAGGATTCTGAAAGTGGTAAAGGTGTTAAAAGCATTAGCAGAAATGTATCTTTTGTATTTAGTAGGGAAGTCTTCCTAAGTATGGGGTACTATAAAGCAAAATGCTGCAACTCATATGATTTGAACAATAATCACATGTAATGTCTAAGTATCTGTTCAGTTTTACACTTTGCAAATTTTTATTCTTATAACATCATCAACAATAATAAACACTGAGATCTCCATAAGTTCTGGACACTCTGCTAAGTACTGTCTGCATTATCTTATTTTATCCTCCAAACAATCCCTGAGATAGCTACTTGGATTCTTACTCTATTTCAAATGAGAAAAGTAAATAAATAAACAAACAAATAAATAAATTACACAGACACTTAGCTATTAAGATAAACAGAATTCTAACCCAGATTTAACTGACCTTGAGGCTTTCACTGCTTCAGCTTTGTGCTTCTCTTATGTAAATATTTGGTTAACTAAATAGGTAAAATACATTTCAATTCATATTATCAAAATTAGAAAAACTACAGATAGGTATTTAAATGTCTTACCTATTCTTTCATATATCAAATGCAATTCAATAAAATAATATATGACTTGAAGAGAAGATGTGAGGAGTCACCCCATATACTTAGGGCCCTTGTATTTTTTCAATAAATTATCTAATTTATTTTCAAAATATAATGGGTGACCTATATATGTAGAGTACTATGACAGACATTTTGAGATTTAAAAAGAATACTTTATAGACCTTGATCTCTTTCAAGGGATCAATCTGTATGAAAATTGTAGTTTTAAATGGAGAAAACAAAGACAGGCAGGAACAGCTTTAGAAACACTTGGGAAGAATAACAATGTGAACTGGGGAGTAAAAGAAGGTTTCCTGGAGGAATAAATACTGGGAAGCAGGAAATGGCCTTCTCCAAAATGTCTACATCCTACTCCTTAGAATCCATGAATGTCTTACGTTACAAGACAAAGGGGAATTATGGTTACTAACTACCCGACTTTAGCATACTGAGGTTATTCTGGACTAACTACGTGGGCCCAATATAATCCAAACAGTCACTTAAATTGGAAGAAAGGAACAAATGAGAGAAGCAGAGAGACTGCAAAATAAGCCAATCAGCCTAACCATGCTGGCTGAAAGATGTGCTAAGGGGGCATTAGCCAAGGAATGTCAGTGGCCTCTAGAAGCTGAAAAGTAAGGAATCTGTTTCTCTTCTAAAGCCGTCAGAAGGAATTCAGGACTGACATCTTGATTTTAGCCCAGTGTGCCTCCTATTGGACTTCTGGCCCCCAAAACTATAAGATAATAAATCTGTGTTGTGTTAAGCCAGGAAGCTTATGGTAATTTGTTAGTACAGCAATTAAAATCTAATACAAATCCCTAAACTGAGACCTTGAATGTATGCATAAGAATTAATGTAATATAGCAAATCATGTCACCAGTACAAGGAAACATGTGCAAGACCCAGAGGTAAGAGTATGTTAATTATTGTTATTATCCTTGTTAATATTATTACAATTGAAAAGAAAGCAAAATATATTTGGCAAAATAGGGCCTAAAAAGCAAGAGGTAAAACAAAAACAAGAAGCAGTTCCTATGGGGAACTGTTATTCATGGTCAGGTTGATGGACTTTATCTTATCAGTGTGCAAAAACAGACGTTAAAAGCAGAGAAGTGACATGAGGTATGTGATTAAGACAGGTGACACTAGCATCATGGTAAAGTTTGACAAATGCAGATTGAAGGGAGAGGATAAACAAGACTGAAGGATGTATTAACAGTGAGTCACCTATGAAGGAAGTTATTGAAGACATTGATAAAATTCAAAACAGAGTCACATATGATTATGTGCAAGAAAATGTAACAGAGCACAGAGAAGCAGAAAACTGAGGGAGGACTAAACTTAAGATCAGATGCCTTGGAAATTCTGTGAGAAACAGTGAGGTTTGCACTGAAAACAGCCCTTAAGAGTCCAAACAAAAATAAGCAAGAAGTGGCCTGCAGAAGCCATGGCATTCCCAAGGAGGAAATTCTACCTAATGGAATGGTCACTGCAGATGTGGTCATAGAGAGCAATGGATCAGAACAAACCTCTAAATGGCAGGGGTCAAGGACGGCAGATAACACCACACAACTCATTTCCTCACAGAGAGAAAAGCCAAAGTCTAATCAAGCCACATGCCCTACCCATAAAGCAGGAAGTCTTCAGCAGGCATAACATTTTTATCAATAATTGCTTTGTGTCTTCTATTCTTCCTTCTTCTGCATGAGAGAGGCAGTTATTGTGGCTAACATCTGCCTGGGCTGGAAAATGTTTGTTGTTCTTGTTATTTTAAGTTCATTCATTGACAGATGTGAGGAACCAATCCAGAACTGATGGAAATAACTCCGCTAGATCCAGAGATCTTGGGTACAGTGACTGGAGGGATCTTCGGTTTGTCTCTCATGGGGTGGGTGTAAGGATATTCTATATTTTAAAGGAAATATAGAATATAGCATTTATATTTTGATGTCCCAAAGAGAGGAATTTTACAGAAATTACCAACTCATCACCAATCTCTATTTCCTCTTTTTCCTAAACACACAGGTAACAATACTTTCCAGCCTCTCATATTGTTAGTAGATGTGTAACAGTTTTAGCAAACAGAAGATATACCAGAAACCATGAGAACCATTTCCAAGCATGATACATAAAAACTCGTTATGGTTGATCAACCATGTTCAATTCCCCCCAGCAACTGGACACCTGTGCAGCTGATGATGGCAGAGCTGTAAGCAACTGTGGAGCCCAGAATGACTGACAGGTCATCACCCCCACCTCTACAGACCAGGGCTATTAAGCACCGGAATGTTCTGAGTTCCAAAAAAAAAGGTTGACTTTATTTTGTTACTGAAACTTGGCTGTTCATTTGTTACAGTAGCTACTGTAACCCTAACTCAGATATTCTTACAATTAATGAGGTAGATTCAATTATTAACTTCATTCTAGAGGTAAGAAACCTGAGGCACTAAGAAATTATGTTACTTGCCCAAGGTTACACTAGTTAATGTGTGGCAGAGTCAGAATTGACCCTGGCAGTGTGGCTACAGGTGTTGCTCTCTAAACTGCTCTTCTGAGACAAAATTATTTTTGCCTCAGAAATAGACCCTGGAAAGGTGTGTTTCAAAGCAGCAGTGGAAATTAGTTATGGTTATACACAGAAAATATGGTTAATATAAAATATCACAATATTTTACTAAATCTCACCTAAGATTTATAATTTTCCTACATTGTGACAACCTCAGTGATTTAATGCTTAAGAGTTGCAGAGACCCGTGGGACCTTTAAAATCCCAGATCCATTTCAATTCTAAACAAAAACGCATCAATGATAATATTCACGCTGAATATAAGTTCTGAAAGAATTGTTGAGTTTATATGAAATTAGTTTTGAATTTACCAATTTAAGCATTCTTGAATTCAAGACAACCAAATAAAAGGGTGAGTATGAAAAACATCTAGATTTTATAAAGGTTTGATTATCATTTATTATGTTAAAAATGTGGCTGGGCGTGGTAGCTCACACCTGAAATCCTAGCACTTTGGGAGGCCAAAGGAGCAGATTACCTGAGTTCAGGAGTTCAAGACCAGCCTGGCAAACATGGCGAAACCCCGTCTCTACTAATATACAAAAATTATCTGGGTACGATGGTGGGTGCCTGTAAATCCAGCTACCAGCAAGGATGAGACGGGAGAATTGCTAGAATCCTGAAGACGGTGGTTTCAGTGAGCCGAAATCATGCCACTGCACTCCAGCCTGAGCTGCTGAGTGAGACTCTGTCGCAAAAAACAAACGTGTGCAAAATATCTTGCCTTAAAAAAAAATGACTCTCACCAGCAGCTGATGTAATGGTCTTCTTGAGAAGAAACAAAGGTACCTAACTGTTGCTAAGACCTACATCACTCTACTATTACTGAGGGCAGCTGTTCCAAGTTTTTGTTTTCCAGTTCTTAAGAAAGTCACATTCAAAAATGACACAATGAACAAGTGTCATTTTCCAAATAAGCATATATTTTTTCATACATATTTGCCTTTACCTGTATTGTTTCCCCTGCTGGAACTCCTTGTTAATAATTTTTGCCCATTGAACTCATACTTATTTTGTAGGATTTTGACTTTATCGCCTTATTGGTAAAATCTCTACTGGTTTGAGTGGGTAGAATTATTCTTCCCTGTTATGCACTGTAGCTGCAATTGATTGATATCTCTATGTTACTTGTGTAAAAAATACTTTATCTGTTACATGTTGATTTCCCTCTTTGACTAAAGGCAAAATTCATGTGTAAGCATAATCAGTTCCTTAGCACAAAGACTAGCATTTAAAAGTTCAATATATATTTGAATAAATAAATAAAAATACTATTCTGAGAAGAGAAACAAACAAAATACACCTTTCCTCTTCCTTTATATTGGTAAAAATCAAGGAAGGTATGCTCAAATTCACTGCTTTCAGTTTAATCTTAATGGTAGCCCAAACTACCTGACATCTCACTTTTATAATCAATCCCATTTCCATTCTTTTATTTAACTTTATCTAATATTTTCAGTATTGGGGAGCATGTAATGATTCTTGATTTGACTCTTTCATTTATATAAAGAACTCAGATGCAATAGTTTGACTTGTACCAATTTCCTCTTCACTTGGTTACAGGAGTTAGACTACGGAAAACAATTTATCTCAAGTATTGTTTATCACATCTATTTCTTGAAAAATAGGTGCTTACATGTGGGCACCAACTGCCTATACAAGTCAAACTCTGAACCTGCTTCTCAAGGTAATGCACTTACAGGCAAAAGCTTCTTCTTATGTCTGGTGAGAAGTGCAGGATTAGGGAAAAGTGTCCATTACTATAATGGGTCCTTATCTCTTTCCTCTTGTTTGAAAAGTAAAGACAAAGAGTAGATCATAATTAAATATTTCACAGAGTTTTTTTTTTCCATTGATCACTGAATTACAAAGCTGGAACATACTCCTGACTGGTTCCTCCTCCCTAGAATGATTCTATCAGATGTAGACCTATCTATTTCATTCTATCTTTCACTTATTTTATAAAATGAACAGCTTCAATTACTTTATCTTGAGTGAGGGAAAGTTAATAACAGGAAAAAGTGAAACACTTTTCTGCTTAGTATGTAATAATAAAGCACAGCCCTGCTTGTGCTTGCTCACCTTAAGATTTCATGCTCCTAATCACCAGCAGCACTTCAGAATATTCCTTAAGATTTCATGCTCCTAATCACCAGCAGCACTTCAGAATATTCCTTGATGTGCCTGACTCAAATATGGCACGTTCATCTAAATCATCCTTTAGGATCTAAACGCAGTATATTTATCTTCGCATTCTCTTCTGAAGCTGGGAATACCTTACACTCCCTTACAACCCTTTCTCCTCTTTACAAGGCTGTGTCCTTCTCTGGCATATCTTCTTCCCTCCACTGGCCTCATTTTGGGCTGTGATACTTCTTCACCCTGTGTATTCCTGTGTCATAGCTCGTATCCCGAAGTTGTCATTGTGTTTTGTTTTAAATTACTTCTCTGTTTCCATTCTGAGAGAACAGGCTTCTGTATTAGTCCATTCTTGCACTGATATAAAGAAACACTTGAGGCTGGATAATTTATATAAAAATAGGTTAAATTGGCTCACTGTTCCACGGGCTGTACAGAAAGCATGATGAGTTCTGCTTCTTGGGAGGCATCAAAAAGCTTCAAATCATGGTGGAAGGCAAAGGGAGAGCCAGCATGTCTTACCTGGGGAGAGGTGCCCTACACTTTTAAACAACCAGATTTAATTATAACTCACTATCACAACAACAGCACCCGGGCGATGATGTGTGTTAAACCATGAGAAAATGCCCCCATGATCTAATCACCTCCCAGCAGCCCCCACCTCCAGCACTGGGGATTACATTTAACATGAGACTTGGATGTGAACACAGATCCAAATCCTATCAGCTTCTTAGTAAGTGCTATATTATATTTATCTCTGCACACTTGACACCCAGCACTGAATCTTTCACTTATAAAAATGCCATTTTTAAATTTAAAAAATGTATTTAAAAAAAAGACAATGTAATAAAGAATATTCTGTAAGTTATTTGTTTAAATTTTGATCTCTGTGATATGCCTGTGTGTCTTCATGTTTTCCTGTGTGTGTGTGTGTGTGTGTGTGTGTGTGTGTGTGTGTGTCCTCACTTGGTAGAAAGGTTCTTGGAAACTTTGACTTTAAGCAATACAATGTGAAACCAATTTTACCATAGGGTGATTGATATACATAAGAGTTAACTTCATACAGCATATTTCTGGTCATAAAACCACCACCAAACTTGCAAAACAAAAAAAAAAAATACCCAAAACACTTCTAAGAGTAAACACTGAAATAGATGTGATCCATGCACACAGGTAAGAAAGATTAATATTAAGTAAGAATTATTTACTCAATTTTTAGTGAATCAGTGAGTGATAATAGTTGTAATTGCAGTGAATTAAATCAAGTGATGTTTGCAAAATGAACATTGTTAGGAGACCCTTCCACCACTACACAGTTCACAAACAAACAATTAGTAACATGGAGATCCCATTGGGCACTTTTGTACCACATTGTTTATCATTGTGCATTTGTATAATTATCATATACTTTAGGAATTTTTGTTTTATAACAATTTGTATTTATTCATTCATTCATTTTCTAACTCATTTATTGTAATTAGGCTTGTGGGTGGCCAGAGGCCATCAAAACAACTCAGGGCATAAGGTAAGAACCAGCTCTGGACAGGATACTATTCCATCATAGGTCACAGTCACACACACACACTCGCGCTCTCTCTCTCTCTCTCTCTCTCTCTCTCTGTCTCTGTCTCTCTCTCTCTCTCTCTCTGTCTCTGTCTCTCTCTCTCACTGAGACCATTTAGGCAGGCCTGAGACCATTTAGGCAGGCCAGTGAACCTAATGTGCATATCTTTGGGATGTGGGAGGAAACTGGATTACCCAGACAAAACCCATGCAAATATGAGAATGTATAACATGCTCATGATAAGAGAAAGTACAAACTCCACACACACAGTGGCCCTGGCCAAAAATTAATTTTGTTAATCATCAACATTTTAATGAAACAATATTATCTGAGGTCCTGTTGTGTGTGCGTTTATATCTATGTATGTGTGTGTGTATGTGTATATGTATTTATATCTGTATATATGTACATTTGCAGATTAAAATGGAGTTTTATAATAAATAATCCTTTAAAATAAGAGAAAAATTTTAAGAAATAATGAATGCTCTTACATTTTTTATGCTGTATGGAGGCAGGGCCAGACTGTTTAGTTAGACAACACGACCCTACCATCTAGTGGTCAAAGTACTGAAGAATAGAGTTGAGTCAGCAGACAGGGAAGAATTAATTCAAGCTAATCTCTGCCATAAACCCAATGCCCAATGGCAAGCAACAGAAATGGAAGAAATTCATTAGCACTCTTTTTATTATCCTGAACTGAACACATAATTGTGTTTTGAATTAAGTTAAAAATAAGGTACCTCCAGAGTACCATTCACTTAGGTTTCTCACTCTACTATTTATAAACCATGCATAAAATAGGAAGCAAAGGGAGAAATATTTTAAACATGAAGTGAAAATTATAAGAATCTGATTTATATAAATAGAAATGAGACTTCTGTATATTTCAAGAATTTAAAAAATTTGTAGAACCAAGTAAATGCAATAAATGTTTTATTAAAAAATAAAATTAGCCAATGGGTCTTTTGATTAGGAAACAGCAAAAGCTTTTCAGCCTCATTGGTTTTACATTTTCACTGATTAAACAAATTTGGATATTATTTACTCATCATGATGATTCATGAATTGATGTTTGATTATCTTTGCTTTGGAAACACCATGATGTCAAAGAATCTCCTCAATGTATTCATCTTATTACACTGCATATTTTTATCTGAAGTTGACAGAACAAGTAACATTTAGATTCAGTTGATTTGTCCTCGTGGTATGCAAACCTCCCACCATTTGCAAAAATGGTCGCTCAATATAGCAAGAAGTAGACTTTGTTTTAAAAGTGGTGTTGTTGTTCATGTCACATACGTATGTGGGAAATAACAATATGCTAAATGAAAGGCATCTCATATAATAAACCAAGAGATTTAATATAACGGATGTAGAAGCTGAAGAATATGGTATTTCAAGTAAACACAGTAGTTGGTCCTAAAAAAATGTTTTGTACCTTACCATTAGAGACAAGTTCAGGAAGGGGCTGGGAAATGAGAGGCAGATAAACTGATAGGTTTGTGCAGCTGAGATGAAAACCAGTTCTTTGTCTTTAAATACCATCCAGAAAAATGACAAGACCTGAGGATTCCTTTGCTCTCAGCTTTGCCTGAGAACAAAATAATCATCTGCATCCTGTGTTAAGACCCATAGTCCTAAATGTACTACTCAGAGATGTAGAACATTTCTCATTTGTGACAGACCACCATGGATTGAGTACACATATGATTGAGTACACAGACAGACCAGAAGAAAAAATGTGGCTGAGAAAGGGCTAGAATATTCATCACCTAAGTCAGAGTAGTGATGAATACTTTGCAAAGGCTGTGAGCTTGAATAAAAAAAATGAACCTAAGGACCAGAAATGGGGTGCCCTGCCCTTTGCCAAAGGCACCATGCCAATCTTCCCAATCTACTTCTCAGAAAGAAGGAAATTTAAATGTCTGCCCTCCAACCAAATAGAAATTCATATAAATGTTAAATTTTCTAATAAATATAAAGTTACATTCCTTTTAGTTCTGTACTGTATGATTTTTAACCATATCATCAACGTCGTCATCATTAATGTTCTGAGTACTCACTAAGTTTCCAGCAGTAAGGATTTGCTTCACATTAATTATCTCATTTAATTCAATCAACTGCTTTAAAGAGTGGGTGATGCAACTCACATTTGTACATATACAAAGTGCAGACGGATTATATAAACTGCCCAAATTGTACTTTGAGGATTCAAGGTTTTAGCTGAGTTTGTATTCATTAAAAGTATATGCTACATTAAAAGCTTATTATTTAAAATATAAATCAGTTATGGATATATGGGTTATCTACCAATTGAAGTACATGCAAAAATTTATAGGCTATCATATGATAGTGACGTATTTTTCACATGCCTGGTGCTGGCAGTGCAAATCTAATAAGAAATAAATAAGGAGAAAACTAATTTTCCAACACCATTTTATATGTTAAGTTGTCAAATTTTTATTATTATAATTTTTCTGGTTGGCATAACTAGATAGACAATAGAAAGGTTATTGGGTCTGCTTTTTCTTAGTCTCAAAGAATGCTGGATACCAAAATGATGACTTGATTTTCAAATATAGTTGACATATTTAGCGGTCAAATGAGAGCAAAGGAGATGATCATTAAGAATCATAACATTTGCAAAATAAGAAATAAAACCCTTTATTACAATTCTTCTCTTGAGGAATAAAGTGCATTGTACATGTTTAATTTTTTCATCTAATGAGATTTATCCATCTGAATGCATAAAAAAATAATTGGATGTATAGCAGATTACAAAACAGTATGTACTTCATAAACATGTTTAAGAAAATACAGAAAGTTTATATAAAAGGATTCCCTGTTTAGTAAATGGTGTTGGGAAAACTGGCTACCACTGTGCAGAAAGCAGAAACTAAACCCCTTCCTGACACCTTACATTAAAATTAACTCCAGATGGATTAAAGACTTAAACGTAAGACCTAACACCATAAAAACCCTAGAAGAAAACGTAGGCAAAACCATCCAGGACCTAGGCATAGGCAAGGACTTCATGACCAAAACACCAAAAGCATTGACAACGAAGGCCAAAATAGACAAATGGGACCTAATTAAACTCCAGAGCTTCTGTAGAGCAAAACAAACAATCATTAGAGTGAATCGGCAACCAACAGAATGGGAAAAAATTTTCGCAGTCTACCCATCTGACAAAGGACTAATATTCAGAATCTACAAAGAACTAAAACAGATTTACAAGAAAAAAATGAACAAGCCCATTCGAAAGTAGGCGAAGGATATGAACACTTTACAAAAGAAAACATGTATGAGGACAACCAACATATGAAAAAATGCTGATCATCACTTGTCATTAGAGAAATGTAAATCAAAAGTACATTGAGATACCATCTCACGCCAGTTAGAATGGGGATCATTAAAAAATATGGAGACAACAGATGCTGGAGAAGATGTGGAGAAATAGGAACACTGTTACACTGCTGGTGGGAGTGTAAATTAGTTCAACCATTGTGGAAGATAGTGTGGGGATTCCTCAAGGACCTAGAAATAGAAATTCCATTTGACCCAGCAATCCCATTACTGGGTATATATCCAAAGGATTATAAATCGTTCTACTATAAGGACACATGCACACAAATATTCATTACAGCACTGTTTACAATAGCAAAGACTTGGAACCAACCCAAATGCCGATGATAGACTACAGAGGGAAAATGTGGCACATATACACCATGGAATAGTATGCAGCCATAAAAAACAATGAGTTCATGTCCTTTGTAGAGACATGGATGAAGCTGGAAACCATCATTCTCAGCAAACCGACACAAGAACAGAAAATCAAACACCACATGTTCTCATTCATAGGTGGGTGTTGAACAATGAAAACACATGGACACAGAGAGGGGTGCCTCACACTGGGGTCTGTTGGGGGGAACTAGGGGAGGGACAGGGGGGTGGGAAGTTGGGGAGGGATAACATGGGGAGAAATGCCAGATATAGGTGATGGGGAGGAAAGCAGCAAACCACATTGCCATGTGTGTACCTATGCAACAATCTTGCACGTTCTTCATATGTACCCCAAAACCTAAAACACAATAAAATATATATTTAAAAAAATTGTGCAATCCTAATTTCAGGTAAAACAACAACATTAATAAAACAAACATTCAATAATAAATAAAACAAATGTAATAAAACACATATTTAAAAAAAGAATTTTTTTTTCTTATTTCCCATTAAGACTGAGTATCGCATGGTTCTCTGTGGTTGATTATTATAACTCATGCCACTGAGATTATGTGGAAAAGCAAGACAAATATGATAAGCATGACATGATCATGAGATAGCTGCATAATTACTGCAAATGGAAAGCTTTCAGTTACACCTAAGATATTGTAAGAGAAAATTCCTTTGCAGCTTCATAGCTTGAAAGCATTGGAGTGATGAGTGATAAATTCTTACTTTAAAAATAGAATCTACAGTTATAAAATCTAAATCTCTCTAAAAATAAATAAATAAATAAATAACAAATACACTATGGGAAAGGTATGTTTCTGGCATTACAAACACTAGACAAACAATACATTTACAAGGTAAGATAAAATAAAATTGTTTTAAACATGTCTCAGATTGCAAAAAGTAGGAAGAACACTAGATACTTTGAAGAAATTGCTAAATCTATTCAAATTATGATCTTCATTGTAATACAAGCTACTAACTTGCTTTGGTAAGTAGCAAAAAAGAAAGATCACTTTCTAAGACCTATAGGTATACAATGTGTATGTGTTGTCTCAGAACATGGAAGGTCAATGAGAAAGAGAACTTAAAAACAAGTTGAAAATTAATATGGCAGTTTCCAAAATTATCTTCTATCATAATTTTAGAGATTGAGATCACATATGACTGTCTCCAATACATAAAGCTATGTTCCAGAGCCGGTGAATTTACCACAAGCAACTGAACAGACACTTCCCCCTAAAAAATTCCCAAATGTTATCAATAATCAACAATAAGTTATACGGGGAGAAAATGTAGCATCAATAAATCACTGATAAATGAATATAAATAGGTAAACACACACATATGGTCCTTCATTCTGTTCCCACAATATGATGACAAATATTGACCCTGAAATATTTGCTTAAGTTTAGTGAGTGTTCCTCATGATTTATTTTGGGAAAAAGTATTTAAATGGTTTTATTAATAATGATTAATACTAAGTATCAAATTTGTCTAAAATATTATTTGTAATATTTTAAATAATAGATATCCATGTTTATGTAATGAGATATGTAGAAATACTTTATAATCACAAAGCAATGATTGTCTTGAGGATATTTTTGTCATAAGTTTACTGAAATAAATTACCTGTAATTAATTGAGGCTAGATGTATGGAAGCAGAAAGGGAATATTGACTTTAAAATAATTGTGATACCTTATAATCATTATGATTCTCAGACAAAGTAAGAGCCAAAAACCTGTGGAGTCAATAAGCAAAAATCTAATAATAAAAATGTTTTTTATAGATGATAAAACCAAAAGATTATGACAATAATAAATCTGTATTTTTTCAAAGTGCTTGAATTTTAAAATAAATATTAGAAACTAAATGATGGGCAGTATAGTTAGTAAAATTTTAGATTTGATTATAATTACCTTAAAATGATATTTAAATAAATAATTTGTAGATTCAAGAGGGCATTAAGCTCAGAAAAGTAAGCAAGAACTTAGCTACTTTACATTTTGTATCTGAAATACTACTGCATATACTGGTGATAAATTAACTGGCAGAAAGTTAAAACCACAGTCAACATACATTGAAAAATTATACAGGTCAGCAAATTTACCAGAAAGGGTTAAGAAGAAACTTAGCCTTACTTTTAAAGGTAGGGGAAGTGGTCCGAAATAGATACTGCAATTACATACTGAAGAGTTCATATCAATTTTTATGAAAATGTACTTGTGATAGCTGATGTGTAGAAAAGGAGCATTCATCAAGGCTGACAGAAAGCCTGGACCACTCAGTAAAGTTGTCTTGAGTTACTTGATAATATTAAAATAATTAGGTATGTAACTATTCAGAAGACATTTGTATAATATATCTGTATAACTGGCAGACCAACAAGAACACTTCATATGCTGATCTGACACTGTCTTTGTCATTTGCAATGCCCTTATCCAAAACTATTTTTATAATTTCTGCATATACATAAAAATTATGTCACTTTCACATATTGTGACATTTAATTTATACTGCTCAAGTGGATCCTATTACATTAATGTGTTAACAACAAATAATAATTAAACTGTTTTATAAACTTCACCCTGTGTGAGTTCCCTGAAGGTCAAGTAACTCATTAAAAATAATGTATTCAAACAAAAAATTTCAAGGAAGCTCAGAGAGATCCAGACAAGGTTGAAAATCAACACAAAGAAACTTCTAAAGTAATTTAGGAAATTAAGGAAGGGCTAAACATCTTTTAAAAAATCAATCAGAGCTTGTGGGATTGAAAAATTCACTTAAGGAGTTTCAAAGCACAATTCAAAGCTTTATCAACAGACTGGACCATAGCAGAAGAATCTCTACACCTAGAAGTCAGGTCTTTCGAACTAATCCAGTCATACAAAAATAAAGAAAATACAATTTTAGAAAATGAACAAAGTCTTGGAGAAATATAGAGTTATGTAACGTGACCAATGCAATGAATTATTGGTATTCCTGAGAGAGAAGGAGAAAAAGCATATAACCTGCAAAATATATTTGAGGGAATAATACAAGAAAATTTCCCTAATCTTGCTATCGAAGTAGACAGCCAGAAAGAGGAAATTAGGAAACCACCTGCAAAATACTACACAAAATAATCACCATGGCATATAGTAGCCACCAGATTATCCAAGGTCTATATTAAAGAAAATAATCTTAAAGGCAGCTACAAAATAAGGCCAGATTGCATATAAAGAGAATCCCATTCGGCTAACAATGAACTTCTCAGCAGAAACATTACAAGTCAGGAGAGACTGGGAGCTTATTTTCAACATTTATGAGGAAAACTAAATCCAATCAAAAATTTCATATTCTGCCAAACTAAGCTTCATAAGCAAAGGACAAATAAAATATTTTCCAGACAAGCAAGCACTAAAATAACCTGTTGCTATTAACCTCATCTTACAAATACTGCTTAAAGGAGTCCCTAACATGGAAACAAAGAATGATACCCACCATTGAAAAAACACGCTTAAGTACAGAGTTCACATACCCTAAAAAGCAATCACAAAACAGAAACTAAAAAGCAACCATGTAAGAACTTCTCAGTAGGTTTAAAACCTCACATGTCAGTATCAACCTTGAATGTAAAAGGTCTAAATGCCTGATATAAAAGAGACAGTATCAAGTTGGAAACAAACAAACAAACAAACAACATCTAGCCTAGCCAGACACTGCCAGGCCTCCATGTGCAAGCCTGGACCCAGAAAATCTGAAGTCCTGCTGATTGTCCCTGCCTTCATGCCATTGTCCCTGATTGCCCAACAGAGTTTCCTGGGGGACATGATGCTCATCCCACCCTGCCATCTTAACTGTTATTACGATAATGTGAATACTCCTCACCTCATCCTGCCATCTTAAATGTTCTGGCACCTACCATCTTAACTACGCTTATGCCTTTCCCAACAGCCATTGTAACTAAACTTATGGTAATATATACTCCTTGCCCGTACCCCCACCACTATAACTGATCTTACTCTGTAACACCGCTTCCCCCTCCCCCCAGAATTTTCCCCAACCTATAAAACAAACGCCTATCCCACCACCCGCTGTCGCCCTTTTCGGCCTCAGCCCACCTGCACCCAGGTGAATAAACAGCCATGTTGCTTACACAAAGCCTGTTGCGGGGGGCGGCGGGGGGGGCGGTCTCTTCATTCAAAGCCTGCGTTTTAACAGGCACAATGGCTCACACCTGTAATTCCAGCACTGGGAGGCCAAGGTGGGTGGATCACTTGATGTCAGGAATTTGAGACCAGCCTGACTAATATGGCAAAGCCCCATCTCTACTAAAAATACAAAAATTAGCCAGGCGTTGCAGTGGGCGCCTGTAATCCCAGCTACTCAGGAGGCTGAGGGAAAAGTAAAAGAATAGAAGACCAATTTGTCTACTGTCTTCAACATACCCATCTCACACATAACAACACTCACAGGCTCAAAGTAGAAAGCAGGGATCACTATTCCTATATGAGATAAAACAGGCTGTAAAACAACAACAGTAAAAAAGGAAAAATATAAAGGATTTAATTTAACAAAGAAGAATTAACAGTCTAAACATATACACATCTAATACTGGAGCACAGAAATTCATAAAACAACTACTTTTTTACTGACAAAGACTTACACAGCTACAAATAATAGAGGGGGACTTCAATAACCCACTGAGAGCATTAGACAGACCATATAGGCAGAAAACAAGCAAAGCTATTCTTGCTGAACTTAAACTGACCATTTAAATAACTGGACCTAATAGACATTACAGAATAATCCACCCATCAACCACAGAATGTACATCCTTCTTACCTGCACACAAAGCATACTCCAAAATTTATTACATTCTCAGCCATAAAGGAAGTCTTCATAAATTCAAAAAAATACCAAAATCATACAAACCATACTCTTGGAATAAAAATAGAAATAAATACCAAGAAGATATCTCAAAACCACACAATTATATGGAAATTAAACAACTTGCCCCTGAATAATTTTTTGGTAAATGATGAAATTAATGCAGAAACTTTTTAGCACTAAATGCCTACATCAGTAAGTTAGAAAGGTCTCAAATTGGTAAACCAACATCACAGCCAGAGGAACTATAAAAACAAACAAAGTGACCCCAGAGCTAGCAAAAGAAGAGAAATAACTAAAATCAGAGTGGAAATCAACAAAATTGACCCCAAAAAAATCCCGTCAAAGAATCAACAAAAGTTGGTTCTTTGCAATGATAAACATCAACACACCACAAGCTAGATTAAAAAAGAAAAACACAAGATTCAAATAAGCACAATCAGATACGATAAACTTAACATTGCAATTGATCCCCGAGTAATATAAAAGATCCTCTGAGACAATTATGAATACCTCTACACTCAGAATCTAGAAAATCTAGAAGGAGAGAAATTCCTGGAAACACACAATCTGCCAGGAGCCAGCATGACCCTGATATAAAAACTGGGCAGAGATCATGGAAAAAAGAAAAAAGAAAAACAACAACAAAAAAACCTTCAGGCCAATATCCCTGATGAATAGACACAAAAAATCCTCTACAAAATATTAGCAAACTGAATACAACGGCACATCAAAAAGTTAATTCACAACAATCAAGTAGGCTTTATTCCTGAGATGCAAGATTGACTCAACATATAAAAATCTGTAATGGGATTCACCACATAAACAGAATTATAAACAAAAACAGCATAGTCATCTCAATACCTACAGAAAAAGCTCATGAAAGAATCCAGCACTGCTTTATGAGAAAAATTCTCAAGAAATTCATTATTGAAGTCACATACCTCAGAATAGTAAGAGCCATCTGTGACAAACCCACAGTAAACATAATGCTTAACAGGCAAAAACTGGAAACATTTCCTCTTGAGAATTTGAGCAAATAAATATATCCACTCTCACAACTCTTATTCAACTTGATATTGGAAGTGGTCACCAGAGTAGTTAGTAAAAGGAAAATAATAAAAAAGAATCCAAATAGGAAAAGAAGTCAAACTATCTTTCTTTGCAGACAATGTGATGATGTAATTCTATACTAGAAAACTCTTAGAGACTCTTGCAAAAGTTTCCTGGAACGGATAAATAACTTCAATAAAGTTTTAAGACATAAAATCAACATACAAAAATCAGGGGTACTTCTATACAACAGTAACACTCAAGCTGAGAGTGACATCAATAGTTCAATACCATTTACAGTATCTACACACACACCACACACAAATGCCTAGAAATATGTCAAACCAAAGAAGTGAAAATCTCTATACAACTACAAAATACCGCTAAAAGAAATCATAGATGGCAGAAACAAATGGAAAAATATTCCATGCTCATGGATTAGAATAATCAATACTGTTAAAATGAACACATTATTGAGCTATCAACATTATTTTTTCACAGAATTAGGAAATCGATTCCAAAATTTATATGAAATAAAAAATGAGCCTGAATAGCCAAAGCAACCCTGAGCACAAAAAATAAAGCCAGAGGCATCACTTTACCGAACTTCAAACTATACTATAAGGCTACGGTAACCAAAACAGCCTAATACTGGTACAAAAACAGACTTATGGAAAAGGTTAGAAATCCAGAAAAATAAATCCACATACCTATAGCCATCTGATCTTCAATGAACTCATTAAAACAAAGTAAAGGAGAAAGGACATTATATTCAATATATGGTGCTGGGCCACCTGGCTAGCCATTTGCCAAAGAATGAAACTGAACCTGTACCATTTATCATACACCAAAAACAACTCAAGGTGGATTAAAGATTAAAATATAAGATCTAACATTATAAGACTCCTTGAAGAAAACATAGGAAATACCATTCTGGTCATTGTCTGTGTTACAGAATTTATGATTAGGTTCACAAAGCAATTGAAACAAAAAACAAAAACTGACAAGTGGGAGCTATTTAAACTAAAGAGCTTCTGTACAGTAAAATAAATGATTAACAGAATAAATATGAAACCTACAGAATGAGAGAAAATATTCATAAACTATACATCTGACAAAGTCCTAATAGCTAGAGTCTGTAAGAAACTTAAACCATCAAGCAAAATACATGTAACCCCACAATGTACCCATATGACAAAGGGCTAATATCCAGAATCTACAAAGAATTAAAACAGATTTACAAGAAAAAAACAAACAAATCCATTCAAAAGTGGGTGAAAGATATGAACAGACACTGTTCAAAATAAGACATATATGAGGCAACAAACATATGAAAAAATGCTCATTATCACTGGTCATTAGAGAAATGCAAATCAAAACTACATTAAGATATCATCTCACACCAATTAGAATGGCAATCATTAAAAAATCCTGAGACAACAGACGCTGGAGAAGATGTGGAGAAAAAGGAACACTTTTACACTGTTGGTGGGAGGGTAAATTAGTTCAACCATTGTGGAAGACAGTGTGGCAATTCCTTAAGGACCTAGAAATAGAAATTCCATTTGACCCAGCAATCCCATTACTGGGTATATATCCAAAGTATTATAAATGGTTCTATTATAAAGACACATGCACACATATGTTCACTGCAGCACTGTTTACAATAGCAAAGACCTGGAACCAAACCAAATACCCATCAATGATAGACTGGATAAAGAAAATGTGGCACATATACACCATGGAATACTACAAAGCCATAAAAAAGGATGAGTTCATGTCCTTCGCAGGGACATGGATGAATCTGGAGACCATCATTCTCAGCAAACTGACACAAGAACAGAAAATCAAATACCACATGTTCTCACTCATAGGCAGGTGTTGAACAATGAGAACACATGGACACAGGGAAGGGAGCATCACACACTGGGGTCAGTTGTGGGGGTCGAGCACAGGGACAGTCGGGGTGGGGAGGGTAGAGAGGGATAACGTGGGGAGAAATGCCAGATAGAGATGATGGGGGGATGGAGACAGCAAACAACCTTGCCATGTATACCTATGCAACAACCCTGCATGATCTGTACATATACTCCAGAACCTAAGGTACAATAATAAAAAAAATGGGCAAAATACATGAACAGTCACTACTTAGAAGATAAAAGTGGCCAACAAATATATGAAAAAATGTTCCATATCACTAATATTCAGAGAAATGCAAATCAAAACCACAGTGAGATACCATTTCGCACCAGACATAATGAAATGACTTATATTAAAGAGCCAAAAATAACAGATGCTGGCAAGGCTGTGAAGAAAAAGAAATGCTTATACACTTTTGGAGGAATGTACATTAGTTTAGCAACTGTGGAAAGTAGTTTGGATGTTTCTCAAAGAACTTAAAATAGAAGCCAGCATTAGACCCAGCAATCCCATTGCTAGATATAAAACCAAAAAAATACAAATCATTCTACAAGAAAGACACATGTACTCATATGTTCATTGTTCCACTATTCTCAATATCAAAGACAGGAAATCTACGTAAGTGCCCATATGGTGGATTGGATAAAGATTATGTGGTATATGCAAACCATGGAATACTACACCATAAAAATATAACAAAATTATGTCACTTGCAGCAATGTGAATGTAGCTGGAGTCTATTATCCTAAGTAATGCAGGAACAGGAAACCAAATATGGCATGTTCTCACTTATGAGAGATTATTGGGTACTCATGGACATAAAGATGGCAACAGCAGAATCTGGAGACTACTAAGGGTAGAGGGGAAGAAGAGCGGGAAGGACTGAAAATCTAAATATTTGGTATGATACTTGTTACCTGTGTGATGAGATCACTAGCACCCCAACTTCAGCATCATGTAACACATTCAGATAAAAAACCTGCATATGTACTCCCTCAATCTAAAATAAAACAAAATAAAATAAAAACACTCTACATCCATTAGACAGTCATCTCACACTCTCCTCTCCTCCAGCTCTTGCACCCTGGCATTATAGTGTTCTCATCATTCTATGGACTATTAGGGTAATGAAAAAATAAAATAAAATATTTAAAAGACACATCACTACATAACATCAAAAAATAATGCAAGCTTTTCCTGGTTGAATGATGTACATACCCAAAGATTTTTTTAACCTATACATAATAGGTTGAAAGCTTGAACTCAGCTATGAAAACTTGCTTTTGCTTTGATTTCACACACCACAGTCAGTCCCTTAGAACACTACTTTACCAAGTAAAGTTTTCATCATGGTTTTAACAGGTCTGATTCTTACGCAGTATATGGAAGTCTGTTAAATGCTTTCAAAAAGTTGTTTGTTGTTGTTTTGTTCATCCTCAGAATGCACAGAGATTATCTTTAGTATGAGATGCCCATGTGACTGATTTTTGCCATCAAGGGTAAGGAGTGAAAAGTGTCCCTTTCAGACATGGTCTATGAAAGCCTAGTGTCAGAACTTCTGCATAGTCTTTTCCAACTAACAGAAATGGGATTATCCATCAGAGAAAACATAAATACCACTTAATGGAGACAGCAGATCTCCTACACAGTTCCAATGTATGGTTAAGAATTCATTCATACCTATATTTGTATCATTAATTGTGGGGTTTATTACTTGCAGCAGTGAGTCTGTCATGATTAGTAAATTGTGCTTAGCAATGTCACTAAGCTCTTTCCATTTTATAGAAATGGAAATATCTATTTAAAAAAATCATTTTGTTATCAATGCATTGCTAGTATTTTCTTAATATGGCTGTGATTATTAATTCTGTCTTTTCTTTTTATTAATATTAATACATTTTTTAAATTATCAGAATATTTTAATCTTTTTGTTAATCTGGCCGTTTACAGTAAGACATGCTTACATCAACCCTATTTTAAGCTATATTTTTCCAATAACTATATTTTAAGGTATACATATTTTGTTCACAAAATATTGATACAATGTACATGCATGTCAAAGTAGAAATATATGAACATGTGTGTGAAGTTCCTATAAAGAATTTGCATATATAATGCCAACTCTTCCTTATCTTTCATTTCTTTGACTGAGAGAAAGTATATGTATGGTAAATGGGTGCCAAAGGGCAGATTTCCCCAACGAAGCAGCACGTGATCAAGAAAATTAGAGGCCTGTTGCGAAAGAACTCCTATTTGGCTGAACTGGTACAGTGTACGGCAGCCAAACACTGACCATTCTGATCTCATACTTACCACTGCATCAGTCCATTCTGACGACCTCCCCAAGTATTCTACATGTGTGGATTTCAATCTACATGTTCACCTTTTCCAGTGTCTTC
The DNA here is from genome assembly GCF_049354715.1 of Callithrix jacchus. Taxonomy (NCBI): domain Eukaryota; kingdom Metazoa; phylum Chordata; class Mammalia; order Primates; family Cebidae; genus Callithrix; species Callithrix jacchus. The sequence goes on from NC_133519.1 coordinate 47,773,092, forward strand.
TCAGCAGAAGCGGTGACGAACATTAAATACATGGCTCTCAGAACTCAGGCGTGTCTTCCGTTACAATGCCACCAGAAAGACAATTTTTCTGAAAACAACGGGCTCCATCTATCTGCTTCCTTTTATTCATACCTTTCTTATTTGTTTTGGCAATACCTAACTGACTGGAAATAAAGTTACATTTCTACATATGTCCAAGGCAAGGCATGTTTACACTGTGATTTAATTAGAGTACTATGATTTTTCCAAGGGCAGTTGTTAAGAACAAAACAGATGACCTTCTCTGAATAAAAATGTAAGAGAGAGACAAGGAATATTCGTTTCTTGATTTAGAAAGACACCCAAGGCTGTTATCAATCCAGGAGTGTTTCCATGTTGAGTGGTCCTGCAGTGATTTGTTTCATCTTTCTTTGTCACACATCTATGTACCCATACACCTACTTTTTAAAACTATTTCACATCTGTTTTGCACTTAGAATAGTGAAAAAAATTCAATACAAAGACGAAAAACCTGCTTTTCATCTTCAGCAAATTTTAAATATATTTTAAATATATTTGTTGATAATAGTAGCAATTATTGCCAACATTTTTAGATGCTGCTTATATACCTCACCCAATACAAATTGATTTGCATAAAGGATCTTATTCAATTCTTACAATTGCTAAGGTAGATTCCTTCCCCTGGCATAAGAATTTATAGATGAGAAAACCAAAGCACAGAAAAATTAAAAATGATCTCCAGGTATACAGCCAGTTACTGAGTGGTGAACCTATGATTCAATCACAGAGGATTTTCTGAAGCCCTTCCCCTGAAGTAAACACATGAATAGTGTAGGTATGATGATCACATTTGTTAGTAATATTAAATTTGGTAGAACATGTACTATAATGAGTGGCCAAATCTTAACTTTTTAAGATATGAAGACAGTGAAAAAAAATCCAAATCAAACTAAAGTTAAAGAGTAAATGAAGCATGTGTACATTTTGATAGCATCAAACCAAATTTGCATTATTAATGATCAAATTATGGCATCACCTTATAAAGGCAAAATTTTAAATTTTATACTATTTTTATCACACTGTTTATGAATTGCTTGTAGGACTGAAAATGAATTTAAAGTTGTAGCTTCAAAATTATTTCCCACTGTAGAAATTACCTTAACGACATCCCTGGTAATTGATTATCAACATCTACTTAAACATTTCCTGGGAAAAGGAGTTCAATTTCTTGTAACAGAGCCCAATCTATATCTTGTGATCATTTTGAGTCCTATGCTGCTTCTTTTTAACTTTAACTCATTGATCCTGGTTCTGTCTTTTGAGTAACACATAATTAATTAACTTACTGATTCTACTTGACAGCCCTTCAAAGATTTATACTGCTCTTAATGACTCCAATAAGCTTTCTCAGTTCCAGAATAACTCCTTAGTTGAGATGCATTATATCAAAATTTGCACAATGCTATATGAGCATGCACTTCCTTCCCACATTTTCACCTCACATTTATACACATAAGGAGATGTTTTAATTTTATTTAGCTAAATAAAATTAAAGTATTTTTTAAATAGTAAAAAAGTTAAAAATCATGAAAACTTCAGGTTAAGTTCAGATAATAAGTTAATTATATAAATGGGTGGAGTAGCAAATAAAAGAGCTAGATTTTGTCCTCTGATTTCACTTTTTCAAGTTTTCTTGTTTTTGAAGACCCCTGCCTTCAAAAAAGAACTCTTGTCCATTTAAGCTTTTGCTGAAAAACATGTGAATAATTATTTTTTTGGTTTCCCATCATAATGTGAACTTTGCAAGTCTTGGCTAGATATGAATGCATTTTTTAAAAAGAAAAAATCAACATGAGAAACCAAAAAATGCAATTGTTTCTATATGCATCATAATTTTCAGGTTTTGTTGTATTTTATATATTATCTCTGGAGGGAGATGGGTGTATTTCCTCTTATTTGAGGTACATGACTCTTTCATCCTTGAATAAGGTGAGAGTATATTCACCATTTATGTTATAGAAAGGAAAATTGACTATGACCCTTTTTGTCTTCTACTTTGGAGCAGAATTAGTTTCTAAGGTAACTTACATTTTGCTTAGAAGGTGATTTTTTTTGGATATTTAAATGACATGTGATTAGGTCTCCTAAGCAAGCTTAAAATGGGGAGAATGAGATAAAGTTCTATAGATTGCAGGGCTACTGAAATAAAAAGGTTAAAATGCTGCGGTGGTTCTTGCATACAAACTGATATTTGATTTCCCATGAGCAGGCTCAGATAGAAAATTCCTTAAGATCAATAACATGCAAAAAAGAAGTGGTGGTAGTCTCTGTAACAGGAGGAAAGCATCAAAGACAGGACACAAATAGAATCTAAGAAGACACTTCTTATAGTGAGTGTGGTAAATGAGCTTGCTGAACTTTGATATTTGATATCTAGTTTAAAGATATTGCTTATTTTATATTCTAATTACTCCCTATTGCATTTTCCTTTCATTTTTACAAATCTCCAGGAAGATTTAGTTAGCCATAATTATCACTTAGTACTGGGAAAACAGGGAGAATTCCAGTAAAGACTTGGACAAAGTGGAACAGAAAGATTTTGATCAGTCTTGGCAAATTATGATAAAATAGACTGAAGTGAAAACAGAAGTAGAAATTAATTAATCATGAACTAAAGATTACACAACTAGGACCACTAAATACTTCCTAGGCACACTTTAGAATATTTCATCAGTCACATACTGGATAGAGGCTAAAGTTAAACTTTTACTACTTGCCTTAAAAGATGGAGTGACTCTAGAAGAGGATTTCTAAGTCCTGAAGCCAGAAATAATAGGATGGTGTCTCTATCTTATAAGGACTTGATCATATACTAAAAATCAATCGTTTTTACCTACGTGTAGACATTTGAAATAAGTGGTCTGAGTCTTCTGGCCTCCATCTTTCTCTTGTGCTGGATGCTTCCTGCCCTCAAACATCAAACTCCAAATTCTTCAGCTTTTGGACTCTTGCACCTATACCAGGCATTTGCCAGGGGCTCTCAGGCCTTCAGCCACAGACTGAGGGCTCTGCTGTCAGATTCCCTACTTTCGAGGTTCTAGGACTCAGACAGGCTTCTTTGCTCCTCAGCTTGCAGATGGCCCATGGTGGGACTTCACCTTGTGATGGTGTGAGTCAGTTCTTCTTCATAAATTTCCTTTCATATATACACCTATCCTGTTAGGCCTGTTCGTCTAGAGAACCCAGACTAATATAGACAGGGACTTAGATACTATCTAAGGCCATGCTTGGGTTTTGTTGTTGTTGTTGTAGATGACATGTGTTTTCAAAACTCTAATAGTGTCCATGTCTGGTCATACTTTCACATTAAATAGATCCTGTCACACACGCAAAAGGTTTTGCTCAGTGTTAACTTAATTTCTACAACTGTGCTTTAATAACCTAAAGTGGAGTTATTCCATTTAGTCTACATTATATACCCTGCCCCAGTCTAATTATTGAAGGATAACAAACTTGATCTGATGTCTACGAAAAATGCTGCAATCCTAAACTTGACATTTTAGTAATTTAAGCAACTGAGGGAGCTCTCAAGAAATCAAACCTCAGAATGCAATGTGAATGACATCTTTTCTTTCGCTGTGGTATCTGAGGTTAGTAGAAAACCACAAAGAGCAGACTATCTAAGCCTACCTCTAGAAGTAACATGTCATTTTGTTTATGCTTTAATAGAGTCAAGGGTTAAGAAAATAAAGGACTTTATGTCTTGGATATTGAAATAAATGTAAATTTTTTATTTGTCTGAATACTCTATGTTGACTCTAGGTTGAAGAGGTAAATGTTAAGTATATAGTAATCTAAGGCTTATTTATAATTTCCACTCCACTTGTCCAGAAGAAAAAATAATTTATTTGTACCAGCACTGCTATTAGTTATTATGTATGCATATACTCTATTAAGAAATATTTACAGACCAGAATATGGGAAGAAAACAAAAGATGCATATCAAAACAGAAGTGATATTTAACTGAAACACATGGAACAAATTTTAGACATATACTTGCTATTGTCTATCAGTTTATAGCATAATTGCTGTAGTAGTATTTTTTCCTGGTAGGCCGTGTCTTGCTTACCTGTACTATCTTATAAATACTATCTAAGACCTCTGTAGAAATAATGACAGTTGATCAAATTTTAACATAAGGTAATGTAATTTTAGACATGAAGAAATGGTTAGTAAAGAGCTTTAAGTAAGAAAAACTATCACATAGCACCTTCATTTCACAACGGACTAAAAACATAGTTAGCAATATATTCTTGTCAGTAAAAGGAAATGTTTCTTATGGATAGTTACAAGGTGTGATGGTGTAAGCAAGTATATACAAGAAAGTTTGCTTTCCCTTCACAGGCAGAGTATAGCTGATCATGAATATGGAGGAAAAAAAAAAGATTTTTCAGTTCTGAAACTAGGCAGCAGGCCCATAATCTTGAAAGAATGCTCAGCAACAAGCCAATTTGCCTTACTCTCTCTAGGACAGTGGGCTTTCAAAAGCTTCACAAAAATAGTTAATCTGCTTTGTCAGTGTTGCTCTCAAAGCTTCACAGGACACTCTGCAAAGCAGCAGCTGCACTGCAGATAGCCCTAAAGCCTCATTAAAATCAAGAATATCTTTGAAAGAGGATGGTAATCCTACACTGGAAAAAACAAAGTTAAGATTTTTCCCTTTGTGGCTGGTAGAAGGCCTGATAACACTGGGAACTCTCACACATCTTTCAATAGTATCTGTACAAGCTACACTAGAATCACATCTCAATTCACTGTGTTAGTGACCTAGAAGAAAAAAAGTAGGTTGCTCAGAAATCAATGCTTACATGTAATTGAAGGTCAGGCAGATAAATTAACGTTAAAACAGTAAGTGAAAATCCGTGAAAGGAGCTCTTCCTTTTCTGTCCAAACAGAAGAAATTGCGGACATACTCCTTGGGAAATGATTTCATTCAGAGTGGCTTATACAGTTTTATTCATGTGGATCCTCTAGTATTCCCAGCTGCCAACCGCCTCCCATACTTTTCAAAAAATATTAAAATTAGCCAAATCCTTTTTCTAAAAATATAATTCATTTAGGCATTTGTTTCTGTCATCCTATGGGTGTGTTTTGAGTTCTTCCTATCTTATTTTCAAAAGTGACTATTTTTTGCTTAGCTGAGACACACAGTAGATCAATACTTTATAGACATTGTCCTGATTTTATTTGTGAATTGTAATGTAAGATGGTAAAAGGCGTTGATTTGTTCTTCTGTCAAAAGACATACATTCTCAACTAGACTTCTACGTCCATTTGTCCAATGTATTAGACAGGTGCCTTATGACAACACTAGTGAAATTTGATTGATCAGACCTACTACCTGTGTCTGAAAACCAAAAAGAGGAAAGTAAAAATGGCTATTTCTATAGACACACTTAAAAGTGACTCATAATATCTATTATGATATACATAATCTGTACAATCTGGGGAAATCAAAGACAAATAAAATCCCTAGATAAGAAACGCTTTCAATCCAGTCTATCATAGGAATCTCAAATGACCTCTGGTTATCTGCTGACAACAAACAGGTAGTGATTTTACTGACCTGAAAAGTAATCAAGGAATAGAAAAGTGGAGGACACTCCCCAAGAGACATTTGCTAAACTGCGTGAGGCTTCCAAACCTTCTTTGAGCTGCTCATCTGAAATCTCATAGTTTTTATCTCATAATCAAATCCTTGAACACCCTGTTGCAGTACAAAATCTTTTATGACACTGCTTTTGGGTATAGCTCAGTATATACTCTTCCTTCTTATTGACTGATTTACCTCTCCGTGGGTTTATTTTGGGCCCCTGGACTCAAGAGGAGATAGTTTAATATATTTGGAATTACAAGCAATTTATCCCAATCTTTCTAACATTTCAGATTGACCAATCAAGTCTGTGTTCCTGACACCCACATTAGAAAAATAAAATACTATTTACTGGCACTTCAGTGGCTATGAGTGACACCATGCAAGTTCTTAATTACTTTCTATACATACATACTAGAATAGACCCTTTCTTATGGATGAGAAAACAGAATCTCATAGGCACTCTCAAAAAGAAAAAAAAAGTGTAATGCAAAGTCAGCCACACTTCTCAATGCTAAGTACTTGGTCCTTATTCTCTAAAAGAGGATCAAGAGTACCTGGATTCTGATACAGAGAATACTCCACGTGAGTAGATATAAACAACAAATTTGTCTGATACTCATTCTTTTTTTCAACAAATACTTTTTAAAGCTTAAAGATGTATCAGTTAACAGGAAAGACAAACATTTCTGCTCTTGTGCAGTTTATACTCTGTTGAGTAGAACTTATATTTACGATGGTAGGGACAAAGGGAAAGACGAGCACTCATTATCTGTTTGAGGTAAGCTCTGGGCTTCAGCAGTTTAAAGTGAAATCTGTGGTCCAGTCACCTGGAATTTGGAAGATCCATTACCATCACACTTTACAGAAAAGCAACCAGCCACTAGTTACTAATTTATGTTTTTCACATTGATTAAATAAACACCTCTACCTTTTTTCATGCTAACCCTATGGAGGACAAACCTCCAGAAATGTCAGCAAAGAAACCAAAACATAATAGGACAAATAAAGCATCTCTTTTAATGTATTTCATGCTTTGTTAGTATAAAATCTCTAACTACTTTTATTATACATGATAATGTATGATCTTTAGTATTTGCACAAGAGCTTTAAAATGCATTTTTCTTTTGGTGTGTGTTCCTGGCACAAAGCACTTCAAAACTCAGTTTTATTTTTAGTGTAAAATTAATGCCACCCATTTCATGAGCACATATAGCATAATACTTCTAATGGCCACAACAACAACAAAACCATGATCTATGAATAAAGACCACACATATATTTACAGAAGAAAACCATTACTCTAGATTTCAAAGAGATAACTTTTGACCAGGCTTTACAAATTATTTGGACGTGGTTACAGAGATGGGAAAAAGAGGCAGGAATAGCAAAGTTCCATAATTGAAAAAAGAAATCGCATGCATACACACAAATACACAGATGTAAAAAAAATACACAGACACAAACACACATATGAATGTGACATTATTAGGAAGCAATAGTAATACTTTCATGTTTCTGCACTGTATTCATTTCCTGTTTCTGCATAACAAATTATCACTAACTTAGTGGCTTCAAACATTATAAAATTATCTTAAAGTTTTGCGAGTCACAAGTCCAATGGGTGTCACTAGGCTATAATCAAAAAGTGTCAGCAAGACTGAGTTCTTCCTGTGCACCATAGTGGAGGCCCTATTTTTGTGGGGTTTTTTTTTGCAGTTTCTAGAGCACCCCACATTCCTTGGCATGTGACCCTATTCCTATAACTTCAAAGTCAGCAAAGCCAGGATGGATCTTTTTCTCAATCTTCCATTTCTCTGGTTCTCTGTCTCCTGCCTGCCATCTCTACTTATAAGAATTCTGTGATAATGTCTAGGTCACCTGGACAATCGAGAATAGTCCCCCATTAAGGAGACTATCATAAAGTCTTTTTTGGATTAGTAAACTTAATTCCATCCCCAACTTTACCAAGTAACCTAGCATATTCATAGTTCCAGGAATTAAAATGTTGACCTTTCTGGGGCCATGATTCTGCTTACATATTCATATTTAGGGCTTTCTGTGAAAAAAAAAAAAAATGATGTGTTATAAAGATCCTGAATGTTTTTCTCCAGGCCTATTTGTTCTTCATATCCTACTGATATTTAACCTGGAGTCTTCTGTTATTTTACAAAGAGTACTAAAACATGTCTCTCTGTGGTCAAGTATTTAATTTTAGGTAGGCACTTGCCCCTTTATCTTTCATATGTATCATTCCAACTAAGTTGTTCATATTAGGGACTTAAGATTTTCCCTCTCTCATGAGGGCTTGTATTGGCAACTGGGCAGCATGTAGCCTACCTAAACTTCGAGATTTTTTTTTTTTTTTTTTTTGAGACGGAGTTTCGCTGTTGTTACCCAGACTGGAGTGCAATGGCACGATCTAGGCTCACTGCAACCTCCGCCTTCTGGGTTCAAGCAATTCTCCTGCCTCAGCCTCCCAAGTAGCTGGGACTACCGGCACACGCCACCATAGCCAGCTAATTTTTTTTGTATTTTTAGTAGAGAAGGAGTTTCACCTCGTTGACCAGGATGGTCTCGATCTCTTGACCTCGTGATCCACCTGCCTCAGCCTCCCAAAGTGCTGGGATTACAGGCGTGAGCCACCGTGCCCAGCCAGATTCATAATTTGGGATTATTATCTCAAAGACATCTCCCATATTTATGATGTCAATCTAAGGATTGAGCAAAAGGAAATAAACATGATTATTTTAAGTAATAATACTTCTGATCTCTGCTATATAAACCACATGTATGCATTTAAGGTAAAAATGAATAAATATAGATATTAAAACATATGAAGTATATCTTAAATGATAAATGATTGCATTTGGCTGGAGCCTAGAATAAATATAGAATTTTCTTATGGGTTGAAGACAGAAAACTGTTAAGATCAAGCCATGAAAAGCTTTGAATATAAGTTTAAGGAGGCAGACTTCATTCAGTAGGATTCAAAGAATGATGGTGGCTCTTTAAACAGAGCTATGACATGGTCTTTAAATGTATCTCGGAAAGAAAATTCTATCATCAATCAAGGTACAGGTTGAAGTTAAGATGAACAGGTGGATATATCAATTATTGATTTACTAAACTGAGGGGAAACTGCTTCATGTATGATAAGGAAGAACCACTAAGAGATTTTGGGAACAGAGGAAGAGTGAATTAGAAGTTGACAGAAAAATAAAATGACATAGATATGAAGAGGTAAATATTTACATTTCTGTGGCAGATGTAGTTGGAAGGAGGTGGATGTTTAAGGCTGGAATCTGAGAAAGAAGTTAAGGATACAGATGAATCAAAGCAGAAACTTTGCACAGTATAGTCAAACAAAACCAAATTAGCCTGATTTCGAACCTTAATTCTGCTATGCACTATGGTGAGCTACTTGGGAAAGTCAGTTATCCTTTCTAAAACTCAGCTTACTTAACTGTAAAACTGGAAAATAATAAGCATTCTGCACAGTTATTATAAAGCAAGGATGATATATAAATGGAGTGCATATTTCAATGCCTGGTACATGGTAGATGCTCAACCGTCATTTTTACTTTTATTATGATCACTACAATGATAAAACCATCACTATTATTATTATTATATTCAATATCTAATTTGTTAGAGGTGTTAAAGAAAATTGATAACACTGACCAGGGAGAGGCGGTCTTCTATCAATCAATAAAGTGCTTCTATATGTCCTTCAATTATACTAATGAGGCCAAGGAAGCATAATAAAATTATCTTTATGTAAAAATGAAATGGTTTGTATTATATTCAGATATCAAACAGCAAGTAGATTTCTTCTTATAAAATATCTGTAGTCACAAGCTTATTCCTATAGATTTGCTCCTAAGTCCATATTATAAAAAAAAAACTTGTCTTCTGAAGCATTTTACTGTCATAATTTATTTATGAGGACAAAGCAGACAGCAGCATTATATACAGTATCATGATTGGCCTTGTGCTCATGAGAAAATATACAAAAATTACAAAAAATAAATATCACTGGAGAGCTATATAGCACGTGATAAAAACAAACCATGTTGATTCACCAAGATAAAACATCTTGTCCTTTAATTTCAATAGAAAATAATTTTTATTTTTAATATAAAAAAGATTTTTTGAAATATCATTAGATAGTAACTAATTTTGCGAGAACTTTTTATGCTAGGAACTGTGCCAATTGTTTAATGTACATTAATTGAATTCCCGTTTGAGTTTGTTACTTTAATATTCTCAATTTTGAGCTGAGTGAAGAGATAGAGAAAAGCTGAGTAAATTCTCTAAGGTCAAATAGTTAGAAAGTACTAAACTTGTTTACTGCTCAAGCAGTTTGACACTGCAGAGCTCTACCTCAACTGTGGTTGCTAAATTGACCACCAACAGTACCGCCTGTAAACCTTTCAGAGCAAATACAAATAGCAAAGATTTGATTGTCTATTACTACTTTCAGTTCACAATATTCTACTCAATATAGCTCTGAATCATTACTAAAAAATGTCATCATCATGACATTCTTAGAGAACACTTTCTCTGATAATCATGATTTCTTCTTCTATTCATCTTGAAAAATCTGACAAGAATAAGACTACAAAGGAAAGAATGTACATAATATCAAATGTTCACTGATAATCAATCATGTTTGAATCTCTTAGCTAGGAAGTCGTTGAAAAGTTTAAGATAATAAATAATCTAGCTCAATAATGATAGCAGTAGACATAGTATTAAACTACTGCTAGTCATAGTATAAAGTTAAAATATTTGAACAATTTAACATTATTTTAACCTATATGCCATCAATGACCTTAGGAAATAGACATACAAAAGAGATTATTACTGCAGAATGATGAACATTAGCTTAAAGCAGAAGTAGTGAGCACTGTGAGAACTATACAATTGGCTTTAATATAACTGTATTGAATATATATTATGTACATTGTCAGAAAAATTGTCATAAATGATTCATAAATTTTAAAGTCATGATATAAATTTCAGACCATTTTATTAAATCCATTAACCTGCAAAGTAATTTAGTCAGGATCCTTGTTCATGCATGCATACCATTTAGTATCAGATCTACTGTAAAAGTAGCAAACATTGAGACTTAGAGGTCTGAAAAAGACCTCAATAACTCTAGTTGTCTCCACACCACTCATAACCAGTTGTGCATTTTAATATTTCCAGAAAAGAGACACCTAGATTTTCTCTAAAAAGGGATTTGAAAGATCTAACTCCAGATTATTTAAAGTCAAAAAAATTAAATTTCAATTTGCCCATGAAATGAAGCAATAGTTCACAGCTCAGAATTGAAATGAAACCAAGACCTAGATTCAGGAAGAACATTGGAATCGGATTCTCTAAACATTTATTCCCTCTTCCTTTCTTCTTTCTTTATATCCTTTTAATCCATATTTGTTTGGAAATACAATATTACTAGTAATGTTAGTCATATATATATATTTTATCATATTGTTATATGAATTAAAATAGCAAGTGTTAGTATTAGAATTAGGAAAACATGAAAACATTATGCAAAATGTGCGTGTCAAATTGTTTAGAACATTATTACTAAAACTACCTAGCCTAACTTGAAAAATCTGTCATGAAAAGAACTAAATTACTAAATCATCCAACAACCAGCCATTTACCTTCAGAAAAAAAAGAATAATCATGAAAATAGGTGAAACACTTTATCAACTGTCTTCTTAAACAGTAAACAGTGGAAAGATAATCTATGTTAAAAATATTTTTCTCTTTAAAAAGCATTCATTGTAAATCATTGCCAATTATCTTTCAGTCCTAAAATTTATTCTAAACATAGAAAGATGTATCTTCTCTGTAAATAATCAAAATAAAGATAGCTTAAACAGTTTATTTTTTAAATGTCCATATCTAAATAAATTACAATAATTACAACCTAAATAAGTGAAAGATTAGATAAAATGGAAAATAGTGACATTTTAGAGTATCAGACATTAGAAAGTAAAATGGCTAAGAAAATGCAGCATTTCTAGCAGGTCTATCGTTTTAGTATGTTTGCAAAGGCAAGTATAGATATTTTAAGAATAATCATCAAGTGTAGAAAAATTACTAAACATAAAATAATTTTAGAAAGACTCTTAAATATATCCCAGAAAAACTGCAAAAGCCTTATTTCAGTTAAGAGGCAAGAGGAGATTGCCAAAATATATAATCAAAAAAAGTGCAGATTTACTCATATATGAATTGTAACTAATACAGGAAAATATTGGGAACACTTAAAGTTATGGCAATAGGCTGCTTAACTGAAGGCAAGTACTCTGTTTAATAATACATAGTTTGATGCATGTGAGAAACTGTTACACTTTTTTCTCTTCAAATAATAACGTATTTCTTTTTATCTTTGGTATTTCTGTGTTATTTTCCTCTCAAACAATTTTTTCCTTTTTAAAAAACCCTTAGGTCATGAGTGTTTCTGTGCTTATTCCTTGCCAAATGATGTGCATTTCTTGTCAATATCTACCTAACTATGGTTGCAATGAATCTGAGAAATCTCACTAATCTCTCTTTAGATCATTTTTTGTAACACACAGTGCTTCCTTTCCTTAGAATATGCATTTTTATTTTTCACCCTCGTTCTACTAACAAACTGCCCCTCATTCTTTAGTGCTCAGTTAAGACTTTATCTTCCCTAAAAGCAATCTCTGAAATGCCCCAGACTAGGATACTTACATCTCCTTGATTAAGCAAAACTTTTTGCATATTCTAATATCACAGCATTTGCCACAGTTTTATTATTTTGTGTTCACTTGGATATCTTCCACAAGAAAAAGTGAATACCTTAAGGATAGAAAGTGTCCTGTATTTTTATGGTTGCTTTCTTAGAAACTAGTACTCAAAAGCCACTCAATAAATATGATTCATTAAATGATTTTTAGAATCAACCAGTAGTAAGAAAATAGCATATGGAAGACAGGAAAACACGTATATACAACAGTAACACCCCTCTCACACACACATACAAAGTCAGTAGAAGTTACCATAATAATAGTTATCATTTGAGTGATGCTATTTGTCAAAGGCTTATAGACACTGTAACTTTTTTTTTTTTTTTTTTTTTTTTTTGAGACCGAGTCTTGCTCTGTTGCCAGGCTGGAGTGCAGTGAAAGGATCTCGGCTCACTGGCACCTCTGTTTCCTGGGTTCAAGGGATTCCCCTGCCTCCTAAGTAGCTGGGACTACAGGCATGTGACACCACGCCCAGATAATTTTTTTTGTATTTTAATAGAGACAAGGTTTCACAGTGATGGCCAGTATGCTTTTAATCTCCTGACCTCATGATCCACCTGCCTCGGCCTCCCAAAGTGCTGTGATTACAGGCATGAGCCATCGTGGCAGGCTGACACTCTAATTCTTAATCTTCACAAACATTATGTAAAACTGGAATTTTGTATCTGAGGAGACTGGAGCGCTAATGGACTAATCTGATTACACAGGATTTTTAATCTTGTCTGCCTAACTCACCTCTTAGCCTATATGCTATACTATTTCAGCTTCCTGAGTATACCCATTGCTTTCACCTATTTAAAAGTAATTACTGGGCACCCATTCTGGGTATAAAACAGGAATTAAAATTGCAAATTAGCCCATGCCATGCAGGTATGGGAAGGAAAAATAAACAAAGAAAAAACAGAGAGAGATGGCATGATACTGAAATGGAGGCCAACATTAAAAGCACTTATTACCATAATTTTTAAGGCAGCTGAAATTAATGCTAGATTTTAGAAAACAAGAAATTATATATATTAAATTAGCTTAAGGGTAGAGAAAAATTAATTTTCCAACTTTCATGATCATCCCTTCATTTGAATCTTAATTTATGTATGTGCTAGAAGTTGTGCCATCTTCCATATCCTTGAGAAGCAAGATTTCAATTCAATATTTTGAAAGATGTATCTGTGTGTGTGTGCGTGTGTGTGTGTGTCCCTTTAACCAACAAGGAACAGAATCAAAATCAATGAAAAGATTATGAAATTATTTTGAGATAAAACGGGTTGATAATTTACCATTAGAGATAAACATAAAACATGTTCATAAGTATATCTCCTACTAATCTATGAACTTCTGGAAAGTTTGTCTTTCACTTCTTATGTGCCATGTTTTTTGCATGTAATAGGCATTCAGTAAATACTTGCTTAAAAACAAATGCAGAAATACTGATTTTCCCCAAAATTCACAATTTCCAGACATTGGCATAAAATAGTGAATTTCTCATTGTAGTTGACAATGCTATACATTTATATATTTTTTTTCTCCAATAAACATAAGGATCATTGAAGTCTTGTCTCCATGACTCATAAGATGACTAGAGGCTTGGAACAGAACTTGCTTTATTTCTTTTCTGATACTTAGAACTTTTCAATTATCAATGATAGAGCTAACATAAATAAAGAAAAATGTTCCTTGTATCCTATACAGTAGGTGGCCAAGTAGCCAGATCACAAAGAAAGTAAAGAATGAGGTTATGCATTGAATATTTTCTATGTAAAATAGAAATGCAATCATAAGTAGGAGCATAAGTTGAAACAGAAATACAGAAAATGGAGCAGAATAAACTACGGACTTAAATCTAGGAAGCATATACAAAATATTACTCACTTCACGTTTCCTTTACAGAGTCTTTGATAAAATTCTAATAGGGAAGAGAAGCTTTTGTTCAACAGATAAAAGAGAAATAGCTATTCAGAGAGACTACTTTCAGAGAGGAAAGAAATTACTCCCCACAGACCTAAAATTTAGAAAGTAAAATAAAATACAAGTTTTTTACCTGATATATTATTGCCTTAGTCCTTTTCGGCCTCAAGACCTTATAAATGTTTGGGCCATATGCTTTGAACTCTGTAAATTGAGTGGAGTGCTCTCTCTGTGTGAATTCAACCAGTAAGTACTATTTGATTAATGTCAAAATGTTCTACTAGTACCTAACATATCTGAAGAGAAAGCCAGTCCTCTCCAAATAATTCAGGTCTGTGGTCAGATCCTTCACATGAAATAAATAAAAATCTCACAACTTCCTAATATCAGTTTGTTTCTGTCTGTGCCTATATGTCCAAAATTATCCTGACATACCTGAATCGTTGTATAAATAATTCTAATTTATGCACAGATTATTGCTGTTAACAATGTCTCACTATGGCTTCATATTTTATGATCTCAATGACCATAAAAATGTACTAAGCATTTTTACACCTTCCAAAGGGTGTACTATTTTGATTTGCACTGCACAGGTGTATTATGAGATTATAGGTGCATATTTAGCTTTTGCCTTTACATATCCAGGTTAGGCTAGATGTATTTATTCAGGTATAGCAGACACACTTCTTCAGAGTTCACATTAACCTCACTGAACACAGCTACTTAGGATCAACCTTGATTTAATCCAGTGTAAAATTCACTGCCCACTGTAGATGAAAATGGGCACTTATTTTATAACACAACTTATTCTTAAGTAAATACCAGTTTATCTTAATTTCTGTTTATTCTTTTTGTTTTCCCCTCCTTGAGACACAGTTTCGTCTTTGTTGCCCTGCCTGGAGTGCAATGAAGTGATCTCGGAACACTGCAACCTCTGCCTCCCTGGATGACGCTATTCTCGTGCCTCAGTCTCCTGAGTAGCTGGGATTATAGGCATACGCCACTACATCTGGCTAAATTTTGCATTTTTAGTAGACATGGAGTTTCACCATGTAGGTCAGGCTGGTCTCAAACTCCCGACCTCAGGTGATCCGCCTGCCTTGGCTTCCCAAAGTGCTGGGATTACAGGCGTGAGCCACCATGCCGGCCAGTTTTTGTTTATTCTTGTACTGAGGCATACGAAAGAAATGATGAAGAACTTACACACTGAGTTCACAAAATGTAGTAACTGAGCTTACAGAGGCATAATACTTTGACAAGGTGGTATGTTGATTGGCCAGTGCATGGATAATCATAAATTAAACACTATAAGCAGTTCTGCTAAGTTCTGATACGTTTGACATTTGAAGGACAACTGACACCAGAAAATGACTGCTACCTTAGTCCAGAGCTTAGTTTGGGGCTGGTTCAAATTCCTCATTTTTATTATTACTTATTTTTCTTATTCTTATTTTATTTTTATTTTTTTGAGACAGAGTCTTACTCTGTCACCAGGCTGGAGTGCAGTGCGCGGTATTGGCTTACTGCAACCTCTGCCTCCTAGGTTCAAGTGATTCCCCAGCCTCAGCCTCCCAAGTAACTGGAACTACAGGTGTGCACCACAACGCCCAGCTAATTTTTCATATTTTAGTAAATATGGGGCTTACCACGCTGGCCAGGATGGTCTCAATCTCCTGACTTTGTGATCTGCCTGCCTCAGCCTCCCAAAGTGCTGGAATTACAGGCGTGAGCCACCACACCTGGCCCAAATTTCCCATTTTTTAATAAAAGCACACCAAAATCGAATTTCTCTGTTTTTATTTTCATGAGCCACTTAATTTAACCTATTTTAAATTTATAATTTTCCAATAGTTTGCATAGATACTAGCCTGGAGTAAGAGTGGGAAGTGGGTCAGTAAGGAAGTAAAGAAGGAGAAACATGAAGTATTAATTTAAAATGTTAATTTTTTGAAGTATCTTCAGGTAAATGAATCCAAACCCATATGATAAAGAGTTCTAGAAAGAAGTTAAAAGTTAAGGATATAAATCTGTTTCTGCCTGGGTTGACAATGTACTCTTTATTAGTCTTTTAGGAAAGATCAAAGGCTACTGGAGACTCTAGGCATATGGAAGCTAATGTCTATTTCTTAGTAGAACATAGTAGGTTCATTGTTACTAGAATTTATAACAGCACAGCTCTCAATGGGCTTCCACAGCCAGTTCTGAAGGGGATTAACACTTTGCATTCTTCCCATAACCTACAGAAGCACATGCCACCATTTCTTCATATAACATTTATGGACATTTTAAAATATGAAAAGTAAGGATTTCAGATTTTAGAGGGTAAATAAATACAAGAAAAAAACATATATTCCAGCCTATATAGAGGGAGAATAGAGAAAAACATTCTTATCATTGGATATGCCTAATTTGAAATTATCTTTTTAAAATTTGGTATGATAATTATAAAAGCCAGAATTAATATCTCCTTATGTGTGGCCAATGGAAATGCTTTTTCAGTACAGCACTCATTCTGCTGTGACTTAGAGTAGCGTTAGGGTGCAGTCAAGCAGTCTTTTCGGAATACAAGGAGAATACAAGGAATAATCAGAGGCCAGAATTAATATTAGCATTTGACTAGAAAGCCATGATGTTTTCAGATAAAATGACAAGGAGGTACAAACAAAACCACACCCTCAGTCAAAAGGATTGTGTTCAATAAGCATTAGAGCTTATAGGATCATTGAAATGCAAGACCAAAGCAGATAGAGAGATGAAATAACATGAATTTCATTCAACACTCTACAGATCTACTTAAATATAGATCCACAGCTACGTTCTGGTAGTAACATGTCCAGAAAACCAGCATTATTTCTTAGCTAGCGGTCACCAGTAGATGTAAATGCTCTTGACTTAGAATCCCAGAAAAGTTCCTAAAAAGTACAAACTGCTGACAATGCTCTTTTTCTTCTCCCAGCATTATCCATTTTAATGCTTGGAATAATGTTATTCCAGCCCAAGCTCCAGTTGCACATTAGAAAATAAAAAGGCCTTAAAAGATGGACACAAAATGCTAAAATGGTAGACTCGAAAGTCAAAAGGGACTAGGTCACAGAAACCATGTGCCTCCCTGGATTCTCTAGCTTTACTGAGAGAAAAAAATGAACTAGTTTTTCAAACTACTGTGAAGCTGACTTTATTGTTTAAACATAGCTATAACTAATCTAAATGAATGCCTGGCTTTGTTAATAGTTTACAAAATATGGAAGAATTTGGATCCATATACTAAAGTGACACAGCAGGCAGGATCCTGGTGGCAACCTACCAGCATTCATTATGTCCCCGATTATGGTTTAAATGGGCTTCTGCAGCCAGGATCAACCACGTTCACCTTCGTTGGTATTTTAGTTTGTTCTACATCTATAAATAGACAAATAATGTCACTTGGAGAATAAAAACCTTTTCTCATTTTAAGATCTTACACTGTATATATATTCAATAGCTAATTTCACTAATGGATAGTATCAACAATTTAGGGATATTTATAGATTCATAAGAATGAAATTCTGCTCATGCCTGTAATCCCAGCACTCTGGGAGGCTGAGGAGGGTGGATCACAAGGTCAGGAGTTTGAGACCAGCCTGACCACCATCGTGAAATCTCGTCTCCACTAAAAATACAAAAATTAGCTGGGCATGGTGGCGCACACCTGTAATCCCAGCTACTCAGGAGACTGAGGCGGGAGAATTGCCTGAACCTGGGAGATGGAGGTTTCAGTGAGCCAAGATCGTGCCAGTGCACTCCAGCCTGGGTGACAGTGAGACTTCGTTTCAAAAAAAAATGAAATTCTGACAAAGCAAAATTTGGAAGAGAGGAGGTACTTGCATGACATAGATTTGGCGTTTGCAAATATTCGTGTGTTTACTAACGTATCCCACTACATGGCAAGGAAATTCAAATTTCTAAGAAAATTATGCTTTTTTGCCTTGTTGAAAATACCATGATCATTCCAGGCTTTTCACCCTGCTTAGCATCTGTACAAAAAACAATTATAGAACCAAGGTTTCCATGAATTTCTATGTGAACTATCATAGACTCATGCAGTTTGGTTGAAGAATTTTAAAATGGGTTCGTAGTTTCTTATAATACAGATATAAACTAAACAATGACATGCTTTAAAATGTACACTTCGGCGTTTATCGCATTTTCTCCATTTCTCAGATGAACAAATAAGTAATTTTTTTTTTGGTAAAAAAATGGAACTATATTCTCTTTGTTAATATGGTTAAAAGTTCTCAAAGAGTGAGTTGAATATGCATTGAATAAGTTAGATATAAACATTTTCAAACATTTTAAATTTTATACAGAAAAATTCCTTTATTTTTAAATGCCAAATATAAATCTTTATTTTTTCCATATCCAGCCAACAGAATATGCCCAATAATAAAAATCATTGCATTTTGCTCAAAAATTCAGGATATCAGACTAATAACTAAAAAAAGGGAAGAAAAATTTTCATATAGAAAAAATATATATCTTCTGTGGAAACCATAAAAGTTTAGATAATCAGGGAATTTCAAACATGGTTCATATAACATTTTGACTACAGAATATTTGATGTAGACCAAAAATACAGTTAAACACAATTCACAGGATCAGTAAACCTTAATCCTGGTGATCCTGCTCCATTTGAGGGAGCTTAGAAATTTACGAGACCACTTTTGAGTTTCCAGTGCAAAGGGTAAATACTAGAAGAGTTTAATGTTCGGTTCATAGGTGCTAAATATTCTGTAATGAGAAAGACAGTATCACACAAAGAAATGTTTTCCCATAAAATATCTATCCTGCTATGAAAATAGAAATCAAGGTATCACCTATCATGAGAATGTTTAAATTTAATGATTAAAAAATATAGAGATTGAAGCTTTTAACTGAAGAAAATCTATATTTTCCCACTTATGATAGTAAGTTTAAAGGATGCAGAATTTATTTTTCAATGCCAAAACTTTTTTTATGAAATGTCTCAATATGTCATAAATTAATGTATACTCTGTTCCACTTAACATATTATTATTTTAATCTATTATTCTGAAATCTTTCCATGACATCCCACTGTACCTCACAACAAACCTATCCATTCATTACATTTATAAGATAAAATACCACCATAATTTTACTTTCAGAGTGATTATACTATAACATATATTCTGTGTGTGTGCGTGTGTGTGTGTTTGTGTGCGTGTGTGTGCATGCCTGTGCATGTCTCTCACACAGGCATGCACAAATGGAATTCCTAGCTAGGAAAGTTAGAACTGTGTCTGTATACCATTTTCTGTAACATACAGATCTTCTACCAGACACATGGGTGTTTGTTATTTAGGAAAGATGCATTATCTTTGCCATCTATCAGCAAGCCCACTTAAAAACAACAACAATAAAAAAAAAAAACAGGAAAACAAAATATTAATCTACTAAGGATTTTAACTAAAATGATATATGCAGGCTCTCATCAGAAAACATGTTTTGTTTTAAATCTATTTTACATTATACATATTTCTGGCCTTTTTATAATAAGGTCCATGGCTGGTCAGGTTAGGAAAAACTAAAGTAATGTGAGAATCAAAATTGTCTATAATTAATAATACAAAATTCACAAAATGAAGAGCCAAAAGGTTACTATCTTTTAGTATTCCTCAGCATGATGTAGAACGTGTGCATAATGACATTGTAAGCCACGAATTCCTCACTAATGCCGCTTTGATTAGTGACTAAGTAAAATTATGGTTTTTGAAAGTGAGAAGATGCTGGAAGTATGTCAGCAGCACCACTTCACATGAAATGATACAATTTAGTTTAATTAAAATTTGACTGATCACTAGTATAGAGGATATCTTGAGGACTTACTTAAAATTAAATGCTTTGTTTTTAAAGCTACAACTGAAACATGAATATTATAAAAAGAATTCAAACAATTTTGTCCAGCAAAGTTTCTTGATTATCCTTGTTCAATGCTTGTTCTCTTATATGTAAATATATGTACATTGTGGAGCATATCATTTCTCTCTCTTTAAAAAGGAAGTGGATGACACACCAGCAATCATTAGTAATCCTTCCCAGAAACCTCAACTTTTTTGTCACTCTTTCATCAAGCCTACATCACCAAATTCTTGTGTATTCCAGATATGACTATCTTAAATTTGCCCATATTTCACCATCCCCACTTACACTGCGTTTAATGGGGTCAAGTCTCTCTCTCTAATATCCTCTAAATAATCACATTGCCTTCTCTGCTTTATCAGCTGATGTTTTCACTCTCATTTGTCCTTTCCAGAATACAAATCAGATCGTACACTTTCTTTCTTGGAGTCCCTCAATGACACCTCACTGCTTTCACAACAAAATCCACGTTTCTTAATGTGGAAGTCACTTAATCACTCTGTCTTGGCTTACTGATCCAGTCTCATTTCTCTGTCACCATGTCCCCTTCCATCAGATGCTGGACTTCTCTGTGAGGCTTGCTACCAATGTGACTAAGCTGTATTTTCATAGCAGGCTTCTTAAGTTACTATTATCAAGTTATAGTACTTTATTAATTTGTTTATTCTCATGCTTTCCCTTAGTGGTTTGATTTAGGGCAGTTTAGCAATGTTTAATGTTTAATTATTAAAACTGAAAAGGAGATGCTAGTGACATTAAATGATAGAAACCAGGGACTCTTCTAAACATCCTATGATGCTGACACAGCCCCACTACAAAGAATTATACAGCCCAAAATGTCATGGTGCAGAGGTTCATAAAACTTGCTTCAGGGAAGAATGGCATCACTTATGCTGGAACTTTTAGCCCCTAGCAGAGGGCTTGTCTCTTAAAAGGTGTTTCATAAATGCATACTAAATGAATGTAAATACATATATGTTTTTCATACTACAGAAATTAAAACTACACTGAAGTATTTGGTCAAGAATTTTAAAAGAAATTCAGCACAACTCACTGTCTCCTCTCTTTCTAAGCACACGATATTCTCTTTGCTGAGACTACGTGCCACCCTTTGCCCAGTTGTGATACCTCACCAAATATCTTTTGTTCTGCCTCTAAATACACTGCAGATCTGGACACTTCTCATTGTCTCCACTGCCATCATTTCTTAAATAGTCCTCCAAGTGGTTTTTTTCTATTTAAACTCTTGCATCCTTTCATCCATTTTTATACAGAAATCAATGATCATTTAAAAAATATATTGATCATGTACTTCCCTATTTAAAATTTGGCAATTTTTCCCATTTTATTTTAGATAATAACAACTTTTAATAACCTTAACATAATATTTGAGGCTCCATATATTTGAATATCTGCTTATTTTTGCCTTACCTAATTCAGCTGCATCTATTCTAGTCTTTCCAAATTTTTCATTTTATGAATAATAAATCAGAATTCTCAGGAATACTCAGGAATCCCTCAAATCATAAATGATTATCTAATATTTTATACTTTCTATCCATTATCATAGAAATAATATATACTTAATAAACAGATAATATTGAGTTTTGTAGCATTTACAAAGAACTACAGACTATGGTAAATATTCAAACAATGGAAAACATCAAGGAACATTATAGGGTAGCATTCAAATAACACAACATTCAGATCTTCCAGTAATGTAAATAAGAATGCACAGAATCACTTACAAAATTGCCGAATTACGGATGTATTTTACTTCCAAACTTGACATGTCATAAAACACCACTCATAAGATTTGTATAAAGTATGTAAATTAATTTCTTAATATAGATTATATTTACAAGAATGTTCCACCATTAGCAGTAGATGAGGCCACAAACATACATTACAATGTAACAACAGCTAAAACCATTCGTAACTCCACAGGGAAAAGACAATGGAACCTCCACATTTGGTACTTTCTCAGATTTCACCTATGGACTTCATCCTCCTTTGCCTGATTGTAATTTATAAACTTTTCCTTTAATCAAACACATACACGGGTATAGTAGGCGTGAGTGAGTTCTTTGAGTTATTTTGTCTACTTATCGAACTGAGGATAGTCTTGTGGAAGACTATACTCCCTCTAACCGAATACTGGGCTAAACTCTTTTCACCTCCTGATATATGTGTGTGAGTGATAATACAAACTAATTTGGGTTTATTATTAGAACACTAATAAGGCTTTCATTAGAGAGAAAAAAGACTCACTTCAGGCTGTAAAGGATTAAATATGAAAAAGGCAGTGACAAAGTTGTCAAATTGCTCATCCTTTACACTATGTAAGCGGAATCTAAACTATAAATTTCCCTTACCCTACTATTCACATTCTTTTCAAGGGCAGTAAACATCTTCGACAAATACAAAGTAATCAGTGGTGGTTATTCAGTCTTTCTGAAGTGTTGTCTCTCAAAGGTCTGTGTGACACTTTATTTAAACCACTAATGTTCTTTGTAATCAGAGCAACTGCATAATTATTGTCCAAATCAGAGTACTTTTGATATTGAAAGGGGATGTTACTAATAATTTATACTAGAAAAGCATGTATGAAGCAGGACTATCTCCACAAATTGTGATATATGTCTCTAGATTGCTGCGGAGGCAGTCTAAACAAGACTGAGGTGCATCATGAGTAAGTTCTATAAATCATATCTAACAGTGAACTTGAAAATGTGAGAGTGAGTTACATATGGATTCTTTCATTAACTTCCATTGTTTCTGAATAATTCAAACTGCCTTTTGAAATTATGAATTTCTCAAAGAATCATATTTTGCCCATGTAACAAGAATGTATTACCATATGACAATCTTCAATGGGGAAGTCAATGGCATTGATTTTTTTCTAACCAGGCTTTATCATTGCCTTGGTTGAAAACATGTGACTTGTATTTCAATCTATTCTCAGCTATGTTTTTCCTGTTCTCAAAAACAATCAGGTGGTGTGTTGAGCACAGCAGTTATAAAGAAAAATAATCTGGTTTGCTCAGGGAACTTGCAATCTAGAGAAAGATGCAAGGAGGTAAACAAGTCATTATAATTTAACATGGCAAAAGTTATACATCTATACAATATTAAAGGAGCATAAAGAAAGGCATATCTAACTCTGGTAGACTACTCAGGGAAAGTGTCACCAAACACTTGAAATGTATTTGTTCATTATGTGGGACGAGATAACAAGTATTTCAAGGATGAGAAAATATGTGAAACGTTTAAAAGTCGGGGTGGGGAGGTGGTTGAACTTCCTCAGTGAATAATGAACAGCTACATTTGACTCAAACATAGATACCATGGTGGATTGACAGGAACAAGTGGGAATCAGAGGAAAAGAGGACTGTAAGAAAGACACTGGGATAGCGGATGAGGGCATTACGGCTCAGAGGAGCCACTGAAGACTTTAAAGTCAGTAGATTATGTCAGTCAAGTAGGTTATTGATGAAGTAACTCTGACATAATCTCAGAAGAGACTAGAGATACTAGGGGCCAGGAATCTACTGGTGCATATCACATAAGCAAAAGAGAATGAGTATGTGATCTAGGAAAATATAAGACAAGGTTTTAATTTTGTTTTGCTTTGTTTTTATTTTTGACACAGAGTCTCGCTCTGTCACCAGGCCGGAGTGCAGTGGCACGATCTCAGCTCGCTGCAACCTCTGCCTCCCAGGTTCAAGCAATTCTCCTGCCTCAGCCTCCCAAGTAGCTGGGACTACAGGCATGCACCACCACACCCAGCTAAGTTTTTAGCAGAGACTGTGTTTCACCATGTTGACCAAGATGGTCTTGATCTCCTGACATCGTGATCCATCTACTTCGGCCTCCCAAAGTGCTGGGGTTACAGGCATGGGCCAGTGTGCCTAGCCAGGGCCAGGGTGCCCAGCCAAAACCAGTTTTTATAATGCTTGGAGATAGTCAATAATATTCTGAAGACTGTCATTAGGCATGTTATATACAAGGGGGCTACATGCAAAGGTCATGATCCACAAAGTAGGCATTGTAGAATATATACATTTCTTATATTTCTGACAGGTGACAGTTAATTTATAGTTGAAGACCTAACCTTCACTGTGTCTGTATTTGGAGATAAGGCCTTTGTAGAAATAATTAGGGTTAAATGAGATTATGAGGGTATGGTCTTCATGATGAAATTAGAACTCCTACTAAGAAAGGCACCAGATAATCTGACTGCCCTCTTTCTCTTCTCCCCATACAGAGGTTATGTGGGCATACAGTGAGATGGCAGCAACCTATAGGCCAGAAATAGGCATCACCAGAAGCTGACCATGCTAGTTCCCTGATCTCAGACTTCCAGATTTCTGAAGAACTTCAGAAAAACAAATATCTGTTGTTTAAGCCACCTGGTCTGTGATATTTTGTTTTTGCAGTGTGAGCTGACTAATACACTGCCCTTAAAATATAAACTAATAAACACAGTCTTAAGTTAATATGACTCATGCTAGGGGACCTACAGACACAGCATACTGTAACAGCAGAGCAGAGAAAAGCTTAGCTGACTTTCGGAATGAAGAGAAAACGTGTACTTTGTACAATATTACGCCTAATATATATCTTAAATGTTGAGTAAGAATTCACCAGGAGCGAAATGTTAGGAATTTCTTGTCAGAAGAAATAACATAAACAAATACAGTAATATTCATAGCAAATCCAAACTGGCTGATATCGGTGATAGGCAAAATTCTAAGAGGGCCTCTAATGTGGTTTGGCTGGGTCCCCATTCAAATCTCATCTTGAATTGTAGCTCCCATAATTACAATATGTGGGAGGGACCCAGTGGGAGATAATCAAATCATGGGGGTGGTTTCCCCCATGCTGTTCTCATGGCAGTGAATAAGTCTCATGAAATCTGATGGTTTTATAAGGGGAAACCCCTTCTGCTTTCCTCTCATTCTCTCGTCTGCTGCCATTTAAGACATGCCTTGTCACCTTCCACCATGATTGTGAAGCCTCCTTAGCCAGGGTAACTGTGAGTCCATTAAACCTTTTTATTTATAAATTACCCAGTCTCAGGTATATCTTTACCAGCAGCATGAAAATGAACTAATACATCCTCTTTTTTTTTAATTTTAACATAAAATCTTGATTCCAGAAAGAACTGTGATCATGATGGGATGTTACTTCTATAAGTAAGTTATAAATCACTCGATTTTGTGTTAAACATAATGATATTATCTGAGTATACCCTACCTAACCTGTGAATCCCGTGGGAAAAATCTGGGCCCTGCCTGAAGGAAGATTGATTGATGTGAGAGAGGGCCTATTGGGATAGTCACAAGGCAGGGAACTAAGAGGGGGCCTGGAGGAGCTGAGAGCAGACCCTGGACAATAGCCAGCAACAAAATGGAAACTGCAACTACAAGAAATTAAGTACTGCCTATAATGTATGCTTGAAAGAGGACTTGGGATCCAGAGAGGAATCCAGCCAACACCTGGATACTAGCCTTATGATAATCTGAGCAGGGGACGCAGTTCACACCTGCGAAACTTTTGACTCAAAACAACAAACAGAAATAATGTTTGTTGTTTTAGGTGGGTAACTTGGTGGTCATTTGGTAGATAGCAATAGAAACTTAATACCTTATTAGGGATCATAAAACATGTTATCAAGAGAGGCAAGATATGAGTGAGAAAGGTAGAATTTTCATGAATCTTCTGATTTTTTTTTTTAAGGAACTTGGAATTTTTATGTGAGTTATGGGAATCCTAGAATGACTGTGGGCAGGGGCATGACAGGTCAGATTTCAAGATTTCATGAGGATAAGATTGCCCTAGCTACATTTCAGAGGACAGATACAGCAGTGTCGCTACTGACCATGTAAGAGGCTACTGAGATCATCTGACGGAGAGTCTGGGCTAGAGAAGTCATAGTAGGAATGGAGTAAAAATCAGTGCATTAAATGCAATTAGGAGATAAATGCACTGGAGTAGAGATTATTTGCAGGTGGAAGATGACAGAAAATAAAGGTCTGCATGACTCCCAGATTTCTACTTAGGATGTCCTGGTGAATGATGGGCTACAGCCTTCAGTGGGAATGCAGGAGAAGGTACAGATTTGAACTGATGAACGAGAGAAAACAAATTAAATTTCGGAAATGCAGTGTTTGGGGTATCTATAGAACAAACTATGAAGAAAAATGATATCCCAAATATTAGAGTACAATTTTATGTGAAAAGTAATTCACAATCTCCTTCTTGGAAAAAAGTAGCATTTCTGATACAATGGTCAAGCAATTTAAAAATAAATTTTTAAACTTTTGATGATATTCAGATTGATTCTGGGAAATTAATCCCCCTGCCACTCTGCTGTCAGTCAAGAGTTTAATAACTTAAGATTTGTGTGGCTTTTCTTGAGTTTTTGTATGAGTATGTTATGATTTTTTCCTAGAGATATCTCTAGTAAGCATAAGTCTGAACTGGTCTGTTTCAGGTATCTACCCCTGTGTATCAAGATTTAAATGATGCTTGAATGTATGGTCTTATCTAAATGTTCTAAAAATTGTACTTGAGATAACATAAGTATTTCTAGTAAGAAATTAGTTTTTTCAGTATTTATATCATGTAAAGTATCAGACTATGAGATAAAAAACATGGAACCCATGACAGAGACAGAAATGTGGCAATTAAAAAGCTAAAGAGGGACTCCATGTTTGGGTCCCTTCCAGGAACACTCCCTTGGTGGAAGCCGTCTTTCCCTCTCCTGGATTTCCCCTCTGGAGTCCCCTCCCACACTCGCTCGTGGAAGCCTGTCTTCCCCCCTAAACTCCATCTCTCTATTCCCTTCCACTCAGTGTGGAAGCTGCTTTCCTCTCCCGGGTTCCATCTTTCTGGATTCTCTCACTCGGTGAGAGTCAGCTGTTTCTTTCTCTCTCCTCCTCCTGTTTCTCTCTCTAAATAAATCACTTTCTACAAACACTTTTGAGTCCGGCATTTACTGCGCGCTGCGCCGCGGTCTCCTCTCTCATTCTTGAGAGGGCAGGAGACCAAGAACCTGGAGAAACGTTCTCTCAGGGGAGCTGAGGGCACCCCTGAACCCCAATATTACATTTTGGTGAGCCAGTCAGGAGAGGGGTTCACCAGAAAGAGAGGTACCGCCAGAAGAGGGGTACAACCGGAGAAGACTTCAAAATCGTGAGTAAAACCGGCCCCATTCTGTCCTATCTCTAAGTACAGCTGAAGCTGCCGCAGCCAGAGGGCTTCGGACGGAGCAGCGGCGCCAGGCCTTGGAGGCACGACCCAGCCCCTCTTAAGCAGTGTGGGCAAGTTGGAATTAAAAGCGCAGTTTTTTTTTTTTTTTTACCTTCAAGCTGTCGCTGCTGTCGGTCTTCTTCTCTATCCTTTGGGACCAAAACCTTCCGTAGCCTGTTGGGTGGAGAAGGCGAGCACTGCCCGGGGCCTTTCACTCCTAGCCGCAGGAACAGCCCAGCCCTGGGGGCACACAGCAGTCAGCTGGAGAAAACAGCCGGGAGGGGTGAGGTACAGCCCGAGCCTGCACGGACCAGGAGCGCAGGGCCTGGCGCATGGTTCTGCCAGGCCTCTCCAGCGTTCTCCAGTCCCAGGCAGCAGGGTAAAAAGGCTCCCCGGGAGACGCAGGTCCCTGTGTGGGCAGCGGCTTGGGGAGTGGACCAACCACGCACGCGGTTCCGGCGGGGTCAACATGGCGATTGAAAGCCGTGGGGGCGGGGAACTCACAGCCGACCAGCGGCTGCTGCACATGCGGCTTTTAAAGTGATGGATGTACTCATTTCCGGGTACACCGCAGGCGCCATCAACATCACCTGGCTGCAGGACGGGCAGGTTGTGGATGTGAACTGGACCTTCGCAGCTCCCAAGCTGGAGGGCAAGCTGGCCTCCAGGCAGAGCGAGCTCATCCTCTAACTCACCTTCACCCAGACGGGCTGGCTGTCCGACCACACCTACACCTGGCTGGTCCACTGTCAAGGAAACGCCTTTGAGAAAAGCACCAAGAAGTGTGCAGATTCCAACCTGAGAGGGGTGAGCGCCTACCTGAGCCGGCCCAGCCCCTTGGACCTGTTTATCAGCAGCTCCCCCATGATCACCAGTCTGGTGGTGAGCGTGATGCCCAGCAAGGGGACCACGAACCTGACCTGGTCCCGTGCCAGTAATAAGCCTCTGGCCCAGGTGATCTCAAAGCAGGAGAAGCAGTGCAATGGCACGGTCACCATCATATCCACCCTGCCAGTGGGCACCAGAGACTGGATCGAGGGGGAGACCTACCACTGCAGGGTGACCCACTCCCACCTGCCCAGGGCCTGAGGGGTCTGACGAGATGACCCAATGGCAGGACTGAGGGGGCCTGGAGCAAGTGCCAGCACAAGCCATCACCCTCACAGAGCCCTAGGTAAAGCTGACCATAGAGGGCCAGGAAGTCAATCTTCTCCTGGACACTGGCACAGCCTTCTCAGTATTTCTCTCCTGCCCTGGAGACTTGGTGCTCATGAAATCTCTCCCCTCAGACTCTCCCTTTCTAGGCCCATCCTGGGAAGGACCATTTTCGGTCATTCTGTGCACTCCAACGGCAGTTAAGGTGGTGGAAATAGACTTGTGGATTCATCACACTCGGCTGAAGCCTTGGACACCTCCTGAGCAAAGTCACAGACCCTCTGCCCTGCAGCCTGCAGTTCCAGGAGACCCCTTCATCCACCTGCAAGCCATTAGATCTACATCTGCTTTTCCAACAAGATCCTCAGGGAAGCAGCCACTCGTAAGTCTAATTTATATCCTGGCATTGACAGGACTGTAACCCTCAACTTTGCTCTCTCTCAGACTCCAATTATCCTTTTCATAGTGGGAAGGGAAGCTGCCTCTTTCTAGGAAAAGTGCTGCTGTTTCGTAAACCAGTTAGGTATTGTGAGGCTTAACAACTGACTGTCCTGGCTCTGCTCTCCCAGGCTCCTTTATAAACATTCTATATTTGCTGGCCTCTGGGCCTCTCTTCTTTAACCACCTTGCCATGTTCATTTCCTATCGAACCATAAGGTCACAAATAATCCTGCCACTGGAACCCAGGATGTCTTTGGCTCCTGAGCTCTATCGTGGACCTCAGGATCAGCCTGCACCCCTGAAGCTCCCCTCTGGAGGAAACCTCAACTGCAGGGCCCCTTCTACGCCCCATTTCAGCAGGTAGTAGTTAAAGAGGATAGACGCCCATGTTCCAACCAAATTTGGGCTTTCCTGTTCAGATGGGGGGAATGAGGGAAGGTGTTCTCTTTCTGGGTCTACAGGGGGCGTAGTTTTAAGGGCAAGAACTTCTCAGCTCCATGCCCCCCTCCCATCTCTCTTCATCCGGGAGATTTAACGGTTTATGTTTAAATTTCGTGGGCACGGGAAGAAACTAAGAGTCAGTCACTCCAGTGGAAGTTCTAAGGAACTCCTTTCATTGGCCTGGGGTCTTGGAGAAAGTGGGGGTTCCTCCCAGGTTAGAAGCCCCCTTCTTCCACACCCCTTCGGACTCCATGTTTGGGTCCCTTCCAGGAATGTTCCCTTCGTGGAAGCCGTCTTTCCCTCTCCTGGATTTCCCCTCTGGAGTCCCCTTCCACACTCTCTCGTGGAAGCCTGTCTTCCCTCCTAAACTCCATCTCTCTATTCTCTTCCACTCAGTGTGGAAGCTGCTTTCCTCTCCCGGGTTCCATCTTTCTGGATTCTCTCACTCTGTGTGAGAGTCAGCTGTTCTTTCTCTCTCCTCCTCCTGTTTCTCTCTCTCACTCTCTAAATAAATCATTTTCTACAAAAAAAAAAAAAGCTAAAGAGCAGAACATAAAACAGTCTTGCTCTATGAAAATATGGATCAAACAGTAATGGTTATACTTTGGAACAGTTATAATGGTAAATTGTAATGAGCTACATTAAATATATATTTTATGTAAAATTATAATAAATAATAATCTGACAAATTGCTCTTCCAGTAAAGGTTGGATAATTCTAAGACATCTTGAGTAATCTTAAAAAAATTTCAATAAAATACAGTTGAACCATAAGATAAATTTTAATAATGCTTACAAAACTGTCTTTGCTAATAACATTTATAATGAAGCTTAAAAACTGGAATTGGACTACCAAACTAGCTAAGTCTAAAGATATAATTTGAAGGAGAGAAAGGAACCAGTTACTGAGTGACAAAGAGACTATGTAGAGAATTAATTTGTCTGTGCGTAGAATTTCCAAAAAGGAATTAACTGAAGACTCTATGAACTGGTAAGAATCAAATTTGGCCTAGAATCAGTTGACTGGCAGGACTTGGACCTCCCTAAAATCAGAGGTGACGCGAGAAGACAGGTTGTTTATTTCCCTAAAATCAAAGATGCCTTGTGAAACATTAAGACACTAAAAGACCTAACTATCAAATCATTTCTCACTGTGTTATCATCTTTAGTAAATATAATTTATAAAAAGTTCTCAAACAAATCAGACTCCTGCCTGACTCGTGAACATGAAGTAGGCCCATACCACAACAGAAACTGAGACTCCTCCCCAGCAGAGATGACCACTGTGAACGAGGTTTTGGAAATTGTGTAAAAGAGGCTTTGGGTTCAGTCATCCGTCCATTCCTTTATATGGACATTCATTTATGCATTGATTTAACTATATTCTATGCCTTTAATTTTTGCTGGGTGCTAAGCCTGCAACGCTGAACAAACTAGGTAGAATCCCAACTGTCATCAAGCTTTCATTTCTTCATGGGAGACAGGTATTAAACAAATATTATACTATTAATTATAATGATATATCTTTAATATTATAATAATGTAATATAATATATAATACTACTATAATGAATACTATAACATTTTAAAACTAAAATTTATATTAAAATATTTTAAATGCTATAGAGTATGATGAGCAAGTATACATACATACATGTATATATATAATACATACATGTATATATATAAAGTACACATATATCCTGACAAAATTTGAGAGATGAGAAAAAATTTCTTTAAGAAATTCAGGTGGACCTGCAAAAAATAGGAAGAAGGTAACTAGAAAAAGAGAAATAGTAGCTTTCCAAAGAAATAACACATACCTTCCCCTGGGGTATGAATAATCATGGCCAGTGTATCTTTCATCACCTACACAACAAAAATAGCTTGTCCTTAGAAACTTAGAAAGGTAAGATAAGAACGGATCAGATCGAATAAATGGAAATTTTTCTCTGTTGGTACTCTGTCCCAGTGTATTAGTCTGTTCTCATGCTTCTATTAAAAGCTGCCTGAGCCTGGGTAATTTATAAAGGAGAGAGGTTTAGTTGACTCACACTTCTGCAAGGCTAAGGAAGCCTCAGGAAACTGTCATGGCAGAAGGGGAAGAAAGCATGTCTTTCTTCACATGGTGGCAGCAAGGAGAAGTGCTGAGCAAAGGTGGAAAAGCCCCTTCTAAAATCATTAGATCTCCAGAGAACTCACTCATTAGCACAAAAACAGCATGAGGATAACTGCCCCCATGATTAAAATCCCAATTGGTCTCTCCCATGACATGTGGGGATTATGGGAACCACAATTTCCAATGAAATTTGGGTGGGGACATAGCCAAACTGTATCATTCCACCTCTGGCCCCTCCCAAATGTCATATCCTCACATTTCAAAACACAATCATGACCTTCCAACAGTCACCTGAAGTCTTAACTCATTCCAACATTAACTCAAAAGTCCAAAGCCAGTCTCTTCTGAGACAAGGCAATTTCCCTCCACCTATGAGCCTGTAAAACTAAAAGCAATGTAGTTATTTTCTAGAAACAATGAGGGTACAGGCATTGAGTAAATACACCCATTCGAAATGCAAGAAATTGGTCAAAACAAAGGGGCTACAGTTCCCATGCAAGTCCAAAATCCAACAGAGCAATCATTAAACTTTAAAGTTCCAAAATGATCTCCTTTGATTCCATGTCTCACATCTAGATCATACTGGTCCCAGAGGTGTGCTCTGACAGCCTTGGGCAGCTCCATCCCTGTGGCTTTGCAGAGTACAGCCCTCCTCCCAGCTGCTTTCAAGGACTGGCTTTGAGCGTATGTGGCTTTTCCAGGTACACGATGCAAACCGTCAGTGGATCTGCCATTCTGGGGTCTGGAGGATAGCGGCGCTCTTCTCACAGCTCCACTAAATAGTGCCCCAGTGGGGACTCTGTGTGGGGGCTCTAACCTCACATTTCTCTTCTGCATTGCCTTAGCAGAAGTTCTCCATGAGAGTTCTACCCATGTAGCAAACTTCTGCTTGGACATGTAAGTATTTCCTAGATTCTCTGAAATCTAGGCAGAGGTTCCCCAACCTCAATTGTTGACTTACATGCACCTCTAAGCCCAGCAACATGTGAAAGCTGCCAAGGCTTGGGGCTTGCACCCTCTGAAGCAATGGCCCTAGCTGTACCCTGACCCCTTATCACCACGGCTGGAGCTGAAGCAGCTGGGATACAGAGCATCATGTCCTGAGGCAGCACAAGAGCACAGGGGGCCCTGGGCCCAGCCCACAAAAAGATTTTTCATTTCTAGACCTCCAAGTCTGTGAGGAGAGGTGCTGCTGCAAAGGTCTCTGACATGCTCTGGGGACATTTTCCCCATTGTCTTGGTGTTTAACATTCAGCTCCTTGTTATTTACACAAATTTCTGCAGCTGGCTTGAATTTCACTCCAGAAAATGGGTTTTTCTTTTCTATCACATCATCAGGCTGCAAATGATCCAAACTTTTATGCTATGCTTTCTTTTGAATGCTTTGCCACTTAGAAATTTCTTCTGCCAGATACCCTCAATCATCTCTTTCTAGTTCAAAGTTCCACAGACATCAATGGCAGGGGCAAAATGCCACCAGTCTCTTTGCAAAGCAAGCATGATCTTTACTCAAGTTCCAAAGTTCCTTATCAACATTTCAGACCACTTCAGCCCGGACTTCATTGTCCATATCACTATCAGCATTCTGGTCAAAGCCATTCAACAATCTCTAGGAAGTTCCAGACTCCCCACATCTTTCTGTCTTCTGAGGCTTCCACGTCTCTGGGACATTCCAAACATTCCCACATTTTCCTATCTCATTCTGCGCCCTCCAAACTGTTCCAACCCCTGCCTGTTAACCAGTTTCAAAGTTGCCTCCACATTTTCGGGTACCTTTAGAGCAGCACCCCACTAACCAGTATGAATTTACAGTATTAGTCCATTCTTACACTGCTAGTAAAGTCATATCCGAGACTATGTAACTAATAAGGAAAGAGCTTTAATTCACACACGGTTCTGCAGAACTGGGGAGGCCTCAGGAAACTTACAATCGTGATAGAAGGGGAGTAAACACGTCCTTCTTCACATGGTGGCAGCAAGGAGAAATGCCAAGCAAAGAGAGAAAGACCCCTTATAAAACCATCAGATCTCATGAGAATTGACTCACTACCACAGGAACAGCATGAGGGTCACTGTCCCCATGAATAAATTATCTCCCACCAGGTCCCTCCTGTGGCAGGCCAGGTCTCACTAATGCAGGCCTCCATAACAACTGTTTCATGTGGGTAAGTTAAATATTAAAAGCCAATGCCCTTATACAAAGGCTGGGATGTAACAAAAGCCCATCAAGAGTTTTGCCTAGGATTTTCCTGGGCCTTTAAGCATGACAAAACAATGAAGGAATTCTTAACAGGACCCATTTAAGACTAAACAAGTTTTATTTTGGCTCTGAAGAAACTTCACAACAAATTTATTGAATGTCTGAAGGAACTTTCCAAACCTCCATGATTTATCAGGAGACAAGATAAGGGTAATCACCCCAGCACCTGGACCCATTTAGATTAAGTAAATTTACTGAGACTCCAGAGAAAGGTCTTTAGGACTCAGACCTTAGTTACAGATTAAAAGAAATTAATCACTTTTATCTTTTGATGAATGCACACTTAACATGTAGACATACAGCTTAGAAAGTTTATAAGCTCTGGAAAACTTCATAATTTTGAGTTGGTCTGGCATTAATTTTCAGGCCTTCTCCCTATAACCAGTTGCAGAAAATAAAAACTCTGTTCCTCCCTAGTTCATCTGGATCTTCTTACTGGGCTGCAATAAATAGCAGCCCAACCCTCCGTTTGGTCTGGGAACACTCCCACAGTACTTTGGGATTATAGAAACTACAACTCAAAATGAGATTTGGGTGGGAACACAGCTAACTCATATCCCCCAGGTAAGTAGTCTCATTTAATATCTATAATATTAATAAAGAAGAGATACACATCTGAGATAAGTGTTTAATCTACTGAGATTAAAATTTCTTTTGTTGTTGTTATAATGGGGACTCCAACATCATATTTCAGTGCCAATAGGTCATCTGTGGAGTTGTAATAATAATATATTCATGGTAATATATTATTCTCATGATAAAAGTAGCTTTTGTCAACTATGAGACAACAGTTGAAACATTTTCAAATAAATCTACTTGACATTCAAAATTTAATTTTAAATACCAGAATTAATATAATTAAGCTTTAAATTAAAGGAGGTAATCAGGTTTTATAATTCAAATAATTATTTGACTCAAAAAGGTAGTCTTTAAAATCATAGAAAAGTCTTTTATAAATCAACATGTGATAATTTTTAGAATGTCAAAAAGGTATTCACATTAATATTAAATATGCAATGTCTGAGTATATAATGACAAAATATCTTGACAAAAAGACAATGTGTTTTCTAAAATACTTTAAAATCAGCCAAGTTAATTTGCATAGACTTAAAAGGAAAAAAAAGTATGCTCTTGTGGTTTTTAATAGGTAGAGTATTTATGTACTTTCTGTGACTAGATTGCTAGGAAAGTTTAAGTTTTACAGCAACTATGATCTTACAGACCAGAATATGTGACATAATGGTCAGATCTAAATTTCAGTATAATGCTTCATAATGTTAAATATACTATGCTTTAAATATAATGTTTAAACTAATAACTAATGGCAACTAATTGTTACTAAAAATAAACCTGAGTAAATATGTATTGTACTTTTGCAAATAATCTGATTTACTAAATATTTTAAACTCATTCTGGAGTTGGTCACTGAATATTCCTTGGCTTCATTCATTTCTAGTATCATATTCCTCAGCCTGCCAGCATGAACCACTCTCTCTTGACCATCTCAGTGAAGAAATTGGAGAAGTAGAAATCAAAGAAAGGAAAAGACTGCAAGAATTATTTTAAGTAGTTTTCATCTCCCTAACATTTTCACCATAGTTGAATTAATATATGTATGCGTACAGAAGCACACTTTTATAAGCTGGTTCTTTGCGAAAAAAATAAGTCAATTAGATGAACCATTCATTAACCTAATCAAGAAAAATAGAGAAAATCTAAGCAAGAAGGAAATCATTATAGAAACAGAAGATATTTGTAAAGTAATTTACACAAGTCTATAGAAATAAATTTGAAAACCTAGATAAACGGATAATTTTCCAGAAAAAATATTAATTCATCAAAACTCTCTCCTGAGTATGATATAATTCTCAACAAACCAGTAAGCAGAGTAAGCAGAAGAATTTGGGAGGGGAGGAAACTATCATGAAAAAATACATGACAGTGGATTCAGAAGAAATCACTATCCAATACAGAAGTCTCTACATTCACATTTTTATGAAGGCACCACCAAGCAAAATTGTATTTAAAAATAACTGGCCTCATGGGTAAAAGTGGGTTACAGGATATTTGGTGGCAGTGGGAGAGGTGGCAGGGGTAAGGCAAAGCCCTCATGGCGAAGCCTGTACCTCCTGCCACAGAGTTAGAACTGCCATTGACCTTTGCAGCTACTCTGACCTTGAGAGTAAGAGTCAAGCCTGGGGTGTTCACTTTCTCAGTTTTCTCACCACTACCAGATATCTTTCCTCTTTTGGACAGCAGACTGTCTAACAGATGTGAGGTAATATACCATTGCAGTTTTAATTTGTATTTTCCTAATGATTAGTAATGTTGAGCATTTATTCAGATACCTGTTTAACATCGGTGTGTCTGTCTTCCTTTGAGAAATGTCTATTCAAGTCATTTGCCCATATTTTTATTGAACTATTTGTTTTCTCGCTATTGAATTGAATTTCTTATATATTTTGAATACTAGCCTCTGATCAGATGTATGGTTTGCGAAGATTTTATCCAAATCTATAGACAGTCTCCTCACCCTGTTTCATGTTTACTTTGCTGTGCAAAAGCATTTAAGTTTGATGCAGTCCCTTTTATGTATTGCTGTAATTGTTGCCTGTGCTTTTGGCATCATTTCTAAAAAATAATGGCCGAGATCAATGTTGTGGAGTCTGTCCTCTAAGTTTTCTTCTAGTAGTTTTAAAGTTTCAAGTGTTAGGTTCAAGTCATTAATCCATTTTGAGTTGATTCCCAAAGATGGTGTGAGAAATGGTTCTCATTTCATTCTGCTGCATGTGGACATCCAGTTTTACCAACATCAAATTGAAGACACTGTCCTTTCCCCGTTATATGTTCTTTCACCTTTGTGAAAAATTAATTGACTGTATAATTGTGGGCTTATATCTGGGGTGTCTTTGCTTTTCCATTGGCCAGTGTGTCTGTTTTTATGTCATTATCATGATGCTTTGATTACTATAGCTTTGCAGTATATTTTGAATTCAGGTAGCGTGATGCCTACAGCATCATTCTTTTTGCCCAATATTTTAGACTGGTATCTTTTATGGTTCCATATGAATTTTAGGATTAATTTTTTTCTAGTCCTATGAATATAAGAATTTTAATAAGGATAGCATTGAATCTATAAATCATGTTGGGTGGTACAGCTATTGTTAAATTTAACCATATTAATTATTTTAATCCAGGGGCATCTGGCACAGGGGGCCCTGTTCCTGAAGGAACCCAGAGGGTCTCAGAACCCTATCACATCTCCACCTTGGACTACGAGGTCTGTACAACCAGCACTGTTGCCCCAAGTCCAACATCCACAGTGACATAAGCTTCAGTGGCTTCCTCATACCTCATCAAGGTTAAAATGGCACAGAATAAAAACTTAGCAGCTTGTCAAATAGCTGCTGGTTGTTCACAATGACTATGAGTATTTTAGAGTAGTCTTTAGCCTCAAAAACCACTTCTCTAAGGCAGAGAAGGACGAGGTGAAAGACTGCAGGCCTGGCAGGCTAAGAGAGGACAATTCAGAAATCCAGACCCCACAGACTTTAAGAATTCATTGAATCTGAGAGGCTGGAAGGGACCTTAGATGCCTTTCACTCTGTTGCCTTGCATTCTGCCTACACTGCCTGTGCAACCTCTTGAACCAAGCTCAAAGCAAGTGACCATTTCCATTGGTGCATTCCTCAGTGATACAGATGCTCCACTAACACAGATATTCCACTGTATCCTGCAATGAACTGTCCTGTCAAAAAGTCCTTCTTTGCTTACTGAGGGTGTTTACTGACTGCTAAGGTAGTACACATCAGCTGGCTGATTATAGACAGAAACGGCAGCTTTGTGATGCTCAAGTTACAATCCTGTATAGTTCCAGAACGGTTCCAACTGTCACAAGATCAAGACGTGCATAAGATGGAAAGAAATAACAAAGTGCTTCTGTTACAAGAGGTGACTGCAGGTCTGTGTTAACGTGCTTTCCCTTTAGCAACTGTCATTTAGTGGCTTATACCCTAGAGGCACAGAAAAGATTGTGCCTGAACGAGTGTGACTATCATGTTACACGGTCATAATTCCCATTTCTTCTAATTGTTTATAAGGTAATTTCAGTTAAGTTCAGGAATTACAAAAAAACAGACTGTTGTAAAGAACAGATAATATTAAAACAATTCCAGAGTATATATTTTCATCCAAATATGTTTTTAATCACACAAGTTTAACAGACAAAGGTAACAAATGTTAAACAAGTATTTCAGTGACCAATTTCTGTAGTAACATCAATGAAAAATCTAAAAAAATATTGGAGAATAAATTCCATGACCCCATTTAAAGAATGCTGACTAAGAGGGGTATATTCTAAGATAGAGGAATGTTAGTAAACATTAAATATTTGAGACATTAAATATCCTCAAGACATTAGCTGAGAAGAAGAGTAGAATATCCTTCCCACAGAATAATTTACTAAAATTCAACAATAATTATTCATTTAAAAAACACTGAATAAAATCAGATATTTTAGGAGGCAGAGGTGGGTGAATTGCCTGAGGTCAGGAGTTCCAGACCAGCCTGGCCAACATGGCAAAACCCCGTGTCTACTAAAAATACAAAAATTAGCTGGGCGTGGTGGTGCATGCCTCTAATCCCAGCTACTTGGGAGGCTGAAGAAGGAGAATCACTTGAAACCAGGAGGCGGAGGTTACATTGAGCTGAGATCGCACCATTGTACTCCATCTGGGCAACAGAGTGAGACTCTGTCTCAGCATAATAATAATAATACATAATTCCTTAATGATATATATATATTTATCATTATATATATGATCTTCATTTGCAAATTCTACATTTGTGATTTTGCTATGGGATAGAATATATTTCTAACTCCAAAATTAATAATGGCAGCCTTTTCTCAGTCATTCAAAGAACATCCACAGCACAGTAGTGAACATTTGAGTTTCTGATGTACACATTCCCAGTGGAGGCCTAAAAAGACATTGCTGTCTTCTTGCTTCAGCTCTTATATAGGGGGTGAGACAGGTGAAGGAGCAGTAGTATTAGGTTGTTGCAAAAGTAATTGTGGTTCATGCAAGAGTAAAATGATTAAAAGTAATGGAAAAAAATGCAATTACTTTTGCACCAACCTAACATCCTCTTGGATTATACTACACTGCCTCCTACTGTCTAACATTTGTATGAGTGGAGACAGTAGGAGGCAGTATAGTGTAGAGATTGTAAGAGGCAATGTAGTGTAGCCAAGAAGCTACTAATGCTCTGGAGCCAATTGCACAGGGTTTAAATGTTAAATCGGTTCCGGGTAGGGGCGTGGTCTTAAGCAAGTCACTTAACACTTCTGAATCTCATTTTCTCTTTTAAAAAATAAAGTGACTATAATCTACCTGGAAGAATTGTTTTAGGGTTCAAGATAATAATCTATGTGAGATATGCATATGTACACACACATATGCACAAATTACACTAGGAACAATGGTTCAGTATTGCTAAATCTCTATTTGTGAAGACTTTATAGGACATAACATAATAATAATCAATTGCATAAAACACACACATTTTGTGAAAAGAAATCTATCTATCTGTCTGTCTATGTTTCAACCCAAAAGTGATATATATGACATGGAATGAGACTGGAAGCTTTACTGCTAAGTTAAGAACATGGAAGTATTATAATCGCCATTAATATCCAACACAGTACTAGACGTTTTTACCAATTTAATTGGTCAAAAGAGAAATTAGAAGTGTAAACACTAAAAAAAAGGAGGCACTAAAAAAAGCAGTATTTGTGAATAATATGATTTAAACCTGGTAATTTCACTAAACTGAAAAATCTTTTACAAAAAGAGAAAAAATTCAGTAAGGTAGTGGGGTATAAAATTAAAACACAGAAATCAATAACCTTCACGTATATATACAAAGACTCATTGAAGACATATGTGAGAGACAACCTTATTTATAATATAAATAACAAAAAAGCATGTAAATAATGAAAAACATTCATTTGAGTAAAATTTTAAAACATTTTTAACAATTGCAAAAGTAGAATTAAACAAATGAAAATATATAGATAGAGTTAGAAAGAATCAACCTCTTAAAGGTGTCATAAACAGGATATATGGAAAAAAAAACAGGTATGGATGTCCAGGAAAATTTTGTAAAGAAGAGCAACATGGAGACATTAAGTCCATTAGAAACAAAAACATTGTTAGTACTCAGTAATTTAAAAAATGAGTTTATAACTTGTGGATAAACAAATAAACTGATTTTTCAGAAACAGACCCAAATATGTAGAGAAATCTTATCATAAAGGTAGCATTTCAAATAATTCAGATACAATGGAATTTTAAATAAATGGTATTTTTGGTAATTAAGGAAATAAAGGAGTTGTGTCAATATCTCATCTCAAACTAAGAAATGCAAATGGATTAACATATATATACACACACATATAAAACATACATGTTTGTATATATTTGTATATGTAAATACGCATATGACTACATATTAATATATGTGTGTACGTGTCTATGTTCAATAATAATGTAAAAGACGGGGCCAAGTCACTTATGACCATGTACTGGAAAAGACCATTTATGCTTCAGAATGTACAAATTATAAAAGAAAATATTCATTTTTACTTTATAGAAATAAAAATGTTTGCCACCAATTAATATATTCAAAAGCAAAAGGTATAACAAACTGTGAAAAATCCAATTTATATTACAGATAAGAAGCCTAGCATATCTAATTTATAAAAATATCTATATTTTAATAGGAAAGAAACCAATCCAGTAGAAAACAGGCAAAACATATGAACAAGCAATTATATAAGTTGAGTCACAAGTTCATTACCTCATATAGCTGGATTCTGAAGAAACAATTTTGGCTGCTAGCCTAATTATATTTGTTCACACACATATATAGAAATTCAATTTTAAAATACTTTCATCTTTTATTCCCATATTAATGACAGAACAATTTCAAAAAAGCCCTTTGGTATACTTGACATTTGGAAACATTACTGATTTTTACCATTTTAGGACATACAAATAAATATATTAGTGACTTTGTTTTTCCATTTTCTAAAAGGAGAATTTTAATTCCCTTCATGACATTCTTATGTTTAAATAAGAATATAATCATTATAATAAAAATGAAAAATTCATCAGGCATATCAATTATAGGCTTTTCTGACAACAAAAGTAGATTTGAAATTTAACCAAATGGATCCCTTCTAATGACTGTGGGCATCTTTAAATTATAAGGCACTCACAGCTGCCAAGACCATAAAAAACAGTGTAACTACAGAACAAATTCTGCCCCTTCAGGGCTTAGTCTGCATAATTTATAAACATAGCTTTTGTTGTTGTTGTTGTTGTTTTCATCTGGTAGCAGCTGACTGAGAAACAAGACAAACAGGTTAAATAGCTGATTACCTTTGGGTGTTCTGAGGCTTTTTCAGTCATTCTCTGTTTTGACTAAATGCTTTCTAGAAATTCCATCTTATCTAAATGTTCAATACATTGAAAGGAATGAACATTTGAGAAATTCAATATTACTGTGAACTTTACTCAGATTTTCATGCAGGCATAAATAAATCAGTGCTGTTAAATGAAATCAGGGTATCATCTGTCTGCCTACTTATTTATAACTGGTTTTAACCGATAACTCTTTGTGACTGAGAAGCATTTAAATGTGGAAGACACTGCTATAAGCTTTGTTTCGTTCTCATAAAAATCCTAGCAGGTAGTCAAAATTATCATATCCCCAGTGTATTTACGAAAAAACAGAGAATTACAAGTAATTGTTGATTTGTTTTGAACTAGAAAACAAATATAAAGTTTGATATCAAAGCATAATTTCTTAAACATTACACAGCAATTTCTTCCCCAAAATACTGTTTTAAATATTAATTTATACTGAATCTATTTTGTTGCACCTTTGATACAGCAAATCCTTCTAACTTCTGCCGATGTTAACTGACATAAGTTAGTTGCTATATTAGTGAAATAATTTATCTTTTTAAAGGTTAATGTTTCTGTTTGCTTTTAAACTCATTTTTTCTTTCTTAGCCATGAAAATAAGGAAAAGCAGAGACTTTTTTTGCAATTATGAAATTGTTTTCTATCTCTGTTCTCCAATTTGATAGTCATTAACCACATGTTGCTACTGAATGTATGAAAAGTGACTAAAACAAATGAGAAATTTTTAATTTAGTTCTAAATTTTAATATAATTTTGATTATTCTTAATTTTCAATATCCACCTATAGCTAATGGTTGCTGTATTATATAGGGCGCCTCTAAATCCCATGCCTAACCAGCCCTGTACATTCTACAAGTACTGTCATTTTACATCCAGATATATGTCTAATCTGTCTACCTTTTTTTAATCTCTCAAACCACCAAGCAACAAACACTGTAAGCATTTTCTAATTGGAACACCTGTTTTGATCCCTGTAGACTGTTTTCAAGACAGCAATAAAAGTAACCTTTTAAAAAATCGAATCAACAAACACCATACTTCAGGGTGAATGATTGAAAGCCTTCTCCCTCAGATCAGAAATAAGACAAGGATGTCTGCATTCCCCACTTCTATCCACTGTAATATTGGAAGTTCTTGCCAGACCACTTAGTTTTAAAAAATGAATTACATCCAAATTGGAAAAGAAGAAGTGAAACTATCTCTACTTGCAGATGAGGTGTCATATACATATATTGAAATATATACATATATACATATATATATACTGAAAGAACACGGACGCACGCACAGACGCACACGCAGTTAGACCTAACAAATTCAGCCAAGTGAAGGACTCAAAATCAACAATCACAACAATCATGTTTCTACACAGTAGCAATGAAAAAATCCAAAATGAAAGTAAGAAACTATTCTACCTACAACAGCATCAGAAATAAATTACTTAGAAATAAATTTAGCCAAAGAAACACAAACTTGTATAATGAAAAGCACAAAATATTGCTGAAAGAAATTAAACCGTTATATATCTAAACAGTTGAAAAGACATTTCATATTCATTGATTGGAAGATGCAGTCTTGTTAAGATAACACTACTACGCTAAACAATATATTGATTCAGTGTATCCCTATCAAAATACCCACAGCAATTCTGCAAACGTGAAAACTCACCCTAAAATTAATATGAAATCTCAAGGGACTGAATACTGAAGCAATCTTTAACAAAGAAAACAAGTTGGTGGTCTCACAC
Source organism: Callithrix jacchus (assembly GCF_049354715.1). Classification (NCBI taxonomy): domain Eukaryota; kingdom Metazoa; phylum Chordata; class Mammalia; order Primates; family Cebidae; genus Callithrix; species Callithrix jacchus. The sequence goes on from NC_133519.1 coordinate 47,816,279, forward strand.
ATGTTGATTTCAAAACCTATTACGAAGTTAAACCAAACATGGAAATCATCTCCTTCTAGACAGTATTTTTTGTCTAGAGGTAAACATGTGATCCAATTCTGGCCAAAGAGTCTCAATGGAAAGTCTCCTGGCACCTTTCTAAAAGACCCATCACTAACAACAACAACAACAAATGCTATGGGAAAGAATGTGCCTTTTGCGTTGCTTGGTTCTTTCTGTCTGAACAGAGTTATGTGAAGACTTCATTTTGGAACGACAGTAGCCCCCCTGCAACATCAGACCATCGCAGGCAATCGTCCATGGCTTTATTCCTCCTATGAAGACTTTTGTCCTGGACTGTCTTTTGTTGTTGTTGTTGTTGCAGAAAGGTAATTTTATTTAGGTAGAGAAAAGGGGAAAAAAAGGAGAAGAAAAGAGAAAAACTTCCACGAAGAGTGTGGACGGGCTGGATTGTCTTTTGAAGGATGCTTGCATGGCGAATAGTATTGAAACCTAGAAATCATGTTTCACTTGTGGATGAGAGCATATTTGTTTTCAGACCAGAATAAGAACTATAATGGCACCCTCCACTGCAAAAGTTAGTCAGGTTTGCCGGCAGTCCCCTTGTAAGATTTAGTATTTCCTGGTTTGGGGTTCCTCAGCTGTGACACTAATTGAGTGTGAGCAGCACCTATCTGAGCCATTCACATGGTCCCTGTGGGACTTGCTTGGCAAGGAGAACCAATGCAAACAGGAAGTTTATGCTGCCTGCTATGCCATGAATCATAAAGTATTTATACCTGACCTAGAAATCTCATGTCTTCCTCCAACATTTGTGAACCTGGCAAACTACTTAAATTATAAACACAGCAAAATCTCAAACCTTGCACAGCTCCTGACAAAAGTAACTTTAAGGACAAAAGCTGACCCAGTAAAAACAATATGCAAAAGATAGAAATTTTCTACAATAGCCACTGTACCAAAATTGGATTATGTACCACCAGGTTTTTATTACATGATTTAAAAAAAACAACCAAAATACTACATTTTTATTCAGATATCTATGCACTAAATATGTGTTTATTGAGAAAGTACCAATATTCTTGGCAACTGTAATGAATATTGATGCACAAAAGGCAGATTGAGATATTCCCCTGGCAGGATTTACATTCTAGTGAGGAAGCCAGTGGAAATACATGGTAACAAAGTAACTGCACCTTGAGATTACTGCTATGGAGAAAGAAAAAGAATTTAAAAAGTAGGAGGTTCCATTTTGGATACAGCAGCCAAGGAATGCTGACATTTAAGTGGTGACCTGAAAGGTAGGAATGAGACCATCCTGAGGAAAGCCAAGAAAACATATTCTGGATTAAATAAACAAATTAAAAAGCCTGGGAAGGGTGCCTGGAGATCAAGGTAGCTAGGGGATAATAAGGAAAAGAAAAATGATGTAAGCAAAACGTACAGAACTGGAAAGAGCCAGTTCATAAAGAAATTCGCAGGTTGTAAAAAGAGATTTACATTTTTTTCCAATAGCAACTGAAAAGTCAATGAATATTTTTAAGATATGGGTGTGATCTAATTTACGTTCCCAAGAAATCACTTTTGCTGGTCTGAGTTGAATTCACTCAGCCTTGTTGGATGCCTATAACAACAGTCCAGGTCAAATACAACAGTCCAGGTCAAAATACTAAATTTGGGATATGGGGATGGAGCAAAACGTATGGATTGGAGACTTAAAAGGGTTGTTAATGGATTAAATGTGGTTAATGAGGGAAAGAAGAGATAGTGGGAATGATCTACAGTCTTTAAAATTGTGGAAGTCACTGAGTGATGGTGAGGGAATAGGGAAAGTGGTAGAATTTTTGGAAGAATATCAAGAGCTCCATTTTCAACGTATTAATTTTGAGGTAGCCATTTAATATCCAAAGGAAGATGTAAACAAAGTAGATGGATATTGGAATGGACATCTGAAGGGAGATCCATATAGGAGAAACAAATTTTCTATATCTACATCAGAAAATACTTGCATTTAATACTATGAGACTCATTAAGATTCTGGAGATAGACATTTAGGTTCCAGTAAAGACATATTAGGACTAAGGTTTGAAGCAAGGAAACATTTAAATGAAGGGTATTAGAACCACTATGATCAGTAATAGTATCCCAAAGTCAAACTGAATTAAGAAAAAATTGTATTAATATATGAATAAATCTACAGTAGAACATACTTCAGGGTTTCTAGATTCATCATGTCAATAATATTGACAACTTTTAATATTAGGTGTTATTGTTTATTCACTTAAAGATAGCAGAACATCTAAAAAATAAATTTGAGCTTACAAAATTAGTAAATTAATTAGGATTCATGTCAAGGCTCATTTCTATCACACCACCCATCTTTCATAGATAATATGTCTTATTCCTCCTCATTAGGATATTTACAAATCTCTAAAGCTAGGAAGTCCAGTTATGCATATTTTTTTACTATTGAGAAATATAAGCTTCATAAATATTTGATGACTTCTTCAAGGTTACACTGGTAAGTGGCAGAGTCAAGGGCTAGAGCTGAAGTCCTGCACTAGTCTCATCTCTCCATGACATCATGTTGCCTGGCTACTGCTGCACCCAGTATAGAAGTAGCTTTGTATTTGTCTCTTTTCTTAAATTATTTTTTAAAATTGAAGTGTGTTATCTTAGTTTCTCACTTTGTCAATATTTTGCTTCCTTGATCTTTCCTTCCACCAAAACAAAACAAAACAAAACAAAACAAAAAAACGCCGATGATATGTGGAAAATTCTTTGCATTTGTGGCAGCACAGCCTTTCAGTGAGCACATATTATTTGGCCTCACTACTCAAAAATACGTGCCAAGCCGGTCCCGAGCTTCAGGAGAAGTATTCATATTTTTATAATGAGGTATAATTCTCATTCACTATTGTAAAGGAACATAAAATGAAGAAAACGTAAGCATGTATTTGTATCTTGTTTCCATTTTCAGAAATTAATACATCTAACTTTACTATATCTTTAATATATTAATTGGTCATGCCAATGGCCTTAAGTTTTCCCTTTAGTCATTTTTTCTTTTTAGTCTAAGTCATAAAAATATTCATAAACTTCTCCCAAAGATTCATTAAATATCAAATAATAATCATGTAAATGAATGGCAGTGAATAGCACATTTTTCATTAAATCCACCAGCTAATTCTCATCCATGTTATAGCGCAATTTCATTTAACACACACTGATGATGTAGGTCCTAGGCATATGGATCATTACTTATTTCCATGACTGTTTTAATATTCTTTTTTTTTTTAAACAAATGATTTGTGGAAATTAACTTCTGATTTTTTTATGGTAATGTATTTGTCAGAAAGTTCTGTATTAAGCTTAAATCCTCTGGATAAAGCTTAAGATACATAAAATTATAGTTACAAAGGCTCAAACAATTAATGGCCAAAAATAATATGTATATATATGAAACAGATATACATACTGCATATGAGCACTTATTCCTTGGAGAGAACATGGGTGGCAATGCAATTTCTCTATAACTGTTATTAGTTTTGCTTCAAAATAATTTTTTCTACTTCTGGATGTCTAAAAATTTACATTACAGTGGACATTCCATTTCTATTTGCTCTTCCATGACACAAAATACAAAAATCAGAAAGCAAATCCTAGATGCATGTATCTACTTCCAAAGGGACTTAAGATTTTTGTTTTTTAATTCTCTCAAATTTTCCTAATTACTTCACACTTAGAAATCCTGTCACATCCTTCCTTGTCACACAACTGGGATTTACATTCCTCTCCTAATACACCATCACAAATGAAAACACTGTTTCGGGTTCCAACTGCATATTCAATAGCTGCTGAGAAAATTAGAGATGTGGACTCACTTAATGAGTCTTAGCAAACTCACACTTCAACTTAGTAGTGCAAGAAGTTAAAAAAAATCCAAAGTATAAATTTTTGCAAAAGATCACACTGAGCAAAGATTAAATTTATTTAAAGGGGAAGAAAATGGGCACTCATTTTTTAATCTTCCTGAGGAAAGGACAATCCACCTTCGGCAAATGCTGAGGCAAGGTACATATTTATGGAACGTTTTGTGCTTTCAGAATATGCCATTCAAAGTTGTCCTTAATCTGACAATTCAAATGCCCTTCTAATGAACTTCAATTGCTTTCAAATATTCTTTAAAAAATATCATTGCATATTTTCTTTCACAAAATTAGCAGCCAACGAATTTGCCAAAGCCCAGTTCCAGTTTACAGGATCCAAATGAATGTGGCTAGTTATGAGCCTTGAAGTTCAAGCCCTGTAAATGAACCACACCCAGCCAATCCGGGAAGAGCAAATGCTGCAGTCATTTCAATTCACTGTGATCATGTAGATCCAGTCTCATTCAAAATTTCCTCAAGTGCTTTCACCACTTTGGTTTGGCAAATTTACAACACAGAATAGATACAGTATTGATTTGTGTCTCCACAGTGGTGCAGGTGGAACTGGTATATGAAAGGAGGCCCTTGAAATTAGTATATTGGCACTCTTCCATTCCTGGTGTATTTTTCTCCTCTCTATTCAACTCATTTTGATCAGGAAAGTATCTAACTGGGTGCTTTGTATGAGGTCATTAACAAAGTAATGCCTCTTGTTTTTAAATTTTTAGTGAGCCATTACATTCAGAAGAACTTAAATTTCTTGTTATAATATTAATATAACAATAAAGCCTGATTTATTATTAACGGAAGATATTACTTGTCACTTTTAGGCTGCAGTACTATGGCATTTGGTAATTATGAGCACATACAGAAATGAGAAATCAGCCTAATGATGTTCTAACAAGACATCTCACTTGTAAGAGAGAATCCAATCAGTGTCGCTATCTCCTGCCTACCAAGAACTACTATCTAAACTCTGGATATTTTACCCTGGCTCACTAAAAATTTCCAGAAAACATAAACTATAAATTACTCATATGACATTCACGTCTGTTAGTGTATGTTTATGACAGTGTTAGAGAGTATATCATTTTGTGTTAATATGTAAAATGAAACATGAGTAGTGAAATAAATTTCAAATTAGAAAACCTAGAATGGAGTCCTATCTGCCACTTTGCAATCCATTTTACCTGGCAAAGTTACTCAATATCCCCTAGCTCTATTTTTCTTAGCACAGACAGTGAGAATAACACTAATTTCAGAGGATTACATTTTGTAATAAGGTTTTTGAAAAACATTTCAGAAATTAGTAAGCATTATACAGATATTTGATATTATTGATAATCACAAGGAAGTGTTTCCACATACAGGCTCATAAAATAATAAACGTTATCAATTATTAAGGGATCAATAAGTGCTGCTTCTTATTCTAAGCACTTCACGTGAATTAACCCATTGAATCACTACAATAACCTCATGTAGTTATTACAGTTATCCCAGTTTTATAGATGAAAACATTGAGACACGAGAAGTTAAGTAACATCATACAACACACATCAATAATGTAGCCAAGATTCCAATCTAAGGAATCTTCTCTTTTGTCATATGGTTTCATATATATATATAATATATATATATATATATATTTCTTTTTTAGATGGAGTTTCGCTCTTGTTATCCAGGCCGGAGTGCAATGGCGTGATCTCGGCTCACCGCAACCTCCGCCTCCTGGGTTCAGGCAATTCTCCTGCCTCAGCCTCCTGAGTAGCTGGGATTACAGGCACACGCCACCATGCCCAGCTAATTTTTTGTATTTTTAGTAGAGACGGGGTTTCACCGTGTTGACCAGGATGGTCTCGATCTCTTGACCTCGTGATCCACCCGCCTCGGCCTCCCAAAGTGCTGGGATTACAGGCATGAGCCACCGCGCCCAGCTGATTTCATATATATTTTACAATTTAACATCATTTTAATAATGACATAGTATTGGCCCCAAACTTTTTAAATCACTTTATGATTCCCTTCATTTTTCCAGATTTTATTAGTATAGGGTCATGAACATATAGTCATCAAAAGTGGATCTAAAGAAAATCTATTAAGTTTTATGCAAAATAGGATAAAGATAATTTCATTTTTGCAGAAAAATCTAAGACATATTTCTCTTCTAGGAAAATCAAACTGTTATTTTTTATATTTTTATAAAATTTATTATTTTAAATCTGATCTATATCAATGGATTTAGACATGTTTTGCTCTTGTAGAGTTTTAATAGATTCTAGTAAAATATTTTTGGAGATCTATGTCACATAGATATCAAAATGTAGAAAACTATAAATATTATTAAGTTCCCAAAATTGAGATAATTATAAAAATAGAAAATAATAGGCTGGGCACAGGGGCTCACACCCGTAACCCAACACCGTGGGAGACCAAGGTGGGCGGATCACAAGGTCAGGAGATTCAGACCATCCTGGCTAACACCATGTAATCCTGTCTTTACTAAAAAATACAAAATCCCAGCAATGCCTGCACTTTGGGAAATCGAGGTGGGTGGATCACAAGGTCAGGAGATTGAGACCACGACGAAATCCTGTCTCTACTAAAGACACAAAAAATTAGCTGGGTATGGTGGCATGCACCTGTAGTCCCAGCTACTCGGGAGGCTGAGGCAGGAGAATAGCTTGAATCCGGTAGGCGGAGGTTGCCATGAACTGAGATCATGCCACTGCACTCCAGCCTTGGTGACAGAGCAAGACTTGTCTTAAAAAAAGAAAACTTCTTACTGTTACCAAGCACTATGTTAAGCGTTTTTCTAGTACTCTCTTACTTTATCCATACTTTTACTCTGTGAAGCTAACATTATCACATTCTTCATAAACAATCTGAAATTTAGAGAATTGAAGTAATTCACTCAAAATTATATCACTGCTTCATGAAGGAACTTGAATAAACAAAGCAATTCCAAACCATTACATTATAATGGTTATTATATTATAATCGATAATTTTCTCGGATTTGTTTAACATATAAGGAACAAAGTTAGATGACAGCATATTGGTAAAATAATGAGTCATCCTATAAGTCAAAGATACGGGGTCACTAAAGTTAATGTTGCAAGTCTGTTTTTTGACATGAGACTGTGTTTTTGGTCTGTTTTGAGGTAAAACAGAATGCCAGATTTCAAAGATATGTATATAATAATATTAAAGTTTTATTATTTTAAAGGTCTAAACAAATACGTATATTTAAAATGTTAAATATATCACTGAAAATACAGTAATTATTATCTGTTACTGAGATTACTTATGGATTTAACTTTGCACTGAATTCCTTAGAGAGACTAATTTTGTAAGGAGTCAATAATGCCTACTGAATAAGTACATCAGCTCTGGAGTCAGATGCTTGAGGTGATCCATCAATTTCATCTTTTGAGTTTGGATGGGTAATTGGAGAGTCTCATTACTAACTTCCCTAAGCTTTCACTTACTTTTCTGTAAAACAACAATGTGAATAATATGTAGTTCATAGAATTACATTAAGGATCAAATGACTACCCAGTAAATGGCTTACAACTCATATTGCTGTTTCTTAGCTATGCCATAGGGTAAAAAATATTTTATTATGTTTTCATTTGTTCTCTAATTTTACTACCATTAACATTATTTTAAAGTGAGAAAAAAATCAGGACTTATCAGTTTGATTTTTAAAGTTATTTGCCAACATTTGCACCACCAAAAAATGTTACCTCTTAGCATTAATCAGTGTTATCCTGGGTAAAGGTTTCTATGTTTCGTCTCTTCTGATCATTGTTATTGATGAATTGGAGAGGGCAATTAATGCATGCTTCTCCAGTGTGCATTTGGCAGACATCTAGTTAAAACCATCAGTATTGTATCTTATCACTGAATCAAAATTCAAAATAAATTTTAAAGTCTAAATCAGCTAAAGCCAAATGATGACATTTAATAAAGATAAATGCAAATTTCTGGATATAACAGCTAGAAATAAATAACAAAAGTTAGACGATAGAGGAAACTTGGCTTGAAAACTGTTCATGTGCAAAAGATCTTGGGATTTTCAGTTAATCAAAGAAACTAATATGACAAGCTAGCAGAAGCTAATTTAATCCTAGGTAGCATTAATAGAGTTATAGTGTGCTTATCATGGGAATTGATAGCCCCATTGTACCCTGCTCTGTCAAAATGAATTTGGAACAGTGTTTAATTTCAGATACTAAAATTTCAGGAAGGCAGTGGAAACCAGAGACCATTATGAGAAGGTAAAAGGTGAGGACAGGTCTGTAGTTTGAGCTGTATGAGAAATCTTGAAAGCAGTATGTGTGCCCGGGTGAGCATGGGTTCCAGGACAACATGTTGTCCTGAGTAGCTTATTTTTCTGGTTGCTTTTCCTAAGTCTCATTTGTTTGCTTGCTCATTTGTTTTCTAAGCATTGAAGTGTAGCAATGCTCAGTCTTAACCTTTTTCCTTTGATGACCCTAACTTTCCTGATGACCGCAACCATCTTTGTGGCTTTAAATGCCATCTTTATAATTATGACTCACAAATTTATATCTTCAGCCTACATTTCTTTACTGAATTTTATTCTTGAGTATCTACCCACTTACTAGATATTTCTCCTTGGAGTTCTAATACATTTTAAAATTAATAAATCAAAAATTAAGCTTTTATAGTTAGAGAAATGTTTTATAAAATGTATACTTTTACATGTATATATGTACATTAATTAATAATTATAATATTAAGAGCAAGGAATAAAAATAAGCATTCCCAAGGTAAATTCTTTCATCATAAATGTGCAAACAGATGCTGAGTAAACATAATTTAGCTTAAATGATAAAGGAATCCCTCCTCTGAGTGAACTACCCTTAAAAATGAATGGAAAATTATGTTCCAGTTATGAAATTATTTCAGGCAAAGTGAAAAGTTACTGTATGCTTGCAGCATCCACAAGAGAAAAAGCAATCAGTCGATCTGTTAATCAATAATATTTTTGAGCTCCTACTTTGTTCCAGACACTACAAGCTACTGGGTTGAATTCTGTCAAGCCCAATACCTATGACTGTGACTTAAAATGAAAATAGATTATTTAGAGCTGAGGTCACACTGGATTAGTGTCGGCTGTAATCCAATAGCAAGTATCATTATAAACATAGGAAAATTTGGATTCAGTAACACACAGGGAGAATGCCATGTTATGACAGAGGGAAAGATTGGAATAAGCCAGGGAATCTGACAAAGATTTTTGGCAACCTTCTAAAGCTGTGCAGAGGAGAGAAGTATCATTCTCTATGTCCTTCAGAGAGAATGTGGTCCCACAGACTACTTGATTGTGGACTTCCAGACTCTAGAAACATGAGACAATAAATTTTTATGTTGTTTTATGCCACCCATGATAATTTGTTTCAACACCTGTAAGACATTATTATAACCAGGTATTCATGTTAGAGTGGTAAATTGTCAGAGTGGCTATCTTTAGAGTCTAGTGGGAAAAATCAACAAAGATGTGATTAAAAATAAGTGAATAACCAAAATCATGCAACACTGTTAAGAAGATGTAAATGCAGAATGCTTGATATTATATACAAGTAGGTAGAAAAGGCATCCCTGAAGTAAGGCACTAGACAGGTTCTCACTTATTTACAGAGCTTAATAGAGAACTAGGCACAGGCAAAGATATTTAGCAATTACTGAATGATGTTGAATAAAAGACTTAAAGAATGAAGTATGTATAAGTTAACTAAGACTAGACGGACATTCTAGACAGAGAAAAGCATTATATACCAGGGCAAATTTTATTTAGAACAAAATAAAAAAATATTAAACACATATAATAAAAATGTTAGTACTCGAATAAATATTGCACTATATTGTTTACCAGTTATAAAATTTGACTGACCAAAATTTGACATTTTTACATGATCTAACATTCTGTGATCTCTCTGCTATCATCCAATCTGTTCCCACCATACCAACATTTCTTCTTCATCATTCAATCCTAATTTTGATCAAATATCCAATTAGATATCACGTGGCATATGACTCTCAATAAAAAATGAAGAAAAATGAAATAAAGCAAAGCAAAAGAATCCTGTTATACTTCCAATAATAGATTTTGATAAAATAACATTTTGTTCCCTTACAAATAATTGGCTTAGGAATTAAATTTAGTATCACTAACTTGTGGGAGATAATATGTCCAAAGAACCATTATAAAGGGAAATACACTGGGCTTAATTTGGCCAGTAACATTGACATGAGTAACTATTTCATGCACTGGGAAAGATATTTTCTGTCTGCTGGATGATACTGCCAAAAAAAAAAAAAAAATGATAAGCTTAAGGCACATCCTTTTGCACGTTTAATAATTATTTTACTTTGAAACATTAATAAGGCCTCAACAAATGCAAATGGATATTAGAACGGAAACAAATCAATTGATAATGGGTTTTAGCAACATGAAAATTTTTGCTAATCCTTGTGAGAACAGGAACAACATTGTGGGTGGGTTGGGCCAAAACTCTTATTGAGGTAGACACAAGAGAAGAGTGAAAGAAGTGGAATAAAATGAACAAAAATATATTTTGATAAGGTTTACTGTCCAATAGTCCAGAGAAATTGGCAGCAGTGGCTCCAGAGAGCCTTCTGTTGTTACATTTGTTGTTGATTTATAGGAACAATAAATTCGTTTTTGTAAAGTGTAAAGTTGGAAAAGCAAACCTCTTTGATAGACACAGAGAAGAGGGCAAATGCTAGAGCAAGTAACTCTGAGAAGGGGAGAAGCGATGAGAAGCAGTGAACAGTTACAGCACAGAAATCTGAGGAAATCTCTTGCTATTGCTTCATTTTCTCCTCTAAAATAATGCTACATTCATCGTACAAGAAAGGTAACAGGATGGGACGGGAGGTGTTGGAGGTTGGAGGAAAGAGAGGGTGCTAGCTTGTGAACTCTGGAAAGATTACATTTGCAGTTTAAAGGAGGGACGCTTGAAATTAAAACTTATGAAGCAATTGTAGATACTGGTAATGACAATGTCTAAGACATGACCACGGTGTGAATACTTAGGTAGAAAAGAGGACAATCTTCACCTCTGGGTTATTGGAGAAGTCCACAAAATGAGGGAACTGGGTATTATAAGACTCTTCCCTATGAATGCATAAATGTCCAAGGATTATGACAGAAAGTAAATGTGGCAGAGATTGGCAGTGAAGGCAGCTAAAACCTTCAAGAAACAGATGGGATGCAGGGTAGAGGGTGGGAACTCTAATAATAATGGTATTTAAATCTGAGGCAGTTTCACAAAGGAGGGAGAGAAATAAAAGGTCACCTAGCTCACCTTCTGGCCCATCAGTATTAGTATTAAGTTTTGGAATGAGAGAACTGGTGAAGGCCACAGGAGAAGCAGTGTCCTTGGGGGCAGAGTAGATTTTGGTGCAAGAAGCTAAATGCAATACATAGAGTAAAGGATGAGTATAGAGAAATTCTGCTGACAAGTGACCTGGAGTCCTAGAGTTCCAGTGAAAAAAAAGACATGGCAGTTAGTGTCGGAATGGGAGATTAATGTTTAGCATATTGAGTGACTTGAGAGTCCAGAGTTTTTTGTGTTAGTTAATGTGATAATAAGAGAAAGTAAATGTAATCCTTCAGAGTAATTCTGAAGTTCTCAAAGATGATGGCTATGGCAAAACTATAATTGCTGAGCAGGAGGCATGAGATTTGCAGGATGCAGGGACCCCCACCTTCATCCCAGTTAAGGGGAGAATTGGTCTGATTTGGAGAAGGAGCTTCCTGATCCCTTCTTATTCCTGGTAATGGATCTGTGGGGTCTTTAGGAGATGATTTTTCTCTGGAGCACTGACACTTTGGGGCTCCCTTGTTACCCTCTTGGTAATGAGGAACTCTATGACTTCCTTCTGCTTATTTCCTATTTCTAAATATGTGAAAATCAGACAAGGAACAGTATTATGGAGAATAAATTTTTAGAAGGAAGAAGATATGGGTTACTCATTTATAAAACATTATAGTGCCTCATAGTCAGTATTTGATAAAATATATGTTGAATTCCATTTGCTGATATATAATTGCTAGTTTATACTTAGTATCATTAGCATTTTAATTGGAAAGATCATTTATGTCGACAGTACTATCAATAGCAACTTGTCATCATGATAGATGTCTAGTTTTAAATTAACTATTAGAAAACAAGCAAAAAATATATTTCCTATAGAACAAGATTTTATAATAGCTATTTTAAAAGAGATACTCGGAAAAACCAAACTGACATTTAAAAAATGTGTATAGGTTCCTGAGGGAGTGTTAGATATACATACGTTCTTTTCAGTCACTTTTCTCCAGGAGCAAGGGCTTCCTGAGGTGATCTAAATGTAGGAAAGGTATGAGTGATGCCTTCACTGTAAATTACACCAAATCTACTGAAGTTACAAAACAAGGCTTACCAGATTATTGGTGTCAGCGAAAGAATCCAAAACATGCCTGTCTTCATCAATTTTTCCAGCATTAAAGATAGTTCAGTTTGTCACTTTACATTCAATACACGAAGGGAGGCAGACACTACTAACTAGTTTGCAAAAGCCATCCTTTTCAGTTCCACAATATTTTACTGAGAAGGTTAATATGTACATAACCCTAATTTTTGATGCTTTACCTTATCATAACTGGTTAGCCCAGCAGAGAGTATGATGTTGAAAATGGAACAAGAGATTAGCTTGACCAAAAAACCCAAATTATGCAATTAAAAGACTTTTCTGGAGAATAGCTTCAAAAATATTTGTGTCTGATAATTAATACTCCCTTTAAAATGAGCTTTAAAATTATGTTGTAATCTTTATATTATAATATAAACATGAAATTAAAGTAATAAATGCCTCATAAATAATGTCAAACTTGACAGTTGTAACCTTAATAATGTCAATAATTTGGATAGTATCATCTAAAATGTGTGCAGTTCCCTTATACAGACTAGGAACCAAGCAGGGTATATTGAGCTTACTTCATTTAATTCTCCTAACAGTTCTGTGAGGTAGATAATATTATTACTCCCACTTTACTGGTCAAAGAAAAAATCCCGAGACTAAGAAAAGTGAGGTAACTTGACTTGGTTACTCAGCTCAGATACAGTGTAACTGGAACCTCAAGCAGTCTGCATCTCTTACATGATAGATACATTGTACCTCCGTTTAGATGGGGTGACACATGTTTAAAGGGATTTTCTAAAAAGGTCACTTTTGATCCTTGCCAATACAAAAGTTATTTTTGTAAAAAGTAAGATACTCCCAAATTGTAATCGTTCACATTTCTTTTTCACTTTCACATTTTTAATTTTTTTTTCAGTAAAGGTAAAAATGAAAAACGTAAAACCTCCATCACCAGTAGTGCCTTTGTAGTTCCACTGCCATTCTATAACACCTGAATACATTGTAAGTGGGAAAAGAATCTTAATTCTCAATTTAATAAATAAATAACTTTAAGCTTAAAACAGCAATTAGCATTTTCTTCAAATTTTGTATTTTTAAATTTTTATTTAGTCTTTTAAAATGCTATTAGTAAAATGAAATGCTTGTTTAAAATTCAATCATTTTAAGCTTCTTGCTATGTTCATAGAGTAACTATACTTTACTTTCTTTGTAGTTGTGGCCAGACTGGAATTAAATTATTGGGGAAAAAACATGTCTGAATAAAAAGCTGTGAAGAGTATTTTCCCAGGACCAAAATACACCCTTTGATACCTGAAACCTCTATAAATTATAATATTAACAGCACATGTATAGTACATTATTTCAATTTTTTTTATAATTCTAATATTCACTTGAACGTTGACTGCGGGACTCTGGCAAAAATTACATATGCATAACATGTTAAACACACATTTACATGTATGCATATGCATGCATGCATAAGTACATATTTATATCTGTAGTATCAGCCAAGTGATCAGTAAGTACAGTTGGGATGATTTAAAAAAACTTTTTTTTGTTTTTGTTTTTTTGAGATGGAGTCTTGCTTTGTCCCCCACGCTATAGTACAGTGGCAAGATCTGGGCTCACTGCAACCTCTGGCTCCCGAGTACAAGTGATTCTCCTGCCTCAGCCTCCCCAGTGGCTGGGACTACAGGCACTTGCCACAACGCCTGGCTAATTTTAATATCTTGTTTTAGTAGAGACAGGGTTTCACCATATTGGCCAGGCTGGTCTTGAACTCCTGACCTTATGACCCACCCGCCTTGGCCTTCCAGGTGTTGGGATTATAGGTGTGAGCCAATGTGCCCTTCCTATTTAATTAAGATCAGGAGAGGAATCAATTATTACTACACCAGTCCACCTTATGGATTGATTGGATAATGGCCTTTGGCCTTTGGTGCCATCTAAATGAGATGCTAACATGAGACTAGGTCTAAAGGGGAAAAGTAACCTCCATGGGGAAGGAGAAACATAATAGCATGGAATAATTAGTGTACAATTTTTATTTTTTAGATGTTTTTAAAAACCCTGATCTACCAATAAGCTTTTCATCATACACATGAACAGAACCTCTGATATAAGGTATATACAGAATCTATTTCTGTGATACATATAACAACAATGAATGGAAAGCAGCATATTCTTTATATACATCTATTTTTAATGAACTGTTGAATGTTAGAAAACTTCAGACATAACACTTCAACCTTCCATACTCATTTTTAATTGTCTAGTAAAATCATGTATTTAAAAGAGAAATTCAAAATATATTTTTTGATTTATTTTCTTATATCTAGCTCTCATCTCAGACTATTAAATCTAATAGCATGCTGAAAAACCTTGAGTGCATGTATTACTCTGAAAATGGTTGCTAAAATTTGCATTTCATTATCTAAAGTGGATGTTATGGCTAGTTCTGTGCACTCACTGCAGAATTTCAGTTTTAAAAAGTGTTTTAATGTATCCACATGCCCTAAAGCTAAGCCAAGAAAGTAAGAAATATATAGAGGAAACATGGTTTAAGTATTTTATTTTAAAATTTCCCTTTGCTTTAAAACTATTTAACTTGAGAAATGACAAAATTGCAAGTATTTCATTATTTTACACTCAACTTTAATCCATAGAAAATATATAATGTCAACTATACTGCATTTTTAATTTCTTATCAGTTAGGTATGGGAAGTATTGTAGGTAAATTGCTCATCTTAATTAGTATGAAACTTGATGCAAAGTCCAAATTAAACCAGGAAAGCTTTACATAATTTTTAAAAGTATCAAGCCTTTCACTATCCTAAAAATTTATAATACTTTAACATATTTCTCTCTCTTTTTACTTACTGTTATTTGGTCTCATTACTACGGAGTATTTAATTAGTCCTTAGAACAAAACATAATTCCCTTTTTTAATAAAAAAGGGAATTATTAAAGATAGCACAATTAAAATGTCATTATTTCCAATAATTCTGATTTCAGCTTGTAATGGGTTTCTTGCACTGTTTTTCAAATTACTAATTATCAGTTCTTTAGAGGATATGCCTGCACATATGCCAAAAAGGAAAACCTCTAAATCTGTATGATATCAAACTATGCTGTTTCTTTAATCAGCCTATTTCTAATAGTAATTTCATGAGCCCTATTCTTCTCTCAGATAAGATCATTAAAATATCACATATCTCTTACTAAAGCATAGCAAAAAAAGATAAGGAACTACAATTTAATGGTAAAAAGAAACTGCATTTTGTTATCTATATATTTTTTTCTAAATATATTGTGCTCACTGTTAATGCTTACCATTGCTATATAAATTATAATTATTGAAATATTTATTTTATACAAAGATTTATATTTGTACAAAATATACTCTATGGAATAACCTAAATTTTAGAATTAACTCTCACACCTACCCCAAAAAAGACCATTTGCCCTCTGGAAACTGAAAGACTTGAATGCATGTGGAATTGCACCATTTTGGAGATATTTTTATAGTGTGTTGAGAATGCTGTTTTTCAGGTAGAGATTTATTAAGTCCAGTAAGGAAGTATTGGACATTGTAATTTTAATACACAAGAGCTTATAAAATCAAAGCAGGCTGTGATATTTGTGGTAACAATATATGTTGTATATCAATGGCTTATAATCAGGCAGTTATTTCTTTCTCCTCTCATTTTGCCTGTGGTTTTCATGTACTCAGGCTGCCATGAGTAAAAATCAATCAGAAGAATATTTTGAATTGTTCTTCCAAATACGTTATTTTATTAGGTAATAAAAAAGAAGAGAGTAGGAGAAGATCTGACTTTACGCATAATTTTGTCTAAATTCAATTGCTTAATATAACGAAGAGCATGTGTTGCCATACATTATGTGTTGAAAATAGCAAAGCCTCCATAAGTATAGCTAAGAGAAGAAAAATCTAGAATTTTAGCAAAGAAAATACTTTTCATTTAACTATACTTTGTACCCAATTCAATTATTTATTAAAGCTATTAAATGACTTCTCCGGTTTTTCTAACGTATTTCAATGAAATAAACCATTGCATTCAGCCTCAATGCTTACTATATTAACCTAGCAAATTACAAGTATCTGTCAAATTAACACTTAAATATTGAGAAATACATAATTTTATAATATACAACTGATTTATATATAACTAAATTAAGAAACATAAATCCTTTAATTATCTCTCTAGAGCTATTGATAACTAGGTATTTGATTTAAAATATCTACCTTCAGTCAACTTCAGTTTTGCCTCTAAAGAAAGATGCTTCCTGGGCTCTTAAATCAGTTTGTATTTAAGTTAGGAAGTTCCTGTAACTGGATAAAGAACCATGGTTCTTACGTAAATTTTATCCAGTTACAGGAAGTTCCTCTCTTGAACCCTTGAAGAGTCCACTAATGCTCTTTATTAGTAATAAGGGAACCACCATTTGTCTTCCTTCTCAGTACTTTTTCAAAGCCACAGTATATCCCTTCTAACACCTTCACAGATTCTCTTTCATTACAATATAAGAAAAATGATGAAAGAAAAGAAAGAGAGAAAGGACAGTAGGAAGGAAAGAATGAAGGAGAGAAGGAAGGGAGGGAGGGAGGGAAAGGATTTTTGTCATGCTGATAATGCACCAGGTGTGACACAGCATTCTAAATAATAACTATGCCATACTCCTAACAAAATCTGAAGGTAGAGAGTATTACTGCCATTGTGTAGATGCACAACACACGAGATAATAAAATTAAATGAGTAATTTAATGTTACAAAGCTAGTAAATGGGTAACACCGGAATTAAAATCCACAGGCAACTTTATTTGTAAAGGGAGTAATGTCTTCCACCCAGTGAGAATTACCAGTTTTTAGTTCCATTTAAACTAAACTGTAATGTTGTAATAAGAAATGTATACAATTTCTAGTACATATGTATAGACACAAAGCAAAACACTATCCTCCTCAATAACTGTAGCCAGAGGTGTAGATACAGGTTCAATTCCTCATCTCTTTATAAAATCTTGACCAGCCCAAGCAGGATTTCCTCCTTCGTAAGTCCTCAAAAACTAGGAATCTATTGATTACATTAAAACAACTAACTTACAGGTCATCAAATACAGAAACCCATCCAACCAGTTCTAAAGTGGTCACTAATTCATTTCTAAATAAGTGGCATTCTCTTTTGCATTTTACTTTCAAGTATATTTGAAAATAAGTTTTGAAAACATATAAAACAAAGCAGCAGATTCATATGTATACACATTTACACACACACACACACACACACACACAAAATCCTAATTTAATGTAGAAATCTCTCTCTCTCCATATATAAAACTAATTGATTTCTACATGAATTTCTTACTAACTGATCATGTCTACTTAAATATCCCCATCTGCTAAGCTGGATATAGGGAGAGGGTGCAAAGGGGGAAGAAAAGAACAATTAAATTGATGTACAGTCAGGTAAACATAGTCCTTTTCAGTACCTAAACATTTCCCTTTACATACATCTCCCAACTTGGTATGCATAAAGCTTCCCATTCCTCCATTTTTAAAGTGTCTCTTCAAGACAAAATGTATGACTTCCATAACCACTAGGAGGTGGAAGGAAGGTGAGATCCAATATGCAATGGCTGTTGTGTTTGCCACTGTGGACTATCAATTGATCCTGTGACTACCTCTGGACTCAAAATTTAGATACATTTTGGTCTCTTCATTTGATTCTGAACTTCTGCCAGTCACCTTCTTACCCCTTTGCAGCCTCTTTTACTAACTTGGCAAGTGGGGCCTTCTGGGCCCTTGCAAGCCATGAAGAATCAAGAAAAATACCAGTTTTATGTTCCACTATCACTAAGCTCCCATGTCTTGTTGGAATTGTTCATATGTGAATATTCTTTGGCAAGCTTGCAGGCTCCCTAAGTAACCAGGGAAGTGTGCCACTATGGCTGCTGTTCTGCATTTCCCATATCTGTCTTCGCATTTCTAGCTTTCTTTCTCCCAGACCTCCCTGTATATTTGCATTCAGGCATTTGACTTAATTTACCTACCCACCCTTAATTATTCCTTACTCCTTGGTCTGAGAACAATGAGTTGTGCACCTTAGAGTTCCTTTAATGTTGTATTTTAATTCTCCCTGCACGGAGAATGCCTTGAAACTCTTTAATCTAATTATATTCTAAATTTTGCATTCCCTGAATCAGCAAGTTTAAAATGTAAATTTTAGATATAACCTGTCTTGTTGACCAAGGAACACAATTGAATATCTTTTTGGACTTTGAATACAGGAAGTAAATTAAGGGCAAATTTGATAATAATTTTAATTATGAAAATTCTCCTTACCACTTATTAAGAAAATCGTCTCATCAAAAACCATAATTTTAATATTTGAATAAAAAATAATTGAAATTTTTCTGAATAATTCTTTTACTCTGTGAAAAAATTCCCAAATCTTTTTTCCCAGAAAAGAAAATACATACGTGACTCTGTCAAATTTTGTTAAAATGATGCCATAGGACTAACATCCTGTTTAGTAAAGACTTTATTTTTGTGCCATATATGTACCTGGAGCAGATGTTAAAGGAAGTATGTGTTGTTTTTGAACACAAGTTGCAGCTTTAAAAATAACATAAAAGCACACAACCCAAAAGTGATTTAATTTTACTAATTCATTATACGATTTTAGAGGGTAGCTAAACTATCCTATAATTAATGCTCTATTTAAGTTAATATGAACATTAGTTTGTTTCTTGAGTACAAAGGAGTTGTATAATTTGCTTTGGGGATGAAGAATGTAAAAGATCATAAGTACAATTATAAAGGGAATAAGCAAAGTTTTAAAGCCTTCACTGATAATCCATATCTAATTAACAGGGAGCGAACCATATATCTAAATATAGTTCACATTGAATATTTGAATTTACGGGAGGAATGATGCAAAATTCTGAACAACAGAAAAGGTAACCTAATTTTATAGGGGGTTTACTTCCTACAGATGAATGTATCTCTCATACAATAAGTATGATGCTAAAAAATAATGAGTATACATTCTATAGGTCTGTATCAAGCAAATTTAGATAGCATAATTTCTATCATATTATCCTTATGACTGCTAGCAAATAGGTTAAATAAGCAAATTAGTTTTATTTTAAGAACATTTGCTCTAAAAATCTCCTGAAACATAGGAAGTATAAAAATAAAATATAGCTCACATTTACTGGGCATCTATGATATGCTAAGCACAGTGTTTTGTGCTTACATTTTTATTTTAATTTTGTAATTCTTAAGAGGTAGATATTATTAATATTGTAATAGCAAGTGAGGAAATGGGGATAATCAAATAAATGGAATGTTGTTCTGTCTTCCTTGATGTGCCTGTGTTGCAAAATCTTCCACCCTTTTAACTTAGTAAAAAATTTACTTCTCATGTAAAATTATTCTAAGAAAATTTTTTGATCCATCTCTGTCCAGTACCTCTTCTCATATACCCATCTTCCATTATGACTTTATTAAAAAGTGGTCATATGCCTATCATTGGTCAGGTTGCATTGTTAATATCTGTTTTTATGTGTTTGCTCCAGAGATTATGATTAACTTGTGCACAGAAATTGGTATTAATTTACCTTGTTTATGTCTTTTGTGCTTAACAAACAGAACACTTCATAAATGAATGTAAAACACATAAACTAAATTCTCTAATACTCTTAAGATATGCTAGGTATAGGTGAATAAAAATGTCACTTAATGTTTTTAATCAAAAACACACCCTCACCTGAAAAACAAATATCCACCTCCCTCAAACAAATAAGAAACACAACAACAGTAGTATACTTTGAAAAGAAATAAAATGTTTTCAAAAACTTCTAATAGGTTTTCTTAGTTATTAAAGTAGCTGACTAAAAATGGAAAATCTACCCAGGGGAGCTAATTTGTGATCCTTTGTGTCCTTTCATCAAGTTACAATGACTTCAAGCTAAAAATGAAAGTGACACTCCTTGGGCATGAAATTGAAGTATAACTTTATAAGTATATAAACAGTTCTCATTTAGAATTTCCCAGGGGTTTTTAATAGCTAAAAATTTTAAATGTGTATGTAGTACTCTTCTGTTCATAGCCAGTCTCTTGTTACATGCAGGTACAAGTGAGGCCGGAAGAGACATATTATCACACAGTGTTTCCTCCTACTGTGTGATAATATGTACTGAAACTAGCAGAGAGACTGTCTTTTACCTAAATATAAAGTTGTAGAAGTCTCTCTTACTATAAATAGCCTCCCTGTTTTGGTCTGTTTATGTAGTTTGAAATTTTGTCTATTAGATTTTCAGGTATAAGAAACAAAGCCACGATTAAGATATTCACCTTTAGAGCTGTAAAGCATGTCCAGGACATCTAAATTTAGCTACTGTGGTCTTAGAGATGAATATACTGAAGCTCTAATCCATTTAAGTGGAGATCTTAGATTTATAAGACTAAGAATAGTAGTTTCGTCACTTTCAATTCATTGATCCTTAAACCACCAAACTCTCTCTTTTTATATTTTTTTTTCAAAAATTCACTATTCAAGTCAGTAAGCATTTGTTGACTTGTGATGTGACTACGCGTCACACTGACATTTTACATCATGAAAGGTTGATGTGGAAGATACAACTAAATCAAGATGTATCAAAACCATGTGAAGATTTGACTGAAAACACCTGCTATGACATAGAAATGAGAGCTGAAATGAACATTTTGCATATCTGAATTTATAAAAGACCTCAAACTGGAGGTCTCTCATACATTGGAGATTCCTATAATTTGGCATCAGGAATTGATCTTAAAGATTAAAAGTCAGATTATTAAATTGTAACTTATGAGTTAAATGAGGAATAAGTAAGTCACAAAACAGTATCGAAATAGTAAAAGACAATCTCAAGGTATTTTAGGTTTTCAAAAATTGTTGAGTTAGGCAAAATCAATTCTACTGATTAGTTAACGTAGTAAAAAAAGGTTACTGGGTACAGGGTATTACACAATATAGTTATAAAAAGAGAAAGTTAAATTCTAGGAAAATTCCAGTTATTTCACAAAACTACCCAATGCTTTTAGTCAGAGTGAGGTTTTAATCACTTACATGTGATTGGTTACATCAATTTTCTTCCATGCTTTTATGGATTAGTTTGTAGGTAAACACTTCTCAGCTAATATTTGAAAGTGAAAGTTTTCACCTATAATCACCATTCTTCTCATACCTCCATCATAACAAAACACTAATTTTGTTCATTTCTCTACTCTATCCAGGGAACCCTATAACATTTAGAAAATGTTGATCTTATCCAGTTACGTAAGTAAATAGGGACTAGCATAAACCAGTAAACCAGTTAAGGTAATCTTAATTCCCTTGCCAGTGACACTGACTCAGAAACACCGGTTCAAGACAAACAGATAATGCAATTTCCTAACAACTATTACTTGTTGAGAGTTAATTGCAAGACCTATTTTGGCATAATCTTACCATAAATTAAAATTAGTTACATCATCTTTAAACTTAATAGCCACTATCAGTTTTAGAAATACAATTTACTTATAAAAATAATTCATTCAGGTTGTCTGTTAAAATCTCATACAAGGTGCCTTCAATGGAATCTGCTTTGCCATTAAAACCACCCTGTCTCTTCACAGAACAGATGGAAAAGTCCGAGGTTCATACACTGGTGCTGAACTTAGAAAATGAATATTAAGCTTCACACTCAACAGATAATATAGAGTTCAATGCTCTAGTTTGACCATTCCATAAATCTGGCCAAAACAAAAACTTTGAAACATCTACTTTGTTATTCATTTATTTAGTCATTTATATTTCTTTGAGACAGGTCTCATTCTGTCCCCCAGGCTGGAGTGGCCTGGCACCATCATGGCTCACTGTGACCTCAACCTCTCAGGCTCAAGCAATTCTCCCACTTCAGCCTGAGAAGCTAGGACTACAGGCACAAGCCATCATGCCCAGCTAATTTTTGGATTTTTGGTGGACATGATATTTTGCCATGTTGCCCATGCTGGTCTCCAACTCCTGACCTCAGGCTACCTGTCTGCCTTGTCCTCCCCATGTGCAAGAACTACAGGCATGAGCTACCTAACTTGTCCGGCAAACTTCTGCTTAAAAAAGGCATGGTGGGAAACAGTGTCTCATGCCTGTAACCACACCAAGTTGGGAGATCTAGGGGGGCAGATCATGAGATCAGGAGTTTGAGACCAGCCTGGCTAACATGGTGAAACCCTGACTCTACTAAAAATGCAAAAATTAGTTGGGCATGGTGGCAAGTGCCTATAATCCCAGCTACTCAGGAGGCTGAGGCAGAAGAATCGCTTGAACCCGGGAGGCAGAGGTTGCAGTGAGCTGAGATCGCACCACTGCACTCCAGCCTGGGTGACAGAGCAAGATTCCATCTCAAAAATAAATAAATAAATAAAATATAAAAGGCACCACATTCACAAAGTTCTCCAAAAGTGTGCTTATATTTAATTGTTTTAAAAGATTGGATATTTTTTTCTATTATCAAAACATTCTTCTCTCCTGAAAACATAATCTTCTCAACCAACAAATACACCTAAAAGGAAATGGAAACTTATTCAATATTGTATTTGCCTAAGGACATATAAGCATAAAGAAATGAACAACCTCTAATCTGATTTGATATGTGTCAAATTATGATATTCTGGCTTAAACAGAAAAGATTAATTAAATTTGCTTCCTATTAACCACTAAGTTCTACTAGGTGAATCACTGAAATTCTCATGGTCACACTGAAGTAGCTGTATAGCCTAA
This sequence comes from Callithrix jacchus, assembly GCF_049354715.1. Taxonomy (NCBI): domain Eukaryota; kingdom Metazoa; phylum Chordata; class Mammalia; order Primates; family Cebidae; genus Callithrix; species Callithrix jacchus. Next base: position 47,839,485 of record NC_133519.1, read on the forward strand.
GGTCTGGTTCCAATTTTCTAACAGGGTGAATACAAAATGAATGCAATCAAAATGCCTGGCACTATTATGTGTGTAAAAAAGAGGTGCCAAAATCATGTTATCTTTGATAAAATAAAGATGTAGAAACCAATAGTTTTATTCTACCTTCACTGCCTAGAGCACAGAACAGGAAACGTAGAGCCTTTCCCTGAGAACATGAATGGTTTAATGATCGCATGAGGAATGAGTCAACACATCAATGAATTAGAATATGAACAAGAAATACACTTTCTAGAGAAAACTGAGAAAATGAAAAAGCAACTCTGTGGATATAGGGTAAAGTATTGAGTATTTGGAGCTTCCATGTTTTGGAGTTCTCTTCATACTCTCTGGATATTGGACTATACTTTCCTTTAATTTAACCTTTCTCATCACACATACACTGATTTTGAATAACTTCATTACTTCAAATACTTGGACAAATGTTTTCAAGCCAAAGTGAAAATTATGAAAATAACTCCTTGGATCAGATAGCAATGTGTATTTTAAGCAGATTTTCTTTAGAGACTGTATGAACTGTAAGTGAATTTATTTGGAATTTACAATATGCCAGATAATGTACCCACCTTATTTCATTCAATCTTCTCAAAAAGCTCTAAGAGAGCTCATGGAAGGTTACAGATGACCAAACCGGAGAAAGGGAAAGTTATAAATATTACGTGAACCCTAAATTCTGTGAAAATCATGCTCACTAAGTTAAATCACTGGATATTTTGCATTTTCTCTAGTTTTGTTACTTACAAATCATAATTCAAATGGAAAATATGTCAGTTTGTAGCAAACAATAACATTATTACACATTAGCAAAATTTGACATATTTGAATAGTTTATACTGAAGGAAGAAAAATGAATTCATTCAAGAAATTATGTGATGCAACGCTGATATTCAATAAATATATATATACTTTCCAGAATAATTTTGTATTGGTGGACAAAAGGAACCAAGCCAAAATTATGTGATTATTGCTTCTTAATAAAGTTACAGATGCTCATGACTTGATACATGTTACTTCTTGTTTACATCACTTTGTTTAAAAATGAGTAGCAATTCCTAAAAGTGTTTTAATATTTGCACAGCAACAAAGACAGAATAACATTAACCGATGGAAGAAAATGTGATATTAAGTAAAAGCAGTTGATATCATTACCTTACATTTGCAAAGCACTTTATAGTTTTCTAGGCTCTTTCATACACATTATGTCATTTGGCCCTTCATAGACCTGTAAGTTTGCCAGAGAGTATAAATTATTAACGAATTTTACAGGTGATCAAGTTAAGGCTCAGAAAGATTAAGTGTCTTGCCAAATAATGCACATAGTTTTATAGTGTCATTTATGTATTATTAAAGTCAACTTTCTTTCTGGGTTTTCTGCTCTTTCTGAATAGCAGTGATTTTACTCTACGAGACTGAGTTTTATTAACTGTTCCCCCATTTTTAAACTGGTTTTAATTTCAAAATCAAAAGAGAATGGTTATCATAAAATAATTATCTATAAAAGCTATTAAAAGTCCTGCACAGGGCCGGGCGTGGTGGCTCAAGCCTGTAATCCCAGCACTTTGGGAGGCTGAGGCGGGTGGATCACGAGGTCAAGAGATCGAGACCATCCTGGTCAACATGGTGAAACCCGGTCTCCACTAAAGATACAAAAAAATCAGCTGGGCACGGTGGCGCGTGCCTGTAATCCCAGCTACTCAGGAGGCTGAGGCAGGAGAATTGCCTGAACCCAGGAGGCGGAGGTTGCGGTGAGCCGAGATCGCGCCATTGCACTCCAGCCTGGGTAACAAGAGCGAAACTCCGTCTCAAAAAAAAAAAAAAGTCCTGAACAGAAATTAGTATATTTCTAACACATAGAACCAAATATATAAAAAAATGAACAAAAAAGAAAGAAAATGTTATTTAATTTATGGAAGTGGTTAGAAAGTACATCCATGTCCTGCATCAACAGTTTCTGAACCTTACGATTAATTATTCCATGTTTTCTTAGTTTGTAGTAATAAATATTTTTAAAGAATCAGAAATGTGGCACATCATTTTTTAGCATGAATAATGATGAGCAGTTTTGAGCTCTGAGGATGCTGCAAGATCACAGAGAACGGAGCTTGGAGGCTTACCATATAAATTAGTGCAGTATCACATCAGGACGGAAGACGCAGGCAAAGAAACAAATTCAAACTAAAGGAAAAGAATTGCCAGGTATACTATTCTGAAATAAAGGAAAAATGTGTAATAATATTGTTTTATTCTCCAATGTAATATTTCAGGATTCTGGACGCGGATTTAGGGATTTCATTTTCAATCATCCTTTAGCATGCCAGAAATGCTGCAGCAATTGTGTAAGAACAGACAAGTAACAAAATTAATCCAAATATATTCAGGTTATAAGACTGAAGATTAGTCAACCAGATCAATGTGTTCTTTCCATCATGTTACCTGAGCAGAATGGTACAGAATGCTTAGTCATATTTAACAAATATCTGGTGATTTATGAGCTTGAAGTAGCCTGACTTTGCCAGTTCTTCATTTATATATTTAAAGTATGACTTCCAAGTTATTATCTGCATTAGAAAGAATCATGTATTTCTTCAGTCTAGCCAGATTAGATTGGAGCAGGTTTGGTAAAGTATGAACTATAAAGTACAGTAAAATTGTTCATGCTATACTATGTACAGTTACAGCAGTGAAAATATGGCAATGTTTATAGGACATTGAATATACAGGCTATCTCAGCTCTACCACGGATTCTTTGTGCTACTAGTTTTTAGGCACGACTGTTCCTCTGGCTACTTACAGTCATCTCAAAATCAGCAAAGAATAATGTAAGAAGCTTCACACTAATCATTTATCCATCATCATAGTTTAATATTCTATGTACCATGTTTCATAAGCTTAACACAAATCACATTATACCACTGTTGCTATGAGCCTGTGTTTTCATACTACTGCAAGTGTTAGATCCATCTAGATGAATCTCCTGACAGATCAGATTTCAATCTCAAGTGATATAAAATAGAGTACATACTAGTTTGACTTTTCATCTATTATTTTTTAAGAACTTGATACAGCTTTTAGATGAACTGAGATACATTCTGTCATGCTGTGACATATACCAGTTAATCTAAAAATAGGCAAGCATTTGTATGCTGAGATTGCAGTTTTATCATTGTGGACAAGGAGTTTCTTCCAAAACAACTGAAGATGCTCTTGTCTAATTTCTGTTAGGCAGCAAAAAAATAAGTGCTACATGTCAACTCCACTAAAACCAAAATAATTGACTCTAACAGATGTTTTCTGAATTTCAAATGCATAATTACAAAGTTAATTATTTAATAATGAATTTAGCTACCTTTTATAACTAATCCACTTCAATTAAAAGATTAAGAGCAAAGTGAGATCAACACAAATTTCTAAGGTTTCACTTTAACATAATTGAAGCTCTTTTTCGGTTAAGTTAGATGCCAGATTATAATTGATCTTGCGATATTTCAGTATATTAACTGGATGTATGTCACAGCAGGACAGAATGTATGCCACTGCATCTAAAAACTGTATTAAGTTCTTGAAGAAAAATAAGTAAAGGAAAAGTCAAACTAAAATGCATTCAATTTTATATCACTTGAGATTGAAATCTGGTCTGTCAGGAGACTCATACAGACAGTTCTGACTCTTGACATAGTATGAAAACACAGGCTTAGTAGAAATATTAGTATAATGTGATTTGTGTCCTATGTTATTAGTCAAATTCCTTGATCAGAATCTGTTTATCATTATAGAATAAATTTCATAGAATCAGCAAAGCAATTTATTTAGGAAAAATATGCATCCTGGATTACTTCTGCCACACAAACCTGGGGGGAGCAGGGCACACCTACAGAGATGACTTCCAAGTTACTATCTGCATTAGAAAGAATCATGCATTTCTTCAGTCTAGCCAGTTTAGATTGGAGCGGGTTTGGTAAAGTATGAACTATTAAGTACAGTAAAATTGGGCATCAATACAATTCCAGTTTACTACCTCACGTAATAGATCAACTCCACCTCAGTATACATGGCATCAGAATTACTGAAGCCTCATGTAGTCAGTCAATTATACTGACACTCCAAGCTCTCTACAGAGAGTATAAACTTTAAGGCACTGTTGCTATCCTGTTATTTATTAAATGATGAAACAACGTGCCATTAAATTTATTTATTCAAACATGCGAACCCAAATTTATATAATATTTAATATCTTGAAAAGAAATATATTAAAATCATTAATTCAACCTCTTAATAACGTATGTAATGTTTGAAATTTTATGCCTTTGGTTTTTATTTAAAGCAAACATTGTACATAATAAATTAAAATAAAAATTGACAACTGTAATAAATTTATCTTGGAATATATCAATAAAAAGCAAAAAGTCAGTATTACATGAACACCTAAAGCCCTTTATCATATACAAGGTTATTACTTTGGCTGAGATGAATTTCCAAACTAATCTGAAAGTTGGATCACTCAATTATTTTAGCTCCTAACTCACATCCTCCTCATTATAATGTCTTCTGTATTCCATGACTATGTACTTTCTAAGTTTGTCATTTTATAAATAAAATTGTTTCAATCATATTGATTTAAATATTTTTTCAAAAATGATTTTCCATGCAATTATGAATAATATACAAGACATTTTCTTGTTGTTCTTACCATTTCTTGGCCTACAAAATAAGAGGATTGAACTATACTCTTCACAACGTCCCTTTCAGCTCTATAAAGGTCTGTTTGAAGATCTTGACATAGTAAACATTAGAAAAAGAACATTCAACTAATTAATTTGAAACACATAGGTCAGTGAGAATGGTTTGTTTATTTTTACTTTTCTATATTTATAAATGCATTAAACTTTTTTCCTATCGCATACATTAGATAAGTTTTCAAGTGAGAACAATTTTGCCTTCCAGAATATATGTGGCAGTGTATGGAGATTTTTGCTTGTCACATCAGCAGTGAATTTTTGGTTGTCACATCAGCATTGAATAGTCTATCAACCACCAAATATTAAGTTATGAACCTCCAAATAGTAATTGTATTCGTTGAAATGGTACAATATCCATACTGGGGGAGGCCTGAAGAAATCATTTACACTAAATAAGTAGTAAAGGATGGTATGAAGATCTCAACTCCAAGGGACATTTGGCCATGCCTAAATTTCTGTCGTAGCAACTTGGAAGAGGGGGGATTGTTGCTGTCGGCATCTAGCAGGTAGAGACCAGCAATGCATTTGATAATGCATAGGATAGCCATCCACACTGAAGAATTATCTGGCCCATATTATCAGTGTTGTAGTGCTGAGGTTTAAAAACCTATTCAGCCAGATGTGGTGGCTATTGTCTATAATCCCAACACTTTGGGAGGCCAACATGGGAGGAGGATTGCTTGAGTCCTGGAGTTCAAGACTATCCTGAGCAACACAGTAAGGCCCTGTCTCTTAAAAGATATGTAAATAAATAATCAAAACCCCTCTAATAGAAAGAAAGAGCATTATTTTCTTTAGTCTACAGTTTTTAAAGATAAATTTAAATGCTTACAGGTTAAATAATATTACCATGAACACAGCGTAATTTAGAAAAACACACACAAAAAAGAATCTCAATGTCTTTGAATTTCTATAGCTGATCTCTTTCAAAATCACAGTTTGATATTTTTACTTTTTTCTTGACCTTGTAAAGGTTATTTTGCATATCTAACATGTTTAAATGTATACATGTAGCACAGTTCTGCCAACCCTTGATTTCAATCTAGTGTGGATGACTTTGGACATGTGGCCTCCAGTACTGTGACAAAATACATTTCTATTATTTTAAGCCTCCAAGATTGTGTTAGTATGTTACAGCAGCTAAGAAAACTAACATACCATCTATATTCATTGACAAAGAAAAATGCCTGTGTTATATCACTAATTTTAAAAGTCAATTTATAAATAATTCATGTTTAAAAATACTTAGAAAACTACTGAAAAATTACATTAATGGGAATTGCACATAAATATGAAAATTATGAATAATTTAAACTTTAAAGTAGTTTTATTTTGTTTTTAGAGACAAGTCTTGCTGTGCAGCTCGGGCTTTAGTGCAGTGGTGCAATCGTAGGTTATGGTAGCCTTGAAGTCCTGGGCTCAGGCATGAGCTACTAGACCTGGCATGACTTATTTTAATCTTTACAATGACCATGTATTATATTTCTGGTAAAAACAACACCATTTTCATTTTAAACAAAAATAATATTTTTTACTCTAGACAGCAAAATATTCCTATGTCTAATCAGCTAGGCTAAAGGCGCATAGTCAGAGTTTTCTGAGGGTATCAAGCCCAGTGAAGTGGCATGAGTGCCCTGGTGCAGTTTTTTTCTTAAAATTTACATAATAAATAATAATTTGAGATTGAAAAAAATCACTGTGCTTTTTTGTTGTTTATCAGTTAGAAATTACATTGCCTACTAATGTAAGAGACCCTAACTTAGTGACTTCCATGTTATAGGTTTATTTTATGTGTGTAAAATTAATGACAGGATACTAAAGGCTGATATAGCCACTCTAGAAGACACCAAGGAAACAAGTGTTTTCTGTCATTTTATTCTGCCATTCTTCGTACATGGCTTCATTATCAAGGGTATGAGATTAACATAAGTTATTGGGTGGGCCAACATTTTAGGAACATAGAAAGAGGCAAAGGAGGACATACTCCCAGTTGAGTCTTTGCTCTTTTAGGAGTTACATCCACCAATATCCATTTACATCTCACTGGGCAACCCAATCTGCAGGAAGGCAACAAAATATAGGCGTACAAGTGAAAGCAATGTTACTAAGGCAGAGAGAGATCAATACTGGTTTGAAAAATGACAATCCCTTCCATCTTCATGGAACCAACAACTAAAGATGGCTCTGAGAAGCATTCAAATCAAGATAGAGGAGGAGTTACTGTCATGATATTGCTGCCAACCTTACTTAGTAAGATTTCCCTGTCTTGAGACTAAAGACAGACTCTGTATCTATCTTTTGCCAACTATAGACTATAAAGATTAACTGTTTTAAGTGATTAGTTCAAAAAGTATTCAATTTGACTTACATACATAAATTGTAGAGATTTAGATTTAGATGTAAAACTTTTAACTCAAAATTTATGTTGACTCTGTGATACAGAGAAACCTGCCTGCCAAGCATCTATACAGGACACAACATCTTTCTTTTGCATCAACTGGCTTAGCAGTTCTCCCATAGCATCTCCCAATCAGGATATAAATTTATAACATGAGCCCTAAATTAGTGACCACACATTGAAGAAGCATGACAAAGCAAGCATGAATACCATGTAAGTGAATTCCACTAATTTGTAAGCCTTCAACTTATAAATTCCATGAATTCATGATAAATATTTAATAGCTTCAATTTGAATTAAGCATGAATAGCAAGATAAAACAGAAAAAAGCACAAAATAAATATTAAAGACACTAGGGAACAACTTTTATCTAAATATAATTGTTACTTTTTAAATTAAAGAATTACTAAACAGACATATATGAGCATTACATAAATGAAAATCTAATATATAATATAATTCAGATTTTAAAAAATCTTCAGCTGTGCACAGCAGCTCATGCCTGTAAACTCAACCAGGGATGCTGAGGTGGAAGAATCACTTGAGGCCAGGACTTTGATCCAGACTGAGCAACATAACAAGACCTCATATAAAAAAATATTTTTAAATAATGAGCCAGTTATGGGGGCATGCACTTGCAGTACCAGCTACTCAGGAGGCTAAGGTAGAAGGCTCACTTGAGCTAAGGAGTTTGATAATTCAATTAGTGAATTATCACCCCCATCGCCCACCACTTCCCGCCAAGCTGGGTGACAGAGCAAGACCTTGTCTCTTAAAATGATATAGGTTATATATATTATATATATTATCATTATATATATACATATATATGATGTTCTATGAGAAACACATTGTCTATGTTTATTTTACAGGTTTTCTTCTACTGGGTCTCAGCCACATTCAATATGTTCCTAAGTTAAAGTAAATTTTGGTCCCCCTAGAATGACTTTTAAGTTGACATACAGCACAACATTGAAATCTTAATTAAGTGAGGATTACCTTAAAACACAAATACATTAGGTTGTCTCAAGAAGTATAAACCTCATCAAAGGTTTAAGTCATTAAATTATTTTGCTTGTATTTCCTCACACCCATATTAGGTAGATATTTATCAATAGATAAGACATTTCTGAGCTCTGCTTTGATTGTGTACAAATCGCTTTCTCTATATTTTTGAGTTGCCAAGTTTTCAATCCGTTGCCTGACTAATAAACATCCACTGGATGCTGATACTGCTTATATGTCCCCCCTTGCCACCTCTTGCCCTGAAGCCTCGGGAAAGAAAAAATGTGATTTATACTAGGCATAACTGCTGCACCTAGAGGGGTTGATAGCACACTATGTGTGCTCAAGAAATAACCGTGAAGTTCAATGATTAAACTACATTTCAAAAATAGAAATAGAACATAGGCACATTAGCATAGCATGAAAGGCTTTTATACTGGAGTAGGTATTCAGAGTTTCATAAGAACTCATAAGAATTTGTAAGTCTCTGATATAATCTTGAGATAAGTAATAATGATGTAAAGCATTTATTAAGCTTCAATATCCTCTAGTCATAGTGAAGTACCTTACAAATATTATCCCATGTTATCTAAATAATAATACTATTATAATCTACTACTTGTAATAAGTAAACAAAGGCTTCAAGAGCATAAATTCCTTTAATCCAGGTTTGCAGCTATTGACAGTAGTACTGCAGAACTGAAGTCTTTAGCTGCAGTGACAACCCGTGCCTGTTAACAGAAACACCTCAGTAAGAAGAGACACCTGAAGTTTTCTTCCAGATCCAAGGAATTTGGTATTATCTGTTTCTCTGGATTCATCATTGTACCTAAACCAGAGGAGTTATTTGTAGAGGATTAAATACAAGGTTTATTTAATATGCTTACTTCAGAAGCTAAATTTAGTTTTAAGATGTTCCCCATTTTTTCTGTTGCTAAGAAACTTACACTTCAGAATTGTGTAAAATGCCCTAGATTTAAATGGAGAACAAAACAATTTTCTAAAAGACAGTAAAAATCTACTGAAATGAAATCACAAATTAAAGTAAATAAAACTCATTTAAGAGGTGATTTTTGGAAAAGAATATATAAACTATATCTTGGCTTTTAACAAAAAAAATCATTTTGCCATAAAAGAAGGCAGGAAAATATAATTATATCATTGGACTTCATTTTCCTTGAAGAAAGATCAAGTACAGAAATACATATTTTGTGCATTTGTATTAATCTAATTGTATAGTAAAGTATATGGCAGAATTATTGTATTGATCAACACAATATGCCTATTATCTATTAAAATTTATTTTACAGCTCTTATTCAGTAACACACACACACACACACACACATATATATATATACATTTACATAGTTAAGCTATTCATTACTGACACAGTGTTTTTGGCTGTTGGTTTAATACTCCCTAGGAAGTTATTTGTCAAAAAATTAAATATGTCTTAGTTATTTTAATATTTGATACAAACACACTTGGCACTTCCTGTAGCATATGTTTTTAATATTAAATAATTGGCCCATCTCTAAAGTTAAAATAGTTGGGTTTGAAATGCAAACAATGTAAAAATGTAGACTTTTTAAAAACTTGTTATAAACACAAAGGAAGTTTTAATAGGATATTAGATACTTTCTTCTAAATGATAAAAATTACATATTTGCTGATATGAAAATGATGAGGGGAAGAAGTAAATATTGAAAGTTGTGTGCCATTTCTGACACCTCACAAAAATAGCTGTTTCCTTTCGGAAAGCAAGATGATGGATAGCTATTATGCAACTTGATTCTTATCAACTGAAAGACAGCCAGATAACACATAGGGGAAAGACAGAAGTTTCCTCTATGAATTTAGATAATTAAGTACAGTAGATTTGGAATAAAACAGATTCACAATCAATCCCTCTGCTGGGCATCTAGTTCTGAAGTTAAGTGTATCTAATCCCTGAAAGGTTTCAGCACAGTGACTTGCCTGATTAGTCTTGACCTACCACTGCCTTTAACACTCTAGCTAAAAGTCTCAGGGCTGTAGTTTCTCCCTCTTTTCTCACTAGGAAATTTAGCCCCCCATCATGCCTGGCAAATTTTTGTTTTTTTGTAGAGACGAGATTTCACCAGTTGGTCTGAAACTCCTGAGCTCGTATTCTGTCCACTTCAGCCTCCCCAAGTGCTGAGACTACAGGTGTGAGCCACTGCCCAGCCTTCTTATTCTTTTATGATTAAAATGTTAGTCAATGTCACATTGCATTTGTGACCCAGTATAACTTCCAAATATTTTCTCTTCTATTGTTTAAAACTCTTCTTTCCATATCTTACAATTTTGCAATTTGCTTTACTTTCCTTGGTGAATTTTACATTTTCCTTCATATTGCATGTGTCTGAACACATTGCAGATATTCTACTCCGATCTTCATGATAAAAACAACCCCAAATGAACAAAACTAGCCAATTTTAAAATGTCAGTAAATCCTTTTAGATATAATTGATCCTGAAAATCAAATATATCTAATTTTGTACAAATACTGCAAATCAGAAAAACAACATAGCAAAAAACTGAGGTTGAGTTTTGGTTACAGAATTCTGCGTATACCATTGTCTGGAATCAGAATGAGAGGAGTTACCTAAGTGTGAAGGGAATATTGTGACCCTCCTCAAACTCTGGCTTCATAACTCAGCTATCATTTAAAAAAGAAAAAGCAACTAAACACATTCATTATATTGTTTTTCAACCCCAAACTAATGTATGATGGATTTTTATTGAAAATATTCCTCTGAGGCTTATATTTTCTAAAAAAACTAAATTATATATTTTTACTGCCCATATATCATGCTTTCTAAAATATTCGTGTATCTGATATTATTTTCATAAAAAATCTGAATTATTCTATATTTTCTACGTAAAGAACCATTTACAACCTAAAGGTCATTTAGCTTGTCTAAGAAAAAAAGAACATCTTAAAATTAACATTCTCTCTTTATTTTATTTTATTTTGAGTCAGAGTCTTGCTCTATTGCCCAGGCTGGAGTGCAGTGGTGCGATCTCGGTTCATGGCAGCCTCTGCATTGTGATTCAAGTGATTCTCCTGCCTGAGCCTCCTGCGTAGCTATGACTACAGGTACACACCACCCACCTGGGTAATTTTTTTGTATTTTTACTAGAAACGGGATTTCACCATGTTGGCCAGGCTGGTCTTGAACTCCTGGCCTCATGATCTGTTTGCCTCAGCCTCCCAAAGTGCTGGGATTAAAGGCATCAGCCCCCAAGCCCAGCCTATATTCTCTCTTTCGTTAAACCTTGAATATTAGAAAATTCTAGTTTCACATATTCTTTTAATATCAAAAGAGGAAATGAAAAAAAAATGTTTTAAAAGCATTACATTTAGAAAAATTAATGCAAAAACCCAAAGGCAATTTTCAAAAAATTTGCTGTCATTATATGACACCAATTTATGATTGAATTAAGAGTTAAGGAATTAGTAAATCAAACATGTCTCTTTATTATTTTTGTTCTATGGGTACAAAATATAAAATATATATGAATTTTAAGTTTAAATTATTAGTCACATTTATAAAATAAAAATCATTCTAGTAATTTATAATTGAGTTTGAAGCTGAGTAATAAGTACCTAATATACCTAAACTTAGTTCTAAAAATGTATTTAGTGAATGAATATTTGAAATAAGAGTAAACTGAGAAAGTAGCTTATACCAACTTGTGATAACTGATACCAAGTGAAAAAGGTAGAAAACCTTACCTCCTTCATCTAGTCTCTCATACATTTTTTCTGTTCAGTTCCTAGTTTTAAAAGTTATATTCACATATACATTTATACACACACACAAACACACATGTGTGCACGTGCACAAGCATGTTAGCTTTCTAAGAAACTAGCAGAAAAACAATCACCCAAGTCAATATGCCAATGAAACCAACGACTGGTTTCAAATGGCATTGGCATTTGTTTTTCTTGTGAGGTTATCCAAATATCAGCTGTGTTGGTATAATATGTTTGCAAGCAAGACAAATTTGGGGGCCAAAGTAGAATCATTTTTATAACAAATCTATATATGAAACTTAAATAAGATTAAATAAGCAAACAGATGGTTTTGCAGGTGGTCATGTCTTAAAAACTAGTTATTCAAGAAGAAGCGTGTGTTAGTGTCTTGAAGCAACGATGGACACAAACAGCTGCTCTAAGAATTCCCTATTCCACTGAGTTGATATAATCTGTCAATCACTTGGCCACAATTAAGTCCTCAGTTGTCACAATATATCACACTCATTGAACAGTCTGTGTTACCATCCCTGAATGTGTACCTTTAACAAGAATATATATCATGTGTGCAAAAAGTTGTAGATTGTCAGAGCTTGGAAAAATGCAATAACTCACAGGGAAAAAGAAAATATTTGGTTCAGGAAGTAAATGTAGTTTGATTAGAATGTCCACCTTCATCATCAGTGTGGGCTAAAATCAAATGTTGAACCATCACTTTGTAACCTTAAGTTAACCAAAGTGATCCATTCCTTACTCTCTAAAAGATTTCACACTTCACAAAATGACCACAATTTCAGCACTAGATCATTTCTAATTAATGTCTGAATTGTCCATGTAACTTTAGAAAAGTGTTAGGTTTTGAAAAATTTCTCTTTAGAAAAATGGCAACTTTCCTGCTCCAATTGTAGAAAATGTCTTCAAACCATCATCCTCGGCAAAAATCTTATGCCTGAAAAGTGAAGCATCACAAATTCTGTCACTTATCTAAGTATCATCAGCTACCTCATTCAAAAGAATGGCAAAAACAGCTGAAGTTTTATAGACTGCCATGCCCGAAGGAGATTATTAGAAAAAGACAGTGTTTCCAGGGAGATTTCGGCTCTTTTGTAATCTAAAGTTTTCTACTGCAGTTACCAGAAAGAGGTCAAAACAAGCTTGTTGGGTGAAAACTCTAGAGTCCAGAGGTCTTAGTTTCCTGCCCCTACAACTTCAGCAAATGTAAGAATTGCATGATTCTTATTTACTATAAAAAGAATGACACATATAACACCTTGGTACTAACTATTCTATTCACAACTGCACAAACCTTTAACCCAATACCAATTGTAATGAGAAACCGAATCATTCCTGTCATAACCCAATCAATTGCTAATCACTAAACTCCCCACATGTATTAGCAACAATTGACCCACTTTTTCTTTCTTTTTTTTTTTTTTGAGAGAAGGAAAGAAAAAAAAATGAGTAAAGGAGAGGAAGAAAGAGGAAGAGAAAGAGGGAGGGTGAACGGAAATATTGCTCAATTCTGAAAAAAAAAAAAGGGTATCAATAATGGCCAATCAATATTTCATTTAAACCTATGAGTAGGTGTGATGTGGTATTGACAAGAATGTATATTTTGTGTATTTGAAGTGTAGAGCTCTATAAATATTTATTAAGTTTACTTGTTCTGGATCTGAGTTTGGGTCCTTGATATCCTTATTAATTTTCTGTCTCATTGAATCTAAGTCTCCTATCTGGGTGTTAGGATCGTTAGCTCTTGTTGTTGCATTGATCCTTTTACCACTATATCTTTGTTGCTTTAAAATCTATTTTATCCAATACGAGAATTGCAACTCCTGCTTTTTATTTATTTATTTATTTTTGCTCTCCATTTGGTTGGTAAATCTTTCTCCATCCCTTTGTTTTGAATCTTTGTGTATCCTTGCATGTGAAACAGGTCTGGATGTAACATGCCGTTGGGTTTTGGCTGTGTCTTTTGATTGGGGGATTTCGTCGATTTAAATTTAGGGTTACTGCCATTTGATGTGAACTGGCTGTTTTATCCATTCATTGATGAAAATTCTTCTTTATGTTGGTGCTCTTTACTTTTTGGTATATTTTTAGAAAGGCTAATACTGGTTGTTTCTTTCTGTGTGTAATGTTTCTTTCAGAAGCTCTTGTAAAGCAGGCCTGGTGGTAATAAAATCTCTGAGTACTTGCTTGTTCATAAAAGATTTTATTTTTCCTTCAGTTGTGAAGCTTAGTTTGGCTGGATATGAAATTCTGGGCTGAAGGTTCTGTTCTTTGAGGATGCTGAATATTGGCCCCCACTCTCTTCTGGCTTGTAGAGTTTCTGCTGAGAGATCTCCTGTAAGTCTGACAGGCTTGCCTTTGTGGGTAACCTGACCTTTCTCTCTGGCTGCCCTTAGTATTTTCTCCTTCATTTCAACCCTGGTGAATCTAATGATTATGTGCCTTGGGGTGCTTGAGAAATATCTTTGTGGTGTTCTCAGTATTACCTGGGGTTGAATATTGACCTGCTTTGCTAGTTTAGGAAAATTATCCTGAATAATATCCTGAAGGGTATTTTCCAGCTTGGATTCATTCTCTCCGTCGCATTCAGGTACACCTATCAAATGTAAATTTGGTCTTTTTACATAGTCCCACATTTCTTGGAGACTTTGCTCATTCCTTTTTATCCTTTTTTCTCTAATCTTGTCTTCTTGTTTTATTTCATTAAGTTGGACTTTGACCTCTGATATCCTTTCTTCTGCTTGAACAATTCGAGTGTTTAAACCTGTGCATACTTCTCGGAGTTCCTGTATTGTATTCTTTAGTTCCATTAATTCACTTATATTCCTCTCTAAGCTGTCTATTCTCAATAGGATTTCATTAAACCTTTTTTCAAAGTTCTTAGTTTCTTTACGTTGGGCTACAACATGTTCTTTTAACTCACAGAAGTTTCTTATTATCCATTCCCTGAAGCGCGATTCTGTTATTGGGATGCGCTCGTTCTCCGTCAAGCGTTGTTCCATTGTTGATGTGGAACCTTGATCATCTTTAGAGGGAGAGGCGTTCTGATTTTGAGTATTCTCAGCCTTTTTACCCTGGTTTCTTCCCTTCATTGTAAATTTATCCTCCTGTCATCTTTGAAATTACCAACTTTCAGATTAGGTCTCTTGAGTGGACGTCCAAGTTGTTAGTTCCCAGGGCCAGAACGGCGGCGTTAAGACTGATGGTGCTTTTCTGCCCAGGATTCTCCTGTCTGGCTTCCTTCTTGTGTCCGTAATAGGCGACTCTGCCTTCCCGGGGCTCCAAACCTCGGTCAGAAGGGGAACCAGTCTCGTTTACTCTGCACCGAGAGCTGCCGCGCGGAGGTGCCGTCACAGCCGCTGCACCAGCCTCAGGAGTCATGCTGGGGACCCGTGTGGGTCCTCCAAACCTCAGTCAGAAGGGCAGCCAGCCCTGTTTACTCTGCTCTGAGAGCTGCCGCACCAAGGTGCCGGCGAAACCGCTGTGCCGGCCACAAGAGTCGCGCTGGCGACCAGTGTGACTCCTCCCCTGGGGTTCTTCTGCTCCATGAGCGACCAGAATTTGTCTGAAAGTGTGGTGTCCTCTAGTTCTCTGTGCTTCCACTGAGAGCTGCAATCCCAAGATGTTAGCCATCAGCCATCTTGGATCGTTCGAACAATTGACCCCCTTCTTAAGATAAATGTCTTTTCTTGTGTACTAGCTGCAATTGAAATATTACAATAACAAGTAGCCTATTCATAGAAAATACTGGAGGGAATTTGAACCAGATTATTTTGTTGTTATTATTGTGATTTGAGGTAGCATAAAGGGCAACTAGGCTTTTAAGGTAACTCTGGGTTTTGGCAGACTAGGTAGGCCACTGATAAACTGTTGAGGATACAGTGTTTTAAAAGTCATACTAAAAATGAATCTATATATTATTTAATCACTGGAGAAATTTATAACTATATATGAGATTTGTCAGACTAAAGGAGATCCTATGACCACGGCAAGGTAATGAGATGTTTTATGACTAGTAATTGATTCCATATGTTATGAATATCAGCACCATTTCTTGGAATGAGTCACTTATGTGACCATGTAAAAAAATATTGTCTTGCTCAATTCAAATTTCACAAAATATAAGAGTATGTCCTAATTATTAGATTTGATGAGGCCTGAAGTTACTGTGCCTGCAGCCCATAATCTTTGTAAATATTTTTTATCTTCAAAACTTCTAGTTTTCTCAGTTGATTCTCATATAAATTTGTGATATTCCCTTTCTTTATACACATAGCTTTTTCTTTTTTTTTTTTTTGAGACGGAGTTTCACTCTTGTTACCCAGGCTGGAGTGCAATGGCACTATCTCGGCTCACCGCAACCTCTGCCTCCTGGGTTCAGGCAATTCTCCTGCCTCAGCCTCCTGAGTAGCTGGGATTACAGGCATGCACCACTGTGCCCAGCTGATTTTTTGTATTTTTAGTAGAGACTGGGTTTCACCATGTTGACCAGGATGGTCTCGATCTCTTGACCTTGTGATCCACCCGCCTCGGCCTCCCAAAGTGCCGGGATTACAGATGTGAGCCACCGCACCGAGCCCACACATACCTTTTTCTATACCATTTTTCATTTCCTTAAATTACAATAATTACATACACTATCTTCAAGTTTTGGATTCAGTTAATTTTTCAAACTTATTATCAAAATGCTTATGAGAAGTAGCTAAAATTTTAATGTCTTTTTGATGTTGTTCACATGAAAATAATAGGTCACAATCATTAGAAAAACTATAATGATGTAGCCACGTGAAGAAACATGTGAGAAGAATCTTGACATTTAGATTTAGTATAAGATATTTGAGAGTCAAGTGAGACTGAACACAAAAAATGAGCTATGTGAAAAACTGACTTGAATAAATAATATAAGGCCATATTAGGTCAGCACTTGCAGGTAGAGCTGTATTTTTACTGTTAATAGATTGTTATGTGTTACAGGACTTAAAAAGCAATTTTCAGAAAGTCAATTATGTGATTTCTAGGAAGAATACATTAGAAATATGACATAAAACTTCTTCAATTTCTCCATAATCTTTCTAATGAGCTCTTTTCTTGAAGACCACTGAAAATTGCAAACCCTATCTCCAAAATACAAATACATACACGACCTATCTACCTTCTTTGCTGTATCTTCCCCATAATATGTATCACAATTCAACCCAATATATTTACACCCATTTACTATAGAACTGAAATTAGAATGTAGGTTTCATGAAGGAAGGTATTTTGTCTTTATTTTCCACCCCTACAGTTGTAATACCAGGTACCGGAATTTCCTTGAGCATACTGTAAAACACAGTTAATAGTAGCTGAATAAGTACAAGCATAAACCAAGGATTGACTAAAAATAGAAATATCCAAATGTTATGTTATAAAATAATTTATGATAGTTATGTCTCAAATAATATCTAATGAAATGCATAAAATAATTATATTCAAGAAAAACAGTTTAAAATCAGTGGGATTTTAAACATTTTGAAGGCCATATGTATTTATGTACAAGGGTTATAAAATTGTTCACTTCACTGAATTAAAGCTGAATCCCAAAAAGGAAGATATATAATTCTAAACTATAAATCAAAATATATAACTTACTGTTTATATTCTGTTTTTGTCTCGTTTTGTTTATGAGCAATAATTGATGCAGATACTTTCTGAAAGCATAGAAGTACAAAGAAACAAAAGTAATACACATTATTCCATATACTCTAATTCAGAATTTTTACATAATTTTGAAAATATAGTTGAGATTCAACCTTATTACCAATGTTATAGTTATTATTGCATAAGATTACATTATTGACATTTTAAAGGTCATTAAACACTCAGCATTTCTATTTAATCATACTCTATGTTTTTCAACCAATATTACGGTGTGTTTTTAATGCTGATAACTTTCAAAGTTTTCAGTTTCTTAGAGTGGGTCACTCAGTCAATGTTTCTGAAATTATTTTTGAACCTCTACCAAGTGTCAGCCACTGCTGGGGTTATACAACTGAACAAACCAGCATGGGTCCTGCACACCTGGGACACGTTTTCCTATTAAAGCAAGGTGGACATTAAACATTAAACAATGAGAAAGCAGATTATATTAAAATTATTATTTCTGTAAAAAGCAGAGACAGGGCCACGAGATTGTAA
The DNA here is from genome assembly GCF_049354715.1 of Callithrix jacchus. Taxonomy (NCBI): domain Eukaryota; kingdom Metazoa; phylum Chordata; class Mammalia; order Primates; family Cebidae; genus Callithrix; species Callithrix jacchus. Next base: position 47,857,634 of record NC_133519.1, read on the forward strand.
TTGGGGAATCATATCAAGTAATTTTAGCAATACCGCCAAGAAAGAGGCTTTATATAGTTATAGATACATATATATACACACTCATACATACATACACTTACTTATACTTGTCTATACATTTTGCATATTTTATATTTGCTACTTAGAAATTTAAAGAGACTGTAAATATTTAGATACATGAAACTTGGTACTTTAAGAACATCTATAATATATATGAAAATATTATGTATGGAACGTTAGGAATCATGAGAATTCACTAAATGCATTATAAAAATACGACTTAAACATGAGTATGATAAAAAGAAATCTGCTTCAATAATAATTTTCTTAATGTTTCACTGGGTTATTATATTTTACATGCATATCTGTTTGTCAAGGTAATACTTTTCAGAACATGTACATAAAATGTATAAATAATACTATGAAGATTCTAAGACTTATGCACAAAATTTTTGTCACGTTTTCAAGTATATCACTGAAAAAACAAACTATTATTCATTTAAATCACAGAATATACACATTATTGTGTTCAGAAAAGTATTTATTATTTACGGCAGCATTTAGCTTAACATTGTAAGTTTTTACAGCCTCTATGATTTAAAAACATGAAGACTTTGAACAAAAGTTTGCGTGTATAAATTTGGTAAATGTACGTTTTATGAAGCTATGCTTAGTTTGTCTTCTTGTTTTAGTTTTTACATTTTTAATAATACAGATAATTTTCATAATTATAGAAAGAAACAACATGAATATTCAGTTTGCTCATTTACTCAATGTTATCTTAATTTTCTATTTCAATCCATGCAAAATGTGGAAAAAAAGTAAAATCTCTTAGCAGGTTGATAAGTAATATGCTTAACTCTTTTTGAGGATTACCTGCTTTGGCATATTATCTATCATATGATTTACTTATAGAAATAGATAAACTTCAGTTCTCCAATAATCAAATAAGAATATAACATTACCACATAACAGATGTGTCTAATTTGCTAAATGTAAAAAATATAGAATTGCACTAGAAGGCATGTGCATAGAATTTCACTAGAAGGCATGTGCCAGAATCATGTGAGATTAAAAAAGAAAATGTTTCTAAAAGATCAAAGATAATTATTTTTGTAAGTTGTTTCTAAAACTTTAGTAAACATTAGATATTATTTATGCACAAAAAGTCCCATATTAGTCCAAAATTGAACACAATTGTAATTACAGTGAACCTTCAACCACATTTAAAATTAAAATATTTTCAAGAGAAAAAATGTTATCATTAATACAACTATTAGCATCAACTCTGTGTCCAAAGTTCTGAGGTTTTAAAAGAGTGACAGTTACTAATTACAAGACATAGTACTCATTGTAAGGTTTGCAAACAATCAACAATCTTTGTACCATTTAAAGAATAGCTACAGTACTCTGAGAACTTTCTTTAGACTTAGAGTGGTTATGTGGTACATAGATTTGAATCCAGGCACCACCAAGCACTAGTTCTGTGCCATTAGACAAAATTTTTAACTTCACAAACTCATGTCTTTACCTGAAAAATTTTACTAGCTGTAGCTTTTGAGAAAATCAAAGTGGTTATGACTATGAAATGTTTAACATAATGTTAAATTGTCAGACTTCCAGTTACTACTTTTATTACTTTTTCACATTTTTTTGTGGACATTCCTTACATTCTTATCATCATCTTTGCTATTTTAGTAACCATTTTACCCCTTATCTTTTGCTGGCTACTTCATGAACTGTCCATCTAGCACCCATTTCTAAGAAGTATACTTTCCCTGTTCACATTTCCCAGAGTGACCCTGGTGTTTCATCAGATGACTGAATTTATGTGCCAGCTCTGCCTCTTAATAATTGACCTGAGGATAATTATTTAAGTTTTTTTTTATATCCCAGCCTTCTAAGATAAAGTACAAATCATAGTGGACTTAAATTGTGGTGTAATTCTAGGATTAAATAAGAAAATGCACGGTTTAGAACTGTGCCTGTATCCATTAAATGTGACCAGTGATATTAATGAATACATACTCTTGTTTGCCTTAGAATCTGGTCAATTAGTCATTTTTGGCATAGAGATGTTTGACATATTTTGAATATATTAACAAATCTAGAATTGAGAAGATTATATTGCTCAGATTCTCTATAAACCTCAAAAAAGACACCAGAAAATTCTGTCCTATATTATTGAATTATTAAACCTTTAGAAATCATAAAAGAACTCTTGATGAAAAATGACACCCGCTCTAGGGAAGTCAACATAAAAGATGACACATATAGGACATGTGCTTCAAATTCATCACAAATGTTCTCTGATGTGCTAGGCAACTAAAAACATACCAATCCACCAGAGTAGCTGCAGGATTTCTGGAATTTATAAGGGATTATTTTTCATCTGGAAGTAGCACATACTGATTTATCACTAAAGGCCAGTTTCAAGAAAAAGAGGGCTGAAATTACCTTTTGGAAGAGTGAGACTGGGGAAAGAAGGGAATTTAAAGTCTTGGCTCATTCAAAAACTAGAGGATGCTGAATATTTTTAGATTGAAGCATTTGTTTTGTTTGTAATTTATGGCTGAATTAAAATAGCTTTTCCATATTACAAATTTCTTTTGACATATCATATGACTTAAAAACTGGTAACTTTTACTAAACTTAAAATGCTAGATATTATTACTATATTTCAAATAATCATTTTGTATATAAAAAACCTTTGAAAAACTAGTTTTTCTTACATGATTTTTGAAGTGATAGATGTTGTCCACTTGTGGCCTAGGCAGGCAGCAAGCTCCCACTGATCCTTCTCAGTAGAAAATAAGGGAGGGATTTTTCTAGACCCCAGACCCTTCATGCTACTTTTTAAGATGAGCAATTCTTTATGCTTAGGTGTATTCTAGTTCCCTGTGGGGAGGCATCTGAGACATGTATTCTGCTCCGTGAGAAGACATTAGGGCACTAAACTTAGATAATGGCCAAATGACTCCTACATTCTTGTATGGGGCGGTTCACCTCTTCCTTTGTGGAAGCTGAAAATTTCTTTGTCAGTGTTACAGATTTCAATTTTTTTAAAAAGAAATTACCATACATTTTAGCACTGAGGAGTGGAAGAAAGTCTAAGGCAGCCCAGTCCACCATTTTGACTTGAATTTTCTGTTTATTTACATAGCATAAAGTCAGTGAGAAAGTATTAAATAAAAGTTATAAATATTTAAATATGTTCATAGGATAGTGTAGAATTTTCCCTCCTTAATACTATTGCACTGGCAGCATACAATGCCAAATATTATTTTACTTTTACATATTTGGCAATTTGATAAGAAAATAGTGTAAATTACTTTACATTTTGACTTATACTTTACACATTGAATATAGCATAATCAAAGCATTATAAAGAATAGTTATAAAAGAATGAACTATTTATATTTTTCTATTCACAAATGAACTTGTAAAACTGTTGACTTCATACATTTCTCACAACTCCTCCACTCCCCTCCCTAAACTATCATAGGCATACACATATCTCCTGGCACTGATGCTAATGTAAAGATTTCATTTTTATCATTTTGACAGTTTTTGTTTTACATTATTTTTCTCTTATAAGGATTTTATAGTTTTGTATCACTGTAATTCAATTTTAAGCAATGTGAAGTAAGTTTACGTTCATCTAGTTTCAGATTTGCTCATAATCTGTTCTTTTATTCACTTTGCATTCTTGAGTATTATACTACCTTTTACTTCTTCGTTGGTGGGAGTCCCACACATAGGATTTTTTTGTTGGTATATATGTATTTTATTTTTGAATACAGTCCAACCTCTTATAGATTAAGAACATATTTCTCCTTCCTCCTTCTACAAAAGAAAACTTCCTATGTTGAATTCTAACCTTCATTCTAATTCTATGGTGTATATTACTTTAGTATTTTCTAGAGTGTGTTGTTATACAGTGAAAATATTGAGACAAGCATAAAATATACAAATGGCTGCAGCTTTCTAATCATTCATATCATAAGTATTGCTACTTCATTGCCTTTCTAGATGCATTAAGAGACATCAAGTCTCAGAAAACAACCTGATGTTGACAGAGAAGCATTTTAAAATTGGATATAGGGTCTTCTTACAAAGGGCAATACAGTGAGGAAAAGTGGAGGATGAACATTGTTAGTACAATAATTTTCATAGGGACTTTAAAGGTTTATACATTTCTTGAATTCAGATTTTCAAGGAACTCATAATGGCTTAGTATAACATCCCAACTTTGCCCCCTGTAAGAAATGTCTGATAGAAATTTGTTCTAGAAATTCTAACTGGTAGACTACCTTCCTGCTGTACATATGAGAAAGAAATGGTGAATAGTAATAGCAGTAGAAATATATTTTTATAAGCACTGAGTGTTTTAGAGTTTAAAGATTAGATCATGTGAAAACAATTATAGAGAAACTCTAAAAAATATCAAAGATCATGGAAGACTAAACCTAGAAGTCTCTGGATATTACCTTTAGAAAGTCAACTCTAGAAAGCATTTTCCCCTCTAACTGACGGAAAGGCCTGTTTTGTGTCAATAGTATGCAGAGAACTAAGCATGATGACGTGGCCTGTTTGAAACAGCACACCCTGGGAGGTTAGATAAGTCAGAGAAAGAAAACAGGATGCAATTATGGGAAGATGAATAAGAGAAAAAATTTCAAGGGAATAAGAACTGCAGCAATAAAATAAAAATCAGATTGAATGCAAGCACAAAGAGAACTGACATTTCAAATAGCTGTAGTAAGACATAAAGGAAAATATTGAAAATGGTATTTCAGAATGCAAAAGAAAAGAACAAAGTTTAAAATAATGACAGACAATAGAGGTGATAGTTTGAAGATGATAATTCAGAGAACAGAAAAAGGATATGGCACTGATGAACTAGAAGTGTTATTATAGAACAACTTATATAAATGTAAAATAATTCATAAAGTTAGGTTTAAAAGACTAAGATGAGTTGAAAAGAGATCTATACTTGCACACTAAAACGCCTGAACAATTTCAAGGCAAAACCAATTACTTAAAAACTCAGTAGACTGATGCTGGCAAACACATAGATTTTGTCTCAACATAAGCATAGCATGCCTCCTAGTAATAAATGAACAGTGTTTCCATATTCTCAATCAATCTCCAGTGGCCAATTTATTTCAACAACGGAGAAAGCTCACAGTGTGCTAGAACTAAGAAAGTGCCAATTCACTTGTTTCAAAGAAGTGTGAATTTTTAACTTGCAAAGAATGGCAATTCCTTCTACTATGGGTCAGTATCAGCATATTTAACAAGGCAATATTGTATATTATAGAAAAGACTTCCATTTCACCCCTTTTACTAGAAACATGATCTGCAAGCCAAATAGAGTAAAATGGATCCTGTGAAAAGAGGCTTAGGCAACCTACAATGCTGCACAACAGCTAAGTTGGCAAAACCTTTGTTTGACCTTAAGTAACTATACTTGTTAGAATTATTTCCAAATCAATAACCATTAGACCCAAACAATGTTGATTTGTGCCTTTCTGAAAGGTAAATGGCTTAAACAAAATCATTGCAATAAAATCTTCCTCTCTAACAGTATTCATTTTAACAGGAAGCCAATAAATCTGACTCTCATGAAAAGCCAATAAATAATAAAAAGCCCAGCATTTTATTTTTAATCAGCAAAAATTTAAATGCATTGGCATATACATTGTCCGTATTGCAAAAAGTTCTGCAACTATATTTTGATGTGAATAACACGCTGCTTGAAAAATGGCACTTCCATATTTTCAATATTATAATAAAACCTCAGGATTGTAAAAAGTTTATATGTATCCTTTATTTTGGGAAATATGTAATGAAAAAATATGTATCTAAAGCCAGAGTATAATTTTCAGGATTGTTTCTAAGGGAAGAAGTAAAATTTTTCCAGTCTCAGCTTTTCACCATCTCCATCCCACTCATAAAATAAAAAATAAAATAAATTAGCAGTATTGCTTCAGAGACATTGAATTTATAATATAATTTATGTATCATTTTACATTATATAGTATAGAGTTTCTTTCATCCTACTTTCTGATGCCTTATTGGATAAGATAATACGTAATTAAATTGAGTACAGTTATTAAACATAATGGCTATAAGGCATATAACAATAACAGAAGTGTTTCATTATAAAATTTAGAAAAAGTAAGACTTTCAAAAATATGTACAGTTGACCCTGCCTATCTGTGGGATCACATTCATGCCTTCAACCAACCACAGATGAAAATGTAGTTGGGCCTGCAACAATGGTTGCACCTGTACTGAACATTTATAGACATTTTGCTTGTCATTATTCCCTAAAAAAATACAACATAAGAAGTATTTGTGTAGCATTTGCATTGTATTAAGTATTAATCCAATCTAATAATCTAGAGACCATTTAAAGTATATGAGAGGATATGTGTAGGCTATATGCAAAAACTATGCCATTTTATATGAGACTTGAGCATTTCTGGATTTTGGCATCTGTGGAGTCCTGAAGCAAATACCCACAGATACCAAGAGACAACTGTAGTTTAAACTGTACAGACTATGCCCAGAAAACAGTAATACAGGTTGAGGATTTCTTACCCAAAGTGCTTGAAACCAGAGATATTTCAGATATTGAGGTTATTATTATTATTATTATTATTATTGCTTTAGGAATGTTTACATAATGCTGATTGAGATTCCCTAATCCAAAATTCCAAATCCAAAATGCTCCACTGAGCATTTCATTTGACTAGTATGTTAGTGCTCAAACAAACATTTCAGATGTTAGAGGATTTGGGATTTCAGATTTTTCAATTAGGAATGCTCAAGCTTTAAAAGAAAATACAACAAAAATTTGGTTGTCTCTGGTGGTAGGGTTATCAAATTACTATAATGTAAATATTTATAGAAAGACTTGTTCCAAGTCATTTAGTTTTCTTCATAGCTTTTATTAGTTTACAATTATGCCTATATCAATTATTTAATTAAAAATGAATAAAGTTGTGTTATGAGAAATATAATATTGAATTCTGGATTAACAGAACATTATTTTGTAAGCAAATTATTTGACTTTCTCTTATATGTCTTGGGAAGTCTGAATAATAGTTATTTGAGGTATTAGTACAAGAATTAAAAGAGACAATGAATATAAAATAGCCATTTCTGCTTGTAACACAAGAGAAATCTCGGCTGGGTGCAGTGGCTCACACCTGTAATCCCAGCACTTTTGGAGGCCGAGGCGGGCGGATCATGAGGTCAAGAGATCGAGACCATCCTGGCCATGGTGGAACCCTGTCAAAAATTAGCCGGGCGTGGTGGCGTGCACCTGTGGTCCCAGCTACTCGGGAGGCCCAAGCAGAAGAATCACTTGAACCCGGGAGGTGGAGGCTGCAGAGAGCTGAGATTGTGCCGCTGCACTCCAGCCTGGTGACAGCGCTAAGACTCCGTCTCAAAAAAAAGGAGAGAAATCTCTACAAATGTTGAATTTTTTGCTGGTTAACTCTCTTATCTTTACACTCGAGGTATGTATTTGTATAATATTCTTTCTAGTGCTAAAATGTTACAGCTTTGATATCAAAGACTTTTTGTGTATTACATAGAATAAAATTCTCAGATGAGTTTTGAAAACACTTATATTTCTCTAATTTCTATGGGTATGAAAAACTAGAAGTATTTATGAATAGCGAATGCAAAACTGTATTCTCTACTATTTGGTCAGAGTGCTTGTGTCCTTTGACTTAAAATAGCATAAAGAAGATGACTCTAATATCTTATTTAAAAAAATAAACCGTGTAAATTTCAAGCTCTTTTAAAATACTCTGTGTTTGTGTGCACTCACTCAGTATTAAACATAGGCTTTATTAAAGAATTACGTGTAAAAATAAAGGAATAAATCATATAGGTAAAATCAATTCTGTAGACCCTTTCAACAACAACCACTCTGTGTGATACTTATAAAATAGTTGATTGTAAATTATATTTCTGAAACAGCTGTCTATTTGAAGTGCACAGGGAAGTCTCTTTTTGTAAATGATTCACTTGTGACTCACTGCTAAAGGTAATAATTTTTTATTAATTAATGAGTATGTAAAGTATTTGCTAACAACTTTTTTCAAAACAAGGGTTGGATGGCAAAGAAAAGTCCCTTACAGCCTCAAGAAGGAGTACAGCCTTCTGACCTATTTTAGATGTCTGGTGTTCAGACATCTAAATAAATAAATAAATAAATATAAATTGTGGGTTTTTACTTTAAGTTCAGAGGTAGAAGTGCAGGTTTATTACATAGGTAAACTTGTGTCACGGGGGTTTGTTGTACTGATTATTTTATCACCCAGGTGTTAAATCTAGTACCCATTAGTTGTTTTTTGTTTGTTTAATTTTCTCCTCCTTGCACCCTCCATGCTCCAAAAGACCCCACTGTGAACTCAATTACTGTGGTTCTGACTGTTGGAGTCAATGCGTTCTCATCATGTAGCCCCCAGTTTAAAGTGACAATATGTGATATTTGGTTTTCTGTTCCTATGTTAGTTTGCCAAGGATAATGGCCTCCAGCTCCTTTCAGACAATCTCTGCAGAATCAAGAAGTAAAGAGAGTTAAAACGAGGCAAATACTTTTTTTCTTCAGTAGGAAAAAACATGAGTATAGGCTTTTTTTTGGTTATGAGAGATACTGACAATAAAAGGAAGAGACTGGATTAAGAGGTATGCTTTTCCTGAATAAAACACACACACACACACACACTCACACACACACACACACAAGAATTTTCATCAACACAATCTCGAAATTGTGTTACTCTAAGCCATAAGTTTGTAGTAATTTGCTAACAGCAACAACAGAAAACTAATCTGTCTATTGATACTAAAATAAACTATGAATAAAAATTCCTGTAGGTTTTATTCAGGAAAAGGATGCCTTCTAGTTCTCTCTTCCTTTTTATTGTCAATACCTCATAACCCCTCCCCCGCAAAACTCGTATTTTTTCTATGGAATAAAATGAAACAAACGTATTTGCCTTGTCTTACTCTCTTTACCTCTGGACACCAGAGGTCATCTGAAATTTCTGTCTTGTTTGACTCATTTAAAACATTGTGCAATCAGGATTCTATCTTTAACACCCATCAAAACATGTTCTTTCAATTACTTCCATTGACTATTTCCCAGTTATTAATTCTTTAATAAAATGCAGATTATTATTATTATTTTTTTGAGACGGAGTTTCGCTCTTGTTACCCAGGCTGGAGTGCAATGGCGCGATCTCGGCTCACCGCAACCTCCACCTCCTGGGTTCAGGCAATTCTCCTGCCTCAGCCTCCTGAGTAGCTGGGATTACAGGCACACGCCACCGTTCCCAGCTAATTTTTTGTATTTTTAGTAGAGATGGGGTTTCACCATGTTGACCAGGATGGTGTCCATGTCTTGACCTCGTGATCCACCCGCCTCGGCCTCCCAAAGTGCTGGGATTACAGGCGTGAGCCACCGCGCCCGGCTAATTAGATTCTCAATATATGTTAGTTAAAATCAAAGCTTATAAACCTTAGGTTTAAGATCACAAAACTATGTTCAAAATAACCTTCTTAAACTATTGTTGAAAATAATGGAGAAAAATCTTGAATACTTCCTATAAATCAGTTGCTGTTTCAGCTACATTACATATATTCATTCAATCAACATATATGAGGAATATATAAGATTTGTAAACTCACTCATAATAAAGATACACAAATTTAAACAGCTACCACTTTAACCTATAAGGCCATTGGAAGCAATATTAATGTCACTACATGTGGGCAAAGGCATATGTACAAAAATACTCATTTCAGCATAGACTGGAAAGAATTTAAATGTATAATGTTTTAATAAATTGTGTTTTTTACATACTTTGGAAACTACGCAACCACTACAAAAAGTATGGTAAATTTTTTTATAGTGAAATTATGGTTTCCTCTAATAAAGAACAGAGAACCAGTGAGTGGATGTCCAAAATGAGATGAAAATTTATTTTTCAACAAATGCCATTCTTCACTCTTTGAATTTATAGTAGATATATTCATTACTTCCTACAAATATTATTCTAATTGTATTGAGTTATCTAAAGATTTTTAAATTTTAATTACATCTTTTTTTTCTGAGATAAGAGTCTCGCTCTATCAACCAGGCTGGAGTGCAAAGGTGTGATCTCAGCTCACTACAACCTCCACCTCCTAAGTTCAAGCGATTCTCCTGCCTCGGTCTCCTAAGTAGCTGGGATTACAGGCACCCACCACCATGCCCGGCTAATTTTTTTATTTTCAGTAGAGAAAATTTCACCATCTTGGCCAGGCTGGTCTTGAACTCCTGCAATCAAGTGATCTGCCCACCTTAGCCTCCCAAAGTGCTGGGATTACAGATGTGAGTCACCAGCTTCAGCCAAAATTTTAATTACATCTATCTGGTTTTAAAAGGGTTATGTTACTAGTATATACTTTTATAGTCTTAAACATATACTTAAAGAACGTAACAATTAAAATATAATCTTGTTACATGAGATTCAAGGAATATTTTCTATCTATAGATAGTTTCTTAACATGTGAAGGTTAGAAAATTTCTAAGAAAAACTGGTTCACTGTAACCTAACCTCATCTGTTTTTCCTTATGAAGACCTCAGCATTAATAAAAAATTATAGATGTTTACTTCAAATTTTACTTTTATCATAGGTTAGCTGAATCAGAGAAAAAATATTTTCAAACATCTCAAGTCAGTCACTTTTGCTGTTCATTAGGCACATTGCCAGCAGTCAAATTTGAGAGGGAGAGGGAGATAAAGAAAGTGCATCATGTGATTAAAACAGAAAACCATGGCAGAGAGCTAATTACTAACACTGCCGTACAGTTTATTACTTATTCTTAGAAACGAGATAGAATAGAGGTTACCAGAAATGAGGCATTTGTCAAGGTGAACTAGCAAAATATAGAAGGGAAAGAGGTAATACTACAATGTGGGGCAATTTCACCTGCATTTCTTTGCACTGAAGTCAGATTCATGCAAAGGGCTCAGTCTGCCTAAGCCAGATGGTAAAGTTCAGAGTCTCAGTTTTGGGTACAGAAAGAATGCAGGCAGAGGGAAGAAGTCAGAGCCTCATAGCTAATTGTATAATTAAAATATATTTTAGTATTACATGTGAGTTTCTCTTACCTAAGCTACGCAACTTCAACCATGATAAGGGATAATTTCCAATTTTCAGTGACATTCAAAGATCATCAGATTCAAAAGCTGTGATAGCATACTACATTTTCTTCTCAGTGTGGAATGTTGAAGCATTGACAAAAACCATCATTTAGCTTTATGAAGCAAGGAAATCAATTGTTGTGGTCCTTACTGTTGGAGTCAATCCATAAATTGGTATCAGTTCAATCCCAATGTGTAATTTAGAAGAAATCAAAGTAATGGTGCTATAAACTACTTAAATCTGTACATCCTGTTCAAATGATAATTATATAAAATTTTTGTCTCATTGAACTTCTTCCTGAGTAATATCATATCTCATAGAAATACAGGAAAATGTGATAATTACTGGAAGGTCTCAGGAAATAGGTAATTTATGATATACTACTTATTAGCTCTCTAGGAAGATTGTTAGTTTGAGGACCATGACTCAAAGTATAGTGCATTTCTGAATTATCATAATTTTTAATACAAATAACTCTAGAAATATAATGAAAATTTTGTCTAATACATTTAGTATGGCTATTGCTTAATTGATTTTAAATGCATTTATTTTTCTCTGTGTGTAGGTTACCCTCAAATATTTGTATGCAAATATAAAAGAAAATATCTAGAAATTTTATTTTGTTATTGTTTAATTTTAAAAAATTTATTTTTATTTATTTATTTATTTTGAGAAGGACTCTCTCTCTGATGCCCAGACTGGAGTGCAGTGGTGTGCTCTTGGCTCATTGCAATTTTCACCCCTGGGTGAAGCTATTCTCCTGCTTCAGCCTCTCTAGTTGGGATTATGTGCTACCATGCCCGGCCCATTTTTGTATTTTTAGTAACTATGGGATTTTACCAAGTTGACCAGGCTGTTCTGGAACTCCTGACCTCAAGTGATCTGCCCTCCTCAGCCTCCCAAAGTGCTGGGATTACAGGCATGAGCCTCCGTGCCTGGCCTGGTTTACTTTAAAATAATTATATTAATAAATTATTAAACTGAAAAAGGTGAATATTTCATTTTAAATGATAAAATCACTGAAGAAAATTAACACACACATGCTCATAAACTGTAGAAGTAAACCACAGCTTTTTTAGATAATTTGTGGCTGTGTCACTGTTTGTTTTTCTGCCAGATAATGCAAATTATATGAATATTGATCTGCAATATGATTTTCTTCTGAAATGTTATTCAAAAGCTTATCTGTAATGCTGAAATAATTCAAAAGAAAAAAACTTCTTTCAAAACCTATGACCTCCAATACACATTTTAGTCCAAAATAAGAACCAAATAATGCTTTTAAAAGGACTACACTGAAGGTACCAGAAGAACACAGTAACAAATATGTTCATATACACACACAAATAGGAAAAACGGTACATGAGAAATAGACAAAACTGTGAAAAACAAATATGTAAATCCATGATCAATTTATATAAAACATAATCTTTCTATTCAATAGTTTCCTACTGCCTTCATTCATGTGAGTCAAATTATGCCCCACTAAACATAGCTTTCTTACTAAAAAAACAGAAATTGTATCTTCCACACAACAGTGCAGTAATGAAATTCTACTCCAATTGAAAACAATGTAATTTTCAGTTGCCATTTAGTGGTATATTTCTTTGATTTCCCATATAAGTTAGTTTAAGGGCCATAACACACAGCTGACAATTTGTTAGTTCAAAATTTTCCACTTACCCTTGAGCCATTTGAAATTGGTGATATTCAGAGGCCATACCCCCCCACACACACACGTGGAATGCATGATTTTAAATTATTAAGCTTTAACTAACTATTCATCTGAAATTTTCATTCTCTAGGGCACCATGTGTGTTTTTGTGTCTGTATTTTCACCATGAAGGAACACGGCATTTCAGGGCTGACACTTCTGAACAAGATAAGAACTCTCTGCTTTTGCCTACCATTCTACTGCCACAAAAACAAATTTCCTGATCAATGAAATTGTTCTTAGGAAACTTCATCAGTCTTCTCACGTTTGAAAGTCATCAATAATGCTTCAACAGTAGCCATTTTAAATCTCTGTCTTCTACAAACATTCTTTTATTCTGATGCTTGCCTGAAAAAAGTATTATAAAGTACCAGCCAGGAATGTGAAAGATTGAATTAGATACTTCAAACTTTTGACACCTTAAAAAATAGACATTTGGCTAAGAGGTTTCTGAATAGACATCACTTAGACAACTTTCAGATCATATCAGTGAACTGTGTCAGGATTTCCACAACTCATTTTTTTTTCCTGAAGCAGAGAGAGCTCTCTGAGATTGATAACCCAAGGTGGAGCAGACCAAAAAATACTTATGTAGAAATAAGTGAACAAATTAGGAAAATGTTACTATGGTGAATTATTGTTGATTTTGTGTTAATGTTTAATCTTCTAGATAAATTATTTAACCCACAACAATATCATAATCTATGTTTTATAAACTAAAATGAAACATTTTAATGACATCTAATTCTCACTTGCAACCCAGGATTCAGAATCTGTTGCTGTCTCTTTACTTTGCACAGCAAGGTATTTATCTGTATGGGTAAATAAAAACTTGTCCTTCTTCTTACCAGGATTTAACTCAAAATCAATTGTACAAACAAAACCTTACCTGGAGTACCATATTTGTAGCATGACAGATTTCTTCTTAGAGAAACAAGAAATGTGGCAAGTCTAAGAATATTCCCTGATTACTTTATTTTATGGAGACTGCACTTCCTATTCCCTTTGAGCTTTTCACCACTTTGTAAATTTTAGATAACTGATAAAAATGCAAATGACTTTGTCCATAGACAAAATAAATTTCGTACAGTAGGGAGAGAACCAGCTTTTCTCCCCATTATGGAGTAAGTTAGTTATGCATCTATTTGTGAGTTCACTTCAGTATTCCTGATTGAATTCTCCTTTGATCAAGTTGTAACTTCTCACTGCTTCTGCATCAATGAGTTAAATAAAATGTTTGCACATGCTTAGTTCGCACTTCTAGGAAAGTCATGATTATACACTATTTTTACAATTACCTTTTAACATATGCATAAATATGAGGAAATCATTTGCCCTAGTTAGATATAGGCAAATGGGAATTAAAGTATCATTGAATCAGAATCATATTTTTTGTTGTTGTTCTGCTCTGATTTTATGTGGATGAATCAAAGGTCAAAGGGGGCAATTAGTGTAATGAGCCAATCCATAGGTGGACAACGCCAGAGCCAAGGATCTTAAAATATATGTAGTCAACAATCTTAAAAAAGGACAATAATCCCGTGACCTTCTTAGATAAAAATCACCCATACCTATGGGATAAACTTAAGCTAAATTATAAGATCCAAAAAAATAGTAAAATGAGATCCAAATTTACATCTCTTCCTATTTTTGAATTATAAATAGCAAATTTGTGGGACATATAGCAGTGTATTATCATCCATTTTTAACATATCTTACATAAAATGTTTATTCCTAAATAAAATTATCTGAATAATTCATCCCATTACAATATAACAAACAATTAAATGTAGAAAATATGCCTGGTTGAAAATCATATCAAGCAAATAGAATCATGAGACTCAACTGGCTCAACTGACCACAGCTGAAAATAAACAGATGAATTAATCTGAACCACAGACACTGGGTGCCATCTGGTGGAAGCTCTTATTCTATCATTATTGTATTTATTGAGCATATGTTATGCACATGTCTTTGTGCTACATCCTGGAACTGTAATAATAAACAAGATACTATTTACTCTCAACAAGCTTATGGCCTTAGGTAATACTGTTAGATACTTAAGCAATTACAATATAATTTACAGAAGTTTTATAATGTCTGCCCATTTTATAAAGGCAAATATTCACCTAAGGGAGTATTGCTCAAAGCAATCTGTGTATCAATATTGTTTAAAGTGGCTCCTTCTTTAAATGGAAGTTTTCATATTACCATATATTCATTAAAAAGTAAATTATTTCAATAGATTTTTTTCAGTGAAAGTCAAAATATGAAATATTTTAAAATATTGCATGTGAAAGTACCTGGTTTCTAATTCTCTTGTCCACCAAACAGCTACAAGACCTTGGACAATTTGTGTAACTTTTTGGGCTTTTATTTCCAACAAAACTACAGAGTTGTGAAACATAAACAATCTCCATGCGAACAACCTACTGTCTACATTAACATTTTCATCAACATAACTTTACCATGCCAGGAAATTCTTGCCTAGGAAAGTAAGTTTCAAATAACTTTGTTTATTATTCCGGAATCTCTCTGCTAAACTTACAGGCTCTTCAATAGAAAGCATCAAACAATGGCTTATTTCCAGTACTCTTAGAACGCCTGAAGTTTTTTCTTTTGCTCTGTCCAGTAATCCATAACTAACATATCCAGGGTTCTTATGTAATCATAATGAAGCCTTACATCGCCCACATTAATAAATCTACTTAAAGAAAACACAAAATCTCAATTAACGTTTCGATTTCCCTCCTCCCCTCTGAACTACTACTAAAGTCTCTATTGTGGTAATACACTCATATGCAGTGGTAAGAATAAAATCATCTTTGCCTTATCAACAGATTATCTTGGCATTATTTGGGAAAGTAAATATTCAACAATATCATTATTTGTTTAAGTAATTCATATGCTTATCTTTGAAAATGTTTAATGACTCCTTGATACATAATTTAACTGTTTAAAAATATGTGGAAATGGAATTAATCCATTTACTTTTATATTAGTAGACTTGTAAACTATAAAATATATTGTAGAGAAGAAGTTAATGTTTCAAAAAACAATGTTCCATGGGATTTTGTTACAAATTTTCCCTTATAATTTATATAGTATAATTTCAAAAGTAATACTAAAATATCAGTGGGTTGTATTTATGTATAGGTAATTCGAAAAATATTTTCACTTCTCAAGATTTTACAATAAAACTGAAAGTATAAAATAAAAAGATTCCAAATTAATGATTTCTAAAATCTCTTCCCATACAGGGAATAATGAAGAAAAAGAAAATGAAATCAACAATCTGGATGTCCATTTAGAGACCCAATCAGAAAATCAGCAACTACTCAGACGATTGCTGGAAAAATTCACAAAGACGGGAAGAAACCAGCGCAAAAAGGAGGAAAACACCTGAAACCAGAACACCTTGCCTCCTACAAGGGACCACAACTCCTCACCACCAAGGGAACAAAGCTGGATGGAGAATGAGTGTGATGAAATGACAGAATCAGACTTCAGAAGGTGGGTAATGAGAAACTTCCGTGAACTAAAAGAACACATTCTAACTCAATGCAAAGAAACTAAGAACCTTGAAAAAAGATTTGAGGAAATGATAACAAGAATGGACAACTTAGAGGAATATGAATGAATTAAAGGAGCTGAAAAACACAATACGAGAACTTCGCGAAGCATGCACAAGTTTCAACAGCTGAATTGGCCAAGCAGAAGAAAGGATATCAGAAGTTGAAGATCAACTCAATGAAATAAAACGAGAAACCAAGATTAGAGAAAAAAGCGCAAAAAGGAATGAACAAAGTCTCCAAGAAATGTGGGACTACGTGAAGAGACCTAATCTACGTTTGATAGGTGTACCTGAATGTGATGAAGAGAATGAATCCAAGCTGGAAAATACTCTTCAGGATATTATCCAGGAAAATTTCCCCAAGCTAGCAAGGCAGGCCAATATTCAAGTCCAGCAAATACAGAGACCACCACAAAGATATTCCGCAAGAAGAGCAACCCCAAGGCACTTAATTGTCAGATTAACCAGGGTTGAAATGAAGGAGAAGATGCTAAGGGCAGCCAGAGAGAAAGGTCGGATCACCCACAAAGGGAAGCCCATCAGACTCACAGCAGATCTCTCAGCAGAAACCCTACAAGCCAGAAGAGAGTGGGGCCAATATTCAACATCCTTAAAGAAAAGAACTTTCAACCCAGAATTTCATATCCAGCCAAACTGAGCTTCACAAGTGAAGGAAAAATAAAATCCTTAGCGAACAAGCAAGTACTCAGAGATTTTGTCACCACCAGGCCTGCTTTACAAGAGCTCCTGAAAGAGGCACTACACATAGAAAGGAACAACCAGTACCAGCCATTCCAAAAACATACCAAATGCTAAAGAGCATCAACAAAATGAAGAATCTGCATCAAGTAACAGGTGAAACAGTCAGCTAGCATCAAAACGGCAGTATCAAATTCACACATAACAATATTAACCCTAAATGTAAATGGGCTAAATGCACCAATCAAAAGACACAGACTGGCAAATTGGATAAAAAGCCAAAACCCATCGGTGTGCTGTATCCAGGAAACCCATCTCACATGCAAGGATACACAAAGGCTCAAAATAAAGGGATGGAGGAAGATTTACCAAGCAAATGGAGAGCAAAAAAAAAAGCAGGAGTTGCAATTCTCATCTCTGATATAATAGGCTTTAAAGCAACAAAGATCAAAAGAGACAAAGAAGGACATTACATAATGGTAAAAGGATCAATGCAACAAGAAGAGCTAATGATCCTAAATATATATGGAACCAATACAGGAGCACCCAGATATACAAGGCAAGTTCTTAATGACTTACAAAGAGACTTAGACTCCCACACAATAATAGTGGGAGACTTTAACACTCCACTGTCAATATTAGACAGATCAACCAGACAGAAAATGAACAAGGATATCCAGGACTTGAACTCAGACCTAGAACAAGCAAACCTGATAGACATTTACAAAACTCTCCACCCCAAATCCACAAAATATACATTCTTCTCAGCACCACATCACACCTACTCTAAAATTGACCACATAATTGGAAGTAAAAAAGAAAATGAAGAGTATTTCAACTGAAATTGGACAAAATCTCTTCAATTTGCAAAATTATTATAGGATACTTCTTTAGTGATTGTATAATATTAAATATTTAGCTACACTGACAAAAATTATAAAAATAACTATTTTTATAATTAAAAACTATAAAAATAACTATAATATAGAATATAAACGCTAATATAATTTTAGGTTTATATTTATTATTTAGATATAAGATGAAACTATCAGTGCTTTTTGTCTCTTCTTTATCACTCATCACTTCTCTTGATGTTTGTAAACTAGGATAATATAATGGTCACATTGTTTTTTTTCTGTATTAACAACATTTTAAAAATTGCATTATCAAAAAGATGAACTTCCTGACTCTGACTTTGGGGAAACTTATACTGTAGCTATAAAAATCCATGATGAAGTTTCATTTGTAGCTTATGTTGGCTTTTAGGATGTTTTATATGAAATCCATAATCACCTTGATATTAAACCCACCGGATAATTTTCACAAAGGTTCTGCCTTTAGAAAATGTTCCTATATACTACATTTCATTCCACAGTGAATGGCATGTTAGTTGAGATATGTGCTGTGTCAGGCAAAAATGCAAAGGTGAACAGACAATTAGGACAAAGGCACTAGCCAAGGAAGAGTATATGTTTCCTCTCAAGATGCCCTAATAGTGACACACTGCTAGTTATCCATGTAGGTTAAGTGACAGCAAGAGTAAAGGGTAGATTAATACCACCCCTACTGTGAAAGTTAATGGTTCTCCTTCACAGGATTCTCAGACCCCAGAAAGATATTCCACTGGTATTTTCAGGTCTCTGTATTTTCATTTTTGTCCCCTGGTTGCCTATGACAGAGAAAAAATTAAAGATCTCTTTTCTGATTTAAGTTTATTTTTTCTAAAATAATGATATCATTTTGAGAGTTATATGTCTAAGAGGGAGATGACTCAAAAGGGGAGAGGGTGTAGGTGAGTATGTTTCTTCCCTTTTGAATCTGATACAATGCAGGCCAACAGACATAAAAGTAAATGTAACTTACCCTGCACTTTTATCTTCTACTCTTCCTAGGAGAGAAAAAAGCATTGCTCATAAGTAGGTATAATGTTCATATGAATATTAGAATAGAGGGAAAATGAAGAGTATTTCAACTGATATTGAGTAGATTAATATAATACGTTTCTTATATAACCTCGGTGCCTTGATTTGGTTTGAATCTCCAGTTTTAAAGTTTTAAATAACAAAAGCATGGCATAAAACTATTTTATATTTAACCAAATAAGTAATGTCTTTAAAATCCAGATCAAAAGTTTACTCCAAGGCAGAAGAAATACCATCTAATTCCAAATTTTTTGTAAGAAGCTATGTGTGTGTGTGTGTGTGTGTCTGTGTGTGTGAGAGAGAGAGAGAGAAAGAGAAAGAGAGTGCGCCTGTGTTTGAATGAATTAATGGTAGAAAGATGTCGAGCTGTGTGGTGATCTAATTAAGGAGCATTACTGGGACCAGAAGTAGAAGACAGATAACGTAAGGCCTAAACAGTCAAGCTGAAACTGTGAACAGTGCCAAGGAAAAGAATACAATGTGGGCCTTTTGTCCTGACAGATGCCGGAAATATAAGTGGAAAATGTGAGTTGCTAAGTAATATTATACTAACCTCTTATAACATCAACAATAAATTTTCTTTCCTATAAAATATTCATAAATAATGGCAAAAACAGGACTCAAGCTATAAGTTCACAGGTCATGGGCAAGTTTTTAATTCTCATTTTGATTCTTTTGGTTAGGGTGAAAAGGAAGAAATAAGTCATAGTGCACTAGTTTTCACAGAACATTACGTTGAATAACCACTTTAATATAAGATATATGCTAACATAATAGACTGTATTTCTTCCAGTAGTTATCAGAAATCAGGTTTTGAGAAAGTTATAAAGCAGTATAACATGTATTCATTCAATGTATAAAGTTTGATTATAGGAAACAGCTATGTGTAATTTTTATAAAACAAAAGGAAATCTATTCAAATGATTTGCTAAAAACATAATCTATGGGAATCCAACAATGGAAATTTCTTTACCTTCTGATATTTTTATTCATGTCTCCTGCATTATTTAGTTTCTTCTTTTAAAAGCAAATGAAAACTTATCTTGAAAAAAATTGCATACGAATTTCAGAAATTAGAAAAATCTGGTATCTTTATGTTAAGTCATGGTGTTCACTCAATATAATTATGTAAATCACAAAACTATGCTCAAAACAATTTAAGTATTGACCTTAAAGAAATAAAATCTGCAGTCAGTTCTACAGCATATTTAGAAACTTTTAATTTCTATATACAGTGATGTTATCCTGCATATCATCAGTATAAAATAGATTCTGTCAGAAAGATGAACAGTAAAACTTAATTTTAATGGAATGTCATAGTGAGAAATAAACAGAATTCTCTGTCGTCTTCATTTACTAGATGAGGACCCAAAGACACAAAGAGCTGATACAATTTAATACATTTGTACAAAGGACAAATGGTCCATAAAACCATGATACTTTTGTTCTACGTTGCCAACTTCTCTCTCTATCCAGCTATGTGCTGTCTTTACCTCTATCGTCCAAAAACCGGGATTAAATGGACATAATGCAAAAATAAATAATTTAACTCTACAAGTTAAAAACCAACTGGAAAATAAAAGATTGAAAAACTTATCAATGAAATATGAGGATTACAAAGACACGACCTAAGTAAACGTTTGCAAAGTACTGATGAGAAAACACTTCTAATAAAAAAAAAATGGAAATATTTTAGAATACAATTTTGATACACAAAATTGAATAGGATGGTTCTAGTGAGTATTTTTATAGGTTTAAAAGATGAAAAACACAAACACATAGTGAAATTCACTTATTTTCTCCTTAGCTAGGATTGCTAAACTAATAGATCAACAAGATCAGTCAGTATTCTGTAAAATACTCGAGTGTAATGGCAACATTTAACGTGATCAAAAACGATATCCTAAGAGAGAAGCTAGAAGAAACCCTATGTATTAATACAGATCCACAGTGCTCTATCTGAAGCCCTTGAAGTCAAATGTGTTTCAGAGTTCAGAGTTTTCCATATTTTAGAGGGAAATGAGGAACACACAGTGTACATTATGTCATATCTTCAATGGAATCTGAGGCAGCAATGTATAATCAAGTTCATTAGCATCCTTGAAAGAAAATGTGAATATTTGCTTTCAGTACAAAAATAAAAACTGTAAATATCTCACACCTATCCAAGTCAGGGCAAGTTTCAAAGCAAAATGTGCCAAAAGAAAATGGTTCAGTTCCAAACCTTTGGGATTTTGCAATTTCCATAAACGGCTTTGAACCTGTACATAAAGTTGAAATTTATCTAATTATTGGAGGGTTTCTCATTATTTGAGGATACATTTTTATTGCTATTCAGCTGAAATATCTGTCAATGATGCAAATGAATACACAGGAGTTATTCCTTTCAAATGTGCGTATCTGGAAATAATAGTATGTTTGATTATAAATTTCAAGAAAAAAATTCTTGACAGATTTCTCAAATGGGTCAAATATGTCTTTATTATTACTTTCAATGAGATATGGGGCCCAGGCAATGCTCTCAAGAGTAGGAGAATCTAATTCTCCCTAATATTATTTCAATAAAAGAGAACAGTAATGTGAAGTAATGTGAGTGCTATCATTGGATTGAACAGTGAAGAGATAGAATAGGGATAGGATTAGAAGATACACTTTGGAATGTGATTTGTTCCCAGTAATTTGAAACATTTAAAGAGTTGTTAAATGATCACTTGACAGTTATACTATAAATAGGAATTAAATAGCCTGAGTTAAACATCATTACTTTGAGTAGTTAAATTTTAATATCATTTGCTATCTTTAGAATCTTTGGTTTTATCTGGAAAAAAAAAAAAAAAAACCCTCGATCCTGAAAAGATCACCGCAAAAAGGATTATAGTCTGTTTGCTTTTTTAAATAACAAACATGGAAATGTATTCTTAAGAATGTTAAACCTAGTGTTGTATTTTAAAATTTTTTAAATGATGGTTAAGTTTTGAAAGATTACATTTCATGAGAAAATACTTTATGTATTTTAATGGGGTATGTTTATTTAAATATAATTTTCTATTCTGTTTTGGGAAATAGTTGTGTGTGTCTTTAAGATAAAACTGTCAGCACAAACTGTCAGCACATAAGGCCACAGCAAAACAGAGATTTTACTAATTTTTTAAGCCTTTGTTAATTTCTGGCTGAGAAACGGGGTGGTTTAATTAGTTAGCTGCTAATATCTATTTAAGTGAGCAGCCAGGGAAATGTCTATCGGACTAAGGATATGCAAAGCCCAGGCCATTCTTTTTGCCTCTTTTCAACTATTTCAAAAAAGAGAATAGGTAGATTCCACATATGTGGAAAATAAGGGAGAATACGCAAACACTAATCACACACACACGTAAGTACTTAACGTACCCTGGACACGAGAGAAGAAAATTAAATGTAAATACAACAGGTAAGGCACTTAAGTGTGGGATTACTTTTCGTGTATTTTCTTTACGTGTGTGTGATTACTTTTGGGTTTGAGCTACAGATGCCTTAACAATAAAAATAAAGTAGTGAAATACTTTCAAATATTGTGGAAGCCTTCTGTATCTTTCCTTTTCTTTCTTTCTTTCTTTTTTTTTTTTTTTTCTTTGAGACAAAGTTTCGCTCTTGTTGCCCAGGCTGCAGTGGTGCAATGACGCGATCTCTGCTCACCGCAACCTCGCCTCCCAGGTTCAAGAGACTCTCCTGCCTCAGCCTTCCAAGTAGCTGGGGCTACAGGCGCGCACCACCACACCCAGCTAATTTTTGTGTTTTTAGTAGAGACGGGATTTCACCATGTTGGCCGGGCTGGTCTCTAACTCCTGACCTCTGGTGATCCACCGGCCTCGGAAGTGCCGGGATGACAGGCGCGAGCCACTGTGCCCAGCCAGCCTTCCGTATCTTGACTAAAAGAAGATATTCAAAGAATGCTGAGAATTCTTTAAAAGGAAGTGAGGAGTATAAACCCTTCCCTTTCCCTACGTTAAAGTATCCCGGCTCCTGGCAGACAAAATGGACGCCCTGACAGACTGAAGTGTTCAAAGTTGAAACAGAACCGCGCAGCCATACTTGCCTGAGGGAGCAGTGGGTCACAGACACTGCGTTCCGAGAAAGGTAAAAATATCACACGACCTCCCTTTCTGCAATCAAGTCAAACCAATGTCTGTCAGCCTGGCTAAGATAAACTGAGAGGTGAACCACCCCCGTCACTAGCAGTTTGAAACACCTGACAGAGACTTCTAGTTTGGGGCTTGGAAACCAACCAATCAGAACTTACCTACCCTGGCCAATCAAGGCTCAGCTTGTATCAACCAATCAGGACTCAGTTTCAATGACCACTCTGAACCAAGCAAGTGTCATTTTTTTCTATAAACAGAACTTCTTGGGAACCTGAATAGAAACTTTGCTATAAAACATGAACAATCTCCTTGTTCTCTGTAATGAATTTTAATGGGGTATGTAAATAAAAACTAATAAAAGGCATTAAAAGGCTGTGTTTTTGTGTTCAAAGGCTGTGTTTCCCGAGTTTACGAACCATTCACTGGCATAAAGTCTCTTTCCTCAAATTCCTTTTCAGAGAATGTTTTCTCATACGAATAATCAATTAGTAGCTTTTACATGTAAAATAAAATGGTTTACTAATATATTTCCTAGATTTGTTTATGTAAATATAGTATGCTTTATATATTGCCTTTGTTTACTAGGAAATTTGGAGAAATACATGAATGAAAAATTTAAGAAGATATATACATCCTTTGTGTAATTTTTTTCAACCAACAGTTTTGAACATCTATATATTATCACATATCACTTCAGTAAAAGAAGCAAGTCATGAATAAATATTACTAATTAATTGGTTTAAGACTCTTTAAGAGGCTGAATTTTACTGGATAATTATTATATCCTAAAGGCAGATTATGGAACTATAATTTCTATTGAAAATCATGGGGAAGTTAAAAATTTAATTAAAAAATTACACAAGGTAACTTGCTACTTCCATAAAAGATAGGTCTAATTATGGATATTGGATAAATTAAAATCTATTATAAACCATAAATACTAAGTACACATTTCACCTTTAACTTTGAAAGTACAATTTGAAAATGAAGTTCTAATCTTCTGCTTTTATTCACAGATGCTTATTAAAATGAAAGAGATAATACTGTAACTTAATCTTAGGACTAATTTTTTAACTCTACTTCTAAAGAATATTGTAGGCATCACTATTTTTATATAAAAGCAGAAAGAACATAATAAATGTCATTTTAGAATCTTTTGTAATGCAGTGAGAAACATCAAAATGCAAATTTACTTTTTTCTTATAAAAGTCCATTTAAATACACACACACACACACACACACACACAGTCTCAAGAAAAAAGTCATGGAACCCTCCAAAATGTTAAAACCCAGTTTTTTTCTCTAATTTTCAAATTCAAATTTTTGGAGTGGTGCCCATAAAAAAAAAAAAAATACGTATTAGAAATTCAAAAGCTCCAGAACAGTGAAAACAAAAAAGAACAAACCTGATAATTCTGGCAATTTCACTTGGAAGAAGACCACAGAGATAATGAAAATGAAGAATTAGAGTGCTTGGTAAAATGGGATTAGATAGAGAAAAACAATAATAAAGTATTTGTGTAAATGCCAAAGCATCATAATTGTTGTTTCCTATTCTGTAAATAATTGTTAACTAGCAATCTTGTTTACTTTGTCATTATGATAGTAAAAAAATGAATAAACTATTCAACTTAAAATTACTACATATAAATTATATTAATTATTACAAAAGCACATCTTTAAATTTATAATAACAAGATTATATACAATCCTCATAAGGAATTAGCTCTTCTGAAAGTGGATTCTAGTTTCTAAACTCTTCAATCTGTATTTCTATATTTTATCTGACTAAAATGTTCCCAATGGCAACTGTATATTCCAGTTGTGAATTATAATTAAATAACAAAAATTAAAA
The DNA here is from genome assembly GCF_049354715.1 of Callithrix jacchus. Taxonomy (NCBI): domain Eukaryota; kingdom Metazoa; phylum Chordata; class Mammalia; order Primates; family Cebidae; genus Callithrix; species Callithrix jacchus. The sequence continues at coordinate 47,882,736 of NC_133519.1, forward strand.
TATATTATATAGTTTAATCTCAAAATTAGAGATATAACAATATAGTTGTTGAACACATGTATTGAAATAATTTTGGTTATTTATGCATTTTGATTATTATTTAAAATAACTACCTAGAATACTCCTCTTAATTTATCATTGTACTCAGTGTGTTAACAGTGTAGTGATTTATAGTAAACCCAGTCAAATAGGATAAAAGGCTTCCTTATTACTGTAGCTTCTTCAATATAACATATAAGAAATAGGAAAAAATTAGATTGGTGAGGGATAGATAAGTAATTACACAATTTATGTTCCAATATACACAAAGAAGAAGATGAGATTCTTATATATTATTTATAAGGCAGTATTTGTAAGCGATTTTTGCAGATATAAGAATTAACCACAGTTAATTTTTGTTTTAATGCTTTAAATCTATTTGTTCTAATGTTTCCATTTTGCTTTTGAGTTCAAAAGATCTTTAGAGATCTAGTGCAGCCTTAATTTTACAAATGAGAAAACTGAGGTCTGAGAAATTGTTACAAACCTGAGTTAATACAGTTGGTCTTTGTCAAAGACAGAAAACAGTACATGCCTCCTTGCTTATAGTCAAGAGGAAATAATTTCACTGGGATTCACATTGGTTTTTGAATCCAGCATATCCAAAAGCAAAGCCAGTGCTTTTAATGGGTGAGCAACTGGCTTGCTCTAGGAATATAAAAATGGATAGAAAGATAGAAATAAAAAGATAAAGCATATAAAATTAAACAAATAAAACAGAAACATGAAAAAGTCCTGTCTTGTATGTATTCATAATTCAAGTTAGCAGGTGATTTTAGTGCTATATCATAAATGAAAGAGATATTCAGGGACACAAGAAGCAAACAAAAATTCAGCAAGTTTTTGTTTTCATTTTTGAATCTGTAAAATGGTAATTATTAAAGCAGTTTAAAGGATTAAATAAGATTATATGAAAGCACCAATTACATAATGAAAACACAATATTTAATTCCAATCTCTTTTTTCTAGTCTGGAATATGTATATAATATATATAGTATAAAATAGTATATATATAAAATATAATTTTTAACCAACATTTTTGAACATCTCATATTAATACATTTGTGAATATCTTATTATGTACTATAAATAAGATGTATTAATTTCTTAAATGAGAAAAAAACTCCAATCTCTTTCCCTTTTCCAGACTAGAAAACCTTGGTAAATCATAATTTCATTCTTAGTTACTTGAAAGTGACTTATCAAACAAATGATAGTTCGTCCTAATGTTTTTAATAACAGCGAATATTTTTCCTGATCATAAAATTTACACTTACTCATCACAAAAATGTGGGAGGAAAAAGCTATAAACTTTACACAAGAGATACCTCAAATATTTAGGTAAAATACTTGTAGTCATTTTAGTGTTCATTTGCATATATTAAAAACATAAGATCATCCTAAAATAATCAGAGCCTTATTTTGTTTTTTAAGTTTTTATGTGTTTTGTTTTACTTAAATTTGAAGGAATATGAAAGAATTTCCTATTATATTGACAATACTTTGAAAATAGAATAATATGTAGTACCATCAAAACTGAATTTTCAATTTTCTGGGGGAAGAGTTAAATTGATTTCTTTAAATTTGTATTCTTAATATCTGGTTTTAAATTTGCATTCTTAGGGATTTTTGAGATTTCTAAAAATGAGAATATATTTAATTTATTATATTAAAACTTTGTGGGTTAGAATGAAGTAAATTGAGTATACATTCGATGACCATATTTAAGATTTATATGACAAATTTAGTGTACAAAATTCTATATATCAATATAATTGTACTAAATTCTGTATTCAAGTAATCTTTTTTCTTATAACTCATATACTGTGTGTGAGGGGGTGGTGGGCAGGGGGTCTATTTCATCCATGAAAAATTAAAATAGCAGATTAAGTTTCCAGTGTTATGTTTTTTTAAATTTCTCTTTCAGTTTCTCTTAGAAGATGTATGTATAATATACTATTCATTATATAATGTAATATGGCATTTAGGAAAATTGATACTCTTTTTACTTTTTCTATTAGGTCTAATTTTGTCTTAGTTAACTTTGCTGTAAGTAGCATATTCAAAAAAATTTTTAATCTGATTGTGATAATTATTTTTAAGGCTGGAAATATTTACATTTTTTACATTCAGTATATTTTAGTTTTTCTGGTCACCGCGTTTCATGTTTATTTCCATCATTTTCATTTATTTTTAAAATTTTTATATGTTTGACTTTATATGTAGCAGGACACTTTCAAAATATACACGATGTTTTTTATATCCACAAGTTGTTTTTGTTAAGTTTTACAATAATATTTTAAACTTATTTTTTCTGGTAGGAAATGGAAATATTACTAAATGAATTTCCACCCTCTGCTTAATTTTTCTAAGGTTTTATTCAAATTTAGGCTCTAAGTATTTATTTGTTTCATCTGAGTTTATAAACCCAGGTAACTTAAACTCAATAGTTATCTTTATTGTTAAATATTATCTCTTCCAAGAATTATATTTTAACATTTCCAAGAAATTTTAAAACAATATTTACTATTTTCCACTAAACTCTGTGTGTTAGTTTTTAGTGTGAATTTCATTTCTGTCATTACATTTTATTTGCATAATTATCACATCCTCCAAACTCCTTTTTATTTTTCACCCTATTTTTTCCTTACCATATCTTCTTCTGTTTCTAGAGATATCACAGTTTCCTACAATCTATTAAAGACACCAAGCATTCACGTGTGCTTCTTTGTGTATGTGTGTATCAGGGAGAGGGATAATGAAGAGGTAATCTCTTCTACTGAATCTTTAAGATATTTATTTCTTTTGTTTAGCTATTTAAAAAAAATTTGATAATTTCTCCCTTCAGTAAAAGCATGGTCTCCCTGCTATGTGAAACTCATAGGATCCCACACTGCAAGTGCAAAGGTGCTATTACTGTATGATTTTATTTGTCATGTGGAATAGAGGGTGCTATCAATATGTAGATTTTGCAGAAACAGAATGTATTGATCAGTGTCTCCAATTCTTCTTTGGTTTGCGAGGGAGTCTACGGATGTGTAGAGGTTTGGGCTTAATTATTAGTATATAGGTGAGGGAGAATTTACCCTAACATTCATTTCTCTGACAATGTGAACAACAAAGTCCAGGAGAAACGACATTAACTACATTAAAGGTTAATCCTCTTCCTGTTCCTAATTTACTTCTGGAAGTCCTTGTTCCTTGTCATTGATATGTAATAATTAATATTAGTATTCACATATTTCCTTCTAGGGTTGCTAAATTTAGCATATAAAAATACATGACAAATAAATAAATTAGAATTTAAATAGATGGGAAAATATTTTCTCTTTGTTTTTTGGTAAGTGTGTCTCAAATATTACACGGGGCATCTTTGTTTGGAAACTCTCTTCCTACCACATTATTCTTGCCATGTACCAGCTCCAAACATGGTGAGAGAGAGAGAGATCATTTGACCATGGCTACATCTCAAGGTAGGATCCTGTCACAGAGAGAGAGCTGCATAGTTCCTATTAGGAGCCAACTCTGGGCTTCTGAGCAGTTAGCTGATGGTAATGATACAGCGCTCTTCTGCATTTAGGGTAAATGCCACCATTGTTGAGGCACGTGGGCTTGCTCATCTTAAGTATTAAAATCTGTTTTGCTAGTCTTATAGCTTACAAGAAGTTTATAACTATTTAAATGTCTCCCCTATTTTTGCAGAAAGTTACATATTCACCATAATTTTCTGTGCTGTTATGAGTTTTCATTTCCCTCCTGATAATTAATACAGTATTTTAATAGGAAGTTTGAAGTGATTTGTATCCGGATTGCTACTTTAAAGACATTTTACACCAGAATCTTCATCGTTTGTATTATTAAAAAAATATATACCTTCTTAAAAATAACTCGTTATCAGTAAATACCTGTTCAATTCTTACTCCTGATTAAGAATACTTGTATTTTAATTCATAATATCTTGTATTTAAATGGATTCTCAACTATCCCAGTATTATGAAGTTGTTTTCCTCTGTTGTCTTCTAGAAACTTAATATTTCTGCCTTTCCTGTTTAGATCTTTATTTCTTTTTCTTTCTTTCTTTCTTTCTTTCTTTTCTTTTCTTTTTTTTTTTTCTTTTAAGACGGAGTTTCGCTCTTGTTACCCAGGCTGGAGTGCAATGGCGCGATCTTGGCTCACTGCAGCCTCCACCTCCTGGGTTCAGGCAATTCTCCTGCCTCAGCCTAGATCTTTATTTCATATAAAAACAGGGTTATGTACATGCTATAAAGAAGGAATTCAATTTATGCTTTTCTCATATGGATCCAAAGAACCATTTATTCAGAGGTTTACTCTTTTCCACACATTATTTCATTATAATCCTGTTACATAGAAAGTGACCATATAGGCCGGGCGCGGTGGCTCAAGCCTGTAATCCCAGCACTTTGGGAGGCCGAGGCGGGTGGATCACGAGGTCAAGAGATCGAGACCATCCTGGTCAACATGGTGAAACCCCGTCTCTACTAAAAATACAAAAAATTAGCTGGGCATGGTGGTGTGTGCCTGTAATCCCAGCTACTCAGGAGGCTGAGGCAGGAGAATTGCCTGAACCCAGGAGGCGGAGGTTGCGGTGAGCCGAGATCGCGCCATTGCACTCCAGCCTGGGTAACAAGCGCGAAACTCCGTCTCAAAAAAAAAAAAAGAAAAGAAAAGAAAAAGAAAGTGACCATATAGTTGTTTAACTTTTTTTAAACTATTGTCTTTTATTAGTCATTTTTTAAATAGAATTTTTTTTCAAGGAACATAGTATTTATCTCAATTGTCTCCTAGTCTCAAATTTGGAGCATTCTTTGAATAAGTGGTCTGAAGAAGCACACCAAGTTTTGATAATATGACATGTCTGTATATTATTTTTAAAAATAAGAAAATCATCGTCATTTTCCCATAATTCACTTGCACATGTGGCCAACCAAAGAATGGTAGAAGTTAGGAAGAGGTCAGTGCAATATTCCCCATAAACGTGGTGATGAAAGTGATTAACAAGCACTCGTAGAATTGGGCTGATCACCTTAGGAAATTAGAATCTTTAAAAAGACAAGTCAAGTACTTAAATATGGAAAACATTAATTTAACATGTATGTGTTTTAAGTACTCACAAATTCCATATTTTATGGCAAACATTAATGAAAAATGAACCCTTTAAAATTATATTTCAAAGATAAATATTAAAGACAAATTTCACGGCCGGGCGCAGTGGCTCACGCCTGTAATCCCAGCACTTTGGGAGGCCAAGGCGGGTGGATCACGAGGTCAAGATATAGACACCATCCTGATCAACATGGTGAAACCCCGTCTCTACTAAAAATACAAAAATTAGCTGGGCATGGTGGCGCGTGCCTGTAATCCCAGCTACTCAGGAGGCTGAGGCAGGAGAATTCCCTGAACCCAGGAGGCGGAGGTTGTGGTGAGCCGAGATCACACCATTGCACTCCAGCCTGGGTAACAAGAGCAAAACTCCATCTCAAAAAATAAATAAATAAATAAATAAAGACAAAATTCACCTTACTATGACTAAAGGTACCCTAATGAATAAATTATATTGTTCATTTTATGGCAACTGTCAATGATCATAGCATCGTTTGCAATGTTTAAAAGGGTTCATAAGAAGTTATAACCTAGCTCCACTGTTTATAAATACATTTAATATCCTTACATGTTTATTCAAGTCACAAAGTTAAAGACATAGGAAGGATAAGTAGCACAGGGCTAATGAAGGTCTTCAGGAAAAGAGTTGCATAAAACCAAACAGAATATACGAGCCTTGCAAATATACCTCAAAGCACATTTTTCATTACCTTTAACATCTGTGATTCAAATAATGCCTCTTTCATTCAACCCAGCACCTCTAAAAACATGTCAAGCAGGTGGGGCGCAGTGGCTCATGCCTGTAATCCCAACACTTTGGGAGGCCGAGGCGGGAAGATCACTTAAGGTCAGGAGTTCAAGACCAACCTAGCCAACATGGTGAAACATCGTCTTTACCAAAAATACAAAAATTAGGATAGTGGGCTCCTGTAATCCCAGCTACTCAGGAGGCTGAGGCAGGAGATTTGCTTAAACTGGTGAGGCAGAGGTTGCCGTGAGTCAAGATCATGTCACTGCACTTCGAGATCATGCCACTGCACTTCAGCCTGGGCGACAGATCAAGGCTCAATCTCAAAAAAACAAAAACAAAAAAAGCAAATACAAACAAAAAGCATGTCAAGCCAGGTTCGCAACTCACAGCTGATTGACCGACAAGCTAAACCACAACAATCACACATGAGACAGCACTTTAGACCTCCAGATACAAATGCCAATAGATCATGGAGACATGCTCTGGCATCAGTTTGTCTGACAGACTGTCAAAAATCCTCTTGCACAGTGCTAAAATATAACACATTCTTATAATCCGAAATTTAGGTAGTTTCACACAATGTGTGAAGAAAAACTGCCTAAATCAACAAATACACAGAAGAATGAAGAATGAATTAACCTGGAGTCATAAAATATTGAAAATTTCTGCTGCATTTCAGAAAGAAAATCTTTAGAATTTTTTTTTTTTTTTTTGAGACGGAGTCTCCTCTGTCCCTCAGGCTGAGTATAGTGGCTCGATCTTGGCTCACTGAAACCTCAGCCTCCCGAGTTCAAGTGATTCTCCTGACTCAGCCTCCCGAATAGCTGGGACTGCAGGTGCATGCCACCATGCCCAGCTAATTTTTTTTTTTTTTAGTAGAGACAGGGTTTCACCATGTTAGCCAGAATGGCCTTGATCTCCTGACTTCATGATCTGCCTGGCTCAGCCTCCGGAAGTGCTGGGATTACAGGTGTGAGCCACCCCGCCCAGCCTCATCATTTCATTTTTTTTAAATAGAGTAAACCTTTTCATTAGGCTTATGACAGTGCTATGGCTGCATGGAATAAGGGATTTTTACTTTTAAAAAGGCATAGCAACAATTGTGTGATGCTTCATGGAACTTGTCCAGGACACTCAGACTCTTCTGTAAATATACATTGTGGATAGGATTTATAAATTTCTCATAATGCTGTGTAAATGACTACACACAGACATGAAGCACAGTGCCCTCTGATGCACATACAACATGAAATAAAATATTTATATAGGACTATCTACATAGATACCAATACACAAAAAGACAAAACAAATGTGCTTCTTCATAAATGTTAAACCAATAACTAGGAATTGTGAAAGCTCATCACCAAACAACAAACTGAAGTGATAACTTTACATAAAATGTTCTTAACGGCATAGATCAATACAACCTAACCCATCAGGCAACCACTTGTACACTCTTCTATTTAATGGATTCAAGGGACATTACAGGAGCAGGCAACGTTTGTTGGATTTAATCTATGACTCTTTTTATGTAACTTATCTAGATTTTAAACACAGAACATGGATAAATGTTAAAGACCATAGATCTTAATCCCCTCCATTGCTTTGAGCTTTGCTATCATGTCTGCTACTGTATTTATCTGCTACTTTTTATTTCCTTGCTGATTCCTTTAGCTTCTGAACGTACAATTACCTTTCAGGTAAAAAAGGATGAGGTGACTCAACTTCTCAGTGACTAGTAGAAGATACCATTTCCATTTAGGCTGAAAAAGGTAACATAGCATGGTATAAGGTAGAAAGGAAAAGCAATTTTTAAAAATTCACTTTAAATTTTTGGCTATTTAAGATAAGAAACTTGGCTTCCAAGTACATTACCATTGACTTTAAGGCAGTGCAACATAGTAAAATTTGGGAGTGATATACAAGTGGTCACCATTATCTATTTTTATCATAATACATTACATCTATAAGAAATATTTTTGAATAGCAAGAAAACATTACTACGGTGCACAGAAAGTATCAACCCTTCTGATAATAACGCCTTCCCATCTGAAACTTTCCCTTAGAGAAACTTATTTATACACAACCTTCAAGGATGATATTTCTGTAATTGCTTTCCCTTTGCTTCATACCTGTATATCTTGTATCTTGTGCTAAATCCCTGCCGGCTTCTGTCCACAAAATCTGTGTATTCCTGTGAGCGATGGAAGGGTCCCTTATCAGAGAGGAGCCAGTCGAAGGGGCTTGTGGCATGCTGATCCGAAACAGCAGCAACCGCTAAAACCCAGCAATGAAGACTCAGTGCTATCCACTCCCATAGAGCCATCAGAGAGAACAATTCAGCACCAGCTCTGCTTCGCCATATCATGCTTCCACTGCAGATTTAGAGCCTTCATTCTCTTAGCTTTCCCTCAACACCTAGACAAAATACACAGGCAATTAGTTAGCCCCAGAAGATTCTTTTCTCTCAGTTGAGGTGTTGAGGCTATTTTTAAAATTGTAATCTAAATCACTGTTTTAAATTAATATTAGCAGAAGAGAATAAAATACAAACCAAAATAATTTTTTTTTCAGAGCTGTATGTCGCTTATACGTTGTGCCCTTTTTATATTAATGGAAAATAAGACACTGAGTCGTAACTGACCTAGTCATAACAATTACATTCAGTGGATAATTAAAGCCTATTGAGAAGCAATCAGAAGTTTTAACTAATATTCCTTTTGTCCTTGCATGTTTTATAAAATTGGACAGATTCAAATAATTAATATATTCAAATATTTCATAAATTTTGTTATAAATTTTAATACTATAGTTTTATTGTAGAGTTTTTTTAGACTTCAGATAAATGCTTTAAAATGAAGTAGAGATACTCATGTAGTTATTTCCATAATCTAGATAAACATGGAGTAAAACTGTGGGCTTAAGGATACATAAATATATACATGTATGTATGTATATATATATATATATATATGTGAGTATGTGTATACCTATTATAGATATAAGTACATGTAGATATAGGGAGAGACAGAGTGAGACAGAGATGGTAGAAGGACAGGTTGATAGATGAATAGATTTGTGCGTGGGAAAGTGGATGTGAAAAGTAGTGTATTTTCTCAGAATTTTTTTTAAATTTTCTGTTAGAAACAAACTGCTTCTCTGATTATTTAAACAGAATCATAATTAAATTATTTCTAGGATCTTTAAAGATTTAAATGTGCATCTGTCTTATTCATAAGATAGTCATACCTCCAAAATTATACACATAAACCAAACCAATGCACATAAATTAAGCTAATGCAGATTATTCATAGATGTTGAAACTGCATATATTGTAGTATAACCATTCAAAAAAAATGTAATAAGATGTATAATCCCAGCATGGTACGGTATACAAAACGTTATACAAAGCTGAAATGTATATATGCTGCACCAGAAAATTCTAAAAATATTTGAATTCAATTTTTCTTTCTATCCTCATCAACTTTTCAAATAGTATTATTTATAGTAGATAGAACTATAGAGTGCAAAGTATCTGAATGATGAGAAAGTTTTACTTTCATGGGTTCTTAGCACAATGTCTTTAGAAAAAAAAATCAAGATTCACAGTATTAAGTAAGATATATCAGTAATAGTAGCTACCATATTTATCTGGTATTTGGATAAGAACATTGGTTTTAATTTGCCTTCCTAACTATAACCCTACTATTCATAATTTAATCCTAAACTATTTCTGTATGAGAGGTATTGAGAAATAATTTTGCAGCTCTGAAGTAGCTCAAAACAGTGATAGAATGAGTGAAATAGATCATCAGAATCGTACTCTCACATATCACACAATTAAAAGGCCATTACTCACATACTGTATGAGTTGCCTCAATCATATGAGTGTCTCACTGAGGGGATTGAAGAATACCTTCTTTTGTAAACAACATAGGAAGTTTTAAAAATGAAGACATTTTAAAAATGATTTTCTTTTCTTTTTTTGAATCGGAGTTTCACTCTTCTCACCCAGGCTGGAGTGCAATGGCGCGATCTCGGCTCCCCGCAACCTCCGCCGCCTGGGTTCAGGCAATTCTCCTCCCTCAGCCTCCTGAGTAGCTGGGATTACAGGCACGTGCCACCATGCCCAGCTAATTTTTTGTATCTTTAGTAGAGACGGGGTTTCACCGTGTTGACCAGGATGGTCTCGATCTCTTGACCTCGTGATCCATAAGAAAGAATATTATAATAGAAAGATACTGGAATAGGAGCTTGAAGATTCTCAACTTCTTTTCTATTATCTGCATAAATGTGCCACTGTCAAATGATGCAACTCCTAAGTTTATAATCTGCTGAAAAAATTACCTTTATATATTTTTTATGAGAACTATATGGTCTAAATTAAAATAAATATAGTTTACTTACATTTATAAATGAAATTATTCTTACGTGTAGTAGTATAGTATAATAATTTTTCTATGACTAAAAAATATTACTCATCTTGGTTATACACACAATTTTTATTTTGCTTATCATATACCTTCAAACTGGCAAAATTTAATAATTATTTTTAGAAGATATATTTTTAATGTCAATGAGTAATTTTTCATTTCATAAGAATAAATTATTCAATCACACTACTTGTCTGTGTCACATATTTCATCTGAAAGGATATATTTCTTAATTAAATGAAATTCTAGTCATACCGTCTAAATGAAGCTCTCTTATTACTAAATGTAAATGTGAACAAGAATATTATTGAAAATATTCAAACAAAAATTATTTCATACTATTAAATAGCTTGGAAAATAGTTCTTTGAAAACAAAACCTGATTTTTCTCCAAATCCAATAACCAATATAGCAAATTAGGCTATATAACCTCAAGAGACAATAGTCATAGCGGTTAAAATAATTGACTTTGGAACTAAACTGTTAATGTTAAAATCCTAGCCCTCCAGGTGCCGTGGCTCATTCCTGTAATCCCAGCACATTAGAAGGCTGAGGTGGGTGGATCATCAGAGGTTAGGAGTTTGAGACCAGCCCAGCCAACACAGGGTAAAACCCTGTCTCTACTAAAAATAAAAAAATTAGTCTGGCCTGGTGGCATAGACCTGTAATCCCAGCTGTTCCGGAGGCTGAGGCATGAGAATCACTCGAACCTGGGAGGCAGACATTGCAGTGAGCCGAGATTGCACCACAATACTCCAGCCTGGGTGACAGAGTGAGACTCTGTCTCAAAAAGTGAGAGAAAAAAAGAAAACATCCAGCTCTTACTAACTCTGTAGATGTATGACTTTAGGTAAGTTATTTAACTTCTTTTGTGCTTCAGGTTCCTAAACTATTACAGAGGATCACCTCATCAGTCTTACAAAATGAATTCATCACTTTTTCTGTAGTGTGGGGAAAATGAAAAATAGTCTGGAATTTAATATTCATAAACAAGGGGCTAAGTGGCCAACTAAGCAGATAAGAACATCCATACCTAATATTTTCTAGACCATGTGAGAGTGATTTTACATAAAAGAGAGTAATAAAAGAGAATAAGAACAAAAAAACCCAAAACATTAGAAATATACACAATTACAAACATAAAATCATGTTTAAAACATGGTATTTAATTAAAAAGCAGTATTTATGAGTTTTTTTTATAAAGAAAGAAGTCATAAATATTGATATGTCTTCTTGAAAATCATATGTTTAGTACATATCCTATTCTTAAATTCCTTCTCACAAAATAAAATTCGTTGTGAAGATCACTTCATGATACAATTTTATTTGCAAATTCTCAATGGCCTTGACAATCTGTGCAGATATAAAATACACCAAAAATATGTTAAATATATACTAAAATATACTAATGCATATCATTATAATAAATGCATAAACATGTTTATAATATATATGATAATTATTCTTTCTCACTAGCTGTTAGTAGTCCTATTCCAAGGTGGCGATACATTCCTTTTTTTCTTTTTGAGACAGAGTCTCAGTCTGTCCCCAGGCTGGAGTGCAGTGGTGCAATCTCAGCTCACTGCAATTCCCATCTTTCAGGTTCAAGGGATTCTCATGTCTAAGCCTCCCAAGTAGCTGGGACTACAGGTGAGCACCACCATGCCAGGCTAATTTTTGTATTTTTAGTAGAGATGGGGTTTCACCATGTCAGCCAGGATCCTCTGGGTCTCTTGACCTCGTGATCCACCCACCTCGGCCTCCCAAAGTGCTGGGATTACAGGTGTGAGCCACAGTGCCTGGCCTACGTTACTTTTATCTAAAATACTGATATATATATATATATATATATATATATATATACATATATATATATATATATACATATATATATATATATACATATATATATATACATATATATATATGAAATTCATAAAATATTGAAATATGTGAAATAAAATATTTGCCATAATAGTAAACGTGAATTTTCAGTAGAACTGAACGTACAAAGAGTATAAGCAAAATGTTAGGAATCATTGAATTAAACTTAATATCCCTTAGACTGACGGGACACGTCATAGCGGCCCATCTTTTTGACCTCAGTATATTATCATCCACTGTCTAATGAGATATCCAGTGCTAATTATTACTATTTGTTAAATGATTAACATTGCAAGCTATATTATTTCTTCTTTTATATTTGCATTTGGACTGATTTTTGCTGGTTGCATATCAAAAATATTTTCTCAGGAACTAAAATCTCCTGAAGAAGTTGGATATGAAAAGTCATTTCAGAAAATTGTATCAAGCATATTTAATTTTATTTCAAATAATGTGGAACCCATGGAAAATTGGAAGACTAATAGCAGTGAACTCGTACGTATCCATCGGCTAGAGTCACCAGCTGTTGCTGTTGTTGTTTAACACGTTTTCTATCTCTGTCTCTTATTTTCTTTCCCTCTCTCTCTCTCCACTCATACATTTTTTTTTTTTTTTTTTTTTTTTTTTTTTTTTTTGAGACGGAGTTTCGCTCTTGTTACCCAGGCTGGAGTGCAATGGCGCGATCTCGGCTCACCGCAATCTCCGCCTCCTGGGTTCAGGCAATTCTCCTGCCTCAGCCTCCTGAGTAGCTGGGATTACAGGCACGCGCCACCATGCCCAGCTAATTTTTTGTATCTTTAGTAGAGACGGGGTTTCACCATGTTGACCAGGATGGTCTCGATCTCTTGACCTCGTGATCCACCCGCCTCGGCCTCCCAAAGTGCTGGGATTACAGGCTTGAGCCACCGCTCCCGGCCCCACTCATACATTTTTAAGTATTAAATAAAGGTATAAAGAAAATTGGCGGATTTACCCAACATCTACAACCGTTCTCTGAATTTCTTTTATTGAGAAAACACTATGCTGCTCTATAAAATAGTTCCTTAACATTAATGCGTATTAATACTGAAGCTGGTAAATGTAAAACTACCTATCTTCAAAATAAAATATCCAATACTCAAAATAACTGTTTAAAAAGCCACATTCTTCCAGATAATATGATATGTATTATTCTATTAAATCCATTAAATTATAAATGTTAGAATTATTTTATTATAAAATAAAATATTTATATGTAGCACTCCCAGAATCTATTTTAAATGTATAGCATTATTATATAATTATATATAACTATAATTATTGATTACATATTTTAATAAATATTAGCTCTGAAAAAATGAATACTAAATACACAATTGTGTAAATAAATGAATGACAGATGACTTAAGAATATTTTAACATAAATTTTTAATAGTTTTCCCACAGTAGTTTATTGTTTCAATTCCAATTTGGTAGAAGTAATGATATAGAAAACCAGAATAAAAAAATAAATCTTACTGATCAATTCTAATGTGCAAAACATCACAATAGGTTTTGAGACAGAAGGTCTTAATAAAGACAGTGCTTCTATCCTCAGGAACTGCCTGTCACTTAGGGAAGGCCACATAGAAGGCAGAACATATTGCCTATGGTCATTTCTATTAGAAAACAGTACCTCTGCAATGAAAACTAAACATTCTCCAAACTTTTTCTTTTTTCCTTATCTCACAGAGTATAAGCAAAATCTTCCATCTACTCAAATTTTTAAGCCAAAACATGACTTTCACCTACCCTCTCATTCATTGCACATATCCAATCAGTCCCCAAGTTCTGTTCATTCTTCCCCCTACATATAAAATTTACCACCTTTTCTTCACCCCCATTTTACTTGACCACCTCATGCTGTATGCTCAACACTAGCAACTTTGCCTCTAAACTGTTACTGCAATAGCTTCATGACTGATTTTCACACAATGTAGTCCATTCCCACTATAAACAGGTAGGATTTTGCTAATCTTTTTCTGTACTCCACCAAGACCATAGAGAAGTAATTGCTTTATCTTTGTTTCCTGTTGAAATGAACAATAACATGTAAAAATGGGAATCAAATAATTCTGACACCCATGTGGCTCTCTCCAATCTGATCTTTTTACTACAGTCAGAGTGATCTTACTAAAATGTCAAATCTGAACACGTACATCGTTTACCCCCAATTAAGTAACAACTTTTGTTTCAGGATAACTGATCTCTTTGAAATAACTTATGAAACAATCTTCCTTTGCTTATATCATATCATATCATATCATATCATATCATAGCAGATATTGTATCATATCATATATATGCCAGGACAATCATTAAGCAGACGTCCACTTTGTGTTTTAGCCATGATCATATACCTTGCTTTCTCTCCAGGATCTTTGTTTATGCAGGTTCCCCTGCCTGAACCGCTATTTTGACAAGGATCTCTTTACCTGCCTAACATTGACCTTAAAACCTCAGACTGGATTATCATTTTATTCACAAAGCTTTTCATGACCTTTCAAGGTTGGTTGGTCCTTTTTTTAATGCTCCCATTACTTTCCCTGTGATGGTACATTTATGTGATATATTTGCTTCCATGTTTAGCCTGTTTCCCTCCCTGCATATCTCCTTTCCTTCAATTAGATTAATTTTGGGAGAAAAATAATTGTTCCTATCTCAACGACAACAACACAGTCACCAAAGTTGCATGTATAAGTATTTGTAGAGTGACTGAATAAACGTTTATGAAATAAGTAGTAAATTAAGGTGCAACTGCTGTGATATGGCTGGCAAGACCATATCATGAAAAGCAAATTCATTCTTTACGGAAAAAGAAAGAATCTACAGAGGATCTGTGTTTGAATCTGCATCTGAGCTAGGCCTCAGGATAACAAGAGCTTGGATAGTTGAAGAAAGGGAGCAAAAGAGTTATGAGGTAATGATTTTTAAGTCAAGATTGTAAACATATATCTACAAGTATAAATAGTATCAAGATATTTTGCCTTTATTTTCATTTTATTTTATTTTTTTGAGACAGAGTTTTGTTCTTGTTGCCCAGGCTGGAGTGCAATGGCGTGATCTCAGCTCAGTGCAACCTCCTCCTCCTGGTTCAAGCGATTCTCCTGCCTCAGCCGCCCAAGTAGCCGGGATTATAGGCGTGTGCCACCATGCCCGGCTAATTTTATATTTTTAGTAGAGATGGGGTTTCACCATGTTGGTCAGTCTGGTCTCAAACTCCCGACCTCAGGTGATCCACCCACTTCTGCCTCCCAAAGTGCTGGGATTATAGGTGTGAGCCACCATGCCTGGCTCAAAGCAAAATATTCTTAATGTTAAAAAAATGTTAAGGACAAAAACATAAAGATTATTATGAATTATTAGCTTTGGACATAATGATAAGAGATTATCATATTACATAAAATTGTAGAAAACTAAGGACTTTTTCACTTATGTTCTATAATTCAGTTTCTAAAGACAGAAACTATATATAAAAGTCAAACTTAGATCCTATTCAACAAACAGCCAAACCAAAATCCCTCTAATTGCAAAGCACAATGAGAATTTAACGAATAATAATAAACAGGAATCGAATAACTTATTCCTTTCTATTTGGGAAATCATTTATTAAGATAGTTTTGATTGAGTTCTCCCTGACTACCCATGGGGAAAATAAAAAAGATGATGATGAAATGAAATGCTGTTATTTTCTTCACAACAAAGTTAACGTCTTTTTAGTCCTTTTGATATACAAAGCGTTTTACCAAATGTTCTTATTTCAGTTCTCGACAGCACAGTTTAGCTATATATATATAAATATATATATATATATATATATAAATATATATATATATATATATATTGTTTTTTTTTTTTTTTTTTGAGACGGAGTTTCGCTCTTGTTACCCAGGCTGGAGTGCAATGGCGAGATCTCCGCTCACCGTCAATCTCCGCCTCCTGGGTTCAGGCAATTCTCCTGCCTCAGCCTCCTGAGTAGCTGGGATTACAGGCACGTGCCACCATGCCCAGCTAATTTTTTGTATTTTTAGTAGAGACGGGGTTTCACCATGTTGACCAGGATGGTCTCGATCTCTTGACCTCGTGATCCACCCGCCTCGGCCTCCCAAAGTGCTGGGATTACAGGCGTGAGCCACCGCAGTTTAGCTATATTAACATCCCATTTGTACTCTTGAAGCCAAACTGAATTCCATAGTTTTCCTGTTTACTCTACTGTATCCTATAATAACCAATTGCAAACTGAAAGCTATTTCATAAAATGTTTGCATTCACTCTTGTATAAAATAAAAATTCCAATGAAAGTATGCTATTATCTCAAGCTATTATAAGCAAGCAAGTGATCTGAGTGACTACATATTATGGATTTTCATTGAGTGTCTGCTTTGTATAGTTTAATAGTTTTGAATAAAGTGATAGTTTAAATAAATGTGATTTAATTAAATATATTTTAAAATACATACTGCAAACTCAAAAATTAGAAAACATTCTTTTCAGATTACATGTGATATTTATTGGGTTGAAAAGTATAATCATGGTTAAACTGAATTAATTTACCTATTTGCTCCTCAGAAAAATTGTAAGATTAATCCAATAGGCTTTGATTACTCAATCTTATAAATTGCTTTATAATACTACTAAAAAGAAAACTATTCAACACACATACAACAGAGTTGGTGTCTCACAATGCGAGACATAACAAATTTCAGTGAAATGAGATGAGACTTAATATTTTGCAAAAATGCAAGCATACAATTTTAATTAAAGTCAATTTTTTCATGTTCTCATACAGCAGATAATGACAAGGATATGAGGGTCATTTCTAACTAATATTATTTTAAGGGGTAATAATGTGAAAATTCAAGGACTACAACTGAAAAAAAATCATAACATCATTTTTCAAGAAATATTCTGGGTACAAAAAAAAGTTTTAAAGACATTGCTCTTTCAGAACATCAGTCAATACTCAAGTATTAAATTTGATGAACGTATTTAAACCTAAATAAATAATGTAATACGTTATCTCTCTACCTGTGTAAACACATGGATTTTCGTTTCTGAATGTTCACAAATTCCACATATTCTATAGTCAGATTAGTAAAAGAATGAGAGCCTCATTATTCAATAACTGGCATCATTACTTTTTGGTAATGATGTATAACTTCACACGTTAGTGAAATACTGAGTACGATCTATAACGTTAGATTTCAAATGACTTCAAATTGTTCCTTCTTAAAATCTATACATTGTTTATTTAAATGCAATGAATTTTTAAATAGCCTGACAAACTAAAATTTGCTACTTTATTTTCTAAAGATGTCAAATAATTCATCAAGATATAAAATCATGCTTTACACAATGTAGGCCATTCTTCTTATAAGTAGGCAGGATTTTGCTATTCTTTTTCTGTACTCCACCAAGAGTATAGGGAAATAATTGCCTTATCTTTGTTTTCTGTTGAAATAAACAATAACATGTAAAAACGGGAAGAAAATAATTCTGACATTTAACAATACTAATTATCACTGGACATTTCGAGAAGTTATAACAAAAATTACATCTTTCAAAGAGCAAATAAATCTGTTTTTTTTTTAAAGAAAACTGAAAAGTAATGACAATCCTCAAAGTAAAACGGTATTTGATTCCAATCATCACAGGAAACTAAACTTACCCAACGAGGGGCTGAAAAATGACAGAAATGGATGATTATATGAAATTAAGGATCCCTTTTGAATTTCAAAGACAAATGTCTTGGTATATTAAGAACTACTTTAAATTTTTTGAAACAAGTAGGCCATAAATTATGCAGTAAGTAGAGACTGGATAGATTTTCATTCATGAATCTTGTTAAATTTTACAATATGCTGCTGTTATCCTTTTTCACACCTTCATTCATATGATCACATGAGAGTTGCTGGCAGTTACTATGTTTTAGTGATCCCTGGGGCCCTTACTACACATAACACACTATCTTAGGCATAGCAACTTTTTGGAACAGGCACTAAATTGAACTCCTGAATTTTTTTTTAACTTTATAAAAAATAAATCTTTAAGGGCTGCTTATTATATCTGCATACACTAGCAGGGGACTGCCATTAAATTAATGTGCTAGCCATGCATTATTGTTGCACTTTTTTATTTTTCTGTTCTTTTTTTCTCAAAAGAACTGAACTTCCTTGTTTTCATTTATGTTATACCAATTAATACCGACCTTAGAAATGCATTCTACTAGTCATATTACTCTGCTAAACTTGTGTTTCAGAAGATCATTCTTCTTGTTTGTTTTAGCTGATCAAGCAATACACTGCCTCTGAACTACAGCTTTACGTGTGTTCCAACTTAATGAGGGTTAGTATTCCTCTGAGAAGTATATACTGCTAAGGAAACTCATCTCCTACTTCATCTGTCAATACAGTCTTGTCCTACCAATAAAGAGGAAGTTAAATGCTACTACCTAATGGTGGAACTGATTGAAAAAATGAAGAGAAGGTGAGTTCCATTCCTTAAGACTGCCCAGCACATAGGGGAAATTATTTTCAAGAGCACCAAATACAAGAATCACCTAGGTTATCTGATAAATGTAAAATATCATGGTGTTTCAACATAAATGATCATTTAATAAAATATCATGGTAAGATTCAGATTGTACTTAATTTTAATTTATAAATTTATCAGGTATTAAAGAATGAAGTTCAAATGAAAAATGTTTAGAAAGTATATTAGATTGGAAAATCTAATTTTAAAATAAAATATAGGGAATGCTTTGACAAAGATTTTCCTGGACCTAACTCTAGTCAGGCTCCTGTTAACTCAATGTTCAGGCCCTGACTTCTGAGCATCTGCATTCATCTCTACGTTGTCCAGTTTTAGCAAGAGTCCTGCTAAATCAGTTTTATTAGAATCTTCACCCTTAATATATGATCCGCCTAGATGTCTGATTGGGTTCTTCATCCTCCACCATCTTGCAGGTGATGTCTGACCACCCTGGCCTGTCTTTTGCAAGAATCCTATTAGATCAGTTTAGCAAAAATCCCCTCTTATGCTTAATGTTTACTCTCAGTAATTTTCTACCGACTGATCCCACCCTGCTCCTTGGCTATAAATTCTACTTTCTCTTGTTGTGCTCAGAGTTGAGTGAAACGTCTCTCTTCTACTTACCAAACCTTATTAAAGTAGCCCGCCTTGAAATAAAGTCTATCCCACAAGTCTTTAACAAGTATCATGAATAATTATTTTTCTTAACAGCTTCAGAAAATGTATAACAATTAATACATTTTACTACCAAAACAGTAAAACAGAGGAAAGTTTAAAATAAAGACTAAAAGGATATATAGAACTGAAGTAGAAATGATGATTGCAGATATCAATATTTAATATTGTTACTATGACGGGCCACATGATTTTGCCTTTCCTGGCAGAATCTAAGAATAGTAAGTGTTCTACTTGTAAAGATAATAAAATATCTTTTGTTATCAAAAGAATTTTGTCACATAAGTGTCAATTTAAAGAAAATGTGAAAAATACTGCCCCTGCCCCTTAGGATAGTGTCCTCAATTTCAGTTTTACAATTTTTTTTCTTTCACAATGATCTCAAAAACTGAAAGTATAAAAATGATTCAGCAAAGATATTCATACTGCTTCTAAATAATGGCTTACTAATGTAATCTATGAACAAGTCTTAATACAGGGACAAAGAAATCTTGGAGTTTGGTAACCAAAAGGAAATCTCTCAATCTATAATTGCTCCCAAGCTTACCCTGGAGTTAACCAGGCATACAAGGTGAAATGAGCTGTTTAATTAGAAGTTATTTTCTTGAGAAGTATAAATAAGAGCATGTACTCTAAAATCACAGACAAAGGAAATATTAAATTTAAGAAGCTTTCAAAGACAGTTCAGTAAAACTTTTTACAAAAATGAAAAGAAGTACTAATTACTAAGTAAAAAAAAAAAACATTTAAAATTTCAAAATAATAATCTTCAGGACTTTTACCAGTTTTTAGAGAAATGAAAATGTTTCCACATTTTAGGAGTGTGTGGTTATAAATATTATTAGTAGACCCCTTAACTGGTCTTATTCTGGGTTACGGAAGTCATTCAAGTCACATGGTAATAATTCCATTGTAGTTTAGGCAACTTGAGGCAGATTTGTGTCTGTTTTATGCACTAATGTCTCTTTGGTACCAACAAGATAACCTGGCACGTAGAGGGTCCTAAATAAATGGAGTTTGTTAATAAATAGATGGAATAAAAAAACTAAATTCGTAAAGAAAATCCTTATAATGTTAATCTGATTTTTCATTAATTATTAACATAAAAAAGAATAACCTATTGGAAATGTTTCCATTAAAAGGAAGCTAACATATTTTGGAGATGAAAAACACAACAACACACAAGATGCCAGCTAACTCATCACCCTGAGAATTGTGACTATTTTCAGAACTGTCCTGGTTTCTCCGTTTCTCTCCCTTAATAGTTATCCTTTAATGCCCTACATAGAAAATGCATTCTTCATTGACCTTTCTCTATACTGAAGAATTAGGCAACCCTTTTTTCTCAAAGAGAGTTATATTTACCATATCAAAATGGGACATGTGTGCAAATAAAATGAGTGGCCAAGCATTAAACTTGATTTAGTGGATTAATTTAAACAAAGCATACTACAAATAGCAAACAACGGTCAACATCTTATGAGCAATGGTTACATCTCTTCATTGTTCTATTCCCAGGGTTTACACCAGTGCACACAACTCATCATACATCTGATGCATATTTTTTTTAAGAGTCAAAAACAGAGGTGATCTGCAACTAGCGAACAGAACTAACATCAAGTATTTACGTCTTTTTATGCCGTTTCCAATGCCTCCTTAACTCCATCTAATAAATCATGTCACAACTCCGGGTGCTTCTAATTAAAGAATGCCTCTTCAGCAGTGAACCTTGGCACAACTTACCCAGTTGACGGAGAGGGTTGGATAGCCCATATTTTAACCCAGTAGTTTTAACGTCTCCAAAAGTTATATAGTATCCAACTAAGCTTTCTTTCTTACAATAAGCATCTATGTTTATCATTCTCCAACATACAATTTTGAGAACACTTGATATTTCCAAGGACCATCTGTCAATACATTAATTTAACTTCTAAAATAGGCCTATCTTCAAACTCAAAAGGTTATGAGATACTATTTCAAAAGGAAAGCAAATATTTTTTAAATCTTAAAAACATTTTAAAACATTAAAAAATATTTTTGAAGCCACTCTTGACATAAAAAAGAATCAGCCAAATTTTGGAAAGAAAGAAAAAGTGAGACGTTACAATATCTGACATAGAGAGACTATTAAATACTAGCGATTCTTAGCATGTCATGCACAGACTAAGCGGTAATTTTTAAAATCATCTTGTTTTAACTTGTCAAGAATTACCTTCTGAGCAATAATTAAAGTAATCACGATTACTGGGCTTATCTGAGATCAATATTTAGTAATATATACCTTTTAATTAACAGTTAATAATTGGTTTCAGATCTTGAGTAAACTGTCTTCAGCTTTGACTGATGCAAAGCTCTATCTAAAATATATTAAAGAATGTCAAAATTGTATCACTCCAGTAATTAAAGAATCATGGGATAATAAACTTTTATTTACCTTACTAAAGATTATTAAAGAGGAAGAAATATTTTAACAGTTAATCACAACACTTATGATTGGAGCTGCTGATTCTGACTCTAAATCAGAATTGATTTTCTTCAACCTCAGCGATGAATGATTGGTTTGAAAAGCAATAATGACAAAAGTGATCTTTCATTTTTATTCTGTCCTATCTTCCACTCATAATTTGTTGTTTCATCTTTCAAATTGATTGAAGAAGATATTTGGTAAAGTTTTTTCATTTAATGGCTGGATGAAAGACATGTATGAAAAGCTGCCAGAGTTCACTCTAAAAGGAAACAAGAATCCTCTGAATTATTTTTCCCATAGGTAAGTTACTATTGAAACATAGTAGCATTTAGCCAAAATACAAAGATAGCTATACCTTTAATAAGTCAATAATCTACCCTTGATATAAAAATTCTCAAACAAGGAACTACGTATTGCAAAAATTTATGTGGTTTTCGGGATGGGACTAGAGGAGGCGTATAAATCCTTAAAGTGTCTCCACTCAAAAGTAAGTTGTGCACATAACAATTAATTTAATTTAAAATATGTTTAAAATTATTTCTAAATTATACTCTGAATGTGTTTTAAAATTTTTTTCGGGAGTCCCCTTTTTTTTAGGTATAAAATTTAAGTTTCAATTCATAGAGAAGGCTAGATTCACTTCTCTTAGTTCATGTTAGGAAAAACAATAATGCTGTCTTTGAGTTACTCCAAATTACATGCATAAACTTTGAATAAGTTGAAATGAGTATATCTTATACATCTAATAAACACAGATTTCTTCATAACTGTTTATCCTTGAAAGGTTTTTTTTTAAAATAAAATTAACATGTTGTTTAAAATCTCTCTTTGGAGTAAAATTGGTATGTAAAAAAAAATACTCTGTAGTTGTTGTTGGAAGTGTTAATTAATTGTTGGTGATTCATTTTCTTCTAGATTACTTGATATTGAAACTTGTGGTCTTCTTCCTCATTATTTTTGGTATGATCTTGACAATATTATTTACTGTATAAAATACAGTATTACTGTGTCTTTATATATTAGTGAACTTGTCTGGATGAGTAATAAGAAATTTTTTTACCATAAACTCAAACATAACCATTTAATTTTAATGTTTTGAATAAGCTAGACTGGACTATATATTAGTAAGCTTGTTTTATATACAAAAATGTTAAGAAAACAAGCACTGATTATCTTAAAATACTATTTTGTGCAACTTTGCTGCATAATTTATTCAAACTTTTATAATTTTTTCTACCAATTTAGAGTGTATTTATAATTATTTAAGAGGTATTCACATCTGAAAAAAACAGTACCTCTTCTGTGTATGTACATTTACAGGGCTGACTTTCAAACCATCAGAAATGTTACCATACTAAAGTCATGAAAACCACTTTAATTTATTATCTATCCCAGGAAATTCCCAATTGTATTAATTTTTGTTCTATAATTACTTTAGCTATAACAGAAGGGGTTTTGGCAAACAAAATTAAATTACATGTTTAAAAGCAGATACAAAAACTTGTATCTTAAAAGTATATACATAAATTATTATACAGAAAGAAATTATACTCAACCTTCATATGGATACGTGATTTTTAAGATGATACTTGAATAAGCTTATCCTTTAATATCTAAATTTATTCTTTGATTTCATTTAATCACTTTTTTCAGACTAGCTTACATTTATGGACATCATCTGAAATATTTCAAAGAAAATACTTTTCATTAGTGATAGTGAGAATTTAATGATCTATAAAATAACAATATAGTTATATACTGGCCTCTGTTTGACACTGAAAAATCTAAAATGCATGCTTACTGAATTCTGGTCTTCCCAACACTAGATTGTATTTTAATAGTGCAATATTTTAGAGATAGCTTTTAAAATTAACAAAATGCAACAGTCCAGAAAAGTTAATAAAAAACAGCTCAATCCTGATGAGCTTGGCTGATACTCACAGAAATCAGGAAAAATAAGTCTATCTATAAGTATTCTTTCACAATAAATCTATAATGGAATATAAATGAAACACACCATTATGACAGAATTATTCTTCCATAGCAGAGAACTATACTGCATTCTAATGTGATGTTCACATATTTGTTAATTTAATCAATAAATGTGTATTTTATAGATTTAATTTGCTGGAACTATCATATGGTAGCTACTTTATTGCTAATAAAAGAAATTTGTTTTGCTTTGGGTGCTTTTAAAGGTTTCCACATCTCATCTGAGTAAATTAGGGTTTAGGCATTAAAACAAATACTTCTGAAAAAAAATGGTAAAAATAGGTTAAATTGAGAATACTTTTTAACTCTAAATTTAAAAAATAAAACATTAACAAATTATGGTAGTGCTTATTGAATAGAACAGTGATACAAGAATCTATAAGACTTCTCAGTATAGTAGATTGCATGTCATTTTTCAACATCTCAATTTATAGAATCATGGTTGAATATAAACATTTAAAATTAGAGCACAAATATGTATTTCATGATAAAACATCAATTAATCCAATCAATTCATTATAAATATATATGATATATCTTTCCATTTGGGGAAAAGATATTGGCTAGTAAATCAAAATTGAGTTTATTGCAATTATTACAGCATCAATTAATTACTCATGATTATTTTGAATACAAAATTGGGAAATACTTCAGAACTGTGTGAATGAATACTTTATTTTAAACATTAAGTGTAGAGAAATTGATTAAAACCTTATGAAGTGATTATCTCTGAAGACTTTGTAACTGAATAGGTCTGCAGGTGAGTAACTGGATACAAATACTCTTGATAGCTCATATGTATGCTTTGAAAAGATAGGGGTAGAAGCCTTAACAGTTCCTTGTGAGGACATTTGATAACCAGTATAAAATGGTTATGGTGGCTATTTGATACTGCTAAAAAATTTTTTAAATTAAGAGCTTGGCCAGAACTTCCAAGTACGTCTTCAGTAGAAAGGTCATTAGTGTTCATCATTGAATTTCATGCTCAGAGACTCATTTTCAAAAAATAAACTAGAATGTTTCCTAAAATAGAATAAATATTATTACACTGGCCTCTCCTTTTAGCGACTAATATCACCCATTAGCAATCAATAATATTCACACAGATTATTTTTTATTTTGCTTTGCTTTAAAAGTTATGAATTATAAACACCAACATAACAAAATTATACAGAACATATAGTGCATAAAGAAAGTGGACAGTTATACTTCTAAGTGCCTAATTGTTTATCCAAGTAGTTGCTAAATTAAAATACCAAAAACTCCAGACGTCACTCTCATTAATTCTGGTAAACTTTGTATGAGTTTGTGAAAAGAGTTAGAAATTAAAAGTTTGACTACTTAAAGTTTCTCCACTTTTAAGTTATTACATGAAAATATTTTAATCTTGTTCCCAATTGAGAGCAGAGATCACCAGGTTGACGATATAAATCTGCTAAGAAATCAGATGTTCTTTTTATTAAATGACTAAAAAATCGTGAAAAGCAACTGTTCTGTAAAAGTGACTCTACCCAAAACTGAACAAAAGCAAAGGTAAATATATTAAAAATAACAACTAATATGCTTCAGAAAGTGTATTATTTCAAGCTTTTAAAATTATACATAGTAAAACTGTTATTCAATCAATATCAAATATTTATTAAATTCATTTGACACTGACTAAGAAGATTTGATACTAATATTAAGAAAAAGTTGAGTCAACATTATTTATTGCGTGGAGATAAAAGTTTATAAAAAATGACTAATCAAAAATTCAAACTTAAATGTTATCCTTTGAAAAATCTATTTTGTTTTTATAACATATTTGTCTTCTAAAGCATCCCATCTCTTACGTCATTGTCTCTACAACTCTCTGAGGTAGGCATTGTTTTCTCTATGTGAGAGATGAGAAAAATAAACGAAGAGTGGTCCCAGGTGAAACTCAAACTGAAATTCAGGAAGTCTAGATGTGTCAACACTCCACTTCTCCCAGTAACCCATACTGAATATAAATCTTAAAAATTTGAGTACTAATATGTATCTCATGAGAAAACATCAAGTAATCCAATCAATTCGTTATAAACACAGATGCTATATCTTTCATTTTGGGAAGAGATATTGGCTGAGATATAGGACGTGAAAGAGAAAAACAGTAAAAGCCTTAGAAGTGTGCATCACTAATCATAAGCCACTATCATACTATCAAAAAATCTTTGGGATATTTTTCAAGAAAAATTAAATTTTTTCTAAAAACAATATATACAAAACAAGTATGACATAAATTGGTGTTGTATTCCCATATGTGTCTAAACTCTTTTAATATGACTATCCAATTTGCTCAATTATTAAATGTTTCAGGATCTTATTCTAGTAAACAACTGCCTCTTTTATAGATAATATGAAAAAACTAAAAACAAATACAAGAAACAAAGGAACTGAATCATAGGTGGATAATGAAACATAAAAGTTTGGAAATCCCACCAGTCATCTTCTTTGTACTTGTAGAGAGAAACACACAAAAAGTCTACTCTGAAAAGAAATTCCACCTTTATTTAAAGAATACACAAATCTAGAAGTCAAGCTAATGGTAGAAATTAAACACACACACATACAGTCACACACACACACATTTTGAGTCCCAATGGTTTCTTCCTACTTAGGTTTTATTTACTTAACTATAATGCAAAATAGTTTTGAAGGAAGAAAGTCAAGATTTATTGTAGTTTATGAAAATGTATATTTCTATTATTATGATGAATTTCTTAAGATATCCTATGAGAAGATGACATTACATAATATGATCTGATTAAAAGAAAATGAAATTGATCATTATAAAGTATCATGTCTATATCATTTGGAAAACATTAAAACAACAAAGATTTAAAATAAATACCTTCTCCAACCACCAAAAAATGTGTGTGTGTATACAAGTATATGTATACACACACATACACACACACAATGAACATATCTACTACAATAAAATTGCTGAGGATTAAATGCAAAAGTATTGAGGAGTTAAAATCCATCGACAAATTACTTTCTCTAGTGGAGTAAAAACTACCTTTTGCATCCAACTAAGAAAAGCACTACAACTTTGCAATTTTACAACCCAAAGTTCCAATTATCTTTCTTATTTCATCAAGATTTTATCAGTAAGCCTTACTAGCAGAAAAATTATTGATCAGGGATCCACATCAATAAATGTAAGTACTAAAAATATTTCCAGAGATAATTTGAATAATACAATTTCTTAGAGAAGAGAGTGTTATTAACAAATAGGAGAGCTTTATGATGGTGTTTTAGTATTTCTGTTTGTTTTGCTTCACTGTGTGGAAACTCCAGGCTCCTTCAACACATTAGCAAAACATAACAAAACAATATCAATAATAATAACAAAACTTATTTGAGTATTCAGAATGTGTTTTGTCATTTTAATTGAGAAACATCTGATAGTGGAAGAAATCTTTTGGCTGCTCAATCTACAAAACTGAGAATGTAAAATTAATTTATTTGGGGAAGAAAACCCATAATTTTCTAAATTTATTTATTTATTTATTTCAGTTTTCCAACTGGTTTGTAAACCCAAAGGTTTTCTTGCTGGGGTCATACACTACACTGCCCTTGGGAAAGCTTTCTTTTTTCGTTCTGTTTTACAGCCCAACCCACCCCCACCTCATATTTTTTTTAAGGTGGAAAAAATAATGCAAATACCCACAAAACAGTTCTTTCAAGTAGTCAAAATTACTGTGTGAGTTCAAGATGGCCCTAATAGTTGTTTTATTGTCCTTTGTATATTAAGGTCTGGGACCTTAACAAGAAGCAATGTTTTTAATGCATTTCTGCAACTGCCATCTTCCATATTTCATTAAGGTTATACATTTCTTCCTCCAACTCTCTATCCTTCCCATTTCTTCCTCCAACGTTGGTCCAATTTATGATTTGTGTAACTTGGCTAAACATTGAAATAAATGCACACTAAGCAGTTAAATTAACGCATGTCAAACATCTAAACCGTTTTACCCTGATTCATGAATATGAATATTAAGAAGTTATGCATCATAGCAGGACCAACTGAAAAATGCATATATTCCAATGCTTGAAACAGAAAAAATATCACGACAGTAAAACACAAGTTATATGACTGTCAATAAAATACATTCATTCCTTACCTGCTTAACTGCGTGATGATAAACAAATCTAAGTAACACGCAAAACAAAGTCCCCAAATCTGAATCATCTGTCTTCCAAGCTGCCGTGGCAGTTTTATACCCGGGTGCTCTCCTCTTCGCTTACATACATTTGACTAGGCACAATACTTGTAAGTGATACTCAGGTTAATTTGCAGCCCTAGGCACCTTTTCCTCCTTTCAAGCAGCCGGTGGGCTTGCTACACAGCTCCAAACACGCATCTTATCTCAGAGGTAGTGGCGGCGAGGCGCTTCCCAGTAGAATTCCTGTTACAAGGAGGTTCCTTCCCTAAAGGGCTAATCACGTTCTCGACCTGGTGCAAAGTAAAAGGCTCTCCGGTTCAACTCTTGGGGACTAGGAGAACAGCCAACAGAGACTTAAACTCCCTGTCACTGCTTGGCTGTGGCACCAGCGGTAACCAGCGGCCAAGAAGCACCAGCCCCTCTCCGGTGGAGCTGGAAGAGAGGGCTCCCAGTCCCAGATCTTCCCGCTTCCCACCCCCACCTCCAAAAATAAAAGGCCAGCTTTAAAGTGGGTATAATATAAGCTAGACAGACTCCAAATCTTCACTCTTTGCTTTTAACTTCCACCTTGTATTCCAAGCTCTGGCTTCAAGTTGAAATCCAACTCTCTTCCGCTCTCCCCACCGCCCTCCAGATTCTTGGGAGTTGCTGAAGGAAAGGAAGGAGTGACGGTCTGCAAGAATACTCCAACCCAGAGCCTAGGAAGTCATTCAGCGGTTCTAAACCCTGCTTCGCAGTCAGACGAGGACAGTGATTAGGGTTTTATACCGCAGGCATCCTCAGGAACCGTCATTTACTAACATATATAGTTCATTAAAATAAATTAGATAAATATGAACGCAAAAAGGTATTAAGAGACTCCAGAGATCTGGTCTATTCTCTCATACAGAAGAGGTGTGCTCAAGTTTGGCTTGGGAAGGGTGAAAATGGAGCATTCTGGAAGGATGGAAACCCCCTGGCGCACCCCACTCTGTGGGGCTGCAAATGCCCACACCGAGCACAGGTTCGCGGCAGGGGCCGAGCGAGAACCTGCGCTAGCGGGGCGGAGTGGGGGGGCACCTTTCCTGCACGCACGGGTCATTCCCACAGCAGCCCCAAGCCCGGGGCCAGCAGGTCAACCAGGCACCTTGCTCGCCTCCCTTCCCTGAGCTCAGGTGGCGCAGGCGTTGCCACGAGCTGCGGAGAAATCTCCAGACAGAGTCGCCTGTTGATAACCCTCCAGTTAAAACGTTCTTGGCTGCGGGAGCCCTTCAGATGTCAATTTCCCTTTCACGCGCGTGAGCTTCGGGTATAACACAGCAAAACGCACTTACCTAAAGACCGAACGTCTGTTCCTTACTGGATCTGACTGCACTGAAAGTTTTTTTTTTTCCTCCCTCCACCCTTGCGCAACAACAGCAGTCCTCCAAAGAGGATGCTTGAATTGAATTCTATGAAGCCCTCGTTTCTTCCAATGAAGTCACGGACTCTGATGGCACTGGCTTGTCAGGCGGGACGACCGGACTGGGAAGGAGACCAGGTAGAAACTAGTGAC
Source organism: Callithrix jacchus (assembly GCF_049354715.1). Lineage (NCBI taxonomy): Eukaryota > Metazoa > Chordata > Mammalia > Primates > Cebidae > Callithrix > Callithrix jacchus. Next base: position 47,912,374 of record NC_133519.1, read on the forward strand.
CTAGTGACGGGTGAGGGGCGCCCAGCCGTGCGGACCACGGTCTCAGCCCCGTTCCCTCTCCGTGGGAGTCCGGGGGAAAAGCCCTTGAATCCCGAGGCTGGGGGATGGGGTGACGCTGCAGCTGGAGTACTTTTATGTCTCGGAGCTAAAAGGGCTTTTGAATTTAAAAAAGCATTGCTGGGGCTGTCGCGTCAGCCATCAATGACGACAAGAATAGTTCTTTCCCAGAAATTAAAAAAAAAAAAGAAGAAGAAGAAGAAGAAGAAAGAAGGAAGGAAAGGAAAAAAAAAAAGCGTGAACAATAGATTCTTACCTCCATCTATCCCAATATAAGGAAATGTTGTAGAAAGCAGGAACTTGTCCTTAATTTGCGGGGGAGGGGGGCGCGTATGTTCAGAGAAAACCCTCAGTGGGTGTTAGAAATTACTGATACATGCAGGTTTGGCATTTAAGGAATAACGTGCTCTCCTCGTTATGTGTCAATACGTGAAGTAAAAGTAAAGATTTAAATATGTGTCAAAACAACTGTGCTGAAGGGGAAGTGATAAGCCCATAGAAACGTTCATAAAAGCAAAAGGCACTGACCATACTCACATGCCTATTAAAAACGGGGGGTGGGGTTAGGCAAGTAGGAACAGTGAGGCAATTAAATTTTTCATGTAAAGTCTGTTCTTGAATTTCAATTTATTAGGACCAAGATAATCAGCGGTTTCTTCTGATAGCTCCTCTCTGAAATGAGTACTCTGTGTCCAATTAACTGTTCACCAGCTAATTCACAAAATCAGAAATGTACTGCCAAATACTATGCCTAAATTAAAATACTGTGCCCAAAATAACGTGTTCGTGTGTGATTTGAAACATTTTAAGGAAAAAAAATGGTGCCCTCAAAACTCACAGTTCTCTTCCTACCATTCAGTGGCATTTTAGTGCTTAAGGTCCTGCTAAATTCATAAAAATACACTTTAAAACAAAGTCCTCCCTCAGCCATGTAATTGCTTATGATGAACAAATACTGACCTGAACAACCTTCTGAAGATCAGACCAGTGAACTTCCTGACCTTGCAATTGTCAGGTCTCTTTTAAACTCGCTCTTAAATAAACATATAAAATGTAACCTTTCAAATGGCCCAAGAATGTGTGCCAAGAAGGGTGACTGGGAGGTGGGGCGTTATGTCTATGTAACATGTAATATAAATAAGGACAGAAATTAAAAAAAAAAAAGAAGGTAAAAGATATTGGGGTAATACATGAAATATTGGTGTAATACATGACATGGGATATGTCTTAGTAGTGCAATTGACACTAACATACGAATTAATAAATATGGCCATATGGATCTTCGAGGTCCAAAAGTAACAAAAATGTGAAAAATGAAATATTGCAACAAAACAGAGCTTATTAAAAATAACACTAGTTAAGTTTCCAGTAGCAGATAAAGAGAATAACTTACCAGAGGAAATTTCAGGAAGCAAGAAGACTGTGAGAAAAATACATCCAGGATTCGAATAGATATTCCATGATCTTCCAAATCAAGGTAAAGTAGTGAGCTGCAGGATAGTGGGACTTTGAAAGAATCAGCAGTTCCTGGTGGCATGTAACCAAGAAAAACCCAGTTACACAGAGAGCCACGAACCCCCAAGGCAAGAAAACAGAATGTGAAAACGCTTTATATTGGGGGGTGGGGGTGGGATGGGGGTGATTCGTGGTGATCCTTAAGCAAAGTGAAATTTTACAGGCTGTGCATCCCCATACAGTGGGGAAAGACAGAAGCTGTGGAACCCCAGAGAACAGGAGGTGGACTACAGATAAATCTGCAAAGACAAGTGGAAGGATGTGTTGCAGACAACGAGATAAAGAGAGAACTAGTGAGCAAGGCTGTAGTCATCCTGATAGATATAGCAGCGAGAATGATTTAGGCTGCTGGGGAGGATCCAATGAGAAGCCGAGAGGGCCCCGCTTCGGAAATCCTGCCCGGATCTTCTCGGAGCGACCTGCGTCGGGAACAGGAGTCTCAGGATTTACACTGTCCATCAGCGCGTTTCCCTGGTATTTCCCTCGGACATGTTCACTCGCAGCAGCTGAGGGGGGCGTAGTGAGGAGGCCCCCAACGCAGCCAACCCCGCGGCTCCCCAAACAAACCGCTGCGACCGGTCACCGTTCGAGGACCAAGTCGCCAGCGATCCGCGTGGGGCGGCGCGGGTGGGGGCGCGGGTGGCGGCAGAGGAGGCCGGGGCGCGGGGTGCGGTGCCGGGAGGCTCCGGGGGCGCAGGGACGGGGGCGGGACGCAGCGACGGCCGCAGCAGCCCCAGGGCCCCCCACCCCCTCCACCCCGTCGTTCCCGCGGCCCGCGACTGGGGCAACGGCCTCCGGGAACCCTCAGCTCCCAACGCCCGGCCTGAGAAGCCCGAGCTTCGGGGGCTGTAAGGACCGTCCCTGGGGAGCCAGTGGCAGGTTCCGAGGCGTCCGCCCCCCCCCACCCCCCGGATTCCCGCGGTCGCGGTGGGAGCGTGTGCTAGACACGGCTTTGCTCGGGTCCGGGTACTGAACACACGGCGGCCTGATCGGTCGGTAAGATTCGCGTTATTCCCGCCCCTGCTCCGCTCTCGGGCCCCATTCATTCCCTCTGGAGCCCAGGCCCCCAAGTCTCTCTCCAGGAACTTCCCCTTCCCCTTGAGACCTTTTCCCCAGGGCGCTAAGTGACTGAGAGGCTGCTCATCTGTCCGCAGATGATTTACGTTTTGGCTGCGGAATGATCTCCCCTGCTCGGACCACCCTCCCCAGAGAAGGTCCCCGCCCTCCCCGCGCGTTCGCGCTCAGCGCGGGGGTCTCTGTAAGGAGCGCCGTGGGAGTCTTCCGCCCTCCGCTCCAGCAGCAGCTGCCTCCGGACCCCGAAGCGTACGAATTACCCGCCTCGCTCTCTTTTTCAGAAATAGGAGGGAAAGGGAGAGTGCAAATTGATTTCTCGCAGAGACTGAGGCGCTGAATGATATAGGGAATAAACATTTGCCCTGGATAAAAATGTCCCTGGTAAGTAATCTTATTTTCTGCGGGTGAAAAAGAAACAGATTGCTTCTCACTTCCCCATCCCCCACTCCATTCATTTATTCGCTCTCTGTATGTAAATCACGAGCTGGGTCAGTGGAAATTTTCTTTTCCTCTTTCCTAGGAGAGTAGTAGTATGCAAGGATGAATTTGAAGTAGAGGGTTTTAAGGAGACAGTATGAACGCTTTAAGGTCCTTTAAATCCTACATTAAAAACCCAAAGACTGGTAAAGCAGTTAATCCCTCTTTGCTTACTAAAGTGGTATGTAAGTACCTCCCTTATTTCCTAGGAACTCTCTTTCCTTTCTGAAAATAAAGAAAATAGTTTTGGGTATTGGCCCCCTGTCTATGCTTTTAGTATGTCTTGGCCATGTCCTGAAATATAATTTCAGTTCCAAAATTGGGAATGGTTATTTTTCACATTTTGCAGGTAAATTAAGGCTATAGAAACCACTTATCAAATGTGCGTCTTGGTTCCAGTTACTGTACCAGATACAAACTAATGGTATCCACAATGGCTATTTGCATATTGTGGTGATTCTATAAATTCATAAAGCCCTCTGCATTTCCATGAGTCTATAGCACCCCCAGCCTGTGCATGCTCACAATGTGAAGAGTGGATAGGTGTATCAGTGGGAAGAAGCCAAGTGGCTCTTGGTTGTGCTTACATCATATGTCACTAAGTATGGAGAATAATATGTTTTGCAAATTGTGTGAACTTGGTTTTCAAGTGTAAGCTGACCGTTTTTGATGCGCAAAGTTAAAGGAGACTTGCTCTAAGAGAAATCGTTGCAATTTTTCATTAAGAAACTTTTTTGTCTATTGTTATTATCTTACTCTAATCCATTATCCCCTAAATTTAATAATAAAGGATAAGCTAATTGGCACAAAATGTATTCCTGATGATAACAGAATGGCTGAAAGTCATCTGAAATGTATAATACTAAAATTGTATGGGTAAGAATAAACTTCATTTTAGACAATCTGTATTCTAGAAATCAGTAGTATAAAATCTCAGAAGAGAGTTAGTCAGGTGGCATATTGCAGGACAAAATCTGCATGTTCTCAACTCTCTCTCTCTAGTCTTTATAACCATCAACATTTGCAAGAGAAAAAAACTGCAGTAAGGCCATGTTGGCATAACAGTTTTTTCTTTCTCTCCTCAGGCTGTTGTCCAGCTCTAATGATGTCCTAGAGCCGAAGTGTTTCTTCTGTTGTCTCATTTTACCAAGAGGATGATTTCTGTGTATGTCTCTCTGTTTTAGAGAGGCTGACAAATGCTGCTAGGAGGATCTGAGGTTCCCATAAAGAGGATGAAAATTCTGAATTACATTCATTACAAATAACCCTTAACAATTGTGAGAGGTAGAGAGCACTCTTTTCACATAAGACTTTGATATGCTGCCTAAAGCTACTTTCATAATTTCCTATTCAAAGAAATGTACTTGTTCACTGAGGACCCACCCTGACTTAAATTAGAAAAATGTAACATTCAGATTTATATTTTATATGTGAAATAAATGTGTGATTGCTGTTCTTAAACATTTGACAAAAAGACAGGATAACAAAAATATTAATTTTGTGGCCCATAGTTTATGAACTTTAAAAGTGTTTACAGCATGTAAAGTTTATTTAACAATTTAAGTGTTTGAGCTCTATACTAATTCATATGGTTACACTGGATCAACTCCTTAATGAAGCCATAGGCTTTACATCCCCTAGCTGCCTTTTACTTTGAGAACAAATCTGGATTATACTTTGACTGCTCCAAAAGTTATCCATTTTAATTTTACGTCGAGAATGTCTTCCTTGGATAATCACAATGCGTATTTGCAGCTAGCACTTCAGTACGTTTTACATTATTGGTGACACTGTTCTTAGCTATCGTGGTGCCACCTTCTTAGAAGTACTGTGTATGAGTACCAACTAATGTATTTCTTGCCTATTAACCCACTAAAATTTCTAATCTCAAAGCAATATTCAAGATACACTTTATTATAGAAATTGGAAAGCGATTTGCCTGGGAAGCAAAATGTTGACATGATTCAGGTGATTTTAACATTACATCTAACGTGTAACAAAAATGGGTTAAAGATAAATAAATTGGGACTATTACTTGCATAGCAAAGACAGTCACACATGACACACACATTTGTGCATATATAATTACCTTCAATGATATATTGAAATGTATTCATTTTCACATCAGGTGTGTTTATTTTGTTTTTAGAGTTTTCTCTTTGAGTCTAAAGTTTTTTAAATACCTATGTGTGCAAAAATCTTCACATTTTATTTTATAAGATCAATATACGCTAAATAAACCAGGGCTAATGTATTCAAGTCCAAAAAGTATGTTGGAACTTGAACGGACATTAAGGATCATTTAATCTTATCACTCATGATGACAAAGAAGTGGAGACCCAGAGAGGTTAATTGATTAGTGTAATCATACACTAGCCAGTAACCTAAGGAACTTTAAATGTAGGTTTCTTAACTTCTTAGCTAGTGGTCATTCTATAAATTTTATTACTAAGACAGGCATTCTTTGAGAATGGGCCTAGAAAATAAGTGAAAGGAAGGGAAAGTAGCGCAAAGATATATAAATCACACCGAGTCTTCTTAGCTACTTTTCTGATAATACTTTTCATTGTAGAAAACTTTAATTCTCCTGCTTTATTTTGTCCTGCACTCCCCCACCTTCACATGATTGGAACCGATTTCATGATAAAATTTACCTTTGCAGAAAATATCCTCAGTATTCTTTTTGTACACACATTGGGTTGCTGTTCCCTAGACTACTTTCCCTCATGGAATATAAACTGTCCATAATTCCAATCACTTGCAATGTCATACTCCATTATATCACCTATATGTTCTACTTTTTACATTCCCTAAAAATATAGAAAGTGGATTGTTCCAAGAGGAAAGCTGTCATGTCAAAATAAGAAGTTTAATTACAATCTAACACATATCTGAAATTGTACACACACACACACAATATGAAAGAAATGCAGAGATTAAGAGAGTGTCTTTTAATGGAAACATTAAATAAAACATACAAACAAAAATATCTCACCACACATGTTCCATCAGTATATAAAAAAGTTCCAATTTGAATAAAAGCTGCAAGACATCAACCATTTAGAAGTGTTCAGTGTTCTGAAGTGGTTAGAGAAAACGTACCAGTGTTACTTTATATACATCAATATCTGTGTGTTACATGCAAGCCATTTTGTTTTGAAAATGGCAATTCTGAAGTAGAATATCAGCACTAAAATCCATTTTGCAGTTATCATTACTTCAAAAGAGTTATCATTCTTGGATTCAACAAGATGAACATAGAATCAAATGAAACATTTAAAAATGTCTATAGTGTATGCTTATAAAATAAAAATTTTTGCACTAATCTGAAAAATTAGTGATTTTTTAAAGCATTTCTAGAAGCATTTTTCAGTAGCATTTTTATTGCTGTGTGTGTTCTGTGTGCTTAATAATTAGTTTTCAGATGGGACACGGTAGCTTCTGCCAGTTTTCCCAATACTTTGGGAGGCCGAGGAGGGAGGATTGTTTGAGGTCAGGAGTTCAAGATCAGTCTGGCCCATATGGTGAAACCCCATCTCTACTACAAATACAAACATTAGCTAGGCATGGTGGCAGGCACCTGTAATCCCCGTTACTTGGGAGCCTAAGGCAAGAGAATTGCTTGAACCTAGGAGGTGGAGTTGCAGTGAGCCGAGTGGCACCAATGTACGGCAGCTTGGGGGAGACAGCAAGACTCTGTCTAAAGAAAAAGTAATTAGTTTTCACATGCATATAATGGGGGTGCCAAGCTTAACCTATTTCAAAACACGTATTGTCAACTCTCAGTTCCATGAAGAAGGAAACGTGATTTTTTCATATTTATTCTCAACTCATTCAGTTTGTATCTCCACCTATCACATCTCTCTACATAGAGAAGGAGCTCAATAAATATTAATTTAATGGATGAGACTAAGGACTTAACCAATTTTTCCCTCTTTAACGGTCTTACAAAGGTTTATTCATTTAATTTTTATCTAATATTTAGAAATATTGTTATTACATCATGGCATTCCTCAAAAAATGCTTGGAATGTTTGACATGTTTGGCATCATGAACAAAATTATATTAGAAATCATGACCTCTGCACAAGACTTTATAGTCTTATAAGTATCTTATTATCTACCATATTAATTTAATCCTCTCACCATGTTGTGAAGTAACCTACTATTTTATCTTAATATGAGAGAAGTGAAGTATGAGGAAATTGAAGCACTGTTACCAATTTCTATCTTAGTATGGTCATTCAGGCTGTTACAGGAAAATATGATAAATTGGGTGGTTTAAACCACATAGGCTGGGAATTCCAAGACCAAAGTGACTGCTGATTTGATTCACAGAGAGGACCTGGTCACATGACTTCGTAGGTGTGTCAAAGCAGAGGAGGGGAGGTGGAGAAGAGAGGAAGATAGCTTACTTCTTTTATGGGCACCAATGCCATTATGTGGGCCCCACCATTACAGTCCACTGTAAACCTTATTACCTCCCTAATTCTTTACCTAGAAATAGCGTCACACGAAGACTAGGGCATCAAAATACAGATTTTGGGAAGATGTAAACAACCAGCCCATAAAAATTACTATGGACATTGTTGAATTCTTTTTATTCACTATATTGTATTTCCTAGTTTTTGAAGAAATATGATGAAAATGCCATATAATATTATTAACAAGGTATTTACATAAGTGTACATTCTTCATCTGTCAACTACGTGCAAGTATATTTAGGGAAGGGTGAAATGTTTGTAGTATTATAAACTGAATTATAAAACTGTCAGTTTATAATTAACATTTTGCTACTCAAAGTTCTCAGAATTAACATTTTTTGACATTAACAAAAATGATTATTTTCTAAATTATTTGTACTATCAATATTTATTTATTAGTGTAGTGACTAAAATATATTCACTGGCATAGTGGATATATGAATTTATGCATATTGATACATGTATATATATGTACAGTTTTTGAAACAACTTACAAAAATAATAAATATGAGAATATTCAAGGAAATTATAAGATACAACTTCCTTGCAATCTTTCCTTGTAACTGGATTTTAATATAACTAGTATGGGTGTGGTAGAAACAATAATGGCCCCCGAAATATCCAATCCTAACTCCCATAACCTGTGACAGCTTCCCCTTTTATGGCAAAAGGGACTTCGCAAATGTTCAAATACTAAGTATGTAGAGATGTAGAAGATATCCTAGATCAGCTTACATGCTCAAAGTAATCACAAACATCCTTACAAGAGGGAGGTGGAATGAAAGGGTCAGAGAGATGTGAGGACAGAAGCACTGCTGGAGTGACAGGGAGGAGTGAGAATAGCCAAGAAATGCAGGCAGGATGCCCTCTAGAATCTGAGAAAGGGAAGATTCTTCCCTAGTGCTTCCAGAAGAAATGAAACATTGCTGACCCATTTTGGACTTCTGACCTCCAGAACTGAAAAGGAATACAATGTGTGTTACTATAAGTCATACTTGTGGCAATTTGTAACAGCTGCAATAGGAAACAAATAGTCATAAACAGAGTAGAACATTAGTACTTTCTTTCCTGTCAAGGAACCAGCTGATTTAACAGCAAACTCTTGCTTCAGCATCATTCCATTCTCCAGGTACTGAGCAAACCACCAACTTTCATGAGTCAAGAACTGTGTTGAGGCTGGGCACAGTTGTTCACACCTATAATTCCAGCTCATTGGAGGATCTAGGAGGGGAGGATCCCTTGAGCCCAGAAGTTCCAGATCAGCCTGGGCAACATGGCAAAACACGGTCTTTACAAAAAACACAAAAATTAGCTGTGCGTGCTGGTGTGCACTGTAATCTCAGCTACTCAGGAAGCTGCCGTGGGAGAGCTGATTGAGCCCAGGAGGTTGAGACTGCAGTGAACCATCATCACATTGCTGCATTCCAGCCTGGGCAACAGGGTGAGACTCTGTCCCAAGAACAAAGCTGATTCTTCCTATTCATTTACATAGGGGATGGATAGGAAATCAGAGGAGGAAAAAATAGACATAGCACTGCTTTCCAGAAATTAGTGAATTAAGGGTAGATAACACTACATAATTTTATTTACTAAGAATATACTTAGCATATAGCCTCACACATATTAGCACCCAACACGTGCTGATTTAGGTATAACAAATACGTACATAGAGTGAGAAAGTGCATAATGCTCATTACATTTGAAGATTACGTGAAAAGTACTAATCTTAGTATGAAGAAAAGACACTACACACAAGATTCAATGCAGAAGCTGGTGAAAATTAACAAAATATTTACAAATTTTTGAGATTTAAAATGAGACCACCAAAAGAATAACTGGCAAGGAGTAGGAGGCTTTTTATTTTCATGGGAGAGATTGATAGGAAGCAAGTGGATGTTTTTCTTCCCATATATTGCATAGTGTTGCAACTAAGAAAAGGAACGGAACATTTACTTCATTAGGATGCATCATTAATTTTAGTGTCTCGTGAACTCCAAAGGCCTTTCACCCCTTTAATGAAAGTAAAGAGGAACTAAGCTACTTGATTGCCAATCCTCTTGGTATCTCTAAATCTCTCAAATGCTTGTATTTCCTATTCAAAGAAACACATACTTTGTAGGAGGATGAAAAACAATCCTTCACATTGATTATAGAGTTTTGCCTCTGAGAAGAAAATATGAATTTATAGACAATAGTAATTTTAAAAGACTATATAAGGTGAATTAATTAATTTATTAATATTTATTTATTTGAGACGGAGTTTCGTTCTTGTTACCCAGGCTGGAGTGCAATGGTGCGATCTCGGCTCACCGCAACCTCCGCCTCCTGGGTTCAGGCAATTCTCCTGCCTCAGCCTCCTGAGTAGCTGGGATTACAGGCACATGCCACCACGCCCAGCTCATTTTTTGTATTTTTAGTAGAGACGGGGTTTCACCATGTTGACCAGGATGGTCTCGATCTCTTGACCTGGTGATCCACCCGCCTCGGCCTCCCAAAGTGTTGGGATTACAGGCGTGAGCCACCGCGCCCGGCCATTCGTTTCTTATTTATGGAAAGAGACCAAGTCTAAAAGTCAACCCAACAAATGCTTATTGAGCATTTATTGAACAATCATTTATTGATAGTATTATATAAAAGAAGCAAGATTTTAAATGTTACAAGGATGTAAATATAAATCAGTTACATTATTTCTATCCTAGTTAGAGGATAAAAGAAGTATACTGACAAATATCAAGGTTTTTAAACTCCCTCCTACATTTAATTCACATCATCAATCATCCTTTTATTAGAAAGAAAAAACATGTATTGATTGTCCATCTACGAGCCAAGCACTTCCTAGAAAAAAATGCTGAATAAGACAACCAAAGGAACAAACCCAAGTATCTGACAACTGTTAACACTGTCATAATAACGACGACAAAAGAAATAATGAACCTATACTTAAATCATTGCTGCTGCCTTTATCCTAGACATAAGATCTCTTCAGCCATCATCCAGCATGCTTCATGCCTTTTCTTGTTAGCTTCTGTCAGCATGAAATAAGATAGTTACCTATTGCTTGCATTTGTTGGTAGGATAAGTTTCTTTAGAGTTTAGGAGGTAGCAGTTGAGGCAGGATGAATAATCTGGTCCATATAAGTTAAGTGTTGTAATGAACAACTCCAAACTTCAGTTGCTGAAAAGAAAATTTAGGTGGATGCCGTGGCTCACACCTGTAATTCCAGGACTTTGAGAGGCAGAGGATGGAAGATCCCTTGAGCCCAGGAGTTTCAGACCAGCCTGAGCAATATAGGGAGACTTTGTCTCTACAAGAAAAAAAAAAACAGCCAAGCATGGTGGTGCACACCTGTGGTCCCAACCTCCTTTTGAGGCTGATGTGGGAGGACCACTTGGGCTGGGGAGGTAGAAGCTTCAGTGGGCCACTGCACTCCAGCCTGGGTGACAGAATGGACTCTGTTTCAAAACAAACAAACAAAAATAGATAAGAAAGAAAGCAAATTTAATTTTTGCTCACACACAGTTCATTTGTGTCAGCAGGATGAGTGTGGTGGTCTGATTCCCAGAGATTTAGGGACCCAGTAGCCTTTCACTGACTAACCCAAGACTACAGGAAGTCCTTTGATGTTCTCTATGCATTTGATCAGTGAGAGTGAGAGTGTGGAGGATCATTTAGGAGAATTTTGTGGGCCGGCTCTAGAAGTGGCCCATATCATTTCCCTTCACACTCCACTGAGAAGAGCACATTTTCATAGCCACATCTAACTGCAAGAAACAGTTAGGGTCTTTGAGGAAGAGACCAAAGCAAATCTACCATCCGACCACTTCTCACTCATTTCATTGCTGACACATTAACATGTCACTGTAATCTCTCACTTGGTTTATTCCTGTAATTGCTTCTTTACCTTGTTCTGCCTTCCAAAGTCCACTCTTTCTATCCTTAACACAGAAAATAGTGTGACCCGGTTAGAATGAAAATCGATAATGTAACTCCTCTGCTCAAAATGTGCAATGGCTTCCATTTATCTACAACCAAAATCCTTGCCATGAATGCCGTGGCACTAAAACATTTAATCTTTTTTTTTTCTCCCTAGTCTGTTACTACTTTCTCTACCTTAGTCAGTCTCCTCTAGCCACACTGGTCTCTTACAAAACTTGCTTCCTTCTTTAGGTTATCATGTTGGGAGAAACGTCCATGTTTACGTCCAGTGCTACTCTCAGACCTCATTGAATCCAAAAGACTTGGATATGTTTCATAACACACATCATCCGTGAGAGACATGGTAGGACCACCTTAGTCCCCTTCTCTTTCTAAAATGCCACAATAGAATTTGCTCTATACTGTGAACAGCACCCATTAAGAGTTGTTCTTTTCCAAAATTACCAGAGAAAAGCGGAGCAGAAACCTTTCTTCTTAAACTTCCCATTATCTTCAGTCACTCTCATCCTCCATCTCGCTTCCTTCTTCCTCCTGTTGTAATTATTTGCCCTGGCCTAGAAGGACTTTTATTAGCATTCTCTAATAAACATAACTGAGCTTATGTCTAATGCTCTAAACATTAGAGTAAACATTCTTTAGAGTAAAAGTTGTCTATCAGAGTAAAATGATTCTTCTGTGAATCCACTGAGACCTGACTCTCAAAATAAAGTCTTAAATATGTATTTACTTATGTTTAGCTTTTGCAAACCAAAAGCACCTTGGCTTCACACCATACAGCCAACTGAGACTCAAGAAACACATTCAGCCCTTTGATTGGCACTGTTTGCTTCCTAGCAGAAAAACAACCCCTGAATTAAAATAGCCAATATTTCCTGATTCCATTAGACAATAAATGAATGTATGCAAAACTTTTACAAGAAAAAACAGAGTGATTGGTTTGAATCCGTCCACCTGCAAGAACACACCTCTATTTTAATATAAGCATCTTTCATCTCTTCTTGACTTCTTTCCATTATGTGACTAATATGCCACAGCGAGATGCTGAATATCTGACTCAAGACAATTTCTATCCTCAAGAGCTATATGTCTTTACCTCTTCTCTTGTAAGATGATGGACTCTACTAAGTATCTGCTAGTCTAATTTACTATTTTAAAAATTAAATATCAAGTTGCACATAAACAGGCCTAGGTCTCATGCCTGTTCAGTATTGCAAGGGAAGGCACGGGGAAAGTAAGCTGAGACCAAAATTCTCCTAACGTGTGTAGAGAAGGTACAGGGAAACCACATGCATTGCAAATATCTACCAACTTGTATGTAGGTTCTACAGTTACAGTGTTATGACCTTCATAGTCAATAGGGGGAGAATAAAACAAATAGTGATTATCTGAAATTAGATTGTTTTAAGCGACAGATTCTGATAAATGTCTTACAGACCCATACAGTATTATTGATTGATTAAAACTACCATGGAAATGTATTTGAAAGAGGTTTGGATGGTGATCATCTCATTTTTTCCTTTCTCCCACAAATGTCATCTCTGAGCCACCCTTCAACTCCCAAGCCAAATACTTAGGAAAAAGCCCATGAACATTGTCCAATGGAATCATTCAATTGCATAAATTCTAACTGAATTCTAAGGAAGAATTATAATTAAACTAATGTAACTGTTTATGCCATTATCCACACTATTGTATATTAACTATAACTATGCACTTAAAGTTACTACTTATGGAAAATTTTCTTCAATCTAGATCATAAAAGAAAATAAATTTAATCATTTTAAAGTAAAGGAATTAATATGCTCAAGTATCATAAACAGATACACATTAATAATATTTAAAATACTATGCTTATTTGTACGTATGTGCTACAGGTGCCTCCATTCTTTGCCATCCTTTCATAAATCAATTGATATTCCTTTGAGACAAGACACAAGTAATTTTAAATAAATTTTTATATAGGCATAAGCAACCCTAAAGATCTCATAGTTAAGTAAAATAATTATTAATTTTCTTTCAGATTTTATTATATTTTATATATGACATAGAGGGAATAGCAACATAATCAATTCAAAACTGAGAGATGATACTGGAAAAGATGAGTAGAAATCTTCATCACAGCTAATATAACCAAATATTTCTAGTAAAATGGAATTTCTTTGAGCAATTGTTGCTAAATTCCACTGACAGGATTTAAATTATTCTGAGAGTCCCATTGAAAATACCTCAATTGTTTGTAAAATTACTGTTGAGCATGAAACATTACTAGTAGATTTGTAAAAGTCACCATTTTTGTTGAACAGCTATAAGAACAGTGTATAACTTTTAAAAGGTAAAATATATATTTTCAAATTAATAAAAATACAATTAAAAAGAATGTAAACCCTTAATGTATTTATAATGCTACACATACCACATATGAATATTAGCAAGATTTAATACACTTAAATGATTTTATTATTTCGATAATATTTAGATAAACAAGTTTTTCTCAAATGTACTCAGTAGAAAATTCTGCCTAATATGTAAATGGTTGTTTCATACATAATACTGAATACAATTCAATGCTGCATTAGAATTTGGGAAATTGCATTTATTTTTATGTAATATGTAAATGTTAAAATGTTTTCTTTAATACAGAACATTTTCATTTTATCCTTTCATGGAAAATTCTTCAAACATTATCAATATACTGTATAATATCATCTATCGTATAGGTAATGTAGTATAGCTGATGATTTTATGTGACATATACCATTCTCTTATCTTCCTGAAACCACAAGGAAGACTAAATCAGTAAAAGTCAGAGAATGTATTAATGTGTTAGTCTTCTCAGGTTGCCATGACAAACTACCATAAATTGTGTAGCTAAAAGAACAGAAATTTATTCTCCTAGTTCTGGAGGTCGGGGAGTCTAAGATCAGGTCCAGCATGGTCTATTTCTGGGGTAGCCTCTCTTCCAGGCTCTCAGACAGCCACCTTCTCAGTGTGTCCTCACATGGCAGAGAGAAAGCTCTGGTGTCTCTCTTCGTACAAGGGCATCAATTCTATTGGATCAAGGTTAGCTTTGATGACCTTATTTATTTTTTTTTTGAGACGGAGTTTCGCTCTTGTTACCCAGGCTGGAGTGCAATGGCGCGATCACCGCAACCTCCGCCTCCTGGGTTCAGGCAATTCTCCTGCCTCAGCCTCCTGGGTAGCTGGGATTACAGGTGTGCGCCACCACGCCCAGCTAATTTTTTGTATTTTTAGTAGAGACGGGGTTTCACCATGTTGACCAGGATGGTCTTGATCTCTTGACCTCGTGATCCACCCGCCTCGGCCTCCCAAAGTGCTGGGATTACAGGCTTGAGCCACTGCGCCCGGCCCCTTGATGACCTTATTTAACCGTAATCACCTCTTTAAAGGCCTTATCTTTAATACTGTCAGACTAGGGAGTGGTTAGAACTTCAACACATGAATTTGGTGAGGATAGTCTTTACTTCTTTTTAATCATAAGTCTAGGCAAGCAGTCGTTTACCACTTGCTTTCTGTCTTACGGACTCATATGCAGAGTATCCCCCAAAGAGAGTTTTCATGAAATAAAATGTGCGTAATGCATAATTCCTTACTATACTCAAGTATGAGGGCAATCATAAAAGCGAAACCCAGGATATTAATCAGTCGACAAACACCATAATAACATACAGGGGCAAAAATTAAGGGGAGTCACATTTAAGCCTTGCTGAGATATTTTCTGCCGTATCTAAATAATCAGTTAGAATTTTAACTACAAGTATTTTTATTTTCTCACTCTATACTATTTTCCTAACACATTTTTTAAAAATCTATTATATAGTTAGTATAGTGACTGGAATGGACATTTGTTGCAATATTGGTTGCTCACTGTCTGAACCCCATTCTTGTGGGTGAGAAATTCTACACTGAATAGGACTGGCTGGGACTCAAGAGAAGCTGTAAGTGCGCACTTCTCCAGCATAAACATATGTTCCAAGTTGGATAATCAAACGCAGAGCAATTTAACTATCCAACTAGGAACAAAAAATCATCACAAAAAGTAAAAAGTTCGTTTTCGTGTTCACAGTAGGAGCAACAGCAGCATGGTGTTCACAGTTCTGGGAGCAGCAGCACCTGCAATGGCTCCAGCCATGGGAGACCCCCTGTGGCACAGAGGCCTCAGAGGTGTGGGGTAAAGAGATAGCAATTTGTTTACCGCATGAGCTCTGCCATGTGGTTTTTACTTTGATTTGGTCGCCTTGCTTTCTTGGCTCTTGATTGTTTTCGAGCCCTACTACTGTGACAACATTAAAGAATTCTTTAGCTAATAGTAATCCTTCCAATAAATTCACTCTTCTGCCTCAATGATCCACAGTTGTTTCTCTTGCCTGTTTATGGAAAATTATATTTAAATAACTGGAAAATGTATGCTACCAGCCCCAGACCTCTCTTCTGAGCTTCTAATTGATGCAGACAACTGAACATACAATATCTCCTATTAGAAGAATGTCCCAAAGCACTCCAAAACAAGAAATTGAAAACTGAACTAGCCATCTATTTCTTCAAAACTTAACCTTTTTTCGGTATTCCCAATTCCAGTGAATGGTACCAATAGCCATCCAATTCTGTAGGTCCGTTGTGAATCTCTGTCCTACTCTTGCTCCATCTGGTCATCAGTAAGTATGTGAAATATCTTAAATACCTTAATTCTGATTACATCTGTCTGATCACACCACAACATTCCTCGCCCAATCTATTATTATTTCTCATGTGGACAACTGAAAGCACCTCCTGACTGCATCTAATCTGAATTCTTTACAACTAGTCAGAGATATAATTTCAAAACTGATATAATTGTGTCATGCCCCACTCATGATTCTTTGCCATTAGAATTGTTTCCACTGTTCTTAGGATCAATTCACAATTCCTCTGTTTGGCTTTTAAATTCCATGGCCTGGCCCCAGCCAAATTCTCCAGCCTCAGGTTATATACAACTGTGTTCTCTTTGCTTAAAATTCCACGTTCATTCTCTTCTGTCTGCAGTGCTTACATTTGCTTCATGTCTTTTGCTCTTGCTATTTTTCTGCCTGAAATAAGATCTCTTTTCAACTATACTGACTCAATCATTTCTACTCAGCTGTCCTATCACACATTCGGTACCATTCTCAGGTGGGCATCTGACATCTCTAATTTAGCAAAGTCCCTGCTATGGGCCTAATATTTGTAGTTATGGTAGTCACATTTCATATAGTGATCACTCAGTACTTATTGTATAAGAAAACGAATTAAGTTTTCACATCAATTATATGTATCATTGAGTTAGCTAGTCATTTTATATGTGAATACTCTAATATTAAACACCAGTGTACCCACAGTAAGACACATGCGATCAAATAATACTATCAACTTTCTTCATATTTTTTATAAAACTCACTTGTTATGAAATAAGAATTAAATAATTTCCTAATATCTGTAAGTACAGAGAAGGAAAGGAACAGTAAAGAATAATAATATTGCTGTTCTGGCAACTCTTGAGTTGATTGCTAACACTAGTCTGTGTCTGCTTTCTGGGAGACTCCCTTCCAGCTTCTTTTCTGTAAAATCAACTTGTAGGAGATCAGCTCTGGACAAGTTAACACTAACTTTTTGCTGATACATTTAAAATAATAAAGTTTGAAGTATAACTATTGTAGTATTCCTTGGGTATGTTCAGTATTATTTATTAACATTAATGGAGCTGATGCAGTAACATTTTCTCTTGTTCTCCTGATATTTCTCTCTCCAGCCTCCTAGTTTATGAGACAGACAGTGCCACAGTACCATATCAAGACATACCAGTTTCATTCATGTTGACTTTTCCGTTGAGCAGCTGCTGTAGTAAATATCTACACTGCATTTGCTTTCACATGAGTGTGTATATGAGTAGGTACATATATATGCTATTTATTATTTTATATATACATATATAAAGGTGTACATTTTAATCTATTATTACATTTATCCCCAAATATTTCATATTTTTGATGCTAACACAAATAACATACTTTTTAAAAATTCAATGTTTCATTGATTTTATACATAGTTACAATTGATTTTTGTATTTTAATCTTGTATCTTGTGATCTTACTAAGCTCATTATCAGTTCTAACATTTATTTTAGAACTATCAGGATTTTCTAAATATGCACTCATGTGATCTCTGAATAAAGGGTTTCAATCCTTGATGTCCTGTCCATATGACTTTTATTTATTTTTCTTCTCTTATTGCACAGTTACAATCTCCAGCACTACATTTCATAGATATGGTAAGAGTAGACATCCTTGACTTGTCAATATTAAAGGAAAATATTTTTAGATGTTAGCTCTAGATTTTTCATAGTTACATAATACAAATTGAGGAGGTTCTCCTTCATTGCTAGAGTAACAGATTATATCATAATTGAATGAGAAATTTGGTCAAGTGATTTTCTGAAACTATTCATATGTTTACACATTTTTCCTGTATTCTGTTTATATTTAAATTGATTTATTTTTAAATATTAAATTAACTTTGTGTTCCAGGAATAAACATTGATAGATTGTGTATTAGCATTTTTATACATTGCTGAATTCATTTCACTAGAACTCTGTTGACATTTTTGCATCTATATTAATGGTGGATATCAATATCTAGTTTTGTTAGTGTTAGGGTATAGCCACCTCTCTACTTACTTTTTAGTCCTTTGCATTCCAGTAACAAATTTCCTCATGCTATCCTAAATGTGACGTGCTGCTTCTCACTGCTCTTCTATATTACATCATGGTATTTTGTTTGCTAAAATGGCCTCTGTCACTTTCATTTGAATTGCTTCTACATTACTTAAGAATTCTATAGAATATGCCCTGACTCGGCCACCCAATGACCTGTATTTGTTTTTATATTTTATCTCCTTCTCTCTCTATTGTTGTCTACTTGACTGTTTATGTCTCATTCTCATTCACAGCATCTGAGGTCCTTGAAACATGCAACAGGACTTCTTCAATATTGTATAAGCAGTAGGGCAATAGGACGATAGTGGTTAGGAATTAATGAAAGAATAAATGAATGATTTGGAGTCATTAATCTGTGTTGAATAAAAGGAGACTTTAAATCTTATAAATTCTTAAGAACATTTTCAATTATAAGGAATATGCAAAATTTGTCCGACTGACAAATATAGAATTTATAATATGACTTTAGGACATTATATGCTTCTATTAGAAATTTTTTTCTGAATTTCACAATAATGTAAAATGAGATTTTAAATTTTCTTGATCCAAACACCTGTGAAATTCTTGTTAGAACAAAAATGTTTCTATAGAAATAAAATACGAAAACAACTTTGTTATTAAAAACTATAAGGTCCTCACATTTGGAAACTTTTCTATAAAGCTTTTTAGAGTCACATTATTATTAAAGATATTTTTGTAATTTGTTATTGCTTGCATTCCAAATTATTGTATCCTTTAAATTTTTAAATTACTAATTCTATTTTTAAATTTATTGGTAATTTGATTACTAAAAAACTGTGTTGAAGATTCAAAGTTATTTCTATACCTTATATGTTATCTGAATATATTAACCTTTATACTTTTGGTTGCAAACACAAAAAGATTCCCATCATTAAAAATGTATTTTACCTGTTTCTTAAAACTGAAGTAAGCTTAACTCCAAAATACTCTTTAATGTCTTTTCTTTTCTTCCCACAATGGCTTTTAGCTTTCCTATGCGTTTCATAAAATATATTCTGATCCTTGTGCATGTAACAAAATGTGACTCACTGATTGCCAACCCCAGAGTTTTCTGTCAGTCTTGATTCTGCTCAATTTAACAGTGGCCTTGCACACAGTCAATCACAATGTTCTTGTCACTTGCCTTCATGGGGTAGCAGCGCTTTCTCATCTTGCATCTTATCTTTCCAATCATCCTTTTTTGCCTGTGTAGCAAAGACACTTCCTAAGATTTCTAATGAGCCACTTAGATTATACAATTAATGGCCAGGGTTGGTTGAAGCACCATGGGGCCTCCTTACTCTCTGCTATGTCTCCCAAACTCACAGTCTATGTGGGACTTAATAGTAATAGATGCACAGCAAGCATTATATAGAGAAATAATGTGTTATTTTATCATAATATGTTTCTCCATAAATGTCCCATGTTCAGAATTCTAGATTTTTGTTCCTACAGCAGATAGCAGCAGCTATTATAGGATACATTTTATATTTTTAAAGGAAAGAGAAAACATTAGACTTTCCTTCCATTGGCCAAGATTTCAGAATAAATAAATGCCAGATATTAACCAAATTTTTAAAAAGTAGCATATATATTCAATATATGAAAGAGAATGCATTATTATTTATTCAGGAGGGATGTAAAGAAAAGCGTCCCAAAAGACTCAAAAGATCCTGAATAAAAAAGTTAATTGTAAGATATGGTACATTTCTTTTTTTAATAAAATATACTTTATATACAAATGCACTCTCCTATTTACAAGTGTGTTTTTAAACTGAAATATATTATCGAAGCTAGTATCAGTAGTTCAGTTTATTAAGCCAATTTCTCAGAATTTGCCTAGGTACTTCATTTCTGTTTAAGTGATTCACATTTTCGAGGCATATAACTTTGTAATCAATCAATTAAATAATTAAAGGCCCCAAGATATTTACTTTTACAAGGGTTGAAAAGGCCCTAAAGAATGAAATAGAGTGATATTGAAATTTCCTCTTTTCTATTTGCTAATTTCAGTTATTAATTCAATCAACGACCCTAAGGCATTTATTGACCGTTTAGTTCAACTTTATTTTTAAATTATATTTGAGGAACTTAGTACGTGAGAATTGTTTTGGAAAAATGGCATGTGTAGAAAGAAAATAACACAGTAAAGGCACCTGAAGAACCAGGTTTGAAAAATGATTCCTCCAGATATCAGCTGTGTGACCTTGTCTCAAACATTTAACCCTATTTTCTCAGTACTGAGAGATTCACAATAAATGCAATAATAATTGAGATACATGATGAATCTTTACAAGGACTCTCTATCTGTAATTTGTTGTGATACTTCTTTGAAGTCATACCTTCATGGTCAAGGACCAAGGCTTCAGTAACTTGAAGAGGCAGAAAAAAGCTGAAGAAGATGCAAAAGTACTTGGAAATTGGAGTCTGAGAAACTAGAATAAAAGACCTGAGCTACAGGAAGATGTGGCAGCAAGGGCCAGAATGAAAACAGGCATCCAGGCAGTGGAAGAGCAGAAATCCAAAGTGGGCAACTTTCCTAGAGACATAGACCATTGCCTCAAGATTTTCAAGCTTTAAACACTCATGTGGTGAATCTGAGCATGGAACTCTCATTTGTGGCATTTAACATCTCCTGTTTGGAAGTATTCTTGGGCTTCTAGAAATAGCTGAAGCAAACCCTTTTTGGAGGAAAGAATCACACAGTGAAAATTATATAACAGTGAAATTACTGGGCCCCACCTATATTCAATGAGACGGTTGAATATTACCAATGTGATTTTGCAAGGATTACTTTCAGCAGAGACAGAAAAGGTAATTCAGGCCAATGCTCACGCTGAGAATAACTAGAAAAGTTCTATGTACAGTAATAATTACCTCTTTGAAAACATCTAAGAGCTAACAAAACAGTAAAAATTATAAGGACAACATCTACCAAAACCACCACCCCTAACAACAACAAAGAGATCTTTTTTTCCCTAATAAGATCATCGGTCAATTCTAAAATAAAAGAGTATAAAGCTGAGAAACTACCCAGAGATTTTATATCCTTTAAACCTGGATTTCCCAACACTTGAGCCTCGGACTGGTACCAGTCCAAGACCCCTTAGGAATCAGGCTGCACAGCAGGAGGTGAAGAGGAGGCAGTGAGCAGGGGAAGCTTCACCTGTATCTACAGCTGCTCCCCATGCCTCACATTAATGCCTGAGCTCTGCCTCCTGTCAGATCGGAGGCAGTATTAGATTCTTATAGGAGCACAACCCCTATTGTGAAGTGCACATGCAAGGGATATAGATTGCATGCGCCTTATAAGAATCTAATGCCTGATGATCTGACACTGTCTCCCATCACCCCAAGATGAGACTACCTAGTTGCAAGAAAACAAGCTCAGGGCTCCCACCAATTCTACATTAGGGTGAGTTGTATAAATACTTTGTTATATATTACAATGTTATAATAATAGAAATACAGTGCAAAGTAAATGTAATGCATTTGACTCATCCTA
Source organism: Callithrix jacchus (assembly GCF_049354715.1). Lineage (NCBI taxonomy): Eukaryota > Metazoa > Chordata > Mammalia > Primates > Cebidae > Callithrix > Callithrix jacchus. The sequence continues at coordinate 47,934,168 of NC_133519.1, forward strand.
AAACCATTCCCCCCAAGCTCTGTCTGTGGAAAAATTATCTTCCACTAAACTGGTCCCTGGTACCAAAAAGGTAGGGGGCCATCGCTTTAAGCCAAAAAAGGGATTCCAGAGTCTGACACAAAAAGAGAGAGAGAAAAACAAGAAGGGAAAAGGTAAAGAAGGAAAAGAAAAAGAAGAAAAGAGAGAAAGAAAGAGAGACAGAGAAACCACACGCACACATACACACACACACACACACACACACACACACAGAGAGAGAGAGAGAGAGAGAGAGAGAGAGAGAGAGAGAGAGAGAGAAATGACAGAGAGAGGGAAAGGGATAATCTGATAAAATCTCTTAATAGGTGGTCACTCACAACTACACCAATGTAGACTTTGTACTTAATTGAAAATGTACATTTTTTTATATCTTACTACTTACATATGCAAAAAAAGTAAATTAATTCAACATAACTAAAGAGAATACAAGTATTCCTATGTTGATCTATTTTATGAATTTACAATTAGGGTGGATGCTGACTGAAATGGTGGACTCTGCAGTTATATGTATGTTCTCCACATTTTACAAAATTTCTTGTAAGTGCTCCATTCTGCCATTCCAGAAGCATGGTTGGCTTCCCTTTTTGTTGGAAATTTAGGCCATTATTTGCATTTAATTGTCTATTAATTCCATTAAAATGCTAGATGAAATTTACTTTGAGTTTATTTCCTTCTATTAATATTTTCAATTAAGTAGTTTTCCAGAAGCCTAAGTGACATAGACACAAAGGAAGGAAATTTTGCTCTCAAATCTTTAAAATATCTGTTTTGCATATGTCAAAGACAGGCCAATTGCTGCTGTCTCAGAATCATAAGTGATAATCAGCCCCATCTATGTATAATATTGAAATTGTAAACAAAATTAAAACACCACCAATAACAAAACACATTTAAAATAACCCGGTTTTAAATAATCAACTTGAAATGACAAGAATCTATAACAAACATCACATTACTGGATTAATGGGAATCCAAATGATTGATAAGAAAAATAGTGTGGCTAAGAGGAGTTTGTTCTGTTTCACTTTTTGTTGTGATTTCAATAACCTTCTATTTTTCAAGTTATAGTTTTCTCTTTTTTCTATGTGTCTTTGTTTCAAAAAGGCAAAGAAAAAAATCAAAACAAAGCAATACAGAAATACCCCTAGAACAATATATTTTAAGTGCTGGATGTGCCTTCACAGAAGGAATAATGAAGAATAAATTCTTTTCCCCAGGTGAAGCTGTTCCCCGGGTTTCTTCTCCAAGAGCCAAATGTTATTTTTTAAAATTTGTAACTGCTTTAGGGAAGTGAAGCACCACGGGAGTTCTTCAGTTAGAGCTAATGAGCAAAATCTTACCCGTTATTTGCTTGACTTTAAGTCTTAGCCTCCATAAGCATTAGAAGAGAGACTATAGAAACAGGGGTCATTTGAGAACTCAACTTTCAAAAGAATAAAAGATACAGCTATTCCCAACAGCAAATGGTTCCCTTTCTTAATCCACAAGTAGAAATGCATCTTTAGGATTCCATATTATGAACAATAAAAATAAAATTTTAGGAAAGACAAAAGAATTACTGCAATTAATTCTTAAAATCCTCAATCTACTTGTTAAAAGGAAAAGCAAAAGCTTAAAGTAATATTTGTAAGAGTAAATGGTGAAAATATGCAAAGATACTTAACTCTTTAAGGAGGTTTACATAAACAACCTTCAAATGTTAATATGTTGTTTATAAACATAGAACCCTTGCCTTTGTCTATGTGTTTTCCAACACATAGACCATGAAAAAGATGTTGCTTTGGCTTACTTCGGAGAAGAAGAAATGTTTAATTGGAAAAAATAAGGAGTAGAATTTACAAACAAGAAATTTAATGCCCTAGATATTTTTTTAAATTCTGATGTCACTTAGCACAAGGATAGACATTATATTTTCACTGGTAGCATTTCTGTGTGTAGTATAAAGTTGTATCCTAAATATTTTTTTCTCAAATTAAATCCAATTCATAAAATAAATCAAAATATGTCTCATTATCTTACAATTCTGCAGAAAACTGACCTTATGGTAAAAATGTTAGGTACATCTGTGCATGTTATCTAATTTTGTTTAAATATATTTTAAAAGTTAGACAATTAATACTATTATTTTTAAAAAATTATGTTCCAACTATAAATATTTAAATTTGTCTTTTACTACCAATAGGCAGGAAATGAAAATTTAGCCACATGGAGAAAGCTGAAATTGGATCCCTTCCTTACATTTTATACAAAAACTAACTATAAATGTATTAGAGATTTTAACATGAGGCCTAACACCACAAAAACTCTAAAAGAAAACCTAGGCAAATACCATTCAGGACATTGGCATTGGCAAGGACTTCATGACTAAAACACCAAAAGCAAAGGCAACAAAAGCCAAAATAGACAAGTGGGATCTAATTAAACTTTAGAGCTTCTGCACAGCAAAAGAAACTATCAATAGAGTGAACTGGCAACCAAAAGAATGGGAAAAAATTTTTGCAATCTACCCATCTGACAAAGGGCTAAATCCAGAATCTACAAGAACTTAAACAAATTTACAAGAAAAAAAACAAACGACCCCATCAGAAAGTGGCCAAAGGATATGAACAGACACTTTTCAAAATAAGACATTTATGTAGCCAACAAACATGTAAAAAAGCTCATCATCACTGGTCACAGAGAAATGCAAATCAAAACCACATTGAGATATCACCTCTCGAGCATCTATTGTCTCCTGATTTTTCAACGATCACCAGTTAGCATGGTGATCGTTGAAAAATCAGGAGACAGGCCGGGCGCGGTGGCTCAAGCCTGTAATCCCGGCATTTTGGGAGGCTGAGGCGGGTGGATCACAAGGTTAAGAGATCAAGACCATCCTGGTCAACATGGTGAAACCCCGTCTCTACTAAAAAAAATATACAAAAAATTAGCTGGGCATGGTGGCGCGTGCCTGTAATCCCAGCTACTCAGGAGGCTGAGGCAGGAGAATTGCCTGAACTCAGGAGGCGGAGGTTGCCATGAGCCGAGATCGCGCCATTGCACTCCAGCCTGGGTAACAAGTGTGAAACTCTGTCTCAAAAAAAAGAAAAAAAAAATCAGGAGACAATAGATGCTGAAGAGGATGTGGAGAAACAGAAACACTTTTACACTGTTGGTGGAAGTGTAAATTAATTCAACCATTGTGGAAGACAGTGTGGTCATTCCTCAAAGATATAGAAATAGAAATACCATTTGACCCAGCAATCTCATTACTGGATATATACCCAAAGGATTATAAATCATTCTATTATAAAGGCACATGTACATGTATGTTTATTGTGGCACTGTTCACAATAGCAAAGACTTAGAACCAACCCAAATGCTCATCAATGATAAACTGGATAAATAAAATGTGGCACATATACACCATGGAATACTATGTAGCCATAAAAAAGGATGAGTTCATGTACTTTGCAGGGACATGGATGAAACTGGAAACCATCATCTCAGCAAACTGACACAAGAACAGAAAACCAAACACTGAATATTCTTACTCATAAGTGGTCGTTGAACAAAGAGAACACATGGACACAGGGAGAGAAACATCAGACACTGGGGCCTGGGTGGGGTGCTAGGGAAGGGAATAGCAGGGGGTGGGAGGACTGGGGAGAGATAGCATTAGGAGAAATACCTAATGTAGATGATGGGGGCAATGGATGCAGAAAACCACCACCATGGCATGTGTATACCTATGTAATAAACCTGCACGATCTGCCTGTGTACCCCAGAACTTAAAGTATAATAAATAATTTTTTAAAATTATGATAACATGGAAACCAAATACAATACTGTATACACTTCAGAAATCAAAAACAAAACAAAGAAAACCTGTATTTATGTTTGTGACAGATATTATACTTTCAAAAAATGAAAAAATTAACACAGGTAATGTGTTTGTTAGTTCTCAATGGATAAAAACAACTAGAACTGAAAAGAAGATAAAAGGATAGATTAGGACAATTAAAAAATGAATACAGGTCAATTTTTGCCAGCCATGGTGGATGATTTAATATCCTATTACTGTTTATAATTGTTCTCCCTTTTCTTAATGTTAATTAACAAAACGTAATTTCAAGCAGGCAACAGGCAATTTTTAGTGCCTTGACATAAAAAATTTTTTTTTTCAAATGTAGTATCTATTGATGTTACTCTTTTTACATTTACATTTCATTCATGTACTTATTATGGAATTGCATTAAAATAAAACTGACATAGAGATGCAGGGAATAAATTATGTCTCAAACTTATAAATGTACACCTCAAATTGCTAAAATAGGATTATGCAGTATTTCTAAAATGTAGACTACTAGACACAGGCATTCATTTTACTGTAGTTTTTAATCAGTATGCTTTATAGAGGGACTTTAGCCTTGCCTAGCCAGACAGTTAAGTAAAGAATGGCTAAAGAGCGTCTGTGATACTGCAGTTTCCAATATGGGGACAGCTGTCAAATTCTACATAGCTTTTATTTCTTATCTTTAAGTTATTGTGGAAAACAATACACCAAAAGAGAACAAGAAAAAATGGCAAAACAGAGATGTGTCACCTGTCCTATTTAGCATCATGCAAATGTTAACAATCATATATATGGTAGCTTAAATATCCAATTACAATATTGCTTCATTCTTCTGAAATAAAAGCCAGAATGTAAAAATTGTTCCTAAAATAATTAAAATATGTCTCATTGCTATCAGTAGAAAATCAAATTACGATTAATCAAATATACTTGTAAGGGACTTAAATAGTTTGTGTATAACTCATTTCTTTTGTAGACTTTTTGCTTATTCAAACAGAAAAAAAAAGTGTTTGTGTAGAATCTTTCATTATTTAAGCCATAACAGTCTGTCCCAGATGAAGATGAAATTGTTCAAGGGCAGTGACATTTATCTATGGGCAGCGCCATGTTGTAGTATTACAAGAGTCCCGATTCTTCTGCCTGTAGAGTGTATTCAGGGATCCTGCGAATATTAGAACATCTTGATTTCTTCTATCAAAATTCTTCATTCTTACCCTTGAATTTCAACTCCACTAAAATCAGTCTTGCTATGTCTTTCTTCCAAATACTGGTAGACAAATTTTTAAACAATGGTCTTTGTTTTTATTTGAAATCAAATAGATCCCTTGCTTTTTCTTAATATGTCTGATATATAGTGTGTGTGCGTTAGTACTGGCAGAAATTGGTTCACAGTGTTTCATATTTCATACAAATATGAGTCAGAGTTGCGAGGACTAAATCTAATTCTCTACACACAACTTTCAAAATAAAAATACGTGCCTCACAACACTGGTGGCATTTGTTGAGGTTAATAAATAAGAATACATGATAAGTTATTCTACCTTTTCATTCTTTGCTCTTTCTAAAACTCCAAAACAACAGAATCAAAAACGGTGAAAACACTTGGCTGGGTGCAGTGGCTCACACCTGTAATCCAAGCACTTTGGGAAGCTGAGGCAGGCAGATCACTTGAGACTGCGAGCTTGAGATCAGCCTGGCCAACATGGCAAACCCCCATCTCTACTAAAAGTATGTAAATTAGCCAAGTGGGTGGCACAGGCCCGTAATCCCAGCTACTGGATGGCTGAGGCATAAGAATCGCTCCAACCTGAGAGGTGGAGGTTGCAGTGAGCTGAGATCGCACTGCCGCACTGGAGCCTGAGTGAGAAAGTGACATTGTCCGGAAAAAAAGAAAAAAGATTAAAACACAACTGATTCTCTGTAGAAAACAGTGGGTGGGAAGTTTTTGAGTTAACTTGTAATCATTTTGTCTTCTGAAATTCACGGTGTAATCTAACAAGTGCTTTCTTATACTAGTCCGGTTTATGTTGCAAAAACAGCATGCTGTTCTCTTAAGGCACTAAAATGTTGTATGTAATGATTTATCAGTCAGTAACCCCAGAAGTGTAAACTGAGCTGACGTGCATTTCAGAGCCTCAGAACTTCCTCCAGGCAGAGTAAAGTGAACTTCTTAGTGTGAGTTCAATTTATTCTGCACTAAGAAGTTGGGCTTCATTTTAGAGCATAAATGTGAAATCATCATAAAAATGCAATAGGTAAAAGGCCTATTTTTCCATATGTAATTAATATAAATGAAAAATGACATGAAATATAAATAACAGTATATTTAAATGAGTAAACGTAATTCTGATTTTTTTCCTTAAATGTACATAAAATAATGCCTAAAAGTCCCCACCACAAATTAAATAAATAGGAAAATAAACTTTAGCAATTTGATAAAAAATTACTAATATTTCATCCAGAAAATATATATCAGGGACTAATTTCTTCAGTAGCAAAGTACTTACAAATAAAGGTTTGTATAAAGCTCAAGGGTGCAATAATGCACTACAATATTAAAATTAAATATTTCATTCAAGCAGTTCAAGCAAAGCACTATTAAATTTAACTATGTAATGTATTACTCTGTGTTGTCTGTACTTCTCCTTCCCAAATACAAATCTCTTTTTTTCCTCTACTGCACTTATTCAGTTCTCTATTCATCATTTTTACTTATGTATTGTAAGTCAATGCATTATTTAGCCTTATGACGCACATCAAGTCTCAATAAAAAGACATTTAAAATGCGCTGGGATCCAGGATTTGCATCTGGACTCAGTAGGTAGATGAGATATTTTGTTACATGTTTTGCTGAAAAAGCCAAGTAAGTTTAGACATGTATGTGGTACCACTGAATTATAAAAATGCGAGTATTTTCAACATGTTTGCATAAGAAGAAAATGTGTTTGAACTTGGGGATCTACTGCCACTAATCTAAAAATAGCAGTTGGGGCCAATTCACTTTCTTATTCTTATTGCAGTGGCCTGGGTGAGGAACTATTGGGTGATTCCGGGTGTTACAGGTGACCAAGACCAAAGCCAGGCACCACAACATTTTCCTAAGCCAAGCTGATTTCTTTACAACAGACACATAATCCAAGCAGAGGAAAGTAATTCCTGAGACTTTACTTGGGAATACTACTTCAGAGAGTCATGGATTTCCCCACTGCAATGGACGCTGACCACATGAAAACCTGGGACTGCTACCACCACCTGAATACAACACGAGGACTAAAAATTAAACAAACTTGAAGGGAGATGTACCGATGAAGACAGATAAGGCGAGGGTGACATCATTTTAAACCCTGGATTAAGTGGTACTGAAGCCTGCACTATATACTCAGGAACTTTGGAGTTTTATATATCAATACATGTTTTCCTCTCCTGTATACTTTCTGTCACCTTTCAAGCAAGTTTTTGTTGCTCTTTTTGTCCTTTGGAGTTTTAAAATGTCTTAATTGATCACAAAAATTAAAACACCTTTCCAGACATTCTTCCGTTCTTCAGGGGACTGCCCCTCTTCTTTCTATACATTGCTAGTTTTTTTAGAGATAGTGATTTTCTGATGCAATGGAGGCCAGTAATAGCCTTTCTCTCGGATCTTTTAAATGATAGCTGAGGAATTCAAGTCTCATTGGTGAGGAGACTCATCAATTTAAAATTATGATAGCAAGAAACGTCTGTTTCCCAGTTTGCTTTAAAAGCATGTTTCCACTGAGATTAGAAATCTTGTTATTAGAAAATGGAATCATGAATGCTAAATAGCAGGATAGTGACTGATATAGTTTGGATATTCATTCCCTCCAAATCTCTCTAAAACATGGTCTCCAGTGTTGGAGGTCAGGTCTAGTGGGAGGTGTTTGGCTCATGAGGGTGGATTGCTCATGAATGGTTTGATGCCAATGCCATGGGAATTGGTAAATTCTAACTTTATTAGCTTATGTGAGAGATGATAGGTTAAAAACAGCTGGTACCTTTCTTGCTCCCTCTCTCAACATGTAATGTGCCCACTCCCACTCCCCCTCCACCTTCTGCCATGAAAGAGTAGATGGAGGCCCTCACTAGAAGCAACACAAGGTTTCTGTACAGATTGCAAAACCTGAGCCAACCTATTAATTTATAAATTATCCAGTGTTAGGCATACCTTTAGAGCCACATAAAATGTATTAACACAGTGTCACATGGATATAATTGTGTGACATTGGGAAATTTAAAAAAATATAATTTGTAAGTGTTCAAAGAGCAGGTAAGTGAATAGGGCCTCAAACCTAGGGAGATGCCAGAAAATAAAAAGGTGAAACTCTCGAAGTTAATTAGATTTTAAAATGAGTCAATTCACATCGGTACTCGAAATGCAATTTTAGATACTGGGCACTGAAGAATTTAGTGATGAGCAAAATAAATGTGTCATTTCATGTGAGATGTGGATATAATTTTATGTGAGGCATAAACACACTCAATGATGATACCTAGAGATGAAAACGATGAGAGACATAACAGAGAGTAAAGACGTCTCACTGATTTCTCTAAGTATCTTTTCATCCAAACACAGACAACGAAAATAAATTGGTGATTTTAGTAAGAGAAGTTAAATTTCACTTTTCAGTTCCAGTTTGCTGTCTCTTTTCTGTAGAAAAATAGCAATAGAATTACCTACGGCTATCTTGTCTGAAAGAAGAAGTTATGGCAAGATAAAAGCAGACATCACATATGCAGGAAAAAACATGTAATGCATCTTGTGTTGCATTATGATGTTTACTCAGCCATTTACCTGACATCTCAAAGCTGTAAGTCATAATAGGCATTGCTGTCAGTCATGGGAAGAGTTGAGAAGGTCCTTTTAGTGTGATGATTGTACAAGAGCACTAGCCAGAGTGTTTATGGAAAACTTACAAGAAACAATCCCTTTGAAATATTTTGGACTCTTTTCTTAGATGTTCTTCTTCATGTACTATTTTCCAAAAGGGTAAAGATGCTATTAGATGCTTTTGTATTCAGAAATATGTGATTGGTATATTTGTAATCATTAATAAAAGTTTCACGATACGTGGTTAATTCTGCAGTAATGCTCCACAGCAAATGGCATCAATTCCTTGCTGAACTGCCCTCATTATTACAGGATATAATCAACTGAAAACTACATTAGTGTTGCTGATATCTCTGAGATTAAAAAATTCTGCATGGAAAATTTTATTTTATTCAGGAAAAACACCCTTTTATCTTATAATGTTTCTGCTAGAAGCTCAGAGCAGAGTTTGGGAAGGAAACTGTCTGTCACTTTTTAACTGACTGAACTTGGGCAACTTAGTTAACCTCTCTAAGCCTAATATTATTTACAAGTATTCCTGATAAATCCATTCAATAAGCTCATTGAGAAGATTAAAAAAATAACAAAGCAATGGTCTTGTTCTGATACCTAACACAGTAATTGCTCAATCTCTTGTGTACAGAATAAAAGTCAATACTTCATAGAACCTGCATGTAAAGAGATGTTTCGTTGATTTTTCTAAATAGAGGACTACCTTTATTTAAAGTTATCACTTCTCATGTATCAATAGGGTGTGGCCTTATCTTGCACTCATTTTGACTTTTAAAATTTAATTAAAATTATATATTGTTTTAACATATTTTCAAAATTATTGAAAAATACAAAGTTTAAAAACTTTAGAAATCATACCAAGTTTTTTTTTCTTTCACTATGGTCAATATATGTATAGCTAGAAAATGAAGACAGTAATTTCTTCAATCTAAAGTATTCTCATTAAAAAATATATTTTTTGCTGAGCATGGTGGTTCATGCCTGTAATCCCAGCACTTTGGGAGGCTGAGGTTGGTGGATCACCTAAGGTCAGGAGTTCAAGACCAGACTGGCAAACATGGTGAAAATCCACCTCTACTAAAAATACAAAACTTAGCCAGGCATGGTGGTGGGAGTTATAATCCCAGCTACATGGAAGGTTGAGGTGGGAGAATTGCTGGAACTAAAGAGGCAGAGATAGCAGTGAGCCAGGACTGTGCCATTATACTCCAGCCTGGGCCACAAGAGTTAAACTCTATCTCAAGAAAAATATACATACATATATATATTTTTCTATATATTTATTTTCTATAGAATATATATATATACACACACATATATATTCTATTTTCCTAATATTACCTCAAGTTTATTCTCGTTTAGTAACAATAGTCTGAATGAAAATTTTTTTCTTTATTCTTAGTTCCTCTTATAAATATAGTAAGTTTTGGACAATTTAAAATCTCCTGAAGCCCTTATGAATAAGGAAGAACAAAGCTAAAAATTGCAAATATTCACTTGAATAATAATGTCAATATAATTTTAAGGAAAATAATTTATGTCTCTATATAGTGTTATTTTATATTGCTTCAAAAATTTTTTTTATTGTTTACTCTTGATTCAACTTATTTTTTCTTCAGGAATTAAAATGTGATTCATAGTAACCCTATTTTAAAAATAATATGAGCTACAAAGATAAATATTTCTTGTAAGAATTTTTTTATTTCCAGTGAATTGAAAGGCATGTGAATCTAGACTTCTGATAAATTATTTATATTTCTCAGTATACATATTGTTTTCTATCTAGGAAATTCAGCAAAAACTTCCATCTCAAATTAGGGAACTTGGATAAAATTCAAGAAGAATTGAGATAAAGGATTATCACTGGATTCCATTTTTCTCAAACTATAGAATTATTGTCTCCTGTCATGACATTATTGTCAATATTACCAGACTACTCTAGCAACAAAAGTAAAACAATTTAGAGATTCTTTTTTCCAAAGAGATCCTAGAGCTAGTTTGGGCAGTTTGCTTCTGTATCTCTCTGAACTCCTTCACCTATTTGAAGAAGTTCAATCAGCTGAAGATGTGTCAGTCACAAGGCTGACATTGTTGGGGTAAAGGGAATGTCCGTGCATAAAACATAAGCGGTGGCTCACACCTGTAATCCCAGCACTTTGGGAGGCCGAGGCAGGTGGATCACGAGGTCAAGAGATCGAGACCATCCTGGTCAACATGGTGAAACCCGTCTCTACTAAAAATACAAAAAATCAGCTGGGCATGGTGGTGCGTGCCTGTAGTCCCAGCTACTCAGGAGGCTGAGGCAGGAGAATCGCCTGAACCCAGGAGGCAGAGGTTGCGGTGAACCGAGATCACGCCATTGCACTCCAGCCTGGGTAACAAGAGTGAAACTCCATCTCAAAAAAAAAAAAAATTTTATTAGAGCTATATTTTAGAGATGCTCTTGACAGAATTTAAGAGTTACACTAAGAAATATGCCTTCTATGAAACTGCTTTTGGTTTTACACTGACTTCTCCTATAATAAAGTGAAACATTCATATTAAGTTCCTTTTGAAGATATGTTAAATTAAGCATTATTTTTTCTCTATTTTTCCTCTTTTTCTTTATCCTTCTCTGTTTTCATGTGGATTTTGGCATAGAATTGACATATTGTTTGTATAATCAGCAATCTTAAGTATATGCTATTTCATTTACACATTTTGGTTACATTTCCCCTAATTCCAGATTTATTTAAAGGAAGTATCTGATTATCTCATCTTTTTGTTTGTAACATTTTCACATTTAAGTATCATCTTCAATTCTCTGCCTTGGCCTTTTTGTGAAAATACGAAGAATTTTGATAATATAATTGTAATCGAGCTGTGATGTGTTTACACATGTAAAACAGCTACCTGATTTATACTGCTATCTTGTTGAAAGGTCTGAAAAAATTGAACTGAAATAGACTGTTAAAAAAACTAACTCTTAATATTTGCTGGAAGAACAGTGAGACTCTGCCAAACTTCTATAAAGTCAAACTTATCACTCACAAAAGGTAAATTTATAGCACTTAAAGTCGGTAAGGCATTTTCAAACTTAAATACATCACTACAGTACCTTGACATTGAGTATCATAGTCGACTACTTAAAAATACTCTGCACAATTTAAAGCAGGATGTGTCACCTCAGCACTTTATATTGATTGAACAAAATTTCACTAACTGGAAGTTGAAGCATTTCATCAGGCACATACTGTCCCTATGATGCAAGTTCAATAGACTCACCTGGTCCTTTAATGATAATAGAGAGACATTCCACCACCTCCATTGTGATGAGCATAATAAGAAGAGTGTGCTACTCAGCTTTTAAAGCCTCTTTCTCAGAATAAGATGAATTCTATTAAGGAGGAAAATTGACCATGAACAGTCATAACCTTTAAAGTAAATAAGAATCATAGATAAAGTTGAGCAAAACATATTAAAGATAGCATTTTCCAAATGAAGAAAGGGTACTACTCCACAGTTCTAGAATTTTACCAAGTATCAAATGCTCCAATCACATAGAATGATTTAACCCCAAGATGAGGCCATTATGTAGCTTGTAAAGCAAGCTAGGACTTTTTTTTAAAAAAAAAACAAAACTTTGTATCTTAAACCTTTTTTTTCCTAGTAACAGAGTCTCATTCTGCTGCCTAAGCTGGAGTTCAGTGATGTGATCACAGCTCACTGCAACCTCGAATTCTTGAACTGAAGTGATTCTCCTTCCTCAGCCTCCTGATTAGCTGTGATTAAAGGCACTCTCTACCATGCTCAGCTCAAATTGTAAATTTTAATGACTATTATTTTCATGTTTCTAATGCAATTACTCTATCATGTATAATACTGAAGCATGGAAAAGACTGTGAAAAGAAATAAAACATAGATAAACAACATTTTTCTTCATTTAACTCCATGCGTACTGGTAAGAAAAAAAAAGAGAAAAATGATCTCAGAAATACCTATGAATTTATTTTAAAATTTGAATGACTTCAGGCCTTCTAATTGGAACAATTCTATAGCTACTTAGCTTATTTTATTCTGTGAATATTTGTGTGACTTGATTAAAGATAATACTACATTTTATTTCAGCCTTATTTAGACAATGCTCGTGCCTCCTTTTTTCTATCTGTTGCTACAGTTCTGATAAGGTCTCCATCCTCCCTCACCTTCACTACCATTATATCCTTTTAACAAACTCCCTACATCTAATCTTTCCACCTCAGTCCACTCTCTGACAAGTAGCATGAGTATTGTTTTAAGTTATTTTATGTGAACTGGATCACCCCTTCCTTAAAGCCTTTTAAAGACTTCCATTACACTTACAAAGTTTAGGTTTCTACTTTTAACGTAAACGATCCTTAACATTTCTCTAACCCGCCTAACGCTCTTCTTGCTGTGCTTTACACTTGCTGCACTTGCTCCATTCTTTTGAAGTTCTCAAACACAGCAGGAGCTGTGTACATGCACTTTCTTGAAGCCTGGTATAGCTGGCTTCTTAGCCTTCTGTTTCCAGACCACGAACATTATTATTTATAAATCAATAGATTTTCCACTTTAAAAATTCAAAAACGTTCTATGAATATTATGGCTATTGATATAAATTGTTCATAAATAATTGGGAAATTATGAATTTTACACTGTTAACAATTGTGCCTTAAATATTCTCACTAAAACTATAATATAAAATATAATGATTGTACTGGTCACCATTTCATAGCTTTGTCATTTGGATTAAACAATGAGCATATCCATAAGAAACACTAAGTAAATTCTTCAGTGTACACTATGTAAATTCTTAATGGAACTTAAAATATTCATTCAGTATATACTAAATATTCAGTATAGAACCAAGGGAAGTAAACAAAGTTACTCTGAATACTTCTGCCTCAAAAGTAATCATTAAAAACTGACTAGATATATCAGTAAGGGGACTAGAATGAACACTAATCTATGGCATATTTCAAAATAGCTAGAAGATAATTTAAGTTTTTCTAGCATCAAGAGAAGGTAAATATTTAAGTCAATGGTTATCCCAATGACTCTGATTCCATCTTTACATATTCTAAGAATGTATCTGCTAATCACATCTACCTCCAAAATATGTACATTCATTAACAATAAAAATGAATAGATAAAAAAGAACTTTAAAATACAGGAATTGATATACTTTTTAAAGGATTTTTTTCAAGATGAGGTACTCAATAAACATCACATGTGCTCCTTAAATCTCTAAGGTACAGATCGACAGAGGTTTCTGTATCTCAAAAAAAAAACTATACACAAACTATAGTCTGACATATATTGAAAATAACATTGGCTACAATGTTTATAAATTAGGATTCCCAGTTTGGGTGTTCACAGGAAAAATACAATTTCGTGTATCTTTACAAGTATTACTGTATTAGTCAGGGTTCTCTAAAGGGACAGAACTAATAGGCTATATGTGTGTGTGAAAGAGAGTTTATTAAGGAGAACTGACTCAAACGGTCACAAGGTAAAGTCCCTCGATAGATCATCGGCAAGTTGAGAAGCAAGGAAGCCGGTGGTGATTCAAACCTCAAAAGTAGAGTAGCCCACAGTGCAGCCTTCGGTCTGTGGCCAAGGCTGAGAGCCCTTGGTAAACCACTGCTGTAAACCAAGAGTCCATAAGCTGAAGAACTTGGAGTCTGATGTTCAAGGACAGGAAGCATCCAGCATGGGAGAAAGATGAAGGCTGGAAGACTCAGCGAGTCTGCATTTTCATCTTCTCCTGCCTGCTTTATTCTAGCCACGCTGGCAGCTGATTCCATGGTGCCCACCCCAATTGAGGGTGTGTCTGCCTCTCCCAGCTCGCTGACTCAAATGTTAATCCCCTAGACAACACCCTTACAGACATGCCCAGGAACAATACTTTGCATCCACCCATCAATATTCTTCTATTTCAAAATGTCATAACACTTTTTATAAAAATTAAATTTTCTTTCAATTAAGTATGTATTCTCATGAAAATCCATATGCAAGGTCAAATTTTAACATTTTATAGATAACTTCTATGAAATATATAGATGGTACTAAAATAAAATTGTAGCCATACTTATCTTACGAAGAGTACTTATTACAATTTAAAATTTTTTTCAAACCTATACACATAGTGAACAGAGCAGTGTTATATTAATGCAATTTATAACATCAACATATATGTTTAATAATTTTAAATTAATTGGCCCACAAAACAATAATTTGATTCTTAGTTATAACAAATAATGCATGCTATAGCAAACCTCCAGTGGGATCATGCAGTATATAAGATAAACAGAATTTAAAAGAAAAAGGCTTGGAACATAATATTTGAATGATAATTATATAACCAACAAGTTAAATAATGCATAACTGACTAACAAGTAATACAAATAATTTTTAAAAATAGAGCCACGTGATGGTTCACGCCTGTAATCCCAGCACTTTGGGAGGCCAAGGCGAGCAAACCACGAGGTCAGGAGTTCGAGATCAGCCTGGCAAACATGATGAAACCCTGTCTCTACTAAAAATACAAAATAATAGCTGGGCATAGTGGCAGGCACCTGTAATCCCAGCTACTTGGGAGGCTGAGGCAGGAGAATCACTTGAACCCGGAGATGGAAGTTGCAGTGAGCTGAGATTGCCCGACTGCACTCCAGTCCTGGTGACAGAGTAGGGCCCCATCTCCAAATAATAATAATAATAATAATAAATGAATAAATGAAATAATATAATAGTGAATATAATGTAAAATAAAAAATGACTGGGGAGTAATATGGCGAGAGAAGCATCTTAAGAGTCAGCAATTTACCTTAAGCATTCTGGTCTATAAAAACTGAAAATGAAGTGTTGTGATGGTTAATTTTTGTGTCAACCTGATGGGTTTAAGAACAGAATGCTTACAAATTTGATCTAGCATGATTTTTGGGTGTGTCTGTGAGGGTGTTTCTGATAAGGATAGCATTTGAATCAGGAGACTGAGTACAGTAGATTGTCCTTCTCAATGTGGGTGGACATCAGCTAATCTGAATAGATCAAAAAGGCAAAAGAAAGGAGAACGCGCTGTCTATCTCTGCCTGTTTGAGCTTAGTTATTGCTTTTCTTCCACCTTTGGATTGGGACTTACACCACCATCAGCACTGGTAGTGCTCAGGACTTTAGTCTCAGACTGGAAGGGTACCATCAGCTTTCCTGAGTCTTCAGCCTGCAGACAACAGACTGTGGTATTTCTCAGTCTCTATAAATGCATGAGCAAATTTATTATAATGAATCTCTTTGTAGATAAATAGACATACATATACATATGTGCTTGTATATCTACACACACATATACATATATATGTATGTAAACACAGAATACACCCAGAGGAAAATAGAGAGATTTATAAGATACACAGATCCTGTTGGCTTTCTTTCTCTTGAGAACCCAAACTAGTACAGTTGTCTAAAAATTTTTTTCAGAAAAAAAAATCTCTGGAAGAGTAGTCAAATTATAAAATTATTATCATATATGTGTCAATGATTCAAATACGTGAATGTAAATAATATTTGAACACATGGGTCTATATTTTCCCTAAATATACAAGTATACATAAATCTATATTTCCTCAAATTCTTCTCCAGAAGAGTTACCAAATATTCCAGTAGAAACGCTTCTTTATTCAATAAACTAACAAGCAGTAGACTTTTCTGGGCATAGTTCCAAATAAGTATGATAATGCTGATTTGAAACATGAAGCCCTCTTGTGGAAAGACAGCTATATGCTCATATTTTTCCCAATGCCTCATGGAAAGGAAAAAATACCCTAAACATATCTCTTACTGTACTCATTAAATACTGTGAAACTATTAGGGTAAATCATCATTCACACTGCACCTCGCATTGTTTGGCTTTGTTTATAGAATCTATTTAGAAGCTCTTGGAGAAAACATTTGCCAAATTTTTAATCACTTACCAAATTCGTAGCAAGTAGAGTGCTTTCAAATGCTAACAATCTGTAAACATGGTTATAAAAAACAAACAAAATGATATAGAATCAAAATGACAACTGGATAAGCACTTCAGCTGCATTTGTTGGAATTATTCCCACTCTCAAATGCTTTCAACTGGAAAAAAAAAAAATAGCACTCTTCCCCTTTACTTGAGCTACTGAGCTAGAAAGGGCAGTTGCCTTAAACAATATCTTACAATATCTTAAAGACTGAAGAACAACGACTGATAGAACTGACATAAAATAATGCTTCTAACTTAGTATGTTTATTAACCAATTGCCAGTGCAAACTACCATTAAAATGAACAGTGAAAATTCAGAAAATCAGAACTGTGAAAATTTGAATTGAAAAAAATTGTGTGTGCAAAATTTAATAAAAAGTGTTTACTTACATTAGTATACATTTTATTATGTTTTCATAGTTTTATTCATATAAGTATCATATAAGCGAATTTCAATAAAAACAAAACAAGCAAAGGACAATCATCTGCACTTATGCATGAACTTGGAAAGATCAAAGTGTGTATCGTGGGATTATACATTCTTTTCTATTTTGATTTTTTAATAATTTATTTTGATCTATTTTGATGATTATATGGTTATCACGTTTTACTCATTTCCTGATGATAATGAAGAATTTCACCCTATTGATTTTCACTGTATTCTACTGTATTCAGGATCATTTAATTGTGATAATTTTGAATAAACATAGAAATTAAAATGTTATCACAGTGTTTTGTAGAGAAGAGATAAATTATCATTAAAGGAGAATTGCATGACAATCCCTTTGGAAAATAAGAAAGTTCTAGATATGAATGATGCATAGTCTCTGATCAAAATGGAAACATGCTTCAGAGAGCAGATTGTTCCAATTTGGTCTATATTGTTTATTAATGGTATAATAAAGATTAAACATAAAATCAAATACAGCAAAAGTACATATAAAAATAAAGATTTAAATTATATTTCATGTAGTTTCAGAAATCTCCCAGAACATCAGGAACATTGTGTCTATCTTCACATCCATTTAATACAATTCCCAGAAACTATGATATATTTATATATGTGAAGGGGCAAATATGAAATGCACCAAACATATTTTGACGGAACATCAATTATGATCAATGTACCTATAGTCTAGGGAGGCATTAGAGAAATTCAGAATTTGAAACACCAATATCAGATTGTATCTTAACTCTGGTTATTTATTTATTTGTTTGTTTGTTTTTGAGACGGAGTTTCACTCTTCTTGCCTAGGTTGGAGTGCAACAGCGTGATCTCTGCTCACTGCAACCTCCTTCCCCCCAGTTCAAGTAATTCTCCTGTCTCAGCTTCCCAAGTAGCTGGGACTACAGGCATGCACCACCATGCGCAGCTAATTTTGTATTTTTAGTAGAGATGGATTTTCTCCATGTTGGCCAGGGTGGTCTGGAACTCCCAACCTCAGGTGATTCGCCCACA
This sequence comes from Callithrix jacchus, assembly GCF_049354715.1. Lineage (NCBI taxonomy): Eukaryota > Metazoa > Chordata > Mammalia > Primates > Cebidae > Callithrix > Callithrix jacchus. Next base: position 47,952,367 of record NC_133519.1, read on the forward strand.
TTGGCTCCCCAAAGTTAACTCTTTTTTAACCCTTGTCCCAATTGTGCCCTCAAAGAGCTAAAAAATATTACACTTTTAGGCTAGAACCCAAAAAAGCCAATTCTTAATCATAACTTTTGGTGTTCAAAAGAAGCAGACATTTTTATTTTCCTTGAGGTTACATTTAGAACAAGCCTGAGACCGCCTTTAATAAGTATCCAAACACGCCTGTCTCTTTTGTCTCTAACAGCTACTTTTCCCTTCTCCCTATTTTAGATTCCTGCATTCCTCCTCTTCCCCACATTTTGGTGTTTAAATTGGTAGGCTTCAGTTTCATGCTGCTGTCTTCAAAACATAAATCCCCGAGTAAATCTGAACAAAACTAACAATTAAATAAATAAACATTTAGATACTATAAACATTATTTCTAAGATAATTACACTTATTTTCTGATAAAAACCTATAATTATATATAGTATGCTATCTAATAATGAATATATATATCTAAAGATAAATGCAATATTCATACTATCTGCAACAAATCAAAGTGGCTAAATATGCATAGGAAGAAACTGATATACTCCTGGAGGCCTAAAAATAGTCCTTAAAATAACTTTTCTAATGAACATTCAATCCATATATTATGTTTGTATATATAATTATACACTTTTCAAGATGTCTTTATTTTTACATATTTTTTAACTTATCAAGTATTTTATAGACACTATGATTTGGATGAAATGCTAGAAACAATATTGACACAACATGGCACAATATTTCTTGATACTATCCAAATGTTGAGTATCTAAATAGATACATTTCCACTGGTCTTAAATTTCCTACCAGCTGGTTCAACTTTAAGAATTTCAAACTGATTAAAGGGAGGAGTGCAATATTTCTTGAAATGTGGTGAGAATAAGAATTGGCACTGGGCAGCAGAAAAGTGTTGAAATCACCATAGGAAGTATTTCACCTGCAATCACAAAATGTGAGCCTGTGGCATGTTAGATACGCCTGAGATATTTGGGTTTTCCAGGATGAACAGATGGGAAAAATATTTTAAAAAGGTAGCAGAAGGGTAATGCACACAGGCCTACTTTGGAGAAAATACTAAGATTATGGTTATAAAAAGATTTATGCCATGCTTTTCTTTATTTTATCATCTCAATTAAGATTTTAAAATAAAACACTTAAATTTTCCCCAAGAATCTGCTGACTATATAAAATGTTGTCTGAGATCTAGACATTACTATTCATGGGGAATGATCTCCTTACTAAATCCACAGATTGCTCTTCTGCCTAATGAACACCCACCCTGCTACATGCAATATGAACCTTTCTAACTTCCCTTGGCTATTGCTCTGCTGAACTACCAAGTTTTAGAGTGTTAGTCAAGAGGAGCAATTTGTCTGTATCTAGATCGCTGAAGATACACTCAATGGCAAATCAGGATCTGATTTATCTGTCATAGAATTTCGAAGCAAGTGTAAGAAAAAATTGTTGTATTGAAAACCTAGCCAGAGTTTTTAGGTGATATTAGAAATTAGACTGAACTGATGCAAAAATAAGGATTATTAAGCTTCTATAGGCTCTGGAGATTCTCAAGTGTTCTTGTTTTCCAACTGGATGGTACAATTATCTTCTGGATGAATAACACATAATTATATGTTACAACCAACTCTGACACTTACTGTCCTATCCCCAGAATTGACACACCATTAGTAGCTTTCGGAATTACTGAGAAACAACTTATCTATGGATTTATGTAAGCATTTTGGCAGCAGCCTTGCATAAAAACTCAGCCAAAATAAAATGGGTATATCAAATGTAATGTACATGCTAAATAGAATATCCTTTAACTAATGGCATTCGTGATTTTATCCAACGGTGGATTAATAATTCAGATGGGTTTAGAGAATTTCCTCTAAATTTTACTAGTGATGGTTATTTTCAGTGAATTTTATATAAACATAAACTACTGTTTATGTTTCTATTGGCAAAATTTACAAAGTTTATCTATACTGAATGATTGAACTCTCAATCAAAATTTTAGAATTATAAGACCTAAATACATACATACATATATATATATAGATAGAGAGAGAGAGAGAGAAACAGTAAGAGACAGACAGACAGAGAGAGAGAGAAAGCAACTCTCTAGCCCCTCTTTTATAAAGGCTTAATCCTGTCATGCAGGCAGACCTGAATAACCTCATCTAAACCTAATTACCTCCTCAGGCTTTGATCACCAAATGCCCTTATATTGGGGTTAGGACTTCAACATGAATTTTGTTGAGACACAATTCAGTCCATAGCAATACTAAAATATATCCCAGGATGTTACTTGAAATACATCATATGCCTAAATTATTTTAATTATTTTCTTGATGAGGCTTTTTGTTTTTTTTTTTTGGAAAATGATTCCTGGAGTTCTCTTTTTAAATAACCTTTTATTAAATTTAGAGCTGAGTTTCAGTTATTGCTAAAAAAAACCTTGAAAGTCCTTTATAATCATGTAGTTAATAGAATAACTGATGGTGTCATCTTTTACACATATTTGCCTTATTTATAATTAAATTGTAATATTACTTCACTTTTAATTTTTTATTATACTTTAAGCTCAGCTGTACATGTGCAGAACACGCAGGTTTGTTACATAGTTATACAAGTGCCATGGTCGTTTGCTTCACTTTTATTTTCTAGAAACTGTAAACAAAGGTTTTTAATTCTTCTCCATTTTTATTCTTTTTATCATGTGCAAAAGAAATTGTACAAATGTGCCGTAAGACACATTTCTTCAGCTGATGTGGATTTAAACTGAAGGCATTCTATAATCAGCTATGATGGTCTAAGCAGAACAAATGGAATTTCTATTGCTGTGGCAGATTGAAGTTACCAACAATTAAGAAAAATAACCCAAATACAATTCAGCAATAAGCAGCTGAATGGTTGAGGAAAAAAAATGAGAAGGAAAGGTGAAAAGCACTTCTAAGAGCAAATTGGTAGAACGACTTGAGCCATACACAAACCCCAGGAATCACCTACCTCAAAATTGCAGGTATTAAAACTTTGGGTTAGAAACTATAGACTAAAATGAAGCTCAGATACAATACTGACACACAGCCTTTTAAGATAACAATAATCTCATTTAATTTAGTACATATTTTTACTTTGCTGTATTAGGGAACAGGATTATGATAGACAGGTTCTCAAGTTTCAATAGAGAAAATTAGTAGATACTCAAAACTTACAAATCAAGAAATGTATACTCATTGCAGTGGCTGCAGTGAGCCAAGATCATGGCACTGGACTCCAGCCTGGGTGACAGAGCATGACTCCATCAAAAAAAAAAAAAAAAAAAAGGATTTAAACTGTGCTTGGATATTCTGTTGAGATATTATAACACTACTCTAAACAGAGGTTTCAAAATCAGCAAGATTTGGGTCACAAATATGTTTCTTTGTCCAGCATACTGAATGTGATTTGTTGTTACTGCAATCCCATGCCACAGTTAGTAATTCTTTGTATTCAACTTTCCCTGTTCAAATCACGATGTGGTTTCTCTCTAGTGATTAGACCTAGACAAATATATATTTTTCCATTCATCATGGGACTTGCTCTTGTTTCCTTCATATCAGACAAATATTTTCCTATATGACACTATGGCTTTTTCAAAGTGGAAATGCAAAATTTAGAGACTTTATTTTTTCACTAAACGTGAGAGGACATATTTTACTGTAGAAGTACAGTTATTCCCATGTATTTAAAGGAAAAAAAAAGTAACCATGAGCAAAAAGTGTATCCACCTGAGACCTCAATATAACCCCCACCCACAGAGAATATGCTTTTGGGGACACTGGAATGCTGGAGGTAGGCACTGCTCCAGAATGTTTGTGCTCTGATTCTGTCCCCACCCACCTCAATGCTGATATCTTGGTCTTACTGCTGCTGATTTAGGCTCAGTACATACAGGAAGCATATTTCATTACACACTGTTTTAATGAAAGGGATGAAAGCAAATTGTTGGTTTAACTTTCTCCTTAATATGTATAAGTCTCAGGGATTTTGTCTCAGTATAAAATACAGTTTCTTGCATCTGACGAGACCCACGTTCGTAATCTATCCCTGAAAGCATGCCCACAGAGTGGCTTGTGAGGCTCAAGAAGTCTCAGGCGAGCTGCATGGTATTTCTTCTTTGCTTTCACTTCTTACCAGGTATAGTTTTTTTGTATTTTTATTAAATAGTAAACTCAATCCAGCAGTGTGTACATATGTTTTTGCATGTGAGTTTCCTGCCATCATTAGTTAGTCCACATGCGATGCTGCATTACCATAACAGGGACCATAACAAATTTATAAAAACAAGAAATGGTAGAAAGCATAATAAATTCAGAAAAAGGTGGCCGGGCGCGGTAGCTCAAGCCTGTAATTCCAGCACTTTGGGATGCCGAGGCGGGTGGATCACAAGGTCAAGAGATCAAGACCATCCTGGTCAACATGGTGAAACCCCATCTCTACTAAAAATACAAAAATTAGCTGGGTGTGGTGGTGTGTGCCTGTAATCCCAGCTACTCAGGAGGCTGAGGCAGGAGAATTGCCTGAATCCAGAAGGTGGAGGTTGCGGTGAGCCGAGATTGCACCATTGCATTCCAGCCTGGGTAACAAGAGCGAAACTCCGCCTCAAAAAAAAAAAAAAAAAGAAAAGAAAAAGGCATACCTTTGAGTGTTTTCTAAAATGTAAATTAATGGACTAAGAGCACTGTGAAATAAAGAGATATATAAGGCATAAAAACTACTTAGAGCCAAATCGTTTTACTGGTGGTATATTTAAAATATAAATATGGTGAATAAAATGTAAATTAAATGTTCTCAGGCTAAGCAAACATTTTCGAAGGTAATACAGCTGGAAATAATTGGGCTTAACTGGGTGAAGGTATGGCTGAGAACTTAATGGATGGACAATAATTCTAAAAACCCTAAAATATATGGGTCATCTTCTAATGTACATGACAAAATAATAAATATGCATCAACATTTCCCAGTTATCTACAGGCTCAATGAAAATACTCAGTAGACTGAAGGCATTTCAACAGTGTCCATAAGAAGTATATGTGTGTGTATTTGTGCAGGCACACTGAGGAGAGGTTGAGAAGTTTATCGCAGGCTTATTAAAATTAGAAAGCATTGCTATAAAATAAGGCTATCATTGTGCTGCTTTATATTAATATCATACTTGTGAAAAATTTAAGAAAATATATAGTGTGACAAGATTTTCCAAAAACATGTTAAGTCTGTTAGTTTTAAACTAAAACTTCTAAAATAAAGGAAGTCTTAGTTGTCAACAATATATACACCTGTTCTTGTGAAAAACAGACTTGTATACTTACCAGTACAGTCGAGACAGTTTTTTTTAAATTCATTTTTAAGGTCAGAGGTACATGTGCATGTTTGTTACACAGGTAAACTTTGGTCGTGGGGATTTATAGTACAGATAATTTTGCCACCCAGGTATCAAGCCTAGTACCCATTAATTACTTTTCCTGATCTTCTCCCTCCTCCACTTTCCAACCTCCAGTGAGCACTAGTGTGTGTTCTTCCTCTTTATGTGTCTGTGTTCTGTTCTCATTATTTAACTCTCACTTATAAGTGAGAATATGTGGTATTTGATTTTCTGTTGTCAAGACAGTTTTGAAACTATTTTTTTCTTTTTTCTTTTTTTGAGACGGAGTTTCGCTCTTGTCACCCAGGCTGGAATGCAATGGCGCGATCTCGGCTCACCGCAACCTCCGCCTCCTGGGTTCAGGCAGTTCTCCTGCCTCAGCCTCCTGAGTAGCTGGGATTACAGGCGCGCGCCACCATGCCCAGCTAATTTTTTGTATCTTTAGTAGAGACGGGGTTTCACCATGTTGACCAGGATGGTCTCAATCTCTTGACCTCGTGATCCACCCACCTTGGCCTCCCAAAGTTCTGGGATTACAGGCGTGAGCCACCGCGCCCGGCCCTGAAACTACTGTTTTCAATAGCAAGCATACTATGTACACAATGATGTGATGGTTCCTACTGAATAATTTAAACATTATTACATTTTCCCACATTTTCTACACTTAATACTTTTGTGTCTGTCTAGTAATCAATGGTTTGTGTTGAAAAAATATATTTAACCCTAGCTCTGTTTAAGATATTCAAGGTACCATTCATTTTTAAACATAAAACAGGAATTAGCATTTATTTGTAGAAGGTTTATTTGTAAAATTAAAATTTTAGGAGACCTTTACTTGTAGCCAAGGGTATGGAGTAATAGTTTTTATCACACCCCTGAGAACAACTTAAAAAAAACAAAGAAAATACAAAAATCTATTTGAGGTCAGCTAGCAACAAAGATATTTGAAAGTCAGAAATTCCTAAGAGGAAAGACTGGTCATTTCGCTGATGACATTAAATACCTAATTCTATGATGAAGGAAAACTATCGAGAAACAAACCCATAGGGAGATTAAAACTGAGTCTTAATATAGCTCAATGATGATTCAATGGAAGCAGTTTGCCTCTTTTACTGAGACCAGGAGCTAAACATCCAGAACCTTGAATTAACTAATTTTCTGTACAGAGCATCCAGATTTAATTTAAACCTTACATGTCAGGAGATAAACCAAACACCAATGAATGAGTAGAAATAACTCCAAATGAAATAGGAACACTTTTACATGGCTGGCGGGAGTGTAAATTAGTTCAACCATTGTGGAAGACACTGTGGTGATTCTCAAGGACCTAGAAATGGAAATTCTATTTGACCCAGCAATCCCCTTACTGGGCCAAAAGGATAATAAATTGTTCTACTATAAAGACACATGCACACATGTGTTCACTGTGGCACTGTTTACAATAGCAAAAACCTGGAACCAACCCAAATGCCCATCGATGATACACTGGACAAGGAAAATGTGGCACATATACACCATCGAAAAGCACGCAGCCATAAAAAATGATCAGTTTGTGCGCTTTGTAAGGATATGGATGAATCCGGAAACCATCATTCTCAGCAAACTGACACAAGAACAGAAAATCAAACACCACATGTTCTCACTCATAGGTGGGTGTTGAACACTGAGAATACATGGACACAGGGAGGGGAGCATCACACACTCAGGTCTGTTGGAGTGGGGCAAGGGAAGGGACAGCTGTGGTTGGGGAGTTTGGGGAGGGATAACATGGGGAGAAATGCCAGATTTTGATTTTGAAAATGCTGTAGATTCAATTTAAAACAAAAAAGGAAAAGAAATAACTCCAAATAATACACAGTAGAAAATCCCCAAGACAATCCATATATGATTAACATGATGAAGAAAATGGAGAACGAAAGAGAAAACTGCAGCAGACAACCGGATTCCATTAAAGAAACTAGGCTTTTGATTCTCACTTCCACTTCCAGTTAAGGGGAAGCAAAGGTTCTTTGTTCTCACAGTAATAACAACACCACAAACAAAACAGACACACACACATTAAAAAAAACCCAGGAACAATAAAAATGTTTTAAAAATATATTATGGTTATGAGACAAATTGAGTCCCCCTGTAATTCATATGCTGAAGTCCTAACCTCTGGTACCTCAAATGTGTCTCTATGTGGAGACAGGGTCTTTATAAGAGGTAATTAAGTTGAAACGAGATCACTGGAGTTGGTCCTAATTCAGTATTACTGGGGTGCTTACAGAAAGAGGCAATTAGGACACAGATACACACAGAGAAAGCCCATGTGAAGACACAGGAAGAAGATGGTCCTCTACAAGCCAAGGAGACCTAAAAGGAAAAGAAAAATAACTCCACCAACATCCAACACCTTCATCATGGACATCTAGTCTCCAGAATGGTGAAAAACTAAATTTTTATTCTTAAAGTCACACAATCTGCAGTACTTTGTTACAGCAGCCCTAGCAAAGTAATACAATAACCTAGAGCATCACCAGAAGAAAGATTTAAAAGAACTGAATTCCACAGAGAACTGAGCCATTCATAGGTGAGTGGGTGTGGCGGGAGCTGTTGCACCTTCCAAAGCTGAGGACAGATGCCTTGTCTGTGTATAAGTGGGTGTGACATAGACAGAGAGACTGTGAAAATGAGAAGAAATCGGCCAGGTCTTGAATAACACTGTGAGTTGTCTAGGCATATTCTAATCTGGGAGAACTAGAAACAAAAGATCACCAGATCAAGCGATTGTCTTCTGACATCCCAATATTGTCAAGAAAGTAGCAGTGGAGGTGGGAGGTGGTGGGCAGAGCAGTGGAGTACAGTCTTGCTCACGTTCAAGTGACTGTGTTCAGTGGGATTGCAGCAGGTAACGAACATAAATGAGCTGAGGGGTGTTTCTGGGGTATTGGCAGTGTCTCATAAGTTTTATCTGTGATAGGTATTTGAGTGTGCATTTCCTTGAGACATTCATTAATCAACACACTAATAATCTGTCTGTGCACTTTCCTGTATGTAGGCTGTATATCTAACAAAAAATTATTTTTAGCAACCAGTATATTACTCTTTCAAAATAGGCTTACAAAGATGTGTGTGTGTGTGTGTGTGTGTGTGTATGTTCTTAATTTTGAAAGTATATTTCTAAATGTGTCCATTTACTCATCTTACCTATTTTGTATATCAATCTATATTGGAAAACACCAATTATGAACACTCTAAAATATTAAAATGTTCTTTCGATATTCTGAAATTATAAAACAACCCTCCTTAATACATTTTTAGCAATTTCAGTTGTTAATCTGAATTTATTTGAGAATAATTAAAAAAAAATTTTCCATGATGTTCTATACCTACAAAGTCAGAAGTTAGAAGTCTTTAAAATGGTCCTCATATGGGGTATTTTATTCTTTTTATTGTATCTCTTATCTTTAATTGCTTGGTACTTCCCTTCTCTGTTTCACAATTACAAAATTATGCATGTATTATCCCTCAGCTCCTGTTCATAGCAACTCCTTCACCTATGCTTTTTACTTGCCTAATTATTTTCAACTCATAATTTGTAACTTCTCTCCAGTTTTCCCTAATTTTATGCCCCTTCAGTAACCCAGAATCTGTTAATTATTTTGTGATCTATATGATAACATCATTTAGTAGTCTCTTTCTTTCTTTTTTCTTTTTTTTTGAGATGGAGTCTCACTTTATCTCCAAGCTGGAGTGCAGTGGTGCAATCCTGGTTCACTGCAACCTCCGTTTTCTGGTTTCAAGCATTTCTCCTCCCTCAGCCTCCCAAGTAGCTGAGACTACAGGCATGCACCACCATGCCTGGCTAATTTTTTGTATTTTTAGTAGAGACAGGGTTTCACCACGTTGGCTAGGATGGTCTTGATATTTTGACCTAGTGATCCACCAGCCTCAGCCTTCCGAAGTGCTGGGATTACAGGCGTGAGCCACCATGCCTGGCCTCATTTACTAGTCTCTTTCTTACTGTGAATCTCTTTACAGAAATAATCTCTCTAAATATATAAAATACATAATATATATAACATATTATTCATATGTATTAATATAGTCTTTCTATATGCTTAATATGAAATACACCTTGTAGTATTAGTAAATTCTTAAATTCTTTCAGAAGAAAGAATATGTGCCAGGGAGGAAAGGAAAGGCTAAGAAAAGAAGGAAGGAAGAAAGGGAGGGAGGGAGAAAGAGAAAGGAAGGAAGCAAGGGAAGAAGGCAGAAAGGGACAGAGGAAGAAGGACTGGAGAGGAGGGAAGAAAAGGCCCATAGATGAGCTTCACTTTTTAGACGACTACATCCATTCTTTTCTTTGATTTCGCATTGACAAATTATGAGGCATAAAAAGAAACCATTCTAATTGTTTATAAAGTCATCTCAACTTAGTCCACATGAATATTGCTTGATAAGTTTTGTGTTTAGTTGTGTGTATAGTTATAATAATATGTCTTTTATTTTGTGTTTTGAATTAAAAAACCACAAAGAAAGTTTGAAAGCTACTGCTCTTGATGACTCTTTTAAAGGACATATCTATAAAATATATTTTCACTTTGGGGCTTCATAAAAAGATTTAGAACATTGTGTTAAGGGTAGGATACTTTAAATTATCTTAAATAATCAAATAGATTCAAAGTATTTTCTGTCCTATACGTGAAGTCACTTTGTTATAAACATATGTTTATTGATACATCAAGGAAAGAAAAATTATTTAGAAAAGAAAATATAACAAATACAATCTGTAATATAACCAAACCAGTGACCGTGTTTGAATGTATATGGTCTTTTAAAGGATTAGACAACAAACAAACATTTTGGGTATGTAAGTTGCAATCATTTTTAATACTTTTAGTGACGTTTATTATATCTGGATTTACTAATCTGGTCATTTTGGTTGCTGTTGAGCATAAAAGTAGATTCACTGTTCACTGTTGAATAATATTATTTCACATATTTATTAAAGAGGCTAATAACAAAAATCAAGCATATTGTATAAAAGCTCATATATAAACAAAAAAATGAAAACTTTATATTCGCACTGCAAAATAAGTAACTTTTAATAGTCCTGAAAGTAATATGTACATTCAAACATGGCCACTGGTTTGGTCGTATTACTGATTGTATTTGGTATATGGTCTTTTAAAGGATTATACTTTTTTTGTTTTACATTTTTTCTTCCTTTGAAATATTAATAAACATATATTTATCACAAAGTAAAGTCAGGTTTAGAACAGAAAATACTTCGAATCTATTTGATTATTTAGGAGAATTTGCAGTATCCTACCCTTAACACAATATTCTAAACCTTTCTTATGAAGCCCAGAAGTAAAAATACCTTTTATGGATTTATTTACAAAAGTAAACTGAGTGAAAACATATCATAAAAAGTTTGAATTGTGGAATATTTAGAGCAAAACACGAAATAATTATTACAAAACAAATGCACTAATTTAAAGTAGACCAATTAAATCCTTACCAACTTGGGAACTTTAAAGGATATTTCCAAATTAGTAAGTTCAGTTCATAGTTGAATTCTTAAATTGTTCATATTTTAATGAGTTCATCTGAAGATAACAAAAATATTTTTATTTCCCATGGATATTAATATTTCCTTAGAGAACCTTGGTTTTAAAAAAATGGTGGGTGAACAACAAAATCTATAAAGAGACTTGTCACCTAGAGCCTTGACTCATTTCCAGCAGGATCAACAGTTGCTAAGAGCCAAGTGAAAGATAAATATTAACTAGGACAGTCAGATGCACACGGAGGAACAAAAAATAAGACCATCTAAAATAACCAAGCAGGCCTGCAACTTTTTGGCAACTATATCACAATTATTTCTTCATTACGAGTGCAATCAGTCCTTCTATGATATTTAACAAACAAATATTTCTGGTAAAAATATATCCTTTTTATAGATATTCTTTGCAAAATAAGTTATCCTTTCCACTGTTGTATAAAGAGATTCTGAATTAAGAGAAAAGGCCTTGATGGCAAGATATCTTATTGATAGAAGATGCTGATATAAATTTATATTTACATACCTATATGACAAGTGATGCTTATTTAGGTGCATAGATGAAAGATATAAAATAAACATATGCATATAATTTAAATAATTTCCAATCAATATCATATATTAATAATATGATAATTGGGCCAGTCCAGTGGCCCACGTCTGTAATTCCAGCACTTTGGGAGGCTTGGATGGGTGGATCACCTCAAGATCTGAAGCTGGCTCAAGACCAGCCTGGTCAACATGGTGAAACCTCTTTACTAAAAGTACAAAAATTAGCCAGCCGTAATGGTACCCAGCTGTAATCCCAGCTACTCGGGAGGCTGAGGCAGGAGAATGGATTGAAACCAGGAGGCAGAGGTTGCAGTGAGCCAAGATCAAGCCACTGCACTCCAGCCAGGGTAACAAGTGAAAAACTCCATCTCAAATAATAATAATATAATTAACTAGGACTCTTAGCTAAGTCTTACCAGGAAGGGCGCTAATACTTTATAGTATTTAATTCTATCCTCATCACAACTCTCTGAGACTGGTACAGTTTGTCTACCTTACAGGTGGGACAAGAATGTATATAGAGCGTAATTATGTTTTTAAGATTACGTATCCAGTGACATGCACAGATGGGATTATAAAATTGTCGATCTGTCTCTGATCTGTGGCATATAAATTTACATTAGTATTTCAGTATGGCAGAGGATATCTGGGATATTAGCCATAAAGCAAACATTAATTACACACCTGTGTCCCTGGTAGTAGCAGTAGTTCCCAATATTTATTTAACTTTAATAGTCAGAATTGAACAATGAAAGGAAATAAACACAGTTTACTATTTATATAGTTGCTCTGAGTACAAGCATGAGACTATGAGTAGCTATAAAAAAGATTTCGGTAAACATCTTCAAAATTCATGCAATTATATTACATATCAAATTGATAAAATTATTCTCTTATGAAAATGGTGAGAGATAGCATGAACAAAAGTGCTGTGGTTGTTTTTCTCTTCTCTATCTCAAGAAAACTATAGCCTTCAAAGAACAATGCATTGAATCTTTCTTATATTAACCGAATAAAATGTCTCTCAAAAATATGGATTGTTTTGTTTTTAAATTTCCATTTTAAACTAATTTTTTCTTTTAAAAACTGTATGCTATGAAAATTAAGATGTTCATGTCAAAATTAAGCATTTTTAAAGTTTTGTGATCTATGGGCTTTAGATCATGCTATATAAAATAATGTATGTAATAAAATCATTGCTTTTGTTTCTAATCTCTGTACAGATTAAGAAAACAAAAATATCTATTTTAAATGGAAAATTCTCTGTTTTTAAACAAAATTCACAGTCTTCATTTTTTTCTCACTTCAACTTAAACTGTGCTTTTCATGTCTAATACTTTTTTAAAAAGCAAGGCAAGTGAGGTGACTGTGAACATTTGTTTAAAAAAGACCTCTTTGGCAGCTAAGATATCTCATACACCCATGTCATTACGTTTAAAAACTGCCTCTCTTATCTAATCACATTTAAGATGTCAGAGAAACATCAGCAAACAACTCTTGAAACATTATCTTAATCGTTTTCTTGCAGTTGTGTGCAAAATGCTGGAAATAATTGAAAACAAATTGTATCTGTCTGAGCAAAAGAAACAATCTGCATGCCCTTAAATACAGCAATTGAAGGACTATTTATTTCTATCAAAAACAAATAAACACTTGTGACTATCTTAGATAAAGAATTTGGTCAGTTCAAATGGAATAAATGATATTTCATTGCCACAAAAAAGGGAAGAATATATGTATAAAACTTCCACTTACATTTTTATCAAAGTATACTAGGTTGCATTTAAGCAACACATGTAATCATTTTTAATTCCTTTAATAATCATAAATGCAATCTAAAATGTTATTTTTTGATTTTTTTTTTTTCTTTTTGAGATGGAGTTTCGCTCTTGTTACCCAGGCTGGAGTGCAATGGCGCAATCTCGGCTCACCGCAACCTCTGCCTCCTGGGTTCACGCAATTCTCCTGCCTCAGCCTCCCGAGTAGCTGGGATTACAGGCACCCGCCACATGCCCAGCTAATTTTTTGTATTTTTAGTAGAGATGGGGTTTCACCATGTTGACCAGGATGGTCTCTATCTCTTGACCTCGTGATCCACCGTCTCAGCCTCCCAAAGTGCTGGGATTACAGGCTTGAGCCACTGCGCCCGGGCATTTTTTGATTTTTTAATTGGTAACTAAAAAATGTTAAAATTATGGTAATATATGCAGTGACATAATACAATTATATATTGTTATTAGAATTAGTATGTCATTACTTTTTCTAAAGCATTTTGATAATATGGATAAGAAGCATATTTTTCAGAATTGTACCTGCCATAAACTTTTTTTTTTACTAAAGTAGAATGTATAGAGAACTATATAAACTATGAGTATCCAGCTTGAACATTCATAAACAAAAAATACGTATGTAACCATCACTGAATAGTAAAATATAAATAAATAAATGAAGACTGCCCAGCTGCTACCCTCCTTAGAAATGGATGCCCTTACTACTTTTAGCGGCATGGACACCACCAAATTATTTTACAAAGCTGATGCAACACTTATATACCTACCAACAGTGCATAAGTCCTACCCTCCACATCCTTGCCAACATGTATTATTAGCAAGTTTTCTTTCTTGAAATTTTGGCTGTTAGCTGTATCTAATTGAAATTTTAATTTGCACTATTTAATTGAGAACTAATAAGCTGAACATCTATTTGTATATTTTTGAACTATTATGAGTTTTCATACAGTCTAGAGAGATAAATTACATATATGACCAAATTTATAAATTCATTCAATAAATTTATCATCTAAAATAATAGAAAACGATTAAAATTATATTATTTATATATTTTTAATTCTATAAATCAATAATTATATTACAATTTAAAAAATTTCTTTGCTGCTTTTCGTGGTACATTTTTTGTATTCAGTTGCACTATACAAATATAGATCTCTTTCTATGGCTTATTATGATTCTTTAGTATTTTTTAATGATTTCCTCTATGAAGGGAGTATTTTAATGCAGTAAAATGCTTTCACTTCATGCAGGCGTTTTGATGACTGTTCGCAAATACATGAAATGTTACCATCACCACAACCAAGATACAAAATCTTTCTATCATCTCTGACAGGTTCTTTTCCACCTTTCCATTGGAAAGGTTCTTGAAAGGTTCTTCCCAATCTCTTTCCCTGAACCCACTAATATGCTTTTCCTAAACCCACTAATATGCTTTCCCTGAATCCACTAATATGCTTTCAATCAAAATTCCATTTTAAAGCAATACCACAGCAAATGTACTGTGAAGGAGAGACCAGTAAAGTGAGAAGAAAGGCAGCCAAATGATACAAGAGATTCAAGAAGGAAGAGGGCTGAGAATTTATGTTAGATGAGAACTGGGTCAGAACTGACCTTTCACTATATTAATGTGGAACTCATTGCTTAATTTGATGAGTAGTTTCTTTCACACAGTCACAGAGAAGGCCTGAGTGAAATAATTTTAAGTGAAAATGAGAGGAAGAAGAGTTAGGCATAGTGAGTATAATGATGTAACTGTTTGTAGGATAGTTTGACTGAGGGAAGCAAAAAATAAATGAATAAAAAGGGAGCAACAACTTACCCCAGAATTCATATCCTACTCCTCTTCTCACATTTTACCAACACACTGGCCTTCTGCTGTTTCTCAGTCAAGCCGCTCATTCTCTCCAGTATTGGTTTTTGCATGTCTATTCTCTGTGCTTGGAATGATTTCTCCTATAAATCCCTTTTCCTAACTTTCTTCAACTTTGCTTATCTTAATTTGGCTTTCTCTGTCCATTGCTTTAAAACTTCATCTATTTCTCTCCCCCAACACTCATTCTAATAACACTCCATCTGCTCCAATTTTTTTTTATTTCCTGAGCATTTACTGTTTTCTAACATAATACAAAATTAATTCATGTATGATGTTTATTCTTTATTGTCTTCCTTCTCCACTAGTGTAGGGAGCCAGTCCTACATCACCTATGGGTACCTTGTGTTTGGTGGCAACAAAGGAATGAGAAAAAGAGTAAGAGAGACAGTGGGACCAGGGGGCCATCACTCATTACTCCAGAGGAGGCAGTGAAGGCCCCGAGCTCTGATCATCCACACTATTTATTGGTTATAGTTACTTTGATCTATAGGGTAGGGGTGGAGTGATGGTGGATGAATCAGTGAGCCGGAAGTGAATCAGTGAGCAGGAACTGGTGTGTCATCCTAAGGATTGCTAACAGTGGCAGTTTGGGAGCTTCACAAAACAGGAACATGTGGCTATCTTTAGCCAGATATCTGTGTGCAGCTGGTGTAACTCAGGCCTTACAAGGAGTCTGCAAGTCTGGCAACATCATAGTGCTATGAAGGGGTTTTATGTCCTTGAGCACAATGTGTATGGTGACAGAGCCAAGGTCACCCTGCACCGGAACATGAGGCATGGAGAGGCCATCCTCCCCAGAGGCTTCCTGTGGCCTTCGCAGTTTATTGTTCCTTGCACATATGTTACTCATAATCAATTTACATAGGCTCTCTGTAAGTCCTTTCTCCTTTGCTGCTTTCCCCGACATACTAGAAGGTAGCAGCAATCTTGGTTTTGTTCACTGATAGATTACTGCAAGCATCCAGAAGAGCATCTGACACAGGAGGTACTCAGAATACATTTTCTGAAAAATAAAAGAAATCCAGGTGGAAAATAATGGTTTTGAACAGATGAATAAAATATTGTATTTAATTAGAGAACGATAAAAAAATGTTATTTGTTTGGGGGGGTTCATAGAAGAGTGGATAGGTGGATTGGCAGGGAGGCTATGTTATCATTTCTCTTCTTGAAGATTTGAAGAAGGAAGGGTATTCCAAAACAGTAATGCAGAGGTCAGAGGTTCAATTCATTAAATAATGTTTTTCTATTTGGAATATATTTTTTAAGTTAATACACAAAATTTACTTCAAGGGGAAATGAACAGACCAAAAAAAATGAATTTTAAGAAGGAAGATCACGTAAAGATTAACAAGATTCGGGCAGTGATTCCCATAGAGCCACTGATTCTGCAGTAGCACAAAATAACACTGTTGGGATTAAAAAGCCTTGTCCATATAATAGAAAAATAATACGGTCAACAAAAATGCTAGAGCACATACTATATTCTAAAAATAAAAACTTCTGTTAGAACAAAGAACAAAGGAAGATTCAAAGAGTGAAGAGCAACACATAAAAAAGTAGCAGATAACTGCACATTAACATCATGTACAGAAACAGCCATTTAAGCTGCATTTGCAAATGGCATATTTTCACATGCTAATGGATATTTAGATTTGCAATTATCCATTTTCATATAAAAGTATCTCTTTGAGTATGCAAATAAGTGATTTGAATGCATAATGTGGGCACTCATTCTGAATATTGGACTTGTTAGAAGATTGCTAGTGGTAGCAGAAACTTCTTACTTTCTGAGAACTGCAAACATCAAAAATTCAGTTTGGTTTTCATGAGAGAAAATGTTCTTGAGAGAAAAAAAATCAAAATTTTTCAAGTAAAGAATTTCCCTCTTGTGGTAAAATTTCTTTTGAGAGGAAAGATCAATCTATTTCGGATAGACCATAATAAATTATGACAATTGTGAATTCAAATGGTTCAAATAAGTCAAAGAAAAATATGAAATTGGAAGAAAACAAGTAATAGTTTTCACAAATTTGTAAAAAAAAAAAAAATGTATAGTATTGCTGGGCATGGTGGTTCATACTTGTAATCCCAGCATTTTAGGAGGCTAAGGTGGGTGAATCAATGAGATCAGGAGTTTGAGACCAGCCTGGCCAACAATGGTGAAACCTTGTCTCGACCGAAAATACAAAAATTAGCTGGGTGTGGTGGCAGGCGTCTGTAGTCTCAGTTATTTGGGAAGATGAAGCAGAATTGCTTGAATCTGGGAGGTAGAGGTTTCAGTGAGCCAAGATTATGCTACTGCACTCTAGCTCAGGAGACAAGAGCAAAACTTTGTCTCAAAAAAATATATATATATCTTATTTCTACTCTATCTGATGTGTTTGACATTTTTTGCTTGGTTTTATTACCTGGAAAATTAACAATAAAATCTTTAAAAGGAAGTCAATATTTAATTTGTAAGAATTGTGTTTAGGTTATTTTCTAAGCATGGTTATATAATAAATACTTTTAATACTTAATATGTACAAAAAGTTCTGATACACAAGTGAGTTTAAAACTAAGCAGTTTCTGCCACCAAAGAGTTTCCCATCTGAATTTTGCTGTATAGCATTACATAACTGACAATCCCTGAAATGGAAGCATAATGAGGTTGGTCAAATAAGGAAGAGGTTTCACATGATTAGGGAGATATGTAAGAATTACTATTTAAACTGCATCTTTAAGATGCAGATGTTCTTTAGAGAATATTTATTTTAATAGGTTTTAAAATAATTTTCATAAGTAAAGGTTTGCACATCATGAAAGGAAGCATTTTATGAGAAAACCTATACATAGGTGATTAACAAGATAGTATCAAGCCAATATAAATCAAATGTTAAAAAATTAGAATCTCATTAAATAAACTTATACAAAATGTTCAAATTAAAAACACAAAGGGGCAAATTAGCTGATTTTAACATCATGCCTTAAATATTTGGCCTTCAGTGCTTCTTCAGTGATGTAAAAATTATCAGAAATAGGCCCGGCATGGTGGCTCATGCCTGTAATCCCAGCACTTTGGGAGGCCGAGGCGGGTGGATCACAAGGTCAAGAGATTTTGTGACCATCCTGGTCAACATGGTGAAACCCCCTCTCTACTAAAAATACAAAAAATTAGCTGGGCATGGTGGCACATGCCTGTAATCCCAGCTACTCAGGAGGCTAAGGCAGGAGAATTGCCTGAACCCAGGAGGCGGAGGTTGTGGTGAGCTGAGATCGCGCCATTGCACTCCAGCCTGGGTAACAAGAGCGAAACTCCGTCTCAAAAGAAAAAAAAAAAAAAAAATTATCAGAAATAAGTCCAAATCTCCTTAGAGATAAAGTCCATTTTAAAACTCTCATGATTATAGCTTCTTTGCTTTAAATCGTTTTTAAGTTATAAAAAGTCCAAAAAATTTGCTTAATTTCATAGCAGCAAGGATCATTAATTCATATGGAGTAAATTAAGCAATATTTATTTTTGGCTTATTTATGTCCTTTTAGAAATTCTTATGACAATATGGAATACCTATTATTGAATGTACTTCAAAATTAAAATACATTTTGAATATTTCAAAGTAGATATTGCATCAATCAATTTAATTTAATTCAACTAACATTAAAAGGTGCCTGTTTGCTTAGTTCTGAGCCAAACAACATAGGAGAAAAGATATATGATTTAAGTAACAAATCTTGGCCCTTAAACAAAGTATAATATTAAGGAAGCATACTTTTTTAGGTAAAAATAGGCGGTTCAGATAAATAGAGTTAAAAAAATCACTGCAGAGGTACTGATGATTTACTTGTTTCACTTTATAACAAATCTATGTATTTATACTCAAAACATATATATATTGTGCTAATTTAATAGAGTTTGCCTCAAAGAAAAAAATAGTTTAAGATCAATTTATGTTATTTTATGAATGATTCACTAATCATTGAAAATGAGAAGGAAAACAAATCCATTAACAAAGAAGTGATATTAGTAGAATGTATCTTAAAGTTTTCTTAGGATTATTAAAAGTTAATTTTTCAAATAAATATGGGAATATATTTACTATATAAATAATTACATACCCAAACCAAATCTTGAAAATAAATAGTCATATGAAGCACTTGGCTTATAAAATGATTAGGGAGAAAATATGATATAAAGAACATCTTTCTGGTTACTGACCTTAAACACTGTCATGATAATACAAAATTTCAAATAGAATTTTTCTATACCATAAATACTTAAAAATAAATATGTCATGAAAAACTGATCAACATCACTAATTTTGTCAGGGAAATGCAAATCAAAAACCTCACTGAGATAATAACATCTCATAGATAGGACAGCAATTATCTAAAAGACAAAAAGTAAGTGCTGGTAAGAATGAAGAGAAAGAGGAAATTATGTCCTGTCGGTGTGAATGTAAGTAAGTACTGCTATCATGAAAAACAGTGTGGAGATTTGTCAAAAAATTAAAAATAGAACCACCAACATATAATCTCACCATTCAATTATTGAGTATTTATCCAACGGAAAGGAAATAAGTATATCAAAGAGATACATACATCTCATGTTTACTGCAGCACTATTCACCATAGTCAAAATATGGGATCAACCTAAATGTTCATCAACAGATGAATGAAGAAATGTATACAATGGAGTTACTATTCTGCTATAAAAAGAATAAATCTTTTTTCTTTTTAGAGAAAAAAGGATGAAAAGGAATGAGCAAAGTCTCCAAGAAATATGGAACTATGTGAAAAGACCCAATCTACGTTTGATTGGTGTACCTGAATGTGATGGAGAGAATGAATCCAAGCTGGAAAATACTTTTCAGGATATTATCCAGGAAAATTTTCCCAATCTAGCAAAGCAGGACACTATTCAACGCCAGGTAATACAGAGAACACCACAAAGATATTCCTCAAGAAGAGCAACCCAGGGCACATAATCGTTAGATTCACCAGGATCAAAACAAATGAGAAAATACTAAGGGCAGCCAGAGAGAAAGGCCAGGTTACCCATAAAGGGAAGCCTATTAGACTTACAGCAGATCTCTCAGCGGAAACCCTACAAGCCAGAAGAGAGTGGGGGCCAATATTCAACATACTTAAAGCACAGAACTTTCAGCCCAGAATCTCATATCCAGCAAAACTAAGCTTCACAATTGAAGGAAAAATAAAATCTTTTATGAACAAGCAAGTACTCAGAGATTTTATTACCACCAGGCCTGCTTTACAAGAACTTCTGAAAGAAGCATTATACATAGAAAGGAACAACCAGTATGAGCCTTTCTAAAATTATACCAAAAAGTAAAGAGCATCAACATAAAGAAGAATTTACATCAATGAATGGATAAAATAGCCAGTTAACATCAAATGGCAATAACCCTAAATTTAAATAGACTAAATCCCCCAATCAAAAGATACAGCCAAAACCTAATGGTATATCCAAAGATACACAAAGACTCAAAACAAAGAGTTGGAAAAAAATTTACCAACCAAATGGAGAGCAAAAATAAATAAATAAACAAAAAGCAGGAGTTGCAATTCTCACATTTGATAAAATAGATTTCAAAGCAACAAAGATACAGTGGTAAAAAGGACAATAAGAGATCTTAATACCCAGATACATAAGACCCATAACGAGATTTAGACTCAACGAGACAGAAAATTAATAAGGATATCCAGGACTTCAAGTCAGATCCGGAACAAGTAAACTCAATAAATATTTATAGAGTTCTCCATTTTAAATACACAAAATATTGAATGGCCATTATTAATACCCATTTTTAGAATGAAGCAATATTCCTGTTCTCTCTCCCTCTTTTTCTTCCTCTTTCTTCCTCTCCTTCTCTCCTTTTTTTACTTTTTAACATCCTAGTTCCTCACCTCTATTCAATACAGTCCTCTGAACACCTGATTCCTTGTGATTCTCCCGTCCCACTGAAACCTCCAATCCATTAAAAAAAAAAAAATCACAGCGCTGCCACTTTGTTTTGTGTTCGTAGCATGATGGTAGATGTTGACGCCCAATAATTGGCAAGGTGAAGCCACTGAATCGTAGGTGGCAGAGAAGGAGGCTTCAGTGGAGTTTGATTGCTCATGTAGTCATTAAAGAACATTTTTGTGTCATGGAGACTTTTGCTTTCCTAGACCAGCAGCCTCCAACCTTTTTGGCACCAGGGACCAGTTTCATGGAAGACCATTTTTCCATGGACCACAGGGGAGAGAGAGTTTGGGGATGAAAAAAAAAAAAAGAATAAATCTTGTCATTCACAGCAATGTGGAAAAACTGGAGAACATTATGTTAAATTAAATACGGCAGCCACTTAGAGACAAATATTGTTTGTTCCCACTCATATGTAGAAGCTAAAAATTAAGGTGAAAGATGTACACAGCAAAATTATGACTATTAGGGCCTGAGAAGGGTATGTGGGAGAGGAAGATAGGAAGTGGTTTGTTACCAGATAATAAATTATATTTTATTTAATATAAATTATTATATTAAAATGTAGAAATATCTTTATGTACAGTATTCTAAATTTTTATGGTATATTCTATGTTCTATATAGTATTTCTATATTTTATATATAAAATTTATATATTTTTATAGGAATACTATGTAGAATATAGAATAGCATATATAGAAAATATCTAAAATAGTATATATATAGTATCTGTATATTTATATAAATACAATATCCATAAACTTAAGTATATTTAATATTTAATAAATATTATTCATCCATAGTATTTCTGTATTTTATATATAGCATTTCTATATGTATATACTTTATATATAAATTTCTATATTTTATATGTATAAATGCTATATATAAAAATATGGAAATACTATAAATATTAATATTTAAATAGATATATTTTAGATTAATATTTAAATATTATTATAGATATAAATAAAATAATTTATAGATATAAATAATATAATCTATATATTTATATACAGAGATAAAATATATATTTATATAGTTATGCAAATATATTATTTCTATATTTTTGAATAGAAATACTATTTATTCAATTGTATGTATATAAAATATATACATACAATACATGCCAAAAAATTTTGCCCAAATATTTAGGATACAGTAGATGCCAAAAAATGTTTTGTAAAGTTTGAGCCTGAACTATTATGAAGGAGTTGGAGGAAAAACACTATATAATATTAAAAGGACGTTTCCCAGAATATACAATCAAATTGACAAATGAATGCTGAAGAGCTGCTTTGCGTTAAACTGGAAGTATGGCAAATCTTCTCAATGAAAGTGAGTTATCTCAAGAGTAGAGGCAAAAATTTCACATCTGGAAAAGCTTTCAATGTATTTATTTTATTCTTTCAAACATTCTGCCTCTAGCATGAAAACAAATATGTATAGCTTATTAAAATTTAAACATTGGTCTTACTCCTCTGATGAATAGCTTTTAAAATGTGATTTATAATATTATTTGTCTCCTTTTTCTCATAAAAGCTCATACAACAAAATAAGTTTTCTTAATGTCATTGATCGCATTTTACCTTTTGCCATTACAAATTGAGAATGCTTGTGTAAATAAAGCAGTATTTTCATGTTGGCTTGATACCATTAAGTTAAAGCTGTAAGGTTCGGTTTTATTAAATCATAATATTTTGCAAAAAGACTCATAATCCAACAAATTTGGGATTCACATTCTGTTTAAGAATTTAAATATTTTTAAAAATTAAAATTCAGTTGTAATAAATGATTGGAAAACAACTTAGCAAAGTCGTGGGTTTCTGTATATAATGACATTGTTGCTAGTCTAATCTTAATCTATAAGTGACATATATAATGCTGGTAAGCATAAAATGACCTATTAAGGTAATTGAAGTCTGGTCAGTATACAAGATTTTTAAATGTTACGTTTGGTAAAAAATCTTGCTCATACGTTAACATACCTACAACTTTCGGAAAGACATCATCAATTGACAATAAGAAGTAAATATATCTGAAAACTCACAATATTAGAAATCAAACTTCATATTTTACATCCTCTTATTCCACGATAAGTGAAAAGAAGGGTACGGACTGAAATAAAAATCAAAGTACAATGTATGGTTAAGTTATTCTCAGCTGCATGAAATGTTGAAATGAGGTATTTATCTGATTTAAAATGATAATTGTTTATAAAATAACTGAATATTTTAAAATTAAAATAGTTGATAAATAATAATAATTATTATGTTAAAGCTTGTTTAAATTTTAATTAACTTTTAAACAACAAGATACCACTATTCACATATTAGATTGGCCAAAATCAAGAACACTGATAAAGTAGGCTCTTTGGAAGACAGAGTGGCAGTTTCATACTAAACTAAATATACTCTTACCATACAATCTACAATCATATTTGTCAACAGTTACCCATACAAGTTGAAAGGCTCTTTGGAAGACAGAGTGGCAGTTTCATACTAAACTAAATATACTCTTACCATACAATCTACAATCATATTTGTCAACAGTTACCCATACAAGTTGAAAACTTAAGTCCACACAAATACCTGCCCATCCAGGAATGTTTATAGAAACGGTGTTTATAATTGCCAAAACTTGGAAGGAAATAAGATCTCCTTATGTAGGAGAATGGTTGAGTAAAAGCTGATGCATTCAAACAATGGTATAGTCAGTGTTAAAAAGACATGAACAACTTCTGATTCCTAGTTCCACATGTAAGGAGCTTGGAAGTTGCCTTTCTGTACTACCAATGAGAAAAAAAGCTAAAAAATTCATAACTATTCTTAAATTCCTAAGAGAAATAAGTTCACAGGCAAACTGCTATCCCCAAAACTGGAGAGACAGACAGGCGATTACGTAGAGAAGCACAAGATGTGGGAGCAGAAAACTCTGTGGGAATCAGTGCTGGAGTAGAAAAACCTGAAGTATAATTTATGAATTGCTCCAGGCTCAGAGTAAACAAGTCTGAGAGTTAAAAACTCCAGGAGGGGCCGGGCACGGTGGCTCAAGCCTGTAATCCCAGAACTTTGGGAGGCTGAGGCGGGTGGATCACGAGGTGAAGAGATCGAGACCATCCTGGTCAACATGGTGAAACCCCATCTCTACTAAAAATACAAAAAAAAAAAAAATTAGCTGGGGCATGGTGGTGCATGCCTGTAATCCCAGCTACTCAGGAGGCTGAGGCAGGAGAATTGCCTGAACCCAGGAGGCGGAGGTTGCGGTGAGCCAAGATTGCGCCATTGCACTCCAGCCTGGGTAACAAGAGCGAAACTCCGTCTCAAAAAAAAAAAAAAAGAAAAGAAAAGAAACGTGGAAAGTTTACCATCCAAAGGCAAAGTCTCACTAAAAGCCTGAGACTTAGTCATAGAGCACCTCTTCTCACCCCAAGCTTTACCACCACATTACCAAAGACCAACGTACAACAGCTCAGTACTCAGTATATCACATTTGGCCATCAAGAAAAAATTATGAGGTATATTGAAAGGCAAAAAACACCATTTGCAGAGACAGAGGAACCATCAGAACAAGACAGGAAAGGCTGTTTGAATTAACAGGCATGGAATTTAAAGTAACTATGATTAAAATGCAAAGGGTTTTAATGGATAAAGTAGACAGCTCCTAATTACAGACAGTAATAACATATGGGTAACATGAACAGAGAGATGGATATCCTGGAACAACAAGAGCAACCAAGTGTCAGGGATCAAAGACACTATAACAAAAATGAAGAATCCCTTTGATGGGCTTATTGAAAGAGTGGATACAGGTAAGTAAAAAAATCTCTGTGCTTAAGAGGTATCAATAGAAATTTTCCAAGCTGTAAAGGAAGAGAATAAAGAATAAAAAATTTAGACTAGAATATCCATAAACTATAGGACAACTCCAAATATGTATGACACATCTAATGAAAATACCAGAAACAAAACAAAAGAAAGTTCCTTAAATTAATATGAGACACAAAACCACAGCTTTAAGAGGCTCAAAGAAGTCCAAGAAGAATATATGCCCCCAAAACAACATCTAGGCATATTATTTTTGAGCCATAGAAAGTCAAAGATATAGAAAAACATCCTGAAAGAAGCCAGGGAAATGGCGGGAAATGCCTTACTTAATAGAAGAGCAAAGGTAATAATGACATCTGACTTCTCAGAAACATTCAAGGAAAGAGTAAATTGAAATATTTAAAGTCTTGAGAAAATATAAACTTTATAATTCTGTACATTGTGAAATTATCTTTCAAAGTAAAGAAGAATATTTTCTCAAACGTGTAAAAATTGAGGGAATTTGTTGCCAGTGACCTGCTTTGCAAGAAATGTTAAAAGCAGTCAAGGAAAATAACATAGGCTAGAAATGTATGTCTACAGAAATAAAGAGAAAGTGCTAAAGAAGGAAAAAGTAATGATAAAATAAAAAAGTATTCTTATAGTCCATAGTTCTAACATGCAATAGTGTATTCAAAGTAATAATAGAGCCAATGTATTTAATTAGTCACATATCATACATATGTTTATATTTATATGTGTTTATATAATTGTAAAATGAATGGTAGCAATTATGCAAGAGAGAGGAAAGAAAGCTTAGGATTGTTTTGTTATAAGGTGTTCATGCTAACCTTGAAGCAGTAAAGGATACAGTGTTATTTGGAAGTGAGTTTGAATTATTTATAAATGCATATTGTAAACTCAACGGCAACCACTAAACAACTAAAGAAAAAAAAACCCACAAAGTCTAATTGATATACTAAGAAAAAAGGGAGAGCAAATAATATCATATAATGTGCTTCATTAAAAGCATCAAAGGCAGGAAAAGAGTGAAAAATAAAAATTTAAACAAAAATAAGGACAACAAATAAAAAATAGGAATGACTGTGTAAGATACTCATTCAGCTGTATTAGTATTCACTTTGGATATCAGCAGTTTCAAGGCACAAAGACAGAGGCTGTCAAGTGGAACAGCAACAAAAGACCCAATTAGATGGCAACTATAAGAAACCCACGTTAAATAATAAGGATACATGTAGATTAAAGGTAAATGTATGAAGGCAGATAAATCATGCTTACACTAATTTTATTTAAAGTGAGAATAGCTACATTAATTAGAGACCGAGAAGATTTCAAAGCTCTATTGCCAATGTAATTGTATTGGGAAGTGGAGCTTTTCATAGATGATTGCATCACGTGGTCAGAGCCCTTAAAAATGGGATTAGTGACTTATAAAACTGGTCTCAGAAAACTGACGTGCACCTTTCCACCTTCTAAGGACACAGTGAGAAAACACTGTCTATAATAAAAATTGGGTCCTCATCAGACACTGAATTTTCTGGTATTTTGATTTAGGGCTTCTAAGCCTTCCGTACTTTAAGAAATAAATTCCTCTTTAATATGCTATTCAGTTTATGATGCTTTGGACCAAAATAGGGTCAAGTAACAAGACATAACATTCCTTAATATATATGCACCTAATAATAGAGCATTGCATAAAAATATATTGAACAAAAACTGATAGAAATGCAAGGACAAATAAAAGAATCTATTGCAATAATTGTGTACTTCATCATCCCTTCATCAAAAATGGACAGAGTCAGCAGGCAGGTAATTAGCGAGGACACAGGTGAACTCAATAGCACCATCCCACCAGTGGCATCTACAGGCTACTTCATCCAACCACAGCAGAGTACACATTATTTCAAACTCACATAAAACATTCACCAAGAGAGACTACATTTTGGGCCCTAAAATACATCTTAAAACATTTATAAATAATAGAAATCATGTAATTTCTGTTCTCAGACCAAGAGAGAATTAGGCTAGAACACCTGAAGATAACTAGACAATCCCAAAACATGTGGACATTAAACAAACCTCTAAATAACAGGTGAGTCAAAGACAAACTATCAAGAGAAATTTAAAATAGTTTGAACTAAGTAAAAACAAAAACACACTTTCCCCATACTTGTGGAATACAGCAAAATGAATGCTTAGAGGGAAATTTACAGCATTGAATGCATGTATTAGACAAGAAGAAAAATCTAAAAATCAATAATCAAATTCTTCACCTTAGGAAACTAAAGCCACCACCACAACAAAATGTAAATCAAAAGTTAGCAGAATAAAATAAATTTTAGAATATGAAGAGGAAATCAATGAAACTGAAATTGAAAAATTAATAAAGAACATTAATGACACTAAATTCTGGTCCATAGAAAAGATTGATAAAATTTAAAAACCTTTATCCAGGCTAAGAGAAAAGAGATAACACAAGTTGATTTTATCAGAAATAAAAGAAGGGATATCACTACAGCTACCATTAAAATTTTAAAAACAATTTAAAATACTGTGAACAGTTCTATGCCAAACAATTAAATAATCTAGATGAAATAAACCAGTTTCATCTGGTTGGACCCAATCTGCCAAAATTTATGCAAGAAGAAACCAGCAATCTAAATAAGCCTATATATATATGAAAGAAATTGAGTTGGCAATTCATAACTTTCCAAAGTAGAAAGTAACTGGCTTCACTCTTATTCCACCAAACCTTTAAAGAAAAAATTATGTTCATACAATTGCTTTCAGAAAATAAAAGCAAGAAAATACTTCCCAACTTATTCTGTGATATGAGCATCACACAGATACCAAAAAAGCTAAGATATTACACAAAAAGAAAACTAGACACCAATATCTGTCATGAACATAGAAGCAAAGACCCTCAATGAAGTATTAGCAAATTAAATCCAACAAAGTATTTTTACAAATTATATACCAATACCAGACCAGATTTATTCCAGGTACACATGGCTGATTCAACATTTGAAAATAATCAATGTAATCCATAACATCAATGGGCCAAAGAAGGAAAATCACAAACTCATATCAATAGATGCACAAAATACATTGGAGAAAATCCAAGATCCATGATTAAAAGAAAAAAGTTTCAGTAAAGCAGGGATATATGATATAGATATAGATATAGATATAGATATAGATATATGTGTGTGTGTGTGTGTGTGTGTATATATATATATATATATATATATATATATATATACATTTTTTTTTGCCAAAACAGACACTCAAGCCTGGTTTAATGATCATTGTCTAGTTTTCAGAGCCCAGAGGCTCCAAGATTTGCCACCCTAGGTGTACACAAGTGGGAGGAACGGGGTCTTGGACACGGGAGGCCTGCTTGGTCAGCAGAGCTACGAGGAAGTACAGAGGTAAGAACACACAGAAAACTGGATCTGCCTTCTTTGCTCTCCGCAGCTGGGGTGTACCCTCTCTTTGCCCCTTCCTTGGGCTCTATAAAGCCAGACCAAAAAAAACCTAAAGATCACAAATATTACACAGACAGATTGTAGAGCCCTGTCATGCTCTGTCTCCAGGGACACCTGCTTCCTGGGAGACATGTCAGGTTTATGGCTACAGGGTAGGGTGAGAGGAGGTGGTGATATCTCGGCCTTTTCTTATACCCACACCTAGCAGTATTCAATACAGGGTTCTAGTGAACTTACATATGCTGATTACTCAATTCTCCAGTTAAAAAGCTACCTTTGGGTTCTTTTTCAACTTGATTTTTAAAAATCAGTTAAAAAAAAAGAAAACCCTTCAGTTTTGGTTGTACTTAATTGTGAGAAAATAGAAGTCGTCTCACCACCAGGAACAAATTATGTCACTATCAGGAACAAGATGAGCTGTTCCCTCTCCCAATTCCTAATCAACGTTGTCCTGGAAGTCCTTGCTAGGGCAATAGGGAAGAGAAACTAAATAAATGCATACTGACTGGAAAGGAGGAAATAAAACTGTCTTTGGTCACAGATGACATGATTGCCTTTGTAGAAAATCTGAATGAATCAACAAAATAGCTCCTGGAATTCATATGTGATTATAGCAAGGTTGGAGGATATGATATTAGAATAAAAAGTCAATTGCTTTCTTATATACCAGCAATGAGTAAATAGAATTTGAAATTAAAAACATAGCAATTACCCCATAATAGTTAGGTACAAATCTCATATAATATGTGCAAGATGTATAGAAGAAACACAACATCTCTTATTAAAGAAATCTAGAAATAATTAAGTGGAGAGAGATTCCAATTTCATGAATAGGAAGACCCAATATGGTCAAGATGTCAGTTCTTCCCAGCATTATCTTTAGGTTCAATGCAATCCCAATAAAAATCTGTGACAGTTATTTTCTGCATATCAACAAACTGCTTCTTAAGTTTTTGGGAAGAGGCAAAATACCTGGAATAGCCAACACCCTATTGTTGAAAAGCAAAGTCGCAGGATGAACACTCCCTAACTTTAAGACTTACTTTGGGAGGCCGAGGCGGGTGGATCACGAGGTCAAAAGATCGAGACCAACCTGGTCAACATGGTGAAACCCCGTCTCTACTAAAAATACAAAAAATCAGCTGGGCATGGTGGTGCGTGCCTGTAATCCCAGCTACTCAGGAGGCTGAGGCAGGAGAATTGCCTGAACCCAGGAGGCAGAGGTTGCAGTGAGCCGAGATCGTGCCATTGCACTCCAGCCTGGGTAACAAGAGCGAAACTCCTTCTCAAAAAAAAGACTTACTATAAGGCTACAGTAATCAAGACAGTGTGGTACTGCTAAAAGAGGAAACTAATAAATCAATATATTAGACTAAAGATCCCAGGAGTACATCCACATACATACAGTCAACTGATCTTTGAGAAAGGAACAATGGTAATACAATGGAGAAACACAGTATATTCAACAAATAGTGCTGGAACAACTGGAGATTCATATCTAAAATAAGCAATAAATCTAGATTCAGTCCTTAAACCTTTATGAAAATCAGTCATAATGGATCACAGACCAAAATGTAAAATGCAAGGCTATAAAGCTCCTAAAAACAATGGAAGAAAATCAAGTTGATCCAGGTGTAATGATGACTTTTTTGATGTGACAGTCAAGGCACAACCTCTGAAAGAAATAATTGATAAGCTGGACTTCATCGACATTAAAAATCTTTATTTTGTGAAAGGCAATGTTAAGAGAATGAAAAGATAAGCCACATACTAGGAGAATATATTCACAAAAGGCATAGCTGAGAAAGAACTGTTATCCAAAATACACTAAAAACAATCAGAATTTAATAAGAAAACAAACAACCCAATTAAAAATGGCCCAAAGACCTTAACAACACCTCATCAAAGAAGATATACAGGTAGCACACAGTCATACAAAAAGATGCTCTATATTATATATCAGAGAAATGCCTGTTTGAATGGTCACAATCCAGAATGTTAAGACCTAACCTGGTGAGGAAGTGAAGCAACAGGAACCCTCATTCATTGCCACTGGGAATGCAGAGCAGTAGAATCGGTTTAGAAGACAACTTGGCAGGGTTTTATAAAACTAAATACACATTATGATCCAGCCATCATACTCCTTGTCATTTGCCAAAGGAGTTGAAAATGTATGTCCACACAAAGTTCTGCACATGGATGTTTATAGATTTATAGTTTCCAAAACTTGGAAGCAATCACGATGCACTTCAGTGAACAAGTAAACTGCAGTATATCCAAAAATAAAATATTATTTGCTACCGAAAGAAGCACTCTTTTAAACCATGAAAAGACATGGAGGAAGCAAAAATATGTATTATAAAGTGAAAGAAGCAAGCCTGAAAAGTCTATATACTGCATAGTATCAACTTTATAACCTTCTGGAAAATGCAAAATGGAGGAGTCGAGATCAGCGGTTGCCAATAATTAAGGGGAAGGGAGAGAGAAGCAGGCAGATTTCAGAAGATGTTTAGGGCAGTGTAACTATTCTATGCGATGCCATATTTGTGGAATCATGTCATAATACATCTGTCAAAACTCTTGCAAAGTACAGTACTCGATTGAACTTTAATGTAAACTATGAAATTTGAGTGACAACGTGTTGATGTAAGTGCACAGATTGTAACAAACGTGTCACTCTGGTTCAGGGTGTCGATAGTCCGGAAGGTTGGTGAAGGGGCAGAGTATGTGGAGACTGTACTTTTCATCCAATTTTGCTGTGAAACTAAAAGAACTCTAAAAAATCAATTCTTGCCAAACAAATTAAAATGGAAATGGAAAACCAAATACTGCATGTTCTCACTTATAAGTGGGGGCTAAACCTTGGGCACACATGGACCTGAATATGGAAACAGTAGGCACTGCAGACTACTAGAGGGGGCAAAAAGGGAGTGGGCTGCGGGCTGGAAAACCACCTATTGGATATTGTGCTTATTACCTGGGTTCAATATGCCCGTGTAACAAACTTACACATGTATCCCACTGGGTCTAAAATAAAAGCTAAAATTTAAAAGAAAAAAATGCTCCCATCTCTCTAATGGACACACAAAAAAATGAAAGGAAATAAGTAGTAAGGTAAAGAGTAACTGAGGAAGCAGAGATGAGCTAGTCTGTAACTTTAAGAAGCCTGACTAAGCAGAGATGGAGATATGGATAAAGCATTATTTAAAAGTTTTAAAAGAGGAGATTATATATATATATATATATATGTGTGTGTGATTTTATATATATATATATAAGATTTTATATACATATATATCGTTTAAAAAAATAACATATAAACATGATAAGAAAAATACTGAAGGACCCATAAAGCATGGCCACAGCCTCCTGCACTCCTCATCCCTGTTAGGACTCAGGTGTTTCTCTCCCCTAAAAACTGCTCATACCATGTTCATCAAGGACCCTTCCTTCCACTGGACATTTACTTCCATGATATTTGGTTTTGTTGGTCACCTTTTTTTTTCTTGAGATTCACGCTAACTTGAATCCCATGTAACCATTTTTCTGAGAGCAGCTCTTATGCCTTGACTCCTCTATTCTCTGTGGAAAGAAAGTTGCCCAGGTGCCATGGCAAGAGACTGAAGGCACAATCTGTCCCAGCATAATAAATAATTGATTACTTAGTTATAGCAATGATATATTTACTGATTACTTAGTTATAGAAATGACACCAAATAGATATTAAATTCAACAACACAATTATATAATCAATCTTATTACAACATTATTCTCTATTAATCTTTGCTTTAGCATAGGAACATTTTGTCTTATAGTATAGACATAATCGAGTGAAATATAATTCGGAACTGAAGGGACATCATGAGAAGTGACCAGGAGGTGAGAGTAAATGCCTTGCAGTAATGCCAGTGCCTGGGAAGGCACCGGTCACCTAGCAGGCAGGCCTTGCTGTAATGCCAGCCTCTGGGGAGGCACCCATTGCTTAGCAGGCCGTGAAGGCGAGTTACCCTTTCACTGGGGAGTTTCAGAGAAAACTCTGCTCTGCCGGCTCTTGAGGAAGGTCTGACACTTGCCAGGCTGGCCCACAGACATCCAGGGATTTATTTAAACACCTCTCTGTGGTGCTGTGCTCCGATGGTCACTATCCTTGTCCACTTTCCCACCCGATGCTCCCTTGTAAATTCTTAGAAGCTGTAAGAAGTAAGAATAGAGGAATCCTAAAAGCCTTTTGATCT
The DNA here is from genome assembly GCF_049354715.1 of Callithrix jacchus. Taxonomy (NCBI): domain Eukaryota; kingdom Metazoa; phylum Chordata; class Mammalia; order Primates; family Cebidae; genus Callithrix; species Callithrix jacchus. The sequence continues at coordinate 47,985,065 of NC_133519.1, forward strand.
CGCTGATAAGTGCATAGAAAGTTACTGACGTAGGTGCCTCCCCTCCTTGCAGAGGCTTCCTGAAAGGGAGGGGCCCCCTGAACTGTACCCACGTGACCCCCTGTACTATACCCATGTGACCTCCTGAACTGTACCCACGTGACCCCCCGTATTATGAGAATGTGATTTGCTTGACCCCTACCAATCACTCTCCTGCCCCTGCCCCTGCCCCCTGCCTTGTATACAATAAATATCAGTGCTGAAGGCATTTGGGGCCACTGCTGGACTCTGCCCCAGGCAGCAGTGGTCCCCCAAGCCCGGCTGAATTATTCTCTTATCTCTGTGTCCTTGTCTGTTTCTTTTCTGCCATCTATCCTCTCCATACACAAAAGAACACCCACTGGACCCTGCAGTTCTCCAATTGGTTCTCAGACTCCTTTGCTCCCCCATATTAAAAATATTACATATTCCCAGGCTTTGTCCTCTCCCTCTTCCCACTCAACCTGATCTTCCGGGGTGGACTTATTTGTTCCCCTGGCTGTAAATAGCACCTAGATGCCAACGAATTCAAAACATACAGCTCTAGTGTGAATCACTCTCATGAGCTCTAGAACCATCTATTTCTATCTGTTCAGTAGACACATGGAAACCCTACAGGAGCTTCAAAGTCAGCAGGCTCAAAACTAAATTCACAAACCTGACTCCTTAATAAAAAAAAAAGATCATGGCATCGATAGAATATTATACCATAGAATAATTTCTCTCTTGTGATTGATGAAAAAATAAAATTAAACAAAATATTACCAAACCATATTCTTTGAAAAGTAAAAATAATGTAATATGAATAGATTGTGTTTATTTTAGTAGTGTAATATTGGTATAACTTTAAAAAATCAATTTAAATATGTATCACATTAATTCATAATAGAAATTAACATTTGATTATCCCAATAGTGGTGAAACAATGGATAAAGTTGGGCAGCTATTCATGATAAGATATTTTAGTTTGCTAGGAATGAAATGGAGTCACTCTTAATCTAGTAAAACATATTTTTGAAAAGGCCTACATGCCTAAAAATAAAGTCACATGTCTTCCTCCTGAAATGAGGACATATGAGAAAGCTGATTATTCTCACTGTTATTCAGTGCTTGACTGGAGATCATAGCAAAATCAGCAAAGAATGGACAGAAAAGTAAAAAATCTGATAAGCCATTCAAATTGGTAAGGAAATATGGCAATCTCACTGGATAAAAATTTTATACACAAAAATTAATTATTCATCTCTGTACACACAAAAACCAATTCCCAAATGAATATTAAAAAACATAAAATATGCAAGAATAAATCCAATGAAATATGTGACTGGCCTGTACTCTGAAAGAAAAATAAACATCAAAAGAAGTTACAAAGACCAAACCAATGAAGCAGCATATCACCTTAATGTATCGGAAAACTCAACATCATAAAGATGTTACTTATGCAATATTACAATGATGCAACTTACTTACATTTAATATTTATATTAAATGCAACACAATTCAAAATTTCAGTACTCTTTTGGTGGGAAGTATACAAATTGATTCAAAAATTTACTAAAAATGAAAAGGACCAAGAATAGCCAAAAGTTTTGAAGAAAAAATTATGTAAGATTGTATCACTGTGTAATCAGCGCTCATTATATAGGTATAGAAAGAGATAATACAATGTAACAGATACAAAAGAGAAACAGATTCCCAATGGAACAGAATATACATAGCGGAAAAGGTCCATGCTTGTATGAACAACTGATACATGAGAAAGCTTATTTCTTACTTACACCTACATGAAAAACTCCTCTTTATCTCTGATAGTATTTCTTGTATTTAAATAAATTTTATCTGGTATTAACAAAACCATAATTGCTCTCATGTTTAATATTACCATGTTTGACCTTTCCCCATTTTTTAAATTTTAAAACTGTCTTTATATTAGCATTGTCTCTTCAATATATTTTTAAATATCATTTATATTTTCTCTCATTTGCTTTTCTTTCCAGACTTCCTTTGGTTTAATTGATATTTTGTTTAATATCTATTTAATTGCTTGTTTTGCTTTCAAAAGAGGCAACCACTATTATTTTATATTTAATTCTATGTATATTATAAACCACAAAATGTAATAAAGAGCAGAACATTATCATGTGGAGGAAGACACCTGACAGTATTTATCTTTGGAAATCTTAGTCATCATGAAGGAATGGACCCCAAAATTACCCTTTCATCAAAGCATTGTAGAGTTTTTTTGTTGTTGTTTTTATGATACTGCTATGCTTATTGATGGAAATTATATTGAAGGAGCAACATCTAAAATGCAGGTTTTTTGGTGCATCTACTGGATAGATTTAGAAGTTTTGTTAAGTTTGAAAACTTTTATGATTTATCTATACTGGTATACTAGTTAATTGAATCAATCCTTTCAATGAAAATATCTATCAAAACTGACAAAGAGTTCAAACACATCCGCTTGAAGGCATTATGGAGTTAAAAAGGAACAAAGTACTTTGGGCTAAGATATAGAACAAGGAAAGGAGGAAACTGAAACATATGATTGGGAAAAAAAAACAAACTGGGTTGTGCTAAAACCTGCATTCTGGTCTGGGACCTACAGGGCTCCACCCAAATATCTGTATAAATCAGAGATGTCAGACTACACAGAACTGAAGACTAGCAGCAAATCTCAATTTGTGCTTGGATTACAGTGATTTGGGATTGTCATTGCCAGTAGTGAACTCTTGAAGGGAAAAGTATAGACAGAATACATCTATTTTTAGGAATACAGAAACTGAGAGCATCCATCACCAACAGTTATTCTCTGAGTGAAATTCTACAGCTGTTCATTTAGAAGGAAAATGAGATAACTTGTCCTATGTAATCTTAAGGATTCTGTATTCAAATACACTTAAGATATATTTAGAATAGGTTGTTTAAATGTTGGTCTTTCTCATTATAGTGTAACTACTACAAAAAAGATAATTTACTATTTGATTATCATAGTATGCTCAAATTTGGTCTCATGCTTGACATAAGCAATTGCTTAATGATTTTCTCCAGGATAGCTGAATATGAATGAATTTTTTGCTGTGTAAGGATTTAAGATTCAAATGTTTCATTGCAATTTAACCATATAGAAGCGAGTTCACTAATTTCTTGTTTGATATTTAACTTTTTGACATATAATATCCGTACATAGTTAATACATATAATTGAATGAGTTTGGTGATGAGATTCAGTTAAGCAGCCATCGCTACAGTCTTGGTCATAAACCTGTCCATCGCCTCTAAAGGTTGCCTTCACCCTGTTATATCATTTTGTAATAACAGTTAACATAAGATCTACCCTTCTAGCAAATTTTTAAATATACAATGCAGTATTTTTATTACACACGAGTTCTCCAGGACTTATTCATCCCATTTGGTTTTAGAACCTCATGCCTATTTCAATGCCAAGTTCAACAGATTTTAGAATTATTCACACTATCAAACTATTTATTTATTTACTCATTTATTTTGAGATAAGATCTCCCTCTGTCACCCAGGCTGGAGTGCAGCAGAATGATCTTCATTCACTGCAGCCTTGACCTCCCCAGGCTCAAGTGATCCTCCCACCCCACCCTCCTGAGTACAGAAAACTGCACAGATGCCACCATGCCTGGCTAAGTTTTTGTGGAGATGGGGTTTCACCATATTGCCCAGACTGGTACTGAAATCCTGAGCTCACACATTCTGCCTGCCTCTGCCTCCCAAAGGGCTAGAATAATAGGGGTGAGCCACTGCATCAGACCCACACTGGTCTTTGGCTCACTTCTGCTCTTTTCTCTTTTTCCTTTAACCAAATAGAAAGAATAAAAAATAGCAAGACTATATAAAGCTAAAACACATAAGCATTCTTGGGAAGTGGGAGAAGCAGACAAAGAGGGGATTTAATGTTTTGGTTTCCATCTTATCCATTATATTGCATATACGAGCGATTTATTTCGGGTTTTCTGTAATCTTTGAAAGACTGGAGTAAAGAAGAGCTTCTGTGATGTAATTTGATTGCATGACCAAATGACAGTAAAAATAGCCCTTCATCTACCGTTCCCTGAAACTCTCTCTTTAGAGAGGCTTGTATATTTCTTGTGTATTATATATTTTTGGAAAAAAATTTAATAAAAAAACTAATTTGTTAATACCTTATTTATTATTATGCCACTAACAAAATTTAGAGAATATACAAACCAGAATCTAAAGAATTCTAACAAGCTACTACAATTTTTTCCTTGATGACTGTATTAGTCTGTTTTTATGCTGCTGACAAAGATATACCTGAGACTGGGTGATTTGCAAAAGAAAGAGATTTAACAAACCTACAATTCCACATGGCTGGGGAGGCCTCACAATCTGGCAGAAGGCAAGGAGGAGCAAGTCACATCTTACGCACATGGCAAAAAGAGAGCTTACGCAGGGAAACTTCTTATACAGCCATCAGATTTCATGAGACTTATTCACTATCACAAGAACAGCACAGAAAAGACCTGCCCCATGATTTGATTACCTCCACCAGGCCCCTCCGACAACACATAGGCATTTAAGGTGAGATTTGAGTGGGGACACAGCCAAACCACATCAATGGCTAAAGGAGTATCACACAAATAGTATTGCTTTGTAACCTTAAATAATCAAGTGATTCTTTCCATTTATTTTTTGATAATATTTTTGTTATATTTGAAAAGAAAATTTATATATATATATTTGCTTTATTGATTTGCCATGCTATGTAAAATTCTGCATTAGTGTAATGTTAATGATTGTATAATATAGCAGGATATAAAACTATCATACATATTTAAGTATCCGCTTTTCTGCAGTTGGGCTATTTTCATTCTTATTCAAATTACTATGCTATAATAAACATTTATGCATATAAATCTGTGTATGAAATCTGTTTCTTTTTTTCTTTAAGAAAAAATGTTTTTTAAGTGGAATAATTTAGTGCAAGGGTATAAGTATTCTAAATAGCTCTCCAGAATAGCCAAGTTTTTCTAATCTTCAGCACTCCAGATTATTGAACATCTTACATTTTATTTTGTTAGCTTCGTGACTGGGAAAGCTGCATTCTTGTAAGCAGACATAGAGTACATATGAGCACTTGCTATATGCCAGGTAATATATTAGGTATTTTACATGTATCACCTTAATCTTTAATAACACTCATAAATTCAAACATAAATTTATCTGACTGTAAATCTGTGCTCTTTTCACAGGATTGCACTTCCTCAATATCTGTATATCCACAAATACTGCTGTTTTAGTATTAATCATAAATATACACATGCAAATTATAAGCACACAGAAATGAAAATACCTGTGTGTGTATATATGAATATGTATATACATAAAGTTTTATGCTTCAATTGGTATTTCTTATTGTTTTATTTTTACATCTATTAGCTTTTATGTAAACTTAGGCAGGCATATTATGCTTTTAAGCATTCAATGTAATGTAAATATATCAATATTTTTAGTAACTATTTAATAAGCATTTGCTGCCACCCTTTGTAATTTCAGTCTAATTTGAAAATATAGCAAATGTAATAATGTTTCCTCAGATGTTTTCCAATAGAGATAGTATTTTACTAAACTTTGGATAATCCTGAGACTGATCATATACTGTAGAAAAACCACATGGCCTAGTGAAGACCCTCAGATATTTTCAAACAGACAATTTCTAGTCTAATGTTTAAGTGACAAACAAATAAGCAACCTCTGTGTAAATACTTTAATCTGAATTAAAGAACATCTTAAAATGCACAATTTTTGCACATATTTAGGCATAAAATTTAGCATTAAACTTTGCTAAATTTTTAAATTTCATATGCACTAAAACTGTGAATTTTTTAAAAGTCTGCAAAGAATTTGAAACAGGTTTTCTGTATTTATTCATAAAGACACGCAAAATTTAAGTTTATTCCATGTAATTACAGACTTTGGTTTATGTCTCATATTTCAAAGCATATTTATGACAGCTATATCTATCTCATTTGCCAACCCATGTAAAACATGAAACATTTCATCAATTGATGCTTTGCCAAAAACTATTCTAAAATTTATGAGTTTATTTTTCTTGTACTTTCCAGTTCCATCAAGACTGTATTCTGTTAAGATTTTTCTTAGTTCTTGTACCAGTCATTTCATATAACTAATTCTTGCTTCATATCACCTTCTTCATGCAAGGCTTTTAATTTTGAAATTAGCAATTCAACTCTTAAAGTCATTTTCAGGATTCACACTGTTCACAACACTCAAAGGTCTGCTTACAATTTCAAACCACAATTTCAAGAGTAAGGATAATTAACAACACTTACATTGTGACCAGAATCCTACCAAAATGTTGTCTTATATAGAAAAAAAAATTGTTAATATGCAGCATAGTAAAAATATGCATAAGCAATTGTATTTGTAAGTACACAAAAATGGACCCCTTGGTCCATGGAACTTTGGACTCTAACCAGAATGCATTAACTATAGAAGTAGTAAAAATATCTCATTATAAAACAATTTTACTTTTAATATGGTTTGCTTTCATAGAGTTGAGAATATTATATTTCCAGAGTTAGATGTATTTTTTTTTTAACCAAACCATTCTAGAATTATAATGCCAATAAATGTCTTAGGAGGCAAACTTAAAAACTAGCACATCATCAACAACAACAACCAGATATTGTACTTCAGGTCCAGTTAAAATGATATAGAATCAGTACTTCCAGGTCTACCTCATTAATTAAAACTATAAACCCAGGAAATAATGCAACCAAAGGAGAATTCTGAAATGTGGAAGTAGGAAAACAAATTGATGTGCTTCTCTCTAAAACTGGATGAATAGCACAGTGGCAGAGACCTTTCATTTCCCACTCATCAGAACACAAGCCAGGCCTGATATTTCCTTACCCCCAACCTAGCAACGGATAGGGATTGAGCCACAAACATCTGTTGCTTAATGAAATGAATATTCCACTGACAACACGAGGCCAAGAGAATTGATCAGGAATCACAGACTGTAAGATGGTAGGAGAAATCCATTGCTTACCTGGGGTCCTGAGGCACTACAGCTCTAGTAAGAGGCAGCCTGAAACTAGTGGTACTGAACAGGGAGATTCTGCCACAAGAGGCAGAAAACATCTTTATCCTCAGGAGCCCAAGACTCTCCTCCTTCACCAAGTGTCACCAAAGAGCCAGGTAGCACTTACAAAAGGGACACTCCCAGGAGGTCTATGGGACTGAGAATCTTTTCGCTCATTTTGAATCACCAGGTTGCTCCTCCTGGAGAAAACTCTCGTGACCTCTCAGGAATCAAGATCAAGGAGCCATAGTAATCCCAGCTGCACCAGATAAACCCAGCAGGCAAAGCTAACAATGCAAAGCCTCAGAGAACTAAACTGTATTTGAATTCACAGCCCGCAAAAGTAGACCAGGAACCTGTGTGCTAAAACAAACAGGGTGACTGCCCGCAAAATAAAAGATACAAAGTCTCCTATTATCATAGAGAAGAGCTAAACAACACAATCAAATAAGCTATAATCAATGTATATAAACCACCTCACTTAACAATAGTAAACATGCTTTTTCTTTTTAATTATTTGCCTGACAGTCTACCAAGGTAGACTATCCTAGGCTATTAACAAATTGAACAGACCAGTGAACAAATTGAAAACAACTGAAATTACACAGAATTTATTATCTTACTGCAATTGAATTAAACTGGAAACCAATAACAGAAAGATTTTTAAAAAATCATAAAATGTTTGAAAATTAAACAACACACTCTTATATAATCTAGCTGCCAAAGAGAAAATCTCAAAGGGAAAACAAAAATAACACATAGAACTGAATTAATATAAAAATACCAATCTATTCTTCTGACAAAGGTCTAATATCCAGAATCTCCAAGGAACTTAAATACATTTACAAGAAAAAAACCACCTAAATATAAACCATACAAGAAAAATTTGAACTTCATCAAAATTAAAAACTTTTGCTTTGCAAAATATCTCAATAAGAGGATAAAAAGAAAAACTATAGACAGGGGAAGTATATTTACAAACTATATATCTAATAATGTACTAACACCTAGAAAGATAAAGAATTGTCAAAACTTCATATTATAAAACAAACCAAGTAGAATATAGAAAAAATTTATAAAGAGACATTACACCAAACGGAATATACAGATAGTGAATGAGTACCTGGAAAACATGTTCAATGTTATCAGCCATTAGAGAAATACACCTGAGAACCACAATGTGATGTTTCCACAAACTTACCTGAACTGCTAACATTAGTAACAACACTAAATTATTCAAGGATGTGGAGATGCTTGATTAGTCACACATTTCTGACGGGCATATAAAAATTCCATATAAGCATTCCATAAAATATTGTAGTCATGTCTTATAAAACTAAATGGCCAACTTTCATAAGACTCACCTATTGCACTGTTAGGCATTTATCCCAGAGAAAGAAAACCTTATATTCAATCAATAAAAACCTGCATACCAATGTTCTTAATTGCTTTATTCATAATGGCATATGAAGTATACTACCTAGATGTCTTTCAACAGATAAACTGATAAACTGTGGTACATCTATACCATGAAATACTACCCAGCATTAAAAACGAATTAGTGATCTCCACAACAATTTTAATTAATCTCAAGAAAATTAAGCTGAAATTTGTAAAGCTCATTCCTAAAAGTTATATACTATTACATACTGCATGATTTCATTTAGATAACATCTAGAAAAGATTAGTGTGTGAATAAGTATACAAAAAGAAGGTGGATGCTATAAATAAAAGGAAAATACGAGGAATTTGCATGGGGATTTCTATGATCTAAGAGGTGATGTCCCCACAAATTCATATGTTGGTCCTGATCACCAAGGTGACGATATTAGAAAGTGGGGCCTTTGGGAGGTGATGAGGCTATGAGGACTCTGCATTCATGAATGAGATTAGTTCCCTTATAAAAGAGGCCTCAGAGAGGCCTTCCCTTGTACTGATGAGGGCAGAGCAAGCAGTCAGCAGTCTGCACCCCAGCAGAAGGCCCTCACCAGAACTCAACCAGGAAAACATTCTGATCTTGAACTTCTCAGCCTCCAGAACTGTCAGTGATACACTTATGTTGTGTATAAGCTACCCAGTCATGGTATTTTGTTATAGCATGCCAAACAAACTCAAATAGTGAGGGTGATTTTCTATTTCTTAAGTGATGTGGTGAATACATGAACACATGTAATACAATTGCATTATATGTATATATATTGCATTAAAAATGTATGTATACATATATATACATATATTCCCTCTGTCCCTCTCTCTCTCTCTCTCTCTCCATATATACATATATATATATATATATATATGTGACACCATCTTTGAAGCAGAGTCCTCACCAGACACCAAATCTACCAGCACCTTAAGCTCGGACTTTCCAGTCTCTAGAACTGTGAGAAATATGGTTTTGTTGTTTGTAAACTATCCAGTTGTGATGGTTAATACTGACTGTTAACTTGATTGGACTGAAGGATGCACTATTGATCCTGGGTGTGTCTGTGAGGCTGTTTCCAAAGGAGATTAACATTTGAGTCAGTGGGCTGGGGAAGGCAGACCTGCCCTTAATCGGGTGGGCACCATCTAGTCAGCTACCAGCAAATATAAAGCAGGCAGAAAAAGGAAAGGGGTGAGACTGGCCTAGCCTCCCAGCCTACGTCATTCTCCCATGGGGGATGTTCCTGCACTTGAACATCAGACACCAGGTTCTTCAGTTTTGAGACTCAGACTGGTTCTCCTTGCTCTTCAAGCTTGCAGACAGCCTATTGTGAAACGGTGATCATGTAAGTTAATTCTTAATACACCCACACACACACACACACACACATATAACTAATAGGATACACACACACACACAATGACTACAAACTAATATATATCTTAATATATCTTGGTTACTCCTGTATGACTACAAACCCATGTCTTATTCCTCAGGGTTCTCTAGAGGAACAGAACTAATAGGATATATATGTCAGTACAGAAATAATAGGGGACATATATATATGTGTGTGTGTGTATATATATGTGTGTGTACATATATATGTGTGTATATCCTCTCTCTCTCTCTCTCTCTCTCTCTCTCTCTATATATATATATATATATATATATATATATACACACACACACATACATACATATATGTATATAAGTTAACACTCGGCATTAACCATCACAACCTGGTTGTTTACAAACAACAGAAACATATTTCTCACAGTTCTAGAGACTGGAAAATCCGAGCTTAAGGTGCTGGCAGATTTGGTGTCTGGTGAGGACTCTGCTTCGAAGATGGTGTCTTCTTGCAGCACCCTCATTTGACCAAAGGGACAAGGCAGCTCTTCACCTTTTTTTGTAAGGGCACTATTCCCATTCATGACAGCAGAGCCCTCATGACTAAACGGATTCCCAAATGACTACTTAATACCACTAGGTTCTAATACATGCACTTTGGGAAAACACAAACATTTGGCCCATAGCAGCGAGCCAGGAGAAAATGTGAATAAACTCGGAATAAACTTCCCAAGATTAAGCTAAGGGTGAATTGGAGAGAGAAGGAAGAGAGAGAGAAAGAAAGAATGGGTTTTATGAGAAAGACAATTGTAGGAATTCCCTGATAGCTTTTCCCACTAACCTTAACACACAAAATACTCTTAAAATTATTTTGTTTTCTCTGACTAATTTCAGAGGTCTAAATGAACACTACATGAAATTCCTTTTTCGAAATGTTTCTTTGTAAGAAGATGAATAAATGATAAATTTCAGTTTAGTACTTAATTTTAACAGCTGCATACTGAGCCTACGTAGTCTTAGCTTCCTCCTGGGTCCTTGATTAGACTATTACTTTCAGAAAGTTCTACTTAATTACTGTGTTTCCCCATTCCACTGCAAGTCTAAAATCAAAACTATTATTTTCCCTTAATATCAACATCCCTTTAGCATTCCTGGCCATAGTTACTGGCCCTCTTGTCTTGTCTTGTCTTGTCTTGTCTTGCCAAAAGACTGAAAAGTGATTGGATTGTTTTTTAACATTTACTCTCGCTTTCCCCTTGATTCTAGTCAATTTGAAAAGGTTTACTTATGAGTTAATTTCTTCATACATAAACTTTCACTGTGTTATAAGCACATTTTAACCCTAACTTAAACTACATTAGGCTTCTCATTTGTACTCTGTTTCTAGTCTCTTTCCCATGAGAGTCATCAGACATGCAGATGTTGCATTAGGCTTACTATGGTAAAATCTACATGCTCTGATTGACTTTATAAAGCACTCTGTGATCTGCTCCACAATTCACATATTCCGTCTTCTTTTTACTACAGCTGAATTATACCTTTACTCTCCTGTCTTATAACCTTAGCTAGTGCTATTCATATCTTAGTATATCTTGGTTACTCCTCTATGATTACAAACCCATGTTTTATTCCAAGTTCAGTTCCACCTAACTCTAGTGAAAGTTTCCTTGACACTGGCCTATAAATCTTTCATGCTTGTGAAATTCTTTAGTAGAAATATAGCAAAATGTCCCTCCACATTTGATAACTTTAGATTACTATATTTTTTATAGCTGAGGGCCAGCATTTTCCATTCAATCACAACTTTCTGAAATTATTTCTAATAGTTTCATGCTTACAGATTCAACTCAGCTAGATTTTGACAGAAATTAATTACAGCATCCAATGTAGTGCTTCAAACAGTAGATTTTCCTAGATAATTACATTATTTGATATACTTAGACATGCTGATTTAATTATAATTATTTTGATTATCATTATAAAGTTTTATTAGCATCTCTTTTAGTCACCTATAACAACTCGTCGTGAGGAGTCTAGAAATAATCATTATTTTTAGAATTTGCCACCTTTGTTTTCATGGAAATCACTTGAAATAAGAGTTTGCTTATTTACTTACATTTTGATATTTAAAAGGTTTATATTAGGAGACATATGTACATATCTGCCTTGTATGTGCATCTGTTTCTTCTAGTGTTATAAATTCTGTCCACGTTCTAGGTTTGATAAATATCTGCTTTTTAAACTTTCATAGGGTTTTAAAGTTTGTTATTTTTACTCTTTACTCCATCTGGAATTTATTTGTGTAAGTGACGTAAGAATATAAATTGACACTTTGTTTTTAGAATGGCTTTTTCAAGCATAACAACATCCTTTTTTGAAAGATAAACATTCTTCTTTTGATTTGAGTTGCCACTTATAACATACATCAAATTGTTTATTATAATTGTGTCTATATATAAGCAATCCACAGCAATCTATTTATATTTGAATAAATATTCCAATATTTAGCCTAGGGTAATTGTACTGTTTTAATGACTGCCAAGTCACATATCTCATTTTTCTTTTTTTATCTTATTTTTCCACTGCAGAATATGTTTTTCAAATGCTTTCCTTTGATAGCAGTCTTTCAAACTAAGCCTATGCAGCACTCAAAGTGTAAAGCAGATGAAAGCAGAGCTGCTCTGGTTGAAGAAGGTGGAGCCCTGATTACCAGGATTGCACCGCATCGCATTTGCAGAGTATTGGGACTCCTTAGACCCATATTTAAACCTCTCATTTTTGATTTACATGAATATATTTTTGACATATTCTCCCAAAATAAGCTTGAATTTAGTTGCAATTGCTTTAAATCTACACATCACTTGGAACATAATTGACATTCAAATTGTGCATATTAATTAATTTATGGCCTCCCAGCTGCAAGCTGACCTTTCCTTGCCCTGCTTGTGATAGTACACTGCTTCTCCTCTGTCAGCCATCACACTGTTAGGCTTTGTCAGTGAAGGGTGATAGAAGGACCCTGGAGGAGATGAGAAGAAAAGTTTTCTTTCCCTTTCATGTATGCTTTATTGCCTGGTTCCTGTGTTGTTAAAGCACTCACCAGTTAACAGAGACTCCAGTAGTGCTCAGCTTATAGCTTGCCATGTACGCTCTGGGTTCTCTACCTCGTCAGCCTTTGCCACCCAGCTTCCCAGATGGGGTTTCCTGGCTGGCAGAGCTCCTTTTGCCAGTTTTGACCCAGTGACACCTAACAGAAGGCTACCTCCTTGCCAGTCCTGGCCTACCGTTCCTCGTCGGCCAAACTCAACTATTTATGATGAGCCGATTGAGGATTTCCGATTGCCAACTTTGATCTGCCAGCATCCTCACAAGGGCTTTATGTTTGCTGGCCAGTCTCCGGCTCCTTGACCATTACCTTTAGTCAGATAGCATCCCAGTGGGTGACATTTTGATTGACAGATCCAACCAGAGTTACCCATGCTCCATCCTCAGTCGGATGTCACACTAATAAGGAGCTTCTAGGTTAAGTCTCTGTCCACAGCTCCCTGCTCACCAGGCTCAGTTCAACACTGTGGACACATTCAGACCAGCAAGGCGACCCTGCAACCTCCCTGCAATTTAGTAGGCTGCAGTAACACACTCTCCAACGGAGGCTGAATCACAGTTTTGTGAAAGACAGCTCCCTTTCAACTGTTTTCCTTTCTTAAGGCTTAGACATTTTTAGAATCCATTTTTTCTTTTATTCACCCTTAATAACCAATCACAGGCATATTGTTAATAATTTCTTTACATAAAACCTCCTGTCTTCAAATTACTGTATACTTTTTGACTCCTAATTACTGACTTATAAAAATATATTTTCCCTTTCTCACCTCCTGCTTCTCTTCCTCCACTTTCTCCTTTTCCTTTTCTCTCCTTTTTCATTTTTTAAAGGATAAATCTTTCCAATTGTTCAAAACCTTATTCAAAGTATCTTTTTGCTTTGAAATTTTTTTGTTTTAGTTTTCTTTAGTTAAGTAGCATTATTTTGTTTTAGAAATGCAATGCTGTATTCTATTCCTATGGTAGATGAGGTAATTTGCATTACATTATTTCTTGGAATTTAGTGATGCATATGAAACTAACGCTTTTCTCTTTAATATGTCTAGCTTACATCTTGACATATAACTGAACTGTTTCATAATCAAACAGTTTCTTTTTTGGGGGTATTCTAGTTTAACAACTTTATTATCTATAATTAATGATTGTTTTGCCTGTTCTTTTTCACCATCCCTGTATCTGATAAGTTAGTCCCTGTTTTTTATGAGATAAATATCTTCTGCATCTATATAAGTGAGTAAATAGTAGAGGGAAGGAAACTTCTATTACTGAAAATGGAAGATATCGTGTTCCCCCGTAAACACTCCTATCACCCTGCCTCTCACAGAGGACTATGCTATTTTAAGATCTTGATTAAGTTACTGTGTTTAAATTATTTATTCGTAGGTATGTTTGTGCAGCTTGTTGAAAGACACCATAAGGAATCCCTACTTCCATTTTTAATTAAAGTACTCACCAGAAATTTACTACCTATCAAGCTTTTCCTAGCTATTTTCCCAGTTGAGTTCACCAGTGTTGACCATGACAGCAATAGTTCACATTAATCGAGTGCTTATGTGGGACCCTGAGCTTAATGCCATTCAATGTGGTGCTTTATATGCATATATGCATTGAGTTCCCACAGCATCTCTTTTAAATCATCATCTTCTCATTTAACAGATGAAGAAACCGAGGACTAAGAATATAATTTTCCAAAGTGACACCATGACAAATCTAAGATTTGAACTATAGTGGTTTCTAAAATATATATTTAATGCCTCTACATATGGCAGCAGAGATCACATTAAACCATGTTAAGCATATAAATATCCCGATTGAGAAACTTTGTTCCATTATTGACTTTGTGCAAAACTGAAATAGCCTAATTTTGAGGGTAAAAAAGGAAGAGTCCCAAGGAAAATAAATGCTACTTATCTTCCTCCTCCTAAAACTGCCTGTCTCCCATATTAATATTCTGTTCAATATTAGCAAGAGAGGATTTCACTCAAGAGTATAGTGGGGATGGTAATACCATAAACAGATGAAACTTGACCTTTCAATACTGTTCCAAAGTCAATAAAACATATTTCATATATTTATAACAATAAAACTTAGGACAAAGTACAATATGTTGGTTGGCATTAGAAAACCAATTGTCTGTGAAGTTGGTTGAAGTCTGGTGATACAAAAAACATGGATGAAACAGGGAACCATAATTCTCAGCAAACTGACACAAGAACAGAAAACCAAACAGCATGTGTTCTTACTAAGTGGGTGTTGAACAATGAGAACACACGGACACAGGAAAGGGAACATCACACACCAGGGCCCGGGTGGTGGGGGGCTAGGGGGGGAATAGCAGGGGGTGGGGGGATTGGGGAGGGATAGCATTAGGAGAAATACCTAATGTAGATGACGGGGGATGGATGCCACAAACCACGACCATGGCACGTGTATATCTAGGTAACAAACCTGCACGATCCGATCTGCACATGAACCCCAGAACTTAAAGTATAATAAAAAAAGAAAGAAAGAAAGAAAAATCTTGGTTTAAGTTTTCTTAGTATCCTAGTCAGCCTGATTCTGGGGAAAAAGTGAAAAACATCTTCCAAAAGAAAATAATGTGATATTGATTTTCTATATTTTTTGGGAAGATCCATTTCTATCTACTGCCTCATATTTTGGAGGAATATTTAAGTATATGTCATTTGTTATGTAGAAACTTGCAACATAATTATTGAGCCACAGTCATACTTATCTGACTTCCTTCTTCCCCTTTGTATCTATTGCATTTCCCATTTTAAAAATATGTTCTAAACAACATAAATGTTGAATTGGCAATAGATTCTTTCTAGAAATCTCATCCATAGAATAAATAAGGAAAATGTAGTAAGCCTTACAGTGTGCATCTGCTCCCAATCATTCGGTTTACTCTTACTTTTTAGGGAAAGCAAGAAGGAAGAGAGGTTAAGAAAGCTTTCCTAGCTTGTCATACAGGCTAAGAATTCCCTCCACTTATGACCAGGCAATGCCTTTGTCACTGGAAATGTTCTTTGTTTTAAGTCTACATTGTATAATTAACATAGCCAGTACAGCTCTCTTTTCAGTAATGATAAGACACAAGTTTCATTTTCAACCTTTTGTTGGTAAGTCTGTCTTTATATTTAAAGTGAATTTTCTGTAGACATTTTATAGTAGAATTCTGCTATTTTTAAATGAAATCTAAAAATCTCAGATTTTTTATTGTGGTCTTGAGACTTTACATTTAATGTAATTATAATATAGTTGGAATGAAATCTACCATCCTGAAAGTTATTTTTTATTAGATTTATATTTTATTATTTTGTGTTGCTCTTTTCTGGCATTTAAATTAAGTGAATTATCCTTAACTATTCTATGTTAATTCAAATATTCATGTACAGTACTAGCTCATCTTTATTTTTCTAATTTGTTACTTCAGATTTTCAATATACATCTTTAATAATACCATTCTACCTTCCATGTCTGGTGTAAGAATCTTATGAAAATATACTTCAGATTTTCCACTATTTTTATGGTTTTATTTACATACATTATATTTCTATATGCATTATTTAAAACCCAGAATGCATTAATTACAATGGGTGCTCTGCTAAGTAAATTAAAAATTTTAAAAGTTCTTACTTTTATTCTCAATTATTCTTAAATTTCTAATGTTTTTTCATTTTTTGAATAAATATTAATGGCAATCAAACACATATTTCTTTTGTATTAGGAACACCTCCAACATGCCTTACAGTGTGCATCTGCTCCCAATAAATTGATTGTTTCACAGAAATACAAATACTGCGTGCTCTCACTCATATGTGGAAGCTAAAAATAAACTCATATATATCTATAAGCATATATGAGTTTAACTCATACTACACATTTACACTTCAAATCTAAATCACAACTCATGAGTATATATATGTGTGTGTGTGTGTGTATTTACATGTTTTATGTTCTTTTCTTTTCAAATGTCTAGTAAATCAACTCATTATTTTAAACCTATAAAATTTAGTGAAAGAATTAAGCACTTATTCCGTGCTTTCAGCATAAACTAGGTATCAGTGTAACTAAAAATTTGATGAGGCTTAATTGCTCTATTGAAGAATTCTGCCTACTAAATTGAAAATGAATAAGGAAATTAAAATATTATGATTTTATTTTGAAGTTTTCAATGAACCAATTAACCCAAGCATTAAACATCAATGGCTACTCCCATCAGAAAAGAGAGGCATGTACATGTTGCATGCTGCCTGATGAAATAACATAACACCAACCTCTGAAATTGAATCTGATCAATCTTTTAACTATAAACATTTTCAGAAACAAAACTGATACTGTATAGCAAAGATAGAAATCACAAAATTCAGATTGTGTTAAATTCTGTAGTAAAAATAATGCAATTTTTTACAAAATAAATTACTAAAAGCAAAACAAAACAGTGAGATGCAAAGAGAACCTATAGATTAAAAGACTCACAAGATACGTCAGCCAATCACAATGTATACATCTTTTAAAAATGTGCATTCAAAATAAAAAAAAACTGTTACGATATAATACATAGATATGTATATGTGATCTTTTAAATTAGAATTTTTAACACTAGATATTTGAAGTTTTTAATAGATAAATGCTTTTTTCACATGATGGTGGCATTGTGGTAATATTGCAAATAAAAGATAAATTGATAGATTGTAGATAAATATAACATAATACATACCTGAAATTAGCTGTTAATATGAGGATGGAGAGAAATATAAATGAATTAATTTATTGTGACATGATTATTTCTGAATCTGGGTGATAACCACATGAGTACTTATTATACTACTTTGTCTATTTCCTATATGTCTGAAGGTATCTAAAATATGTCATATATAAATACTAAGGTTATTTTAAAATAAGTGACTTAGCAAAAATATCAAAAAGGATATTTCAAAGGATTTAGTGCAGAATCCTCTCCAAGAAATAAAGATAATATAAAACAACAGCAAGAGTTTTGTATTATAAAATATTAAATAAAAAGGTATCATATTTCTCAATTTTTAAAGAGATTGCATATCGATGTGTTTAAAGGATGTGCTAGAGATAACTTGAATGGAAAAGTTTCTGTTTCAATCCATTCTCACGCTGCTATGAAGAAATCCTTAAAACTGGATAAATGTATAAAGAAGAGGTATAATCGACTCAGAATTCTGCATAGCTCAAGAGGCCTGAAGAAACTTACAATCGTGGCAGAAAGCACTTTTTCACAGGGTGGCAGGAGAGAGAATGAATGTCAAGCAAAGGGGGAAGCCCTGTATATAACCAATAAAACCATCGGATCTCATGGGAACTCACTCATAAGAACAGCATGGGGGAAACTGACCTATGATTCAATTATTTCTACCTGGTCCTGCCCCTGACGTGGGGATTATTGCAATTCAAGGTGAAAATTGAGTGGGGAGACACAGACAAACCATATTTTTATGCCCCCACCTCTGCCAAATATCATGTCCTCACATTTTAAAACACAATAATGCCCTTTCACCAGTCCCTCAAAGCCTTAATTCATTCCAACATTAACCCAAAGTCCAGGTACAATGTCTCATCTAAGACAAGTTAAGTCGTTTCCACCTATGAGCCAGTAAAATCAAAAGCAAGTTAGTTACTTCCTAGATAGAACGAGGGTACAGTCATTGGGTAAATACATCCATTCTAAGTGTAAGACATTGTACAATTCAAAGTGGCTACAGCCCCATCCAAGTCCGAAATTCAATAAGAAATCATTAAACCCTAAAAGTTCCAAAATGATCTCCTTTGACTTCATGTCTCACTTTGAGGTCATGCAGTTGCAGAGGTGGGGTCCCATGGCCTTGGGCAGCTTTGCCTTTGTGGCTTTGCAGGGTACATCCCCCTCCTGGCTGCATTCACAGGCTGGCATTGAGTGTCTGGACCTTTTCCAGGGTCATGGTGCAAGCTGTCAGTGGATTTACTATTCTGAGGTCTGGAGGATGATGGTCCTCTTCTCACAGATTTAATAGGCAGTGCCCCAGTGGGTACTTAGTATGGAGGCTCCAACCCCACACTGCCCTAGCAGAGGTTCTTTGCGAGGGCTCCGACTCTGCTGCAAATTTCTGCCTGGACATCCAGGCATTTTCATGTATCCTTTGAAATCTAGGTGAAGGTTCTCAAACCTCAATTCTTGTTTTCTGTGCACCTGCAAGACCAACAACACATGGAAGCTACAAAAGCCTGGGGCTTACACTCTCTGAAGCTGCAGCCCAAGCTGTACCTTGACCCCCTTTAGCCATGGCTAGAGCAGCTGGGATGCAGGGCACCTAGTACCTAGGTTGCACACAGCAGGGGAGACCTAGATTTGGTCCACAAAATCATGTTTTCTCCCTAGGCCACCAGGCCTGTGATGGAAGGGGCTGCCACAAAGGTCTCTGTCATGCCCTGGAGACATTTATTTTATTGTCTTGGTGATTAACATTTGGCTCCTGGTTACTTATGCAGATTGCTACAGCTGGCTTTAATTTCTCCTCAGAAAATGGGCTTTTCTTTTCTATTGCATTAACAGGCTGCAAATTTTCTGAACTTTTATCATCTGTTTCCTCTTGAATGCTTTGCTGCTTAGAAATTTATTCTGCCAAATACCCTAAATCATCTCTCTCAAGTTCAAAGTTCCACAGATCTCAAGGGTAGGGGCAAAATGCCACCAGCAGTCTCTTTGCTAAAGCAACGCAAGAGTAAACTTTACTCCAGTTCCCAAAAAGTTGTTTATCTTCATCAAGGACCACCTCAGACTAGATTTCATTGTCCATATCACTATCAGCATTTTGGTCAAAGCCTAAGGCTCTAGGAAGTTCCAAACTTTCCCACATATTCCCTTCTTCTGAGCCCTTCAAGTCTCTAGGAAATTTCAAACTTCCTCACATTTCCCTGTCTTCTGAGCCCTCTAAACTGTTCCAGCCTCTCCCTGTTACCCAGTTCTAAAGTTCCTTTCACATTTTGGGGTATCATTATAGCAGCACTCCACCCTCTGAAGTACCACTTTACTGTAGAAGTCTGTTACCACAGTGGTATGAACTTCCCAAGACTGGTTAATTTATAAGGAAAAGAGGTTTGTCTCACAGTTTCACATGGCTGAGGGAGCCTCAGGAAACCTACGTGGTGAAAGTGCCTTTTCTCAGAGCAGCGAGAGAGAATGATTGTCAAGTGAAGGGGGAAACCCCATATAAAACCATAAAATCTCTTGAGAACTCACCTATCATGAGAACAGCATAAGGAAAATTGCCCCAATGATTCAAATATTTCTACCTCGTTCTACCTTTGACACATGAGGATTATTAACATTCAGTAGAGATTTGGGTGGGGACACAAAGCCAAATCATGTTAGTTACTTAATTTCTCTAAGATATAGTTTTCTCATGTATAAAATACAAATAATAATAGTACCTACTGAAAGAAAATGTTATAACCACTGAGAAAAATGTTCAATAATTAAAATAATGTTTAAATAACTACCACTGGTATTAATATCATGTCACTTGCAAATCAACATCATTATTAAGAATATATACACAAATAGTAATATTATAATAGTAATTCTGTGTTTTCATTGTATTTAACCCTTAAAAATAATTGTGTTTTGTTTTGTATGAGAATAGCAACAAACTTCAACGTTAGTGAAGGCCACAAAAATAATATTTTTTTAAGACTTTCAAATAAATAACATCAGTGTAAAAGAATTTGGTGTAAGTAATCAAAAGATACTAATCAATAAACCACTGATCAATTAGGATGCAGATCAATAAAACATATGTAGATCAATAACAGAAGTGTTACTGCTATAATGAATTAGTTATATAATGTGGTTAATTATAAAAGATGTAGTTATTGCATATAAAATTTTAACTTTATGTATTTTAAAATAATAGATTAAGAGAGTTGTCTGTTACAGAAATATTTATTATACAATATACTATCATTAGATTTTATAAAATAATTTAAAACAAAAAGAATAAAGCTGAAAATGTCATTCTACAGGTGCTTCTACATGATAGTACAAAGATATTAGTAAACTATGCTCTTTTTTATTTGTAAGTCAGATACTGAAATGTAGTCTGCAAAATCGTTTTCTTGGATGTCAGTATCCATCATAGTTTGAACTGTAGTTTTACAGTTGATACAGTCAGTGCATAATACAGACTGATTTATAACCTTGCTTTCTCTGGCAATATTAAATATCCTACATATCAACAGACAAACATACAGACATATATTACACAGTTTTTAAGCTTGTTCATGTGGGAGTGGATGTAAATTTGTGGAGAAAAACCCCAAATTACAAAATTAAAATCTTTCATTTGAAAACATTATGGTAAGACTTTCACATTCTATGTAGTTTGAATCAAGAACAATAAAATATTATTATGGCCTGTTCACTTTTGAAAAGCACTTATGGTGAAGCAATCTTTAGTCAATTAGGTCTTATTCAGCTTTCAAGCCATTATGAGAAAAGACAACTTGTAACTAGGCATAGAAAATAAAATTTGCAACCTATCAAAGGGTCATTAAATTTTATATCAGACCAGCTTCATTTATCCCTATTCTTCAAATATCACCATTTTCTTAAATGTAGACAATTGCAAGTAATTTTTTAAATTAGTCAGCTTGGATGAGATTGCTCTAATTTTGATCTTTATTGCCTTAAAGAATGAATTACAATGGAGGAATTCCATTAAACTACATTTTTTTTCCAATTTTACTTAAATAGGCCATAAGAAAAAATTCTTTAGTCACTTTGTAAAAAACTTTTTTACCTTTATGATTCTAGTTTAATCATATATAGTCATTCATGTCTTTATTCAAAATATACTAATATTACTGTCCTCTCAATCTCAAATACCACATTTTAAGAAGCTGTATTGCTATTGCTTTTAAAGCTTAAGATCAATAAGTAAAAATTAAGTTATCATAATCATTTTACTCTCAATTATGTAAACTAATAACACTGTGATAGAAAGTGCTTATGCAAATGAATTATACAATTTTTCACAAGTTCAAGAAAAACTCATATTTGGTTATATATGATTTTTAAATAAAAAAGTTTGGATATACATTTGTAAAAACTAACATTCAAAAGATAATATTTTATGAGAATCTATACAATGTAAAATTCTACATTAACTATAAAAGCTTAAATTATGAAAGTGTTTCAATTTATATTTTATAGTTTCAATATTTAAAACTATGTCTTTTAAAATAAATTATATAAATGAATGAATATTTTTTCAAAATACTATTTTTAAAATTATGTTTCCCTTGTCTTAAGACAAGGATTCCATTTTGGTAAAGAGACAGAGCAAACAGTTTTACTTAAATGTATCAAATGCTGAAAAACATATCTGTCACTTACAACCTCACCAGGTTGTGACTGATTGGTACTTAGAATATGATTTCATTAATAGACAGCTAGATATTCTTCAATGATTTTCAACTTTTAAATTCTAAATATGAACATAATAAGATGGAAACCAATAGAAATAGCAGAAAGGAAGTGTGATTATCATGCTTCATATTTATATATATATGAACCTGATTAATCAATTCAGATATATATATATGAACCTGATTAATCAACTCAGATATGTATATATGTGTGTGTGTATATATATATACATATATATATATATGTGAACCTGATTAATCAATATATATCTGAGTTGATTAATCAGGTTCACTGTGTGTGTACACACACACACACACACACACCCCTAGTATTCTTCACCTTTTCTTAACATATAGCTCTGAGAATACCTGTAATCTTCAGATTGATAAGAGTGTCTTTTTAGGCTAATACGATGAATTGACACTGGAAGTTGTTTGGTAGCTTCAGGATGAAGGCTGGTCACAGGAAAGACCATTAGATGATTAGAATAATCAGTATAATTAGAAGGTTGAGTCAACCATACCTTCCAACCTTCAGGTAAGAGAGAGGAGCTGGAGGTAAAATTCATCACCCATAGCCAATAACTTAACCAATCATGCCTACTTAATGAAGCTTTCATAAAAACCCAAAAGTACAGTATTTCAGGGCTTCTAAATAGCTGAACATGTAGAGGTTCCCAGAGGATGGGGTGCTCCAGGGAGGGCATAGAAGCCCCCTCCCTGACCCTTCTCCCATACCTCACCCTATTCTTCTCTTTATCTGTTGTTTATTGGTATTCTATATACTATCCTTTATGATAAACCAGTCAATGAAAGTAAGTGTTTCACTGAGTCACTGATACAGGATATCCAGCTGATGTCCACTGAACAACTGATTGCTTGCTGATGGGGAAAAATCCACACAGATATTTTGGTGCCCAGGGGCAATGGTGTTGATTGTTGAGCATGAGAGTAGAAAAAATCTTTTGGATTTTCATTATCTTTAAAATAAGCCATAAGTATTTTGCCTTCTGTTAAATTGCAGTTAGTCACTGGAATGCCACAAATGATTAATGAAAAAGTGCTAGTGTAAAATTTTTGTCACATTAATAAATAAATAACTAGTAGACTTTGAGGGGAAGTTTTAGGTTATAGAAAAATTGAGCAGAAAGTATCATTCCCATATACTACCCTCCAGTTTCCCTTTTATTAACACTTTGCATTTGTGTGGTACCTTTATTATAATTAATAATCTAATATTGCTATATTATTATTAACTAAAGTATAAAGATGACATTAATACTTTTTGTGTTGTACATTCTATGGGGTACATATAAATATATAATGACACCTACCCACCATTACATTGTCATTGTGTGAAAATGTCATAGACCTATACTTTCTGAACCAAATTCAAAAATTTGGAGTCAAGGAAACAAAATTTAAAGCTGTGTTGTCTCAGCATGAAGGTTCCAATCAGGTACGTTCTGTTTAAAACATCTTGATTCCATAACTCCAAAGATGTTAGCAAAGTACTTAATTCATTCTTTTTAAAATTATTTTTTATTATACTTTAGTTCTGGGATACACATTCAGTACATGCAGGTTTGTTACATAGGTATTCATGTGCCATGGTGGTTTGCTGCACACATCAACCCGTCACCTATGTTAGGTATTTCTCCTAATGTTCTCCCTCCCTACCCTGCCCAGGAACAGGCCCCAGTGTGTGATGCTCCCCTCCGTGTGTCCATGTCTTATTGTTCAACTCCTACTTATGAGTGAGAACATGTGGTGTTTGGTTTTCTGTTTCTCGTTAGTTTGCTGAGTATGATGGTTTCCTCTTCATCTATGTCCCTGCAGAGGACATGAACTCATTGCTGTTTATGGCTCCATAGCATTCCATGGTGTACATGTACCACATTTTCTTTATCCAGACTATCAGTGATGGGTGTTTGGGTTGGTTCTAAGTCTTTGCTACTGTGAACAGCGCTGTTATAAACATACAAGTGCATGTATCTTTAGAGTAGAATGATTTATAATCCTTTGGGTATATACCTAATAGTGGGATTGCTGGGTCAAATGGTATTTCTGGTTCTAGATCCTTGAGCATATGCCACACTGTCTTCTGTTCTGTTCCGCTGGTATATATATGTGTGTGTATATATATATATATATATATATATATATATTTTTTTTTTTTTTTTAGTACCAGTACCATGATTATTCTTATATTTTCTTATGGCATAAATAATTTATTTTACCGGTTTAAATTTTAAAAATACTGTAATTTAAGAACATTATTTTTTATTAATAAATATATCCAGTTATATTTTTGGTAATTAAGTGGGATGAAGGATATGTGACATCTGATTATTCAACAAAGGAAAACAAAAGATGATAATAAGTTCATTTCTGGGCTTAGTAAAGTTATATTTGAGAGCTCTTCCAGCAGAGTGGTTCTTAATTCAATATCAATAAATGTGCTCTACCCTAACCAAGAGTTATATACAATGTTACATCGTTATCTATTAAGTAGATTTATCAACTTGCACTCATCAGATTTACAGATTATTATGTTGCCTTTGTTAGAATTTAGAATTTTCCGTTAGGTTAGCTGTTTTATAAGGGATTATAAATTAAATAATTGCTAAAATCTAATGTGGGAAAAAAACAGGAAATTATCAATATAACTTATTATTACATAATTCTAGCTCTATTCATTACAGTGGCTTGGAAATGTTGCCACTCAAGTCATACTAATATTTACCCCTAAAACTTAGATTTTTATTTCTAATGTTTTCTTCTAAAAGAAATCTGAGCTTATTCAAATATCTTATTGCTAGAAGGCAAGATCATGTAAATTTTATGAAAGCTTTCGGTATTTAAAGAACACAGCTCCTTAATCTTCCATTGGTGAGGTTCTGATAAATTTCACTTTAAGAATATTATAGGTATTCAACTGAAAATCAGTCAAAGTGACCACAAATAAATCAAAATAAAAGGTATGTGTCCATAATAACACCCAAAAGAAAAAAAAAGCATTACTTTCATAGCACTGTATTCAGACTGATTTAAGAGGAATATAAAAATTTGTTAAAGCTTATTAGTATTTATCTTTACCAGCTTATAAAAAGAATTATACATGTTTACCCTTGTATAATTCTTTTGTTATAATATATATAATATAATTCTTATATTATACCCTTGTATAATATAAGAAACAAACTTAATAGTATTTCAGACTCTAAATGTTTTGCCCAGCAATGAAAACAAAGTCTTATGCTATCCACTCCAACTTATACAAATGATAGGTGTAGCAAGTATTTTCGAGCATCTCTTAACAAATAAAAAAAAAAAAAAGAAGCATTAGTGAGGTATGTTAAGACATTTCATTCAACGCTGCAGTGATTAGGGTAGGTCATAGTTATTCCATTTATTTTCCCTCTCGGCCTGTGGTCGATATCCTTTCCCATTTCCTTTCACATGACTTTCCATAGCTAACGATAAGTGTCACTACCGGAAGAAGCCTTTATGATCTAGTGTGCAGTTTGGTGCCCTTCCTTTGATTATTGAGTCAATAATTATGGGAACGTAGGAAAAGAGCCTCCCTAATTGGAACAGTGTGAAGAGAACCCTGTAGAGATGAAACACATGTGTACATTGTGAGTTAAATAAAACAAAAATAAAGTAATTATATTTGTTGCTATAATATAGTTTGCCTATAATGTTTATACAGTCACACAAGCTACAGTCTCTACTGGTTAAGTTATGGGGTAAACTGACAACAGTCAGACTACAAATTAAATTGATTTTAGAAGTAAAATATACTCACTCTAAATAAAAGAACAAACCAGGCTTTACTCATAACAAGTACAAAAAAAGTTATGAAGACCTCCACTTCCAAGTGAATTCTTCACAAAGTAATAAAATGTCTACTTCAGACAGTGTCAATAGCTTTTCAGGGCAACTTTGTCTTTGCATAAGGGTACATCATGTACCCCAGTATGTAGGTTTCCATTTCCTTTTTTTGTTGTTGTTGACAATTAGCCTGACTCATCTTATGAGTAATGTTAAAAATTCTGAAAGATAGACCAAGGGAGATATAAAGCTCTTGTCCTCAGACAAAAAAAAAAAACCAAAAAACTCTTAAATGACAACCACTCAAATTATCCACACATGGCAATCACTTTGAGGATTCTTTGTTGCTGACGCCAGTACTATAAACTAGTGAAAATATGAGTTTAAGGAATAAAAGTTTTCCAAAACAAACAGAGAAAACAGCTAAATTTGAATGTATTAGCTATCATAATATGTTCTGTCTTTTATCCGACATCTGTTATCAACACAGAGACCTAAGTAGAAATACGTTAAGGATTGAAACATGATTTAAAAAAGGCAACTGCAAGTAAAAAACCATTTTAATTATGCTAAATATGAAACACACAAATCTTTTTCTATGTAAGTGTTCATAACCACAACAGAGATTACAAAGCTGTTTTGACCAAACCATAGCAGAAATAATGCAAGACAGTAACGTTCTTTGTATAATTTCATCCAGTAAAACAAACCAGTAAAAATAGGCAAGAACTTCAGCTAAAGAATGTAATGCACAAAATGTTCTCTTTTGCTTAATCCTCCACATTTTTTTTATAAAACACAACTATTTGAAGGCAGTGTAAAGTAACCCAGAAGAGAAAGAAATTGAATGGTTTTCAACCCTTAAAAGAAGGTAATCCCACTACATTTTTTTTCCCCTAAGGAAATTCCTCAGTAAGATAATGCAAAGCAGCCATTTTCTGATGCTACACAAGAAAAAAAATTCGTAATTCCTAGCAATTACAAAAAAAAAAAATCATTAATTCCTAGCAAAAAACAGGGACCTCAGGGTAATATGTATGTTGTCAATAAGACATGATTGCCCTTGAAATATTGGTCATTCTTTTTTACCTATACATCCATATTTTCAGCTAAATTAGGAGTGAGTAAAAAGGCTTGTGCCCATGCAGGGTTCAGAGTTGTAGGGAACTCCTACGTCTGCATTAAGGTTTTATAATTGTGAGCCTGTCCTGAGGATTTCAGATTCCAGCTGTCTTACATGTATAGGCCAGAAAACTTCAAACTAATAAATTAAATGTAATAGACAGATGATTTATGTCTATTCAGATGACTTGGCAAGAATATAGATCAAATAGGAATCTCATACAGTGTTGTTGACAGCTGCTGGAATTTGAGGGTGTCATGGAAAAAACTACTTCATTTCCTTATCTAAGTAATTTAAATA
This sequence comes from Callithrix jacchus, assembly GCF_049354715.1. Classification (NCBI taxonomy): domain Eukaryota; kingdom Metazoa; phylum Chordata; class Mammalia; order Primates; family Cebidae; genus Callithrix; species Callithrix jacchus. The sequence continues at coordinate 48,012,757 of NC_133519.1, forward strand.
CATAAGTTAAAGAAGTATTTAAGAGAGGATCAAAATAACAGCGTTAGTGTAATAAAGATCAAATTGAAATAAGTGGTTTATGTGTGTATCAATAATGGACTACCTAAGGAAAAAGACTTACTCATGCATACATTCATTGGAACGCTCTAATACTGATTTCCTCGATGGCTGTAACTAGACCAGTGAACATATTGTGAACTCACAGGAATCTTCATCTGCCTTCTCCCCACAAAAAAAGGTTAAAGCGTGACCAAGAGGGTGAAACGGGGCTCCCCAAAATTGGTACAAACATTTTGCTGAGACATTTTCTAATTATTAATTAAGGAAGTGATATGAAAAACAAATCAATAATACAAAGCAGAGAAAACCACATATATGCACAAAAATTATGAAAGAATATTTAGAGCAGCATTGTCTTTAACATAAAAAACCTGTGTATATCTCTATTAACTTGAGAATAGATAAATAAACTTAGCATATTTACACAAGGGAATACTATTCACCTTTGGATACATGTGAATAAATATGTTGTACATAAATTGAATGCATCTCACAAATGTTATAGAGTGATATAAACAAGTTGCAGAATATAATCACCAGTATTTCATTTATATAATATATAAAGTGGAAAAATAAAAGCATAGATGGTTTAAGAATACATGTATATGTAATAGAAGAAAGGCATCAGAATAATCTAAACAAAATTCAGAATAATGGTCATTTATGATGCAAATGAAGGAATGAAATCAAGGAAATGTATACAGATGGCTGTAATGATATTGAAAAGTGAGTTCTCAGCTTAATGTATATCAGATACATTTTAAATATTGTAAAAAATTTAAAAATAAATAATTTATCCAACTGTAAAGGAAAAAAGTTAGAAAAATCTGTGTTTTCATACAATATAAGAGGAAAGCTGTATTTGTTATTTCATTTGATAGTGATTTATTTATCTTTTTATGGCAGAATATTTCTTTGGGATAACTATTACATAGGTCATATTTTGGAAAACTCTAAGTAAGTAACTTATTCCAGTAAAGTCTTGTGAAGTTCTAAAAATAGAGGCCAAGATTAGTAGCATATTCTACAGAGAATAGGAGCCATTTAATATAGGAAGAAACGGTCCTAGAAGACATAATAGCTCCTGAGGGTGTCACTGTACTAAAACATGGCACAAAACTTGCCATAAAACTGACCAGCAAAATATCATGCTGTAAGTTACCTTTTTATATGTTTCCGAGGGGACATTTATAAAAGAGGTATTGGGAGGCAGTAGCAAGTCATGGTTAAAATAGGGATTTTCAAATCACAGTGCTTGAGTGTGAATCATGGTTAAAACACTTGTTTGTTTTCTGATTTGGGGAAAGTTAATTACATCATCAAACCTTAAATTCCTGAGCTATAAAATGAAGTTAGTAAAGCCCCTAAGTCATAGGATTATTAAGGAGTTTCCAGAGATAAAACACAGAAAACTCTCAGTGCATCTGAAGGCACTTAATGAACTGCCCAATACATGTTTATTTTTATTAGCAAACATCTGTAGAGTTTATCTTTGATTTAAGTATCTAGAGGTCTTTCACTTTTTTTATTTTACAATACATATAAATTATAATTTAATTAAATATACGTTTCACTAAAAATGTAGTAATAGCCAGTCTTGGGATTGTTCAACACGAATCACTTCCTCTGAAGATGCCAACCAATAACCTGCACAAATCCATTCACATTCTGTAAATGGTAGTATTCCACTTTTTTTTTTTTTTTTTTTGCCAATCAGTTTGAGCTTATAAGGTTGCTCAGGTTGGCCTCGAACTCATGACCTCACCTTCACAAGCGCCACGACCTCCGGCGGGAGCCACTTTGGACCCTGTATTCCACTTTTTAAAAGTCAGACTTCTGGTCTCCTGACCAAACCAAAAAGGAATCAAGAACAGCGACTAAGAAAAACTGCAGTTGGATAAATAAAATAGAAAGTAGTTAACCAAGTACGATTATCCTTATAGCTATGCTCTAAACCTCCATAAAATTTAATCAGGAGAGAAGAGCTCAGGCCCATACTTTTAGACTATTTATTACTTTAAATACTAGCAGACTTTTGTTTTTTTTTCCTTATTTTACAGTCCTTATATTATTATTCACTGTTAATTATAAAATCACACCATGGGGCATATTTATGATAGTAAGACACTTGATAGATCATACAGCAAGATGGATACACATACAGATAAAAGTCTAGGCCACATTTAATTCGTCTTTCTAGTACCCAGTATTAATTACCTGAAATACATTAAGAACGAGAATTTCATAAACACTTCTTGCTGTATGATTGTGACATGATTTTTAAATAAAAGCAGAAAAAGCTGCAAAAACTAATCTGAAAGTAATAAATGTCCAGAAAATAGCAATATATGTGTTTTTATACCCTGAATTCATCAAAAGAGTATATGCAAATAAATATTAAAAATGCTTTCATGCATCAAGAAGTGGTAAAATGAAAGTCAGTGAACTCTGTATTAGGAAGCAATAGTAGTTATTAAAGAAGGTTTACTCAAATAATTAATAAAATCTAGAATAAAGTCACCTGAAATGTTTAGGTGGCAGATCTTTGGTACCTAAATTTGATTTATAAAAATAATACAATATATTTAATATTATCATATTAAAGTGGAATGAAAACTCTCATGGGGAATAGATTACCATAATTTCTGTAGTCTTTCAACAGATAACAGTTTTCTTACGGGTAGCTATATTCATTTCTATCCTGTTAGAAGTCTTTGGTTATGAACAGATAATAAATGAATGCCTTTGACATGAACATCAAAAATAGACTTCACACTGAATATTTCCTCATTCTTTTATTCCAGCATTTACCATTCAGTAATATAATATTCCTTCCTATTTTTCTAGAGAAGTTAGGTTTTCACTTCAAATTATTGAATATAATTTTCCTTCAATATCAGCTTCCCATATACTTTCTACTACTGCACTTGGCTAGACATTTCAAAGGTGCTATAATCAGTTTGGCCATAAGTTTGACTTCAAATTTTTTTTAAAGGAAGAGACCTCTGCTTTTACCTGTAATATACACAAAACTTGAATATCATCACAAAACTTGAATTTGGAAATCCGTGAGTTTTCCTGAATCCATTACAGAACCGAGGTAGCAGTGCAAACCGCACTACAAACTTTGGAGAGACAAATGAATCATAAAATTCGCAATCAAAATGTATTTAAAAAAAGAAAGACCTAAAATCAGCTACCTAAGCCTCCACATGAGAAAACCACAAAAAGAATAACAAATATATCCCAAAACATGTAGAGGAAAGAAAATATTTTCAAAAAGGAGAAAGTGATTATATTGTAACAGAAAAACAATATAGAAAATCAAGAAAACAAAAGCTAATTCCTCGTAAGTTAAATTAAATGGATAAACTAAAACAATAATAAGAACAAATAAACACACACACACTGACCTATATCAGAAAAAGAGGCGGCGTCTTCTGATTTGTGGACATTACAAGGGTAGGTAATACTATAAATAACTCTATGCCTGAACATTTGCTAACATATGCAAAAATGACTTGTTCAATGATACATACAAACTACCAAACCTTACTCAAGGAAAAAGAGATAATCTGAATAGCTTTGTATTTATTAAAGAAATTAAGAACCAGCAATCTTCCAAAAACAAAACATAATGTTTAAATATTGGTAAATTTTCTTAAGCATTTAAGAAAAACTAACACCAATCTTTAACATCTTTCAGAAGATACGGAGGGAACAATTCCTAAACATTTTTACAAGCCAAAATTATCTAAATACCAAAACCAGATAAGTACATTACAAGAAAAGAAACTAAAGATCAATACCTTTCATGATTATAGAAGTAAAAATTCTTAACCCATTATTAATAAATAGAACTTTGCAGTACATCAAAAGGATTAGATAGCGTGCCAAGTGGAGTCATTTCAGAAATGCAATCCTATCTAAACATTCAAAAATTGATAAATATAAGATTAATCACATTAAACTAAGATAAATGATATGCCACATCAATAGATGGAGAAAAAGTACTGGACAAAATTTATAAAACTTGTGGAAGAAAACACAGGATAAAATCTGTGTCGTCTTGTGTTTCGTTGTCTTTTATTTTGTAATCTAGATCAAACACGCAAGCTAGGAAAGAAAACACTTTTGAGATGGGTGCTGTTTAAAAGGCACTGCAGTATTATCGAAGAAACACAATTGAGAAAAACTAAGAAAACAAACCACTCTTTGTAGCAAAGTTTTCCAAAATAATGTCAACATTTATTCCATAGATCTTATTTTCATTTATTCATAATTTATATGCTTGATTATGTATAGTGTTGACTCAGTTACGTTTATTTTACCTGTATCTGATTTTACTCATGTATCTGATGTATATATCGACTGACTTTTGATGTTGATAGTAAAGACCAGTCAGATTAAATTCATTGCTTAGAAATTGTGGTAATAAAGAATGCTATTCTTTAACTGTATTCATTCTCCTATTTGCAAATGGTAAAATGAACTCTACACCTGGAATTAATTTTGGATATATGTTGTGATTTCAGTAATGAAATTTAAACAAAAACACATCATTTCTCAGTGAAAACTTCAAACACAGTGCACGATTAAGGTCTTTCCCCATTGATAACCAAAGGTCCTTACTCCTTACAATGTGTACGGAAATCTACCTCATCCTGACCTTTTATCTCTCTAGCAGTATCTGCCAACTGGTCTCTCCCTTGGTCTCTCTGCTCAGCCACACGATCTCCTCACTCTGTGTGGATATGAAGTTCTCTCATACCAAGGCATTTGTGATTGTTGTCCTCGCCTCTTTCGCTTCCTTCAGGTTTCTTCTTAAGTATCACATTATTGGCTCTATTTTTAGTACCATTCAATGTGTATTAATTAGTGACCATGTTTATATATTTTATTTATTTTCTCTCTTGGTTATATTCTGGGAGAATTTATTAGTATTGCCTTCTAATCAATACTCTGTTTTTTTTTTTTTTTAACAATGTCTATTCTTTAAAATTATTTGGTCTCTTAAGTGCTTTTATTTTTTCTTTTTAAATGTCAATTTCTGCCATTTTTATTTTCAAAATTTCTTGGATTATTTTTGTACTGACTTATTCCTGTTACATCTATGCCTGTTGTAAATTTTTGTTAATATGTCTATTTATTATATCCCATGCACCTATATGAACATCCTAAATATACTTTATTTTAAATTTGTATTTGAGTGCTTGAGTGCTATGTAAAATTAATATGATTTCATGGACTAATAATTAATTTTGCTAAGTGTCTCAGAAATAAATTTATATTGAAGTTTAGATAAATTTGCTTGGATATAATTTCATTTTAAATTATGCATTCTTTATTACATCTAACTTTGTAATTTTCTGCCTTGTAGTACCTGGTCTAAATCAAAGTTCACAGGAGTTTTAGAGTTCCTTCTCAGCTGTGTTCCCAAGGACATTACAGATTCAATCACTGACTCCACAGGTGGTGTAGTAGGCAGAATAATGGCTCCCAAATGATACTCAAATCTTAATCTCTGCAACCTCTCATTTCACATGACAAATGATGATTTTCTATATGAAATTAACATCACTGGTAACTTGACCTAAGCGGTGGGAGATCATCCTCGATTATCTGGAGAGCTTAATATCACAGGGTTCTCATGATGGGAGACCAGAGAGATGGGTGTGAGAAGGACACAGCCAATTTTGCTGGCTTTGAAAATGAAGAAATGGTGGCATGAGCCACAGAATTTGGCGTCTTTGAAAGAGGGAACAAAACAGAAGTTTCTTCTCTGGAGTCTCCAGAAAAGAACATGTTTTGGTTTTAGGTCAATGAAACCCATTTTCAGATTTATGATCTCCAGAACTACAAGACTTGTATTGTTCTAACCACAAAGTTTACAGTCATTTGTTACAATAGCAAGAGAAAATATTATGTTAGCTGTAGCATGGCTCAGATTCTGCCTGAAAGCCTGATCCCTTCTCAACACCTGTCTTATTTCCCTAGGTATGGAGATTCCATTAGCAATTGTACGCATCTGCCAATGGCTATTTCCTATCATCCATTATTTCCCTAAATTTGTATAATACTTTCAATGAGTTGCGTGTTATTATTCATATATTTTGAATGAAGACAGTGAAGCTCAAAATTCTTACCAAAATTTCAAGATTCAGCAAAGGCTAGAAGCAGGATTTTAACTGAGATCTTCTATCCAAGTCAAAGTATTCATTTCCCTACTATGAAAAATAAAGTTTCAGCTTGTGCAAAAAAATGAAAAAAGAAAGAAATTAAAAGCTGACACTTTTACCCTCTTGTACTTTCTTCATATGTGTTATCAAATAGCCATACACTTGTGTGTAGCACTAATAGGAAAAATTATAATGTTGTTATTGTGTGATGATATTAAATTTCATTAAAATTATTATACTTTTATTTTCTTTTAATTTTTTAGAGATACTCAAATACCATTTTGTAGAACTACAAATATACTCAAGAGGTACCTTCAACATGTCTGTTTCTGTATCAGTGAGCCTCGGGATTCACCACGGACTTCTCACCTCCTCCATTTCAATGAACTTCTGTGATCTGTAGGACGACCAACATCAACAGATAAGAAAACAGGTGTAGAAACCAAAATACTTTTGCTCTGAGATAAGAAGTCACAATTACTTCTCATCAGTGCTGCTTCACTAAGCCCCTTTTTTTCCAGAGCTCTGGAGTCTACTTGTTTAAGTGGACTTAAAGGAGTTACAAGTTCTTGATAAATCATAAATGCCTGCAGGCAAAGAAAACGTGTTAATCGATTTGTATTCCCTGAATCTAGCTCAGTGCTTAAATAAGGTGTCCGGCGAAACCTGTAGAAAGAACACATGTTGAATGAAGTCTTGCTCCTGCATGTCTTTGCGGAACTATCCTGTGAAGTTCCTGACTAAATGTTATATTATTTCTAAGTCCCTGGTTACTTACTAGGACACGGATCACTAATTTTGTGTTTCTGAATATGGTAGTAGGACCTGAATTTAACTCGTATAAGTGAAAATTAATAGCATGGCTTTAAGCAATGCTGAAGCATAAACACAAAATTAAAATCTGTCAAACTAACGGAAAAAGGAAAAAAATCTCTTAATTTGTTCTAGTGAAAATAATCTCTAACTTTTCTTCTGCTTTTCGATATTGCATGTGAACAGCGATTTCCTAGAGAGCAGTGGGAAATAACATAAAATTATAAAGTTTCACATTGAATTTAAATTTTGGCCAGCTCCTATAATATTTATTATTTTTGTCTGAATTGCCTTGTAGCTACGAAAACTGTTTTTTCACTTGAAGGCAGCTCCTACTCAGGAACTGATTTGATGATTGAATGCATTAGGAAAACTCATTAGTATAATTATGGAAAGGTGTTTCATAGCCTTGGGATATTTTCTTTTGTTCAAAGAAGATAGCGTCGCTATGAGACAAACATATAAATCATATAATTCAGTTTAAGGAATAAATATTTGTGAAATATTGAAAGCTGAACACTTTGGGATATTAGTGTAAGAACTGTTCATTGAGAATACTTTTACATCTCATTATCAACTATTTTTCTCTAAAATGTAAAATATGAACTATGATACAAATAATGTTTTGAAACAGTCATTAGTAAGGAAAATGCAAAGCTTAAAACAGGCAGAGAAACCAAAGAGTTACCTGATAAAATCTCACACAACATCATTTTTATTATTCATTTTCCTCTTGAAGCATTAAGTATCATTTATTAAGCTTCATAAAATAAAACGTTACTCACTGGCCAGGCCTGCTGACTCATGCCTGTAATTCCAGCACTTAGGATGCAAGGTAGGCAGATTACTTCAACCCAGGAGTTGGAAACCAGCCCGAGGAAGATGGTGAAACTTGTATTTATTATTGTTTTTTAAAAATATATTACTTGGAGCTTCTTTCTAATTGCTTCCTTACTTTTTAAAAAGTCACGACATTCCTTCATTTATACAAGGTGGTTCTAAATTCCTTCTGCAATATTTTTGATTCCCAAAAAACATGTAGATAACAGCTATTAATAAGAAGAAATCGTATTTTTTTCTATTTTGTATCAGTCAAAAACATCACTTTAAGAACTTAATGAGACGTATTCAATATATGTTTATCAGAACTTTTTACACAATTTTAAAATGAAGAAATACCATTAGTCTAAACTAGTAGAGGAAGGACAATACTAGCAGGTTAACATCATACTTTTATTTATTAGATACACATGAGAAAAGGCAAATAAAGTAAAACATAAGTAAAGAGACTCTTCCAAAAGTCAATGTCTATGACCTAATTAAGATATGACAAGTGAAGAGAAACAAATGAATATAAATAGCAGTTGTGTGTTTCCATATAAAATACATGGAAACAAATGACTACTAGTACTCTGCTCTCCATTAGGATAACATGTAAAGACACTATCACTTTCATCATCAAATAATTAAACTCGTATTTTATCCATACTTGGTTTCTATCAATCCCACTTCATAATGGATTTCAAATTCTTTCCACCCTCTGTATCGTCACGACCACCATATTCTTAGCTACCATGATTTCTAATCTTGAGTAGTCATGCATTACACTGAGAAGAATCATTTTATAGAGAAAAGGGAAACAAGTTTGCATAACAGGCAAATAAATCTTAGACAAGGATAAATTTAAAAAATAATGTCTAAATGTGTTTTTATAAGTGTTTTAGATAAACAAAGTTCTTTTAACTTAACTCAGTCAAAGCGAATATAGATAAGACTCCATTTAATAAACTAAAATGTATGTTTTTCTATGTTTTTAACACCTCTGGAATTGAGACATGTCTTCCAATCAATGCTATTATAGTTTATAAAGCATGATAATTCCAGCATTTGCATATAACATTGCCTCACCTTTTCTAACTGCTAATATTTCCACCTGGAAGAAAATTTTATTGTCAAATTTCAGAAATAATGTACACAGTAGCCACATAAATAGGCTTTGGATCAAAAAAATCATAAAGTACTCCCGTGTCGGCCGTCCATTATCAAAACACTTTAGACCTGCCCAGAACGTTCAGTAGAAGTAGAAGCAGTCAATGGTGCGGTGGTAAGAACATGGACTCTAAATCATGTTGCTTAGAGAATGTACTAGATGTGTCACGTGGCAAGACACTTAACTCTCTGTGTCAGCAAACTCAGATCACAATAATTATTTCAATGTATTTTTAAAGATTAACAGAGATTGTATATCACAATGTCTAATGGATAATATGTACTCTATATTTTAATACTGATTACGTATGTTCAAGGGAGGATTTAAGGCCCCATTAGAAATTTAGGCAATTAGCTAACATTCTCAATCCATTTCTCTTTTCAGTCAACATATACAGTCAGAGTGATTTTCAAAGCACAATTGCTGAAGACATAGTATTTACCCTGCTTTAGAGTAGCAATATAATGAGAGAACCAAAGTTAAAAAAACAAATGTAAGTGAATTTTAGTGTTGATAAAATTATGCTACACTAAGAATCACGCCTATATAAAGGTAAAGTAATAAACTATAAAGTTGTTTAACAACATTTTTATTCCAATTGCTTGCATTCCAATTCCTTTTTGAATTAAAACCTGCAAAAATTGGTGTGGTTCAGTGGCTCATGCCTGTAATCCCAGTACTTTGTGAGGCTGAGACAGGCAGATCACCTGAGGTCAGAAGTTTGAGACCAGCCTGACCAATATGATAAAACTCTGTCTCTCCTAAAAATACAAGAATTAGCCAGGCATGGTGGCATGTGCCTGTAGTCCCAGCTACTCAGGAGGTTGAGGAAGGAGAATCACTTAAACCAGGCAGGAGGTGGATGCAGTGAGATTCTTACCCAGCCTGGGAGACAGGGTGAGAGTCTATCTCAAAAAAAAAAAAGGAGAAAAAGTAATAACTATTAATCCAAACTTCATAGTGCTTTTTAAAGAAGCTTAACATACAAATTCTTAGTTTCTTCCAAGTTTTTAAGTTTTCATTTTTAATTTCTGTATTAAAATGCTTTTTATACTACCATAAAGAATACCTGAGCCTGGGTAATTTATAAGACATTTCTTACATGTCCTCAGAAGAGAGCCTGTGCTAAGAGCTCTCTCATTTATAAATCATCATATCTCCTGAGAACTCATTATCACTAGAACAGCATTGGGGGAACCACCCTCTTGAACCAATCACCTCCCACCAGGTCCTTCCCTCCACAGGTAGACATTACAATTCAAGATGAGATGTGGGTGGAAACATAGCCAAATCATATCAGTCTCCAAGACCTGAACTTCTCTGTGTTTTGTGTAACATATAATGTGCTCCAATGTTACTTTTAGTTAATGTTTACATCACATAAAAAGTTACTAGTCTTTTCTGATTGCAAAATTTTTAAGCATAACATTTTTATAAACTTTGCATGTGCATTTTAATTTTACTACAAGTTTCAAATACCTTCAGTGTTTCTTCTAGGAATAAGTCTAAACATTTCCACACACTCACATTTTTATTAAGGAATGAGGCTAAATTAATTGTGTTTATATACTCAAAATTGTGCAAAAATAAACATCTTATTAGTAATTATGGGAAAAGAAAACAAGATACAAACAAAAAAAGCACCTTTGTCATGTCTAAGAAAAAAGTTTTTCTATGCTCAAGCCTAGTGATTTTGCTAAGCTAAGGTTTTTGTTGTAGTTTATTTTGATATTTAAAGTCCTTCTTATCTACATTAAGAACTCACTGAAATCAAATTGTTAATCATGATGTTAAAAAATACATGAAAAACAATTTTGTGTTCAAATATAGTTCTCCACCAAACTTATGAAGCAACCAGGTTCTAAGAAGCAGGATTTATGCCATGCCACTGCTTTAGAGATCATGAATTCAGATGTGAAAGTATCACTGAAATTTAAAAACTTAAAAACTTAATCATCTTCATTTAGTTCAGTATTAACTCTATTAAGAAAAAGTCCAGAAATGTGTATTTGTTATTGAATTAACAAAGCTAAATTGATACGTCTAAATAATAATCTCTTAATAAAGCCTGAGGTAAAACCTATTATGCCTTAATGGAAAACAATCAAATTGAAAAAGGCAATACCCTCCTGGGAACAATTTTTTTTTTCTTTTCAATACTATTCCCCAGAGTCTCATTATAATGCAAGTTTTCTTATTATAATGCAAACATAAATTGCATAAACAATTAAGAAATGCATGTTTCCAGGAAAAAAAAAAAAAAGAGAATAAAAGAAAATCATATGGTAACATAAAACATATAAAAACAACATCCAGGCTAACACACTGTTAGCAGAATGGGAATACTCCTAATGGCCTTTGGAACTTAGTATTTGGCCATTATTTTAGTAACTTTCTCACAAGTGTGATGGTTAATATTGAGTGTCAACTTGATTGGATTGAAGGATGCAAAGTATTGATCCTGGGTGTGTCTGGGAGGGTGTTGCCAATTTGATTCAGAGGGCTGTGAAAGGCAGATCCACCCTTAATATGGATGGACACAATCTAATCAGCTGCCAGTGTGGCCAGAATAAAACTTGAGCAAAAGAACATGAAAAGACTAGACTGGCTTAGTTTCTCAGCCTACATCTTTCTCCTGTGCTGATGTTTCTTGCCCTCAAACATGGATTTAAAGTTCTTTAGCTTTAGAACTGGGACTGGCTTTCTTGCTCCACACCTTGCAGGCAGCCTAATGTGGGACCTTGTGATCATGTAAGTTAATACTCCTTAATAAACTCCCCTTTATATGTATGAATCTATCATATTAGCCCTGTATCCCTAGAGAACCCTGACTCATACAGATTTTGTTATGAAGAGTGTTTCTAGAGGAACAGAATATTAAAGATGGCGTTCTCCATTGGTTTGGGGGTTTCTGGAGTTGACTTCTTAATACTATTTAAGGACTCTACTTCCAATTGTATGGAGAATACTGATAGTCCTTGGCATGAACTGTTTAGAGAGTTATGCAAAATAAGTGCATGGGGCAGTTCTGATTCACTACTCATGAGAGGTAAGGAGTTTAGTGACTCTTCTAAGTTCTCTGGACAAAGTGATGAAAGAAAATTATAAACTCAGAGATTCTAACGCCCTGATATTGAGCCTCAAACCTGCTAAGATTGCCCTGAGTGAGAATCTTATTTTCTGTAAGAAAGAGCAGAAATTGTGAAAACTCAGACACCAGCTCTTATCATGCAAGGCTGACCTGCAATGAAAGATGCATGCACAGCCTCACCAGGTGTCTACTATTAATGTGAGAGCATTGACTGGAAAAGAACTGAACCCTGAAACTTAGAATGGGGACGGGAGGACCCTGATGAAGCTGGGGAACACGGAACTTGTAAATTCTGATGAACCTTTTTTGCCACCTTCCCATCTCAAGAAGTGGCAACATTCCCTCCCTGACCCACCCTGCTATCAGCCTTTCCACCTTTGTCTGAGGAGATAAAACCTGTGCTGCCTGAGGCAACAGAGATGGTCTCCCCTGAGGCAGTTGCCAGGCAAGATAATGTTGATTCCCTTCAGAAGCCACCCAAGACATCCCTGTTTGCCTCTAGACCTATAACTAGACTAAAGTCCCAGTGGGCCTACAGAGGTGAGGTTGAGAGTGTGACCCAGGAAGCGGTGTCCTACACTTGAAAAGAACTGCTTACATTTTCTGATTTATATAAGCAGAAATCTGGAGAACAGACATGGGAATGGATATTAAGAGTGTGGGATGATGGTGGAAGAAACATAGAGTCCTATCAGGCGGAATTAATGATTTGCACCCACTAAGTAGGAATTCTGCATTTAATGCTGCAGCTCAGGGAGTTAAAAAAGGTTCTATTAGTTTATTTGCTTGGTTAGCTGAAATATGAATTAAAAGATAGCCCACTGTGAGAGAGATGGAAATGCCTAATCTCCCTTGGTTTAATGTAGAGGAAAGGACCTAAAGGCTTAGGTAGTTTGGGATGCTGGAGTGGATTAGTCACGTTAGACCTACTCATCTCAGCTGGGAGGGTCCAGAAGATACACTTTTGACCAATGCATTGTGAAATAGGTTTGTGAGGGTAGCACCTGCATCTTTGAAGAGCCCTGTAATTGCTCTTCTCTATATGCCATATTTAATAGTGGGAACTGCAGTCACTCAACTACAACATTTAAATGCAATGGGAATAATTGGATCCTGAGGTGGCAGGATCCAAGTGGCAGCACTCAACCATCAAAGGCAAGGTGGGTGTAGCTACTGCAATGAACAGCAAAGGCAAAGCAGCAAGTAGAATAGTCAGACTTCTGTAGAGCTCTAGCATTGGCTGATTAATAAATGAAATTGATAGGAAGCCTACTGCATTCCTACGTAATCTATATAAGCAGAAACCTTCCAGCTCGAGTGGACAAGAGACCCATTTGAATTGTAAAAACAGAGAATCATGGCCCCTCAATCAATTTCCAGACTTGAGCCAGTTTACAGACCCAGAACTCTTTGAATGATGGGGAGACTGCATCTCCTTGAGAACCGACCCCATTACACTATGAACAATTTATGCTGTTACTCTTTCCCATTCTTCTCAAGGACACCTCCAGCCTTTTTCCAGGGTAACTGTGCATTCGGAAAAGGGAAGTATTCAGATGTTTGGGGGACTACAGGACACTGGCTCTGAACTGACATTGATTCCAGTGGACCTGAAACATCATTGTGGTCCTCCAGTTACTCCAGGGGCTTGTGGAGGTTAGGTAATTTATGGAGTTTTAGTTCAGGTGTGACTTACAGTGTGTCCAGGGGGTCCCCAGACTCATCCTGTGGTATTTCCCCAGTGCCAGAATGCGTAATTACCATAGACATACCTAGCAGCTGGCAGAACACCACTTTGGCTCTCTGATTGATAGGGTGAGGGCTACTATGGTGGAAAAGGCCAAATGGAAACCATTAGAGCTGCCTCTACCTAGAAAAATGTAAATCAAAAACACTATCTCATCTCTGGAGGGACTGTGGAGATTAGCTCAACCATAAAGCCTTGTAAGACCCACCAAGTCCCCATTCAGCTCTCCTACTTGGACTGGGCAGAAGACATAGGGATCTTGGAGAATGACATTGGATTATCACAAGTTTAACCAAGTGGTGACTCCAATTGCAGCTGCTGTACCAGGTGTGGTTTCATTGAGCAAAGTAACACACCTCCTGGTAGCTGGTATGCAGCCATTGATTTGGCAAATGTTTTTTTCTTCATTTCTGTTCATAAGACTCACCAGAAGCAATCTGTCTTCAGCAGGCAAGGCCAGCAATATACCTTTCCTGTCCTACCTGAGGGGTATATCAACTCTCAGGCTTTGTGTCATACTCTTGTTCAAAGACACTTTTATCTCTTTGCTTTCACAAGATATTACACTGGTCCATTACATATATGACATTATGCTGATTGGATCAAGTGAGCAAGAAATAACAAACACACTAGACTTACTGGTGAGCCATTTGTCAGAGAATGGGAACCAAATCTGACTAAAATTTAGGGACCTTCTACCTCAGTAGAATTTCCAGCCGTCCAGTGGGGTGGGGCCTGTTGGGACATTTCTTCCAAGGTGAAGGATAAATTGCTGCATTTGGCCCTGCCTACATCGAAGAAAGAGGCACAGAGCCTAGTGGGCCTATTTAGATTTTGAAGGCCACACATTCCTTAGATTGGTGTGTTACTATGGCCCATTTATTGAGTAACCTGAAAGGCTTCCAAATTTACTTTAAAAACGGCCTTGAAAGATTTCCTCATGTAAATCCTATTATTATTTATTGTAAATGCATAGGTAAAATCAGATTTATTTTGCTTTAATCTGCACGAAGACTTCTTGATACCTGCGAAAAACTAATCTGCTTATTTGAGTAACTTGAGTGATTTTGTAAGAGGCAGCTTATTTCATTCCTGTTAATGAATTCAGAGCTTGTAGTAGTGTGCTGCAGTTAACAGAACTTAAAATTTAAAATGATCTATGTAGAGAAAGAACATTTAGGCAGGAAAGACCTAAGTCAAAAAGGTGGAATCTCATGTTATGCTATGGCAGAAGATCTGGTTACACTATTGCTTGCTATTTGTGACTCAGACTCAGAGCAAATGGGAGAAAACATTTAACATTCAGAAAGTTGTAAGTTGTTTCTTTTCTTGTGAGCTTTTTTTTCCTTTAACTCCCATATAAGATGAATTAACTGACAATAGAGCTGACTAGTTCATAAGCAAAGGATAGAAAAGAACATAGTTATACTAAGAAAATAATTTAACCTTTGGAGGGAGGATGTATTTTTCCTCTCCCTTGCTAACCACCCCACAGGTTACACTTTGAATAATAAGAAATCTAGAGGAACAGTTGGTGCACACGTTCTGCAAAACCCATCAGGAATTCAGCGCCTTCCATCTTTATGCTCTGATCTCCTTAGTATATGGATTTAGTCCTCTTAGTTAAAAAATTAAATATTTTACTTTGAATTGTAGACAGAGAAAAGAAATAAATAAAAAAGACCAAAGGGTACATGCCTGCTGGGTCTAGGCTTTTTAACAAATTTTCCATTCTGATATTTCTGCTTGTATATTATAGTCTAGAAATGCCTCACACTGCTGCCCTACCTAGTAGGGAGGCTGGAAACCTGAGAGCTTCAGGCGGAAGATATTATTACTAAAGACTATTGTACAGTTCTGTTAAGGGAAAATGAGGACAATAATTCGGCACCACTGTCCCCACAACTTCTAAATTTCAGATGTTTTGTGTGTATAATAAAATGATTGAACTAGAAAACATCTAAAATTTCACTC
The DNA here is from genome assembly GCF_049354715.1 of Callithrix jacchus. Classification (NCBI taxonomy): domain Eukaryota; kingdom Metazoa; phylum Chordata; class Mammalia; order Primates; family Cebidae; genus Callithrix; species Callithrix jacchus. The sequence continues at coordinate 48,028,611 of NC_133519.1, forward strand.
ATCTCTAAAAGTGTGTCTTCTAAATGTGTGTCTTTAGCCTAAGGTTTATCTGTGAGACAACAGTGAAGAGAGAAGTGAGGAGATGTACTTTTGAATGACTACAACGAAGCCATTGCTTTGGTTCTGCTTTCTGCACTTTTGCAGATAACAATCCTCCACGGATTTCCATTAACTTTTCATGTTCTAAGTTTCGTTATTTCTAATAGTTGTGTCGCAGTTTTTAAAAAAATCCCAATTTTGGCATCTTATTTGTTGACCACCACCTCCAAACTTTTCAGCAGACATAATCTAATATGTTAATGTTTCTCCAATAATTACTTTACTTCAATCAGCACTTTTAAATCCACCGACCTCACCAAATTATTGTTGCTGCTTTCTCATGAGGTCTCTCTTCTCATTACAAAAGCCCAACATTATAAGCTGATTGCATTCAGCCTTAAGTTAATTTACTTTACCTTACCTCTCTCATTTATAGACACCTAGAGAAAAAGCAAATCTGGTTTCACCTTACTCTTTACTTCCTCTGGGCCTACACTGTTCCCAAACCCATGGTATAGGTAAACACGCCTGGAGAAAACTTCATAACCATTCTGACCAGGTCCTTAAGGATATACAGAATACTTAGCATTTTTCTCCGATGTGTTGTATTTAAGATAATTATTTCAAAAGTTTTATTCTGTACTTAAATATTCAACTAATTCTTCTTACTTTCAATGAATTACCTACCATCTTATTTCCCTGAGAAAGTAGAATTAACCAAACTCACAAACCTACTTCTATACCACAATGCCCTAAAGTCTATTCTCTTCATAACTGCCAGAGATGTTCTGAAAATCTGAGTTCAATAACTCCATATCAAAAACCCTCAAGTCATTCCACGACATTGAAAAAAAATGAATATTTATCACCACTACATTTGACAGCTGCTCTATGACCTCATCCCTGATCATCATGGCTTATTCTACTCTAGGCCTGCGAACCTTTTTTGGTGTTCCTGAGACAAGCCAAGGTTGTTCAAGCTTCAGAATGTTCATCCCTGCAGTCCCTTAAACCTGAAACACTTTTCACATAGATCTTTACACTGGAACTACTTTGCCTCATTATTCAGATCTCTACCCAAATGACATATTCTTCAGTGGGTCCTCCATGACTTTCATAATGACTCTGCTGTTTGGCATTTTTTAGCCCAGCATCTGCCTTCATATTATTTCAAACTAATATCACTACCTGATTTTTTTTCTTTTTGTCCCACGAGGCTTTAGGCTCCTGAAGGTCAGAGCCTCTATCTTTTTCCTCTTATTCTCCTGTTTTCTTAAGAGCATCTGACACACAGCTGGCACTCAATAAATATTTGTCAAATGAATGAATGACAGAGTGAACACCAATCACAACAGTGACTAAGATAAACAGCTTACCATACAGCATGGACGATTCTAAGACCTTACACGCACCAGTTCACTCAATTTTCAACACCACTTTTGAGATGAGTAATTATTCCTATTTTATATCTGAGAAGTTAAGCTTAGAGAATTTAAATAACTTGTCCTTTATGACATATAATGTGAATTTGATCATCTGTTACTTAGGAAATCATCTTTATTAGCTTTTTGTTATGAAAACTAAATCTCTCTAAACTGGTTCAGTGAAGCAAAGAAGTGAAACAAGGTTTCTGGTCTCTTCAGTGTAAGACACAATGAGAATATTTCCTACCAGAAATCTAAGGAGAGAAAGTGTAATTGATCTTCAAATTTGAAGAAGGGCCTTGACAAAGTAAACTGACTCCAGGAACATAAAATGACAATGTATATCTGAGCATGCATTGCTAAGAAAAAGAGATGTAAAATATTCAAATTTTTTTCTCATGATATAATGTATAATAACCTTCCCCGATTTTTTTCAAAATTTTGAAGACGACATTACACATAATATTTTTATGTTAGTGGTAATCTAATGGAAATAAGAGGTAGACACTGACAAGTTTAGAATTGAACATTTAAGAGAGAAATATCTATTCCTCAACCCCTGTCCACTTTGAAGCCTGAGGCCAATGAGGCAATCTCTGCAACTTATCGCAGGAGGGCAGCTTTCTTGGATTTTCAAGAGAGTAAAGAGATGCCTTAAGTAGGCCTGTGAGTAATGCTTTGAAGCCAGGGCATTGACAACAGGGGAACTGACTTTGGAGCAGATACAGAAATCCGTGCATCCCAGATGATTATAGATGAAGGTCTTCTTTGGAGGGAGAATGACAGCTAAGTCTCCATACATAATGAAAATCCCAAGCAAAGCCAAACAGCCAACCGCTAGGTTAATTCTATTTAAAAAATGTTGAGGTACTGATTATCTTTACAATTTTACAACTTCTTATGAAATGTCCCTTTCTACCTTATGGCTTTTCTGGTGTTTATCTGAGGGAAAGACACATTTGATTATTAAAATGTTGGCAATGCAATCTCATATATAAGAGATAGCAATGTGTGCTAAGATGAACAGATGTGGGGTGAGGGATACTCAAACAGATGTAGCTTCTTGGAAGAAATGCAAACAAAAATAGACGTGAACATGCGCATTTTAGACATAAACTTAGTGACATTTCTTTTTTAAATGCTCTATCAAAATTATAGTGTACAGCAAAATTCTTTTTATCAAAATGTGAAATAATATGTTTAGGTAATTTGTGAGCATATTTTTATCATCTTCCACAGAGGCCAAAGCAATATTTTTTAACATATAGACCAAATGCCCCCATTGTGATATTATTGTGTTCTACAATTCCTTATTTTTTTGTTTGTTTTGAATGCCAAAGAGACAAAATAAAAGAAGCTTTGTTTGGCCAAATGCAGTGGTTCACGCCTGTAATCCCAACACTTAGGGAGGCCAAGGTAGACAGATCACACAAGGTCAGGAGTTTGAGACTAGCCTGGTCAACATGAAGAAACCACATCTCTACTAAAAATACAAAATTAGCCAGGCGTCGTGGTCCGTTACTATTTCCCAGCCACTCAGGAGGCTGAGGCAGGACAATCACTTGAACCCAGGAGGCCAACGTTGCAGTGAGCCAACATTGCACTCCAGCCTGGGCAACGAGCGAAACTCATTCTCAAAAAAAAAAAAAGAAGCTTTGTTACATAAATGAAAAAAATATGGTGACCTGGTGACTGGAACGAACTTTTTTACTAAGTATCTTTTGTGTTCTGCATGCTATAAAATATTATTTAACTCTTTAACTAGTTGTATCATATTCATTTATAGACAACAAAACACATTAGACTTTACAATGATCAATGATTTGTAAAATGTCACTGAGCTAAAATTACCAACCTAGTTTTGTATAAGATTGGCTTCCTATCTATTCCTGTACACCAGCATTTCTCAAAATTATGTAGATGCTGTTCTGGTTGACATTAATAGAAGGGCCTCGTAATAAAAGTTTGTGAAAAAAACTGTACATACTTTCTCTCTTTTAAAAATTAGATACAAATGAAATATAAAAGAGAATTTGTTTTAAATTGTAGATAGAAGTTTAAAATTATTTAAGCCCAGTATTTTCTTGTGTATATATTCTGACACTTATATCAAAAGGCTTTGTAACTCCATATGGGGAAATACACCTCTATACCATACTGTTCATCAGCCTTAAATCCATTTAGTGATTTCAAAAGCCTATCTACCATTTAGTAGTAACTTAAGTGCTAGACACTGTTCACTGTGCTGTATAGGAATTATATTACCATGACAACACAGATATCACTAACCCCATTTAACAAAGGAAAACTGTGGCTCAAAGACTTTTAGTAACTTATTGAGGCTACACAGATCATGACTGACGCCTTGAGCCTAAGTTCTTTTTTTATTATTATTATTCTAAGGAAGACTCTCAGGATTCCATGCAGCTGTACTACTTCCTACTTCCTAAGAGTTGCCCTTTTATTACAAGTCATAAGTATATTCAGCTTCTTTTATTTTCATTTTTATTGCTTCATGAATAGTAAGTCCAATCATTCAAATAATTAGCTATTTTTAGGAAAAAATCAATCATAATATTTTTAGAGATATGGCACTATAACAGGGCAATTTAATGAGTTAATTTTTAATTTTTTAAAAATTAGTTGACAAATTATAGTTGTTTATATTTATGGATTACAAAGTGATGTTAGTACAAAGCCTCAATTAGATAGATGTCAATTTTGACATTCCCAAATGCTAAAATGTAAAGGATTTTTTGTTTGTTTTATTACTTTTTTTTTCTAGTCAGTGCATGCAATAAATGTTCCTGACTCTCCATTTCTGATGCTCAGCTAAATTTATAAAACCTCTTATAATACTTCTAATTCTCATTTCATTAATTTCTGTCCTACTTGAATTTTTTAGATTCATATAAATTTTATAATCTATGAAAAATTACATCATTGAAGAACTGATAGTCTTTAAAATGAATTTTATTAAATAAAATAAAATGCATATTTCTAAATATTTAGAAAAATATTACAAACTTAAGGAAAATATATTTTATAATATGAAACGAAATAAAGGAGTTATGTTGTGAGCTATGGCATAAATCCTTCTTAACTGCCTAATAATGTCTAACGTAAATTGAATCCAATAAGTATAATTGCTTTAAATAAAAAGGTAAATTTGTCTTAAGTTTTACTAGTTGCAGTCTCAATTTAAATTTCTCCTTGACTACCTTTTAAATAATGTACCTTAAACATAAAAACTTCTATCAGTTAAAAATAATTTAAAAAAAAGATTGCCTAAATCTGATGTTTACATATAGTTAAAAAAAGAAAGAACTAAATTGATTTTAAACAAGTAAAAATGCTTTGAGTTATGAAAACAAGTATTCCTGCTGATCAGTAAGAAGTTTGGAAACAATCACTCTACTAGTCTTTGCCTAATGCTAGAGACTAACCATACTGCCACATTCTGAGAGAAGTCTCATCTGTCAGAAGCAAAAAGTTGGGCTTGACTGGTGGGACTATATTACATTAGCTCCTGGTGGATTTAGGTCCTTCAAAGTAGGTAATGCAGTTGTGGAGAGAGAGTTAAAACTAATACTAGTGGTAACACATGCTAGGAATTTAAGATTTTAAATAAATATTTTTTCCACTTGCCAGAAAAATTTAAAATGACATAGGAAAAAAGTCACACGAAAAGGACGGCCCATGAAAAAGAGAAATCCACATGAGATTGAAGGATTCAAATAAAAGAAAAATAAAATGGGAGGCAGTAAAGAGTACCACAAGCCTATGAAAATTTTAATGCTGATGTTAAGAGCACACCTGAGAGACTGTGAGTGTACTGAACAAGCTAAAAACCTGAAAATGAGGAGAAAAGAGATTAAGAAACAAAGATCCATCTGGAAATTACAGCTGTTTCAAAGGAGTGACTGGTATAAAAACTAAAATCAAACTCAAAATTGAGGGAAATTTTACTGAAATAGCACAAAATGTGTAGATTTAAGTGAAATTTGAAAAAAAAAAAAAAAAAAAAAACTAAACTAAAAACAAAGAGAACAGAACCAGACGCATTCTGGGCACTCCTGTTACTTGAAACATAGCCAGCCCAATAACCTAAGAACCCAGGTTCAACAAAAGATTAGAAATGCTTATTAAAATATACAAGCATCTTTTAGACACATAGTTGACTGTGACAAGAATTGTGAGAGAAACTCTTGCAATAAACCATCATCACAACAAAAAGTGGAAAGCAGGGTCTGGTGTTTCAGCTGTACCAAAGGTTCTGCTTGGGCCCAGGGAATGATTGTCCACCAAATAATAAGATGGAATTTCAAAAGTAAACATTTATTAAATGTAACACAGGTAAAGATGCACGAATTGATGAATTTCTTAAGATGAAATAACCCCAAATTACTAATGGCCTGATTAAGAAATAGAACATTATAAGCACAAGAGTGCTTCATATCAAGGATCCAGTCATTAGAAATCACAAAGGAAAATTAAACTGAATTATTATTGATTATTATTTCTATTTAAAATGTTAATAAATCGAATTAAAAAACTATATATTCTTTTTTGTTTGGCTTTGTTTGCTCACTCTTATATTTGGGGAATCTACCCATCTTGTCATATGCATTTTTATTGAATATGCATATCATAACTTAATTATCTTGAAATACTAATGATATTTGGGTTTGGTTTAGTTTTGTTACATTAAACAAAATGCTCTTATAATCATTTTGTGTACATCTCTTTATAAATATATATGCATTTCTATTAAGTATATCCGTAGAAGTAAAATGTTGAGTCATGAAGGTTAGATACAGAAGGCCTTCTTATCTATGATTTTGCTTTCCATGGTTTCAATTATCATTTTACCCCACAAATATATACTATTATTAATCATTTAAAATACATTTAAAAAATAATAAACAGATTTAATATTTTGATGACATTTAATTCAGATGATACATGGGAAAGTGCATGATCTCTTGTTTATGGGTTTATGTTTATTTATAGAGAGTGACCTTGTTTTAGAAAGTGATTTCTCAGAAAATATTTGACAATTATAGCATACAGTAGATGAAGAGTTAAACTTAATTAGTATTTTCATTAATCTTAAAGTATTGAAAGAACAATTTTATATAATTTTAGATTTCCATAGTATGCCAGTATAATTTGGACATGAGTGTGGTAACAGTATTTTTAAAAGTGATAGGTGTACTCTTACCTTTTCAGAAAGAGAAACAATACTTTGCATTTTTATCTCATTAAAATAATGTAATTATTATAACAATATCAATAGAAATTAAAGCTAGTAGTCTGCCAGATTATATACAAAATGTGGAAAATGTGAATAAGATACACATAAAGAACAAAAATACAAGAAAGTAATGTGAAGCCAATTATATAAGTTATGGCTATAATTTTTCCTGAGGCCCCATAAAATATTTTATGATTCAGGAAAAGCAAGTTCTTAAAATAAAATTCATTAATTATTCAACAACCTGTCTATACATAAGGCCAGACTTGTCAAGTCCCAAGGTCAGTCATTCTTGAGGATTCATTGCTTTTTATTTTGTATTTATACTGGAAATGGGGTAGTGGATATTTAACTAATGGAGTCCAGGCTGTTTGTTAGGAATAAACTGATCTTTGTTTGACTTATACTTACCATAACCAATTTTAGTTTACTAAATAATAAGTCTAGCATTCAGTGTTTTTTATACACACACACACACACACACAAACACACACACACATATATATAACATTTATGTTTATTGAATGTTTAAATAATTACATTTCACTATCTTCTTAAAATTTTTTAGAGAAAACAGTATGGCAATAACATCACAAAAATGCTGATCAAATATTTGGAATATTCCATAATGGAGAACTTTTTTCCTCTGTTCTTCTTAATTTTCTTAAAATTTAAGATATAATACTTGCAGTATACTTATTTATGCAAGAACACATTTAACTTTATTTAAACAATCAGTTATCTTGCTATAACTCTTTCTCACAGAAGTATATGGTCACCAACATTTCAGTTAAGTCACAGTTTGATTACATAGATGGTTGAGACTCTTACCACTTAGACTTGATTTTATTTGTAGCAGATTCTCTCTAATATCCCAGTGCAGTTATTAATTTATTGGCTAATATATAGAATTTTGAATGTATTAAAATGCTAGATGGCACTTTTATATTTAGTGTATGCCTTCTTAAAATATATTGCTCTTTTGGATTTCAGAAAGATTTGCTTTAAATCTATTCAGATTCCAGGTGTTCATCAGTGATGTATGTCTGAGAAGGTAAAATATGTAAGATTATTTTAATCGTCATGAGCAATCATCAAATAATTTGTGATACGCTGACAGAATGTAATAATGGCACATTTGCAAAATCATGCCCCCTCACCTGAGTCTTTTTCTCTCTGCTTTGCCAAGTTTATTTTTTCCTCTTAGGTTTTTTTCTCCATTAAAGTTTCTTATAATTTAATGGAGGAATAATAATATCTACTTAAGATGTGCTCAAAATAATGACTTCAATTACCCTACTCTTTACTTTTCACTAGTTTATTATTTTGGGTTACTTACTAACATTTCAACAAAACTACAACCTCAACTACATTAATTTATTTTACTTAAATTGCCTTTTGTAAACATGTTAATAGTCCCCACAATCAAATCAAATAAAATGTATTCATTTGCTTTTCATACTTAATCTGAAGTTCTATTAAAAAAAAATTTAAACACCAATATGTACTCCAATATTGATTTACAATATGGTCCCTAGATTCAGATAGATTGAATTTGAATTAGTTTTACTATTTACTAGTGTTGTGTTTATAGATAAAATGTTATTCTATCTCAATATTCAGTTTTTTCAACCTAAAATAGAGATATTAATAACTACATCAGAATGGTGTCACATGAATTTAATGAAATTATGCATCAGTAATAAGTATTGTAATTTAGAGTAAGCCCCTCCTTGCACAATTAAGTGGTGAAGTTGACCATGCAGTCAGACCTATAGCTGAGAGAGTGAGTAAACACTGAGAAAACTCATAATTAAATTCAATTAAAATGTGAATTCACAATGGGTTTCTTTGCTACTGTTCCACAATTTGACTCATACTAGTAAGTGATCATCAACACATACCTTCATTCTTGGTTATTTTTAAATTGGCTTTAGTGGTGTATTATCTAGTAAATACATTTCTTTAGAGTAAAAAGAATAACAGATCAAATTTTAATTAGGTATTTCTGAAATAATATACCACTTCATTGCGTAATGATTTAGTGAATATCTTGCTAAAGGGATTCCCCAGCAAGTGTCTTGCCCCATTTTTGAAGGAAAATACCAGAATGCATTCATTTTATTTAATTACACATTGTCAAACTAGGTGATCTCAGGATAGGTATTATATAATATGACAAAGTGTATCAAAGTAGTTTTCATTGATATTGTTAAGTAAAAAATAAGAAATTTTCTTTGAAAGAATAGAACTTTTTTTTCTAGAAATCATTGGTGGTATGTGTGACTTTAAAGTACTATTATAATAGTATTTTGTGTAGGTTGATTGACTCTAAAATTATTCATTTATTCATCTGCAAAAATATAGTTTAATCAAAACACTTGCTAATTCCTCAGACATTTCTAAGCTTTATATTAATAAGGGAGTCTTCAATTATAGCTTCTAATTCAAATTCAAAACTCTTGCCTCTGGTTTAGAAGAAAAACTATATGGAATAGCAAAACAAAGATAGTTGATTTACTTCTAAATATTTATTTCAAGTTGTAGGAAGTTTTTTTCTAATAAATGGACATTTAGTATTAAGAATACCAAAGACAGGAAATATACTTAGAGATATAGGCAAATACTTGTTAGTTTCTGTAAAGAAATCAACAGTACACATCACATGAAAAATAACTAGTAGAACACAAATGTCTTAGCATTTACAAATTTTCTCAGATTGTCTTTTACACAAAGGAGAAGTGAATGTTGTAAACATATCAAAATTACAATCTAGTTCACGTGCATAGTTTAGAAGGTTTAAACATTGACTTATAAAACTGTGGCTACCATTTCACTTCTCTACTAAGTCAACCTCGGACGTCCCTTTCCTTTCATCATTTTTATTTATATACAAGACCAGTATCAGCCACTAGGTTGAAAATAGCTACACAACAAATTGGTTTAGTGTTTAGATATTTAACTACGCTTAATTCTGTTTGCAAATGTTTATTTAATGATTGCAAAAAATCTAATATTAAGTTGATAATGTATGTTTCAATACAAAGACATAGTTCATGTTGTGGAAAGTTAAGGCAACCTTTGTTAATGGCTACCTAATGTGCTACGAGTTAGATTTGGTTGATAATAGAGATAACAATAAATAAAATTCCCAGGGAATTTTAAATGTTAGAAAATATGTTAATGTACTCAATTGTATTTCATCAAATTGCAAGACAGAATTCACTAACATTAAAAAGAATAAGTGATATGCATGAAATTATTTATTTATGAAGGCTACGAGCCACCTAATAGTTTGCTGCTATTGTTGTTGTTGTTTCAAAAGTAGGTAATGGTGATGAGGGCAGTTGTTGGTAGAACTTAGAGGTCAATAAGTAGACCAATGGTGTGTCAGGGCAGTGGTGGGCTAGATTACAGCTTTTGCCCACTTCTCTGGAGTGTCCCAGTCCTGGCCAACAGATTGTGGAGAGCAGGTAGCTGGGCAGGCAACGAGGTGCCATTATTGATGGTAATTGTCATAGTCCATGGCATATGGGAAGTACAAGCATCCAGGCATAATACCTGCCTATGTTGTGTAAATACTTTGTCTAGTGGGCCTTCTATTGCACCAAAGTGCGGAGATTGAATAGACGTCACAATAAGTGGGTGTGTTTCTCTGTGAAGTCATAGCTAATCACCCAATGAGAGCAGCATTAAAGAGTGATCAAATAAATACTTTCTATAACTTAGCTGATTATTTAAGAATGCTTAGACTGGTACAATAAATGACTTATACTTCATAAGTTTTTATATTTGATTATAACTGGTTATTTTGTGATAAACTTTATTTTAGTTAAAGAATGAAAGTACATGTCTGAATTTTGATGTTTATATTATTTTGTTTGACGAGTTTTCTTGTACATCCACAAATTAGCCATGTGTAGGCTTCTGATTAATTTTTCTATTATTTGTTTAAAGCAGAGCTACTCTCAGAGTATAGCAAGCTACACACACACACACACACACACACACACACACACAATTACATAGTAGTAGAAGAAGAAAAAGGATCAAAGGGGAAGATGTGGGATTTTTCTGTTGTTCTTACCACAAGCCAGCCATGAAGTAAAGTGTAGATTCATCTACACATCATGTCAAGTACAAACAAGTTTCATTTTCCTCCCTTTTAATACAAATTTTTTAAAAAGTAAAACAAGCAATTGCAAGTAAGAATGAAAGAACAGCCATCCCTTAATGTTAGTTGTCAAAAAGCATGAAAGATTAGGTAAAGGAGAGTAGATAAATTGCACTTCTCCAGATAAACAAAGTTTACAAATATGCGTCTAAGATGAAATAGAGTGCTTCCCCGATTGGTCACATTCGCTTCTGGGATCTCACTTTGTATTTCTATTTATCAAAGAAAGCTGAAAGGAACGTCACTAAAAGTTATTTTTTAGTGACTATTGGAAAATGGTGGCTGATTTTTTTTGTCAATTAAATATTTTGTCGACTTTGATCTATTTTCTGTTACTATACAGATGAGTAGTTACACGTTTTTTTGCATATATAGTGCTGCCAGGAAGATTCTAGTGTTAAGTGAAAAAAATAAAAAGGGAGCTGTAATAAGAAAAATAAAGTCTAGGGAAAGAACAATATAGGCCTAAATGGGAAAAGTCAATTATGAGTCTGCCTTTGAGATTGCAAGTTCCCGTTTGTATTATTATGAGATAACATACTAAAATCATAACTAGGACAAATGAAATATATTTTTCTTTGGTATAACTGTTATAAAATAATAAAAGGCAATAAAAATTTTAAAAATACTAAACAAATATAAAACTAAATGAAATTTAGCCATTGTACCTTTTTTTTCTCTGTCTCCGTATTACAATACTATTTCCAAAGAAGGCCTATGTTCCTCCATTATATGAATGGAACTTCTATTATGAGTTTTATCAGAAAGAGAAGAGTAATTTGGCTTTGAGTACTACCTGAATTGCCGTCATATGCAACTGCTATTTTATTCGACCTTCACAGTAACTCAGAGATGTTAAAATTGTCCTTACTGATATAAGTGAGATAAAAGTGATTAAAAATTTTAATTTTTAGTTTTACTTTTTAAAATTTTGATGTGTACACAGTAGGTGTATATGTCTATGAGATGATACATGAGATGTTTTGATACAGGCATGCAATGTGAAATAAGCACATCATGGGGAATGGGTATTCATCCCCTCAAGCATTTATTCTTTGAATTACAAACAATCCAATTACACTATTTATTTTTAAATGTACAATGATTAGTGACTATAGTTATTCTATTATGCTATCGAATATTAGCTATTATTCATTTTTTCTAACTAAATATAGGAGTTAACACAGCTTTAAAACCAGATCTATTTTAAAATAGAATTTTAAATAGTGTAACACAAGAACGTTCCTCTGGGTGTCAGAGAGGAAATGTTTCATTCACAGAATTTGAATTTCTAACACAGTATTTGTTGGTTCCAGTAAAATTTTTAACTATATTTTCATAGCTTGATATCTTTTCTTTCTTACTCACTATATGAGCTACTGTAGGAATAAGGTAAATACAACTTAGCATTGATAATTTCCGGACCTTAAACTAAATTATTTAGCTTTTTTTTCATTTATTTCTAACATTTCAAAGTCAACTTGACATTTAGTTAATACACATCTGACACCTACCTTTCCCAAATGTTAGCCAACAGGCTCTACTACCACAACATACCTTAAATTCCAGGTATATTAATCTATTTATTTGTTCTCAACCTCTTCTTAACTCTTCCTATGTCCCTTTATTCACTCCGCTTTTCCTTTACCCTGGAGCACGTTTACTCAGCCATACTTATTTATTAAAATTCTTCTAAAATTCAAAGACAAATTGAATTCCACAGCCTCAAAGGAAACTTTCTAGATTCTCATAAGAAATGGCTTTTACCACTGAACAAGTCTGAATGTAAGAGTAAAATCTCATTTATCTTGTGTCCATTTATTTACTTTTCACACCTCCCTGACCTGAAAGGAAGAGTGGCAAACCAATTTTATGGTTTGATTTTTTTATTGTTTTAACTTTTATTTTAGGTTCAGGTATACATGTGGACTCAATGTTAAACTCCCACTTATAAGTGAGAGCATGCAGAATTTGGCTTTCTGTTTCTGCACTACTTTGCTTAGGATAACGGCCTTCAGCTCCATTCATGTTGCTTCAAAGAACAAGATCTTGTCCTTTTTTGTGGCTACATAATATCCCATGGTGTGTATGTACCACATTATTATTATTTTTTTATCCAGTCTACCATTGATGGGCATTTAGGTTGACTCCATGTCTTTACTATTGTGAATAGAGCGGTGATGAACATATGCATGGAAATAACTTTATGGTAGAATGATTAATATTCCTTTGGGTATATAGCCAAGAATGAGATTAATAAGTGGAATAGTAATTCTGTTTTAAGTTCTTTGAGAAGTCACCACACTGCTTTCCACAAAGGCTGGACTATAACAGCTTGTACTCAACTATTTGACATGTTGAATCTGGTAAATAAATCACGGTTTTAAAGCTTAATTTACATATATTCATATAAAGTTCTTATTTAAAGACATTACCTAGTATGTTTACTATACAGAAAATATGCAATATGTTGTAAATATGCTATATTTATGGAATTTCCATAATTCATTTCAAAATGAAAAACTTCATTTTACAAAAGAAGATGACAATTTAAACTGTTTCCTAGTTACGTAAAAGGCTGGCACAGCCAATTAGTTTAACAAAAGCTTAGCTTTGAAACTATCTATTTTGATGCAAAGTAATAATTTCCGTCAGTGCTGGTTTTCCAAGCTGTGCTCCTTGGTAGTCCTTGGAATTCTGTGAAGTTCTTTTAAAAAGGCCACCATAGCCCTATTCTCTTTCTATTGGGTCAAACTACTTTTACTTGAATTTCTAAAATAATGTGTCATAGTAAGATTTTCATATGAAATTATTTTTTTTGTAAAGCCTAAATAACATAACTAATTTGAAATGTATTGGTTAAAGTCAACCACGAAAGTACAAATAGTCCATTACTTCATCTTTGCTTCTCTTTATAACAATATATTAAATTTTTAAAACCTGACTAAAATTGTTTCTAGAAATCATCTTTGGATAAATATAAATAATGCAAGAGAACAGAGCTTCATATCAAAACTTATAAAAAAAATTTTTTTTTCGTTAAACATGTAATTCACCATGAGATAGTTTTAAGCCATTAAGTATTTCTATGATATTACTCTGGGACTTGTAGAAAGCATGAATATTTGTTTCTTATGAAAAGAAAAGATGAGAATAGTATCTTAAATTTCTGTATACATAAAATAGCTTTTTTCTAAATAGTTCAAAAAATATATGCTATTATGACAAGAGTATATAATGGGATCATCTTATGAAATTATAAATATTAACCAACATGATATATGATTAAACATGGTTAATTGCTGTTATTCATTAAGTTTAATCAACAATGATAATTTATATTAACTTGATTTTTCACATGAAAATGCTAACTTGTAACATATTTTGCTATCAACTAGCAAATATGAAAGATGACAAAACCCATGGATTCAGAAGTGAACTACAGTTTACATTTCATCATATGAATTGATATGTTTTGTGGAACAGCTTTCTAGTAAATCCATTTTCAAGCAGGTTGCTGGTTAAATTTTTAAGAGAGGTTTGATATACAAGTGTAAGAAAGAAACAATTGACTGGCTTAGCAGATATGAAAGTGAAAAAATACTGCAAGACAAAAATATACTTAGCAGAGATTTGAAAAATGTATGAAGTAGAAGTTGATATTCAGACCAGATTGAATTTTAGCAAAACTATTTTTTGTTTTGAAGGAAAAACGCAGATCAGAAATCTGGATTAAATAATGTACTGGCACTTAGACCAGAATTTTATAGACAATACAAAACGAGATTATCTTCAAGAAGATTTCATGCTTTCTTCCTGAAAAGAGAACCACACCTCCACAGGAAGATGACCTAACGATCTGAGGAGAAATAACGTATTTAGTTTAGAACATTTAAGTTTTTAAGCTTTTAAGATTTTTGCTATGCCTGTGGATGACTGGACAAGAAAGAAACCCAATATGGAGACAGATTCCTTCCTTTATAATCACTTAACATATAATTTAGATTAAGCCATTATACGTAAAAAACAAATACCATTTTGAAATAAACAAAGAAGTAAGGTCAAATTCAATAAAATGAATTGATAAGATAATGGATGAAGTTTTGCCATTACGAACTCTGGTAAGAGCTGTTTATATATACAAATGCCATAGATAAACTGCAGGTTTGAATATAGAAAAGTGTTGTACTAGTCAATTGACTTGAATTTGTGTTAAAAATTATTGAGATGCCTATCTGTGCTTCCAACTCATATTGACAAGGCTTACACTTGATGTAAAGAAAATTAATTATTACATACCAGAGTAGTTATACTAGTAATTTTTAAGCAAAATTAATTGGCTGAATGTTAATTGGTTACAAGTAAAAAGATATACTTCAATTAAATCAATTTTGACTTAATAAAAATAAGGGACAATATATATTTGACATATGAAATTTGTGATAAATTATGGATCAAGAGATTTATTTAATATGTTCTATTCTTTACCTGTGAGGCAACTTTGACATACTGGACATACTGCGTGATATGCTAATAATAGATATATTTTAAATATCAAATTAATACTTTAATATGTATAATAAAAATAGTTTCTATTTCATCATTTTCATGAGTAAGGAAGAGGTAAACCATTAGGTCTTTGTATTATAAGACTATTACCTGTTGTAATAAACTAATTAAGGTCACTGAAGATGTTTTAGAATTTCATAGTTATTTACTTTCAAATAATTATTATGGGAGTAGATTTTGCAAATGATAATGCTGTTCCAATAGAATATTAAAATGACTATTGCCTGTGGTAATTATTGTGGATGGTGATTAAATTGAGTTTGAGGTGGCATTGTTTGCAAATATACAGTTTATGATATAAGCAATAGAAACATACATTAATTAGAATTGCTAAGAGCTGTTTCATATTTATTATGAATTTCAAATAATGTATTAAGAAAGTCTACTTTTCTGTTCTGATTATTTTATAATTAGTAAAAAGGATCTGCAGTAATATTAGATTTCTTTCAAACATGAAGTGTCTAACAAAGACATTTTAAAATATTTGTTTTAAAATCATAAAAATAAAGTATTTTTAGATCTTCTGACATATGCCTTGCCATGCTTCTGTGTATAAGAACATTTTCTCCTCTTGTTAAACACATGTAAAACAAATATTTAAAAGTAAAATAAATGAAAATCATTTGTATAATTTCTTTTTTTTTTTTTGAGACGGAGTTTCGCTTTTGTTACCCAGGCTGGAGTGCAATGGCGCGATCTCTGCTCACCGCAACCTCCGCCTCCTGGGTTCAGGCAATTCTCCTGCCTCAGCCTCCCGAGTAGCTGGGATTACAGGCACGCGCCACCATGCCCAGCTAATTTTTTTGTATTTTTAGTAGAGATGGGGTTTCACCATGTTGACCAGGATGGTCTTGATCTCTTGACCTCGTGATCCACCCGCCTCGGCCTCCGAAAGTGCTGGGATTACAGGCTTGAGCCACCGCGCCCGGCCCCATTTGTATAATTTCTAATTTGTTACTGTGTATGCTAAGGAAATTATTTTCATTCCTGTATCAGAAAATTACGATGATGGACTAGAAAATAAAGCAGATCATTTACACTGGCAGAGAAACAGAAAGTGCCTTCTATATATGAGCAAGTATTTTCATTTACTTATGTATCTGAAAGAAGAGAATGCATTTCAAAATGATATCCGGTTAGCAGCTCACAAGAGAGACTCTCCCAAATTCTCACAAAACGTTTAAGAACATACAGAAAAAAAGACAGGGTGGTAACTGAGATAAATTATTTTCTACATCCACTTGCTATTTTATCTCTTCCAGAACAGATGCAAAGATAGAAAGGTTTTAATTCCTTTTGCAAAGCTGGTATTACCTTCAGAGTAAAATAAAATTGAAAATTAAAATAAAAGCACTGTGTATGAGACTTTTTTTTTCAGCTGGAGAGAGGGAATTGTAATTTTTAAAAAGTAAATTTAATATTTGCTTTCTGCAAGTCAAACCTCTCTTTAAGAATTTATGAATGAAACAAGAAATATGAAGCATTAACCTATTACTTTCTTTTGTTGATCCATTCAAGTTTTTAAAGTAATGAACAGTATTCAAATTCAATTAATTCATTATTTTAATAAAACCAATATGTTCATTATTCCAAATTAGCAAAGCAACTTGTTTGTTATAGGCCAAATCTTGTTTCATTTCTATTAGTCCATGTTAACTTTAGAGTTAGGTATGCCAGCAATGAGAAATACAGATTCATGTTTAAATCGCTCATCAACACAAGGAAGATTCGGTTTGACATATGCTCATAAATCCGTTAATGTTTCTCTAAGAAATTATTAGAGAGAAAATCCAAACGCCCTGGTGCACACTTAAGATTTGGGGAGGAAATAAAAACAGTTAAGATTGAATCTCAAAAATTAATTTTAAAAAATCATCTCTATAGTTAACAGCAACATTGGATCCATTTTTTCCTTGTGCATTCACATGCAATGTGTTTCTCTTTTCCTGCTCTGTTTATTTATATTTTCAGTCCTTAGGGCCAACATATACTTTTCACATACCAAACCAAAAGAAGCACTGCAATTTTCTAAACTTCTAGGATATTAGCATGAGACAGTTTATTCAAAGAGTAGTAGAATAAAAAGAAAAAAAGAAGAAAAACTCAAGGAAAGAGAAACATATGCATTCCATTCAAAGTGCAATGATAGCAACTGGGATGGCATCAAGAATATAAAAAGACAGTAACTCTGGGAGGAGGGGGTCTTGACTTCACATTCACCTCCACCATTTCTTTTTCTTTTTTTTTTTTTTTTTTTACTTTAAACAAGTTTGTATTATATAGCATAATATATTCCATGTATCAAAGATAACTAATGTATTTGCAAAATCATTTTACCTACTATATTAGAATGAAAAAGAGTGTGTATGTCTTGTTCTCACTAAATTAAGAATAAGGTGAAGATGACCATTATCTCCACTAACATTGGACAATTATGCATGCTATTATACAAAAAAATCTAGACAAAATAATCATAAGCATAAAATAGAAACAAAATAAATAAAACTAACTCTATTTGCAGATAGTATACAAGAAAAAACCTACAGAATCAATGACACAAATAACTAAAATAATAAAAGAAATGGCTGGGGTGCGGTGGCTCATGCCTGTAATCCCAGCATTTTGGGAGGCCAAGGAAGGCACGTCATGAGGTCAGGAGTTTGAGACCAGCCTGGCCAGCATGGTGAAACCCTGTCTCTACCAAAAATGCAAAAAATTAGCTGGGCATGGTGGCACATACCTGTAGTCCCAGATACTCGGGAAGATGAGGCAGGAGAATTGCTTGAACCTGGCAGGCAGAGGTTGCACTGAGCCAAGATTGAAAGGAAGGACTCAGTATTGGCAGAATTTATCACCTGACCAAGGAGCTCTTGGGTGTTGAATAATCAGCAGTTGTAACTAGGTAGTACAAACCATGGGCCTTGGGTGAGACTCAGAGGTGTGCTGGCTTCAATTGTGACCCAGCATATTCACAGCAGTGGTGGCTATTAAGAGAGACCCCTTCTTCTTGAGAAAATAAGAGGGAAGAATAAAGCGGACTTTGTCTTACAGCTTAGGAGCCAGCTTGGCCACAGTAGAAATAATACTCAGTGGGCTGTTGGGGCCCCCAGTTCCAGGCCATGGCTTTTGGACAGCATTTCTGGACCTACTCTGGGCCAGAGACTAGCCCACTGCCCTGAAGAGTAAATGCGTCAGTGGGTCACATGCCCCACGAGTTCACTGGCTCCAAGCCCAGTATGGCACCATGATTTGCCTAGGAGTTGCAGTCCTTGCGGCCTAAACAACCTTTTAAGTTTCCTTAGAACCCCAGAGCACTGTACTTGTGGCAGTGAGATTTGCCAAACTTAAGTTCTAACCACTGGGATAGATGAGTCCTTATTGCTTAGGACTGGCATAAATGTTACCTCCGTGGATGCTGGTTGAGTTTTGCCCAATGATAGCAGTCCTAGCAACATTCATCACAATTTGACTGAAGAGACCTTGGGCTCTAAGCAAACATCCGCACTACCTTGCCAGGATTCCACATGGGCCCGAAGTGGTGGTAGACACGAGCAGAGACTTCACTGCCTAAGGAAATGGGAGGGAAGAGTGGGAAGAACTTTGTCTTGTGATTTTGATGCCAGCTTGGCTGCAGTGAAATAGCACATCATGTGGTTTTCTTGGGTTTCTGACTCCAGGTACTGGCTCCCATATGGCATCTCTGAAGTTGCCTGGGACCCCAAGTAACTCGCTGCCATGAGGGAAGGACATAAAGACTTCTGAATAGCTTTTACTACCAGCTGATAATAGAGGTCTAGGGTCTGCAGCAATCAATCATAGCTGGTAGCCAAACAGTGGTTGCAGTGGGCTTTGGGGGGGACCCAGTGCTTTCCTCGCTTCAGGTCTGATGCAGCACAGTCCCAATGGTGGTGGTCACAGGAGGAATTTTGTCAACCCATGCCCAGCTCCAGCCAGGTTGGCTCAGAGACAGAGTTTCCATTGTGGAGGAGAAAGTAAGAATAGAACAAGAGTCTCTGCGTGGTTATCCAGAGAATTATTCCAGATTGTATCCAAGACCACCAAAGTAGTATCTCTACAACCCTGTAAGAACGACAGAATTAATAGGCTTGAACTGCCCTCTACTGCAGATACAGCTGCAGTGATCAAAAACTTGAATCACAACAGCCAAACCCCTTCAAATACCTGCAAGTCTTCCTAAGAAGGATGGGCACAAACAAGCCAAGACTATGAAGACGACAATGAATGCCTAACTTTTCAATGCTCAGACACCAATAAACATCCACAACCATGAACGCCATCCAGGAAAAGATAATCTTACCAAATGAACTAAATAAGGCACAAAGGACCAATCCCAGAACACAGGTATGTTACCGCTCAGATAGATAATTCAAAACAGCTGCTTTGAGGAAACAAAGCGAAATTCAAGAAAACACAGAGGAGGAATTGAGCGTTTTATCTGATACATTTAGCAAAGGGATTTAAATAATTAAAGGAAATCAAGCAGAAATTCTGTAGTTGAGAAACTCGAACATAATGGTCTTTAATAGAATTGATTAAACAGGAGAAAGAATTAGTAAGTTTAAAGACAATCTCTGAAAATTGGGAATTAGGGGAAACAAAAAAATAGAAAACAATGAAGCACAGCATCAGGATTTAAAGAATAGCCTTAAAAGGGCAAATGTAATAGTTATTAGCCCTCAAGTGGAGGTAAAGAAATTAAGAGGGGTAGAAAGATTATTCAAAGGGATAAGAGAAAACTTCCCAAACCTAGATACAAATATCAATATTCAAGTACGAGACGGTTATAGAACACAAAGCAGATCTAACCAGAAGATGTCAAGGTATTTAATACTCAGACTCCCAAAAGTCGAAGATAAAGAAGGGATTCCAAAAGCAGCAAAAGAAAACAAACACAGGCCGGTCGCGGTGGCTCAAGCCTGTAATCCCGGCACTTTGCGAGGCCGAGGCGGGTGAATCACTAGGTCAAGAGATTGAGACCATCCTGGTCAACATGGTGAAACCCCGTCTCTACTAAAAATACAAAAAATTAGCATGGTGGCGCGTGCCTGTAATCCCAGCTACTCAGGAGGCTGAGGCAGGAGAATTGCCTGAACCCAGGAGGCGGAGGTTGCGGTGAGCCGAGATCGCGCCATTGCACTCCAGCCTGGGTAACAAGAGCAAAACTCCGTCTCAAAAAAAAAAAAAAAGAAAAGAAAAAAAAAACCACAAAACAAATAACACACAATGGAACTCCAGTACTTCCGGCAAGAGACTCTTCAGCGGAAACTTCACAGGCCAGGAGAGTGGCATGACAGATTTAAATTGCTGAAGGAAAAAATAACACATTACCTGATAATAGAATATCTGGCAGAAAACATCCTTCAAACATGAAGGAGAAATGAAGACTTCCACAGACAAACAAAAGCTGAGAGATTTCATAAACACCAGGCCTGCCCTGCAAAAAAATGCTAAAGGGAGTTCTTCAGTCTGAAAGAAAAGATGGAGCGATAAGAAATCATCTAAAGTAAGTGGGTAATACTAAGTGCAGATAAAAATACAGAAAATTATAATACAGTAATTGTGGTGTTTAAATCACTCATCTTGAGTAGAAAGATGAAAGATAAACCAATCAAAAATATTAACTATTAATACACATTTTTAAGACAGTACAATAAGCTATAAAAAGAAACCAAAAGTGGTTGAAAGTAGGGAGATGAGTTTAAAATAGGAAGTTTTTATTAGTTTTCATTTTGCTTGCAAATTTATGCAATCAGTGTTGACTTGTCATTAGTTTAAATAATGGGTTATGAAATATTATTTGCAAGTCTTATGGTAACCTCAAATATTTATATATAAAATGGCCTTGGAAATACTTCAGGATAAAATACACTAGAGATTTATGACAACTTAATGTCATATGTAATGTAGGCTGGACACTGCACTGGAAGGGAGGAAAAGCTATTAATGGATCAGCTAACAAAATCAGAATGTAATGGCAGGTTAAAGCAGTATTCCGATAGCAAATATAACAAAGTTGAGAAGTGTTCTGTAATTATGCAAGTGAATGTCTTTATTCTTAGGAAATATACATAAAAATACTTAGAGATACAGAAACATGCTACCGGCGACTGATTCTCAAAGGTCCATTTTGGGTAAAGAGAAATAAGAGATACATACTAAGATAGAAAAAAAGAGTGACAAAGCACAAATGTTAAATGATCAAGTGGTCCAAATGTTAACATTACGTAAATCTGAGTCAGAGTACACAGGGGCTCTGCATTATTTATGTTTGCCATTTTTTTTGTTTTTTTTGCATGTCAAACATTATTTACAAATAACCTTTTACAATATGCTTTAGGCTGGGTGCAGTGGCTCAAGACTGTAATCCTGGAACTCTGGGAGGCCGAGACTGGTGAAACACTTGAGGTCAGAAGTTGGAGAGCAGCCTGGCCAACATGGTGAAGCTCTGTCTCTACTAAAAATACAAAAATTAGCTGGGCATGGTGGTATGTGCCTATAATCCCAGCTCCTCGAGAGGCTGAGGCAGGAGAATTGCTTGAACCTGGAAAGTGGAGGTTGCAGTGAGCTGAGATCACGCCACTGAACTCCAACCTGGAAGACAGTGAGATTCGGTCTCCAAAGGGAAAAAAAAATGCTTTAATGAATAAATATCTTAGACATAGGATTATAAGGAAATGTGCTCTTCTCAGTGATCCTAAAAGAGAAAATAAATCCAGAGCCACATTTTAATTCATTTATACTATTCAAGAAATTTAAAATTAAGGATTTAGGATCTCCTGACCTTGTATCTGATCTATTTCCAACTTGATTCTCTATGTTCTTATTTAGTTCATATACCTAATCTGAATCTTGCTGTCTATTAACTATACCTGAAGTCTTTCTAAGAGAAAACGAATCCAGGATTCTCTTTATTTTCTCTCATTCATTCAACGATTCTTTATATGTGACAATTTTGTGCCTCCAATGATTTCATATTAAGAATTAGCTTTACTTTTTGTTCAATTACATCTTTTAAAAAGATGAAATTTACTTTTTAGATTAGTTTTTACAAATGATATTGGATGTCATTTGTCTAACATAGGATGTGTCGTAGACTATTATTATGTTTATTTCATTTTATTTTGTTTTATTTATTTATTTTTGAGACAGAGTTTCACTCTTGTTACCCAGGCTGGAGTGCAATGGCGCGATCTCGGCTCACCGCAACCTCCGCCTCCTGGGCTCACTGCAATCTCTTGTCTCCCTGGGTCAAAGGATTCTCCTGCCTCAGCCTTCAGGTAGCCGGGATTACAGGCGCCTGGCCACCACATCCAGCTATTTTTCTGTATTTTTAATAGAGCCGGTGTTTCACCATATTGGCCAGGTTGGTCTCTCACTCATGACCGCAAGTGATCCACCTGCCTTGGCCTCCCAAACTCCTGGGATTACAAGCGTTAGCCACTGCATCCGGCCCATAGATGCTATTATTTTTGTGTATTTTCTATTATACAATTTGGCATTACGATTGTCTGATTTTGTTAAATTAAATTTTGTTTTATAAGAATATGCAAAAAATATGGGGTTATAAGAACAAATGAAATTTCAATCAAACAGAATATTGTGAAAACCAGTATCTTAGTTTTTCATTCAAATAAATGACATTTTTATTGCCAATATATTGAATTTTATTTTACGCGTTCAGATTATAAATCATGTTTATTTTTATCATGAACAATGATCTCTAGACCAGTTTCATAAAAATTTGAATTGCATTTATCTGAATTTTTGTATGCTTTTGAAATAATTCTTTAGTAGAAGTGATCACTAAATTGGCCTTGAAATAATTAATGGAGTTTAATTTTCCTTAGCAGTTTATTCTAGTTATGAATGTCTGATTAAGTGTTTAAGAATAAAATAAATCAAGTGGATAGTCTAGTCTTTTATAATTCCTATGAATTGTCCACCTATGGACTGTCAGCTCTGTAATAAATAGTTTCTCCCAATTTTTAAAACATAAAATCATTATCATCCAGGAAATGCCAATGCAATAAAAATAAAATTTAGATTATTTTAATGTTCTAAATGTTCCTGCAATGAAAACTCTAGAAATAATAGTTGGCAAAATCATAGGCATTGAAAATTGCAGTATATAACATTAGAAATTAAAGCAGTATTTAATGCACTAGTGACTAGGTTTTAGGCAAAAACCTTGTGAAGGTATATTGCTTTTACACACACAAAAAAGGCTTGGGAAAATATTTTGATCTTTGTTATGAACTGAATGATTGTGTGTTCTTCAAATTCATATGTTGAACCCTTAATCCTCAGGGTGATTGCATCTGGAGATGGGCTTTAGGGGGTGGTTACAATTCAATGAGGTCACGGGGGTGGGGCCCTCATAATGGGACCAGTGGCTTAACAAGTGGAAGAGATCTCTTTTTCTCTGTCTCTCTCTCCCCCATTCCTAACCCCACCATCCCCTTGTTTAGCACATCTAGAAAAGGGCATGTGAGGAGTTAGCAAGAAGTTGGATGTCTGCAAGCCAGCAAGAGCCTTCACCAGGCCCTAAATAGGGTGGCACATTGATTAGACTTCCAGCCTCCGAAAGTGTGAGAAATAAATCTCGGTTGTTTAAGCTACCCAGTCTATAGTATTTTGTGATGGCAGCCCTAGCTAAGACAATCTGACCCAAAAAAGGTCATGAAAATATTTTGCCTTAGTTAAAATAGCAATTTAATGTAATATTTTTATCCAATTTGTCAAATGTTGCACAGTTTATTAAAAAGGTATTTGAGTGATAATTTAACAATATATACATCTAAGTATATAAACTGCAGTAAATGCTAACCAAGTAAATTGATTCACATGCTGATTAATTATAAGAGAGATATGAGAGGTGATGGTTTACTAGAGAAAAGTTCTGAAAAGACAATTTTTTGTTGTTTTTGTTTTTTGTGACAGAGTCTCACTGTGTCTCCTAGGCTGGAGTGACCGAGGCTTACTACGCACTCGACCTCGAGTTCAAGCGATTCTCCCACCTCAGCCTCCTGAATAGCTGGAACCACAGATGCAGGTCACTGTGCCTGGTTAATTTTTTTTTTAATTTTTGGCAGAGATTGGGTTTCACCATGAAATTGCACCATGGTTTCACCATGGTTTCATGGTGCATTCATGGTTTCATGTTAGATTGATGATCTCCATCTGCTGGCCTCAGCTTCCCAAAATGTTGGGATTACAGGCATGAGCCACTGAGCCCAGTGGAAAGTTATCTTACAGGTTGCTCAGGAAATGACTCTATTAATCAACAGTCATATTTAAACAGATGCTTCACTGATGAAAAGTAAGAAGGCAAATGATCACCTGGGGAAAATGTTTTACAGGAGATGGGAGAACACCAAATGGAAGGGCCCTGTCTATATTTCCAGAGATTTTCAAGTATTTTAATACTGGATTAGCGTTTATTGTTTTATTGAGAAATGCAAATAACATTTGTTAAGCAGTGCTAGGGTTAAATTCAATTACCTCACCTAGACCTCGTATCTGTGTGAGGCAACTACATTTTTATTCTCATCAAAGATGACTCTTTGGTTACTGTGCCAGTATCACAGAGATAGCAAGCAGTAGGCCAGCCATAGGCTCCCAGCTCTGCCCTGCCCCAAGGCTCACCACATGGCCTCTCTCTGCTGCAGACTGCCCTCCACACATTACCTACCGAGAAATTGTATAGACAACTTTTACATTTTAGGTAAATACACGTGTTCATTTTATTCTTTGAATTTTAGTAAGTGCTTTGACATAACTTAACATATTCTAGAGCACTGAGAAAATATAAAGATCTTCCTAGCAATCATAATCTTATAAGGCATCTGAATTACACATTATGCATTAAGGTAAAAGAGTTCAATAAATTGTTTTGATGAAGGTGACTATAAACATTATATTGGTCTTTTAGACCTGAAATTATTTTCAAAATAAAATAACTATTGTGTTTTGATGAAAATACAATAAATCTCTAATTGAAGAATTCTACTTCCTTTAGTTAATACATTTCAAAAAAAATTTACATACATGATCTTCTTTGATTCTCACAAAAATCATTTGAGATTGACATGGTAAATATTCAAGCCCAAGTTTATGAACTGCCAGTGGCCTTTCATGCTTCCTTTTTTTACCACCCAAGAATGTAAGAATGTAAATACAGATGCAGAGAAATGACTGTAAGAATACCCCACACTTGTAACATTTCAGATTTAGCTTTTGTATCAACCCATATCTATTTTGGTTATTAAGAAAACTTCTCTCTTCATTCATGTTCAGAAGAGAAGTGGACTGCAGGGTAGATCCTTTCCAACTTCTCAGATCAAAAAAAAAGATAAGGTAGATAATTTGTTTTCATCCTCTTTATAAAGAAGCAGCATCTGGTGAAGCTTATCTTTAAGTTATTCAGGTTCTGCATTTTCTACTTGATACTCTGAAAGGTGTCTGTGAGTTCATAAGCTTTCAGGGTATTTTAAAGGAGCTCATGTTCCAATGATTATGATATTAATTCTATTTAGATATTTAATGTACAAAGATGGCCTAAAATTTCCTATCTGTTAAATGTTAGTTAGAAAAAAATATAATTCATTCGTGAGAAATAAATCCACTTTTAACTACAAAGCACTTAATTTTCTAAGTATGGATTGATTTTTATGACACATCCTTTTTTGTAATCAATTAATTTCACCGTTATACATTTTGCCAGAAATTTTAAGGTATGAAAATAAAATGTGTTTTATTAACTACAATTTAATCATGTTTGTCCTATGAACATAAGCTTTAGAAAACATTGTTATTAATACCAAGTAAGAAACCTCCCCAAAGCTTAATGGATTATAAAACAAAACAGTTTCTTCTAATGAATGTATGAGTCAGCTGTGCTCAGTTAGGGCAGGCCTGACCTGGGGAACATTTGGGCTGTGCAGACTGGTGTCTTCCACTGTTCCTTCTAGACTAGTGGGCAGCTGAGGCACCTCTGCTTCTCATGCCTGTCTTAACCCTTAGATCAGCAGGCTGCACAGGCTGTGTTTTTTTATGGAAAGTTGAACACATAAGAGTTGAAGTCTGCTTTCACTTTGCCCATTTGCCATCTCCAAACCAAGCCATATGCCAAGCCCTAGGTCAGGGGGCAGTAAAAACAGATCATTATGAGGCCATAGCAAAGACGTGGATGCAAGCACAGGTGACAGTCAGGGTCAGACCTTCATTTATGAGAAAAAAATGCTTGATTATGCTTATATATTTATTCCTAATAAAAACATGAAAACAGAACAATAAAGTTGAACTAATTGGGAAATTTAAGTTCAACAGACATAATTAATTAGACTCTACCATTTATGCTACAAAATATTTATGATGTGATATTTGTGAAACATATAAAAATCTAATATGGTGGTATTTTGTTTATTATTAGTTTGGTACAGAAGTAATTGCCGTTTCTGCTTTTGGAATTTGCCATTTGATGTTGGTTTTGATATTGGAATTTCCATTTGATATTGGAATACATTTTTAAATAAATGAGATTATGTTATACATCGTTTGGATGAGCATTTCTTGATTTACAGTTTTTTGTTAATGGCATTACTATTACTTGCTCTTTACTTCATGTTTATTTTAGACTAAGGAAATAATGTTAGACAAAAAGCAAATCTGAGTGATTTTCTTATTCGAGTTTAAAATGTGTGTAAAGCAGCAGAGACAACTCAACATCAACATCACATTTGGCTCAGGAATTCCTAAGGAATTCACAGTGAAGTGGTGCTTCAGGAAGTTTTGCAAAGGAACCAAGAGCCTTGAAGATGAGGAACATAGTGGCCTGTCATTGGAAGTTGACAACGACAAATAAAGAGCAATGTTTGAAGCCGATCCTCTTACAACTACACGAAGTTGCCTAAGAAATAAACGTTGGCCATTCTACAGTTGTTTGGCATTTGAAGCAAACTGGAAAGGTGAAAAGCTTGATAAGTGGATACCTCATGAGTTGAATAAAAATGTTTTAAAAATGTCATTGTGAAATGGTATGTCTTATTTTACACAACAACAATGAACCATTTCTCAATCAAATTGTGACGTGTGATGAAAAGTGGACTTTATATGACAACCAGCAATAGTTGGACTGATAAGAAGATCCAACGCACTTCCTAAAGCCAAACTTGCATGAAAAGAAAAATGTCATGGTCACTGTTTGGTGGTCTGCTGCTGGTCTGGTCCACCACAGCTTTCTGAATCCTGCTGAAACCATCTGAGAAGTACGCTCAGCGAATTGATGAAATGCACTGAAAACTGCAATGCCTGCGGCCGGCACTGGTCAACAGAAAGGCCCAAGTCTTCTCCACAACAACGCCTGACTGTACATTGCACAACCAATGCTTCAAAAGTTGAATGAATTGAGCTACGAAGTTTTGCCTTATCTGCTGTTTTCACCTGACCCCTCACCAACCATCACTTCTTCAAACATCTCAACATCTTTTGTATGGAAAAATGCTTCCACAACCAGCAGTATGCAGAAAATGCTTTCCGAGGGTTTGCTGAATCCAAAATCATGGATTTTATGTTACAGGATTAAACAAACACCTTCTCATTGGCAAACATCTGTTGATTATAATGTTTCCTATTTTGATTAATAAAGGTTTGTCTCAGCCTAGTTATACATTTAAAATTCAGGATCCAAAACTGCAATTACTTTTGCAACATGCTAAATGTTCCTCAGCAAATAAATACTAAACAAAAATTACATGCCATAAACTCTTCCTGATTTTAAGATTAACAATGCTTTGTAAAGCATACTTTACCCTAAGTACTGGTATGTACTTAGAAACTAAATTAATACGTTTTTTCTGTGTCCCCACCGAAATCTCATCTTGAATCCCACATGTTGTGGGAGGGACCTGATCAGAGGTAACCGATTCATGGATGCAGGTCTTTCCTGTGCTGTTATTGTGATAGTGAATAAGTCTTATAAGATATGATTTTCTATAAAGAGAAGTTTCCTTGCACAAGCTCTCTCTTTTTTTTTTTCTTTTGCCTGCCATCTTCCACCTAAGATGTGACTTATTCCTCCTTGCTTTCTGACATGATTGTGAGGCTTCCCCAGCCACATCGAAATTTAAGTTCAATTAAATCTCTTTATTTTGTAAATTGCCAAGTCTTGGGTAAGTCTTTATTGGCAGCCTGAAAACAAAGGTGCAGGCTGGGGTTGTCTCAGATGGAGACCAGAAACTTATTGGAAACTGGAGCAAAGGTGACTCTTGTTATGTTTTAGCAAAGAGACTGGCAGCATTTTGCCCCTGCCCTAGAGATCTGTGGAACTTTGAACTTGAGAGAGATGATTTAGGGTATCTGGAGAAAGAAATTTCTAAGCAGCAAGGCATTCAAAGGTGACTTGGGAGCTGTTAAAGCCATTCAGTTTTATAAGGGAAGCAGAGCATAAAAGTTCAGAAAATTTGCAGCCTGACAATGTGGTAGAAGAAAAAAAACCCATTTTCTTTAGAAGAAATTGAAGCTAGCTGCAGAAATTTGCATAAGTAAGCAGTAGCTGAATGTTAATCCCCAAGACAATGGGGAAAATGTCTCCAGGGCATGTCAGAGGTCTTCTTGGCAAGCCCAGAAGCCTAGGAGAAAATGCTTTTGTTAGCCAGGCCCCACGTCCCTGTGTTGTATGCAAACAGGAACTTGGTGCCCTGTGTCCCACTCCAGTTGTGACTAATAGGGACCAAGGTACAATTTTGGCTGTTGCCTCAGAGGGTGGAACCCCCAAGCCTTAACAGCTTCCACATAGTGTTGAGCCTGTGGGTGCACAAAATCAAGAATTAAGGTTTGGGACCTCTGCGTAGATTTCAAAAGATGTATGGAAAAGCCTGGATGCCCAGGCAAAAGTTTGCTACGGGGCTGAGGCCCTCAAGAAGAATCTCTGCTAGGGGTGTGTGGAAGGTAAATTTGGGGTTAGAACACCCACACAGTGTCTTTACTGGGACACCACCTAGTGGTGCTGTGAGAAGAGGGCCATTGATTGCCCTCTAAACCCCAGAATTGTAGATCTACTGACAGCTTGAACCATGCACCTGAAAAAGCCACCGATACTCAATGCCAGCCTGTGAAATCAGCCAGGAGGGAGGCTGTACCCTGCAAAACCACAGAAGTGGAGCTGCCCAAGACTGTGGGAACCTCCCTCTTGTACCAGCATGACCTGTATGTGAGACATGGAGTCAATGGGAATCATTTCAGAACTTTAAGATTCATCTGCCCTGCTGGATTTTGGACTTGTATGGAGACTATAGTCCCTTTGTTTTGGTAAATTTCTCCCATTTGGAATGGCTCTATTTACCCGATGCCTGTACTCTCATTGTATGTAGGAAGTAACTACCTAGCTGTTACTATACAGGCTTATAAGCAGAAGGGACTTGCCTTGTCTCAGATGAGACTTTGGACGGCGGACTTTTGAGTTAATGCCAAAGTGAGTTAAGACTTTGGGGGACTGCTGGGAAGACATGATTGGTTTTGAAATGTGAGGACATGATATTTGGGAGGGGCCAGGGTAGAATGATATGGTTTGGCTGTGTTCCCACCCAAATCTCATCTTGAATTCCCACATGTTGTGGGAGGGACCTGGTGGGAAGTAATTGTATCATAGGGGCATGTCTTTCCCATGCTGTTCTAACAGTGAGTAAGTCTCCTGAGATCTGGTGGTTCCAAAAGGAGAAGCTTCCATAAACAAGCTCTGTGTTTTAGCCTGCCACCTTCCACGTAAGATGTGACTTGCTCCTCCTTGCCTTCTGCCATGGAACTTTAAGTCCAATTAAACCTCTTTGTTTTATAAATTGCCAAAGCTTGGGTATCTCTTTATCAGCAGCATGAAAATGGACTAATACATAATCTTCACAAAAATATTATAGTACATTTGATTAATCCCATTTTAAGGAGGGGGAAACTCTGACAGACAGTTTAAGGCCAGGGTCAAAGATTTGATTTAAACTTACACTACATTCATGGAGCATACATTTTGTAAATATTAGTTTGTGTGCATGTAAGTATGGTCTGATTTTAAGTACTTCTAAAATAATGCCAAATACAAAAATTGATTTAACATACCAATATGTTTAGAAAACTCAAAAATATATATATATTTTTAAAGTACCAATGACTACTCCTGAAAATTCTAGAACAGTTTTATTTTAAAATTAAAAATCAGGCCAGGAACAGTAACTCAAATCTGTATTCCCAGTGCTTTGGGAGGCTGAGATGGGAGGATCACTCAAGGCCAAGAGTTAAAGATCAACCTGAGCAACATAGTGATCCTTCATCTCTACACAGAATTCCTAACTTAGCCAAGTGTGATGGCATGGGCTTGTGGTCCTATTTACTTGGGAGGACCACTTGAGCCCAGGAGTTTGAAGCTGCAGTGAACTATAATGGGGACATTGTACTCTAGCCTGCATGAGAGTGAGACTCTCTCTCAAAAAATAATAATAATTAATCAACTTGGTTTTCCCTTAGAAATTCATGTAATATCTTTGTTGAGTTAAGCATCCATTGAAAGAAAATAGAACATAAAACCTTTATAGTGTGGCTCACGCCTGTAATCCCAGCACTTTGGGAGGCCGAGGTGGGTGGATCATGAGGTCAAGAGATCGAGACCATCCTGGTCAACAAGGTGAAACCCCGTCTCTAATAAAAATACAAAAAATTAGCTGGGCATGGTGGCGTGTGCCTGTAATCCCAGCTACTCAGGAGGCTGAGGCAGGAGAATTGCCTGAACCCAGGAGGCGGAGGTTGTGGTGAGAAAGATCACGCCACTGCACTCCAGCCTGGGTAACAAGAGCGAAACTCCGACTCAAAAAAAAGCAAAAAACCTTTATAGTGCATAGTTTATATGTGTAATGCATCTTGACTCATTCTAACTGCATGACAATATTAATGCCTATTATTGACAATAATATATTGGTTTAATTCTGACAAAAGCACATTTTATGTTCTGTATCTAGACAAATTTGCTAGTGAATCCCATAATGTAATTCTATAATTTATCATAAGGAAAGAAAAAATAAACAAAAGCTATAAAGTACTCTGTGGAATTTTGACACCCTTGAGGAACACAGCCATTCTAAAATCATATTAAGAATTTTTGCAAAAGTAAAGGAAATGTAGGGAAATATTGCCTTCAAATGTTCTGTGTATTTTATTCACAGAGGTTTAATTCAAATCATAGCTGAGCCAGTGGTGTGGGTAGGTTAAAGGACATGTCTAAACTATTATCACATTAGCTAGAACAATTTCCTGTGACAAGCATTTTTAAAACTGAATAGCATGTGGAGCTAATTTCAGTTCAACATTCTATTTTGAATTTAGAAGTTCCCATATTCTCAAATCTGTCACAAAATTCTTAACTCTCCTAGCATATACTCCAAAGCTGCAATAAAAGTTCTGCTTTAAATATATCTCTTCTGACAAATCCTATTCCTATCCCTGACATGAGTGGTTTGGCAACTTATTTGAATGGACCTGTACCTTCTATTTACAGAATCGCATGTCACAGCCTAGATTTGCTAGAGACTCTTGACTTTAGGTGCCAGTAGAACATGCTGATTTTCCTAGGACCATGAAATCTTTGGGAATCCAGAACACCAATGAGAATTAGAAAAGAAAAATATCCAGAACAGGAAGTAATCCATTGCATTCCTATGGATCCATCCCAATGGCCTCTGAAGATTGAATCAGATTTTCTTGATGCATATGAGCAAATCCAATTCACTGTGCCATCTTTACATCATTAATTCTCAACATGTATACCCACAAGTGACATTCTCAATTGTGTTTATTGAGTTTAATCTGTAAAGGAGAAACGAAGGCTTACCAGAAAATAGTTTAAAATGCACATCTTGATTTGTCTTAATATATAATGGAAACTTTTATTTGGAATATAAATCTCAATTAAAAGCATTTTTCTTTATAATACTATGTTTTCATTATTGATGCACTAAGTACTTTTTTCCAAAATATGATGCATCCAGATGAATTTCCAAATATCAGTGACATGCAAACATGCTGATCTTTCATATTTTTATTTTTATTTATGTTTAATTGACAAATATATGTATTTATGGTATACAACATGATGTTTTCATATATGGATACTGTGAAACGGCTAAATCAAGTTGCTTGACATATAAATTACCTTACATACTTATTGTATTTTCATGGTGAGTACACTTCAAATCTACCAACTTAGCAATGATTAAAGCGTACAATGTATTATTATTAACTGTAGTCATCCCAATGCACAACAGATACCTTGAACTTATTACTCCTGCCCAGTTGAAATTGTGTGTTCATTGACCAATATCTCCCCAATGCCCTCACCTCACTCTTCAATCTTCTTGAATATCTTCCAGCTCTAAGAGTACATGCTTTGCCTTAAATGTGTGCCACACATTTTTAATTTTTCAGAGTCTATTCCTATTATATTACTTCTGGCTGAAGCATTTCAGGCAAATTGTGCTTTGACAGAAAGAAAACAAATACAGTTACAGCCAACTTATTAAGCCAAAGATTAAAAAATAAATAAAGCTAGTACGGCGATGACAGAGAGGAGAAGATATACGTGAAGTTCCTTCTTCCTGGTAGCCATTTTCTCTAACTACGTGATGATTTCTCTCCATGCAGAAATTATCAGAGTTGCTAAAACAACATAACATTTTTTACACACTGTCATATCATGTACATATGGGCTTACAATGCTTTATTAGAAGAAATGTTGGGAAAATATGTTATTTTCATTTAAGGATTTTCAAATATCCGGTTTTCCTTCCTCTGAAACCAATGTAACACCAGCAAGTCTACATTCTCATTCAGAGAGAAAGTAAGGCCCATCCCTGGGTGTCACAAGATGAGCTGCCTTTCTCCATCTCTTCAGTAACCTAGAAAGACATTTTCATTCAGCCCATGACCTGATGCTAGTTTAATTTTCTTCTACATGGGTGGAATTAACAGTGAGTTTTGCTAAGGTCTTCAATCACAAATTTCATTTACTGTCCATAGAAACAACCTACTTTTAAGAAAAATCAAATCAGTATTATCATCATCTAAATAGTGGAAAACTGAATTCCAGAGAAATAAAGTGATATGTTTGGAGTCATAGATGTAGTTACAGGTGCAGTGAGGACTACAATAAAGGTTTCTCATGCCAGGTCAGATGGCTTTCCACACTCCAAACTCTATTTTCATTAAGAAATTACAGCTACATAAATATTCCTGGAATCATGACACCGAAAAAAAGCCTATGCAGAAATAAAATATAAAGTTTATAGTAATATATACTACAAAAGAAGCTACGTGTCAAAAACCATTACCATTTATCTAGTGTATTTCTTTAAGGTGAAGAAAAAGAATGGAGTCAGATACTCTTTTTAATGTAATTATAAAATCAAACTTCTAAATTTCCTGATATATGAATTTTTGGTATGTGCCTGGAATCTACCAGATACCCCTTTTTAAAGGGATTAGCATTTAGGTGTTGATTGAAAGAAGTTATCATATTTCTGAAATATAGTCTTCATAACAGCAGTTGCATAGAACTAGTATACTATTTTAATCTGGAAAATAGTAGACACAAAATAAAAAACTATTAACAAACAAACAAAAAATGATTTTCAGTATCAGAGAGAGCCACGTGATTTTTAAAATGGGGGAAAAGTGGGAGGATCCGTAACTAAACATGGGACTCCCACATAATACACTAAATTCTACACAATAGTGAGGCTTTTTTTCTTCCAGAAGAAAATCAATCTGAAAATATTTCTGTATTAAAATGTAAAGTGAGCCTGAACTCTTTCCACTAACAGAACTCAACAGTGTAACCAATGCTTAGAGGCTGAGTGAGGTAGCAGAGATTAGTAGAATTGCTAAGGAGAAAAAAAAGCCAAGGGTAGTTTTCTCTTCTGGCCAACCTCACTGTTAATTTTTATCTTCTAAATTGTTCAGGGATAGTGCTCTATCATTTATCCCTTTCCTCTAGAGTGTCTTGAACTTCCCTCTTTTCCCACTAGATATGATTTCTTTTGGTTAATAAATATTTTTTGCACGTTCTTCCTAACTTATGAGAGGGCGACAGAGAGAAAGAGAGATGAGAAGGTAGGGAGAGAAAAATAATGGATAATAATGAATAAAATGGGGGGAAACCACTAAATTTCATGTCCCATTTGTAATACTAATTATTAAATGTCTTCTCTGTTTCTCATTAGGGCAAAGTCTCCTGACATGAGCACCACTGAAAGGTGATTTCTTTACTCACCCATTCACTGAAATTGTTGTGGCTAGTGTTACCAGTGGCCTAGGTCCTTTAGGACCCTAGACAAATCCTCAAAGGGCTGTACTTGTCTGAAGTTTGTTTCCCTTTTGCTGGATAGCGCTTATTTGTGATCTGATTCCACTCCATTCTGTGTTCCCTTTTGTGTCTCTGTGCGTTATTCAAATTCTGCCAATGAAACATACTTAGATGATTTTAGAAAGCAGAAGTAAAATGAGTTTCTTTCTCTGGCAGTGGCAGCTGCAGAGGCATGGGCTTTTGACAGACGTGTGGCTTAGTTCATTTTTTGCTGCTGTAATAGAATACTAGAGATTGTGTAACATAAAAACAATAGAAGTTCATCTGATTCACAGTTCCAGATGCTGGGACATCCAAGACTGAAGGCCCACAACTGGTGAGGACCTTCTTGCAGCATTTTAACATGGCAGAAGGCATTCCTTGACAAGAGAGCTCATGAGCGAGTAAGCCTCCAGCCTTTTTAACAATGTGTATTAATCCATGCAGGAGAGAGACTTCATGACCTACATACCTCTCATGAGGTGAGTTTGGAAGCATTTTTTCCTCTTCAATATTTTGAAAGGTTTCGAGAGGAACTGGCATTAATTCTTCTTGAAACACTTGGTAGAGTTCACCAGTGTAGATATCTGGTCCTGGCCTTTTCATTGTTGGGAGGTATTTGATTTAAGATTCAATCTCTTTACTCATCATTGGTTAAAGTATGCTGACTCTTCATCAGTCAGTCTTGGTAGGTTGTACATTTCAATGAATTTATTCATTTCTTCTAAGTCATCCAATATGTTGACATTTTGTTGTTTGTAATAGTTTCTTGTGATCCTTTGCATTTCTTGGCATAACTCGCAATGGCCCTTATTTATCATTTTATTTATTGGAGTTCTATTTTTTTTCTCATGGTTAGTCTAACCAAAGACTTTTCAATTTTGTCTTTCCAAAAAGAAAAAAAAAACACTTTGGTTTTATTGTTTTTATTTTAATTGTCTTTCTAGTCTCCAAATAAAAGAAAATATAGGGAAAAGCTCTTTGACCTTAGTCCCGACAATAATTTTTTTGGTTATGACAGCAAAAGCACAAGCAACAAAACCAAAAATAAATGTCAAACTATATCAAACCAAAAACCTTATGCATGGTAAAAAACTCAGCAAAACTAAAAAGCAGCATAAAATTGCAGACCTAGCAAACTGTTTAATACATGGTTTGCATTTATTAATTATTTGATGAATAAACAATGTCATGCTTTCTCTAAGAAGAATATAGTCATGGTTCATCTACTAATAATGAAGATCATGAACCGGTACTTCAAATTGCTCTAATGTTACATTATCAGAAAAGCCATAATTAGAATAGTCTGTATAACATTACTAGAATCATGTATGGCTTTTGCTTCAGTTCAAGCAAGGCCCACATTTCTGATGACTAGAAAAAAAAAAAAAACTTTTTTTTAAATGGTCAGGCTCTGTCACCCAGGCTGGAATGCACTGGTGTGATCTTGGCTCTGAAACCTCCGCCTCACAGGTTTAAGCAATCCTTTTACCTCAGCCTCCTCAGTTGGGATTACAGGCATGCACCACCAGATCTGGCCAATTGTTTTGTATGTTTAGCACCGATGAGGTTTCACCATGTTGGCCAGGCTTGTCTTGAACTCCTGACCCCAAGTGATCCATCCATCTCAGCCTCCCAAACTCCTGGGATTACATGCATGAGCCACAATACCCATATGACTAGAAGAATATCTGAAAACCATAGCAACATGAATTTATCATGATCAACTTTAAATACAGTGCCTTCAAGAATACTCTAAATGGCTTTGTTTGAAATGCGACATAGATTCTCCTCCACATTACCTGTGTCTTCAAAGATTTTCCAGTAGTTGTTCAAGGCAATCTCTATGCAGTATCCCAGAACTTCACTGATAAAATTTGCACTTAAAGTCTGTAAATAATGTATAGTTCAATCCTTGATTATGAAGGATATTTTAACCTTACCTTATGTAGGTTCAGTATCTTTTTTCTTCCAATGCAATATTTTATAATGTTCGTTCAGTTACCTATAATGAGTAATAGGGTTGTTATAGAGAAAAGGGTTTTAATGGAACATTTGTACAGTGACATTGTTTGTGCCCTCTTCCCCCACCCCATTCCCCTTGGATCACTTTCTCAGCTCAGGGCCCGCTGCAAGTTTCTGTACACTTTTTTTTTATGTGAATGCCTTTGAGCACTGGAGTTGCCTGTGTATGAAAAACCAGAAATGCTGAAAAAAATTTGTGCCTATATTTATTTATCCAACAGTGATTATAGACAATTACTGACAGATTTGGGATTATAAAACCCAGGTCCTTTTCCTCCAGGTAGGATACACTGTGGCATATGATTCACTCTTCAGAGTTTCCTGAGAGATCAGTTTGCATCTGAAATTTCATCAGAAATTATGATTGTTCAATACCTTCTCTTCTTAATTACAGTAATATAATATTTATATGTAAAAATAAGTTGTTTTGTTTATGCAAACTGAAACTGTATTAGATGTATAATCTAAGGAATTTTCTAGAAGCTTATTTTAATTTTTTTGGGTAATATTTTCTTTTAGTTTTCTCATGATTTAATGATAAATAATATATTTGTGAGTATCCCCATGTCCTACATGGTACTGACTAATTCTTTAGAGCATGCAGAGCCTAGAATGATTATGTCTTCAGACTTTTATTTTTATTTTTACGTTACAGCTCTAATATACAAATAAACTGTTTGCTCTAAAGTCAGTAGCAAATGTGGTCGTGAGAAGAGATAAGATTTAATTTAAAAATATACTTCTTGTTTTGAAGAAAGTGTTTATTTTCACCCTCATTATTTTGGAGAAATATCAAAATGTTTTCTTGCTATTTGCTTTTCTCTCTCCTTCAACTAGATTGGGCAGATTTTTTTTTTCTTTACATGAAATAGCCACACTAGTCAGCATGTTCAAATGCTTTTAAAGTCTCATCACTTTAAGTTCGATTGCTTTAAACATCTGACAACTGTGCGTATAGTTTATGGAAACTAACAAACTTGAAAACCAGTAGTCAGTAGTTAAATACAAGTTTTACTCTGAAAAAAAATGCTAAATTTTGATCATTGTTTTGAAAATCTGGCAAATACTCAAGAGCAACTAGCGGAAGAAAAAAAAAACGTATGCAGTAGCTTCTTAGATTTTTTCCCCCAAAACCAAAGTATCTTAATAGCTGATTTTCAGGTAAGATCTTGATCTTCGGCCTCCATGTTTGGGTCCCTTCCAGGAACACCCCCTTGGTGGAAGCCGTCTTTCCCTCTCCTGGATTTCCCCTCTGGAGTCCCCTCCCACACTCGCTCGTGGAAGCCTGTCTTCCCTCCTAAACTCCATCTCTCTATTCCCTTCCACTCAGTGTGGAAGCTGCTTTCCTCTCCTGGGTTCCATCTTTCTGGATTCTCTCACTCGGTGAGAGTCAGCTGTTTCTTTCTCTCTCCTTCTCCTGTTTCTCTCTCTAAATAAATCACTTTCTACAAACACTTTTGAGTCCGGTATTTACTGCGCGCTGCGCCGCGGTCTCCTCACCCATTCTTGGGCAGTGATTGACCGAGAACCTGGAGAAACGTCCTCTCAGGGGAGCTGAGGGGGCACCCCTGAACCCCAATATTACATTTTGGCGAGCCAGTCAGGAGAGGGGTTCACCAGAAAAAGGGGTACAGCCAGAGAAAAAGACTTCAAAATCGTGAGTAAAACCGGCCCCATCCTGTCCTGTCTCTTAACACCGGAGCAGCAGTGCCAAGCTGCGGCCGCAGCCCAGTCAGGATTAAAAGCACAGTTTTTTTTGTTTGTTTGTTTTGTTTTTTTTTTTTTACCTCCAAGCTCTCTCTCTGCTCTTCTCTCCTTCTCTATCCTTCGGATATTATCTCTGGGACCAAAACCTGCAGGAGCCTGAGGGCTGGAAAAACTGACCACACCCGCTTTCCACTCCTCGCCCGCCGGAAACGGCCCAGCCGCACGGCGGAAGTCAGCGCCCAGAGGTCAGCCAGAGGAAAAGCAGCGGGGAGGGGCGAGGTGCGGCCCGAGGCCTGCAGGGGTCCAGGGAGCACCGTGGCCTGGTGCATGGCCCGGCAGGCCTCTCCTGTGTTCCCCAGTCCCAGGCAGCAGGATCGAAAAGCTACCCAGGACGTTCACCAGGTGGCCGCAGGGGAATGGCCCCACCGGGCACGTGGTTCTGGCGGGGTCAACATGGCGACTGAAAGCTGAGCGGGTGGGGGGAGTAAAAAGATCTTGATGTCACATACTAATGGTGAACTATGACTGAAATTCTGCTGAAATTGATAAACAAGAGGATAGATATCTTCAGAGGTAAAACAAAATGCATGATCTAAATTTTATTGGTTCTGCTAACCTAAAGGACTCCGGACAACTTACATAACCTTTATGTCCTTAATTTTCCATACATTTCTGTGAGAATGGTATTAAATTCGTAGAGATTCTACAAGTATGTCTCGACGTTGGAGGAGGTCTCCTGATGTTTAAGCTGGTCTCAAACTCCTGTACTCAAGCCACCCTCCTGTCTCACTCTCCCAACGTGCTGAGATTATAGGCATGAGCCACTGCACCTACTCTTTTTTAAAAAGAAATTCTCCATATGAGTAAAATCATACAGTGTTTGTTTTTTTGTGGCTTATTTCACTGAGCATAATGTACTCCCAGTTCATCCATGCTGTTGCAAATGGCAGAATCTCCTTCTTCTTATAGACTGAGTAGTATTCCATTACATACGTATCACAATATATAAAATGGATAAGGAAACTGTGATGTATGCATGTGCATCTATATGTCTATATACATATGTGCATACATATATATATATATATCCATCAATAGAAACTTTGGCTGTTTTTGTTTCTTGTCTACTATAAATAATGCTGCAGTGAATATGAAAGTACGAATATCTTTTCAACATAGTTATTTTATTTCTCTTGGATATATACCCAGCAGTGGGTATATAATGTTGAAAGTTAACATTCTCAGTTTAAAATAAGGCTCAAACTGAGCTATTGGCAATGAGAAGAAAAAGAAAGATGAGATGTGAGAGGTTCTTGTGAAGTAGATTTAACAGAAAGCTATGACAAGTGGATTAGATGATGAAGGTAAAAGTTGAGAATTTGATAAAATTTAAGAAGCAGCCATCTACATGCACCTGTGCCAGATGTTTTCACAAATACCACATGTGAGTTTCATAGTGCCTCTCTAATCTTATTATTTCTATTTTATAGGTGAGGATAATGAGGTCTACCAAGAAAAAGTAATTTGCTGAAGACTATGCTTGATGATAATCAGAACCAGTTTTTGAACTTCAATCCTTTTATCCATCCATACTTAGCTTGGTTCCAGTTTGAACTTTCTTCCTCAAGGGCTATAATCATTGGTCTAAATACCATAGAAATAATAATTTCAAAATGCTTTAAGCAATAAAAATATAATGTTAGGTTAGGCGTGGTGGCTCACATGTGTAATCCAAGCACTTTGGGAGGCCAAGGTGGGTAGATCACCTGAGGTCAGGAATTCGAGATCAGCCTGGCAAATATGGTGAAACCCTGTCTTTACCAAAAATGCAAAAAATTAGCCAGGTGTGGTGGTGGGTGTCTGTAATCTTACTCTGGAGGCTGAGGCAGGGGAATCCCTTGAACCCAGGCGGCAGAGGTTGCAGTGAGCCAAGATCTCACCATTGCACCTTAGCCTGGGCAACAAAAGCAAACCTCCATCTCTAAATATAAAATAAATATATATATATTTTGTTTTATATCTAGAAGTTGACTGAATACTAAATGCTCTGCTAATACCTCCCATTTACATAGTGACTTACAATATTCAGAACACTAGCAATAAATTGGCTTGTGAATATGTAAGGCAGATTCCATGAAAGAAATACTGCTCCTTGACCTACATTCCAGCTCTTTAATCTCCACCATCATCATCTCATTCTCTTATATTGGGGTTCAGGGGTTCAGGGTGCCCTTAGCTCCCCTGAGAAGATGTTTCTCCAGGTTCTTGGTCTCCTACCCTCTCACAAATGAGAGAGGGGACCACGGTGCAGTGCACAGTAAGTGCTGGACTCAAAAGTATTTGTAGAAAGTGATTTATTTAAGTAGAGAGAGAAAAAGGAGAGGAGAGAGAAAGAAACAGCTGACTCTCACACTGAGTGAGAGAATCCAGAAAGATGGAACCCAGGAGAGGAAAGCAGCTTCCATACTGAGTGGAAGGGAATAGAGAGAGAGATGGAGTTTAGGAGGGGAAGAAAGGCTTCCACGAAGGGACTCTTCCTGGAAGGAAACCCAAACATGGAATCCAAAGGAGTGTGGAAGAAGGGGACTTTTAACCTGAGAGGAACCCCCACCTTCTGTAAGAACCCTGGTCAATGAAAGGAGTTCCTTAGAACTGCCACTGGAGTGATTGACTCTTAGTTTCTTCCCACTCCTGTGAAATTTAAACATAAACTGTTAAATCTCCCAGATGGAGAGAGATGGGAGGAGGGTATGGTGCTGGGAAGTTCTTGCTCTTAAAAACTATGCCCCCTTGTGGACTCGGAAAGAAAACACCTTCCTTCAACCCCCTCCCCATTGGATATTTTAATAATACATAATTGTATTCGTTTGTTCTCATATTGCTACAAAGAAATACCTGAGACTGGGTAATTTAAATAGAAAGTTTTAATTGGCTCATGGTTCTGCGGGCTGTACAGAAAGCATATGGGATTCTGCTTCTGGGGAGGCCTCAGGAGCTTACAGTGATGGCAGAAGACAAAAGAGGAAGAGGCACTTCACCAGGCAAGATCAAGAGGAAGAGAGTTGGGGTTTGAGGGTTGCTACACATTTTTCAACAACCG
This sequence comes from Callithrix jacchus, assembly GCF_049354715.1. Taxonomy (NCBI): domain Eukaryota; kingdom Metazoa; phylum Chordata; class Mammalia; order Primates; family Cebidae; genus Callithrix; species Callithrix jacchus. The sequence continues at coordinate 48,070,302 of NC_133519.1, forward strand.
GATCTCATGAGAACACACTCACCATCAAGAGAACAGTGCCAAGGGAGAGGTGTTAAACTACTCATGAGTCACTGTCCCTATGATCCAATCACCTCCCACCAGGCCTCAGCTCCAACACTGGGAATTACAATATGATGTGAGATTTGGGCGGGTACACAGAAACATATCATATCCAAGATTTAGCAATTTTCATGGAATTATTCAATCTGAGAATTTTAAAGTCTTAAAAGATATCAAATCTAATTCCCTCATTTAAAAGTAATAAAAATTTGCACAGATGACATAAGAGATTTATAAACTAGAATGAGTGGTACCAGTTCCTCTTTGTATGTCTGGTAGAATTTGGCTGTGAACCTGTCTGGACCTGGGCTTTTAATGCTCTCCCCATCAAGCTACCTATGACCCTCTTCACAGAACTGGAAAAAAACACCTTAAACTTCATATGGAACCAAAAGAGAACCTGCATAGCCACCACAATACTAAGCAAAAAGAACAAAGCTGGAGGCATCACACTACCTGATTTCAAACTATATTACAAGGCTACAATAATCAAAACAGCATGGCACTGGTACCAAAATAAAGATATAGGCCAATGGAACAGAACAGAGGCCTCAGAGGCAATGCCGCACATCTACAACCATCTGATCTTTGACAAACCTCACAAAAACAAGCAATGCAGAAAGGATTCCCTGTTTAATAAATGGTGTTGGGAAAATGGCTAGCCATGTAGAGAAAGCAGAAACTGGACCCATTCCTGATACCTTACACTAAAATTAATTCCAGGTGGATTAAAGACTTAAACATATGACCTAACACCATAAAAACCCTAGAAGAAAACCTAGGCAAAACTATCCAGGACATAGGCATAAGCAATGACTTTATGACTGAAACACCAAAAGCATTGGCAACAAAAGCTAAAATAGACAAATGAGTTCTAATTAAACTTAATTGCTTCTGCACAGCAAAAGAAACAATCATTAGAGTTAACCAGCAACCAACAGAATAGGAAAAAATTTTTGCAATCTACCCATCTGACAAAGGACTAATACCCAGAATCTACAGAGAACTAAAACAGATTTACAAGAAGAAACCAAATAAACACATTCAAAAGTGGGTGAAGGATATGAACAGACACTTTTCAAAAGAAGACATATATGAGGCCAACAAACATATGAAAAAATGTTCATCATCACTGGTCATTAGAGAGATGCAAATCAAAACCACATTGAGATACCATCTCACACCAGTTAGAATGGCGATCATTAAAAAATTTGGAGACAACGGATGCTGGAGAGGATGTGGAGAAATAGGAACACTTTTACACTGTTGGTGTGAGTGTAAACTAGTTCAACCATTGTGGAAGACAGTGTGGCAATTCCTTGAGGACCTAGAAATAGAAATTCCATTTGACCCAGCAATCCCATTAGTGAGTATATAGCCAAAGGATTATAAATTGTTCTATTACAAAGACGCAAGCATGTATATGTTCATTGTGGCACTGTTTGCAATAGCAGAGACCTGGAACTAACCCAAATGCCCACTGATGATAGAATGGACTACGAAAATGTGGCACATATGCACCATGGAATACCATGCAGCCATAAAAAACGATGAGTTCTTGTCCTTTGTAGGGACATGGATGAATCTGGAAACCATCATTCTCTGCAAACTGACACAAGAACAGAAAATCAAACACCACATGTTCTCAATCATAGGTGGGTGTTGAACAATGAGAACACATGAACATGGGGGGGAGCATCACACACTGGGGTCTGCTGGGGGGAACTAGGGGAGAGACAGTCAGGTGTAGGGAGGTTGGGGAGGGATAACAAGGGGAGAAATGCCAGATATAGGTTACAGGGGGATGGAGGCAGCAAACCACATTGCCATGTGTGTACCTATGCAACAATCCTGCATGATCTGCACTTGTACTGCAGAACCTATAGTGCAAAAAAAAAAAATATATATATATATATACACACACACATATATAAAGACATTTATAAACTAAATTCAGACCCTTGAATCTCCTATTTCCTTTCTTATAGTTAGCTTCTCTCTCATTCATGAACCATTCCTTATTCTGCTTTTAATAACATTATTAATAAACTCTAGATTCTTTCTCCTGTTAAGATTCACCTGTTAAGTGAACAAGCCTATTTTAATAAAAAAATTAAATACTTTCATTTTTGAAACGAAACTATTTTTCCTAAAAAACGTAGCAGTATTTTTCCTATAAAATATGAGTCTTATATAGCACTGTAATATGCTAGATGAATTAAATTATACTAATAATACAAAACAACTATCATTCATTATAGGAAAATATAAATAAGTCTGTGTGCCCACCTTGGTGGCTGGGATAATTGGCCTTATATTGATCTTTTCTGGTTTTTACATTAGCTTTTGAAGTCATTTCAATTTAAATTGAGGTGGTTCTATTACAGATTTGGAAGTTTTCTCATTTTAAACCAGATTGCATTATTAACAATGTAGATAAAGTAATAAGATAACTAACATGTAGAGTATCTAACATAAGTTTTTCATTTCTCCTGAAGAAAATTTTGCTAGAAAATATATATCTCTTTAAACTAATTTCTTATTTAAATGTGAGGGTTGATTTTTTGGCTTGACTGACTTTTACAGTAAGGTGATTTCCCATACTTTAGTTTTGATGTACATTATTTGCAATTAGATATTAATAATGTGCACATTTTTTGCATTTGTTTATTTTCAGAACTGTTGATATCATCAAGAAAACATCATACCCCTTCTATATAGGTGGATTATGGGAAATTGGTTATTTTTGAAGCAATTCTTTGCTCACCCATCACTTATTCAGCAACAGTCCCAATAAAACAATCCCACAAGTTGATGAAAAAATACCCATGTCATCATATAAATAAGAATCTAAAATACAATTTAAAATTTGAACAAGAAAAGGATTTCTTGGATAAAGTAGCAAATTGAACTGACTCATCACAGGCTGGATACTTTTATGCAAAGATCTAGGTGGCAGTAATCAGCAGTTAGATGAGGAAGGAAATGTTGTTCAGCAAAACCAGGGCAATAATGATGTAGGAAACCAAAGGGCAATAGAGTGAAAAGGTCTCAAGCCGCTCAGAAAGACTTGTTTTCAATCTCACTTTAGACTTTAACAGGCTTCAGTATGTGTATGAATTTCTTTCACAAATAGCCCTCTCTTGAGGGAAACTGATTTTTGTAAGTGGTTGTCAATTGTGACATTCTCTGCCATTTTGCAAAAGTAGGAATTGCTCACTAGGGATGGAAGATTCTGTGGTAGGTTAAAGCCCAGAAATTGGTGTTTTGAGAGTCAGGCCTTAGATGCATGTCTTGTGAGAATAGGTTAGAGGATGTTTGAGAACTTTTCTTCTCATGAAATAGGACAATAATGAAAGTGTCTAAACATCACTTCCCCTATCTTAGGTGACACATATTTAAGCAGCTTTTCTCATTTGTTTCTAGGAAGTAGGCCATCTAAATGCTAGATTCTCTATCAACCTGCAGCAGTGAAGAGCCTATCCTGATCAACTTGGATTGCCTACTTTTGCTGAAAAAAGATTATTTCTTTTCATTTACAACACACACATTTCTGGTTTGTGTGTATTTTTGTTACATAACACACCCTTTAAAATATTGATCTTCATTTATGAACGAGAATTTCAGATCAACAAGACCATAAAACATACTATCAAACTCTTATGTCAATTGCCGAGTAGGTGAAAATTGTGATTAAATTTGTATAACAATCCATTATAATATATAATTATAACTAAAATTTTATATTTATGAATGAATAATCATTGCAACTATATTCATTTCACAGAAGAAAATAGCAAGTAAAAAACTAGCTGAAGAGTTAACTATTATATACAATAGAATATTATACAACTATTAAAGGTAATATTTAAATGTAATTTTAAGCAAAGGAATTATCAGAAAAAAATCATATATTCTATGCTTTCAAGGCATTGAAGGAATAAATGTATAGAGAGAAGTTGTCAGAAAACATGCCCAAAATTTAATATTATTGATTACCTGAGTGGTGAGATTGAGTGATTCTTATGTCATTTTATGCAATATAGAACATTTCAAATTACTATATATGTACAATAACTTGAAAATCAATTAGAAGCCATAAAAGGTTTAAAAAAATCACAAAAAAGGAATGTTAAAAATCTAAAATGTATACATTAAAGTCTTACTTTCCTTACCATTTTCTCATTCACACTAACAATGTTAAACCCTGTTTATAGGCTGATGAATCTCAACTGGGACATAATCTTTGAACTCAGACCTATATATACAACCACCAATCTAGCATCTTAATTTAGATAGTTAATAGGCATCTGACATGTGGCAAATGCAACTGAACTTCCGACTTGTGCTACATAAAGTTCGTAAAGTCTTGCCCTTCTTTGCTAAGTCAGCACCGGTCTTCCGGTTGCTGTAGCCAAAATACTGAAACAACTTTTATCTTTATACTTTTCTTATATTTCTTATGCAGTCCTTCAGCAAATATTTATGGCTCTGCTTTCAAAATACAATTAGAACGTTTAAACTCCACGTCACTCTCACTGCTATCGTGAGATATTGTCTAGCCTCCCAATGCATTTGTCCCTGTCTAATCTGAAGGGAGAAGCCAGATGATAACATAGAGTATAATTCAGATCATAATTCGGATCATTCAGTTCTTCTCATCACCCTGTAATGTTTAACCTGAGAGTATAAACCCAACTTCTTGCTATAACCCACAAGACCCTATGCTCATTGAGGCATTTAGTTTTCCCTCTGACTTACTCTCCCACCATTCTTCATCTCACTCATTCAATCTGCAATGTACTGAAGGTTTGTGTCCCTATAAAATTCAAATGTTGAAATCCAAATCCACAATTTGATGGTGTTAGCAGGTAGAAACTTTGGGAGGTGAGCAGGTCATGAGAGCGGGCCTTCAAGCATGGGAATAGTGCCCCTATAAAAGGGGCCCCAGAGAGCTCTCTCACTTTCTTTGTGCCATGAAGGTACAAAAGGAAATTATCAGTCTGCAACTTGGAAATAGGTTCTCACCAGACTCTAACCAGGCTCCAGAACTGTAAGGAGTACATTTCATTGTTTACAGTGTTTACAAAGAACCCAGTCCACGACATTTGGTTGTAGCAGCCTGGACTCACTAAATCATCATCCAGAACACATGGCCCTCTGGTGTCAGTAATAAGCTAGACATGTTCCTTCAGAATTTTGTCAGTAGCTCGTTCATCTGCCTAGAATTTTCTTCCCCCAGTGTGATGGTCAGTACTGTCCAACAACTTGCTGAGACTACAGTTTCCAGTTAGCCAGTCAAATATTAATCTAAGTGTTGCTGTGAATATATTTTCTAAATGTGATCAAAACTTTAAACAAGGGAAATTGTCCTCAATAATATAAGTAGTCTGATTTAACAAGTTGAAACATTTTAAGAGCAGAATGGAAGTTTCCCAGAAAAATAAATTTGGCTTTTGGGTAACAGCTTTAGCCCTCAAGTCCAGGAGTTCTGCAATGCCCTTCCCGACGGCCTGCCCCATTTATTCCAGATTTTCTTAGCCAGCCTTCATAGTTCACAACCCGACATCTTGCAGTAAGTGTCTCAATATATATCACCTACTGGTTCTTTTTCTCCGGCTGAACTTGACTGGTTCATCAGATATCACCTGTTTAAGTTTTTACTCAAACTTTTTAGTAAGGTCCTGGTCACTCTGTTATATTGAAGCTTTCTCTTTCCTGCATTACTATGATTAATTCTTATCACGTACAAGTATCCAGTGTAATACATGTTTAAGTTATCTTTTCTCTGGTGCCTTTTTCTTACAATAAAATATGCATTCTATGAGGCAGATACTTGTGGATCTGATTTGTTTTATAGCATCTCTAATACTTGCAATGAAGCCAACATGTAGTACTTCCTTCATTAGCATTTTCTGAATGAATAAATTCTGATAATAAAATTATGCCTGAAATTATGCCTGTTTTTATATGTGAGCTTGTTAAATTTGCACTGCATCATTAAGCACCATCACTTTTTTCCTGTCCTAAATGATGTACACTGAGTGATACTGTCACTAAGTATATATGTTTTGTCATATTGTGGGATACAGTATCAGATGCTATTTAAATAAGGTGATGGGGCTGGGATCGTAGCCGTATCTTCCCCAAGCTCTTCAACTTCGGACAACACAGTGAACCTTGAAAAGACTGACTTTGTGTTGTGAATAGCTAACAAGGTTGTTATGACAAATACAAAGCAATATATGGAAAATTTCATGAAGTATAAAGCATCATTGAAATATACTCTTAATTGTGGAATGTTTATAAATATTTCATTCAACAATTAATTTCACAGTGTTTGGCATAGCATGCTAGTTTGTCATTACATAAAGACTGTCTTTAAAATTATAATAATACACGATTACATATATTCAATAAAAATATCCATAATTACTTATAATAATCAAGCTTGATGGTTGTAAATATTTTAATATAATCTCTGATATTATTATTATAACTACTTTGTATTTTAATGATCATAACATTTCCCATTACATGTCAATTTTGTTCGGATAAAATCTTTCTTATGATTCACAGGTAAGGAGAAGAGTTCTGTTCACAAGTGCTGAACTGAAATAGTGGGGACAGCGGCAAGTTACTTTATCTTCATCTAACGTGGACGTTCTCTTTTCTTTATTGATACCCCATGTAGCTTCTGAAATCATTGTTAAATCGTGTTTGTTCTACTGTCTGACATTGTTTTTACCATTTTATTAGTAAAAGTTATCTTTCTTCTCTCTCTCTTCCCCACTACACACATAGACATACACACCTTCTCAAGTCAAATTTTAAAGATATGTTTATACTATTTGCTCTGTGCCAGGAATAAAAAAATTCAGCTTAGATTCAGCTTAATGCCATAACTTATGAATTTTTAAGGATTATTCTGCGAACACAAGTAGTTGCTATGACTAATACAACTCTACCTTTAAAATAAAAATTCGAAGTAATTTTGATTTTCAAATTTCAGACAGTAATATTATGCAATACATTTATATAATTCACAATGCTTTCCAAATTTATTGTCAAGAAAACAAATTTTGTGGCTGGGTGTGGTGGCTCAAGCCTGTAATCCCTGCACTTTGGGAGCCCAAGGCAGATGGATTGAAGTCAGGAGTTTGAGATCACTCTGGCCAACATGGTGAAACCCTTGTCTCTACTAAAAATACGAAAAGTTAGCTGGGCATCGTGGTGTGCACCTGTAGTCCCAGTTATTCGGGAGGCTGAAGCTGGTGAATCACTTGAACCTGGGAGGCAGAGGATGCAGTGAGCTGAGATTGCGCCACTGCACTCAAACCTGGTGACAGAGCAACACTGTCTCAAAAAAAAAAGAAAGAAAGAAAGAAAATAAAAAAGAAAAAGCAAACATTTTACATAGAAACTAAGAAAAATGTAACATAATAAAATACATGTTTCTCGATCTATCTCTACAGTAACCAGACTGCTTCTTTTTTTCCCTAGAGAAATGCTTCCTGAAACACTTTTATTGAAATTCCATAAAACGGCCCACATTTTGTGATGGAACATTCAGCTCTTTATGTTCTAAATTAGTCTAAATGAATGTATGAAGAGGAGAACAGTTTATCTCTCTTTGGAGACCTGAAACTAACTCCGTTAGCACGTTCCCCTCCACTCAGTAAATCTACGCTAGTGGCAGAGAGATTAGAATCTGCATGGTCAGAGCTGAAGCTATTGATTAGTTGGCATTCATAACTGAGTCATAGTACTTGTTGTAAAATAAAAATTATAATGCTGTGTCGAATGGCCTTCTCAAGTCCATACCATGCCTCTCAACACTGGCAACCCATAAAATGTAGGGAAACATTAGTAGTCTGGGGCAGTCCTGAGGACAGAGGAAAAAGCCATCCTTAGTCTTGAAACCTAAAGCTCACAAGAATATTTGAGCAGGCATTAATGAATTTGCAAGTTATCTTCTTTTTGCTATGGTCATCTAAAGTATGTGCCAGCAGTAGGTATGAGCATTAAGACATGGTCCACGCATTCCTCGTCTCATGGAGGTAACAGCATTCACTACCACCCACACATCAAACTGAACCCATTGACAGTAGTTTCAAAATATAAAATGTCTTGTTTAACCTTATTATATTGGCTGATTATTTTCTCAATTTTGAAGAGAGTCCTACTGATACATATGTGTGTGCTTAAAATATGGATTTAAAAATTTTATTATGCTGTAGTTTATACCATAAATATCCATGCACATTGTAATAGAGTTTATATTTTTATTTTAAAGCACCTCACCTCATATCTCTTTAAGCATATGTTCTGGCAAAAGAGGGCAACGTGTCTTAGAGTTATCAGTTCCTTCAAAGGCCAGGCTATAAAGATAATGGTGACATAAAAATCAGAGGTGTCATGGAAAGTTTAGTGTGCTCAAATTTACTACCAGTAGTTTTAAAGCAGAAATTTAACTCCTCTTCCTGAGTTATGAGCAGAGAGCTAAAATACACCTGTTAGATCAAGAACAAATGTTGTTTAAAGTGGACTGTAAAGGCTTTTCCTGATCCTGCAGCCTATTGGTTAAAAACTGGGAACTTCTGCTTCCAGGGGATATAAAAGCACATTTCCCAGTGAACAATGGGAAATCCATTCTTATTTATACTCCGGCAAGAAAATTTATTCTTACAGCAAAAAGATTTTAAATGACACTCCCGTCACCAGAGTAAGCTGGCTCTGGTGATAACACGTATCAGGAGTTCTTGGGTAAGATGGGTGAGAATTGCAGCATGAAGCGGCTCTTACATTAAGAAATATTGCAAGCAGAAAGTGTTCTCAGAGAACTCAAGTGACAAACATACTAAAGAGAAGAAAACATCCCAACACACATGTTAGCGACTGAGTCAGTGGGGCCTCAGGGTAAACTGAAACGGCGTCTCCTCTGCTTTCATGGCCTATCCTTAAGAGAACACGTTCTGAAGCCACACTACTTGGGTTGGAATTCAGCCTCTCACACTTGATGGCTGTTTCGGCCCAGTTCCCAAAAAGAGTCAGAAGGCATGCTCAAAAGGAATTAACTGAAAAGATGATTAAGGAGGGTTCTTTCCAGAGCTACGGGCAAGGCTGATGAGGAAAGATGGAAAGGCAACCGAGATGAGCAACCGTGGAAGCAGCTGTCACTGTCATTTTAAAGGTGAAAGTAGAGAAGCCAACGTTAGCTTCCACCTGCACCCAGTGAGGGCTGGAAGCATAGACAAGGAACGCCAAGAGGAGTTCTGCCTGTAGAACACAGCCTTGCCGGACCCACAGCCAGGCAGGAAGACGGGGTAAGTGCAAAGCCGCTCTTCCCGTCTCCTGCATCCACATCTCCTGCATCTCCTGCCTGGGCCTCACATCTGTCAAAGAAAACAGAAAGTCAGAAGCCAGGAGATCCTGTATGATGAAGTCCATGGAGAGCTGCCTCTTGGGGTCCAAAGAACAATAATGGATCCGCCTGGGTGGTTTCCTGTTGGACGCTGGGTAGGGAGCAGGGAAGATACACAGCTCTCTGTTTTAAAGAACACGTGTATTTCCTTCATATGGAATCATGAACTTGAATTTAAACCTTCTCACTAAGAAGTCAATAAATGTTCTTGCTTTCATTGCATCTTCTCGAGGACAAAGCAGTTGCAGATTACTGTAATATTATAAGTTCAGGTCTGGGTTTCTCCTTTCATTTTTTTTTCTGGTAATTTTATCAGTTGTAGACTTATAAAATGACCCTTTCTCTGAGCTTTGCTTTCATTCTGATAGAATTTAGCTGAACTTTGTAAAACTGTATTTTCTTTAAAGCAACCTTTATTTTTAAAGTCTTGCCTCTTAAACAGTTTTCAGAAAGCATTTCAGTATTGTTTGAGATACACTTCAGGTGACTTTTCTAGAGGAAGGAAGAAACAGAGTTTTGTGTTCATTCTGTGGATGGAAAATTGAGTCTAGAATAAGCCAGGATAGTAAGAGGTAGAGGGTGAATGATTCTGAAGAAATCTAGGCTTATCTGATGCTTTGCTCCAGTCTTGGTTCGGGGACTCACGTGCCTTAGTGAGCCTTTTCCTAACCTATGGTTTTAACGCATACATCTGCTCTCAGTGCTGCTTACCTAAGAGGGCCATGACTTCTGCTGATGTTTGGTTCAGAATAAGGCCCAATTCTGGTAATGAACTAAATTATCTCCCTTACCCATTTAAAGCTAACAAATTACCATCAAGATGTTAAATTAATCTTATTCATCAGTTAAAAACGAAGAGGAAAACACAGCTTACTCTCTTATTCTCCTGCCTAATTGTTTTCCTCTATGTTCTCCTCAGCTTAGGCAAGTTATGTGTCTCCTCATTGTTCTGTGCTGACAGCATCTGCACATGATTCCCCACAAAGAGAAATGGCTATTCTGTGACTACATCTGTTCTCTTATTTAGTGGAGTCATAAAAGTCTAAAGAGAGCAACAGCCATCTTCCAAAATGAGCAGAAAATACCTTCTTTCTAGCTTAATGCTCTAGCATATATTTGCTAAATTTTTGTGATTTGTCTCCAAGACCCCTATCAAAGGTAGAAATAAACGACTGTAAAATATCGTGAGAGATATGTTTCTGCTTTTATTAGAAGATTAAAAAAATATTGGTTAAATTTTCTGCATTTACTTTGAAATCATTGTAATTTTTAATAATTTAAAAGAGTATTTTCTGATCTGACTTCTACTCTAGTAAGTAAAGAAATAGAAGGAGTGTTGCTCCTTTCTTCATGAAAACCAGTCAGATTAATTTCAAATTCATTACTTTTCCCAACCAATGAAGGAAGTGAAGTCACTGAGAAAGGAACTATGAACTATGCTCATTTTGTATAGAAACAACAGCCAGGAGAGGTATCCATCTGGAATAGTTGACTAACTTATGATAGCCTCGTTCTGGCTGGAAGAATAATGGAAAATAATTAGCAATGATTATTTGTCCCTAAATGAAAAATAATTACTAATTATTAGTAACCTCAGGTGAATAGGAAAACAATGTTATCAGGCAGTACATCCTGAAGTCTTAGAGATTACCTCTTAGAAGCCAAGGGCAAAAGCCAGATCTCTCTTTTGTCAAGATTAATTTACTTAGTATACAATTCTGTTTTGCTGTTTCTCTCCCTCCTTCCTTCCTTCCTTCCTTCCTTCCTTCCTTCCTTCCTTCCTTCCTTCCTTCCTTCCTTCCTTCCCATTCCTTCCTTTCCTTCCTTGCTCATTAAGGCTGCTTTTCCACAATCTGCAATGAGAACTCACAGAAAAGTTTGGAAAGAATTCTGTGAAATAACAATTGTGGTGAGGAACTGGGAGAAAAGAACCAAAACTGTGTGGGAGGGCTCAGAAATAACACCTGCAATCTATCGGATTAGAAACACAATTGTTAAGAAGCAGGAGAGACTAATACTCCTGCCCTCAGGGCATTAGTAAATTCTTCTTATAGGGCTGCATGTTCTGCATATGTACCCCAGAACTTAAGGATATAAAAAAATTCTTTATCAACTGCTTATCCACAAATAACTACAGTTTTCCAGATTTACTCTCCATTATTAAAAAAAAAAGAAACATAAACTAAAATTTGATTAAGAGAATTAATTGGAGGAATTGGTTTCTAGTTTTTGGAAATGTTTATAGGTTGACTAGTCCTTCATCGGATGACCTAGTCATTTCTAGTAAATAGATATCTCAGCACTTTAAATATAAATTAATTAATTAATAAAAATTTTTTTAATGTTGAAAAAACAGGGGGAAATAACTTTTACTCCGGGAAAGAAGTGGAATTAAGCAGCTTATACAAACACCCAGAGAATGGGCACAGGAATTAAAGTATCTACCTGCTCCATACCCAGCAAAAGAGTGCATGCTTAAAATTAAAGCTTAACTGAAATAACAGAAAACATACACCTCTAATGCCACCCTTCCAGGCAACAATAGAAAAACTCACATAACAAGTATAAGCAGAACTTGTCTGGCAGGAGAATGGGAACAAAAAGGAACTCTCTGAGATATAGCACACAGAGAAAACCTAAAATTCAGTATCAAACAGCAGTTGGTGGGGTAAAAAGAATAATCCACTCTAAACAGACTATTCTATGGGATTAGAGGCTGTGATACAGTAAATCTCAAATCTAGCCCAACTTCTAAGTAGAAAGCTCAATCCCCTGACTGAAAGTTTAGCAGAAAGCTAAGCCCATTTATTTGCATAAGTGCTGTGTACTTCAGCTCTACTATTCTACATAATATGTGTGACACTCAAAAGATAATCATGAGATATACAAAAGAAAACATATTTAAAAAGACAAAGTGATCATCAGAACTCGACTCCAATATAACATAGATGTTGGAAGTGACAGGTGATGCAAAATAACTATGATTGATACCTTATAGGGTCTAATGGAGTGGTTGATAATATTCAAGATTAGGTGGGAAAATTCAGCAGAGATGTTAACATCTATACAAAAAAACGGAAGAGATACACTAGAAATGACATACACAAAAACAAGAGTTGAAGAATGTCTCAAGGGTGTGTCAGGGACCTGACAAAGCCACAGACAAACAAACAGAGAAAATAAATTAGTGAACTTGAAGAGAGGTTGATGAAAATATTCAGGTGAAAACAGAAAATGAAAAAGGAATAAAGGAAGAAGAAAGGGATGGAGGTAGGGAATGAAAGAGGAGGGAAAGAAGGCTGAGAAAAAGGAAAGAAGGAAAAGGGAGGAAGAAAGGAAGGAAGAAGGGAGGGAGGGAGGAGCAAAGGAGGGAGGGAGGAAGGAAGGAAGGAAGGAAGGAGAGAAAAAACAGCAAAACAGAATTTTGTGCTAAATAAGTTAACCTTGACAAAAGAGAGATCTGGCTTTTGCCTTTGGTTTCTGAGAGGTAATCTCTAAGTCTTTAGGGTGTACTGTCTGATAAAATTATTTTCCTAGTCACCTGAGGTTACTAGATATTCTTAAAGCATGGGCTGACCACACCAGGAAGACCAACGATGTGATTTAGAATGGGGTTTGAGGTCACTTGCTATTACTGACCTAGAGACCAAAATAAACCATGTGGCTTTTTGTATTTTTACTGCAGACAGGGTTTCTCCATGTTGGCCAGATGGTTTCCATCTCCTGACCTCATGATCTGCTGGAGGTCTTCTAAGTAGGTAGAGTTCAGTTCTTGAGAGCATTTACACACGTTTCTTCTCAATGTTGTCAAGTTGGACATACCAATTTTCTCTGGCATTCAGATTAGAATTCCATTGAGGACAATGAAGAGGCTGATCTCTCTAGAAGACGAAACTAGTATAGATAATGTTAACTCTGGGCCAAAAGAACCAGATGTTTATGAAGCATGACATTGGCTAGTTAGTCTAGAAAGACTTTGAGGTGGCTAAGGATATCACCAGTCTTACAGGTTAGAGTTTATATAACTGTTTTAAAATTTTGGATGGTTACCTTGAGGTAAGAAAACCCTCCTCAGGGAGCTAGTTTCAATGCCAACCAGGATAAGCTGAGTCACCCATTTATTTCCTAAGTGACAGGAAGATAGGAAATGATTTTAAAACTTTGATTTCTCTGGAGACTGTTGAGTGAGCATACCTAGAGCTGACCCTTGCTTTTCCTGGAAGGTGGAAGGACCTAGAAAGGTCTAGCAATCTCAGGGCAGGTGCAGGAAGCAGCCCGCGAAGGCCTATTGAAATATCTCAGTCCATTTAAAGGGATTATCATCTTTCCCTTTTAGTTGCGTATATTGGGGCTTGTCTGTAACCCCAGAATTGGATATCCAGATGTAACAGAATTCTGCTATGCCCAGAAAACCCTGTAGCTGCCTCTGATTTGGCAGGAGCACTGGGCTACAGATAGCCTCCATTATCTCTTTGGGTAAATTCCTCCTTTAATTTTTTCGTTGTGAATCCTATAATCCAATAAGCCATCCTAATTTTAGAGATTTCAGCAATTTTCTTGAGACCAGGTAGCCTCTTAAAGCCAAGTGACTTAAACTAATTTGAGGACGTATCACAAGTCTGACAGCTCCCAAGACAGGCTAGCAAGGAGAATGTCACCAACATGTTGTAACCCAGTTTCCTGATCAATGTTATGTCCTGAAGGTGTCCCAGCAATCCTCCACCAAAAAAGATGGGGAAGTTTTTGAACGCTTGTGGCAGGACTCCTTGACAGATCTGCTGCTTCTGTTGTGTATCACCATCATGCCTTTCAAAGGCAAAAATCTCCTGTGACTCAGGCGCCAGAGGAACGCAGAAAAAGATATCCTTTAAATCTAGAACAATATACCCGATTCTACCCGGCAGTATAGTACCCAGTGGAGTGTATGGATTGGATGCTGTGCAGTGAATATCCTCTGTGGCATCACTGACCATCTGGAGACCCTGCACCACCCTGCACTCCTCATGTGGCTTTCTAATAGAAAGGACGGGGGTGTTACAGGAGGATTGGCAGGCTCTCCAGATGTCCTTGCTTTCTAAGCTCATTAATTATTGGGGTTATCACGTGTAGTGCCTCTCATTTGAGCTAGATTACATTTTAGGGCTTCGATAAAGGGGCTGTTTATGTCTTCCTCAACACTCCTATAATCCTGCATTTTTGGTGGGGACATTTACACCTGGAGGTGTTTAAAACTAAGTGTTTGGCCCCTGTGTTGACCAAGAAGTCAAAAGCGTGTTGCCTATGTCCTGTCTCAGCAAGGGCTTCTTGGGGGTGCGTAGAAGGCCAACTGAGAAGCCCCCAGGCCCCACCAAACTTTTTCTTTAATCAGCTCATCTGCCCTGTGAAGCACCTGGGTGGTACAATCCCCCTTTCCCCTGCCTGTGGAGGTGGAGGGTACAGTCCTTTTCCAAGTGACCTTTCTTCTTACAGAGGGAACGTTCATTTGATCCTCCTTGGTCACTGAGATCTGTTCTGATGGCTAGGGAACTGAGGGTGCCTCGGCAGAGCTGTGGTTCTTCATCAGCAGGTGTCCGTGAGTTATCTGACTGACACTAGTGGGCAGCAGCTAGTGGGCGGGCTTTCTGCTCGGCCTTTTTGTCTTCTCTATGCCAGTGGCTAAACACCTTACGGGCAGGTCTTCCAGTCTGGAGATGGAAGTATCAAGCTCTAATTCTGTTTTTTTGGAGTTTATGTCTAATGTCTGACGTGTTCTGAAAGAGATAGTCAGATTTTAGATTTGCCGCTTCCTCTTCTGAATCAGGATTAAGAGGAGTACATACCCTCACGTCTTTCCTCAGTCTTTCTAGGACGGTAGACGGTCTTTCCTGGGGTCCTCAATTAATCTGTTTTGGTTTACACCAGTTAGTGGGTCTTTCCCCTGTGGCCTCCATTCTCTTTAACATCAGTGACTTATAGTGGCCAAATCTTCCCTTCCCCACCCCTGTGTCAGAGTCCACTGGGGGTCAAGGTCCATCACAGCCTCTTTCCCTGCACTCTCAGTAGGATTGTCTCCTTCATACCTATGGGCTCCGTCTACTTCTTCCCTATTCTTTCTCATAACAGAAATTTCTTTCCGTTCTAGGGAGGAGAATGTTCAAATATTCAAAGGGAACTGGATATCTTCCCAGTGGGGATCTTGGGTCTGAAAAATACTCCAAATAAGGTTTGAAACCCCTCAGGTTTTTTTTTTCTATTCTTTAGAATGAGGCTTCCAGTTATAAAAATCTGAAGTTGCAAAGGGAATGTGTAGAGTAACCGTTCCTCTTTCCCCATTGGAAAACTACTGGTGGGGCATCATAGCGGAAGTCTAGTAAGATGCTCTGCCCAGGTACTGTCCAGGCTGATTTCCCAAGGAGTCTGAGAGTGACCGGTAGTGGGAGAGCGTGTCGATGGCAGAGGCTATTGGAAATAAGGGAGTTGTATGTAAAAGGTTATAGAATTTAAAAATTGGTGAAATTCTCTTATAATTTTATTAAGAGCAAATCAGTATCTGAAGTAAACCTTGTTCTAACATAGGGGAACAAAGTTTAGAAAGACTATTATAAATAATTTTCTTTCAATTATGGCCAACCTGCCTGATTACATACAAAATTTCTTTCTTTCTTTTTCCTTTTTTTTTAAAAAACAGGATCTCATTCTGTCATCCAGGCTGTAATGCAGTGGCATGATCTTGATTCACTGCAACCTCTGCCTCCCAGGTTCAAGCAATTTTCCTGCCTCAGCCTCTTGATTAGCTGGGTCTACAGGAGCATGGCACCATGCCCAACTAATTTTTGTGTTTTTTTTGGTAGTGATAGGGTTTCACTGTATTGGCAAGGCTGGTCTCAACCTCCTGGTTGAAATGATCCACCCACCTCAGCCTCCCAAAGTGCTGGGACTATAGGCATGAGCACCATGCCTGTCCCAAAGTTTCTTTTGAAATTTATCACAATTTACACAGACTATTTGCAACATATTTGAACTTTTTAACTGGTCTTATACTACCTGTTTTCTAAATACCAGTCACTCGGCTTTAGAACAGCAGTTTACCATAGAAGATCTTTTCTCATGCAAAATTATTCTCTTTTCTTCATAACCTTTCTTGCCAAAAGTACATCTTTATATCCATAAATTTCTTTGTTCACTCTCCTCAGTGTTTACCCTGCATCGTTTTATAAATAACTTTCAAATAACCTTCAAACTATGTATAATTATTATTTTATTTTGTCAATAAAAACATAACTTACAGAATTATTCTTTCACTAGAATTATTATTCTTAGTAACCTTAAATTTTAGTGAAAACCTCAGAAGCAAGAAATTTTGAACTGTTTATTGGATATTAGTGCTTTACAGATGAAATCCTTCTATAGTTTTTAGAAACGTGCTTTTCCATATCACATTTGCTTTTTAATTGGAAATGACCCAGTAATCTGACTAGGATCTGTTAATTAATTCAAAATAATTTTAAGATTTTAAATTACACAAAAATTTACCTACAAGAATTTATACCATTTATATTTGCTCAATTATTCTATTTTTAACAGTTTATCTACATTACTTCTGAAAACTGAAATATTACACAAAGCTAGTCATCATTAGTTATTTTTCTATTTACGATGTCTTATAGCTTGTAAAACTCAAGTGTTCGCCTAAGATCTTAAGGTTAAACAGCTAAATGTCTTTACTACTAACTCAGAAGATTAAGTTGTTTTTATTGAACTAGCAATATTTTTAGTCTTATTTGTCAAAAAAAAGCCTAAAATTTGTTTTGTTTTTGGCTTGATTTAGAGTCTTATAATCTTCATGACAAATCCTCACACCTTAAAATATCTAGCCAAAGCAAATATAAAGTAATCAGTAAATCCAGACAAAAATGTATGCTAACAATTCTGAAGACATTTTTAGTTTTATTTTAGCAATAACTGTAAAGCTATTTGTTCACTGTAGATCACTAAATTCCCATGAATTTAAAGAGCATTCGGGCTGAACTCACGAGGGCTCATTTACTGATACTCCAGTTTGGTTTCATTCTAGACACAACATAGCCTGATGCATGCACATGCACATAAATATATCTAAACACGTGTACACACACACGAACTATAATCTAAGAACTTTGATCTTTGATTTTATCCATGATGGAGCAATAAAACTCACCGTTTTATAAAATATACCTAAATCTGAGTAGAGCTCAGAAATGACATCTGCAAACCCACTGATATGCCTTGAAGCCCTTTGGAGCCTGTCACCTGCTGTGTTTGCCCTCACAAAGGATTCCCTGGCCTCAAGGAGTCACTCCTGAGAACTCAAACTCTTGTTCCCTGCTAAGGGTTATAGCTATCCTGAGGGTAAGGAGGCTGTGTGCACCACTTACACCCTAGGGAAAGAGGAATGGCTGCTGAGAATCCAAAGCATATAGAATCTAGGGGTTGGTTTTTGTGTTAGGTTTGGGTGTCTTTGTACTTCTCCAGAAGGTGCTGTTCCACTTCTCTTTACCCTTCCATTTTATTTATTTGTAAGAATAGAAGTTTTAATTTAGCCATTTAGGTTTTGTTGTTGTCGTTGCTTTTCTAATAAAAGGGTTGTGTATTGACAATATTCATGTCCTTTCCGGAAATGGGCAGTGACCTTCTCAGAACCAGAGTGCTGCCTTCTTTTTGCCTGTTTATGATTTCCTCCAATCCTTACTTATCATGGTGATTATCAGTTGTCGTGCCATCGGGGGAAATGCCATTTAGCATGAAACTTAAAATATAATAAAATCTGAGGTTGATTTGAGGTCAGTCACCCATCTTGGTTCTAACCAGTTTTTACCTGGTTCTCCTGAGAAGGAAGTTCTGTCTGTCTGCCTTCCTGTTTTTTAAAGATAAGCAAAGTTAGACCCCAGTAGAAATTCAACTGTGTCACATAGGCATTAGGCTGGGCTTGCATTTCCACATGGTCTTATTCCAGGACCAAAAAGGCTGGATAATACTGGGAGATCAGTGTCGTACCCAGTGCTTTGTTTCTTTATTTTATCCCAAGAATAATATTTAAAACACTCCTTAATGTACTCAAAACCATAATAGAAGCCAATTTGTCTAGGGGACAAAGGATCAACAGAATTATGATATATTCCTGCATCAAGCTCAGTAAATGCCATTTTGGTAGATTAGCTGACCCATGGAATACATTAAATAATCAGAACACTGAAGGTTTAAAACACACCATTCCCAATATAAGAGATATTTGATTATTATAGCAGACTAACCAAGAATTTTGAGTTCCACTCTGCTTAAATTGTGTTTTTATATGCAAATTTTCAGTCTCTTTTGGAGCAACTAAAGTCTTAGTCTACTTACAGTAATGAGAAGTGGAAAACCCTTACACTGCATTTCCCAAAACAAAAAATAGGATGCTAGAGAGATAGACAAACAGACAGATAGGTAGTGATATGATTTGGTGGCCTCCCTCAAGTCTCATGTTGAAATGTTATCACCAGCATTGGAGGTGGGGCCTGGTGGGAGGTGACTGGCTCTTGGATTTCTCATGAATGTTTATCACTGTTCCCCTTGGTATTTTTCTCATGGTAATGAGCTCTCCTGAGATCTGGTCATTTAGAAGTTAACCATTTCCCTGCCCCTTCCTTGCCCCTGCTTTTGCCCTGTGATGTGCCTGCCCCCCTTTGCCTTTTGCCATGACTGGAAGCTTCCTGGAGCCTCCCCAGACACCAAGGAGACATTGATACTGTGCTTTCTACAGAGCTTGCCAAACTGTGAACCTATTAAACCTCTTTTTTTTAAAAAAAAAATAAAGTACCCAGTCTCAGGCATTCCTTTATAGAAATGGGAGAATAGCATAGTACAGATACATGTGTACATAAAAATATACATACAACAGTATAGATACAGGCATAGGACTGGATGTAGACGCATGTGCAGACATACACATGGATGCGTACACACACAGAAGTTGTGAGTAGTTTCTGGATTAACTTAAATAATGTCAGCCAATTTCAATTTTACCTCTTTCATTAATATAGTTCAATTGAAGAAAGCATTTTATTTTTGGAGATACTTACAAATGGAAACAACATCCATTTTCTTATTTAGAGACAAAGTGTCTCAAAATCTATGCAACCTTCATCAGCATAAATGTAGCTAAGGAGAGATTAATCATGACCCCTTCTGTACTTAGAGTTCATTCTTTCTAAGCATCCATTTCCCCCCGCCTTATTATTACCAGAAATGTGCAGTGAGACTATGTTGGGTCTCAAAACAGCAGCTAAACAAGCAAAATCACATAGCGGCCCCCACATATTGCATGTAATCAGTATTCTTGAGTGTCTGTCTCATCTCCTGTTCCTTACACACACAGACGCATGCAAGCTGCATCTTCTCCAGCCTTATTCCCCTAAGCCATTTCATCTGAAGCAGATGGAATTGCTTATTTTTCATTAGCTAAACTATTTTCTTACCTAGGAAGGAAGATTGGTAATACCAGAAAGCATAGTATTTCTATGAAAGATCATTCTTTCCAGCACAAACTCATAACTTTTTCATTGTAATTTTACACCATTAGGTATTGACTTTTGAAACAGTGAAAGCTGGCATGGCATATAGTTTCTTATCAAGGCAGGTAAAGAAGAGATGAAGCAATATTCTTGTAAAGAAAATTTTGAAAACAAGGACTAAAACACGACTTTTACCTCTCTTAAGCTGAAATCAGGTTATATAATCACAAAAGAACTTCGACATGTCATTTACAAAACAGAATTAATCAATATGAATACTTTGACAAAGAAGGGCTTGGAAGAGCCATCGGCTGAGCAAAGACCAGAATGTTCTGCTCAAACTTAATGAAACATCCATAAAATAAAATAAATTGCTATGAATGATTTCGGGTCAAACATACAACTATTCCAATAGATGCAAGAATGTTTAGGAAGACTTTCGAGTATAAAACCTTTGAAATTTGTATCTTGGTTTCACTTAAGTACAGGCTTTACCAAAAAAAAAAAAAGAATAAATATAATAAAAGAGCTTACTGATATTTTACATACAAAGCAGAATGTTTTCTGTGCCAAAATCTCTCAGCTTAACTCTGATGTTTATTTGGTGTACTTACTTGGGAGATTGTTGTTGTTCCATCTATTTTTAAAAGTTTGTAATATCTACTAAAATAACTAAAAGTAGGGTATTAGATAGCTATAGTGACATTTACTCATATAGTAACTACCCCTAGGAATGAAGGAGGTAAGCAAAGCTTAGTTGTGTGTATAAAGAATCTATAAATTTTAATATTAGCATAAAGCTAAATTAAATTTGCATTTTACTTATAGATTTACATCCAGAATTAAATCTGATCATGCATTAGGCTCTTAAAAGAGTAACTGGTACATGGCAAGAATTCAATAAATGTGAGCTATTATTGATGTCATTTTTACTCCAGGTTTGAAATAAATTTATCCTTAAATTTTCTCACATTCGATCTAGGTTTGAAAGTAAACTACTTTTTTGAATAGATCATTTTGTGCATTTAAAACTATTACAATTTATTCACTTATGCCAAAATACATATTTCATAGGTCATTCATTTATTTATACATTCCTCCTCTTGCTATTTTATTCTTCTACTCAAATTGTTATTTATTGCTTACTTTTGTGAAAAGCACTTTTTCTTAGGCTATGAAGTCACAAAGATAAATATGACTTTGTAACTTTATATCAAATAATTTATAGTTAGAATGAGGAACTACAGAAAGAGCAACATAAAGATATTGTTTTAGAATATGAGACACAATATATTGGCAATACTTTATTTGATCAAATTTTCCTCATAAATTAAACCATTTTTTTGTAATAGAAAATATTTTCAAATTTCTTATTCTTTCTTGTCTTGCAAAGACAGATCCATACAAATGAAACAGAAACAAAGAAAAAAGTATTTCTCATCAAATGCCATCATATATTAGATGTCATATGTGACCATGTTGTTTTCATTCAGATGAATAATCATTAAGGCTTTGTTTCTTTTTCTCTCAATGCCTTATGAAACTATTTCAAAATAAAGGATTCTTTCCAATTAATTAACACAAACTTACATCAGTTGGCCAGGAGAGTGAATAAAACAGAAATAAGAACATAATTGGAAACCATTGTGCACTGAATCCTTCACTCTCGATTACTGGACAGTTTCTAATAATAGTTAGCTTTCAATTACCTGGTTATTCTCATCACTTACCCCCACATCATGTATTGAAGCACTCTCTTAATTATGAAAGACATGTATGTCAGTAGTCTTTGTTTAATAACTGATAATTGAACTTCATGCATTAATCATTCCATATACAATTATACCACAGGATCATCAATAGAATTTAATGAACTCTAGTCAGTGAAACAGTTATACATTATTCATGCCTGAAAATGAACTGTATCAAGTTAATCAAACTGATATTTTCTAAAATAAATTATTAGACAAAGTTAATATATCTTTTAAAAAATAAGTGATCTCTACAATAACATCTGACACTTGTAGGTACATAGGGCACTGGAACATGGAGAACATTTTCAAGTATATTGTTTTCAATGCTTTAATTCAAATTTATCACAAGTATATGTATTAGTATTGTTATTATTTTCAATTAAATGTATTATGAGTATCTCTTCGTCAGTTTACTAGTTATTAAAGAGAGCTTATGGAAGGCAAAACTTTCATTTAGGTATTTGCATCCGATATGCCTATAAAAAAGCACCTGGCATATGCTAATGTTTGCTGAAGTTATAGATTTTAGTTCAAAGTTAAATTAACTTAATACTGTTACTGTCTATCCTCAGATATTATTATATGTAAGTTTTTACAAGAACATTTCTGGATATAAACCAAAGACAGAGGCACAAATTATTACAGCGGTTGTATCTTTTAATTGCTCCCAGATAGCTGAATTTGATGGTTTTTTATATTCACCATCTTTTTATACTAAGAGCTATCCCAAACCACATGTAAAGTAATTTCTAAATGGAAAGTCTTTCCCTTTTCACTCTCTTTTGTTTTTCAATTACAATTATCTTCATAAGACACATGTAAATATGAAAATTTTAGCTGACTAGAAGATAAATAAATTTCTGTGTTAGAATTAAAAATTGAGCATTTGAGAATCAAATCAAAAACAAAAGAAATCACAAATAGGATTAATACAAACCAATATTAAGTGAAGTTTCATCTTATTAGGAAAAATTTTGAAAAATATTTTTATTTAGAAATAGAAATCAATCTAAGAAAAGCAAAGCATTCTTAATGCTGTATTCATGAGAATAATTTTTATTTAATACAATAGGAAGCATGATTATATTCCAAGGTTTTTTGCATTTTGTAATTATCATTCAAAACTTGTAGTTAAAGTATATGGTAAATATGCATGGATGAATTAAGCAATTCACAACCTAATAGCCATAATAATAATAATGACATTAAAAATACAGTACTCTGGTTTCTTTTCAGATTGTACTAAAAAGACAAAAATATGTAACAGATGCCGGCAAGGATGTGGAGAAAAGTGTACTCTCATATGCTGTGATGGGAATGTAAATTAGTGTAGCCACCTTAGAAAACAGTATGGCTATTTCTCAAAAACCTAAAAATACAACTACCATATGACCTAGCAATCCCACTATTAGATATTTACCCAAAGAAAAAAAATAAGTATATCAAAGGGATACCTGCCCTCACATGTTTATTTCAGCACTATTCGCAATAGCAAAGACATGGAATCAACCTAAACGTACATCAACAGGTGAATGAAGAAAATGTGGTACATATACACAGTGGAATAATATTCAGCCATAACATAAATGAAGTTACGTTATTTGCAGCAACATGGATAGAACCGAAGGTCATAATGTTAAGTGAAATAAGTCAGGCACAGAATGACAAATACCACATGTTCTCACTCATATGAAGGAGGTAAAAGAGTTGATCTCATCAAGTTAAAGGAGAATCGATACTTAAGGCTAGGAAGGCTGTGTGAGTAGGAGTGAGGAGCAAGGAGAGATTGGTTAATGATTACAAATGTACAGTTAGATAGAAGATACATGCTGTACTGTTTGAAGGCAGAGTAAGGTCATTATCATTAATAATGTACCGTAAATTTTAAAAGAGCTAGAAGAGAGGACTTGAATTGTTTCCAGCACATGGAAAATGATACTCAAGGTGAATAATTTTCCAAATACAATGACATGATCATTATATATTCTAGACATGTAACAAAACATTACACATACCCCATGAATATGTGAAATGTTACATCAAAAATTTTTTTATTAAAAAACCTCAAAAAATGTTTTGAAATAATGAAGTGTTTTCATGACACAAAATAATAATCTTTAGTTTTATACCTTTTACCATGTCTCCTTTTTTAAAAAATTATTAATATTAATTAAGAAATTATAATTATTACATTTATGGGGCACAATGTATGATTTGATATACGTGTACAATGTAGACTGATTAAAGCAAATTAATTAACATATCCATTACCTCATTACTTATCATTTTTTGTGGTAAGACATTTGATATTTATTAGTTATTTTAAATATACAATATGTTATTTTTAAATATAGTCACCATGTTGTGCAATAGCTCTCAAAACTTCTTACTTCTGTCTAACTGAAACTCTGTAGGCTTTGACCAATAACTTCCCATTCCTTCCCTTCCCACTTCCATTCCCCCAGCCGATGATAACCACGATTCTATTTGCTACTTCTATATATTTAACTTTTTAAGATTCCACACACAAGTGAGACTATGCAGCATTAATCTATTGTGCCTGACTTATTTCATTTGCCATAATGTCCTCCAGGTTCATCCACATTGTGACAAATAATATCATTTTTTTCATTTTTATGACTGAATAGTATTCTATTGTATATGATTCTCTTTTCAAATTCCTCACCCAATGTAAATTACTTCCCTTTCTCAACTTTTCCATTGAGTATTTTTAATTTTGATATTTGACTCTCACATTTTAAAATGATATTATTGTTTTCCCCATATTTTATTCATTTGTGGACTCAAGTTTATGTTACTTTTTCATTTACATTATTCTCCATGTGACTTTAATATAAGTTTCTGAATGTTGATTAGTCAGACACTTATTCAAGAGTCTTTATATATTCTTAGATATTTTTGTGAAACTAAATCTTTGATAAAATAATATACACTAGTGGAATAATCTAGAGTATCAGAAATTATAAAATCCTTCCTTAATTCTTCATTTATGTTATCATTCAGAGCCTTTTCCAAATCATCAAAGAATATCAGAACATGACATTTTGGTGTATAAAGCAGGATGTGTTTCACTGACCACACACAAAAAGCTCCACCCTGAACTCAAAGGTAAGATTATTCAGTACAAATAATCCTAGTACTGAATATTAATACAATACCAGGCCCTGAGACTCATACTGACAGCTCTCTCACCACAGGCCCTTTGCAACACTCTCTTCTTGAGTGTCATCTTGGTAACTCTTTTCTTCCCCAAGATCTTGGCTTTCAACCTCCACTCTCAATTCAGCAGCATCCCAAGGTTGAATAATTACAATTACTATCATATTATATTGCTCTTTTTAATTTTTTTAAAAGATTTTTAAAATTGCATTTTAGGTTTTGGGGTACATGTGAAGAACATGCAAGATAGTTTCATAGGTACACATGTGGCAGTGTGATTTGCTGCCTTCCTCCCCTTCGCCTATATCTGGCGTTTTTCCCCCTGCTATCTCTCCCCAACTCCCCACCCCAAGCTGTCCCTCCCCTATTCCCCCAAAAGACCCCAGTGTGTAGTGCTCCCCTCCCTGTGTCCATGTGTTCTCATTGTTCAACACCCGCCTATGAGTGAGAACATGTGGTATTTCATTTTCTGTTCTTGTGTCAGTTTGCTGAGAATGACGGTCTCCAGGTTCATCCATGTCCCTACAAAGGACACGAACCCAACATTTTTGATGGTTGCATAATATTCCATGGTGTATATGTGCCACATTTTCCCTGTCCAGTCTAACATCGATGGGCATTTGGGTTGGTTCCAGGTCTTTGCTATTGTAAACAGTGCTGCAATGAACATTCGTGTGCATGTGTCCTTATAGTAGAATGATTTATAGTCCTTTGGATATATACCCAGTAATGGGATTGCTGGGTCAAATGGAATTTCTATTTCTAAGTCCTTGAGGAATTGCCACACTGTCTTCCACAATGGTTGAACTAATTTACACTCCCACCAGCAGTGTAAAAGTGTTCCTATTTCTCCACATCCTCTCCAGCATCTGTTGTCTCCAGATTTTTTAATGATCGCCATTCTAACTAACAAGGATCATAAAGGACCTCTTCAAGGAGAACTACAAACCACTGCTAAACGAAATAAGAGAGGACACAAACAGACAGAGAAACATTCCATGTTCATGGTTAGGAAGAATCAATATCGTGAAAATGGCCACACTGCCCAAAGTAATTTACAGATTCAATGCTACCCCCATCAAGCTACCAATGACCTTCTTAACAGAACTGGAAAAAACCACCTTAAACTTCATATGGAATCAAAAGAGAGCCCGCGTAACGAAGTCAATTCTAAGCAAAAAGAACACAGTGGGAGGCATCACACTACCAGACTTCAAACTATACTACAAGGCTACAGTAATCAAAACAGCATGGTACTGGTACCAAAACAGAGATATAGACCAATGGAACAGAACAGAGGCCTTGGAGGCAACACAACATATCTACAACCATATGATCTTTGATAAACTCGACAAAAACAAGCAATGGGGAAAGGATTCCCTGTTTAATAAATGGTGTTGGGAAAATTGGCTAGCTATCTGCAGAAAGCAGAAACTGGACCCATTCCTGAAACCTTACACTAAAATTAACTCCAGATGGATTAAAGACTTAAACGTAAGACCTAACACCATAAAAACCCTAGAAGAAAATCTAGGCAAAACCATTCAGGACATAGGAGTAGGCAAGGACATCATGACCAAAACACCAAAAGCATTGGCAACAAAGGCCAAAATAGACAAATGGGACCTAATCAAATTCCACAGCTTCTGCATGGCAAAAGAAACAGTCATTAGAGTGAATCGGCAACCAACATAATGGGAAAAAATTTTTGCAGTTTACCCATCTGACAAAGGGCTGATATCCAGAATTTACAAAGAACTCAAACAGATTTACAGGAAAAAAACAAGCCCATTCAAAAGTGGGCAAAGGATATGAACAGACACTTTACATTTTATATTTCTAATAGAATAATTCTTCATCCTTCTATTTTTTATATACAAACTGTGATAGTTAATATTGAATGTCAACATGATTGGACGGCAGGATGCAAAGTATTATTCCTGGGTGTGTCTGTGAGGATGTTGCCAGACTGGGAGAGGCAGACCCACCCTCAGTCTAGGTGGGCACCATCTACTCAGAGGCCAGTGCTGCTGGGATAAAAGCAGGCAGATGAACATGGAAAAACTAGACTGGCTGAGTGTCTGGCCTTCATCTTTCTCCTGTGCTGGATACTTCCTGCCCTGGAACATCAGCCTCCATGTTCTTCAACTTTTGTACTCTTGGACTTAACATCAGTGGTTTGCCTGGGGCCGTCAGGCCTTCGGCCAGAGACTGAAGTCTACACCATCAACGTCCCTACTTTTGAGGTTTTGGCACTGGGGCTGGTCTCCTTGGTTTTCAGCTTGCTGAAGGTCTACTGGGGGGCTTAAGCTTGTGATCATGTCAATCAATAGTCCTTAATAAACCTACGCAACTGTCTTGCATGCTCTGCTCATGTACCCCAAAACCTATAATCCAATAAAAAATTTAAAAAAAAAAATAATAAACTCCCCTCATATATACATCCATCCTATTAGTCCTGCCTCTCTAAGAACCCTGACTAATACACAATTTATTCCTGGACTTTCTTATCTGCCTAATTTACATTATTCTAGCAAAAGCGTAGTTTATCCTACGATAAAAATCTGCCAGTTGATGATGGTGCAGATACAAATGCAATGGCAGGTTTTCGTTTTCTGTTTAAGAAGAGCATTTTTTTTTTCTCCTATATTGTTTTACTTTTCAACTGGTGAAATTTTTACAGGCTTAGCAAAGATTATGATGTACAAATTATTTTCTTAAATGAATGTTAGAAAAATGTTTCCCAAAAAAGTATCTAGTTGTAATATCTGGTTATATCTCTCACATCAGTGATCCCTTATAGACAGTGGTTTCAACAACAGAATCAACATTAATACCTATGAGTTATGCTCTCTTTGGAAACCCAAGAGTAATCTGTAGAGGCCTGTATATGAGGACAATGTCCTTAACCTCGCATTCTGGGTAATAGTCCCTCTCATAGTGTCTTTTATTTCACTTCTAAAGTGTTCAGTGTGAGAAATATGAGGTCCAATTGAGTTAAGAATAATCTTCACAAACTCTTTGGTAACTAAGAAATGAGATCCTTTTTTCAATTTGCAGTAACAACTTCAAAAATTAGTTTCAGGTAAGATTAGGTGATCCTGTTTACACCTTTTACATATGCTTTTAATTCAAATGTCTTAATTCAGATTCAAATCTCAGACTGGCTGCAAATGCATATGGTTGTTTTGCACTCTGGCAAATCTTCTTTTGGCCCATCATAGTTATTCTGTGACTTACAGGGTATGGGTATTAGATTTTCACCAATTCTTAACCTGATTCAGGGGAGTTTCAGAGCCTAGCCAAGCTCATCATCCACAGATCTTCCAGCTCTACCTGCTCATTTTAAGATGAGTGAGTGCTCACCCCAATTTACCCTAGTCATGGGAACAAGAATTTCATTATTCAATCACCAATCCTTTTCTTAATCCTACCAGGCATATCTGGAACTAAGTAAGTCCAACCTCTCATCATGCCCTGAAAATTGGCATTTTATCATCAGTTTTGTTTTACTATGTATCAAGACTCTGCTCACAATTACCTTCCACTTGCAAATTAACAGTATTCCCTTTTCAGTTGGTGGCTCTTTCAGCTGCTTTTGGAGGACTGTTGCAAGCCATTGCTCAAAGTAATATACATACACACACACACAAAGACACACACACGCACACAACACGCATACATATACACATACAGATATACTTAAGCACACACACACTAGTGCATGCACACTTAACATAGACACACACATATATACATTCAAACTTGCTTTATTTTTCTATACTTAATTACAACTTTTGATATTACATTTGAAACAATATTTTTCCTTTTAATACAAGGTCAAGAATTTTAGGAAATTATTTATTTCACTGACCAAACTGATTAATGGATAGAAAGAATAAGACCTAGTATTTGCAAGAACAACTGACTGACGATAGCAAAAAATGACTTAATTGTATATTTTTAAATAACTAACAGAGTATAATTGGATTTTTCATAACACAAAGGATAAACGCTTGAGGTGATGGATACCCCATTTACTCTGATGCAATTATCACGCATTGCATGCCTATATCAAAATATTTCCTGCAATCCATAAATATATCCACCTACTATGTACCTACAAAAATTAAAAATTAATGTCACTGTGAAATAAATCACAGATACTAGTCCCTTTGACAATCTGAGGCCAAGGATAATCTCACATTATGCCATCATCTCAGATGTGATCAGATAAAGGTCATAATTTCAACGGTTTTCTATCAACCTCTTTATTTTTCAAAGACTTGTTAGGCTTATCTCAGTGGTGAATCCAAAATAACATAAAAATACATCTCTCTGTACCTGTACATTATGCTTTTTATGACTCCTCCTAATATTTGATGGAACATGTCCTCCCTCATGGGATCCATTACTTACTCATTTGCCTAATACAGAGTATGAATGTAATTGCAGGGGCTTTTCCACACATGGAAGAACAATGGCATTTTCATAAACCAGTGTTTCTTAAAATAAGAACGGACTTTAGTTCTTTTCCAATTTCAGTTTCTATAAATGCCTTTCATAAGCATTAATCTTTACAATTCTTGAAAATTATTCAGTAAATATTAGCAATTCCACCAAGCTACTGTGATGAATGACAAATACATATATGCACTTGAGGTCTAGTTTCACATTTGTGTCTTTCTGCCATTTCAAAATAAACCTCAAAACTGAACATGTTTTCTTTGCCTCCCTCCCCCAGCAAGCTGTTTTCCTCAGGGGTGCCAACATTGTGCCTGCCAGTACATTTCAAGCATCTGAGTCCTGTTTGTCTCTTTCCTTTCCCTCTTTATCAAGTTATACAAATTCTCCGATGATCACAGTGATCTTAAATAGTACATGACACATTTCAGGAGATCGGGAAATGTTTCCTGAGTGCACTGAGGAAATATTTTTTAAAAATCCACCGTCTATTTTAACGTCAGGTTTCTTATGTAAACCTGAAATCTTAAAATTAACCCCAGATTAGTGACATGAAGACCAAGTTGTCCCTATTTTGAACACTGTGTAAAACACGAGGGCATTTCTATAGTAGTTATATTTTGGTAAGGGTTAATCAAAACACTAAGGGAAAGAAGTTGAGAGTGGTAACCTCTCTCCCCATCACTCAGCCCGAAAACTGCCCTGTTCATCACACAAACGACAGAGGGGTGGTCAAGGTACAGTGTGTTGTAGCGATGACTTCATGGACTCTAATGAATAACAGACGGACTGAGCAGTGAGAGTTCTATAATGAGGGCACTCAGGTGACAGGCAGTCACGCAGTGCCATGAGCACTCACAGGAAATGACTGCCACGAGGGAAGCTTTGTTAGAATAGGCAGAAAACTTTCTTTCTGTATCACTTAATTATGACATTATAAACCCTATTTCTTTTTATTTATTTATTTTCTTTTTCTCCACCTAGATTTCGGAGGCATATAAATTCTATTTCTAATAATATTTTTGTAAAATACTAAAGGAGGGTTCATCACTTTTATCCAAGAGATATAATTATAGATATTTTGATAACTATGTGTTCAGTAAATATATGTGAGTAAATTTAAAGGACATATAGTTAATAAGTCTGAAAATATGTATCTATCATTCTATAGAGACATTGCCCATCACTTGTTTAGTTATAATGATTTAACTACCACAAAAACTCAAACACTGATATACAAAAGATTGTAAGTGATTCTAGGGCAATCAAAAAGCATTGTAGGGGTAAGAAAGAAAGACAATTAAAACCTCTCAGAGGGTCTTTCTGCAGAAGATTACTAGAAAACGTTGTGTTTATTAGGAGAAACTAAAGATTAAACATTGTGTGTTCTCTATCTTTCTCAGCCTTTCTTGATAGATAGATGATAGATAGATAGATAGATAAGTGATAGAAAATACAGATGTAGATATAGATAGAAGGTAAAATGTATGTTTTAAAGAATAGTGTCTGTTTTAAGCATTTTAATACCACGTAAGTCCAATTAGCAGGTCTGTAAATTCCCCTAAAGATGAAGGAATTTGCAACTCCTAGGCTACACATATTCTCATTGAGGCTCATCAAGAAATTTAGAAAAAAATTAGAAAGAAATTGCTTTTCAATTTTTATATGAAATTTAATGAAAATGTTAACAAGTAGAATATGTGATTGACCGTGTGTTATAAGTGATTTTAGGGAAAGAACTTTATAAGTAATACAAACTTAACCTCAAAGATTGTAGCTGATTGAAACTCAAAATACCAGAAAAGACATACAAAAATCTAATGAGTTTTAGCTGATTCTAAAATATATGGTATTTAATACAGCAGCAGAGAAAATTTACCTATCCCATGTAACACAAGAAAAAAAAATTATATCGAATGGGTCACTAACGGAAAAGAAATTTGATATGCATTTAAAATACAGTTTGTTGGCAAAAATGAGAAGTCTTTTTAAGATGTTTATCAAGTTATCACAGTGGCTTCTTAAATAATTTGCCACTTTAAGTGAAATAGTTCTACTTTCTTTAAAAGTCAGGAGTGCGTTGATTGTGTTTCCTTGTGGGACTCTTTTATATGTTTATTTCCAAAAGAGATCACGTTCTTTAAAAGTAACAACAAACAAAACAAATATATTCTACTTCAGGTGCTTCATGCTTTGAGTTACTTTACTACCTCAGTAATACAGTTTTAAAATGAATACACATATTTAAATTTCTTCTGAAATTCACTGTGCAGAGTGAATGAATAAAATAGATTATTACCAAGGCGATAATCTATTTTATTTATTCACCTTTTTGTGTGTTGTAGGCAACGTAGAGGAAATGTAAGAATGGAGATGCACTTGCCATTCCTTAACACAGAAATCACCATGTTAGATTCTGAATCCAGAAAAAGGGCTGCCAACATTTTTACAAAGTTGAAAAGTTCAAAACATTTATATAAATGCTAGTAATAATTTAATTAAGCTTGCTCCACAATGAACAGAAACAATAACTTCAATAATTTAATTTAGCTTATATCATCCACCATTCAGTTCAATAAAGGGAAAGTGCATTCTCATAGCATTTATAATTTTGTAAACATGCAATTGAGACAAAAGTGAGTTTTTATATAGATGCCACATAAACAATAAACTCACTAGAAATCTTAACAAGAGAGTGATTATTTATATAACATGCATTTTGCCATTTCATGACAACATTATAATTCCCTTTTCTGAAACTAATATTAGGGAGTAAAAACCAATTTAAGTTAATATAAATGTAAAATTGATACTTCTAACCCATTGTAATTAGAGACAGTTGACAAAAAAATAAGCTTTATTTCTATAAAAAGAACAGTTTAATGATGACTAATTTGTTTAGCAGACAAATATCTAATTTCAAACAGGTGAAAAGAGAAAGATATTTGACAGTAATAACATATCATAAAACAGATACACCATCTTATATTTTATTTTTGAGAAATTTCTTCATAACATTTATATCGGAGTATGTACAATGTGATTTTATAACTGGTGTATAAACAAATGATTAACTATTTCAACTCAGCTCTAATTAAAATTTAATCTGAAAAAGAGCTGGCTATAAGCTTCAGTAGTAAGAAATTATAAATATGTATTTGAGAATATAAGACCCTAAATGAAAATCAAACTCGTTTAGATTAGAAAGAATATTAGCAAATATTTATATAGTAGTCATCATTATATGTGAATATAAACCTTCTCTGTTTCTTATTATCCTAAAGCAGGATTTCTGTTTTTCTGCTTGCTAAATCTATCCCCATAATATTGAAAGACTGATTTGAATATTCCAAAGTCATTTGTCTCACAATTTTGAGATAATAAATGTTATTTGAATAGGAATGCTTCATCAAGATGGGTGTAGCATGAACATGCTGTAATTTAATTATATTTGCAAAGGATGGTTAAGTTTATCAGGACCTCATATGATTAACTGACACATATGCAACAATATTCATAAAAATAGAATACCTTGTCTCTGCCAAATGCGCTTTTAGGTTCCGCTAATACTGTAGTGTCAAAATATGCAAGGATGGAACTGATATTCTAGGGAGGCAAGTAATAGTTAATGTATAACATCTCAATGGGGAAGACGCTCTAAGGAAAAATAAAGCAGAGGAAGAGAGAGAAAGTGATTGGGAAACCATGCTATTCTATGTAGGAGAGTGAAAGAAGGCATCTCAGAAGAGGCAACATTTAACAGACCTATTGAAGACAGGGGAGGAAATTCCAGGTAGAGGAACCATCCAGTGCACAGCCTCTGCCAAAAGAGCATGCTTGACATGTCCAGAGAACCACAAGGAAGACAGAGAACCTTAACCGGTGAGAGCGGCCGGTCTACAGTGCTCGCAGTGGAATGGGTGACGAGAGTGGAATTACAGAAGATGATAACCTCACTGATAGAATTTAACATAAAAAGACTAGACAGAATCAGTCAATGCTGATGTTCAATTTCCCATCAGAGTTTGCAATTAAGTTCACAGATCAACTGATTTTGGCCATTTAATGAAAAACATTTTCAAAATTATAGAATTTAAAGTTTTTTAAACTAAAAATCTTGCAAATTAAAATGTTTCTTTTTTTTTAGTATAAAATTTTTTAAATTGCATTTTAGGTTTGGGGGTACATGTGAAGAACATGCAAGATAGTTGCATAGTACACATGTGGCAGTGTGATTTGCTGCCTTCCTCCCCTTCACCTATATCTGGCATCTCTCCCCCTGCTATCTCTCCCCAACTCCCCACCCCTCACTATCCCTCCCCTATTCCCCCAACAGATCCCAGTGTGTAGTGCTCCCCTCCCTGTGTCCATGTGTTCTCATTGTTCAACACCCACTTATGAGTAAGAACATGCGGTATTTCATTTTCTGTTCTTGTGTCAGTTTGCTGAGAATGACGGTCTCCAGGTTTATCCATGTCCCTACAAAGGACACAAATTAAAATGTTTCTAAAGTCAACCTCCACTTCCCAGCTCAGTCCCAGAGCTCAGTATCGGTTCATTTAACCAGCAAAAGCTCTGTCATTAAATGTGGAAGTATATATATATATATATATCTCCATACTATTTGGCCTTATTACTTACATGCCTCATAGACATTTCATGCTTTTCTCATTACAGGAGCACAGAAAGCTCTAGGTTTATGCTACAAGTCTGCTTCTTCCCCAGAGTTTTCTGTCTCTGAAACTGGAATAATTCTCTACCTAATTGCTTAGGCCTAAAACCTGGAAACATCATTGACTCATACCTCTCTCACATACTTATGACCTAATCCATCAGCATGTAATTGTAATTATCTGTCTCAATTCTATTTCTCATCATATTCACTGCCAACCCTCTGCTAATTCTGGCCTATTATCAGGTTTTTCCTGGACTGCAAACATAGGTTCCTTTCTGATTTCCCTACTTCTACCTCTCCTCACCTGCCACCCATCAGTGTGTTCTTCAAGTTCATCTCATGCAAATACATGCTAGTGGCTTCTCTTCTCACTGGAAATGTAATGAAAAAAACAAAACAAAACAAAACATAAAAGTGTCTAAGGCCCTGTATCACCCTAACAACCCTGCGCACCTCTCTGACCTCAAATCGTGCTTGTTTCAAAATCGGCCTCATTCTGTAGCTGGATGCTCCTGTCTTAGTGAGGAGGACTCCCCTGGCAGAGATTACAGCACTTGCAACCTAAGGCCTCCACTCGACTGTTATTCCTAAGAAAGGCCTTTTCTGACAACCCCTTCATTAATAGAACTTTTACGATCTTCATCCAGGTTAATTTTCATTTGTGAGATTTGTCATCTTATATGTCACATTGCTTTACCCCTCTCTACCCAACCCCCACAATAACATAAGCTCTAGGATGGCAGAAAATGGTCATGCCTCCTATTGTGTACTGAGATTTGATGGTTAGGCAGGTGTTATGGTTGAATTGTGTTCACCGAAAACCCACATGTTGAAGGCCTAACACTCAGCACCTCAGAAGGTGACCATATTTAGAAATAGTTCTTTGAAGATGTAATTAGTTAAGATGAGGTACTGTTAGAGTAGGGTGGGCTCCTAGGCCAACGTAACTGGTATCCTTATAAAAAGGGGACATTAGGACACACAAAGAAACACACGAGGAAAATGTGAAGATGAAAGTAAAGATTGGGGTGATGCCTCTGAAAGCCAAGAAACGGTAAATATGGCCAGCAGGCTGCTCGAAGCCAGAAGGGAAATGTGGAGCACATTTATCTTTACGGCCCTCAGAAGGAACCAAGCCTGAAGATTAACTTCTTGGACTTTTAGCCAAGAGAACTGGGAGGCAATACATTTATTCTGCTTACACCACTCAGTTCAGGGCACTTTGTTATAGCAACCCTAGCAACCTGAAGGCAAAACTGACACATAACAATGATCTCAGTCTTTAGGTTAAATCCACTGTGGCCCCTTCTCCAAGGGCACTCCTTGGGCATATTATAAAGAGAGCTAAATAAAAAAGCTGGAGAAAAGAATAAACATACCTAATAAAGTATAAAATATTTCAATTCATAATAAGCTTATATTAGAAATTTTTAAGCTCACTTGCTCTCTGTCCTTCAAAGTAATTTATGTTTTACCCTTAAAGGCATTACACAGTAGGAGAAGTCCTCTATCTTCACATTAAAGTACATTTTCGAAAGGCAGGACAGAATATGGTTTGCTTTCAGAAAAGAAAAAGATTTGAATTGGTGTTTTCCCAGAGCTGTAGACTGTTGTAAAATATATCTTATGTTTTGAACTCCCTACAGTCACATTGGCTATGAAACATAAATAAGGTTAATATATTGTTTAAAGGTCATGAGAAATATAAGACAACCATTCTTTGCAAAGACCAATGTCATGAAGCTTTTTACCTATGCTTTCTTTTGCAAGTTTTACAGTTTCAGGTTTTAAGTGCAACTCTTTAATTCATTTTGAGTGTGTGTGTGTGTGTGTGTGTGTGTGTGTGTGTGTGTGTGTGCGTGGTATAAGTAAGACAAAGATATCCATTTTCCTCAACACCATTTGTTGAAAGGACTGTTCTTTGTTTGTTGTGTATTCTCAAAACCCTATTTGAAGATAAACTGACTATGAATGCATGAATTAATTTTTTTACTTTCTATTTCATATATCTGAACTACATGGATAGGACACCAAAAGCATATGCAACCAAAGGAAAAAAAACACAGGCAAAACTGAAAAGCTTTGGCACAGCAGTGAAAACAATCAGCATATTGGAAAATGAACCTTCAGGAGGCGAGAAAACATTTGCAAACCATAAATCAGATAATGGGTTAATTTCCCACATATATAATGTATTCGTCCATTTTCTGTTGCTTAAAACAGAATATTTGAAACTAGGCAATTTAGAAATAAATCTATTTTTTACAGTTATGGAGCCTGCAAAGTCTGTGGTCAAATGGTTGCATCTGGTAAGAGTATTATCACTGGTGAGGACTCTGCAGAACTCTGAGCAGGTGCAAAGCATCACATAGCAAAGGGGTGAGCATACTAACATGCTCAGGTCTCTCTTCCTCTTCTTATTAAGCTACCAGTCCCACTCATGATAACGTGTTAATGTGTTAACCCATTAATCAATGAAGCTTTAATCCATGAATAGATTGATACATTCATGAAGACAAAGCCCTTACAACTCAAACATCTCTTAAAGGTTTAATCTCTCAGTATTGCCTCATCACATACTGGATCAACATGACCTTTGGAAGAGACGAATACAACTGCATATAAAACAACTCAAAAAGTTAGTGGCAAAAACGAATAAATTAAATAAAATTGGGTTAAAACTCGATTAGACGTTTCTCCAAAGAAGATATATAAATGGCCAACAGGTATAGGAAAAGGTGTTCATAATAGTAAACATCGGGAAGTGCAAATTAAAACTGTAATAAGATGTCACCTTACATCTATCAGGATGTCTATTTTTTTAAAGACACTTGTTAGTTAAGGTGTGGAGATATTGGAACTTTGGTCCACTATTGATGGGACATTCAAATGGTGCAGCTGTAACTGGAAATGATATGGGAGTCCCTCAACAAATTAATATCAGAACTACACATGATCCAGCAATCCCACCTTGGAGTATGTATCCAAAGAATTGAAATCGGGGACTTGAAGAGGTATTAGAATTCCTATGTTCACTGCAGCACTATTCACAATAGGCAAGTTGTGAACAAAACCTAAATATCCACCAACAGATAAATGGATAAAGAAACGGGGATATAAACAAACTATGGAATATTTTTCAGCCTTAAATAAAACGGAAACCATGCAATATGTGACAACATGGTTGAACTTTGAGGACGTTATGACAAGTGAAATAAGGCGAATTGGATATAAAATCTTAATTATGAAAGATGAATAAATTCTGGAGATGCATTGTGCAACATTGTCCTATGGTTAAATACTGTATTGTACATTTTAAAATAATTTAAGGAGGTAGATCTCATGTTAAATAGTCTTAGCACAAAAATAAAACTTTTTACATAATAACTATTTTTATTTTTACTTATTTTGTATATATTTAAAAATAAAATTTTATTTTGAAGCATAAAAGAAACATCACCATCTTGGAAAGTATTGAAGATTCTCTATCCATAGAATACAAAATACTGTAAAGTATAATAATAAATGTAATCTTACTATTTATAGATAATCATGGATAATAATGGGGTAAACATAATAGTTAGTGGTTTTATATCCATCTGGCAAATGTGCATAAGTTTTTAAATAGTAAATATCTAATCCTGAAAGTTAATATTTTAAGTCATTATTTTGACTTAAAAACATATTTTCACTATAGGTCTGATTAAATGCTTTTTCCATAGTATTAAGCAAAAAGGGGAAAATCTTCTTTTTAAAAACAGAACTATATCATTGTAAACAACTAATTCAGTTTGCATCACTGCAATACAAATGTAGAAAAGGTAACAACTCAGATGCAGGACGTTTCTTGACCCTCTCACAAGAAACTCAGATGCAGGACGTTTCTTGATGCTCTCACAAGAAACTCAGATGCAGGACGTTTCTTGACGCTCTCACAAGAAACTCAGATGCAAGACATTTCTTGACCCTCTCACAAGAAACTCAGATGCAGGACATTTCTTGATGCTCTCACAAGAAACTCAGATGCAGGACGTTTCTTGACCCTCTCACAAGACTTAGAGCAGGGATGCCCTGTTTGCTCAGCCTGCTGCACTAAACCCTTTGCGGGAGAGAGCACATGAGCAAATGAGTGCCGGAACTGGCTGGCTGCTTCTGCGCTGGCAGGAGCAAACTCTCTTTACTCAGGTCCACTGACCTCCACCCCTCCCGGGAGAAAGCACATGGTAGAGTGCAGAAACCAGAAACTCCATTCAAGGTCCGCAGCAGCATCCATGTGGGTGTATGCCTGTGACCCCAAAGGCTCCAGAGGACATATTACAATGTTAGCTCTGCCATCAGAGGATAGCAGTGTGTTGTCAGGTCAGTGGGCCCTTTGCCTCATCTCATGGGGTGGCTTCCCTCCACCAGTGAGGGCAAAGGCCCAGTGTGACAAACTTTTTGGGTATCCACACTTGGTAGTTCCTGAATTCTTGGCTGGTGCCCAAGAAGAATGAGGTCACACAGACAAATTGAAGGATGATGAATGAGGAAATTTTATTGAGCCATCAAAGTGGCTCTCAGTGAAGAGGGGAGCTAGAAAGGGGATGGATGGGAAGGGCGGGTCACTCTTCTCCAAAGGCAAGTTGCCTTTCTCTAACATCCAGACATCATCATTGAAGTTAAGTCACCTCTCCCTAATGTCCAGCCAGCTAATTCTCTCTACCAGCTAAGTCTGGGGTCTTTACAGGCACAATATGTGGGTGGGGCTTGCTGTAGGTAGTTTTGGAAAAGGCAACATTTGATTGATAAATTAAGAAATTATTATTCAGAAAGACATTATTCAGAAAGAGCCAATCAAGAGAGAGCAAGAGAGAGCAAACAGGAATAAAAGTTATTACTTTGGACTGTAGGTTTCAGGCTACTTTCAGCTTGAATGTGGGGATTCCACCAGGGACCTGCCCCTCTCTGCCTAGAATTTCTCTGTCTCCTACCTCTGTCATAATAGTAAGACAGTTGCCATTTTTTCCCTTCTCTTTATTTTTGTGACACAACTAACTCATGGTTTTAATTTCATTGAAAAATTATCTAAGCAGTATTTCAAAACACAGAATAATGCCTGGAGTCCGCATTCACCTCTCACTTGAGAGCTGCTAATTTCTTGAAATATAACTTTAATAATTTGGAATATGCCACTCTACTCATTATAGACACACACACACACACACACACACACACACACACATGCAATATAAATGTGCTCATCTCTATGTAACTATTGTTTAGATTTTTATATACTTGATAAGATACTTTGGAGATCTTCAAATGCCAGCATCTACAAATGTACATAATATTTTGTGGACTATTTTGGGATTCTGTGATTAAAGGCAATAATTTATATTAGTCTTTTAACAATTATTTATATAGGCACTAGAAACACAGGTGCAACACAGACACATACTGTTTCATCATAAAACTCATGTTCTGGCAGGTAAGATAGATATTAAACAAGTAGAAAAATAAATTCATAATGAAAAAGTGCTACAAAAGAAGTAAGCATATTTATGTGATAATGAGAAATAAATGGTAAAACAATTACTTTAGAATATTTGACTAGGGAAAGCCTCATCAGGAAGTTGGTATTTGTGTTAAGACATGTACAATGAGAGAAACCAGTCAGTAAAGGAATTAAGGAAAGAGAAAAAATCAGAAAGAACAAACGTGAAAGGAGTTTTAGGAGAGATGTTATTTTGAGAGTTAATAAAGAAGTGAATGGAGGCAGGAGTTATAACAGAAGGTACTAGAGAGTTGGTTAAGGGTCCAATCTTGCAGAGCTTTGCAAACAATGTTAGAGAACTTGATTTGATGCCAAATTCAATGGAAAACTCAAAATCACTGATATGGAGATTGCCTGATTTATATAGTTTTAAAATCATTCTGTTTCTGTGTGCAGTGTGAATGGTAGCAGGACCAGAGTGGAGGGAGGAGGATAGCTGTACTCCTGGTCATTTAGAAACTTCCAAGTAGCTTGTTAAATTATTTAACTCTAAATGACAGTGTACTGGCATGTGCATATGTATTGGTGCAAATAATGTGATATTTCTTGAGGAAACATTTCTATAAGTCTTAAGTCAAAGGGGCTATGCTTTTTGAACTTAAAATATTGGTCAATTCTCCTTTTGTTATTATTTATATAAAATTTTTTCTCTATTTGTCTATTGTATTTTTGCACATCTATTTGAATGCTTGGTATGAGAAAAGTTGAAACAAAACTAAGTATTTGTATTTTCAATAGAATAAAGTTTTCTATAAACAGAACAGTAAACAAAATCATTTTTAAAATATAAATTACAAATTTAAAGCATAATCACTTGACCTTCTTTTTGATATACTTAAATACAATATTGGGCCTTGCTCATCTATTTTGTCATTAAGAAAATAAATCTGAAGAGTTGAATTAAATATTGCCATGAACATACTTATAAGGCAGGACATTCAGGCAACAGGGTCCCTCTGAAGTAAGTAATCAGATGGTTCTTTTGATATATATGGAGTACAAGCAAAAAAAGAAAAGTCTCTAATCATTCCTGCTGTATAAATAGTGATATAAAATTAGCACACTAGGAACTCAGACATCACTAGCATAACCCTCAACTATAAACACTTGACAGAGCATTAGAATTTTATTCCAATTACTTTTTCAATGAGCAACATTATTAGAAAAGTATTTCCATTAATATTTCATTTTGAAGATCAAAACAGAAATTGTATTCACATAACGCTTTCCCATAAGAGTTTGTATATACACGACATCCATTATTTTCTCTCTGAATAAGCAGATTTACTGCCATCAGCATGTTAATACCGCAAATAAATTTCAATAGAGTATACAGGAACAGGAAATAAGATCCCTGGAACTTGGCCATAGTTTGATTTGGTCTCTTGTTAGAAGTAACATTAATTTGAAAGAATAGATTGATTGCTGACTTGGGAGAAATACTGTAGAAAGGAAAGTATGTGGGCAGTAATGTGGCATCAAATTGTGCTGAGCATTCACTAAAAATGAAACTATGTATACAAACATGTAGAATTTATTGCTTAATAATAGCAATTTTACTCCATTCTTACACTGCTTTCAAATTATCTACAGTCATTAGTATATGTTATAAATGAACAGCATTTGAGTTATTCTCTGTGCTTTACCAAGTAAATTAAACATGCATGTAAGTTAAATTCCACGAGTTATCTCATTATAATATAGGTCTTATAGTAGCCACTGTATTGTGTATATTTCAGAAAATAAAATATTCTCAGAAAAGAGTCTGACACCTTAGGAGGATTTATATAAATTTATTTTATTTTATTTTATTTTTTTATTTTAGAGAGGGTCTGTCATCCAGGCTGGAGTGCAGTGGCGCAATCTCAGCTCACTGCAATCCCTGCCTCCCAGAATCAAGCAATTCTCTTGCCTCAGCTACCTGAGTAGCTGTGAATACAAGCATGTGCCACCATGCCCAGTTAATCCTTTTTTATTTTTAGTAGAGACAGGATTTCACCATGTTGGCCAGGCTGGTCTCAAACTTCTGACCTCAAGGGATCCGCCTCCTTTGGCCTCCCAAAGTGCTGGGATTAAAGGTATGAGCCAACATGCCAAGCCTACTGTAATTTTTTAAATTGGAATGTTTCAAAGTTTCATTTAGTAACAAACTAATTACCATAAACATACTCTTTAATCTACGTCGTTGATTGAAATATATTATGGAAGGCAGAATAATGGTTTCCTAAATGTGTTCATGTCCTGATCTCTGGAACTTGTGAAAAGGTTACATTCTGCAGCAAGAGGAATTAAGGTAGCAGGTGGCATTACATTGCTAATTAGTTGACTTTAAAACAGGGAGATTATCCCAAATTATCTGGTGGTTCCAGTGTAATCACAGGTGTCCTTAAATGTGGAAGATGGAGCAGGAGCAAGAGTGTCAGAGTGATGCATATGTTATGAGAAAGATGCCACCAGCATTTGGAAAGGACTGCCACTGCTGGTTTTGGAGAAGGAAGGTGGGTAGGAACTACAGAATGCCACCAACTGGAAAAGGGAAGAGAGCGGATTCCAGAGAGTAATGCAACCCTGCCAACACCTTGGTTTTAGTCCAGTGGGGCCCATTTATGATTTCTGATGCCTCCAGAAACATAAAAAATTTTTTAAATTCTATTATTTTAAGCCCCAAATGGGGGTTATTTGTTACAGCAGCAATAAGAAACTAATACACACATGGAAATATGCAGCAAATAATGTTAAGGGAATGAGTTTGACATTTCTTTGATATTGGTAAGATATACAATCATAATTAAGTAACAATATCTCATTAGATATAGCCTAAACGAGAAGTACAAATTTTGTGGCTGAGAGGCAATGAATAGCCTTAATATGTCATGAATGCAACCATAAATTAACACCAATTTTCATATGACCTATCTTAGTCCATTTTTGTGTTACCATAAAGGAATACTTAAGGCTGGGTAAGTTACGAAGCAGTTTTATTTGGTTCATGGTTCTGCAGACTGTATGTGAAGCATGGCATGGACATCTGCTTAGCTTCTGGTAAGAGGCTCAAGCTGCTTCCACTCATGGCAAATAGCTACGGGGAGCCAGAATGCAGAGAGGCTAGTGAGGAAGCAAGAGAGAGAGTGAAGGAGGTAGGTGCCAGCCCATTTTTAACACCTAGCTGTCTCTTGAGAACTGTAATAATAGAGAGAACTCACTCATTTTCATAAGGACAGCACCAAGCCATTCATGAGAGATCTGTCTCCACGACCCAACACCTCTCACTAGGCCCTTCCTCCAGTACTGGGGATCAAATTTCAACATGTGATTTGCAGGACAAATATCCAAACTATAGCACAAACATACTAAAACTAGTAAGTAATGTTAATACCATAGCATCTTACTCATAAATGCTTCTCCAAATCCAGAGAACAAACTTCTTAGATTATATGTGCGTTAATTTAAAACTCACAATTTTGGAACAAAATCATGTTAGTCCTTTAAATATTAAGAACTACAAAACCTACGTTTATTCAACATATTTTATAGGGAAAATGGAATCAGTTTTTAGTATGTTTGGTAAGTGGGTTTTCCCATAAATAGATACTTTTTCTTCTCTGAGAAGATTCTCTTTTTGTTTCAAACTTAATCTTGGTACTTGAGTTGCATATATGACCTTTTGTATCACATGTAGGAAGTGGTTTTAAAGGAAGTCTATATGTTTATATTGGAATGAGATAAGAGTGAAATATATCTTTTATTATTTTAATTTAGCAGTTGAGATTTCAGAAAAAAATTACAAAAAAGATTTTTACCCAAAACGTTTTTATCCACAGAAGTAGACTCCATATATCACTAACTCAATTATGTCTGCCTGGATAGAAAATTGGACCCCTTTATTGGACAATTTTTTTCAAACATGCACAGGAAATATAAACAGATTGGACAGATAACCTACAAAATTGTAGAACTGGTCCAAATATAGACTGGTAATTAAAAAAATTCTAAGTTTAATAAGAAATATTTAGCACTGAAAGTGTTTCACAAGTTCGTTTAAATGCTAATCAAGGCAGTTAGTTACTGGTCTACATTGTACACAAGGTCACTCCATGGTCATCCGAGGGACAAAATATAAATGGAATTGGAACATATTCAATTTTGGCAGGAATGTCATTTGGAGCATAAAGCAACAATGAAATGCAGTTAAATAAACAAAAAATTGAGCCTGTGGAATATATATCTTTAAAATTGTGGAAAATTGGATAGATACCAGATATGATTACATTTAAATTTATCCTAAATACATGTGATATTAGTAGCCTGAGACTAACTACTGCTATTAAAATTATTTATTTTTAGGATAAAATGGACAAAAGTACAGTCTTTATGAACTTCATTTTACTTATATACAACATAATAATTTTCAAAATTGCTTCAGCATTTCTAATGTAATAAGATGTGGAAGAGTAAAGTAAGAATATGACAGTAGAAAATTAAAAATCTGTGTGTGACATTCTGTTTAACAGATC
This sequence comes from Callithrix jacchus, assembly GCF_049354715.1. Lineage (NCBI taxonomy): Eukaryota > Metazoa > Chordata > Mammalia > Primates > Cebidae > Callithrix > Callithrix jacchus. The sequence continues at coordinate 48,114,417 of NC_133519.1, forward strand.
TTTCTTTGGGCAATTGTCTTATACTCTAATCTTTCTGGGCAGTGTCTATAACATTTATGAAGAAAGACATAAAGGCATTTTCTAATGATGAAAACGTACAGTTGTCTGACAACCATTTATAAAATGATAATATGTTTTAGGAAAAAAGAGAAAATTTGATTGGCATGTGTGAAATAAATAATACAGACGCTCTCTGTGGTCTGTTTAAAGACTTACACCTTCATGGACAGAAAAGTACTGCAGGAGGCTAAAGTCTCGGAGAGTCTCCATGTCTAGCAAGAACTCTGCTTTTGTTAGGCATGGGAAAATTCACCAGCATTTCACATGTCTACATTGCTGAAACCAAAAAGAAGCACAGAAATCATGCCTGTGCAGTGTGGGGGACCATAACCACAATAAAAACCACAGAGTTCTGAAACCAGGAGGGCAAGCCAAACGCCAGGATCATTTTGCTGTTTACCATCATGAGTCTTCTTATTCTGTTTTTGTTTTCATTCTCATGGAAGGGAAATTTTACACGCTCAAGAACTTCCCTAAAATCTCTTTGATAACAAATAAAATGAACTAAAATAAAAGCTCTAAATATATATGACTGGTTTTGGATGGGCTCAGAGAAATCACATCAAGCATTTGCAGATACATGTGAGTATCTATACCACGTATTCCTCAACGTCATCATTAGCTCTTTAATCTGTATAAAGCTGTCTTCTTTTTCTTCTCCCCCTCTATCTCCTCTTTTATTCATCACATTCAGATATTCATTCAATAAATTCTTATTCAGTGATGACTGAGTGTCAGAACAACTTCCAGGCACTGGGATACCACAGTAAACAGAATGGCCAAATATCATTGCTTAATAAAAAAGGAATTTACATTTCAGTTGGTATCTTGACTAAACATAAGAAAAAATATGCAAAATATATAGTAAGTTAGACTGTGTGAGAGGTATAAGAAGCAAGTTAAGGAAAATAGGGAGCATGGGGGGGCGCAGAAAAGTTTCAGTTTTACTCATGGTAATCAGTGAAGGCCTCAGTTAGAAGGTGCAATTTGAATATCACCACAAAACTTAATAACTTAAAAGCAACAATTTTTATGAAGTTCAATTTCTGTAAATAAGGAATTAGGGAAGGGCTCAGCTGGCAGTTTTGACTTCAAGTCTCTTTTACTGTTGCAACCAGATGGTGGCTAGAACAGGAAAATGTCACCTTGCCTCGTGTCATCACATCATCACAGGCTTTTCTATGTGATTTCTGCATCTGCTATTTAGAGATTTCTAGAACACCGCAGCCCGAGGACGGCCGACATGGAGTGTCAAGCCTTGAGGGCAAGTGTTCCAAGAGAGAAGTAGATGCCACAGTCTTTTATTACCTTACCTTATCATATAGGGTCCCTTTTCCCATGGACGCAAACTCATCTAGGTTTAAGGGGAGTGAAGGCAGACCCAGGTACTTAATGTGAGGAATGTGGAAGTCCTACTGTAAGAAAAGGATGCGTGGTGTTATATGCTGTTGTCGACTTTGTGCAATATATAGTTTTCCTCTTTTTTTTTTTTTTTTGAGGCGGTGTTTCACTCTTGTTACCCAGGCTGGAATGCAATGGCGCGATCTCGGCTCACCGCAACCTCCGCCTCCTGGGTTCAGGCAATTCTCCTGCCTCAGCCTCCCGAGTAGCTGGGATTACAGGCACGCGCCACCATGCCCAGCTAATTTTTTGTATTTTTAGTAGAGATGGGGTTTCATCATGTTGACCAGGATGGTCTCGATCTCTTGACCTCGTGATCCACCCGCCTCGGCCTCCCAAAGTGCTGGGATTACAGGCTTGAGCCACCACGCCCGGCCTAGTTTTCCTGTTTTAAAATGCCTGGACTTGAAAAGGAATGTAAAATTTGCATCTTTATTTTCTTACACAAAAGATTATGATAATAACATTTCAACTCCATAGGGTATTTTTGAGAACTGGCATGTATAAGCATTTAATAAGTAATAAATATATTTTGGATATTTTACTATGAAACAGGAATTATAAATTCAACATAACTAATGTTTAAGCCATATTTATCCTCTATATATTTGCATAATTTATTATATTTTCAGTCATTTTATGGAACATAGATTAACCTGGTATGTAGAAATCTTACATACATATTATTCGATTGTTTGTGTAACAAATATTTATTGAGCATCTAATTTGTATCTTAGACAATTTTTTCACATCTGAAAACATAGCAGTAGTAAAGAATGAAACAGCTCCTGTCATAATGTATGATGGAATTTGCATGGTAATAAAGTAGGAATGTATAATTTACTGGGATAAATATCCACTCAAAATTGAACCAAATTTTATTTAAATTTAGAATAGCTTATCTTTCTCTTCTGAGTTTTAGAAATTTTGAAATAAATGCTTTATTAAAATTTCCCACAATCTATTAAATCAGCCTACCCCAAAAAGCCACTTGAATTTATGTCCAGGAGAAACTACATTGGTGAATATTGTTTTGTTTCGTATCTGTCTAAAGTCAGACACTCAGTTCTTCCCTAATACTTTTTTTCTCTCTTTCAATATAATGGAGGTTTAGTTCTACATATGCTAGAATTTCCTTTCCTGGCTAGATTCATTTCCCAGCCATCTTCACAGATCGATGCAAATGTATTATAGTTCTGGTCAATGAAATTTGAGAGGAAACAGGCCTCGAAGCAATTTGACATGTGCTCTTGTGCTTTTCCTCTTTCTGCTCTTTGAGAGGTGAGACGGGAAAAATTGCAGATGCTTTTATGGACCCTCATCCAGGCGCCATAAGTTAAAGACGAAAGAGACACTGATCCACTGTGGAATACCTAAATCTAGATAGTAACAACAGAAATAAACCCATATTTTTGTCACTATATTTCGGGAGTCCCTGTTGGAGCAGTAAAGCCATTCAATTAATACCAGATGAACACAGAGGAGAAAGTTTTCTTTGTGGCTCCCAAATCCCCTAGGTCTAACTCTTCAAATCGGAATACTTACAAGAGAGGGAGCATTGTAAACAATAAAATAACAATAGCATTAGGTTCTTCATGAGTATACATATATAATAAGTATATATCAAACTACCTGATATAAATAAATGAGTAAGGAAAAACAGAAAAATTGGGAGAAGAAGCCAACTCTTCCTTTTGGTAGAATTTTAATGTAAAAATGTAGAAGGAATGATGGAAATAGAAAATCACTATTAACTAACACCACAGCAATAATCATTGCAAGCAAGAACAATCAATGATTGCAAAATTAGCAGGTAAAACATGATGAGAAAAATGATATTTGCATAGTTTCAAAGTATCTTCTCAGAAGATACTAATTAGTATAAAGGGAAAAATAGTAATTACTGGGAAGAAACCTGGCAGGCACCACCTTAATCAAGTGATAAACTCATCAACATTCAGTAATAAGGTATATTGACATCATATACACCCAGACATAATATACTAAGAAGAGAATAACCTAATTTTATTGACATTCTTGCCCAAACTGCACAACCTCTGTCTAATCATGTGAAATCAGACAAAACCCAAATTGAGACAGTTTGCCAAAGAACTGATTAGCACTCTTCAAAATTGTCTGTCAGCAAAGACACACAAAGACTGACAAGCTGTCAGAGTGAAAAAGACTGCAGATACATGACAATTAAATGGGATCCTGAGCCAAAAAAAAAAAAAGTTAGCAGGGCAACTGGGGAAATTAAAATGTGTTTTGAAAAGTAGTTAATAGCATTATATTAACGTTACTTTCCTAATTTCTGTAACTACACTGTGATATGTAGGGTGATAAAAATAGAAGTTGAGTAAATGCTATGGGAACTGTACTGTTTATTCAATTAAGGGATGAGGGGTAAACCTAAAATTGTTTCAAAATAAAAACTGAAAAAGTAAAAGAAAAACTGTAACTGTGCATGTCAAGTGTTCATGAAAACAGCCTTCACATTTCCTTAGATTGACTAAACTCCAGTTAGAATGCTTCCTAGTTTTAGGATCCTGGCCTCTCTACTCTTAGTGCATTTAATTCAGAAACTTTTCATTGTAAATTCTTGCTCTTCTTCAAGGTGTAAATCTTCTCCCAGCCTCTTGCCAGTTTTACAACAGTGTATCAACTTGAGAATGTCTTTCTCAAGGACCTGGTAGCCATGTCTTTGAAATATAATTATAAACGGAAATAGTGCCTCTGTTTCTCAGTCTCTGTGGGAAGATAGAAGCCTAACTTCCAAAAGGGACAATTAACAAACACAGATGGTCTAATCACATTGACCAACTTTTCCCTAAAGTCCTCCAGCACTTTTCAACTGGCTCACAGCAGTACCTTAAAACTCAGCTGCCTTTCTGTTCCACAAGCAGGAGCTAAACGATGAGACCCACATGGACACGTAGAGGGAAACACCACACACTGGGGAATTTTTCTTTTTCTTCTTTTTTTTCTTTTTCTTTTTTCTTCACTCTGTCACCCAGGCTGGAGTGCAGTGGTGAGACCTCTGCTCCCTGCAGCCTTCACCTCCTGCATTCAAGCGATTCTCCTGCCTCAGCGTCCTGAGTAGCTGGGACTACAGGCATGCTCCACCACGCCTGGCTAATTTTTGTATTTTTAGTAGACACAGGGTTTCACCATGTTGACCGGGATGGTCTGGATCTCCTGACCTTGTGATCTGCCCACCTCAGCCTCCCAAAGTGCTGGGATGACAGGCATGTCACTGCGCCCAACCTCTACACTGGGGACTTTCTAAGGGTGGAAGGTGGGAGGAGGGAGAAGATCAGAAAAAATAAATGTTAGGTACTAGACTAATACCTGGGTGATGAAATAATCTATACAACACACTCCTATGAGACAAGTTTACCTATATAACAAACCTGCACTTGTACCCCTGAATTTAAAAGTTAAATAAATAAATAATAAGTAACATAAGTAAACAGACAAACAACTCTGCTGCCTTTTATTTCAGGGGATTTGTACTATCCCCCATTGCAATAGTCTTGGATAAAGCCTCCCTTTCCTATTTAATGGTCAATGCAATTATGCTTTTATTGTATTGAAAATTATCAATGTCTCATTTTACATAACCATTATTTCATAAAAATTTAAGATTTTAAGAAACAAAATTAATTAACCTGATAAGCAAACCATACCTTGTTGTACAATTAAAAGCTGAGGTGATGAGGCTTTTAATCCCATTTGTTTTTGTTTTAGGATGATTGCTGTGGAAGAAGAGCAGGCTCCTAAGACATCTGTTTGTTTCAACATTCACAACCCATATATACTGGGATTTTGGAGTCCATGATTTCAGATAGTCCTCTACACATTGTTGTCAGGAAAAGCAGAAAGAATATAGGCAAACAGAAATCTTGTTCAATCATCATTATTAACTGGGGAATGTTGTTTAATGTCTGTAAACCCAGTTTTATTCATATCTAAGCAGAAAGCATAATGCTTATGTTGTAAAGTCATTTGAGAATTAAATTATTTAAGTAAAGTAAAACTGAACAAGGCCAATTATGTATTAAACATTTCATTTAATGATACTACTCTTCTTTTCTTATTAAAACTATTAGAGGAAAATCAAGAAACCTAGTAAATGCCTTTCAGTAATTGCTACTTCTACTGAAATGGGTTTTTAGAAATGTTTTTTATAAGGCGACATTAGATAGAAACTTAATTAATTAGACTTTTTATTTAAAAAATAGGAAATGCAATAAATTATCATGTCATGGAATAAATATGGTAATGCTATGTATTCGTCAACATTAAACAAAACTGTTCATTTAATGCTTAATCTTTTAGAAAAAATAAAATAGTAGTGAAACAATAACTTTTCAAGATGCAAGATACTTGTTTCCTGATTATTCTTAAATGAGTGCTTCTTTAATAACTTAACAGTTTTGCAGTATTTCTATAGTCCTATAAAGTTCTTTCCAAGGTGACTCTAACAGTAGTAACTTATAAATAAATTTGTGACTTGGCTTTGTTTCGAGGTAACTGGTGCTTCAAGGAATAACGTGACTTAAAAGGAGAAATTACATTATATAGAGCATATTGTTCCCTTCCTTGTTTATGGTTGTTGGATATAAGAAAAATGACATTGAGTGAAATTAATATAAGCAATAATAGAAGTGTATTTATGCATAGAATTAAATTTTATTTCTAAGATATCATCCTTCAATTATATTTACATAATCATTTTCTTATAGAATTTGTATCTAATAGGATAATGGTTGCATACAAAGGAAGCCTCAAGGAAAATAAATTACCTAATTTCTAAGGTTATATTTCTAAAATAAAATTTCTTTACAAAATAAAGCACATAAAACCTACAAAGTTTGTCAGTAGAAGGAATGTGTGTGTGTGTGTAGGTATGTGTGTGTGTAGGAATGTGTGTATGTGTAGGTGTGTGTGTGTGTAGGAATGTGTGTGTGTGTAGGAATGAGTGTGTGTGTACGAATGTGTGTGTAGGAATGTGTGTGTGTAGGTGTGTGTGTAGGAATGTGTGTGTGTAGGTATGTGTGTGTGTGTAGGTATGTGTGTGTGCGTAGGAATGAATGTGTGTATGTAGGTATGTATGTGTGTGTAGGTATGTGTGTGTGAGTAGGAATGAATGTGTGTGTGTAGGAATGTGTGTGTAGGTATGTGTGTGTGTAGGAATGTGTGTGTGTAGGAATGTGTGTGTGTAGGTGTGTGTGTGTAGGAATGAATGTGTCTGTGTGTGTGTGTAGGAATGTGTGTATGTGTAGGAATGAATGTGTGTGTGTAGGAATGTGTGTGTGTAGGTGTGTGTGTGTAGGAATGTGTGTTTAGGTATGTGTGTGTGTAGGAATGTGTGTGTAGGAATGTGTGTGTGTAGGTATGTGTGTGTGTAGGAATATGTGTGTGTGTGTAGAAATGTATGTGTGTAGGTATGTGTGTGTGTAGGAATGTGTGTGTAGGTATGTGTGTGTGTAGGAATGTGTGTGTGTAGGTATGTGTGTGTGTAAGAATGTGTGTGTAGGAATGAATGTGTGTGTGTAGGAATGTGTGTGTGTAGAAATGTGTGTGTAGGTGTGTGTGTAGGAATGTGTGTGTAGGTACGTGTGTGTGTGTAGGAATGTGTGTGTAGGTATGTGTGTGTGTAGGAATGTGTGTGTAGAAATGTGTGTGTGTAGGTATGTATGTGTGTAGGAGTGTGTGTGTAGATGTGTGTGTGTAGGAATGTGTGTGTAGGAATGTGTGTGTAGGAATGTGTGTGTATAGGAATGAATGTGTTTGTGTGTGTGTGTGTAGGAATGTGTGTGTAGGAATGAATGTGTGTGTGTAGGAATGTGTGTGTGTAGGAATGTGTGTGTAGGAATGTGTGTGTGTAGGAATGAATGTGTTTGTGTGTGTGTGTAGGAATGTGTGTGTAGGAATGAATGTGTGTGTGTAGGTGTGTGTGTAGAAATGTGTGTATGTAGGTGTGTGTGTAGGAATGTGTATGTAGGTACGTGTGTGTGTAGGAATGTGTGTGTGTAGAAATGTGTGTGTAGGAATGTGTGTGTAGGAATGTGTGTGTGTGTGTAGGAATGTGTGTGTACTAGTAACACTCATGGCTTTGTGGTTAGAGTATTTCCATTCTTGGATATTGGTAAATTTCAACATTAGAGCTCTTGCTCAAGTCTAAACAAAGTTTGAATTTTAATATTCTTAGTACAGCGGTGGCAGATAGGAATCTCAAAAATCTTTTCAGCAAAACTGGAATGAAAGTAGAATACAAGGAACGTAAGTAGTTTGACTTAAAAAGACAGGAGTTCTGATTGAGTCAGAGAATGGTTTCTGAGGCTTTCTGGCCCATTCCCCATGACACTCCAGGGGTAAAAGAAAGCATGCAGACAGCACTGTAATGATCATTCACTTTCCAATTTTCAGCTTAGCTCTTGGTAATGAATACCAGCTCTATTCCAGAGTGCCCTTCTTTATCCCTTGATCTGTCCATTGTTTAAATGATGAGAAAATATCATTTTATCCCATCAATTTACAATTGTAACCCACTTCTTCTCATTTTCATATGAAAGCCCTCATTTCTTTTTTCAGATAAATGATACCAGAAATTATAAAGATCTGTCTATATAGCTGAGTGGCATAGAATTATACTAAAATAATATTAAAATTATGCAATCTTACAACAAAATTGGCACGCCTAGAGCAATGCTGAAAGAGGCAGGGATTCCTTCCCATTGTTTCTGCCATTTCACTAATATAAAAACATTCTGTGCTCCTACATTTATTATTGGTAATATATTTTATATATTTACTGAAATATCATATTTGAGTATTATCTACAAAAAGAAAATATTAATTGCTAGCCATGTATTAAAGAGTATTTGCCATTTGATGATGGAAATGTTTTGTGTCTATGTGTTACACATAAGCAATGCACACTTGTGACTACTAAGCACCAGAAATTTGGGTAGTGCAATTGAGAACCTTAATTTTATGTTTAAATTTAATTAAATCTAAGCACCCACTTATGGTTATATGCTATAGTCTTATACACTATAGACAATATAATCTTATGTGGTTCACATATAATCCACATTCTGAAACTCTTTTGTAGTTTTACATCTGTTTTTCTACTTTTGACAATCTGTATCCGAACTGCAGGAGAAAATAACTTGTCCGTAGAGGTTCAGCTAAGCAGATAACTATAAGTGAACAGTCAGACCAATTATTTATTTTACCCATATGAGGATAGAAAATAAACTATACATTTTAACATCCAGAGCTATTTATTTAAAGAAAGACAAAGTGATCTACTTTTGGTTTGCATGTTGTGATGGGTTAACTTCTACACGATTCTTTTACTATAACTTTTTACATGATAGTAACATAATTATCGAATCTTAATTTGTTAGTAATTTTCATTGCTCCAGTTTTATCTTCTTGAGAAGCAACTTGGAGTCTGGATTAATAGTTACTATTTCTACAATCAATAACTCAAAGGACTTAGAAATATCTAAGTTATGAATACTCTATTGCTTTATGTGCTATTAGGAAAACTAATTTTAAAAACCCATAAGTAACAAAATCATTTTGAATAGGATAACGTGTTCTACATAGTTAATATTCTGCTTAAGATCAATTGATGCTAGAATATTAAAAATGTAGAAATTGCCTTTAAATTCATATTATTTAACTGAAACTTCTGCTTAACAGCACTGTTCTTAAAATCGTCAAGTGAAGTCCTAAGCAGAAAAGTGCAATTACTTCAGTTCTTTTCATCATAAACATGACAAATTTTATTTTCTCCTCAAAATAAAGTAAAATGATGCCTTTTACCACAACTTGCTCTTAAACGTTCGCATTTACACAACACAAAGCAAAAGTAAAAGGTGACAGTTCTCCCCTGGTCCAACCTACTTCTCCAGTTAATTCAACAGTTACTGTTACCCTTTTCTATTTTCTTTGTTTGATTAAATAATGTATTGTATAAATCTCAGACCGCAAAATATAAGGTATGCTATTTTTCCACAACTGAGTAACATTCTAAGTCTGCCAGGCTCCTGAAACCTTACTTTTAATCAGTTCCCTATTCTGGGCTGAGTCTGTTTACCCACTGGCAGAGTTCTGGCAAGATACATTCTCTACTCCTCATTCCCAGTGGGCCCATTAGGCCTCCTGTTTCTCTGCCTTCAGTTTGATGACACCACTGGATGCATGGGTACCACACTGTTGCCCCTCGCCACGCTGGGCCATGGGAACGCTGAGCAACATCCTAGCACTGTATTGTCCAGTACAGGAGCCATTCCCTGCATATGGCTGTGGAGCGCTTGAAATATGCCTAGTTAGAATTGAACTTTGTCATAAGTAGAAAATACACATCAAGTTTTAGAACTCTGTTCTCAGCTTTTGAAATCTTTTTGAAGTATTCTGCTGTTTATTCCTGGGATTTTCAGAGTTTGGGGATTAGGTAGGGGCAGACAGCTTCTTTTCACAGAGACACTGTTTATGATCTGGTAGGTTTGGGAGAGGAGCATGGAAAGTTTTTACAATTCTCTTTATGTATTTTCTTAGATATTTTATCTTGGCCAGATTTCTTTCCATTGCCAAAATAGCCTAGGATTTTGAAAATTATGAACACATGCATACAGATAGCTTTTTGTTTCTACATTCTGCTACATGCTCTTTCCCATGATGAAAGAATGACCATACTGAATACAGGGACGAGGTGCAATGGGAATCAGAAATAACATACCAAGGAAACAAAACAGCTAACTTTTTCAAAGCACTAAGCACATTAACATCAACAGAAAATGATATATAGTGAGGGGAAAATATGGGATGTTTATAATAAGATATTATCTTGGTAAAATAACAAAGGGAAAAGCTACAAAACACCATATGTATATTTTTTCTTTAGAAATAATATTTCATGTTCACTGATACTCATTCAGCACCTTTTAATTTAATCATATGCTATTGACATCTTTCTGAAAACATCACATCACATATAGATCCATGTTTGTTCTTAACTTTATATTTGTTCTGTGTTGTATAAGCAACATCATGAATGTTAACTTTATTTTTCAAGCAAATATACATTGTTCCCATATTTGTTGTAATCAGTGTAACAAATTTATTGTACCAATGATGTGACATGTATGCTTGAGTAGACAAAAATAGGCTCTTCTGAACAATGTGAATTTGAATATAATGGGATAAATGGATGTCAATCATTTTTCATGCTTAACTTGGGCTACATTCCCAATATTCCTCTGGGCCAAACATCTTGTGTGGCATAGATTGGTAAAAAGTGTGTTAACATGAGCGATACCCTACCTGGTTAAATGAATGAAAAAAGAAAAAAAAAAGTGTGTTAACTACTTAGGAGATTGTTGCAATTACTGACACAACCACAGGTCCCAGAAATGTTCTCATCAATACTTAATCCAGAATTCACAACTTCTACCAGATGGCATAAGCCATGTCACAGGTTGAATTTACAGGGATTTGGATTGGGCAGCTGGATCACCAAAACTGTTAGCTATGCATGTTAACTATGTTAAGTCACCCTCTTGATATCACTTACTGTGTTCAGATGGAGTTTCACTTTGTATCTGTAAGACCTATTTGTAGAAGTGGGATGTTAGGGTAAATTTGTGAATACAAATTAAATTTTGATAGATTCTAACAAACTTCTCTAAATGTATGTATAAATATCTGCTCACCAGACTTCATTCCTTGTCCTATTCTGTACGTAACAATATTTCTCAGTTTCCTTTGTATTGATCAGGCCATGTCACTGGTTTCTGAGTAAAGGAAATGCATACAGCAATCACGACCACAGATGATCCGCCATTATCCTTACAATGGGAAAGGATTCTAAGGTCACGAACAGAGAAGAGCTATACGGTGGAAGGATCCTGGACTGGAAAAACCCACGGATAAGGCCACATGGTGATTGGATTTTATATAAATCAATACTATACTATTTCATTAAACTGCTGAGTTTTTTTGGAGTTATAGAAGTTAGCCTTTTGAAACAATATGATGAATTTTCCACAGTATTTTACTGGACTTCCTTACAACATGTGATGATAATGATTCAGAAACTTAGATAGGAAGGCAAATATCTCATCATGTTAGCTTTTCTAGAGGGCAGAGATCTGCTCTGCTCCCCAACAAAACTTAATCAGGGATTCAGACAATGTATCCAGAGAGACAAATGGAGAGACAGCAAAAGAAACTTAGCTTTTCAAATGTTCTCAACATGTCAAATTTCTGCACATATTTGAAAATGTTAGATATTACCAGTTAAAAAGCATTTTTGACATGCTGATCAGAATTTCGTTTAATGTTTCAATTAGATCTCTTTTTACCAATAAGCGTAAGCATTTTTTTCATATGTTGTTATCCAATTTTTCCAGTGGATTACTTTCGACAGTCTGTAAAATTGTTTAATATGTATTCACTTTCATTCATTTATTCAACTATGATGTAGGAAGGACCCAATTTGCCCAAAGTAATTTGCTAGAGACTGAAGATGCAGGGATTAGCAACTACAGATATGTTCCTTATTCACATGGAGTTTGCTGTCAAGTGGAGAAACAGCTCAATAATCGCATTTGTGTAGAAAGATTTCCTGGCCCAGCAAAGTGGCTCACACCCATAATCCCAGCGCTTCAGAAGACTGAGGTGGGTGGATCACATGAGGTCAGGAGTTTGAGGTCAACCTGGCCAGCTTGGCGAAACCCCGTCATCACTAAAAATACAAAAACTAGCTGGGTTTGGGGGTGCTTGCCTGTAATTCCAGCTACTCAGGAGGCTGAAGCTCAAGAATCACCTAAACCCCGTAGGGGAGGCTGCAGTGCGCTGAGATTCTGATATGATACTTTCACTTATTTGCCTACTCATCCGTCTCCTTCCTACCCTGACTAGAATAAGATATCTGTAATACCGGGAGCCTTCTCTGTTGTGGTCACCACTATATCTCCAACATTAACAATAATGCTTAGTGTATAGATTAGCACACACTAGTACATCTTCTGTTTTTCTTTAATTTTTTCCTTTTGGAATCAGAGGAGTCTCACTCTGTTGCCCAGGTTGGAGTGCAGTGGCCTCGTGATCAGGGATCCTTAATTTTATTTTCTTTTTTTTTTTTACAAATTGAAGGTTGTGACAACGCTGCATCTTGCATAAGTCTTTACTTTTTCAAGAGTATGTTCTTACTTTGTGTCTTTGTCACATTTTGGTAATACTTCAAGCCTTTTCCTTATTACTATGATAAGGTAATTTTTTTCTTTTAAGAAGAAATTTCACACTGTCACCCAGGCTGGAGTACAGCAGCACCGTTGTCAGTGATCTTTGATGTTACTCTTGTAATTATTTGAAGTGCCACCAAACAAGAGGGCAAACTTAACAAATGTGTGTATTCTGACTACTCCACGGACAAGCCCTTTCCTCATCTCCCTCCATCTCTTCAGGCATACCTAAACCCTGAGACACAGTAACACTAAAGTTAGGCAAATTAACAACCTTAAGATGGTGTGTAACTGCTCAAGTGAAAGGAAGAGTCAAACATCTCTCACTGTATCTCAAAAGCTGGAACTCATTAAGCTAAGTGAGGAAGGCATGCTGAAAGCCAAAATGGGCTGAAAGCGAGGCTTCCTATGCCAGTTAGCCAAGCTGTGAATGCAAAGGGAAAAAAAAAGTGTGCCACGACAGTGGACACACAAATGATGAAAAAGGACAAGAAAATACTTATGAAAGTAACTAGCCAAGGAGGAGACAGATCTTGGAAGCACATCCCATGCTCATGAATAGGTAGAATCAATATTGTGAAAATGACCATACTGCCAAAGGTAATCTACAAATTCAACACAATTCCCATAAAAATACTACCATCATTCTTTGCAGATGACAAAAAGCAATCCTAAAATTCATGTGGAACAAAAGAAGGGCCCACACAGCTAACACAAGACCAAACAAGAAGAATAAATCTGGAGGCATCACATTACTTGATTTCAAACGACACTATAAGACCATAGTCACTAAAAAAGCAGCATGGTACTGGCATAAAAATCGTCACGTAGATCAGTGGAACAGAACAGAAAACCCAGAAGTAAACCCAAACTCTTACAGCCAACTGCACTTTGACAAATCAAACAAAAATCTTAGAATGGGGAAAGGACACCCTATTCAACAAGTGGTGCTGGAATAATTGGCAAGCAGCCACATGTAGGAGAATGAAACTGGATCCTCATCTCTCATCTTATACAAAAATCAACTCAAGATGAATCAAGGACTTAAATCTCAGAGACCTGAAACTATAAAAATTCTGGAAGATAACATTGGAAAAACCCTTCTAGACATTGTCGTAGGCAAGGATTTCATGACCAATAACCCAAAGGCAAATGCAATAAAAATAAAGAGCCAGGCACAGTCACAGTGGCTCGCGGCTGTAATCTCAGGATTTTGTGAGGCTGAGGTGGGCAAATCACCTGAGGTCAGGAATTCAGTACCAGCCTGGTCAACATGGTGAAACTTCGTCTCTATTAAAAATACAAAATTTAGCTAGGTATGTTGGCACACATCTGTAATCCCAGCTACTGGGGAGCCTGAGGCTGGAGAATTGCTTGTATGTGGGAGGTGGAGGTTGCAATGAGCCAAGAACAAGCCACTGCACTCCAGCCTGGGTGACCAAGCAAGACTCCATCTCAAATAAATAAAAAATAAATAAATAAATAATAAATAAATAAATAAATAGATAAAGATAGCTGGGACTTAATGACTTAATTAAACTAAAGAGCTTTTGCATGGTAAAAGGAACAGGCAGCAGAGTAAACAGACGATCTACAGAGGGGGAGAAAATCTTCACAATCTATACATCTGACAAGGGGCTAATATCCAGAATCTACAATGAACTCAAACAAATTAGCAAGAAAAAAGCAAACAATCCCATCAAAAAGTGGGCTAAGGACATGAACAGACAGTTCTCAAAAGAAGATGTACAGATGGTCAACAAACATGAAAAAATGCTCAACATCACTAACGATCAGGGAAATGCAAATCTAAACCGTAATGCAATGCCACCTTACTCCTGCAAAAATGGCCACATCAGAAAATTAAACAAATAGGTCATGATGTAAATGCAGTGAACAGGGAACACTCTACTCTCCTTGGGGAATGTAAACTAGCACAAACGCTATGAGAAACAGTGTGGAGATTCCTTAAAGAACTAAAAGTAGAACTACTATTTGGTCCGGCAATCCCACTACTGGGTATCTACGCAGAGGAAAAGATGTCATTAGATGAAAAAGACACTTGCACATTCATCTTTATAGCAGCACAATTTGCAATTGCAAAAGCATGGAACCAACCCAAATGCCCATCAGTCAACAGGTGGAAAAAGAAACATAGATAGATAGATAGATAGAGATAGATAGATAGATAGATAGATAGATAGATAGATAGATAGATAGATAGATAGACACATAGATACATAGAGAGATAGATAGATAGACAGACATAGATATATGATGGAATACAACTCATCCATAAAAATGAATGAATTTATGGCATTCACAGTGACCTGGAAGAGACCCCGGCAACTATTATCCTAAGTGAAATAACTCAGGAATAGAAAAGCAAATACTGTATGTTCTCCCTGATATGTGGGAGCTAGGCTATGAGGATGCAAAGGCATAAGAAAAATGCAATGGACTTTGGGGACTCAGGGGGAAAGGATGGGAAGTGGGTGAGGGATAAAAGACCACAGATTGGATACAGTGTATACTGCTCAGGTGATGAATGCACTAAAATCACCATTAAGGAACTTATTTATGTCACCAAATACTGCCTGTTCCCAATAACCTATGGCAATTAAAGAAATAAACTTAGTTGAAAAGTTTGTATCAGGTTTCCTTAAAATTCTCTTAAATCATACCTTTCATGTGGTTTGTATTTGTTATACTAACGTTGCACATTAAATAAAAATGTATTTACCCTATGTATAGTATATGAAACATTAATGTAACACAAAATGTATGTATAAACAGACCCGTCTTTAAAACAAGCCGACAATATTTGCCTCTCAAAAATGTTTAGATCCCTACCGTACTTTTCCCTCACACAGCACACAGTCACACATTATAGATATGTACATTTATTTTATGTACATGATCTCACTGAAAACAAATGTAACCTTCAAATAAATAATAGAAATATTTACAGATTTCATTACCGAGCTTCCTTCTATGTAATGTATCATATTAGTTCTATTTGGAACAAAACCTGCTTGAAAAGCTGAACTATACCATTTTACTGCAACAGACTTATTAGGCCTGTGGATAGGAATGATGAAGTGTGTCATAAAAAGGATTTAGTAAGTTTCTGGGCAAAAGGATGACTGGCTATACAATGCACTGGTATCACCTACCAGCTCTTCCATGCACTACTCTCCAAATGTACTGAGAGAAACATATCACTGGCCATACTGACAGGTGCTATAAAGCTAAGCTGCCCTTTACCGGTGAATAAAAATAAGCCAAAGTGAAGAATTGAAAGTGAATTTTTAAAAGTAAAGTATTTTTCATGAAAATATTTGAAATTCATGATTGTTTTAACAAGTTAAATAACAAAGAATGTAATCCATATTCAATTTGTAGGCTGAAAGGCTTCGGGAGGACAAATACTAAAAATAAGTTTGTTGTACTTACTGGGGGTACTATACCATATATACGTATAGAGAGAAACATCTAAAATAAAGTTATATAGAACAAACTTCCTTGTGTGTTGGGCGAGTATGAGCCACTGAGCAGGTACTTTCCCTGTTTTAGAGCCTGTACCTATGGGATATAAATCATCTAAGTTCTAAATGTGGCCTGTCTAATTATTCCAAATAGGGGTTTGGCAATACATAATTAAAATGTTTAGCTTCTCAATTTAACTTTACTTGAGGCTTATCACTGTACAATGATATAATCATCGTATTGGGGGGTGCACATGTTAAATGTAAAATTTGTTAGATTTTTTTTTTTAAATGAAAGTAAGTTTATTAAGCAAGTGTACCTTACTTAGCCAAAAGAATGGCTGCTTAATAGGCAGAGCAGTGGCATGGGCTGCTGGCTTGAATGTACTTACTGTTATTTCTTCATTGTATGCCAGACAAAGGGTGGGTTATTCATGCGTTTTCCAGGAAATGGAAAGGGTTTTCCCAGAACTGAGGGATCGCCCCCTTTTAGAGCATATGGGGTAACTTCTGAATGTTGATATGGCATTCGTAAACTGTCAGGCACTGCTGGGAGTGTCTTTTAGCATGCTAATGCATTATAATTAATGTATAATGAGCTGTGAGGACAACCAGAGGTCACTTATTGAATAGGAGAATGGAGTGGTAAAATAGTGAGAAAGAAATTATACCTAATGCTAGAGATTCCAGGTTTCATTCACATCACAGTGCCAGGTGAGGGTTTGAAATATTTTTCACCACTAGAAGTATAAAACTTTCTCTAAGCAGTTTATTTAAAACGGAGGCAAGACTGCTCTTTATTTAAGTCAGTATTTTTCAGAAAAGTGATGGATATTGGTCATAAGATTCATTCAAAAGTTCTGCTAAAATAAAACGAATGTAAAAAAGCAATATTAAACAGAGAAGTACATTAAATAAATATAGGCAGAGGGAAGTGCAATTTGTGAGAGATGCAGCGATTCTTAGCTAACCAGCTAGGGAGATAAGGGTAGGAGTTATGTAAGTTCCGAGACCAGATATTCACACTGTCAAGCAGTCCAGATTTCATTTGGAAGGGAAGGACACCCAGACCACTGTAGTGATAACTCTCATTTCTTCAAGATTTTGAATGCATAAAATATCTGGAAAATTATGTTTTAAAGCATTATTATCTTGTTTTAGGGAAAAGTGTGTGGTGGTGGTGGTGGTGGTGGTGGTGGTGGTGTGTGTGTGTGGTGCTCAATTTCTAAATATAAAGCAGGACTCTGTGTCTATGAATAAAATTAAGAGTTTGATTAATTTTAAGGTCAATTTGCTAGTGGATTGTTCTCAAAGATCAGGGAGGTAAACTTATGAAACTGGGACATGCAAATGTCACTGACTAAAAATTTGTACCGTAAAAAAAGTTCCTTAGATTTTAACTGTAATTTCGAAACTACAAATTTTAACATGAAACTTTATTAAGAATGCCTTTTATGTCTAAAATTCAGGAGAGTACAAATAAACTCTTAATTTAAAAAAATTTCTTAATTTAAAATACATTTCGTTGTCACAAGACAAAGGTGCTTTAAAAATCATTATATATTTACCCATGCTCATTTTTAAAAAAATACTCAGTAAAAATGTTCTAATAATATGTGAAACTTAAACAGAGTGAACGGTAAATCCTTGCCATGGGAAATGCAGAGTTTCAAAGTCTTTATCCTAGAATCAGTAGTTTTGATCTGTTTGAGTCTTAGAGTCTAGAGGCTTAGCCAAGAGTCAGTTGGATCAAAGTCTATCTCCCTGAACTATGTCAAAAAGAGAATGGTTAATTGTGTTTACTCTGAATGGGGAAGAGAGACACCAATAGTATATCTCAAACTGATGAATATGAAAACTCTACATGAACATGGAGAGAAAGGATATCTTTCTATACATTATTTTGATGAAAGTACTTTAATACAATATCTTAATACTCTGAAAACAAGGGATAAGTATGATTTGGGTTTTATGAGTTTATCTGAATTAAACAAAGTAGAAAATGGCCATATATATGCACACATTAAGAATGCTGTTCAAGCCAAAAAGTATCTTTTTTATAAAAACTCAGAATAATTTTCTAATAAAATGTTCATTTAAACCATTGAAAGGGACATCTACAGTTATGAATACAATGTTTAATTTAAAATAAAACACTTCCTTCATGATACATATATAAATATATATAAAATACATGATTATTTTATATTTGGCCTAATAGCTAATATTTAATGAAAATTTTTTATATTTATAAGAAATGCTATTTCCTTCTAGTTTAATCAGCAATAAATATCACATAATGCATAATGCTTAAACTTAAGTAGTTTTTATTCACAATCCTAGTGGTTTTCTAGAGAATTATATCATTCCATGGAAGCAAATGAAGCAATTAATTGGTTTCTGTTTATTAATCCACTTCAGATGTAAGAAAACATAACAGCAAACAAAATACATTTGCACATT
The DNA here is from genome assembly GCF_049354715.1 of Callithrix jacchus. Classification (NCBI taxonomy): domain Eukaryota; kingdom Metazoa; phylum Chordata; class Mammalia; order Primates; family Cebidae; genus Callithrix; species Callithrix jacchus. The sequence continues at coordinate 48,133,096 of NC_133519.1, forward strand.
ATGATTAATGCCATTTTTGTTATATTCAGTCAACTCATATTTCTAACAAATGTATGCAAATATATAATAAAGATTTGCATAAAAGTCTAAATTAAATCACTGGAGACTTAAAATAGCAAATTATGTTTATTCATTTATTCAATCAAACTTAATTGACCTCATACTGTGTCAAATCATGGAATAAAATGTCTATCAAGATATCTAATGTCTTAGCACTTTGAAAATTTTATTGTGGCAGTTTTTAAATAGGCTCATAACTGTCTTAGGTCAATCTATAGAGATTATATTTTCAGACTGGATTCTGAATAAAATAGGCTTTGTTTTTTTTGTTTTGATCAAATGTCACATTTGTGAAATGTTCAGTACTGTTCTCTGTCTTTCTTTTCTCAGTCAGATTTTGGTTTTAGAGCATATTTTTATTTATCTTCATATGATTATTTTTCTCTTTAAATTACTTTATTGTGGCAAAATTTACATTCCATATAATTCACTCAGTTTAATTGTTCATTTCAATGAGACTTAATAAATGTATGCAGTTAGGTAACTATCTCCATATTCCAATTTAGATCATTCTCTTCACTCCAAAAAGATCACTCATGATCCCCAGCCCCAGACCACCACTAATCTGATTCTATTTTTATACTTTTTTCTTCTCATGAAATTGTATAGATTTGAAATCATGCAGTAAGTAGTTATGTGTCTGGCCCTTTTTTGAGGCTGTTCACGTTCTTGCATGTATATAGTGTTTTCCTTTGTATATCACAGTAGTATTTTATTTCAGTAATGTTTCATGGTTTTCAGTACACAGAAATTGAATTTCCTTTGTTAAAAAATTTTGTTAAATTATTCATTTATTTTATTCATCTTGATATTGTGAAAGAAATAATTTTCTTAACTTTACTTTTGAAAACTGTAAGTTGTCTATAGAATTATAGTTTATTTTATATACATATCATGTATCTCATGTCCTTGTTAAACCTTATTATAGAAAGGTGATAGATAATCCTTCCTAAATCCTTAAGAATTTCTCCAGATATGATCATGCCATCATTGAATAAAGACAGTTTTATATCATCCTTTCCCAACTTTAATTTCTCTTCTGGGTCTTACTGCACTATCTTGAACTGCCTATAAAACACAATTGACCCATGAACAATATAGGAGTTAGGGCCACCAACTCCCTCCTACACAGTCAAAAATCCACATATAACTTTTGACTCAGCAAAAACTGAACTACTAACTGGCCTATGCTGACCTGAAGCCTTACCAAAACCATAAACAGTTCATCTTAAATAGATCAAAATCTACATGTATTTTATGCATTCATGACATGCCTAAATTTTCTTAATTTTTTTTTCAATGTCTCTAGGCTATGTGGCTCATCTGTGAGCTTTTTCAAACTGTCACAAATCTCCCCCAAATTTTCCAATGTATTTGCAGGGAAAAATCATCCTATATGTGGACCTGCACAGATCAAACCCATGTGTTTAGGAATCAACTGTATTGAGCAATGCAAAGAGTGAACATCCTTGCTCTTTTTCCAATCTTAGGTGCAAATTATTAAGACCTACATCATTAAGCATAATGTGAGCTGTATGATTTTCATAGATGCTGTATATTAGGTTAATGATTACCCCTGCTACTCTTAGTTCGTTGACACACTTAAAAATGAATAGATGCTGAATTTTTTCAAATGCTTCTTCTACATCTATTGGGATAAACTTATGGTATTTTTCTTTTATTCTTTTAATCTTGTGAGTCTTAATAACTAATTTTAAAAAGTCAAATGACCTTACATTTCTGGAATAAAACACATTTGCTCATGATACATGATTATTTTATATTTTGCTTAATAGCTAATATTTAATTGAAAATTTTTATTTTTACAAGAAAAGCTATTTTGTATTTTCCTTTCTATGTTATGTTTTTATCTCATTTGATATCAGGGTAACATGGGACTTATAAAATGAGTCTGAAGACATTTCCTCCTTCTCGATTTTCTATAAGAATTTGTGTAGGCCTGTATAATTTCTTTCTCATAATTTTTAATAGAAATCACATGTTGAAACCATTTGGGCTTGAACTTGTTTTTGGGGAATATTTTTCTTTTGCTAAATCCATTTCTTTTATTAATACAAGTTTAATAAGACTTTCATTTACCTAAAAAGTTTATAAGGATTATTTGTGTGTTGATAGAAATTTGTGTACTTCATTTTATTGACATGTTAAAAATAATATCATCTAATATTTTTAATTGTTTCAAAATCTGTAGTGAAACCCACTTACATTTCTGATTTTTGTAACTTCTGTGTGTGTGTGTGTGTGTGTATGTGTGTGTGTGTGTGTGTGTGGTGTATGTTTCTTTTCTCTTTCTGTCACTAATAGGTCTATAGGGTAGGTTATCCACTTTTTATCTTCTGAAATAATTACTTTTGGTCTCATGAATTTTTTTGCTATTTGATCTCATTTATTTTTATTCTCATATTGCATCCCCACACACATTTTTCTGTTTGTGTTTAATTTGACTTACTCTTCATTTTCTAGATTCTTAAGGTGGAAGAAGCTTAGATTAGTTTTAAAGTAGATAGATTGCTACTTTTCATTTTCAATCAAATCCAAATATTTTCGGATTTTCTTTGTAACTTGATTGTGTTATTTAATTTCCATATAATTGGAGGTTTCCTAGATTTTATTCTGCTAGTGGTTTCTGATTAAAATCCAATGAAATTACAGAATGTAATTTGCATAATTTTAATAATTTTAAATACAATAAGATTTTTTGACTTATTCTAGACAAATTTGATTATTTGGCTTATCCTAGACAATGTGTCACAGGCACTTGATAAAAATGTGTATTCAGCTGCAGTTGGTTAGAGTTCTGTACCTGTCAGTTTGATTTAGTTGATAATGTTATTCAAGTATTCCATGTACCTACTGATTTTCTGTCAAGATGTTCTATCAATTACTAAGAAGCACTATTGAAGCCTCCAATTATATTTAAATTTGAATTTCTCTTTCCAGTTCTGTGTGTGTGTGTGTGTGTGTGTGTGTGTGTGTCTGTGTGTGTGTACATGTACTTCATGTATTTGGGGGCTCTTTTAAGAGAAAATACATTTATAAATGTTATATCTTCCTGTTGTGTGTAACCTTTTTAAAATAAAAAGTCTCTCTGGGTCTCTAGTTAATATTCTTTTTCATAGAATCTTTTATGTCTGAAAATAATAGAGTTACTCCATCTCTTTTATATTTGCTGTTGCCTGCTATGTCATTTATTTTAAATCTAATTGTGTCTTTGAATACAATATTTTGTATAGTGAACATTTAGCTACATCAATTTTTTTCTTCGTTTTTTCCATCCAGTCTGGAAATTGATGGCCTTTGATTAGTATTTAGTCTGCATGTTTAATATAATTATATGTCAGAATTTGGGTTTTTCATTACACTTTTTGATATTTTAAAATTTGTATGTTTATTATATTTTTATATTCTTGTTCCTTCTTTACAAACCTCTGCTTTGTTAAAGATATATTTTTAGGTTTTCATTTTCACTTCTTTTTTTGTATTTTATTTTTTTGGTTGTTGTTGCTCTAAAATTACCATAAGCATCTCTAATTTAACACAAATTATTTTTTACAAAACAGAGCAACTGCAAACTAGTATTATTCCATTCCCCTTCTTTTTGCTATGATATACATATATAATTCACCTAAATAGTGCATAAATCCAGTAATTTAGTGATATAATTGTTGGGTCAATATTATGGTTCTTTTTACTAAATTAATAAAAGAATGAAAAAATTGTACACACACACATATATTTGTCCACATATTGCCATTTCTGTTATTGCCCCTGTAGATCAGTTACCACATCTGATCCATTTTCTTTCATTATTATTCCTTCCTCTTGTATTTCTTATGGGAAAAGTCTGCTGAAAACACATTTTCACAGTATTTTATTTATCTGAGAAGAATTGTATGTCACCTTATTACTTGAAGAATCAAATCCTAGGATATTTTTGCTGGATAGAGAGTTATTGGTTGAGCTTATTTTCATTAAACATTTTAAATATGTAATTCCACTATTTTTTTTCTTTCTTCTTCCAAGAAGCCAGCTGCTTTTAACTGCGTTGTCGTTCTGTACATTAGGAGTTACAATCTTTGGCTTATTTCTCTTTGGCTTTCAGCTGTTTGACTATCATGTATTTTGTGTGATTCATTTTGTGTTTGTTGAACTTAGATTAATGGTTTGTTTGACATAAAATTTAAGAAGTATTTGGTCCTGATTTTCTCAAATTTTCTGTCATTTTTCATATCTCTTCTTCTTTTCGGACTCCAGTCTTCCAACAACAAATAAGGAGAGGCCCAAGGGCCCTGCAAGAAGGGATGGTTGAGGAGTTCACGTTCCAGCTCTCGCTTCTCTAGATCACAGTCCAGCCCGTGCCTGCCACCCCAGCACAGTGTCTGTGCCATAGGACACCCACCTTGTCCCCAGCCAGGATCTTGAAGGAAGCCATGACTAGGTCTGCTGTATCTGTATCGGCTGTCTCATAGGACATGAAGTCGACGAAGGCCTGGAACGTCACTACCCCCAGGTGGTTGGGTCCACAATGCTCATGATGCGGGCAAATTCAGCTTCTCCCTGGAGGGAACAGCCAGCCCCAGGCCTGTCAGCCCATGGTTTGCTGGGAATATCTCACATGGCCTGAAGACCCTGGGGGCTCAGAGCAGCCTGTGGCTGGAAGAGGAGGGCACAGCAGCCCCCTGACCTAACCTGTGTTGTCCTGAAGGCACGATGGGGACATAACACCCAAGAGTAGAGACCCAGCTCAGGGTTTCCCATGCCCTGCAGATGCCTGGGTTCCCCTTAGAGCAAATAATCATGCTGATAATAACTATAATGACAACAACAATTAATAATGGCTGACACCTACATAGCATATATTATATGCCCAGTATTAACCTAAAAAAAAATACCCCTTGTTTGTTGTTTGGGACTTCTTCTTTTGGAACTTATGTTGGAAGACTGATAGAACGTATGTTGGAAGAAACACTGACCTTGTGTTCCATAGGTCAGTGAATTCTTTTTAATTTTAATTTAAGCTTTCTTTTCTTTTCTTTTTTTTTTTTTTTTGAAACAGAGTTTCGCTGCTGTTACCCAGGCTGGAGTGCAATGGCGCGATCTCGGCTCACCTCAACCTCCACCTCCTGGGTTCAGGCAATTCTCCTGCCTCGGCCTCCCAAGTAGTTGGGATTACAGGCACGCGCCACCATGCCCAGCTAATTTTTTAATATTTTTAGTAGAGACGGGGTTTCACCATGTTGACCAGGATGGTCTTGATCTCTTGACCTCGTGATCCACCGGCCTCGGCCTCCCAAAGTGCTGGGATTACAGGCTTGAGCCACCGTGCCCGGCCCTTAAGCTTTCTTTTCTATACTTTGGATTAGATAATTTCTATCAGTATATTTTCAAGTTCACAGTTTTTTTCTTATATCAAGTCTGTTGTTGAATATAATTAGTGAATCCTTTTCATTTTGATGACTGTATTACTAACCTACAGGATTCCATTTGGTTCTTTGTCACAGTTTGTATTTTTCAACTGCATTTCCCTATTTGTTGGCACATTGTTCATATAGTTTCTTTGCTTTGTAGATTTATTCATAATAACTTCTATGAAGTCAGCTTCTGCAAAATGGAACACCCAGAATGGTCGTGGTCAGTTTATTGTGACCATTTTTCACCCTAAGTATGGGTCACACTTTCTTGTGTCATTGCATGTTTACTAACTTTGTTTTGAAAATAGAACATTTTCAATAGCATAGTATAGCACCGGGCACAGTGGCTCATGCCTGTAATCTCAGCACTTTGGGAGGATAAGGAGGGCGGATTACGAGGTCAGGAGATCAAGACCATCCTGGCTAACATGGTGAAAACTTGTCTCTACTAAAAATATAAAAAAATTAACCAGGTGTGATGGCTCACACCTGTAGTCCCAGCTACTCAGGAGGCTGAGGCAGGAGAATAGCTTGAACCAGGAGGCGGAGGTTACAGTGAGCTCAGATCATGCCACTGAACTCCAGCCTGAGTGACAGAAAAAGACTCAGTCTCAAAATAAATAAATAAATAAATACATAAATAAAACAAATAAACATAGTATTGCGACTTTGTATTTAAATATATATATATATTTTTCTGAAGGTTGCTGTTTTATTTAATTAAGTTACTAGTACATAAACTGTAGAATCCATCCCTCCCATTGTGTTCAGTCACTTACTAAACTGTACAGAATTTTTTCAACCTATTGTAAAATTTTAAAAATTCTGTCTTCCTAAGGATGTTATTTATATATTTACATAAATGTGTATATTTTATAAATTAGGGATGTTATTTATATATTTCAATACCAGACCATACATTGAAGAGTTATTTAAAATATATTTATAAATTTTTTTTTTCATTTTTTTATTGCATTTTAGGTTTTGGGGTACATGTGCAAAACGTGCAAAATAGTTGCATAGGTACACACATGGCAGTGTGTTTTGCTGCCTTCCTGCCCTTCACATTTGGCATTTCTCCCCAGGTTATCCCTCCCCAGCTCCCCCCACCCCGCTGTCCCTCCCCTATTCCCCCCAATAGACCCCGATGTGTAGTACTCCCCTCCCTGTGTCCATGTGTTCTCATTTTTCCTCACCCGCCTATGAGTGAGAATATGTGGTATAAAATATATTTATAAATCACTACTTGTTTGGATTATGTGACAGAATGGAAAAATAAGAAAACCTATACATGTGATTCTGGGATTGTTCCCTTCCCTCTCTTCCTAGCACTTTGGTAAGAATTCTTCTTTTCCAACAGGCAGATGGTAATAAAAAAGCCTTAGCAGCTTTCTTTTTAGAGGGAAACACACTTGGTTTGAGCTGACCCTGGCAAAGGGAAGCCCAAATCTTTGCCAGCTACAAGTGGCAAAGTCATTAAGAAAGGATTCCGCACATCTGTAGCTTTGCTAGCTGAGATGCAACCATAACCATAACATTAAATAGGAGAGTTTAGAAAAATGAGAGTGATGGAAGGGATGAGCACATTTCTCCATATATTCCTGGCCGAGAAAGACATGTTTGGGCAGTTGAGACCCTAGATAACCTGGAGAAAAGTGAAAGACAAGGAAATCTTGAAAACTGATCACAACTTTGAATGTGTTCCTCAATTCATAAACTAATTGATTAGCAAAGGGCATAAGCCTTTATACACTTAAGGTTTTTGAGCACAGTGTCTATTCCGGTCATTGTCTAACCAACAAGCTATTCAGATACAGGAACATCCCTTAAAAATGGATGTTATCTTCCTAAGGGATGTCAGTTATTTATAAATATATTTTAAATAACTCCTCAATGTATGGTCTGGTATTGAATTTTTACATAATATTCCATTACTAATCAAAAACTGTGTTAGCTCTATCAATCTGAATATGAGCACAATTATACTCTCTACAGCCATAATAAAGTCATTTTGATTGAATAGCAATAATCTGTTCAATCAATAATATTATGGTTTTATTTCTTATTGAAAGTAAAAACTTGGGGAACAAATAAAATATAAATACAGATATATATTATGCAGAGTAATCTTCATTTTTCTAATGAAAAACAAATGGAATGTCTATGGGAGAAAAAAAGATGCTAGTAATTAAAATTACTCACAGTGTTACATTAGGTGATATGTAAAGAGAAACTCCAAAGGAAGGAAAGGATATTCCAAGATGAGAATGAGACTCGATATGAGCTCCTCAAGTTCCCTTTAAACACCCAAAAAAAGCCACTAAATCAGTTTTTATTTTTTAAGTAGGCATATTTGGGGGAATTACGACAAAGGAGACAATTACATTTAATTGGAATAAAATGCTGAGCAGGGGCAACGAGGAGGGTGCAGCTTTACTGTAGTGAAGGAAGAACAGCTCATTTAAATAGGCTTAATTAAATGAAGAAGAGAACTGTGATTCCTGACAGTTAAGGATTCAATCAGTCTGTGATAACCAGGGCAAAAAGACGCAGAAACATGATGCAAAGCAGAGACGTGCCCACAAGAAGTCTTACTAGGGAGAGCAGTGTTACCCTGTATCACCAGCATACCCCTGAGAGAAACCAATCCATGACAAATTCAGTCACTCTATATTTGAATATATTAATTTATGTTTCTTCTGTTTAAATCACATTCTAGACTGCTATATATTGATGAAGAATGAACCATGAGGTTTCAAATATATTCTTTTTCCTATTAAAAATGACTTTTTAGGAATTTTCTAAAATATCTTTCAGAAAATAAACTTTTCAATTTATGCTATTATACATACAATAGCTTCATGTGTCAACAGTTCAAATAAACAACAAATATCTATTAGCCCATTAGAAAAATAGAAAAGAACGTGGAACCGTCTTTTACATTTATATTAAACTATGAAATTTCACTTCCTATGCACAAGTGGTTAAAAAATAGTATTTTAACTGGTCAAATATATAAAAAAGATTGCCAATTTTTAGACTACTCCTATATAAAATGAAAGATAATACAAAATTGCAGAAAATAAACCAAAGCATTATCTATCCACTAAAATTAATAGTTAACAGTGAGAAAGTGTTAAAAGTATTAATTAAGATAGTGGGATATCTGGAGGGAAGGACAGGCTTTGAAACACAATAGACAATATCGAAGCAGACACGAGTCTATGTGAAAATTTGAGAGGAGGAGCAGACAGAACTCTAAGTATGTGAGAGACTTTAAAAATAAACATTACTCGCTGGGCGCGGTGGCTCAAGCCTATGATCCCAGCACTTTGGGAGGCCGAGGCGGGTGGATCACGAGGTCAAGAGATCGAGACCATCCTAGTCAACACGGTGAAACCCCGTCTCTACTAAAAATACAAAAAAAAAAAAAAAAAAAAAAATTAGCTGGGCATGGTGGCGCGTGCCTGTAATCCCAGATACTCAGGAGGCCGAGGCAGGAGAATTGCCTGAACCCAGGAGGCGGAGGTTGTGGTGAGCCGACATCACGCCATTGCACTCCGGCCTGGGTAACAAGAGTGAAACTCCGTCTCAAAAAAAAAAAAGAAAAGAAATGTAACATTTCACTATAAATCGGACTTCACCTCTATTCAGCATGCAAGTATCTGTTCTCTTTTTAGGTATCATTATTATTTCATCATTCATCAATGATACTTAAACAAAGTATTTTATTTGAGTATATAATCTACAAATGTTTCTATTATTCAAAGCTTTATTTTTCCAACTATGTTGGACCAAGTGCTTGAAGACCGCTTTCTCAGTAGCTGGATGGCAATCATACCATGATTTTCTAACTCTGTCCAGAACACCCCATGTCTCTACTCTTTTGCCTAAACACCGCTTTACTACACTTAATTTGTTTTCAGTTTATCAGTGGAGTGGAGTTGTGAGTCTCCTTTTTGATGAAATCTTTTCCTGAATTTAATCATGGCAGAAAACAGATCCTCCCCAGTGTTTGTGACCATATCGCATCTCTTAGGATGCCCTTAAACATCTTCCTGGCAGCCTCTGCTCATGAATTATTTCTGTTGAAAGAAAATATCCATAATAAAAAACTTATGAGACAAAGTTCAAAAATTAGACATATATCTTTAAAGATTCTTCAGTTCTTTCTGCTAGAAGTATAAATCCTGATGAGTTTTCAGTGATTTATTTACATGGACACTTACGTGTGTTACATAAAGAAGTTCAAAACTTACTTGAAGTAGCTTACAACTATTTTAAGGTAGAACCACCAAAATAATTATGAAATAACAAGAGCCCATTTGATAATAATGGATATAGATGTATAAGAAATATAAACCAAGTTAGCTTATATAGTGATGTGATTTTTTAAATTAGAAATCTATTAAGAATTCTGATATCTTTAGATAAAATTTTTAAGCACAAAGATCACTCTTTCGTATGGCCCTAATCACTTCTGAGGATTTATTTTATGTGGTAGATAACATGATTTTTATATAGGTGTTTGAACAGTTGTCCAAAGAGAGTAGATAATAGACTATAGGAGAAAAATAAATCAGGTTTCAAAATTTTCTTAAGTCCATGTCCCATTCCTCTACCTACTATACACTCCAACACACACACATACACACACACACACACACACTCCCACACACACACACACGCATGTACACACATACATTGAGGTTGAAATATACTTCTTAATTTTTATGTCTAGCTTTTATTAGCTTTAAAAAGAGAATATACTTTGCAAAATTATAATTTAAATACCAAAGGATAGCCTGCCTTCTCGAAAGTAAATATGAAAGAAATAGCTGGCTCTCATATTTAGCTAAGTTGCCAAATAGACTAGAGTATAAAAATCAATTTGAAATAACTTTTGAGCTACTGAATGCATAACATATTGTCAATAAGAGGTATGGAAAGTTCCATTTTGACCTTTCTTTTCTCTTAATTTTCATTCCACATATATATATATATATATATATAATTTTTTCAATAAACGTCAATGTAAAAATGAAAATCACTTTTCCTACAAATTCTTATCCTATTATGATAAAATAATTTAAAAATCATGAGTGAAATTAAAATTGAAACCCACCAAACAGGTTTAATTGTGCAAATTATAAAGCAGTAAGATTTGATATATATGGAGCTCCCACAATGGCGTAAGTGTTGAAATACTGGTAATGTCTTATAGAGAGGGTTTTTCTATTTTTGTTTTTCTTACTTGTTTAATAGAATAATTCATTAAAATATGTCTTATGTTTTGATAGTATAAATAACTCCAAAACATAGTACTAAAACAGCACTTCCTCAACTTTTCCCTGATTTTTCACTCAGTTAAAAACACTAAGATAGAACATACGGTTAATAAAACCCTTGTTCTCAAGTAGTTAAAACGCAAGTAGAAAGATTCACATATCAACGAATACATTTGTGAAAAAATAACTAACTTTCTTACCATGCCAAAGTTTTAATGTTGCTCTTTATGGGAGAAATTGAAAAATGTCCATGGTGTTCCTAATGGAAGAAACCGAAAAACATAAAACTTTCGTCAGATGGAGGCAGCAGTTGGGGTAAGTAGAACTGAAGACAGGAAGATAGTGTAGGCAACATCGAGTGGGGGAAATCATAGCTAACACATGCCATGAGTCCCATTCAGCTAGAATCTAGGACATAGGGATGTTATAGGATCCAAATCCTAAGGAAATGCATATACAATATAGAAGCAATGCAAGGTTCCTTAGAAGAGAAGCGGCATCACTGGACTTGTATTTTGATATAACCACCTCTCTTCTGTACTGTTCACAAAATAGATACAAAGATGGGGAGAAAGTACTACATAGAGCACAAAAGGAGAGCTCAATAAATTTTAAAATTTCTAGGAAGGCATAATGACTTGAATTAGATAATAGCTGAAGTCATGGAAAGAAATATATATGTTATAGAAATTTTTGCAAATGTAATGAAAAAGTTTTTCATGGATTGGGAAAGGTGGGAAATTATGCAGATATCAATGGTACATGACACAAATATGTTGGTAGCAAATATTTTAAAGTAGTGTCAAATAAATAAATTCCTTGGAGGCCGAGGCGGGTGGATCACGAGGTCAAGGGATCGAGACCATCTTGGTCAACGAGGTGAAACCCCATCTCTACTGGAAATACAAAAATTAGCTAGGCATGGTGGCGCGCGTCTGTAATCCCAGCCACTCAGAAGGGTGAGTCAGGAGAATTGCTTGAACCCAGGAGGCGGAGGTTGCGGTGAGCTGAGATCACACCATTGCACTCCAGCCTGGGTAACAACAGCGAAACTCCGTCTCAAAAAAAAAAAAAAAAAAAAAAATTCCTTGCAGGGAAGGTTAAGAAAAGCAGAAATTTCACAGGTTACTTTTATTTTAGAGATAATATATTTGAGATAGCACCTGCATTTCATTAGTACATATCTAAGGGAGGATTAAAATCATGAAAAAGAAGCTTAAAAAGGGAAAAGGCAGGGAAAAATAATGTGTCCATGACAATTCTACATGCTTCTAAATACATAATCTCATTTATTTTTCAGGCAGCTATGTAAGATAAGTATCATTACTTTATTCTTATTAAGAAGCTTGAAATTCAAAGTAATTGATTTTTTCCCCTGAAGCATCAGAGACAGCAGCTGATAGAATCAAGTCTTCAACCAATCTCCAGTTACCAAAAACGAGTATTTTCCTCTCCAGTATATTCACAGTGTAAAATATGTCCATTTTTTTAGTCATCTACTGAAGAAACAAAAATTAAACTCATGGTAGTGAATGAAGCCACTTATGAGTTGGTGAAAGAGCAATACAGGGAAATAAGTGCTTATAAACTGTCATTGTAGCTGGACAAATGGTTTCTAGGATGAACCATTAGAAATAATTGTCCAAAAATACACAAAATGACCCAAAGGGAAACTTCTGCATCTGTGGATGACCCTAGATGTATGAGTTCAAAATCACAACTGCATTGTACAGATTGGGAAGCAGAATCAGGAAGCTTCTGCCATCAGGTCACCACTAGAATTGCCTCTTGAAATGCAAGAAGTTGGAGAATCAAACTTGAAATGATGCTACAGATAGCCATTATATTTATAAAATATGACTTGCTGTTAAATGTAAGAAGGAACGAAAATGAATAAGAAAACAGGGAAAAAAAGTGTGCATGAAGGGGTGAAGAGAAAGCAAATCATGATTAAAAATAATCTAACCTTATTTACATCTTCCAAATGTGGTAATCATGCGTCCAAGTGACTGAACCTAATTGTTATCAAGATTTATAGCTCTAAAGTAATTTGGACAACGTCTTTCAATAGGAGGAGGACGACAGAGGTGTTTAGTAAGCTAATCAATGACATCCTTCATCAAGAGAATTAGGATGAGTACAGTCATGCTTGATTTAAAGCACAGTAAGTTAAAGAGATACCATTGTCAATGACAGACAAAATATAGGCATAGATAAGGAATGGAAATAAGTGTAATGCTATTAAGAAGCCTTATTTCCCTCTTAAAAAGTTGCTGATTTTAAAACAAGAGCTATGTCTATATAGAATATGGTCACAATTTGTGGAGAAAATAAAAGATAATACAACAGGAAAATATAATTTTGCAAACATTTAGGTTACTACTAATTTAAGAAATAATTTCATTAGACTAATAAGGGCTGAGTATAGATTTTAGAAGAATTTTAATGTTTTAATGTTTTTAAGTAAGGGAAATATAATTCCAACTAAAGAATTATGGCATTTTTTTTTGTTAGGATGGCAATCATTAAAAAATCTGGAGACAACAGATACTGAGAGAATGTGGAGAAATAGGAACACTTTTACACTGTTGGTGGGAGTGTAAATTAGTTCAACCATTGTGGAAGACAGTGTGACGATTCCTCAAGGACCTAGAAATAGAAATTCCATTTGACCCAGCAATCCCATTACGGGGTATAGACCAAAGGATTATAAATCATTCTATTATAAAGACATAAGCACGCATATGTTCATTGTGGCACTGTTTACAATAGCAAAGACCTGGAACCAACCCAAATACCCATTAATGATAGACTGGACAAGGAAAATGTGGCACATATACACCATGGAATACTATGTAGCCATAAAAAACGATGAGTTCATGTCCTTTGTAGGGACATGGATGAACTGGAAACCCTCATTCTCAGCAAACTGACACAAGGACAGAAAATCAAACACCACAGGTTCTCATTCATAGGCGGGTGTTGAACAATGAGAACACATGGACACAGGGAGGGGAGCATCACACACAGGGGTCTGTTTGGGGGGACAAGGGAGGGACAATGGGGGATGGGGAGGTCGGGGAGGAATAACATGGGGAGAAATGCCATGTTATTGGCATGGGGATGGAGGCAGCAAACCACATTGCCATGTGTGTACTTATGCAACAATCTTTCATGAGCTGCACATGTACCCCAGAACCTAAAGTACAATAAAAAAAAAAAACAAACGAAACAAAAATAACCACAGCCCAAATTATGGAAAAGAAAAGAAACAGCAGAGAATATTTCTAGTCAAAAGGAAAGTAGCTATTAGAGACCTCCAAAATGTGAATGAGTGGAATAATTGCTAAAGTAAGAGCCTAGAAAGGGAGACAAATTTCAAATAGAAAAAATAAGTGCTAGGAAAGAGAAAAGAATTATTTGTGTTTGAATCATGAGGAAGGTCAGAAAAACAAAATAAATAATGCAACAATAAACCTTTTCAGATGTAAAAAAGACCATTTAAGGCCTTGATGTCTGATAGTATTACTCTCAGAAGGTGAAGGTAGGTACTTTGGATCAAAATTGTGGGATTGCAGATTTGAAGAATATATAAAAGGTAGAAGAAGCCACTGAAAGTTACATTAGAAGAAAATACAAGATGCATGAAAAAAATTTACCAATAACCCTTGATTTGAGGCTGGATACTGTATATATAGAATGAGGCATAATTTTATTTTTTCTCTCATAATATTAAGAATTACACATTGCGAAGAAAAATATTTGGGGAAACATAATTGACTATTTGTGTGGAAACACCTGTGAATATGCATAATATATTTGAAAAAAATTAAGGACCGAAGAAAAAAATGATCATGCGAAACTATAGAATTAAGTGAATGAAAAGTTTAGAAACAAGTAGATTTTGGTCACAGAGTAACCCAAGAGTCTGAGATCCTGGATGACAGCTGAGTCAAAGATATAATCGTTCTAGTACATGGCTGAAATAAAGTTTCAGGCAAATCAACTATAGGAACATAGTAGCAGCAATACTAGATTTATCACAATAGGTGTAGCATTTATGATGTATAGATAGAAGAAAATTATAAAATTGGTGTTAAAAATCTCTGAAAATTCATATAAAGTCATAGAGCTCAGTGGATATAAAGGCTCACTTAGGGTAAAGCACATGGGTGAACAACATCCTTCAGAGTAGTATATTTTAGAAACTAAATATAATGTAGATTTAATATTCTCAAATAAACAGATCATGATTAGTAGAAATTCTATTTATCTTCATTGTTTTACTGTCACATTTGATTCAACATTATTAGGAAATCACTGCAGCAAAAATAGTTTTGTGAATTACTACTAGAAATAGTGACAACTCAGCTAATTAAAATTCTAGAATATGTTTCTATGATTTTTCTTTGAAATACTAAGATTGATTAGACATTTTAATATATAACTATTAAATTAGCTCTATCCTAACTTTCAAATGAACACAAATCTTTCCACTGAAATTTCTCCAGTGTCTGGAAATAAATTTAATTTTTATTGTTAATGTAATCATCTGTAGTTATTCTTCAAGTGGTTATAACATTATTTTAGACTGGCAATTCATAAAACTCTTAAGCTTATTATAAAAGGAATTAAGATACTGTTCTATCTAGGTCACAGTCTTCAAATAAGACTGTATCCAAATTACTATTTAGGTGTGTCTAACGAGTCTAATTTCTACATAAAACAAAAAATTTTTCCATTGCATTCTATCTATTCTATAAACAATAGAAATATATATGCGTATAAAATATATAATACATGCATGTATTATATGTATATAAAATATATATACATGTGTATATGTGTATATGTTTTAAATATATGTTTGTATATTTTACACACACACACACACACACACACACACAATCTAGGCTCTCTAGCAGTCATTTTGCCATTTTGGATCATAGATATTTCTATGGCCCAAAATATGTATTTTAGAAAAAAGATGGAGAACGCTCTGATTTATTTCATGAATCCAGTTTTATCAGAACAAACAGTATGCATCTCTTTGTGTTTTTAAACTGCCTCTGCTTCCCCAGAACCATGCTGCTACACTAGAGACTTAATACTTGATGTGGAGTGGGAGGACCAGGCGCTCTTTCACTGCCACTTCACAGCTAGACTAATCCGCCCTGCGCCTGGAGTTAATGCTTCATCTTGACAATGAAGACTTGCAGGCAGAACCACACTGGAGGTTATAGGGTTTATGATCCAACATGGTGCTGGAGAAGCTGGATAAGACAGTCTGAGCGGATGGTAGAATTGAGAGCTTATGGAAAAATCCTTGGAGAAGGAGAACAAGGACAAGTAGAAGCCAGACAGACAAATATGCCTTATTCCCTTCTCTTTGTGCTGCACAAAGAAAGAGTTCAACCGTGAAGATTTTTAGGAGAAGTCCCAAGTGTCCAGTCAGAGCTGCTGGAAGAGTCTGCTCCATTTGCTGCAGGCTTGTGTAAAATCAGCTGGGAACGTGCCGATGCCTCACTTTCCCTTGCGTCATATCTTCCTTTCCCCTGTTGTTTCCTTCCATTCTTATTAGCTTATATTTGCACCTTCTAAATAAAGGACCCATTCTTTAATTCATTTTTGAGGTTCTTTTTTGTGTGTGGAGGATTCAGGATAAGTCATTGGGGCTTAAAATAAGAGAAGAAAATGGTAAGTTTAATGGATTTAAGCACATAATCCCAAATTGTTCTTTTAATTTAATACTATAGACAATTTAATACTCAAGAATAGCAAAAAATAATGTACAGAGGCTTGCAATATTGCATATTGAAATATAAGTCACTGTAATCAAATCATTATATTTTAGTACGGATATAAGAAATATTACTCATAATCTAGGAATATATTCATGTATTTTAATAAATGAAAAAGGTGGAATTTTAAGTTAAATTTTAAGTTTTAGTTGATAAATGCGATTAGTGTGTGCCAATCAAGAAGAAAACAAAGGTAGACTCCTATTTCACACTATAATCTTTTTAAAAATCCAAAATGACTTACAGTATTAATAATTAAAATTTATAAGAAAACCTAGGGGACTACATGTACTGTATAAGGATAAGGAAGATCTTCCTCTCTTATAACCAATAAATGAATAATAAATATATTTAACTATATTAAAAATCAATTTTTTATGACAAGATATAAAAATAATCCAACTCAGATAATAAATATCTAATATTCATAAAGCCGATTTTTATATAAAAATACACATTTTGGAAGAGTTAAAAATAAACATTTTGAAAACTTGACAAGAAATATAAAAATTTATAAAAAAATAAAACCTATTCACTACTCAGTCTTGTGTTGCTTAGCAACAATAGCTTTTAAATTTTGTTAACTTTTTGACTCTTTCGTAAGATTTAGCTTAAAAACATAAACACATTGTATGGTTGTACAAAAAATTTCTTTATATTCTTATTATAAAGCCTTTTTCTATTTTTAAAATTTGTCATTTATTCATTTTTTAAACTTTTGTTTAAGATGCAGGTGTGTATACACCTATTATTTTAGGCCTCCACATGGTCAGAATCATCAGCACCACTGAGTTCCACCTCTGTGTTTGTCCCACTGGAAGAGCTTCAGGAGTAGTAACACCCATGGAGCTGTCATCTTCCGTGACAAAAACAGAAGGAACCTTATGTTATTTCTTCGTAGAATACCTTTCAAAGGGCCTGCCTGGGGCTCTTTTACAGTTAACTGTTTTTATATGAGTCTAAAATAACACTAGCATAGTAAATATATAAACCAATAACATAGTTGCTTATTATCAGTACTATTATGTACTGTATATAATTGTGTGTAATATACTTTAATAAGACTGGCAATGCAAAAGATTTGTTTACAGTAGCATTACAATGAACACGTGAGTAATGTGTTGCACTAGGCAGTTAGGATGAGGTCATCAGGTGTTGGAAACCTTTCAGCTTTATTATAATAGTATGGAACCATCACAGTACATGTGGCTCTTCATTATGCAAAACGTTATGTGCTGCATGACTACAGATGTGTGATAAGAAACTCGAATGTATTAGTAGCTAATAAAATGCAGTTTCCAAAATATCAGTACTCACTATTTGCTCAATATTAAGATTATCGCAAAAACAACAAAAACAGTAAATGGATCAACAAATATTATATATCAGTTTTTGTTAAGTGCTAGAATGAAGAACAACCAGAGTAAAGGCCATAGAATAATGAATAGAGAAAAATGATTTTTTCTTTTTGTTTCAGATATGTGTGGTGGTGCCCTATAGAGGTGCCGTATGCAGGTGTACCAGTTTTAAATGGTTATGTCTTATTTTGAGCTTCCCTTTTCTATGTTTATATATGTTTAGATACATAAATACTTACCACTGTGTTACAGTTGCCTACAGCATTCAGTACAGTAACAGGATGTAAAGGAAGCCCAGGAGCCACAGGTTAAGCACACAGCCTAGGTATGCTCTCGGCTCCACCACCCAAGTCTGTGTAAGGACACTCTCTGATGTTCGCACAAGGAAAGTGCCCACTCACACATTTCTGGTGGTCAGAAAGAGCCTCTTCAAGGAGGTAGTTTTAGCAGGGGTCTGAATAAAGAAAAGGAGTGAGTCAGGTAGAGACCTGAGGGTGAGTCTCTCAGGCAGAAAGCTGTAAATGCAATAATGGGAAACCCTGAAGTGCCAGCAAACTTGAGGAGTCCAGGAGGGAGACCAGCACCTGAGACTGAGAAAGACGCAAAACAAGGATGGAGAAGAACCAACTGACGTGGGCCTTGTAGAACATGGAAGTGACCTTAAATTTCAGCTCTTGCAGGATTCTGAGCAAAAGAGAGGCAAGGTGTGTAGCTTACATTTTGTCAGTTAACGTAAATAAGTAAATGACAAAACAAGGTGTCAACTGTTACTATCCCCATATAAAAATGTACAAGAAAACACACTGAGTGTCTCCAAACATGTATGTTTTATGTGAGCCAGGGAAAGCCTTCCACATATCAATATGCTAGCACTTGCTAAAACACTTCTATGAGGGTTATGTGGTTAGGATGGAATACTTCATCTGTAGTTTACCCAGTATCCGTTGTTACTGTGAAACTCTATTTTTTTGGTTTCAAAATCATTATTAAGGATGATACTGAAGTAACTGTAAATGTTTTATGCCATATTACACTTGAAGAAGAAATAAAACAAAGCACAAAATATTAAAAAGAATTCTGAGTTTTGTCTATAAATGGAAAGAATGACTTTTACAACCAAAAGCTGAAATAATTACATCTGTATTTTAAGTATTTATATAATGTTGGTTACACTTTACAACTTTTAGAAATTATATTCTTGATCTCTACAAATCAACATGAACCATGTTTAGAAATCTAAATTTGCAGTTAGTCTAAAATCCATGAGTTACTGAGATCAGTGGCACAAAACTAACATTTTGTGTTCTCTGATGTGGAAATTTTACACAATTTTTGTTCAACCATAAGAAAGAATGATATTCATTTGTCTCATGGGATTGACACAAAGATTAATTAGATAATGTTTATAAATGTTTTGAAGATTATAAGTGCTAAATACTATTATGCATATTACTTCACCACTGAATCATTTGTATTATTAAAGGATATAATTCTTTATTATATCCTTTATAAGAATATAAAGGATAAAAAAATATATTCCTAAATTTTATTTTTCACAAAGCCAGATGTACAAAAAAATTTATTCCTAAATTTTATCTTTCACAAAGCCAGATGTACAAAAGTATGGTATCTGTTCATTTACTGAGAAGATTTCAAAATTTTTAGGTAGACTTGGCACCCAAACGAATCTCCTTAAATCATATTTAATTTGAAAATGAAGAAAAAACAAGGTAATAGTTCTTCCTACCATGATGCAACTATCCTGCATACACCTGAAAATCCACTAATCTCTTTGCCAGAATTCAACTTTTAGGATTTCAACCCTCAGGATTCAATCTTTCAGAATTGTGATTTTTCAATATGTGAGGTGTTAGGAAGTTAGAATTTAGACTTTAGGATTCAGACTTTCAGGATTTAGACTTAAGAGACTTTGGTATTTTATAATTTTGACATTTGGGATTATGGCATTCAGAATTATGATCAACACTGGAATAAAGCATGTAATTGAGCTATCTTTAAAAACTCAATCTAAGTATTTCCATAGTGTGATCTCTATTGGTCTATGCACAATTTTTAAGTAAGATAATTATAATTATTATGTCCACTAAAACAGTGATTTTAAGTGGTCTCTTTAAATTGGCTGCTGATAAATAATGCATTTAAAATATTTAGCATATTATATGACAAAAAAAAATTAGATAACAAAGAGATAGCATAAAATTTTAGGCAGTCGACTTGCCCTCACTTGTCTCCCAGACCACTTGAAGAAATAACTGCGGATATACAACAATGGTAATAATGAAGAAGAAGAGGAGGGAAATAGACAATGATACAGGAGTGTGTGAGGGAATGTTAAAGAGTGAATATGAACAAAAAGATAAAATCACGTAAGTCAGTATTGATTTGAGTCTTGCATTCGTAGGCTGCAGTTAAGAATTAACGTGTTAGGTCTTCAAAATATTAGGATTCAGATAGAAAACAGAAAGATATTAGAGAGGAAGTAGAGTGTAGTGATTATGAGTTCAAACTTTGGGGCAGATTGCTCAAGTTTGAATACAGACTTTGGTAACTCTAAGTTCTGTGGCTTTCGGTAAGTTATTTAACTTCTCATCTTTCAAATACGGGCTCTATCAATTGTGCCTACCTCATAGGTTGTCACAGCATGAACAAAGTAAATATACGCAAAACACTTAGAGCAGCGTGTATCTAAGTGTTTGCACCTGTTTCAGGTTTGAGGGACAGGATGGTGGGGAATCACGTTATGGCACCGTAGCATCATGTTCTAGAAACTATTCGTTCACTGTCTCTTAAAAACTAAGTTCTTCCCCAGCTTATGAAAATTACCACTTTGTTGTATTATCTTAAATCACTATTATTTTCATTCATTTCATCATGTTTCACTGTGTTACAATAAGCAATGCTTTATTTATTTATTTATTTATTTTTGAGACGGTGTTTCGCTCTTGTTACCCAGGCTGGAGTGCAATGGCGCGATCTCGGCTCACCGCAACCTCCGCCTCCTGAGTAGCTGGAGGGTTCAGGCAATTCTCCTGCCTCAGCCTCCTGAGTAGCTGGGATTACAGGCACGCGCCACCATGCCCAGCTAATTTTTTGTATTTTTAGTAGAGACGGGGTTTCACCATGTTGACCAGGATGGTCTCGATCTCTTGACCTCGTGATCCACCCGCCTCGGCCTCCCAAAGTGTTGGGATTACAGGCGTGAGCCACCGCGCCCGGCCCAGCAATGCTTTATTTTTATTTACACATTTGCACTCAATCCTCATTAATTTCCACATATTAATTCAATATAGGCACTGGTGTTAATAGCTTTGCTACTACACATGCTGAGGTGAATTGTGTTAGAGGATTCTTAAAATGTGTGCACCCTAACTCACGCTTGTTGATGCACAGGTTGCTTAATACAATTAACACGATATGTATGAAATGTTCATGATTCATTAAAGTGAGAAACGTTCAGCACTTTGAGGAAATTGAATGTCTGCTGCAATTATCTTAAAGCAATCTCATTCTGTTTTTACTGACACACTGTTTTAAAAGTGACAGAATTTATTGACACTTTTAGTTGTTTAGTTCAAAAAAGGCTAAACTAAATTTAGTTAGGTTGATAAATACATTTGGCTTTTAACATATAATCCGTTATTTTTCAAGTCTGTAGGACTAATAGATGCATTCACATAGTAAAGGTCCTAAAGAACTAAACATTCTATTCATTGTCACTTTCCACATGATCAGACTTAGTAATTATAATAATTATATCATTGTTTGCTATATGCATGACATTGAGCTAAAGTGCCTTTGTGTGTTAGTTTTCTAAGTATTCACAGTAAACTTTGAGTTAGACTTTACTGTTGAGTAAATTTAAAAATCTAAAATTTCACGTCTTTATTGTATATAATTACGTTTTCTGCATATATCCTGGCCACAATGTAAAGTAGTTGAAAATTGAGATCCTGACTTAAACTGAGATCCCGTTCTGGAATGTACCTTTGCCTCATGTTGTGCTAACAATCAGTAAATGGTCACCAATTATCAGAAATCAGATAGAAATTTTAAGCTTAAAAGTGAGATTTAAATAAAATTATCAAATATTTAAAGGATTAGTTCACAACTTGAAGTTTAGGATAAAGTATTAAATGATGTAGCGTTGAAAGAATAATGATGATTTGGTCTGTTAAAAGTTAAAACCAATTATTGCTAATTCTCCAAGTTTATTTCAAAGTATACATTACTCTAAGTAAATGGCAGATATTAAAATGTGTTTTTAATGTAATCTCATAAAATTTGAACTCATGGTTTGGGATATGGATGAGAGAATTATAGGTAACATATAAACAATTTTATAGCAAAGGTATTATGATTATTTATTTCAATGTGAGATAACAGTTGCGCCTCCTTTGAAATTTGGGTCCTGCCTTTCTAAATCTCTAGGAAATAACCTATAAAGTTTAACTTTTGACCAAAAAAAGAAACCCACTGCTGACATGTTTAGATTTAAAGTGTATTTTAAAAATAATGCTTGTCAACCTTTATAGAAAGTAATCATAGAGGCAGTGCTTCATGAAATTTAACTATTTGCCATAAAAAAAATGTTGCACTTCATTTCCAGAAACCTGTGTTGTTTTGGTCTCTACTTGTTCCCTAGCAAAGTTGCGGTTGTAAATTAGTTTATTTTATTTATCTGGTAATTTTTATACCAAATCACTTTGTTTATTTAGATATGAGTTTAACCTCATGATTTAAACAAAAGTATGAGTCTAGTTGTTTTCTTAGGTTCCTTTTAGCTTTAAAATTCTATCTAATTTGTAGTTACCAAATGTACTTTATTACCTGATGACTTGTTATTATCTGAGGACTGTTTATTAAACAACGTTTAATAATGTGGTAAATAATATTTGGGATAAAGTTGTCTGAAAGCATTTCACTTTAAATATGATAAAAAGAAACAATTAAAAAATGAAACTACTTCATTTTGGGAAAAATATACGAAAAACATTCTATCATAAATATTTTGTAGAAGATATTTTATCATTTATATATATTAAAACTATTTCAATATTTTTATCCATCATTACTTACCAAACCCTTGGATAATACATACTTTGGAAACTACAAATAGTGACATAGAGTTTTGGAGGTAAACAAAACCTCAGAAATCACCTAGAATCACAATTTCATTTAAATTATGAGCTTAATTAGTATTAAAATGATTTTAATGTATGTCTTTAATTAAAAGATATATACATCATTATATTAGCAAGAAAATAATCTAAATATGTTTTGGTTTCATTGCTATCATAACTCTCTTACAGCATTTAAAGGGTTAATTGAGAGACCACATGAATGAAGTAATTTTTCTGCTAATGCTTTTTTTTAGACTCGTCTGGGACATATAAGCTAAGAGATGCAATATTCTACCATCTCATTAAGCTTGTGTTATAGAAATGAGAGAAACTAATGATTATTTGTCCTTGTAACCCTAAAAGGAAAATCTGAATCTTAAGTAGTAATTAAGAAAATCAAAACTACATTTTAAACAAAGCATCGCTTATTTAGGTATGCCATTTTCTCTTTTCTTTTGTGAAAAAATAGCCTTGAATTTAATTGTGCGTTATAATTGTACCTCATTCTTTTTGGAACCGTTAAATTATTCCTCTAATTCTTTTTGTGTTTCTTTTCACTTTTATCCATAGTATTTTTTAACAATACATTATTACGGATTCTGTAATTAAGATATTTTTGTTTCTCCTTGAAAATGGCTAAATAGCTTATGCCTCACTCTGAGCTGCTGGGGAGTGGGAATTGGGGAGGTTTTATTTTTATTTTTTTTATCTTTTCGGGTTTTGTTTGGAACAGAAAATAAACCCTAAGTCCATTCAGTGGCCTTTTCATTCTGCAAGCAAGCACAAACTTTCACAGAGAATGAGCATTGCAATGACAATGTACCTTATGCAGAAACTAGTGCTTCAGAAGGTTAATGTTTGAATTGCAAGAATACCAGTGTACAGACTATAATTAGGAGTGTCTGATGAAAGCCTGAATTATTATATGAAAAAAACCCATCTGCTTGTTCATAGTAATGTCTGTCTTTCACTCTTTCTGCATACCTTTTCTGTTTTAATAGCACAGTTATCAAAATCTCATATGCTCATTAATCTTAGGTTATAGGAAAAATATAAGTTCATATTGCATTTCAACAAAGGCATTTGATCTTCTTCTTAACCTCCTTTTAGACAAAAGAAGGAACCAATGATACATTATGTCCTAAATGTTGCTTTATTGGCAAGGGGTATTATACAAAGGTTGATATTTTCTCTGATTTCTAAGAAGGGCCTATTACTTTACTCAATTTCACAACTAAATATATTTATTGGAGTATTGGTTAATGCCACTGGAGATATTACAGAAAGCCTGAATCAAATAAAGAAATATACCATGACCCATATACTCGTGTTATATTGTTCCAAGTACTATTACTCGAAATTCCCATTAGTAAGAAGATAAATTTGCTCAGATCACTAAACACTTCATGGGTTAACCCATTGTTAACCCATGAAGCTCAACAGTGAGCTTCTCTTGGTAAACAAGGATCAAGTGTCTACCCACCTCATGTCCACAGTTGGCTCTTACCTATAAGCACAATCTACTGGCTAGAAGGTCAAACTACACAACCCAGTAAAAAACTGGTGATGGAAGTGTACAGGGCCATAGAAGCAAAGCCAAAAGGATCTACTCAACATTCTCTACAGTCACTCCCCCAAGAAATAGGAGAAAGGGAAGTAAAACATAATAATATCATAGAGAAAGAAGGCAAGGACACAAGGATTTTGCCATCTGCATGAAAATAATTATAAAAATTGGAAGCACCAGTGTCTTCAGACAAGGAGCCAATGCAAGAATTCTAACACCGTGAAAAATATGAGCATAGTGACATCACCAAAGGATCACACTAGCTCTCTCCACCAACAGTTCTCAACAGACTGCAGAGTCAGAGAGACAGAAAGAATTCAAAGCATGGATTGCAAAGAAGCTCAACAAGCTCCAAGACACTGCTGAAAATCACACAAAAAAATCTTCTAAATCAACCAAGGAAATGAAGGAAAAGATAAACATCTTATAAATAAACTAATCATAGCTTCTGAAATTGAAAACCTCACTTAAGAAAGTTCAAAATGCAATT
Source organism: Callithrix jacchus (assembly GCF_049354715.1). Classification (NCBI taxonomy): domain Eukaryota; kingdom Metazoa; phylum Chordata; class Mammalia; order Primates; family Cebidae; genus Callithrix; species Callithrix jacchus. Next base: position 48,158,233 of record NC_133519.1, read on the forward strand.
CAAATCTTTATCACTAGACCAGACTAAGAAGAAATAATTTCACAGCTTGAAGGCCACTCTTTCAAACTAACTCAGTTAGACAAAAAAATAACAAAAAGGGATTTAAGAAAATAAACAGTCTTTGAGAAATATGAGATTATGTAAAGTGACCAAATATATAAATGATTGGCATTCCTGAGAGAGAAGGAGAAAAAGTAAGCAACTGGAAAACACATTTGAGGAAATGATTCATGAAAATTTATCTAGTCTTGCTAGAGACAGACATCTCAATACAAAAAAATCCAGAGAACACATCCAATATACAATACAAAACATATGTCACCAAGTCATATAGTCACCAGACTGTCCTAGATCGGCACTAAAGAAAAAATCTTAAAGGCAGTTAGAATAAAAGGGCAGATTATGTACAAAGGGAACCCAATCAGACCGACAGCGGAGGTTTCAATAGAAACCTTACTAGCAAGGAGAGATTGGGGGCCTAATTTTGGCACTCTTAAAGATAAAAATAATTCAATTGTCTTACCAAACTGTTTATCCTACCAAACTAAGTTTTGAAAGAGAAAGAGAAATAAAATCTTTTCCAGGAAACTAAGCACTATGGAATTTGTTACCACTAGATCAACCTTACAAGAATCCTCTAAGGGAGTTCTACACATGGAAATCAAAGAATGATATTGCTACCACAAAAGCATACTTTATTACATAGCCCACAGACCCTGTGAAACAACCACACAATAGAAACTACAAAGCAACCAGCCAACAACTTCACAATAGCATCAAACCTCATGAATTAATATTAACTTTGAATATACATAGTATAAATGCCCTCACTTAAAAGACAGAAAGAGGCAAATGGGATTTAAAAAAAAAAAGACTCATCAACCTGCTGTAGTCAAGAGACACATCTCATTGCTATGCAACACTCGTAGGCTAAAAGTAAAAATTGGAGAAAGATCTATTGTTTAAATGGAAAACAAACATGAGCAGGAGTTGCTATTCTTATATCAGATAAAACAGACTTTAAACCAACAGCAGTAAAAAAGTGCCACAAAAAGCACTGCATAATGATAAAAGGTTCAATTCAACAAGAAGACTTAACTATCGGAAATGTATATTCACTCAAGAGTAAAGCACACAGATTCATAAAACAAGTACTTGTAGACCTAAGAAAATACTTAACTACCCAATAATAGAAGGGGACCTCAACACTGCTACAGTGTTAGAACAATCATTGAGACAGAAAACTAGCAAAGATATTCTGGATCAGCACTTGACTAATTGGACCTAATAGACATCTACAGAATATACAGAGAATAGACATTCTCATTTCAAATAGAACATACTCTAAGATTGACTACATGCTTGGCCATAAAGCAGTTCTCAATAAATTGAAAAACCTGAAATAATACCAATCATACTTTCAGACCACAGTGGGAAAAAAATAAAAATTAAGACCAAGAAGATTTCTTAAAAGCACACATTTACATGGAAATTAAACAACTTGGTCCCAAACGGTAGCTAAACAATTATATTAAGGTAGAAATTTTTTAAAAATTGATATAAATGAAATGGAGACAGAAAATACCAAAATCTATGGGAAGCAGGAAAAGTGGTGCTGACAGTAATGTTTATAGTGCTAAATGCCTTCATCAAAATGTTAGAAAGATGTCACAAGTAATGATCTAACAAAATACTTAGAGGAACTAGAAAAACAATTGATTGAGAACTACAAAACTCTGCTGAAAGAAATCAGACAACTCAAACAAATGAAAAAATAGTCAATCTTCTTTGAGTGGAAGAATCAATATCATTAAAATGACCATAATGCCCAAAGGAATTTACAGATTCAATCAAACCACCCATGTCATTTTTCACAGGATTAAAAAAATTATAAAACTATATAGAATGAAAAAATAGCCCAAGTAGACAATGTGGTCCTAAGCAAAAGGAACAAAGCTGGAGGAATCACATTGACCTAACTTTAAATATACTATGAAGCTACAGTAACTAAAACAGCATGGTACTGATACACATATAGACATACAGATCAATGAAACAGAATAAAGAACCCATAAATAAGGTAGTATACCTATAGCCACCTGATATTTGACAAAGTTAACAAAAAATAAGCAACAGTGAAAGAATTCCCTGTTAATAAATGCTGCTGGAATAGTTGGCCAGCCATATGCAGAATGAATCTGGGCTCGTATCTTTCACCGTATACAAAAATTAACTCAAGATGGATTAAAGACTTAAATGTAAGACCTTAAACTATAATATCCTAGAGAAACACCTGTTAAACATTATTCTGGACATCAGCCTTGACAAAGAATTTATGACTAAGTCCTTAAAAGCAATCTCAACAAAAGCAAACATTGAAAAATTGGACTTAATTAAGCTAACGAGCTTCTGCACAGCAAAAAATAAGTAAACAGACAACCTATGAATGGGAGAAAATATCCACAAAATATGTATCTGACAAAGGTCTATATTCAGAATTTAAAAGGAACTTAAACAACTCAACAAACAAATGCCAAATAACCCCAAAAAGAAGTAGAGACTTGAGAAGTGGACAGACACTTTTCAACAAAACACATATAAGTAAAAAACTAACATATGAAAAAGAATGGTTCACATCACTGATCATCAGAGAAATGCAAATCAAAATTATAATGAGATATCCCACACCAGTCAGAATGGTTCTTCTGACATGTGACATGATAAAAAGTGAAGAAACAACAGATGCTGATGAGGCTACCAATAAATCCACATCACTGATCATCAGAGAAATGCAAATCAAAACTATAATGAGATGTCTGGCACCAGTCAGAATTGTTCTTTTGACGTGAGACTTGATAAAAAGTGAAGAAACAACAGATGCTGATAAGGCTGCCAACAAAAGGAAACACTTCACACTTTTGGTAGGATTATAAATTTTTTCAGCTACTTTTCTCAGCAGTTCGTAGATTTTTTCAAGAATTTAAAACAGAACTACAATTTGACCTATTGGATATAAACCCAGTTATCCTATCACTGGGTTTCAATCCAAAAGAAAATAAATTTTTCTACTAAAAAAACACATGTGCTCATACATTCATCAGAACTATTCACAATAGCAAAGACATAGGCTGAACCTTGGTGCCCATCAAGGGTGGACTGTATAAATAAAATATGGTACAAATACATCATGGAATACTATGCTGTCATAAAAAAGAATGAAATCATGTCCTTTGAAGTAATGTGGATTTAACTGGAGGCCATTATTGTAAGCAAATTAATGCAGGAACAAAAAACCAAATGCTGCACATTGTCACTTATAAGTAGAAGGTAAACATTGGGTGCATGTGAACATACAGATGGGAACAATAGACACGAGAGACTACTGGTGTGGGGAGAGAGGGAAGAGAGCAAGGGCTAAAAACTATCTAGTGGGTGCCGTGCTCGTTACCTGAGTGATGGGATCATGCACACTCCAAACTGCGTCATCATGCAAAATACCCACGTTAGAAATCTGCAATGTACCCTTCAAATCTAAAATGAAATTTGAAATATTTTTAAATACACAAAAAGCAAGCAAAAATACCCCAAAATGTGGAAAAGTAAAAGTAACAAAGCAGCCTTAGTAATAAACTGTAGAACTATTTTCAGACTTAGATTATAGGAGTTTACCTTAAAATGTCTTTATTAAATTAATAATTATTATACAACTGCATACTTTTTAAATTTGCAAGCAAAAAGAAGGATGTGAACACATCTTTGAGATAAAGCTGCCCTACATTTCTTATCCTAAAAATAGCCCCAGCCTGCCAATATCAATGGATGTCTTTAGATTCATCAGAGTCAATTTGATTATGCCCTTTGCTCTGTTCATTACTGTTGACATAAGAAGCTACAGTCATCTTGCTCATCCATCATCTTCTCCATCCTCCTCACCCCATATAGTGCATCTCCTCTTCATCCCTTCTCTAACCTTTCCACGACTCTGGAAACCCTTCAACAGTCCACCAATATTGAAATACTTCATATCCTCAACTTTGGCTCTAAAAGCCTTCTTCACATTATCTCTTGGCTTTTCCATTAGGATACTGAAACTCCTGCTCATTCTTAGGAGTATTTTTCTCTTTCTGCAGGTCAGCGTGGCTGTAAGAGGGTGGGTAACTTCTTAGTACCTTATGTCGTATCACACATTACACTTCACTGTTTCTGTGTCATCCACTAAGAGCAAAGGGCCTTCACTTTTGCTTCCGTCTTCATATTATTCTCATTATTCTTAGTCTTAATTCTTGACAGTTTCTATAGAACTATAGAAATCCTCACACACCATGACCTCTAATTTTCATGAATGTATTTCACCGATGATCTTGTTATCGCCTCTCTCTCTTAATGAATCATCTATTCTCAGGGTTATACCCTCTATATATGTATTGTAATAATCTCATTTTATTGCACTCATTTTTCTAAATACTTCCAAATTCTTTCCAGGTGACTTCTTTTGGCATTTACAGCGATCCCTCAAAACTATCAGGACCTATAATCTGTGTATTCTTCAATGTTCTCACTAACTTTCAGGCTTTCTCTTTCTTGCTCATACATTTTCCATTTCATGGTCCATTCATTTAAACCACACTCATATACCCTCAAACATTCTTGAATTTTTTCATGCAGCTGTGCTTTCCTGCACGAATCATAACACCGCCCAAAGTAGCCATTTATTTATTCTTTCCTTGCCCTAATGTAGGTAAAAGTAACTGGACGAGAACTCCAAATCATAGACTCGTCTCACTTCAAATGACGAATACAACCTCAGCAGGTCTGCAGCACTGCCTGGGGGGCCGTGATTTGTTTCCCTCAACCATACTTCTTTCTCCCAGGAAACCAATTCATCTTTCTCTTTTATCTCTTTTAATCCTTCCGTACTTTCTTTCCCATTCTCAGATGATGGCTTTGCTTATTAAAAGCCTTGAAACAATCATAATAAAAATTCTACAGATTTTCATCACATTCACCTGTAACTTCTAAAATCTACACTTGCATCCTTTTTTTCCCAGTTACTTTTTCCAGTCACCTTACAAAGGATCAGCTAACACTCTTCTACATAAAATGTATTTTTGCACATTGCTCTTTCTAAATTGAGGATACAAATACAACAGTTTGTTCTTCTTCTGATCTGCATCATTGGTTTTTCTACCTTCCGTGTATAAATCATTATTTTGCTTTTTGTTATCTCTCTCCTTTTTAACAAAGATGTATTATTTCATTTCTTAGGCATGCTGTGTCCCCAAATCTCTCTTTCATTTGCAGCAAAGACCCTTGGAAGAGTTTATTTTGATTGTCTCCTATTACTTTCTCCATTCCCCATTCTTTCTTAAATGGTATAGAATCAATCTTCACCTCCAACTCTGTTAGAACCACTGTTTAAGTTCACCAATTATCTTCAGCCTATCTGCTAGGACTCGATATTTGTCCCCCTTTTACATCTACGCTACCTATTATACCTAAATTCATAATTTTGATAGCATTTGATTTAAAGACTGACAGCTTTATTCTCAGGAATCTCAAACTCATATCCAACTGTTCCAAATATAATTTATTTCCTCCAAATCCATCTCATTCATGGTCCATTTTAGGTGACACTAACTTCATCTTGTAAGTACTCAGTCCAAACAAGCAGGAGATACTGTTGACTTCTCTTTCTAAACTGTTAATTGCCTTACACAGATTCTGACAGGGTGACCAGATTTCTTAGTTTTCCTGAGATTGAGGGGTTTCCTGTGAGAAAGGGCTTTCAGTGCTTAAACGAGAGCAGTAGCAGGCACATTGGCACAGTTGTTCACCCTCTAGAGAATATGTTTCCTATGACTTCTTTGATACCATTTCCCACTAATGTCTATCTCACCCACTGTACCCCAGCAACACTGAACTCTTTGCATTCTCTCAAACTTATCAAATAGTTTTCTACCTTAAGAACTTTGTACCAGCTCCTTTGCTGCATGCCATGCTATTTTCAGTGGCTAACGCCTTCATTTCCTTCAAGCTTGCTCAAATTCCCACTTCTCAATGGTCTCCTCTGACCGCCCAGTTGAATGCTTTCCACTCTTCTCCCGTCTTTCTAACTCTGACTCACTACCTTGGACCTTCAGCATGAGCCACAGGCACGATCAGAAGTTGTTTGGAGGAAGAAGTGGAAACAAATTTTGTTGTGTAATTTGCAACATGGGAAATAAAGTTATGTCTAGTTTTCTTGCTTATACTATATGAGTTTAATAATAAACTAGCTTAGTTATTTTATGGACTATAAAAGTGACCTCTGGATTAATTATGTTTAATCTAGGAAGCTTTTATATTTCACATATATCAATTTACTGTAACATTTCAGTGTTGATTCTGCATGTGTTTAAGGAAAGAGAGAGAATTCAATTTTAATAACCATTGCCATATATTTAAACTTCTTAGATTTTAATTCCAGTGATTGAGCATTTCTTAAAATAGTTTTGTGTTATTGTTTCCCAAATCTTCTTTCAAGCTAATGTCGCTATTCCGCAAGTCTCTGCCAGGGACCTCTTGATCTAACTAGACGGCTTCCATGGATTTTTAGAAAGCAAATGAAACATTTAACTGGCAGTTGAATTTAACAAATGTGGTGACAATAATTCACAACCAAACTGAAGTGACAGCAACATGAAAAGCCATGGAAAAGAATATTAAACATATACAAGCAATTATAAAAATATCAGCATGCAACCTGACCAAGGTGAGAAGTTTTAAACAAATTCTCATGCTTCCCAATTCTAAAGGTGTTAATCATTTAAGAAATGACATCCTGGAATCACTGAAGTGTTATATGCTAGACAGAACTGCCATGACCAATTTCTTTTTTATAAAATGTGAATTGATCAGTACTGCCTTGCTGATTTGCTGCAGAATTCCTCATATCGTTTCATATGTTAAATCACATTTGTGAAGCTGGAAGAGATGGATTTATTTTGTTGAATTTCACAAATTCTTCTGTCTAGGGATTTCTCTTTGCTTCCCCTCATACCATTCTTTTGAGCAATCAAATAACTAGTATTTAAGAATATGCTGGTTTTTAGTCTCTGCTGTTCTAGTGTTAAGGAAGAAAAATTACCATTTATTCATTTCCTGTGTCTCCTCAAGCCATATAAACTCTTAAGATAGTAGTAGTTGTAAATAATAAGAGCAAAGGATTGAAGAGGAACCCCTTTCTAAGTGTTTAATCTTTTTCACCTGGAGAATGTTCTGATTCTTAGAGATATCCCTCCCTACTTTTAAAATCATTAAGAAAATCTTCTGAGAGGAGCTTTAAATTGTGATTATGCAAAGATAACGAAACATACCATTAATTCAGTAATAGGTGTGCCAGAAATGCTTTTCAATGTAATCTCATAAAATTTGAACTCATGGTTTGGAATATGGAGGAGAGAATTATAGGTAACATATAAACAAATTTCAATCTACTGGAAGCATAAAAGAGTTTGAATACTTATGGCTGAAGAAGATAACTCAAACAGAAGTAAGTTTATCTTTGTGTACAGGATATTAGTACATATTTCCTGTTCTGACAGTAAATATTGGTTTAATTGGTATGAATTTATTTTACTGAAGAAATAGAATATACTAAACGTCGTTACAAAAAATATTAAATGGAACATTTTAGTTATTGCCACAAAAAGATGGAAACTTTTTCCTAAAGCACCAAAGCTGAACAAAGTAGGAGCGGAGTATCAACAAAATCTAAAGGGAGACAGCCAAGAGCCACCAGATACACGCCCCAGAGGGGATATAATGTGCTCAAATATCCCAGGCAAGCAGAAGACTTAGGCGTTACGGAAGGTGTAGAATAAATAGTGGTATGGTGACCTTAGTAAGAAATTATGCCTTTATCATTCCTTATAGCTGACAGTGGGGATTCTTCCCTGTAATACAAGCTTTGGTTTTTGAACAGCCTCTTAAGTCCACACCACCAATCACTCCTCTTACTGGGCTGTCAATTCGAAGTTACTATGCCCTCCCCGTTTGCCCCACGGTCGGGTTCCGGACAACTGAAATTACTAAATTATCAAATTAGCTAATCCACAGGTAGCCCAAAAACCTAGCTAACCCTACCCTGATGGCCACTCATGAGCTTCCCCACAGCTCCAATTTATTGTTACTCTGTCCCGAGGTTGCAAACCTTGTGTGGCCCTGCCTGGCGCCTTCTCTCATTCAGAGCGATAAGTAACAATAAAAATCTTATCTTTTATCTATCAAGTGTTGATGTTTGTGGTATGCCATCAAAATACTTAAAATCTTATAAAGAATTCCCCATTGCCTAGTCAGAGGTGGACTCCAAAACGAACATTTGTGAAGCTCCTGTGACTGACAGAAAGCCAGGCCATTCATTTTCGATGGGTATTCAGTGGATTTGCTGATCAATCTTCTCTAGGAATTTGAGCAAGTGAAAAAAAATTCTAAAAAATATCACAAGGAACACAGAAGAAAAAAACAACAAATCAGCTGATAATTTTCCTATAGTTTCAGTGGAAAATTTGTTAAATATAGTTAACTCTATGGTTCCCCACCAGAATCTGAGTGGTCAGTTTCTGAATGGGAAACTCCAACAGGAAAAGGCCCGAATAGACCACAGAGTTGGGTGTTGAGTAGGTAATTGGTCAATTCATAAATTCTTCATGTCAAGGAATCTGGCAACAGGAGGGAAACTATATTCTGCCCCACAGTATCATACATATGTTTTACCAGAAAGCCAAGAGAGTACTAAAGCATTACCAATTGAGAAAATGACATGTTTATGTATTTCTTTGGTATGGGTTAAATTGTATATTCAGGACAATATATGCTGAAGTTCTAATGCCCAATACTTCTGAATGTGTGTGACCTTATTTGTAAACGAGGTCACTGTAGGTATAGTTAGTTGAGACCGTATGGGGGGAGAATGAGTCTTTAATCCAATATAACTGATGTCCTTCTAAGGAGACACGGAGATCCTGGGAGAATACCACGTGATATTTATAACCTGAGAGTGCAGTGATGCATCTAAAAGCTAAGAAAGCAACAGGAGTGCTGGGTGCCACCCGAAACGAGAAGGGAGGCAAGGAAAACACCCTCCTTCAAAGCCCTCAGAAGGAACCAATTCTGCTAACACCTTCATTTCAGACATCTAAACCCCAGAAGTTTGCAAGAGTAGATTTGAGACAGGAAGAGTTCCCTGACCCCCTCCCAGGGCGTGTGACAGGGGTGTGGCTCCCTTCCTAGGTGGCCCACTGCTCAAAAGGCATTCAGGGTTGACTGTTTACAGCTCCTGAAGCCTCGGTGGGGCTGTGCTACAGTGTGCACTTTCAGGTTTGCCATCTGCAGGCAGCTTGTGTTAGTCGGCTCAATTATGCCCTCTGCCTTACTGCAAGGACAGAGGGGTTTGAGAATATATGGTTTGTATCTGGGTTATTGCCCTAGCGTACCAGAAAAATCAGATCACGTGTGGACTTGGAGGATGGGTGCGAGGCTTTATTGAGTGGTGGAAGTAGCTCTCGGTGACATGGATGGGGAGGCCATCAGGGGGATGGAGTGGGAAGTTGGTCTTCCCCTGGAGTCAGGCCACCCAGTGGCCAGCTCCCCTCTGGCCTCCCCCAAGAGAATTCCATGTCCACTAGCCAGCTGAGGGCCTGCCAGTGTCTGCTGGTGTCTGTCAGTGTGGTCTTCTGCTTCTCTGCTCCTCTCAATGTCCAGCTGCTTGGGTCTGCCCACCAGGGTTTCAAGGTTTTTATCGGCACAGGATGGGAGGCGTGGTGGGCCAGAGTCATCTTGGAAAATGCAACATTTGGGCAGAAAAAGAGGAGTGCCTCTCCTCTCTTAGGTCCTTGGGCACAGGCCCGAGGGTGGAGCCCTCACCAGGGACCCCGCCCTTCTGTTCTCAGCACTCCCTGCCCCCTTCCCATATCAAATTTGTGTTGCTTTAAGCCACCCTGCTTGAGGTGCTTTGTTAAGGCAACCTTAGGAAATTGATACATTCTCCAATTTTTTCATTGCTCACTCTTAACTCAGGAAGAAGACCGAAGGAAGAGGAGTAAAAAGCATGGAAGCCTCTAAGCCTCAGGTACTGGAAGCAGACAGAGACATAAGGTTCCACTGCACAGGTGATGGAGGTTATAAACTGGAATGATTGATCTAGATACTGCATACTCTATATTTTACACCCTTGTATTAATTTTCATTGCAAAATGTTTGTTTTAATGAGATAAACTTCAAATACCTTTAATACATTTAAAAAGAAATTAAGCAGATATATGTTGGCAGGTATTGGAGAAAAATAAATGTCATTCACATATGTACCCCAACAAGTCCTGGGTACTCAACAAACCAGTCACATAGACTAGACCAAGAATAAATGGATGTAAGTGGGCATACTGTGTTATCAATTCAGCCACCTTGAAACTACCCTTAGCACTTGCCCCAGTGACCACTAAAGAAACAAACAGACACAAAACTTCATGCTGCGTTAATTATTCATAAGATTTACATTATACATTTTGGAGATTTATATCCTACAATCTTCAGGAAAATAAAATAATTTCCTCTCTGACTTAGAGTCACATCACCTCCCTTTTCCCTTTCCCCACCTTTCTCTATCGTCCTAAGCAAACATACCACACATGTTCTATTCGGCAAAATTGAAATTCTATTAGTTGAAGTTAAATTCCTTTAAAAGGAGCTCAGCAACCATCTACTGATAATTAACTATGCTTCTTAAGTGCTGTATCAAATGATTCAACCAAACACATAGGCCTCTTGGAAGATTTTCGTCTTTACATAAACAAAGCACAATGTAGTTTTCTGTCCAAATATGTAACCTGTATTTAGAAAATCCTTATATATGCATGCCGAAAGAATATTATCATATATATGCTCATATATGCATACTCATATGTATGATGTATGAAGAACATTCTCATATATATGCTGAAACAACACAGAACATAAATATGTAAATGTTTTCACATTTAACATGAAATATATATAATACATTTTTATGTATGTTATATACAATGTATTGCTACATGCATTACATATATAATATAGTAATACATTATATATGTAGCATATGTAATACATTATACTATACATGATGTACATGCACAAACTACATGCACAAATTACAGGAAAGTTATTGGAGATAAATGCAAATAAGACAACATGAAGAACTGTAACTATAGGAGAAAACAAACATATAATTCCCTAATTATAAATGTAACTAAAGACAGAGTGTTGTGCTAGGTTTGTGAGTGCTAATTACTAATGGCATTATTTTCAACTCCAAGTATTTAACCAACTGAGAAGCTTACTCTGGAGTCAGTTAGAAAATAAAATACCAGTTGTTTCTTTTTCTTGTTTTCCTGATAAGGCTAAATTAGAGAATGGAATAAAAATGGGCCTGCTCCTTTTTCTATCGACTCCATCTCACTCCATCTCTAGACCTTAAAATCTTGGACTGCCAAACTGAAATTCCCTGGGAAAAAAAACTTCCTACGACATCCAATTCAGAAGGAACCAATATATAAAATCTACCTATGAGTAAATGGGAGTTTATGTCTATGCAATGGAAAATTATAAAACAGTGAACAGATCTCCATTTCTTATTGCAATTATATGGGTGTCTAGTCTTGGTCCATTCACTGAAACCATTTGAGATTTAACCCCTGACTTGTTGTCTTCCAGCTGATAAATTAAGGTGGCAAGAATTTTTAGCTCCACTAAGAGTGGCTAAGATGTAATAAATATTCAATAAATACCAATTAGGAGTTGTAGACTGAGGATAAAGGCTTATTTATATAGACTTGATTGAAGAGGATAGAATTTGAATTTGCACTGAGAAACTCCCAGAAGGCCCCGCAAGAGCCACAGAATGAGCAAGTGAACAAGATTCCCACTATCCTTGGGACAGTCAAGAACAATAACATGTAGAACTTTGAAATTTGGTGATTAAGCTGTAAGGCTAATTCACTAAGAGGACTAACATGAGCAAACATATGAGCAGGGAAATATGGTACTGGCAGCACTTAAGTTTAGGACATAAATGGGGATGAATGCAAGAAAGTAGAATAAATGGCTTTTTAGTATAATTTGAATATTATCAGATGAGAAATTTTAATTTAACATAATTTCATTTGTGTATTAAACTGTTTAAAATAAAGTTTAATATATTTCACTATTATTAAACATTAATCATTCTGTCATTAATGATAATTTTAATGTTTGCTTATAATATTATTTAATTATTTTTCTAGACAGGTTAACTTAGTTCAGCTTTCCATTAGTTAGAAGCAGTAGTAAAAGTTAATATTCAAATCTTTCATTTTCAACCAATACCACATTCTTTCACCCACTCCTTTTTAAGATTTCTTTTTCATCATCAAAAAGAGGGAATGAACTACTCATTCGTATCCTTCCTGACATGATTCAGGTCAGAGTTTGCCAATGAAAGACACTAACGAGGATTAGGACGGTAGTAAAAACTGGACAAGCCATTATTTTTCAGAGGTAGTTGTGATGGAATACAAGCTTCCTGGCACACCTTGGAAATCCACTTATATTGCTGCTGCCTAATTTCTCCCTGAACATTTAGAAAGCTTCTGGATAGAACCTACAGAATCGAAGAGAATATTTGAAAACTATGCACATGAAGAAGGTCTGATATCTAGAATCTATGAGAAACTTAAACAAATTAACAATAAAAAAAAACCCCATTAAAAAGTGGGTAAAGGACATGAACAGAGATTTTTCAATAGAAGACACAGACATGGCTAACAAGTAAATGAAAAAATGCTCAACATCACTGATTATTGGAGACAGGCAAAGCAAAACTACAGTGAGATATCATCTTATGCCAGTCAGAATGGCTATTATCAAAGGTCAAAAAACAAATGCTGTCAAGTTTGTGGAGTAAAGAGAATGCTTATATACAGCTGGTGGAAATGCAAATTAGTTCAGCCATTGTGGAAAGCAGTTTAGGAATTTCTCAAAGAAGGCTAAGGTGGGAATATTAAACCCAGCAATCTGGTTATTGGGTATAAACCCAAAGTAATATAAATCATTCTACCATAAAGATGAATGGATATATATGTTCATTGCAGCCCTATTCACAATAGCAAGATATGGAAAGAGCCTAAACGCCTGTCAAGGATAGACTGAATAAAGAAAGTATGGTATATATACATAATAAAAGACTCAGAAGCCATAAAAAATAACGAGATCATATCTTTTGTGGCAACATGAATGAAGCTGAACACTATTATTATAGGCAAACTAAAACAGGAACAGAAAACAAAATACCAAATGTTTTCTTTTGTAAGTGGCACTTAAACTTTGAGTGCATATGGACACAAAGAAGAGAACAATAGACACCAGGGCCTACTTATGGGTCAGGGGTGGGAGGAGGGAAAGGATCAAATTACTACTTATTAGGTATTATGTTTATTACCTGGGTGACAAAACTATCTGTACACCAAATGCCTGTGACACATAATTTATTCTTATGACAAGCCTGCACGTTTACCCCTGAACTTAAAATAATTTTTTTTTTTTTTTTTAGTGGAGAAATGTAGCACTTTCTCAGGGAGCTGTTGGAAACCACATGCTTCTAAACTCTTGGTTGAGATAGTAATGATGAACTTTCTCACCTTTGATTTCTCAGTTCTTCCAATATTTTTCTAAATCTCCAAGTCCAACTAAATTCCATTCCTGCTCAAAACAGACAGATCATATTATAGTTAGAAAATAAGACAAGAACCATGTTCTGGTTCATTCCAACCTGGGCCACCCTGACCTGGGACTGCCCAGGCGCTGCACAACTACCCCTGGCACCAAGGTGAACCAGACACTTTTGTAGCTGGGAGCCTGTGGGCCTACCCTGCCCACTGCTCGTCTGCCCTGCCCACTGTGGCCCTGGAGGCTGAGGTAAGTGGTCTCTGGAGCATGGACATGACCTGGCTCAGCTCTCAAGATTAAGTTCATGGACCAATGTGAATGGATAACGACTGAAAACGGTATTGGAACGGCGGGAACTGGAAGTTTTGCATGGGAAACATTGGGATTGCACTCTGCCTGAAATACAGACGAAGTTAAACAAATAAAGTGGATTTGGGATATTGGAAAATGCGAAAGCTGTTACTAAACTCTGTTTTTCTCTATCAGGAGAAGTTACCAAAATTAATGAAGCTGTTGCAGAAAAATCCAGCACTTGTCAACAAATCTTGTTATTAATAGGGTTGGCTGATCAAGGTGACACTGAGTAACTATTAAAAGCTGGCTGGAATGATGAACAAAGAAATATATGAGAAATACGTAAAATCAACTAAGGAGTAAAAACGAAACCTCTGAAAAACAGTTCTGAGAAAAAGGAAAATGGGCAAGAAGTAAGATAATCAAGTAATTATTAACATGATATTTTAGGGTTACATATCATTCTGAACAAAATAACAAAAAAAGTAACATGGTATAATTTACTTACACTTATTTTCTTTTTAGATATATTCTTTAATTAGCATTCCATTTCAAACTTTTACAAGTATGAATTTTTAAAACTACATTCTCTCTCTTTTTAATAAGAGTTGGCTATTGAAAACTCAAAATCTACAGAGCTGACCTTTCCGTTAAAGCTGTGAATTCACTTGATATAATTAAAAACCATACAATGTAAAAGAAAGTATAGAATCAAACTTAATGTGATTAGCGTATGATAAAATGATGATTAATGTAATAAGTCTTCAAAGCTTTCCCTAAAACTTTTGATAGATCAAATAATATTTTAGCTCTTATCCTTGCCTGATGAGCACACATCCTAATTCATGATAATTAACTTATACTGTGTAAAACATCTTCAGAAAGTTCTACAACAATTAGTGATTTTAGATTTGAACAGTACCGTATTCCATCTACTTATCTATCTACCTAAAATTAAACAATGGGTCCTCTTTTGCAAGTGTGCAAATGATTCTCATAATGTAAATTGGGAATATTTCTTAAATTGCATTTTTTGGAACTTGGTTTTCCTACTAGAGTTAAGGCAAGCTGTTCGACCTCCTACTGTAATTTTTGTTCTTTCTTTAATTACCTCTTTCTTCCTTTCTCTTTCTCTCTTATTTTTGTCAAAACATTGACTAACATCAGATACAGGTTTGCAATTATCTACCATGGAAGTGTGGAATGATGTTTTCTGTATTTAACGGTGTTATTGTTCACTCTCTGGCTCCAATTCCAGGTAGTATGCTTCTACAAATACCAATGGCTTGCTGTATTTACTTACTCACATGCAAATATAGTATAAGGCCTATATTTAGCAGTTCATCCTTTATTAAAGTAAAATTTTACTAATAACAAACATATAAATGTTTACTGTTACTTTCTCTAGTAAAGCAATCTTCATTTATCCTCTTCAGCTCTACCAACTAGAAAACACAGGACTTGAGCACACGAACTAAGTTACTGAGTATTTAGCATAGTAACAAGACAATGATTAGTGCTCAGAATAAGAGGATACGTTTATAACCATCAGTTCCTCAACTGCTCTTTGAATGCTTTATATTTCTTTGTTGGGTTTATAGGACAAGTAAATATTCAGTACTACGAATGAGATAGCAGCAAACCATATGTATTGTTCCTGCTCACTGAAGCTAGAGTACATTTTAAAGTATAAATATAACCATGCCACTTCTTGTCCTAAAATTCTTCATAGGCTCCCTGTTTTCAAGATGAAGTTAAAGCATCTTATTAAAGTCTTCTGACTTGGATGCTTTGTCTTCCTCCCTTGCTTCATCTCTTTATTCTTTTCAATAAAACATATCTATTGGGCTGACTTCCTAGTTGAGGGCAGTAGAATCCATTCAGCCTAGTTTAAACAGAAAGGGAAGTTGCTTTCTTTTTGCAAAAAGGCCCCCTAACAGGTACAAATGGTAGTAGAAAAATAGTAGGAGAAAAGTAAACTACATTTTTTTCCTCTTAACATTCACACAACAAGAACAGCCAAAAATGGATCAGAGATCTAAATAAAAAGCTAAAACTCTAAAATTTTACAAAGAAAATGAGAAAATCTGTGCAAATGCTTCAGATATGACACAAAAGCAGAAACAATGAAAGAGTAATATTGATACTTGACATCTACAAATGTTAAGCACATTTATTTTTTAGGTCAATGATACAAAAATATAAAAACCAGAAACAGACAGAGGAAAATATTTGCAAAACATGTATCTGGAAAGTTCGTGGATCCCGAATATATAACTAATTTTTGACTCAGTTGTAATATAATCAACCTGTTTAAAAAGAAATATGCAAAATTGTGAGCAGCATTTCACCAAATATGGTGTGTGTGTGTGTGTGTGTGTGTGTGTGTGAGATGCATGAGTATGTGGAAAGACACTCAGCATTATTAATCATTTGAGAAATACAAACTAAACCATAGGAATACACCGTCACATAGATGTTAAAATGGCTAAAATTACAAAGTGTGTTAATATCCACTGTTGTTAAAAGTTTGGATCAACTGGACCTCTCATTCATTGTTGGCAGGAATATAAAATGCCACAATCAATTGGGAAATAGTTTGACCAGTTTCTTATAAAGTTAAAAATACATTCATAAACAGTCAGTGATTCAACTCCCAGATACCCAGCAGATATAAAAAATAGCCATACAAAGCTTATATTCACACAAAACTTACATTCCCTATAATGGAAAAAAATCTCTGCTTTAGATTTGGTTCCTAGAGAAAGTCTGTATAAACATATTTTAACTTGAATCTTGATTGGCAGGAAGAAGCAAGCCAGGCCAAAACTCAGAAAAACCTTAAACCCTAAACATTGCATGTTCTCACTCATAAGTGGGTGTTGAACAATGAGAACACATGGACACAGGGAAAGGAACATTATACACTGGAGTCTGTCAGGGTTGGGGGTCTAGGGGAGGGATAACAGGAGGTGGGGAGATTGGGGACGGATAATATTAGGAAAAATACCTAATGTAGGTGATGGGGGAATGGAGGCAGCAAACCACCATGGCACATGGATACCTATGTAACAATCCTGCAAGATCTGCACATGCACCCAGAACCTAAAGTAAAATTAAAAAAAAGAAAAAGAAAAGGAAGACATTAAATACTAATCAAGTAGCTGGCACAAAGGCTCTAAGATAGGAACAAACATGGCTAGGAAAAAGAGTTAATATTTCTTGAGAAGAATGAACTAAGATGGTTATGGCGGACAGTGAAATTTTCAAGAAACTTGGAAGCCATACCAAAGAAAATTCTAAAGCGTAATTGTAGAATAAAAAACATATTTTCTAACAACAGTGTCACTAAAAATATTATAAGCAACAAGCAATATTCTGACGCCACAGATTTCCAAATTGTGTGTTAATTTTAATTCCTTCTCTATATATACAATATAAGACCTCCATGTAGCTTAAAAGACAATGATGTTAGTATCAATACTTGCAGAAAAACTTGACGAGCATATAATTAATTGTCCAATCTAGCTGGGCCCGCTGGCTCATACCTGTCATCCCAGCATTTTGGAAGGCCGAGGTGGGTAGATTACTCAAGCCCAGGAGATCAAGACCAGTCTGGGCAACATAGCAAAACCCAATTTCTACAAAAAATACAAGAATTAGCCTAGCCAGGCATGGTGGTGCATGCTTGTAGTTCCGACTTCTCGAGAGATTGAGGTGGGAGAATCAACTGAGCCTAGGAAGGTGAAGCTGGTAGTGAGCCCTGATTGCTCTACTGTACTTCACCCAGAATCACAGTGAGAACCTGTCTCAAAAAAAAAAAAATTGTTCACTCTAATGCTACACATTATATTTTGCTTTATATTTGGGGTATATTTTCTTGTTTCCCTTCATGAGTTCTAATAGTTTTCTCCTTGACCTAGGGTTAACCCACTTTTACCATATTCTTATCATCTAGGGCATAGAATCTTCCCTTTTTGTCAAAGCACTCTAATTGTTGTTTTTTATTCATTTCAGGATGAATGTTTTCTACATGCCTCCTGCAATGCATATCTTTTCCTGTGACTTCTTTTCCTTGAACTGATGGACTAGAACTTCTTTTATATGTTATTTGTTTTTAGTTTTCTTTCTTATTCACTATAATTCACCTTCAATTAACATGCTTGCCTAAAGTATATGAAAACAAAACCTTTGGGATTCTTGCACATGCAAAAATGTTTCCACTATGCTCTCACATATGTCTGTATAGTGTGTATAATTGTTTGTCTGGGTGTTAAAGATTCAAAATTGAGTTCTATACGAAGTTTGATTCATTGTCCCCTAGCCTTCTATTTGGCTTATTAAAATTCATGCTCTTGATGTTAATATAGTTTTGGCAGATTACATCACATTTCTGGCTAAATTGAAGTAAGTTTATTTACAAAGACAGTTAATAATAACGAATGTTAAAATGAATAATGAAGACATTTTCTCTGATCAAAAACAACTATCTCTATTATTTCAATCTATAAGTTATTGGCTAATATTTAACCTGACTCAACTTTTCAAAACAAACTCTAATACACAAATATTATTTGGTGTTCAAACTAAAGCAATTCCCTAAAACAATAAAAAATGAGACAATGCTTTTGCAACCGAGACATCTCAAAAACAATTATATATATATTTCTGAAAAAGTCAGTAAAAAATAAACAGATCCTAAATTTCCACCCTCGTAAAACTGGATACTTCATATTCTCTTGTCATCATTAGCCTTGATGACAAGGCCAAGGATAGACATTTACAATTTTGGTTAAGGGTTGTTACTTCTAAATCTCAAGCAGTTGGGCATGAATACTTTCTAACTTTGGGAAACTTAACCAAAGGATTGAAACTCCACCGTTAATGAATGATGTAAAGGCAAAGTGGTTCTTCGCACAAAGCAGGGAAGGGTCCAGCTCTCCACACTCTCCCCCTGAGTTCTAAACTCCTAGGCATTCTGCTGCCTCTGCTCTGGGTGAAGCCTTTTCCCTGCAGTAGTTGAATAATAGGAGATGCCTTCTAGACTGGTTAACAGGTAACACATACAGTTAAATAGGATACGCTCCACTGTTCAACAGCGGAGTAGGAGGACTATAGTTAACAGTAATGTGCCAAATCTTTCAAATTAGCCAGGAAAGAGGACTTACAATGTTCCCACCATGTGGAAATGATAGATACTAGAGGGGAAGGATGCTTTAAATTCCCTGACTTGATCATTGCATATTATATGCATGTAACAAAATATCACATGCACCCCATGAATATGTAGAAATATTAGATATCAGTAAAAAATAAATAAAATATAATACAATTCCCAAGAATAATTTTAAGAAAAATATGGACAAATAACATTGACTTTTAGTTATAATTTTTGTGGAGTTATTAAAAATATTTCAAGGTCTTTGAATAATGCTTATTCATTTCTGATTGTATTCACAAATTTTATAAGTCTACATGAAAATTGTTAATAATTACATGTATCTCATTCCAGAATTGCAAACAACTAATAAAACTTTGTTTTGGCATCTCACAAGCTCAAATGTAAAATTTCTATTTTACTTCCATGAAACCTAATAAATAGAAATTTTCAGTTTATAAAATTTTAAAGTGCTCTCTCTAGATCCTGCAGAGCTATACCACAAATGATGGTGGAGGCTAATACTACAGTGAAAACCTGATTCAATGGTTATAATTATTATTTTTCTTTTCATTGGAAAAGTAAAAACACATGTATTACACCCCTACATACATATATTTACAATTTCAAAAACTAATTTAAGACAATGATAAAAATTACAGAATTTACTTACTAAAGATAAATAAAACCAAACCAAACCAAAAAAAGAAAAGGATAACAAATACAGTAATATCCGTGATAGGATGAAGTTGTATGTGTCTAGCCCATTAGGGAGCAACGCGGTTTCCATTTTTAGGATATGCTACCTTAGAAAAACAAACTGTGAACAGGGCCAGACTTTAGTCATATACCTTGATGAAAGTCATTGCTTTCATATGGATAAAGCAAGTTTTAGAGTAATGAAAGGGAAAAAAGAGTTTCCTAGCTATAATTTATGTAAATACATATGAACTTTAACAGATCAAACAATATTTCTACTTAATCCTTTCTTTACTGAGCAAAACTTCAGTGTATCTATTGCTGCATTATTCTTTCCAATAAAAATTTTAAGTAAATTCAGTAGTTTTCTTAAAATAACTTTTGTAGGAAATTTTCCACAGTGTAATGCTTCAAATGGTGATTTTAAAAATCATTATTTTTATGGAAGGTTGAGGTAAAGAAGAAAAATGATGTATTTAAGTGCAAAAGAGGGCAACGAATCTAATGGACAGAAAAGCATAAGTGACATCTCAAATCTACAAATGGTATTTTTATGGAATCTTCATAAATCATTCATTATTTTGAAGTTTTAATATAGAAAGGTGGCTAGCACACACTCAAATGGCTCCATAATACATTTTTCTCTTTCTAGCTGCAATAGCTCATTCAAAAATTACACAGTCCAACCAATTCAGAAAAAAAAGTATACATAGTATTCCTTTTAAATTTACTATAAATAGATATGCTCTTTAGTATAACTATGTATCTGTACATTTACATAGACAGACAAATACTAGCCTCAGGCAAACTCATCACATGCATGTTGACACATTTATTCGGCATCTCAAAAGTGCTGAGATTACAGGTGTGAGGCAGTTTTCATTTCTAAGAGCAACTGTGAATATGTTGGATCTCCTTCTGAGTAAAGTCCATAAAATATAAATTTGTTCTTTATTTTCCTCTTTAATATAACTCTGATCAATTTTTATGAGACTCAATGACCCTGCCATATTTTGAGCAGCCTATGAATATTTTTACGACTTATGATGCAAACTTAATTTTCATTTTGTGTTTCTATTTTCCCCCAATTTTTGCCAGTGTGGTGTTTATCTGTTCCTGACAGCATTTTGTTTCTGAGCCCTTTGATCTTTTGATATTAGCATGAGTCCTTCGATCTTTTGATATTAGCAATATATCAGAAAAGCCAGATTTCATTTGGATATTTTAAAAATTTTACAGAAAGTGCTGTATTGCACTTTGATGTATTTACCACTTTTATGTTCTTCTTTTGCCTTTTCTTAGTCTAATTATTTTCCCTTTATTTTTATTCTTAATGTATTTGTGGATTTTCCCAGTGCCTGTTGTGATTATTAATCATATTATAAGTTCTTTCTGCACAAGTTATTTGTGAAATATTGTACTTTTGTTATCTGTTTATATTGGGCATGCATTAGGGTTGAGCTGTAAGCTACAGGAGACCTTCTCATCAACTGAAAGATCTGCAGATACAACTCACATGCAATCTTGCAAGGTGTTTTTCAGGCTCAGTAAACTCCATATCATATAGAATTTGTCTTCCTAATTTCGTCTTTTCTTTTCCTTCTTTCTGACAGAAAACGGTTATTGAGCTTTTTGTGGCATCTTTTGCCTGGCCTACTGTTTCCTTCTTTTTTTATATATATTTATTTTCAAAGACAGTTTTGTCACTGCATTCAAGATTTAAGCCCATTCTTTCTCCCACTAATGTGTCAAACATGGATCTTGATCTGAAATAAAGGAACATAAAGGAAATACAATTTTACACTTAAGAGTTAACCACGTGCTTTGACAACTTTTGCTCTTTCTTATTTCAGAGTCTGAATGCTTTTGGCTCTTTCCAAAACCTAATGATCTTGTAAGTATTTACCTATCCTAATCTGGTTTTACCCAAACTATAAGCCAAACTTTACATGTTGTATTCAGAGTATAGATGTTTCTTGATTACATATACAATATTTTGTGAGTCATGTTGTTATTTGGGTTGGCTTCAGAAAGAAAGACAAAGAGAATGCTTTATATACTATAACATCTTAATTCAGTGGTATAACAATTTTTTAAATAATTTTCTATTCATTTACAGTTAAAAAAAATAGGGAGTGACATCAGCAAGATAGCAGGATAGGAGTCCCCAGGCTTCACTCCTTCCTAGATCCAACGGCAAGAGAAATGGATTTCTTTGATTACACTGACCCCACTCACAATTGGCATAGCACCCACCACACAGAGAATTATCCTGGATCCATGGTTTGTACAGTGGGAAAAGTGAGTTGGAGATGGACATTCAGCTTCTCCACCATTCTGGGACCCTTCACAGAGCAGTTCACTCCTGTCTCATCCCGCAGAAACACTGGGATAGATTAACTCCGGTCAGTTAGAACCAAAGAATGCAGGTGTGGTTCATGGCCACTTCTCCACCCTGGAGCCTACAGCACTGCCACGCCAGAGAAACTAGCCAACATCATCCTGCAGGGAGCATAGTCTACAGGTCTTTCAGACTCCAGTCTGTAGCCATCTTCCAGCTGTTCCCAGGGTTGAGCAGCAACTACAGGTCAGGGATTACCTGCAGAGGGAGCATTCACCCTGCCCAAAGCTAGACAGCAAGAAGTAAACTCTAAATCCCCTTCTCCCATTAAATCATCCCCGGACTGGCTGGCAACGGCAGGTCAACAGCTACCCACGGAAGGTGAAGTGTGTCCCACCCAACCCTAGCTGCTAAGTGGTGACTCTGACAAACTTACGGCTCTGCTTAAGCCTCCCTCAGGCTAGGAGTCAAGCCCAACACTATGCATAGCAGTGGAGCAGAGCCTTTGGCTGAGCAACAACCCCAGAGACCTCCCCGACTCAGATGCCCAGCACATAGCCCTGCTCAAGTATGGACTTTAAATAAAAAGACTATCTAGCCGGGGGAAATAATAACTTGCAGCTCTGCTGAATTAAAGGCAATTGCAGAGCCTAGCCAGCAGCTCCACGTGATGGCAGAGTCCAGCTACTGGCCTCACTAGAGCATGAAGCACAGTCAATAGTTCCATTTGACTTCAGAGTATAGGAAGCAACACAGTCTAATTAGAGAACTCAGTAATCAAGTTTGCTGTCCAGAGTTGGGACCAGCCAGCCCAGCCATGATCCCAGGCTAAACTAACTAGTAAAGGTCTATTGCCTCCAAAACACACTTGCAAATAATGGAAGAAGTAGCCACCTCCTCAACATAAAGACAAAGGGATTATTTTTCAAAATTAGGAAAAGATGACAACAAAATAAGCTACTGAAGCTCCAACAATGGACCTAGATGAAATGGAGATCTATAAGATTACTGACAAAGGATTCATAGTAGTAGTCTTAAAGGATTTCAGTGAATGCTGAGAAAATACAGACCAAAAATTAAATACGATTTAAAGAAAAAGGAAGAACAAAAGGTTGAAAGGGCACAGCCAAGTGCTAAAACTGAGTATCAGTAAAACTCCTACAGGTACAGTCAGAGGCTCTGTTCCTCTGCTTTGCTGAATTGTAACTTCCAATCATGACAAATATTTTTGAGTTCTTTTTAAGAAAAATTGAAATCATATATTCTATTGAAGATTTGTGTCAGAGTACTGAGTACAGTTTCGGTTTTCATGGTATAAAGTATATTTGGATTTAAAGAAGCAAAGAAAACGAAGTAATAAGTAGCTGAGTAATATTTCCTACCTGCCAAGAAATTGAAGATAAGGCAGAGGCACTGGATTTCCTCACATGCTCAGGAAGACTCTGAGCCAATTTTATGGGACTATTAAGTACATGGTAAATGTTGGGTTATAATTAGCTGAAGTATTGCTAGTTGAACGAAAATCAGTAACTAACCACCTCCATCATTATTATAATTTTTCTTCCATGGTTACTTGAGATCAGTGTAAAAAATACAGTACCCGTTTTTGGCATTTTTTCCCAACTGACCTTCAATATGTACTTACACATATTTTGGTTTTTGTGTTTAGACATCTACTTGTAACTAAATGCTCACTCGCGTGCTCACACAATGCTGTTAATTTTTGAATACATACAGCATTCTTCTGTTTCAAATAGAATACAAGATAACCCCTCTATAACTGTAAAGCAGTGATTTTACAAGAAATCCAGCCATTTGGGGGAAATGTTTAACTGCTTTGATTTTTAAAGATTATGTTATGACCCCTGACCTAACTTAGTATAGCACTGGTAAGAGAATACTAATTGCTTTGTTTTCTTTCAACATTTTTTTCTCCTGTATTGTACCAAGTATGGATCATGATAAGTCTGCTTTTCTGTAAAATTTTATCTTTCATAATAAGCAGTTGACAGCACTATTTGATCATCCTCTCTTACCCTCCGCACAAAATTGAATACCTTTTGTAGGATACACACACATCTGAAACTAGAGATATTCAATCAATCAAATTAAAATCAAATTCTTCTTAGACAAAACATTATTGTTATATTTTCCGAAATCATGTTCTCCACAACAAATCTAATTTGTCCAGCCACCCTTATTTTTCTTCAAGGTACCTATCATGTTTCCCCAAATGTGCTACTGATCAGATTTTTTTCTGTCTTTCTAGAGCTTGGAAATATCTCTCTTTCTAAGAAGGTGTTCACATTCTTAATAATCATTTTTTAAAACTGTTTCTTTCATTCCTCTTGGGTATTATTTTACTTACTGTTTTTTTAAATCACCAGTATGTCTTTCTATGTAGAATTAGATGCCTTATACTTCTGCTTCTTTATTAATTTTTTTTTAGAAAATTTAATTATAACATAATCCAAAGTTCTATTACACATGGATACAAGGGAAGAACGTTCTGAATAAGCTAATTCAAAAAACCCAATATTCTGAGGTCTATACAGAGAAAGTGTTTAAATATTTTTATTACATTATATATAAGACAAAATATATGTGGTTAAAGATCATAAGATTCCTGACAGTCATCTTGGTGGCATATAACTAGCTTTCTTAAAAAACAAGAAAAATTGCTTAAAAATTTTAGTAGGAATCGGCAATCCAGGCCCCAGCTGTTGCCCAGACTCCAGCTGTCACTAAGGGACTGAGGTGACTGGGATACGCCTAACAGATCTTCAGAGAGAAGGTACTGGGAGTGGGCAAGGGGAAGACAGAGAAGCTGGGCTGAAAAAACAGGAAGCTGGGAACCCTGCATGGGGCTGCCTTGCACCAGAACTCATTCCTTACTCCTGACTATGGCAGAATGGGTGAGTTGAACTGGCAAGAGTAACCTGCTTTAATCATGGGCTTCTAGTATCACAGAAGGAGGAACCCCTTGACCACCACAGACACTCAAGAGGGCAGGGAGAGCTGGTTAAGGTGGTATGGGCGGCACACTGGCTGATGAGGAGCCTACATGATTTGGTGTGGGAGCTTCTGTAGTGGAGCATGGGCAGGGATGCTCATCCCCCTAGGCTCAGTTTGCTCCTGTAGGATATTTTAGCCCTAGGGGAATTGGTGGACCTGAACTCTGCAAAGTGGTCTTGCCCATCAGACAGGCTGGACTGACCTGAGCACCCCTTGATCTGCTGACATCTCCTGGCCCCGCCTGCTTGCAGGGCAGCCTTGGGTGCCCTGGGGGCCAGCATCATAGCTCCTGCACTGGAGGACCATACCCAATAAGCAGATAGCTCCAATGGGATGGCCCTCACCATACACTAGCCTGCTGGTTCCCCAACAACACCAAAGCTTCCCCCACTCCCACAGCCACCCCAACATCACTTTTCCGGTACGTGTGTGTGTGTGTGTGTGTGTGTGTGTGTGTGTGTGGCAGGTTTTGCCTTTCTTGCCACATCAGTGCATGTGTGTGCCTGCAAACTACCCTGCCACTGCTGTGGTGGGAATGCAGTCTGCTCCTCTTCCCACTCCCAGACCACCATTGCAGTCAAAGTCTTGGCAGAGACAGTCAGCAAGCCCCACCTCTGCCAGCACCCAGCCCTTGCACCAGCACTACAGGGAATGAAACTGGGCACAGAGAAGAGCAGACCACCCTTCCTCATCATGAGCCACCATGCCTGGTATGGCACACAGAGAGTACACACAGACTTGAACCCACCGGCATCCCGCCCCTGTGCTAACACCATCACTACTGCAATTACGCAGGCCCCTTCCCCTTAACCCCAACTCGTGCTGCCTCCACCACTGTGGTAAACACCAGCACAGAGGTAGGCATTCTGACACCCACTAGCACCCTGATGCAGTCGACACGTGCACTCTATCGTGTTGCCACTGTCACTGCCACTGCATCAGACATGTGCAAACAAGGATGGATCCTCCTGCCACCATACTATGAAACACACCGCACTCTGATGGGCTGACAGCACCTATCAGAGTATAGCTACCACTGGTCCCAAAGCACCTCTGCACCTGAGTGCACTGGATTCTTGACTTGGATGAGTCAGAGGACAAAATTGAGGCCTGATGGAAGTTTCTCGGAGTTGGAGAATGCAGTCCAGGAGTTGGGGGCTGAGCACTGGCTCCCTAAAATCTTTCAGATACGAAACAAGTTAGCTCAACCACACAAGAACTCTGATAACTCAAAAAGCCAGTGTGTCTTCTTTCCTCCTAATGACTGCACTACCTCTCCAGAAATGGTTCTGAACTGGGCTGACATGGCAGAAGTGAAATAAATAGAATTCAGAATATGGATAGACTTGAAGATCATTGAGATGCAGAAATACATTGAAATCTAATCCAAGGAAGCTAAGAATTACAGTAAAGCACACAAGAGCTGACAGACAAAATAACCAGTATAGAAAAGCATGTAGCATACCTGATAACACTGAAAAACACCACAAGAATCTCATAATACAATCACGAATATTAAAGCAGAATTGACCAACCAGAGGAAAGAATTTCAAAGCTTGAAGACTGGCTTTCTGAAATAAGACAGATGAGAATGGGGGAAAAAGAAAAGAATAAAAAGGAACAGATAAGACCTCCATGAAATATGGGATTAAAGAGACCAAATTTATGACCTTGTAGTGTCCCTGAAAAAGACTGGGAAAGTTTAAGCAACTCGGAGAACATATTTCAGGGTATCACACATGAGAAATTCCCCACCCTAGCTAGAAAGGCCACCATTCAAATTCAGGAAATGCAGAGAACCCCAGTAAAATACTTCACAAGAAGATCATCCCCAACACACATAATTGTCAGATTTTCCAAGGTTGAAATGAAAAAAAAAAAAAAAGTTAAAAGCAGTTAGAGTGAAGGGTCAGGCCACCTACACAGGGAAGCCCATCAGACAGACAGCAGACCTCTCAGCAGAAGCCTTACAAGCCAGAAGAGATTAGGGGTCAATATTCCACATTCTAAAAGAAAACAAATTCCAACCCCGATTTTATT
This sequence comes from Callithrix jacchus, assembly GCF_049354715.1. Classification (NCBI taxonomy): domain Eukaryota; kingdom Metazoa; phylum Chordata; class Mammalia; order Primates; family Cebidae; genus Callithrix; species Callithrix jacchus. Next base: position 48,185,496 of record NC_133519.1, read on the forward strand.
TCTGGACAAACTAAGCTTCATAAGCAAAAGAAAACGAGCTCCTTTTTAGCCAAGCAAATGCTAAGGGAACTCATTACCACCAGACTTGCCTTATAAGAACTCCTGAAGGAAGCACTAAATATGGAAAGAAAAGACTGTTACCAGCCACACACACACACACACACACACACACACACTGAAATACACAGGCCAGACTATAAAGGAACCACACAAAGAAGTCTGCATAATTACCAGCTAACATCATGATGACAGGATCAGATCCACACACGTCAGTACTAACTGTGATTGTAAATAGGCTAAATGCCCCATTTAAAAGGCCCAAAGGGCCAAGCTGGATAGAGAAATATGACCCATTGGTATACTGTTCAGGAGACTCATCAAACATGCAGTAACCACATAGGCTCAAAACAAAGAGATGGAAAAAGTCTGCCAAGCAAATAGAAAACAGAAAAAGAAAATAAACAAGACAAACGAAAACAAAACAAAAACAACCAGGGGTTACAATTCTAAATTTCATATGAAACAGACTTTAAACCAGCAAAGATCAAAAAACAACAAAGAAGGGCATTCCATAATGACAAAGAGTTCAATTCAACAAGAAGACCTAAATATCCTCGATATATAGGTACCAAGCACAGTAGCACCCAGATTCATAAAGCTCTTAGACACTTTTAAAGAGACTTACACTCCCACACAATAATAGTGGGAGACTTCAACACCCCAGTGACAGTATGAGACAGATCATTGAGGCAGAAAAATAACAAAGATATTCAGCACCTGAACTCAGCAGTGGATCAAATGGACCGAATAGGCATCTATAGAACTCTCTACAAAAAAACAACAGAGCATACATTCTTCTTATCACCACATGACACATGTTCTAAAATTGACCACATAATTAGTTGTAAAATACTCCTCAACAAATGCAAAAGAACTGAAATCATAACAACCACTCTCTCAAACCATAGCACAGTCAAATTAGAACTGAAAACTAAAAAGTTCACTCAAAATTATACAATTACATGGAAACTGAATAACCAGCTCCTGAATGACTTTTGGGTAAATAATAAAATTAACGCAGAAATCAAGAAGTTCTCTGAAATTAATGAGAACAAACATACAACATATCAGAATCTCTGGAACATAGCTAAGGCAGTGTTAAAGGGGAAATTTTTAGTACTAAATGACCACATCAAAAAGTTAGAAAGATTTCAATTTGGCAACCAAACAGCACAACTAAAAGAACTACAGAACCAAGAGGAAACCAATCCCAAAGCCAGCAGAAGATGAAAAATAGCCACATAAAGGCTGAATTGAAGGAGATAGAGACACAAGAAAGCATTCAAAAAGTTAACAATTACAGAAGTTGGTTTATTTAGAAATAATAGTAAAATAGATAGACCTCTAAGTCTATGGAGAAAATCCATATGAACATAATTGCAAACAACCAAAGATATATTATCACTGACCCCACAAACATAACTATCAGAAAATATTATGAACACCAAACTAGAAAGTCTAGAAAAGAAATGGATATATTCCTGAACAAATATATCCTCCCAAGACTGAGCCAGGAAGTAACTGAATCCCTGAACAGACCAATAATGAGCTCTAAAATTCATTCAGTAATAAGCCTACCAACCAAAAATGCTTACAGCCACATGAATTCCCAGTTGAATTCTACCACATATACAAGAAAGAGCTGGTTTCATTTCTACTGAAACTATTCCAGAAAATTGAAGAGGAGGAACTCCTCTCTGATTTATTCCATGTGCCAGCATCATCCAGATACCAAAATCTGGCAGAGACACAATAACAGCAACAAAAACAACAACGACAACAAAAACTTGCAGCTAATATCCTTGATGAAGATTGATGCAAAAATCCTCAACAAAATACTGTGAACTGAATCTAACAACACATCAGACAGAGTATTCATCATAGCCAAGTAGACTTTATCCCTGGGATGCCAGGTAGTTTCAACATATGCAAATCAATACGCATGATTCAATGCATAAACAGAACTAAAGACAAAAACTACATGATCTTCTCAATAAATGCAGAAAAGTCTTTCAACTAAAGTCAACATCTCTTTATATTAAATGCTCTCAATAAATTAGTTATTGAAGGAACATACCTGAAAATAATAAGAGCCATCTATGACAAACCTACAGGCAACATCATAATAAATGGGCAAAAGCTGGAAGTGTTCCCCTTGAAAACTGGCACAAGATGCCTCTCTCCACTTCCTAGCATTAGAAACCTCAAATAGAGCAATCAGGCAAGAGGAAGAGATAAATGTCATTCAAATAGGAAGAGAGAAAGCCAAGCTACCCCTGTTTGCAGACAACATTATCCTATATCTAGAAAACCCTATAGTCTCAGGCCAAAAACTCCTTCAACTGGTAAACAACTTTAGCAAAACGTCTGGACACAAAATTTATGTACAGAAATCACTAGCATTCCTCTGCACCAACATCCGTCAAGCCGAGAGTCAAATCAGGAACAATATCCCATTCACAATTGCCACAATAAGAATAAAACACCTAGGAATACATCTAACCAGGGAAATAAAAGATCTCTACAAGGAGAACTACAAAACACTGCTCAGAGAAAGCACAGATGATACAAACAAATGGAAAAACATTCCGTGCTCACGAATAGAAAAAATCAATATTGTAAAAATTGCCATACTGCCCAAAACAATGCATAGATTCAGTTCTATTCCTATCAAACTACAAATGACATTTTTCACAGAACTAAAAAATAAAAACTATTTTAAAACTCATATGGTACCAAAAAGAGTCTGAATAATCAAAGCAATACTAAGCAAAATAAAAAAGCTGAAAGCATCATGCTACCCAACTTCAAACTATACTACAGGGCCACAGAAATCAGAACAGCATGGTACTATTACAAAAAACAAACACATAGGCCAATGGAACAGAATAGAAAGCCTAGAAATAAGGCTGTACACTTATAACCATCTGATCTTTGACAAAGCTGACAAAAGCAATGGGGAAAGAACTCCTTGTTCAATAAATACTGCTGAAATAAGCCTAGCCATATGCAGAAGATTGAAACTATACCACTTCCTTGTAACATACAAAAATAAAATCAATATAAATTAAAGATTTTAATGTAAAACCTACAGCTTAAAAACCTGGAAGACAACCTAAGCAATACCATTCTGGATGTAGGAATAAGCAAAGGTGTATTGACAAAGATGCCAAAAGCAAGTTTAACAACAAGAAAATTGACAAATGGTATCTAATTAAACTAAAGATCTTTCATACAGCAGAAGAAACTATCAACAGTGTAAACTGACAACATTACAGAATCAGAGAAAAATTTTGCAACTGTTCATCTGACAAAGATCTGATGTCTAGCATCTAAAAAGAACGTAAACACATTTACAAGAAAAAACAACCCCATTAAAAAGTGGGCAAAGGACACGAACAGACTCTTTTAAAAAGAAGACATACATGCAGCCAATAAAAGTATGGAAAAAAGTTCAATATCATTGATCATTAGAGAAATGCCAATCAAAACCAGATGACATAACATCTTATACCAGGCAGAATAGCTATTATTTAAAAGTCAAAAAATAACAGGTGCTATCAAAGTTGCAGAGAAAATGGAACACTTACACACTGTTGATGGGAGTTTAAATTAACTCAACTATTGTGAAAAACAGTGTGGCAATTCTTCAAAGACCTAAAAATATGACTACCATTTGACTTGGCAGTCCCAATCCTGGTTATATATTCAAAGAAATATAAATTGTGTATGTTTATTGCAGCACTATTCACAATGGCAAAGACATGGGATCAACCTAAACACCCATCAGTGGTAGATGGACAAAGAAAATGTGGTACATACATACCGTGGACTACCACCAGCCATAAAGAAGAATGAGATTACGTTCTTTGCAGGAACATGGATGGAACTGGGGTCTATCATCCTTAGCAAACTAACACAAGAACGGAAAACCAAATGCCACATGTTCTTCTTTAAAAGTGGGAGCTAAATTGTAAGAACACATGGACACATAAAGGGGAATAATAGACACAGGGGCCCATCAGAGGGTGGAGAGTGGGAGGAGGGAAAGGATCAGAAAATATAATGCATAATAGGCTTAATACCAGGGTGGCAAAATACTCTGTCCAACAAACCCCCCATGACACAAGTTTACCTTATAACAAACTTGCATGTGTACCCCTGAACTTAAATAAAAGTAAAAGTATAAATCAATTTATCTCCAAAACTAAGTTGTAAATAACATTACAAAAATTGTATCTATCTCAAATCAGGTTTGTGTTAATTTTTCTTTTACAATTGTATTTTCTTAAAGACATTTCAAGTGCTTTCATCTTTTTTGAAATGTTCTTTCTGAAGATAGTAATTTTTTTTGTAAGCACACAATTGGAACTGGTTTGTGCACTATAACGAAAGCCTATTTTACAGGCAACAATAACCATAGATCTAGCTAATATATCATTAAGTGAAGATGTCCAAGTTTACTATTGTCTTGTATTCTTTGAACCCCTAGCTTCGAATCACATGCTTTATCTGCTCTAAGATACACTGTAAGAGGCTATTAAACTGGATGCTTCTACTTAACTTTTCTAATGTTTTTTAATAGGCCAGTGTGTACAGGTGAGAGTAGTTAGTAATTGACAGTCTCCAATCAGCAATTAGCTCCAATTAAGGCTTCCCAGCTGCTCATTCACGTCTGTGCTGACTTCGCTCAGCCAACTTAAACAAACACATATTGGTCACAATTCAGGCTAAAAATGTAAGAATCATTCATAGCTCATCATTCTGAGGTAAAAATTATATGAAGACATCCCATTTTCCATGCAAATTACTTATCTTGTGGGGTCTCTAATACATGCAGCTGTAGGTACATCAGTACCCAGGTGGCAAAACAAGACCATACAATATGCTGGAGGTTGGTGTTACTATCCTTCAAATAACTAATAATATTTATAAAAATCTATCCTAAGGAGAAAAACAATCATAACACTTTTATACAAATGTATTAATTCCAAATTTTCTAATAATTTTAAAGATTTAAAATAAAATATATGTTTGAAGTGGGAGTATTTTAAAATAGTAAACATTGTCTTTTTAATACATTATAAACTTTAGGCATAATTTTCTTATAAATATTTAATAATCTTATAAATTATCCTAAAATAATAAATATTTAATTAACCTCTGGGTGTTTTGCAGTTTTACATTTTACATTTAGGTGTGTGACCCATTTTGAGTTAGTTTTTATGAAGGGCATAAGAGCTGTGCCTAGATAAATTTTTTTTTGTAGGTGGATGGTTAGTTGTTACAGCACCATTTGTCAAAAAGACCATTTATTCTTTATTGTATTGTATTATCTTTATCCCTTTGTCAAAAATCAGTTGACTACAGTTACATAGGTCTAATTTTTGGCTGCCTGTGCTATTGTTTCAAACATTAAATCATGTGATAAACCTTAAAATATGTAAGCATTTTAAATAAAAGCTTATTTAGTATACTCTGTTTACCTACCTACACAGTACGTATGTATTTACTAGGGAGAGAGAGTGTAATGAAATACAGTGATATATGTGTTATTGTCCATTCTAGATGGCAGAATTATGAATGACTTAAAATTACCCTAACAATATTTCTTTTATTTTTAAAAATATTTACTTTAAAATAATAATTTTAAAAGATCAAAGAATTTCAGTCCTCTAGAAACTGAGCTTAGATATACCCTGAACTAGAAATAGACAGGGCTGGTCACACTTGGGTCTTTATCCAGACAGGCAGAATGAGATCTGAGGTTCTGCTTCTCTCCTTAAAGCTACAGATCTTTTATTTATTCTTAGTAATTGATTGGATTACAATTATATAATGCACAAAAATGAAAGCAAAATTGTTTGAAAGTATTTACATTTAAAAAAACGTATTTCACTTAATCTGGTCTCCCTACCCATAATTTCCATTAGTTAGTGTTAAACAAATTCTATTCTATTAACTGTTTCTTCTGCTAAATACATTTATAGATCTAAATATTTTAACTCTACTTATATGCATTGGTGTTCTTTTTTAGGTTACAAAGTTATAGCATCAAATCAATAAAAATTTAAATGAAAGGTTTGAAAAAGTCTGGATTGTTAAAAACCCCATTGGAACTCCAAGTCAAACTGGGACTGCCTAATTGATGACCTCTTTCTATAAAATAGATAAGTCAAGGGTGAAGAAAAATTAGTCATTGTTTGTTATTACCTGTTGATGAAATTATTCTTGATACAATATGTTACTACTACAGTGGTTAGAAATTGTGATTTCCAAAATTACAGATGACAAGTCTTAAAACACTAAAAAAATGGAAATATTAAGCATCTTCTTGTAAAAATTAAGAAGAAAATTTAATATTTCTTTACACAAATGATATGGCAACAGAACATAGCAAAATCTATGGGATAGAGCAGAAATAGTACTAAGATGAAAGTTGATGGCTATAAGCACCTATATCAAAGAAGAAGAAAAATGTCAACTAAAACTCATGTCCTTTGCAGGGACATGGCTAAAGCTAGAAACCATCATTCTCAGCAAACTGACACAAGAACAACAAACCAAACATCACAGGTTCTCACTCGTAAGTGGGTATTGAACAATGAGAACACATGGACACAGGAAAGGGAATATCACACACCAGGGCCTGTCAGGCGATGGGGGGCTAGGGACGAAATAGCAGGGGGTGGGGGATACAGGACAGACAGCATTAGGATAAATACCTAATGTAGATGACGGGGTGATGGATGCAGCAAATGACCATGGCGCATGTATACCTGTGTAACAAAACTGCATTCTACACATGTACCCCAGAACTTAAAGTACAACAAAAATAAAAATTTATTAAAAAAGAAAAGCCAGAAAAAACTAGCAGAAAAAAAAGAAATAATAAGGAATTAGAGCAAAAATAAAACTGAGCAAAGAAAATACAAAATATCAACTAAAAATTGTTTTTTTGCAAAGAAATACAACTGACAAATCTTTAGCCACACTAAAAAAATAGAATGAATACCAAACTAAATAAAATCAGAGACAAAAAAGCAGATATTACAACCAACGTCATGGAAATTTAAAGAATCGTTCGTGGCTACTATGAGCAACTATATGCCAATAATGTTGAAAACCTAGAAAACACAGATAAATTTCTAAACATGTACAACCTACCAAGATTGAACCCTAAAGAAATCCAAAACCTGAACAGACCAATAACAAGTCATGAGATTGAAACCATAATAAAAGTCTTCCAGCAAAGAAAATCCTGGGATCCAATGGCTTCTCTACTAAATTTACTAAACACTTAAAGAACTAATGGCAGGCTTGCTCAAACCATACTGAAAAATAGAGGAAGAAATATTACTTCCAATTTCATTCTCCAGCACACTGTTACTCTGATACCAAAAGCAAGGGAAAAAAAGGAGAGAAATCTATAGGCTAGTGACCCTAATGAACACTGATGAAAAAATCTTTAACAAAATACTAAGTTCAATAACATATTAAATATATTCATCATGACCAAGTGAGATTTATCCCTAGGATGCAAAGATGATTCAACATATACAAGTCAATCAATGTGATACATCATGTCAACAGAATGAAAGATAAAAGCCATATAATCATTTCAACTGATGCTGAAAGCATTTGATAAAGCTCAATATCCCTAGATGATAAAAATCCTCAAAACACTAGGTATAAAATGAACAAATTTTAACAGAATAAAAGGCATATATGATAGACTCACAGCCAGTATTATGCTAAAGGGCTAAAAACTCTAAACCTTTCCTGTCAGATATGGAAAATGATAAGAATGTTCACTTTCACTACTGCTATTCATTATAGTACTGGAAGTCCTAGCAAGAGCAATCAGACAAAAGAAAGATATAAAGGTCATCTAAATTAGAATGGAAAAAGTCAAATTATCCTTTTGGCAACTGACATAATTTTGTATTTGGAAAAACCTAAAAACTCCATCAAAAGACTACTAGAACTGATAAATTCAGCGAAGTTACAAAATATAATATCAATATACAAAAATCAGTAGCTTTTCTGTATGTCAACAGCAATAATCTGAAAAAGAAATGAAGAAAATCATCATATTTATAATAGTTGCAAACAAAATAGGATATCTGAAACTTAATCATGGAAGTAAAAGATCTCTATAGTGAAAACTATAAATCATTGATGCAAATAATTTAAAAACAAACAGACGAAAATGGAAATATATTTTACGTTCTATTGAAAGAACTATTGGAAGAATTAATATTGTTAAAATGTTTATACCACCTAAAACAATGTATAGATCCAATGTATAATTCCTATGACCATTCCAATGACAATATTCACAGAAATGGAAAAAAAAATCTTAAAATTAGTATGGACCCACAAAAGACCAAGAATATCCAAAGCCATCTCAATAAAAAATAATTAAACTGGAGGATTCACATTTTCTAATTTCAAATGATAGTACAGAGCTATAATAAGCAGCATGGTACTGGCATACAAACAAACACATAGACCAATGGAACAAAACAGAGAACACGAAAAAAATTCTCACATCTACAGTGAACTCATGTTTGACAATCAAGCCAAGAACATATATTGGGGAAATGATAGTTTCTTCAATAAATTGTGCTAGGAAACTGGATATCCATATGTATAAGAATGAAACTAGACCCCCCCCAAAACATAATTGTCAAACCAAAATAGATTGAAGACCTAAATTTAAGACTTCAAACTACAGAACTTCTAAAAGAAAATATTGGAGAAGCTCTCCAGGACATTGGTCTAAGCACCAGCAACCAAAACAAAAACGGACAAATAGGATCACATTCAGTTAAAAATCTTCAGGGTGAGGAAAACAATCAACAACTGACCGAATGGGATATAATATTTTCAATCTATTCAACTGACAAGAGATTAATAACCAGAATATGTAAAGTTCTCAAACAATTCTATTAAAAAAACCTAATAATCTGATTTAAAACTTGGCAAAATATCTGAATAGACTTTTCTCAAAAGAAGATATATAAATGACAAACAGGCATATGAAAAGATGCTTGTCATCAGTGTTCATCAGAGAAATAAGAATCAAAACTACAATCATCTTACCCCAAGCAAAATTACTTTTTTTTCCCCAAAAGACAGGTAATATAACGAATACTGATGAGGTTGTTGAGAAAAGGGAATTCTTTCATCCACTGTTGGTGAGAATGTAAATTAGTACAACCACTGTGGAGAACAGTTTGGAGGTTCCTCAAAAAATGAAAATAGAACTACCATATGATACAGCAATTCCACTTCTGGATATATACCCAAAATAAAGAAAATAGTCACATCAAAGATATATCTGCATCCCCATGTTTATTGTAGAGCTATTCACAATATCCAAGATTTTGAAGCAACCTAAGTGTCCAGCAGCAGAGAAATGGATAAAGGAAATATGGTACATATACACAACAGAGCACTATTCAGCACTAAAAATGAATGAGATTCTGTCATTTGCAACATGGATGGAACTGGAGGACATTATGTTAAGTGAAATAATGAATAGCCTAAAAAGCTTGACTTCACCACTATTCAAACTATATATGTAACAAAATTGCACTTATGCCCTTAAAATTAAACAAATTAACATATGATTTTAAACAATAGATTTTTATTCCAAACCATAAAATAAATTATCATGAATTCATACTTACATCAATAAATGATTAAGTAAATACGTAAATGAGGAAGACACAAGTCTCCTGTGTAGAGGAATTCTAAACAAGCAGAAATTTGACTCTTAAGGAGCTTGTGCAGAATTGCATGCTCCTTTGTGAGGGGTGAAATTAGTGTCTTCCTTCCAGAAAGTTCAATTCATAAAGGAGGACAGAAAGAATAACTCCACAGTGGAGAAACCTGACAGACTCTACCTCTACAAGGCAATCAAAGGGAACACCAACAATGATAAGTCACTGAGATGTCTACAATATACCTGTCTGTACTCAAAGCTATCAAAGAGAAGGAAATTCTGGAGAACCTATCACAGCCAAACAGAGCCTCAGGAGATATGATTACTAAATGTAATGTGGTATCTAGGATAGGGCTCTGAAACAGGAAACAGATATTAGCTTAAAGCTATGGAATAAAACTGAAGAAATCCGAATAACGTGTCAACTTTAGGTGAGAAAAATGTATTAATGTTTCACTAATTGTTTCAAATTAACCATATTAAAGGAAGATGCAATATAATATAATATTGCAGAGACTGGATGCAGTGTATATGAGAACTCTGTTATTATCCTCACAAAAATATAAAATTGTTCTTTTCTTTTTTGTTGTTTTTGAGATGGAGTCTCGCTCTGTCACCCAGGCTGTAGTGCAATGGCACCATCTTGGCTCATTGAAACTTCCACCTCCTGGGTTCAAACAATCTCCTGCCTCAGACTCCTGAGTAGCTCAGACAGCAGGTGTGTGCCACCACACCCAGCTAATTTTTTGTATTTTTAGTAGAGATGGGGTTTCACCATATTAGCCAGGATGGCCTCAATCTCCTGACCTCGTGCAGCTATCTCCTTGACATAATAATTTCATTCCTTTTGAATATATGCCCAGTACTGGGTAATTGGATTGCTGGATAATAAGGTAGTTCTACTTTAAAATTTTTAAGGAAACTTCATACTCTATTCTATAATGACTGTGCTAGTTTACATTTTAACTACAATGTATAAAAATTCCCTTTTCTCTGTTCCTCATTCTCATCTGCATTTGTTATTTTTTGTCTTTTCAATAATTGATATTCAAATGGGGGTAAGATGATATCTTGTGATTTTGATTTGCATTTCCTTGATGATGAGTGATGTTGAGCATATATGCCTGTTTATATGCCAGTGCTGTGCTATTTTGGTTACTATAGCTTTGTAGTATATTTTGGAGTCAGACAGTGTGATGATTCCAGTTTCCTTCCTTTTACCCAGAATTGCTTTAACTATTAAGGGTCTTTTGCGGTTTCAAGCAATTTTAGAACTGTTTTTTTTTTTAATTTCTGTGAAGAATAGTATTAGCAATTTCATACGGATTGTATTGAATCTGTAAGTAAAACTATTCTAAATTTTTAATGCCTACTTTTTATAAACTATTCTCAAGAAAGAAATTAAAATTACTAAAAACATATTCTGAATTTTATAGTTCTAAGTAGTATTGCATCAAAACAAAAACATTCTTTCTCATTATCATTTATTTTTGTAAGAATATTGAGAAGAACAAGTACTAATGGCAAACTAAAAAATGTAGCAATGGAAAATAAGTAATAAATCCTTATTCTGGCCTCTTCTACACTATATTGCTCCAAGTAGACTAGAGCAGCATAAAAAAATCACTTTGGGAGGCCGAGGCGGGTGGATCACAAGAGATCGAGACCATCCTGGTCAACATGGTGAAACCCTGTCTCCGCTAAAAATACAAAAAATTAGCTGGGCACGGTGGCGCGTGCTTGTAATCCCATCTACTCAGGAGGCTGAGGCAGGAGAATTGCCTGAACCCAGGAGGCGGAGGTTGCGGTGAGCCGAGATTGCGCCATTGCACTCCAGCCTGGGTAACAAGAGCGAAACTCTGTCTCAAAAAAAAAAAAAAAAAATCTTATTTGAACCTCATAATTTTACACACTTTAGAAAAAATAATAATTATTTGAATACACAATGAGGTAAAACACCAACACATAGCATTTGGTGAATTAATATATTTTGCATGTAATATTGATTAATACTGTTAGCATGGCTGCCAGAATTTTTCATTGATTTGGGGTTATTAGTCTGTTTTTTGGTTGTAGTCCAAAGTTTTTTCTCTAATTCCTTCTTTGCTTTTTTCCTCACATAAGACATTTGTATTGAACTTTGTGTTTCCTATTATTTTTCACAATTAAAAACATATTCAAAATTATACTTGACAGGATAAAACTTATGTCTATAACAATACAGATGATTCTGTATGTAAATAAAAGTAGTTACATTGTTTCTGAGTGGCACATTTTTTAACTGAAATCGTGACATTGGTGGGTATGTGTGCTGTATTTGCATCGATGTTGAAAGAATGCACAGACATAAAGTTTTACATTACAACTTATTAATAGAAATTATAGTTACATTTCTACCCTATCAATTTAAATACTAAATGAGTTGCTTAAAAATTATTTTTGAAGTTCAACAATTCCAAAATTACTGTGGCCAGGGTACAGTTACAGTAGATAACCCATGTTTTTATCTGGTAATAGTTACATTGTTTTCCTTCCCAAAAATCAAAATTTTTAATTTGCATTTTTAATGACTTTATAGCTGCTTACAGCCACACTTTGTTTGTCATGATAAATTAGATAATATACCTGTAATTGTGCTGTTCATGGTCATTTCTTGTCAGTCGTTTATTATGTTCATCACTGTATTTCCAGTGCCTACCATAATGCCTAAGCATGTAAGAATAAATGAATAATAGTTTAACAAAGGCATAACAAAATGTGTTTTTTTTAAATTATGTTAGTGAATGAATAAATTTATGTTTATTTTTGAAACCTCAGTATATCCATTTTAAAGAATAGCTTCAAATCTTGTTGGACATTTCATTTTATTCAATATTTTATGAAGAATCCTGAGCTTACCTGTGACTGCATGAAATTTGGCAAAGTCAATGAGAATTTCAAATATTCATTGAGGAGCGTTGTTGCTTCCAAGAGACTTTATAAATAATTATTCTCCCTGAATTTGACAACGTAATTACAGAGAACAGTTTTCTGAGATGGTAATATAACTTTCTGGGGGGATTCCTATCACATTTGAAATTTTGCTAGAAAATTTAAACCAGGTGACTCCTGACAACTTGTGATTCAAACAATTAACGGGTTATTATGTTCCAGGAAACAAAAATGGCTTTTAAAGCAGTAGATGAATGGTACCTCAGCATGACAGCAATGAATCTCTCCCAATCCCAAAACACATAACATGGTCTTCATACCTTACGCTGGTTTTCACCGGCAAACCAAGCCTTCCCTCACATGAGTCTCCACAATAAATGATTCCTCTTCCTTAGCATACTATTCTGCCAGCTCACTTTTTGCTGAACTTTTGCTCTCACTCCTAGGCTAATTTATCTGTTTTCACAATAATGTCATACTACAAACCGCCTAAAACCTAGTGCTTCACCACAACAGAAGGTATCTTTACGCATGCGCCCCATTGCACTCTGAAGTTAAGTGGCGTGGGCTGGACTCCGCTAATCCTGGCTAGACTCATTCATGTGTTTGCAGAAGTTGACTGTTTGGCATAGGCTGGTTGCTCTAGGATGGCCTGGCTGCGACGACTCCATGTGTTGCTCACACTCCTCCATTAGTCTGCTCTCAGCATTTGCTCACAGTGTTGGGAGGAGCCCAAAAGAAAACAATGGAAAAACAAAAGTGCTTTCTTAAGCTTCAGACTGGCCCAAATAATTCAATAGTGAAGCCCAGAGTTAGTGTGGGAGGACAGTGTCAAGTGGTAGATATACCAGGTGGAATGAAAAACAGACTATTCATGCAGTGAGTCTCTCATGATAAATATCTGTATCTCTGTGTGCATTTCTGTCTGCATCAATATCCATGATGTACTTTAATTTGATTTCCAAGTCCAAATAACAAAATGGCTAAAGCAGATGTTTCTTTGCTTCTATCAAAAAAATATTAAAAGTTGACCTGTGCTTTGATTCTGTGACAATAAAAATGTTAAATGTCACACAATATAAAATACTTGTAACAATATTTTCTCTGTTCAATTCAAATGTAATAGCTTATTGGAATTCTCTTTTCTATTTTCTATGCACTATTAAACATCAGACATCTCCTGTCTCATTCTCACCTAATTCTTTATCTTGTTGAAATCCCTAGAAAATTTGTCATATCCTTTTCATTGTCCATATGAATTAAACTATCTTTTATTGTTATACTTTAGAAAATGTGTTTTCTCTCTACCTTCCAATAGACTGAAATCTTAAATGCAAGACAATATCTAATTATTTCTCCAGAATAACTCTTATGTGTCACATTATCATCAATACTGGATATCACTATAAAGGCTGGTGTTATTATTTATGTACTGATGGTTACTTGTATTATCAGCTAGCATTGTGAGGGACCATTGTGAATTACTATTAATGTAAATATACTCATGTCTTAAGTATGGCATGAAATAGGGATAGATATCTAAAACAGTGGCTCTCTGACTTAGCTGTATACTAGAATCTACCACAAACTTTATAAATACAGACTTCTAGACCTCAATGTGGTCTATTCTGAGACATGTTTACATTAGTTGTTAATATTCTACAGAAGTTGATTTCACAGGCCAGGGAATCATATTAAAATATAGAAAAATGAATAGTTAAGTTCCATAGCATAGGATATATATAACCAAAAGACAATCTGAATTATTAATTCAAGCTTACTCAAAGGTGAAAGACAAAGAAAAATGTTAAGAGCTGCAAACAGCAGTAGGTTGTCCCCAAGAGAGTTCTTCATAAAGTGATAAGGAATGTAATATTCATCTACAGGAGAAAAGCTATGTCTAAGGCTAGCCCAGAAAGAGCAGCCCAGCTTAGTTTATTCAGAAGGCCAATAGTATAGATCGTAGAAAGACTGAAATTAAAACCAATGGAGCTATATTTTTATTTTAATAGAGGCTTATCTTTTAAAAGTAGAAAGTATTATATGGCTACATACCAAGTCATTTCAGATGGAACTATAACTAAACAATTACAAAAAAATTATTGAAAAAAAAAGATCCCTCCTTATTACAGTGGCCTTACAAAGTTCTTGATATGAAAAATTGTATTCATCAGTTCTCTTATTTAGTTTGATCTTCATAATCAGAAGAATTGTGTGAGTTACTGTTATCAGCACTTCATGAGAATATTTTGATTACCTCTTCCTACACAATACAGTATCCAGAACTGAGTGGGTTAATACAACCGTTTCATCTGTTCCTATTCAATGGATTAGGAACGTCCTCAGGACATTGCAGGTGCAGCTTATCTTTGCTCCAGTTGGTGCTTGATGGGGATGAAATGCTCAAGATTATTTCCTGTTTCACATGTATAGCACCTCAGCTAGGACTGCTTCTATGTTTGAGGAACAGTTAGAACGTATCATCTGGGAAAGGATGATTCAGTTCCAAGATGTCTCATGCACATGACTATCAAGATGGTTGTGGCTGTTTCTCAGAAGCTCAACAGAGACTTTCAACTGAGAAAAGTATGCTTACTGTCCACTGCGCTCCTCACTTCTATGGCACGTGGTGATACTAGTTTTTTCCAGCATGATGGGATCAGGATATTTGTACTTCTTATGTGGTTGCTTGTTTCTAAAAGTGCAAGAGCAGAAGCTGCCGAAGTGGCTTCTGGTTTAGGTCCAGAATTTAATTAATCAGTTAATTAAAGCAGCTCACAGGCCCATCTTGGCTGGAGCAGGGGCAGCTGAAGTTCTACAATTATGTCAATACCAGAAAGCATTATTCACTGGGACCACCAATAAAACCTTTCACAATAGGTTGATCTGTGACCCCCCACTATTGTGTGGGATTAACCTATGCAAGTCACGTTCAACTACCCACCAAAGGAATTCAAAATCTCATGTTATTACAGCATGAAGCTCAGGTTTGAAGTCCCAGATCTCATCTGGTAAGGCAGGTCTAGGTGTGCATGAGGCCACTCAAGTATGCTAATTTTTAAACTCTTAATCTATAAATGTAGCAGGTAAGTTACTTTCTTTCCATATATTCAACATATCTGAGGTAAGAATTACATAATTCAATATTTTTATTCATGATGGAGGTTGGTTGATGAAAGGCACATAGCAGCTGTTAGTTCATATAATTCTTAAATCCAGCTGAATGCATGTACTATTAGGGCCTGGCTCTTAGAGCTGAACACAGTCCTTATTAGAGCCTGATTTTATTTCTATAAATAGTTCTATATGATCGTGATCATTGGATGTATTTGGATATACTTGGAATCTATATGATTCTATGGTTCTTGACTCTTCTTTCTGAACTATACTTTCCACCTACTCCCCCTCCTGCCCCCCAAAAAATGTCCCAGGTTTTCAGCTGAGTAGTTTTCTTAAGGTGCTTCCTGTTCAGATGGAGTTGGAGGCCTCAAACCTCTTTTGGTATGGAAACATCTCAAACACTTTTTGTCCAGGTGAATATATTTTTTATTACAAATATGTGTGTTTCCTGTGTACTAAACTATAATCTTTGCCAGGAGACAAAATATACACACATGCACACCCGCCCCATGCATGTGCACGCACACACACACACACACACACACACGCACAGACACACACTTCCTTGAAATAGACTCTCCTCTACTTTAGGTTCAAAGTCAGTGGGCTTGACATTTTTACAGGTCTCAGTATACAGTTTGATGCCCCTCCTTAGATGTTTCTAAGGTTTTAATTAAGGGTTATATAGGAATCTCATTGTGAAGGTGACTTTTACTGGCAGTTTCCTGATTTTGCTTTGTGCTAAGAACCTTTTCATTTTGAGAACCTCAATTTGGCTCAATAAATTAGAACTGAGAAACAGTTTTATTTTCCAATAAGAAGAAGTGCTTTGAAAATATTTTATTTAAATTCTGCTTGAAAGTGATCAGTTCTTTCATTAATTCATTTATTTTAATTTATGCCTTATCCTATTTAGGTAAAAATAAAATAAAACTACATACTGCTATGGTTTGAATGTGTCCCCCAAAGTTCCTTGTTGCAAACCTAATCTCTAACACAGCAGTGTTGAGAGGTAAGTCCGTTAAGAGGTGATCATGTCATGAGGCATCTAGCCCCCTGAAAGATTGAGGCTATTGCGGTGGAGATGCGTTTGTTATCACAAGGAGGGGCTGCCCCTTCCTGTCTTGCTTGCATGCTTATGCTCACGTGCCCTTCCACTCTTCCGCCATGGGATGACACAGCAAGAAGAACCTCACCAGACGTGGCCCCTCGAATTTGAACTTCCCAGCTTCCAGAACTGCAAGCCAAATAAACTTCTGTTGTTTACAAATTACCCACTCTGTGATAGTCTACTACAGCAAAATGCACTGAGAAACACATGAATAAAACTAAAACACTAATCGGCACTTTTAATGTCTACATCGAAATTATTTTAGCCAAATCTAAAAGTTCTCAAGTTTGTTAAATATATATTTTATCTTTCATACTACTACAAGTGGTAATCTCACCAGTTAAAACATTTTCTTCTGCCTCAATAGAAATTTCCTTCCTACTTTTTTTAAGAGAGGGGGTCTTGCTTTGTTGCCCAGGCTGGAGTGCAGTGGGACATTCAAGCTTACTGTAACCTCAAACTTTTGGCTTAAGCTATCCTCTAGCTCAGACTGCATGTCTGTGCCATCACACCTGGCCATTTTGAAAATTATTATTCATTTTAGAGACTACTCATGCTGGCCTCTAACTACTTACCTCAAGCAGTCTCCCTGCCTTCACTTCCCAAAGCTTTGAGATTACAGGTATACAGATTACGGATTACAGATATACCTAATTATAGATATAGAGATTACAGATATATAGATTACAGATATACCTAATTTAAAAATTAATACCTAATTATTATATATATTAATATATATATATAAATGTAAAAAAATTTTAAAAACTATATGTCAGGCACTTTACTAGTCAGCAATAACACAACAATAAATAATATGTTTAAGGCTATTGAGGATTCCTATCTGAAATAATAAGTGCCTAAACTGCTATGGTAACAGAGAAAGTGCAGTTATCCGGTGCAAACAACATGCTCTGAGAAATGGGGTAGGTGTGATGCAGATAATTACTGTTAATTCTAAACCAAATACCTAAGGTGAGAGTATTTCTTTTAAATCACTGATGTAGAATGAGTCAAATTAGTTAAGATATGCTCCAATTCAATTACATGAGATATTCTAATATCTTAATTGCACTTTGACTCATATTTGAAATTAGGTGTTAGAATGACTTTGTAATACATTAACTGAAATATCATACTGAAAATCTGAGAAGGAACTTTTTATGTTAAAACATTGTGACTGAGAGAGGGGGACTCAAGATGGCGCTGTGAGAACAACCCAGGATTGGAGCCCGCGTTGAATCCGCAAACGGTGAGTCAGTGCTGCATTTCCAGACTGATCTTTGTTGCCCACAGAACAGGGAAACTCCCAAGTATGAAAAGACACGGGACGCCAGGCAGTAGGTCTGCCTGGCGAAGCCGGCAGCCGGGGCGGCGGCGGCCGGCCCTACCCAGCAATCCCCACAGGGCGCGCTTGTCCGGGTGCCTTGTTGAACCGGCAGCCTGAGACTTGAGAGGGCTGGACCTGAGACTGAACGAGACTTGCACAGTAGCCCAGCCCAGGGGATTGCAGGGACAGATCGTTTGGGATACCCAGTGGGACGAACAAAACCGCGATTTCAAACTATCCCGGGCAGACGGTCCAAGACGCTCTGTGGGGGAGGGGCGTCCACCACTACGGAGGCAACCTGCCCCAACTGATATACACGCCCACTGCTGACGCAGCCAGCCGGTGCCGAGGCAACACGCCCCAACTGAGATACACGCCCACTGCTGACGCAGCCAGCCGTTGCCGAGGCAACCCGTCCCTACTGAGATACACGCCCACTGCTGACGCAGCCTGCCGTTGCTGAGGCAACACGCTACAACGAAGAGACTCCGCCGCAGGGCGTGGCGGAGACCACAGCAGAGCCGGCAGGAACAGCGCGAATCACACAACAGCAGGGCGGAGCCTCGGCAGCCAAACAGTGGCTAGTCTGCCTTCGAGCTGGGCAGGACACCTGATCGGACATCCAAAAATAAAGCCCAAACCCCTCAACACAGAACATTTGAGAAAAAAAAAAGGGTTGTTTAATGAGCTGTGTTGCAGCAGAATCAAACATAGCAGCCTAACAGCCCTGAATGAACAACAGAGTGCACAGCTCAGCAATTAAACCCCTATAAAGTACAAACTGTCTCCTCAAGCAGCTCCCTGACCCCTCTATATCCAAAAGACTGTCATTAGGCAGGCATCATCCTGGGACAAAGAGAGCAGAAAAAGAAACTGGTAGCATCCCTCGCTGTGCCACGGCTACTAGAGGTGCACCCCAGACAAGCAGGGTCTGGAGCGGACCTCAACAGTCGTACAGCGAAGGGGCTAGACTGGTAGAAGGAAAACCAAGCAACGGAAATACTTCATCATCAACATTCTGGGTGTCCACTCAGAGACCCAAACGAAAAGTCAGCAACTACGCAGACGACCAGCGGACAAATCCACAAAGATGGGAAGAAACCAGCGCAAAAAGGAGGAAAACACCCGAAACCAGAACACATCGCCTCCTAGAAAGGACCAGAACTCCTCACCAGCAAGGGAACAAAGCTGGACGGAGAATGACTGTGACGAAATGACGGAATTAGACTTCAGAAGATGGATAATGAGAAACTTTTGTGAGCTAAAAGATCATGTATTAAATCAATGCAAAGAAACTAAGAACCTTGAAAAAAGATTTGAAAAAAGATTCGAGGAAATGATAACAAGAATGGATACCTTAGAGAGGAATATGAATGAATTAAAGGAGCTGAAAAACACAATACGAGAACTTCGCGAAGCAAACGCAAGTTTCAATAGCCGAATTGACCAAGCAGAAGAAAGAATATCTGAAGTCGAAGACCAACTCAATGAAATAAAACGAGAAACCAAGATCAGAGAAAAAAGCGCAAAAAGGAATGAACAAAGTCTCCAAGAAATGTGGGACTATGTGAAAAGACCTAACCTACGTTTGATAGGTGTACCAGAAGGGGACGAAGAGAATGAATCCCAGCTGGAAAATACTCTTCAGGACATCATCCAGGAAAATTTCCCCCACCTAGCAAGACAAGCCAACACTCAATTGCAGGAAATACAGAGAACACCACAAAGATATTCCGCAAGAAGAGCAACCCCAAGGCACATAATCATCAGATTCAACAGGGTTGAAATAAAGGAGAGAATACTAAGGGCAGCCAGAGAGAAAGGTCGGGTCACCCACAAAGGGAAGCCCATCAGACTCACAGCAGATCTCTCGGCAGAAACACTACAAGCCAGAAGAGAGTGGGGGCCAATATTCAACATTCTTAAAGAAAAGAACTTTCAACCCAGAATTTCATATCCAGCCAAACTGAGCTTCAGAAGTGAAGGAAGAATAAAATCCTTTGCGAACAAGCAAGTACTCAGAGATTTTGTCACCACCAGGCCTGCTTTACAAGAGCTCCTAAAAGAGGCACTACACATAGAAAGGATCAATCAGTACCAGCCATTCCAAAATCACACTGAATGCTAAAGAGCTTCAACATAATGAAGAATCTACAACAACTAACAGGCAAAACAGTCACTTAGCATCAAAATGGCAGTATCAAATTCACACATAACAATATTAACCCTAAATGTAAATGAACTAAATGCACCAATCAAAAGACACAGACTGGCAAATTGGATAAAAATCCAAAACCCATCAGTGTGCTGTATCCAGGAAACCCATCTCACATGCAAGGATACACAAAGGCTCAAAATAAAGGGATGGAGGAAGATTTACCAAGCTAATGGAAAGCAAAAAAGAGCAGGAGTTGCAATTCTCATCTCTGATAAAATAGACTTTAAAGCAACAAAGATCAAAAGAGACAAAGAAGGCCATTACATAATGGAAAAAGGATCGATACAACAAGAAGAGCTAACGATCCTAAACATATATGGACCCAACACAGGAGCACCCAGACACATAAGGCAAGTTCTTAATGACTTACAGAAGGACTTAGACTCCCACACAATAATAGTGGGAGACTTTAACACTCCACTGTCAATACTAGACAGATCAACCAGACAGAAAATCAACAAGGATACCCAGGGCTTGAACTCAGACCTGGAGCAAGCAAACCTGGTGGACATTTACAGAACTCTCCACCCCAAATCCACAGAATACACATTCTTCTCAGCACCACATTACACCTACTCTAAAATTGACCACATAATTGGAAGTAAAGCACTGCTCAACAAATGCAAAACAACTGAAATCATAACAAACAGCCTCTCAGACCATAGTGCAATCAAGTTAGAACTCAGAATTCAGAAACCGACCCAGAACCGCACAGCTTCATGGAAACTGAACAACTGGCTCTTGAATGTTGACTGGGTAAACAACGAAATGAAGGCAGAAATAAAGAAGTTCTTCGAAACCAATGAGAACGAAGACACAACGTGCCAGAACCTCTGGGACACATTTAAAGCAGTCTCTAGAGGAAAGTATATAGCAATAAGTGCCCATATGAGGAGAATGGAGAGATCCAAAATTGACACCCTATCGTCAAAATTGAAAGAGCTAGAGGAGCAAGATCAAAAAAACTCAAAACCCAGCAGAAGACAAGAAATTACTAAGATCAGAGCTGAGCTGAAGGAGATTGAGACACGAAAAACCCTTCAAAAAATCAATAAATCCAAGAGCTGGTTTTTTGAAAAGATCAACAAAATAGACAGACCACTAGCCAGATTGATTAAAAAGAAAAGAGAGAACAACCAAATAGATGCAATAAAAAATGATAAAGGGGAAATCACCACAGATTCCACAGAAATTCAAACCATCATCAGAGAATATTACAAACAACTCTATGCACATAAACTAGTAAACCTGGAAGAAATGGATAAATTCCTGGACTCCTGTGTCCTCCCAAGCCTAAACCAGGAGGAAGCTGAAACTATGAATAGACCAATAACAAGGTCTGAAGTTGAGGCTGCAATTAAGAGCCTACCTCACAAAAAAAGCCCAGGTCAAGACGGGTTCACAGCCGAATTCTACCAGACACACAAGGAGGAGCTGGTACCATTCCTTCTAAAACTATTTCAAACAATCCAAAAAGAGGGAATCCTTCCCAAATCATTTTATGAGACCAACATCATCCTGATACCAAAACCCGGCAGAGACCCAACAAGAAAAGAAAACTTCAGGCCAATATCCATGATGAACATAGATGCAAAAATCTTCAATAAAATATTGGCAAGCCGATTGCAACAGCAAATCAAAAAACTTATTCATCATGATCAAGTAGGATTCATCCCAGGGATGCAAGGCTGGTTCAACATACGCAAGTCTATCAACGTAATTCACCACATAAACAGAACCAAAAACAAAAACCACATGATTATCTCAATTGACGCAGAGAAGGCATTTGACAAAATTCAACAGCCCTTTATGCTAAAAACCCTCAATAAACTCGGTATTGATGGAACGTATCTCAAAGTAATAAAAGCTATTTATGACAAACCAACAGCCAATATCATACTGAATGGGCAAAAACTGGAAGCATTCCCTTTGAAATCTGGTACTAGACAAGGATGACCTCTCTCACCACTCCTATTCAATATAGTACTGGAAGTTCTAGCCAGAGCAATCAGGCAAGAAAAAGAAATAAAGGGTATTCAAATAGGAAAGGTGGAAGCCAAATTGTCTCTATTTGCAGACGACATGATAGTATACCTAGAAGACCCCATCGCCTCAGCCCAAAAACTCCTGAAACTGATAAACAACTTCAGCAAAGTCTCAGGATATAAAATCAATGTGCAAAAATCACAAGCATTTGTCTACACCAATAACAGACTTAAAGAAAGCCAAATCAAGAGCGAACTGCCATTCGCAATTGCTACAAAAAGAATAAAATACCTTGGAATACAACTCACAAGGAACGTAAGGGACATCTTCAAGGAGAACTACAAACCACTGCTCAACGAAATCAGAGAGGACACAAACAGATGGAGAAACATTCCATGTTCATGGTTAGGAAGAATTAATATCGTGAAAATGGCTATACTGCCCAAAGTAATTTACAGAATCAACGCTATCCCCATCAAGCTACCATTGACTTTCTTCACAGAACTGGAAAAAACCACCATGAACTTCATATGGAACCAAAAGAGAGCCCGCATAGCCAAGTCAATTCTAAGCAAAAAGAACACAGCGGGGGGCATCACACTACCGGATTTCAAACTATACTACAAGGCTACAGTAATCAAAACAGCATGGTACTGGTACCAAAACAGAGATATAGACCAATGGAACAAAACAGAGGCACCGGAGGCAACACAACATACATACAACTGTACAATCTTTGATAAACCTGACAAAAACAAGCAATGGGGCAAGGATTCCATGTTTAACAAATGGTGTTGGGAAAACTGGCTAGCCATGTGCAGAAAGCAGAAACTGGACCCCTTCTTGACACCTTACACTAAAATTAACTCCAGATGGATTAAAGACTTAAACATAAGACCTGGCACCATAAAAACCCTAGAAGGAAATCTAGGCAAAACTATCCAGGACATAGGAGTAGGCAAGGACTTCATGAACAAAACACCAAGAGCATTGGCAACAAAAGCCAAAATAGACAAATGGGACCTAATGAAACTCCACAGCTTCTGCACGGCAAAAGAAACAGTCACTAGAGTGGATCGGCAACCAACAGAATGGGAAAAAATTTTCGCAGTCTACCCATCTGACAAAGGGCTGATATCCAGAATTTACAAACAACTCAAGCAGATTTACAGGAAAAAAACAAACAAGCCCATTCAAAAGTGGGCAAAGGATATGAACAGATACTTTACGAAAGAAGACATATATGAGGCCAACAATCATATGAAAAAATGCTCATCGTCACTGGTCATCAGAGAGATGCAAATCAAAACCACATTGAGATACCATCTCACGCCAGTTAGAATGGCGATCATTAAAAAATCTGGAGACAACAGATGCTGGAGAGGATGTGGAGAAAAAGGAACACTTTTACACTGTTGGTGGGAGTGTAAATTAGTTCAACCATTGTGGAAGACGGTGTGGCGATTCCTCAAGGCCTTAGAAATAGAAATTCCATTTGACCCAGCAATCCCATTACTGGGTGTCTATCCAAAAGACTATAAATCGTTCTACTATAAGGACACATGTACACGAATGTTCATTGCAGCACTGTTTACAATAGCAAAGACCTGGAATCAACCCAAATGCCCATTGATAATAGACTGGATTGGAAAAATGTGGCACATATACACCATGGAATATTATGCAGCAATCAGAAATGATGAGTTCGTGTCGTTTGTAGGGACATGGATGAATCTGGAAAACATCATTCTCAGCAAACTGACACAAGAGCAGAAAATGAAACACCGCATATTCTCACTCATAGGTGGGTGATGAAAAATGAGAACACATGGACACAGAAAGGGGAGTACTAAACACTGGGGTCTATTGGGGGGAAAAGGGGAGGGCCAGTGGGAGGGGGAGGTGGGGAGGGATAGCCTGGGGAGAAATGCCAAATGTGGGTGAAGGGGAGAAGAAAAGCAAAGCACACTGCCATCTGTGTACCTACGCAACTGTCTTGCATGCTCTGCTCATGTACCCCAAAACCTATAATCCAATAAAAAATTAAAAAAAAAAAAATATTGTGACTGAATTAGAAACCAAATTTCTTCATTTAACTCAGGTGTTACTTTATTTGAAATATGAATTACTTAAGATATACATACTTTTACTTATTTTCATCATATATATTTATCCAACAGTGCCATGTTTGTTATAATAAACACTGTCAGAATTCACTTGCCGAAAGTTTTTCAAATGTTAAGCGCTGGTTTAGGCAGCTAGATGATATACATTATCTTTATTCTTCACATCTCTTAGCAGAGTTTATCCCTATTTTGCAAATAAAAAGCTGGTGATTTAGGTGTCAGATGCTTTGTGTAACAGGGCACAAAGCTAAAATTATCTAATTCAATATTATTTTCTGTTTCACTCTACCACAATGTATACTTGACAATATGAGATGTGCCATTTATATCTATTAAATATTCTTTTTAGTCAATAATAATTTATAATATTTAATGGGGAAAATAAACAAAATCAGAGTATTATGAAAATACATTACCACGGCATCTAATGTTACATTTACTATTTAGTGAAGCTTTTTTTTCCATCACTTTACCTATAATGACAGGTAAAATGTACAGGGACCAAATGAAGTGAAGTCATGAGGAAATCTATCATCTATTTGTGAGATTGTTAAAACTAAGACTCTGTTTATTTTCCAGGGCTCTTTGTTAACATTTTAATATATTGTACATTACTCTTGTATAATATGCAGTGTAATTTAAAAGTAAAATGGAAATGTTATAGTTATGGCTATTAGTGTCTTATTTTCTGTTTTTATAGCTTATATTGTGAAAAACAAGAATGCATATTTACATGATATTTTTTAATTTCCTAATGTATTTATTTATAAATTTCAATATGTATGCATTTATTTTAATGTTAGGATAAACTCTGTAGATGAATAACTTGTTTAAGAACATAGATGAAGAAGCCACATTACCTACATTTACATCTTGCCTTCATTATGCTATATGGTAGAATCAAGTACAGTTGACTATGCCAGAAAGTCAAGAAAATCATGAATCAAACACAAAAAAATTCTATTTATATTTAAAAAGTCAAGAGTCCAAGGTGATACGTTCTCATCATGTATCCAGTGTCCCAGATTTCCACTCCACTGTTAGAGTATGACCTCATCTTGTGCTCTCAGAGGCCTGCCAGAGCTCCTTGGAGAGTCTCCAAGCAGCAAGAAAGGAGAAGAGCAAAAGATGAAACAGGTTGCCATCTTAGTCTATCTCCCTGAAATCTTACCCAGTGATTCTCTTTTTATATTGCACTGCTCAAACCTATGTCACTTGGCCACCTCTACCTGTGGGATGACTTGCTGCCCCCAACCATATAACAGTTTCATTAATAAAGAGAAAAGAAAAATGTGGATTCTGCAGGCTATTCAGTCTCTACCACAATCATCCTCAGAGTGACTCTGAATAACAAAAACAAACAGAAACTGATTATGTAATACTCATATTAAGCCTGCTGTTGTGTCCAGAAAACTTAGGTTACCAAAACCAGCCACAGGTATTTGAGACTATAATTACTCATTCACTCTGAGGAAGCCCAAAGACGTCTAGCAGGGCCAGATATCCAATGCAGGGGTCTCATTCTGAATGATTAAGGAATCTGTAGTTTAGATACAAATATAAGCAAAATCATTATTTTTGGATTATCCTGTCTTCTCAATATTTATTGTCTGGGTTAGCCCTAGATCCTCCCCTGGCATGATTAGAGAGCTGGCGGCTATGTCTTGCACATATCACATAACCAGCTAGTTGGAGCATTCCCCAAAATAGTGTTTGGTTTGAGAAGCATGAGCCATTCTCCTGCACTTTACAGGCCCTGTGATAGAGATCCTAAAGATGATGAAGATGTATTGGCTTGAGTACTGGGCCATAGAAAGTTTCCTCTGAACAATAGAGAAGTCCAGGTACTTTTCTGGAAGACCACATTGCAAGGAATCAGTCTTGGACAAACTGACACTTCTCAGTTCACATACCTCATTCTCAAGTGTGGCCAATAAGTGTCTGTTATGATTAGGTTTTGTGTCCCTAACCAAATGTCATCTTGAATTGTAATCTCCACTTGTGAAGAAAGAGACCAGGTGGAGGTAATCCAATCATGGGGTTGGTTTACCTCATTCTATTCCCATGATAGTGAGTGAGTTCTCATGAGATTTTATGGTTTTATAAGGGGCTCTTCCCTCTTCACTCAGCACTTTTCTTTCCTGCTGCTGTTTGAAGAAGGTGCCTTCCTTCCCCTTCACTTTCCACCATGATTGTAAGTTTCCTGAGACCTCCCTGGCCATGATGAACGGTGAGTTCATTAAACCTCCTTTCTTTATGAATTACCCAGTCTTGGGCAGTTCTTTATAGCACTATACAAACAGACTAACACAGCATCATGCCATATACCTTCAATAAACTGTACCTTTTCAACCCATAGGGAGTGTCCGGCTGGTCACTGTCATTGTTATAGAAACACAGCAGAAATGCTGACATAGGACGCTGGATTCTCATGACATCTTGTGCAGGATAGCCTGATGTTGATTACTAAGCTGTTGAGAGTGTTCTGATAGAGATTGCATGAATTATAAATATCCTATATGAGTTACCAGAGGACTGTACCATTTCAAGGAGTTTTCAATGAGCAAACTCCTACAGACCACCTATACCAATGACACTTCCATTACTCTAAACACATAAGATGAGGAATAAAATTTTAAAGTTCTTTTAATTTTTCTCTTCTGGTTGATTTGTGCCCTCCTCTGTTATTTTCTATTTTTATTTAAGATATCACTAATATAGGGCAGATTCTTCAGCTGTGAGAGGAGAGGGTACCCCATGTTTCTGTTCTTTGGGAATAAAATTTTATCAGAAAATAGATTAATAACTCCCCTCAAGAGTCTGTCCCTTTGGTTAATCTTGATCAATCTTTCCAAAACTCAGAATAAAAAACAAGGAATCTTATTCTTCATGGCCTACTATTCTGGAATTAGAATATTTACTCTTGAATTGTTAGGAATATAAACTGCATGGTTAGGGAAATACCAGCTCTTACCCCTGGGTGCCAGCTTATCTTACTGGTTGCGGATTATACTGGCCCACTCCAAACATGGTTGTTGGGCATGAGCCTTACAATTGCAGTGTTATCTTAATGGCATGACCAACTAGTGGCAGGATTGGAATCTGGAATTCCTGGAGGCACCAGCTCATCCTCTTGGTACAAGAAAATGTTAGAGGAGTGAGAGTTCAAGCCTTGCAGTTTTTCCTTTCTTATAGTTGACTAGAAATCGACATTTTAAGAATGGACCTTAATTCAACTTCCACTGAACTTGTAGAATGATAATTTCCTTTCTAAGATGATGACTTTAAGCATGTTAACATTTACTTTTATTAGGTTGGTCACTTATGATTTGAGTAGGTTGACTACTTCAGCTGCTTGCAACGATTAAAGTCATACACATAATGAGCTTAAATGATATGCCTTAAGTTATTTTAATTATTAGCATATATAATTATATTATTGTAATTGTCAAATATATGCAGTATGTTATACATAGACACACACACACACACACACACACACACACACACACACGCGCGCATTATCTTCATTAGACAAATAAAGAAATTGAGGTTTACAAAGCATAAATGAATTGCCCAAGAACACACAAAAGTAAATGATAACATGAGTAATATATATTTAATTTTCTAAAGCCTAACGATTTTTTAAATCTACATGTAAAATATATTTGGGGCTATATATATCAAAAGTGACAAATTTTAATTTAATAACAGAATTTTTACTTAATTGATAAACTATTAAATTTCTCCTTCATAAAATGTTTTCATTATATTTTAAGAAAATATATAAAAGATAACAAGTATTTATCAAAATCAGAACACACTAAAAATTAGAATTAAAATTTAATTTGATTTTTAAAATTATTTAAAATTTTTAAATATAAAGTTATTTTAAAGATATAACATAGAAAATGCTAAAATTTAGTAAGTAAAAGCTCAAGAAGTATCTTTTATATATTAAGCAACGATGCTGCAAATGTTTTTAATGCTGTTATAAGCAGAAAACAAAAAACAGTACCTTCCTAAAATCATGCTTATTATTGTTCAATTTTATTACATAATGAGCTAATTGGCATAGGCGCTGTTAATCTACTGTATATTATTCAAGAAAGGATATTGTAGTAGATGACATTTGTTATATAGCTAATTTTTAAAAATAAGTTATTTTCATGTGATAAAATTATGGAAACATTAAAAAAAGCATAGGAGAACAATTAAAAGCACAGGTTTTAAAGTTATGCTTCTCAGGTAAAAAATTCAGGCTCCACAATTTCTGAATAGGATCTAGTAAAATGCTTTTCATATTATCTTACATATCTAATGTTTCTCATCTATTAAAATGGCAAAGTAAGAATACATATTGTAGTATTAATGTTTCACTTGAATAAAGCATTCAAATGAAAGTTGGTTTTTAAAATAAGATTAATATAGAATGTATTTCCCAACAAAATGTCAGCTAGCATTGTAAAAGTTTATTTTGTGAAAATAAAACTGAGATTGTCATTTAATATTGTAGAATATAAAAATATTCCTTTTCATATTATCTCAAGGAGTTTAGTAAAACATTGCATTATTTTAACTTTTATATTCTCTCTTTTGAGATTTGTTAGTTACTCTCACTTAGAAAAAACTAAATATATACACAAATTTTATTATTTTAAGGTTGAACGTCATATTAGTAAAATGGCCCTACTGCCCAAAGCTGTTTACAGATTCAATGCCAGTCCTATCAAGCTATCAATAATATTTTTAATATAATTAGAAAAAAATTCTAAAATTCATTTGGAATAAAAAGAGAGCCCAAATAGCCAAAGCAATTCTTAGCAAAAAGTGCAAAGTTAGAGGCATCACAACCCAACTTAAAACTATACTACAAGGCCACAGTAGATAAAACAGCAGTGTACAGGTACAAAAACAGACATATAGATCAATGGAACAGATTAGAGAATGTAGAAATAAAGCCTCACATTTACGAACATCTGATCTTCAATAAAGCTAACAAAACTAAGCAATGGGGAAATGACTCCCTGTTGAGTAAATGGTGCTGGAATAACTGACTAGCCATATGCAGAAGATTGAAGTTGGGCCCCACTTATACGTGGGAGCTAGACACTGAGTATACATGAACACAAAGAACAAAGTAATAGACACTGGGGTCTATTTGAAGGTGGACAGTGCAAAGAGAGTCAGGATTGGAAAACTACCCCTTGGGTATTATACTGATATTATACTGAGATATTATACCTGTGTGATACAATTTTCTGTACACCAAACTGCCTTGACACACAATTTACCCATGTAACAAACCTGCACATGTACCTCCTGAATCTTAAGAAAAGTTGGAAAGCAGATAAATAAATAAATATAAAGTTGAACTTCATATTCATAAATATTCAATGCTATAATGATAAAAATTAGAGTGAGATGTTTAGAATTCTGCCTTGTAGTTTCCTGATGCAGTGAATTATCACAAACCTCCCTAAGTTTACGCTTCCCTTGAACACTATTATATAATTTATTGTAAGAGCCTTTAAAAAAATAATTTCAATTTGCTTCATGGATGAAATCTGCAAAAACTTCATGCTGAGTTTTAATTCTTAATGCATTATACTTATTATTGTTAAATCCCTGCCACAATACATTGACTAGGTGAGAATTTGAATAAAAAGAAAACAATAAAGTTGCTTTTATGAAACTCCAAAATATCGTATTATTTATTCATCATCTAGCTACCATCTAACAATTTTTAAATCTTTTCATTTTATTTTTATTTAATGTAACAAAAATATTTTTTAAATGCACTAACTTCAAATGCAATGCTCAAAGAATTGTCACTGACTAAATAAACACACAATTATTACAACTTCCAAGATTAGCATAGACAGTCAGCACCCGGTAAGTCATACTTCTTTTTACAATCACTATGGAACCAAACATATATTAACACAAATATGGTTTCTATGCTATCAACTTTCATATAAATGGAACTCTGCATTCTCCATGGTATCCTGTTGTGGAATTAAAACGTTGATTCCTGGATCGTTAGGAATAAATAGACCTTACTTCGGTCTTTTACTCATTAAAATGTGTGAGGCATCCATTAATGTTACTGCAAGGAACAGCAGTTCATTGATCTCTACTGTCCGGTTACATGTAAATCCTATGATGCAGTTACACATTGTACTGTTGACGGACATTTTGGTTGTTCTTGTGTGAGGCTACTATAACTAATGCTGACGTAAGTATTGTTTTACATGAATATATTTTTGCATATATACATAGAATTTTATTAGAGGTTGGCACTGGAATCATTTGATCATAGGGCATACCTATATTTAACCTTGTAAGACACAACTAATCAACATTTCAAAGAGGCTGCAACAATTCACACTCCCAGCAACAGTGTGAAGGACGAAGTTATTCCACACATCCTCCAACTTTTGGTATTTTCAGCTTTTAAACTTTAGCTATTTTAGGCTGTGCGTAGCTGTACCTTATTGTGGATTTGAATTAGTTTCCTGATGAATAATGAATATATTTCTAGTTGTATGTACTTTTTAACATTAATTGTTTTGGTGATTATTATTTGCAAAAGCCTAATAAATCAAAGTCCACAAGAGACAAGAACACAGTCTGACAAAGTTAGATTTACTGACCTGATAAAGCAAGAAAGGCCGCTCCATAAGAGGGATTAAGGAATCCTCTTTTGTAAGGTTTGGCTTCTCATCAAATGATTCTTAGGAGGATCTAAAGAAAGTAAGAGTCAATTCTGATTCGACTCTGTACCTGAGATGGGTTTAGAAGCAGAGATTAACTACGGATTGGGTCCTGTCATGAGGCAAGGACAGCTTAGTGATTAGGCACTACCAGTACTAGATAGGACCGGCAAAGTGGCTCCAGGATGTCACTGATTAAAAAAAAAAAGCAGTAGTCATTAAAGAAAGGATTATTACCACATTTCACTGCTGCGGCAGGACTTTGGGACAAACAGTGCTTGCAGTTAATTTGTTACTGGCTTTATCTGGGTCTGTCCTTCTGTTGTGATTAATGGTAGAGTTGCTTTTTCTGTTTTCAGTTCAGGTTGATTTTCTTTCACTCCTTTAGTCCTAGACTGATTTTTACGCTTCATTATATATTCTGGATACTAGTGTTTGTGGCCTTATGCAATGAGACTAACATCTACCATTATCTGGCTTTCCCTTTCCTTCCTTTAATAATGCTTCCTGAGGAGCAGAGGTCATTAATTTTAATGAAGTGAAATTCATCAGTGTTTAGTTCAGAGTTAATGTTTGGTTCCTCCTGTTTAAAAAATGTTTGCCTCTGTAAAGTTCATGAACGTATTTTTCTATACTATCTTCTGGAAAACTTCTTACTTTATGTCTCACATGGAGTCTACACTTCATCTGGAATTGATTTTCATATACAGTATAAGGTAAGATCCTAGGAGATAAGATTAATTTTTTCTTCTTTGCATATAGATGGCCAAATTGTCAAATCGCTTTTATTGAAAATAATTCCTTTTTCTGGATTCCAATTGCTCTTTTTTTTGCACAAATCAGGTAATTTTATATATAGGTACATCTGTTCCTATACAAAATTCTTTTCAATGGGTTCATTTAGATGTCTTTCTAACAATACGATATATTTTAATTACTATAGCAATAATACAAGTTTTGAGATTGGCAAGTGTAAGTCCTCTACCTTGGTTCTCATCTTCAACACATTAGTTTTCTTCATTAGTTTGCAATATGCACACACACACACACACACACACACACACACGCAGCCCATAAATTAAACCCTACTTGAATGATAATTAAAATTGCATTGTGTCTATATATCAATGTAAGGATATTTCCTAACTTAAAAATGATCAATCACCTAAATTTCAAACACGTTGTAGTTCTTTTTGTTTGCCTTTAAAATTTCCTTCTAATAATAAATTGCGACTCTAGTAAACTTGAATATAGTTTATATTTATTCCTAGGTTTTGAAAATTATAATTTTCATAATTTTAACACTTTCATGGCATATTTTTAACTGTTGATTGCTGGTGGAGAGAAGCACAATCATCGTTGGGTATTGATCTTGCATTCATATACCCTGCTAAACTGCTTTATCCATTCTCATGGGGTTTGCTTAGATTTCATTTACATTTCTTACATTTCTATCAGTGAGAATGACAGTCTATACCTTCTTCAGGCTCCACTTTTATACTTACCCAAAATTTCTTTGCCTTAAATAGAGGCGGGGGTATTGCAATTAAAGTAAAAGTGTTCTTCTTTGTTTTATTTAATCTCAGGAAAAACATTTTTAATATTTAATAAGTGTAGTATTTTCTTTTTGTGCACAATTGTCATTCATTTATGATATGCCTTCATATTTATAGTTAACTGATAGTTTTTACCTTAAAATTATATTAAATATTGCCAAAACGTATTTATTCTACTTTTTATCAACAAATACTATCCACTAATTTTGCTAAAATTATCTTAAATTTTACAAATGCTTTCCCTGCATTTATTCAAACAATATCATTTTATTTTTTATGTCTTTTGATATTAGTTGGTTGATTTTAATGAACTTTGTTGAGGTATAATTTAATAAAATATTCTGCAAACAAGTATAATGGACGTTTTAAAGAATTTTTCCAATATATATCCCTTCCAATCACAAAGACAATCAAATTTAGAATTGATTTTCCAAATCAATTCTATCATGAGTTTCTGTCATTCCAAAATGATGAAAAATGATCATTTAGATGCAAATCTTCTCTCACCTCAACCTCATACAATATTGATTTATTAATTTTTTGTAACCACAGATTAGTATGCATATGCTTCTTAGAAATTTCTTCTGCCAGATAACCTAAATCATCTCTCTCAAGTACAAAGATCCACAAATCTGCAGGGCAAAGGCAAAATGCCACCAGTCTCTTGGCTAAAAATAATGAGTCACATTTGCTCCACTTTCCAAGAAGTTTCTCACCTCCCCTCCATCTGAGACCACCTCAGCCTAGATTTCATTGTCCATATAATTATCAGCATTTTGATCAAAGCCATTTGACGGGTCTCTAGGGAGTTCCAAACTCTCTCACATTTCCCTGTCTTCTGAGCCCTCCAAATTCTTCCAGCAACTGCATGTTACCCAGTTCCAAAGCTGCTTCCACATTTTCAGGTATCTTTTCAGAAGCACTTGACTCCTGGTAAAAATTTACTATATTAGTCCATTTTTCACAGTGCTGATAAAGACACACCCAAGACTGGGCACTTGACAAAAGAAAGAGGTTTAATGTACTCAGTTCCACGTGGCTGGGGAGGCTTCCCAATCTTGGCAGAAGGTAAAAGACATGCTTCACATGGTGGTAGACAAGAGAAGAGAGTTTTGCAGGGAGATTTCCATTTTTGAAACCATCAGATCTTGTGAGACTTCTTCACTATCATGAGAACAGCATGGAAAAGACCTGCCCCTACAATTCAGTTACCTCCCACTGGGTCCCTCCCACAACACGTGGGAATTTCAGATGAGATTTGGTTGAGGACACAGTCAAGATATAGCAGAGAGTGAGTGAGTTCTCGTGAGGTCTGCTCATTTAAAACTGTGTCGCACCTTCCTACTCACTCTCGAGCTCCTGCTCCGGCCATGTGACGTTCCTGTTCCTCCCTCACCTTTTGCCAAGATTGTAAATTTTCTGAGGGCTCCCCAGACGCTGAGCAGATGCTAGCATTATTCTTCCTGTACAGCCTGCAGAACTCTGAGCCAATTAAACCTCTTTCCCTGCAAATTACCCAGTCTCAGATTTTACTCTGTAGTAATGTGAAAACAGACTAACACACTGAGCATGCGATAAATCTTAGAATATGTTTTGTGTAAAGATAAGAAAAATGTATATTCTGTGATTGTTGGGTGGAGTGTTCCATAGATTTCTGTTAGGTCCAACTGGTCGAGTGTCAAGTTTAAGTTGAGGGATTCTTTTTTTGTTTTCTGCTTCCATAATCTGTCTACCACTTCCTGTGAATTGTTGAAGTCTCACACTATTATTGTATAGTTGTCTAAGTCTTTTTGTAAGCCAAAAGGAACTTGTTTTATAAATGTGGGTGCTCTAATGTTAGGGGAATATGTATTTAGGGTGGTTAAGACTTGTTGGATTGTGTTCTTTATTATCACGCATTGTCCTTCATTGTTCTTCTTAATTTTGTCTTAAAGTCTGTTTTATTAGTTTTAAGAATAGCAACTCCTGCTCTTTTTTGTTTTCTATTTGCAATAATAGATCTTACTCCACAATTTCAGTGTGAGTCTGTGGGTGTCATTGCATGTTAGATGGGTGTCTTGAACACCACATATGGTTGAGTCTTTTCCCCATCCTGCCACTCTGTCTTTTAAGTGAGGGCTTTAGCCCATTTACATTCAAGGTTAGTATTTCTATGTGTAAACCTGATCCTGTCACTGTGTTGCTAGCTGGATGTTATGCAGGACTGATCATCTGGTTGCTTTATAGTGCCTGTGGGCTACGAGCTTAAGTGGGCTTTTGTGGGAGAAGGTGTCATTCTTTTGATTCTATATTTAGCACTCCCTTAAGGTCCTCTTATGAGGCTTGTCTAGTGGAAATGTTCAACCTCAGCATTTACTTGTCTGAGAAAGATTTTATTAATATTTCTCCTTCACTTATGAAGCTTAGTTTGGCAGGATATGGCATACTTGTTTGCAATTTCTTCTTTAAGAATGCTGGAAATATGCCTCAATATTCTCTAACTTTAAAAATTTTCCTTCTTGAGACAGAGGTTTGCTCTTGCCGCCCAGGCTGGAGTGCAGTGGTGTGATCTAGGCTCACTGCAACCTCTGCTTCCCAGGTTCAAGCAATTTTCCTGCCTCAGCCTCCCGAGTAGCTGGGATTACAGGTGTCCGCTGCCACACCCAGCTAATTTCTATCTTTTTAGTAGAGATGGGGGTTTCACCATGTTGGCCAGGCTGGTCTCGAACTCCTGACCTCAGGTGATCCACTGACCTCGACCACCCAAAGTGCTGGGATTATAGGAGTGAGCCACTGCGCCCAGCCTATGTTCTGGATTTCTTTGTTGTTCCTATTGAAAACATTTGTTCTGAGCTTATTGTCTTGTCTTTTGTCTGCTGATAGCCCTATAGGGTTCCTTCTTCCAGCCGCCTTTAAGAACTTTTCTTCTTCATTGACCTTGGTGCATCTGCTGACTGTGTGCTCTGAGGATGGTTGTGCTGTGTAGATCCTGGCGAGGGTTCTCTGTATGTCTTTGATTTGCATGCCAATCTCTCTAGTGAGATTAGAGAAATTTTCATGGGCTCTATGTTCAAATCTATTTTCCAAGTTACTTACTCTTTCTCCTACTCTCTCAAGAATGTGAATGAGTCATAGACTTGGTCTTTTTACATAATCCCATATTTCTTAGAGGTTATATTCCTTTTTCTTAAGTTTTTTTTTTTTCTTCATTTTTATCTAAGTTGATTCAAAGATCTGGTCTTAAAGCTCTGAGATTCTTTTCTCAGCTTGGTCTTTTCTGCTGTTAGTACTTGTGACTGAATCATGAAATTCCTGTAATCAATTTTTTTAGCTAAAATAGTTCAGTTTGTGTCTTTTTGAAAATGGCTATTTGTCTTTGAACTCTTGAGCTATTTTACTGAATTGCCTTGCTTACTTAAATTGGATTCCAACTTTCTCCTGAATCTTGAAGAGCTTCCTCACCATCCAGATTCTGAGTTTCCTATCTGTCATTTCAGACTGGTTAGAAACCATTGCTGGGGAGTTTGTTAGCACATTTGGAGGTAAGAAGACACTTTGGTTTTTTGAATTTCCAGAGTTCCTGTGCTGATTCTTTTTTATTTGGGAGGGTTAGTATTGTTTTAACTGTAATGTAAATTGGATATAAACAGTTGGCTTCATTTCTTAAAGTTCATAGAGGGCTAAGGCTCTGTACAGGGTCTTTATTCATTCTTGAATTCTTGACCTTGGTTTTGCAGGAGGCAGAGTTAGTCAAATGTTTTTCAGTGTTGTAGTTTGAATTGTGATCCAATAGATGGCATTTGAAAACAATGGGCAGTAGACAGGCTCTTAGCTGCTTGGCTCTTTCTGTATCCTGGTGTTTGCAGCTGTGTTCCATGGTGCAAGAGGGAGAGAGAGGACTCCTCATCAAGTCCATTCCTGGGCTTTGGGCAAGCTACCTATGATCACCAGCACTGTGTTAACAATTCTGTTTTTGTTATTGTCATTGCTGTTAGGTGTTTCAGGCCATGGGGCTCCCTTGGGAGAAGATCCAACAGGGAAAGAGGTCGCAGCATTTCTGGACCAGCTCTTTGGAAAGAGACATGCCTAGGTCCCAAAGAAGGCTATGAATGTGTAAAAATAACCCTTCTCAGTTTTCTTAGAATGCAGGCTCCTCCCCTGCTCAAATGCTGGGCACGGATCCCAGCTTGGCACTCCTGAGCTGTGTGCTGCAGCCCTGGGGTGCCAAGACCTGCCCATGTCCCCCTCTTTTGGACCCTCAGCATTGGGGTCTCGGTGTGCTGAAATAGAAAAATGCTTTTAGGCTGCCATAATGTACTCAAGTGGAGCAAAGCGCCCAGGCTTGGCAGTGGAGAAAAATTAATCCCAATGTGTGCACGTTCCTGCAGGACAGCCAAGTAGGAGCCCTGGAAGAGGCTGCCAGGAAGGCAGAACTGCAGGACAGACATGCCCAAGTCCTTTGAGGTGGTAGGCCCTGCTTTCTCCCTTGTGGTTAGCTGTAGTCGGAACCTCTCAGAGAAAGATGAGCAATCCTGGGATGTGGACACTAAAGGATGGGCTCTGCCAAAGCTATCCCATGGTCAAAAGTTCTCAGCTCCATGACTGCTGCAGCTCTGTCTCTGGCTAATCTCTGTGGCTAGCCCCCCACCAGCTTAAACATCTGTGGGGGTTTGTGGTCTTCGGCAGATCCCAGAAGACCACTGTGAGAATGAGTGCTCCTCCAGCCCTTTCAGTCACCCCTTCTCCAGGAACTGTTCAGGGCTGGGAACCAACCCTAGCATTCATACACCCCAGGCAGTGTTTCCACCTTTCTCCCCCTTCAGCCTCAGTACATGTGTCTTTTATCCATCCACATTTAGTGTTTTTATCTGAAGTTATGTTCAAATTATTTTGGGTTAGTCAAAATCCTAGTCTCCTTTTGTGGAAGCGGCACTTCCAGGCTGCATCCAGTTAACCATCTTGCTCGTTCCAATTTTTTTTTTTTAATATTCTCTTGACGGGCATCTAGATTGATTCCATGAGTTTCTTGCTGTGAATAACGCTGTCATAAAAATAAGCATGCAAGGATTTTTTTTTTATTTTTTAATATAATAATTTCTTTTCCTTTGGCTATATACCCAGTAGTGAGATTGCTGGGTTGAATGGTAGTTTTATTTTTACTTCTCTGGAAAATTTCCATACTGTTTTCCATAGAGATTTTACTAATTTACATTTCCCCAACAGCATATAAGCATTCTCTTTTCTTCACCTTCTCACCAACATCAGTTGTTTTTAGACTTTTCAATAATGATAATTACAATATAATTATAGTATAAGATGGTAACTCACTGTAGTTTTAATTTGCATTTCTCTCATGATTAGTGATGTTGGCCATTTTTTCAAGTTTGTTGGCCTCTGGTATGTTTTCTTGAAAAATATCTGCTTGTGTCCTTGACACACTTTTTAATAAGATTATTTGGGTTTTTGTCATTTTATTTGTTTGAGTTCCTTTTAGATTCTGGCTATAGGTCCTTTGCAGGATGCACAGTTTGCAAATATTATCTCCTGTTCTGTAGGTTATCTTTTCAATTTGTGTGATCTTGGGATTTTTTCTTGAGGTTTTTTTTTTTTTATTACTGATTTCACTACTCAGTATTGGTCTGTTCAAGATATCTATTGGTCTGTTAAAGATATCTATTTCATCATGGTTCAATCTTTGGAGGTTGAACATTTCCAGAAATTCCTTTTTACTCTAGTTTTCTAGTTTGTGTGTACACAGTTACTCATAGCTGTCTGTGATCACCTTTTGCATTTTGTGCCATCAGGTGTAATATCACTTTTAAAATTTATGATCATGGTGATTTTAATCTTCTCCCATTCATTCTTTGTTAACCTACCTAGTGGTCTATCAATTTTGTTTATCTTTTCAAAGAACCAATGTTTTGTTTTATTGTTTGGTTTTGGTTTTGGCCAAAACATTATTTAGTTCTGCTCTGATCTTTGTTATGTTTTGCTTTAGGCAGTGTATGATTGAATCTTGTTTTCCTTTTTAAATTCATTCCATCAGTCTGTATATTTTAAGTAGAGCATTTATACCATTGACTTTCAAGATTAATATTGATGCATGAAGATTTCTTCCAATCATAATGTTGTTATCTAGTTGCTTTACAGTCTCAACAGTGTAACTGTTTTATGACTCTGTATTATACTTTTGTATTCCTTTATAAGACAAGTATCACCCTTCCCTATCCCTGTTTAGAACCCCTTTTCTTATAGGGTCGGTCTAGTGATGATACATTTTCTCAGCATTTGCTTGTCTGGGCCTATGGCCCTTCTGTCTGCAGGTTTTCTTATTTGGTTGTGCACTTCAAACTCCATTCCAGTAGGTGGCTCTTATGGATAAGGGGTGGCTTACCGCTAATACCTCAGTGAGGAGCAGATGTACCTGCCTTAAAGGTGAGGGGTTCTGGGGGGAGTTCATGGTGTAATACACTGAGGCCTCCACAGTGGGGGAGGAGGCTGCACCACCTGCATGTTCTGAACAGGCAGGAACATGATTTGCTTTCTTGTCGCACCCCTGTCCTAGGCCTCATGACTTACTTGGTTCAGATAGAAACTGTCTTTTATCTTTAGGCAGCAATGCACTGAAGGCCATGGAAAACACCTGCCCTGTGGCTGCCATCCAACTGGCCTTGAGGCAGGACCTCTTTCGTCAGCTCAAAACAGGCAGCTCTGTGGTTTGCCTGTATTCTACTGCAGGAATGCTGCTTCTCCGTGCAGGGAGAGTTATTGACCCCACCCTTCATGGAAACCCAGGCCAGTGGGCCCACTGTCGGTGGAGGTGCAGCTGTTCCCATAGTCCTGGAAAGGCTGTCTCTAAGCTCACCAGTTCCAAGCTCCAGCAGGAATAGGGGTAGCTGCCTCTACAACAGTGGATGGCAGCTTGGGAGAATCCCTCTCTCCAGATACACTTCTAGGTACCAGTGCCACCTGTCTGCTGAGACACAACCACATTCCTTCCCTACAGAAACTAGCACCACACCTGCATCTTCTCAAGGAAGGGCACAGTAATCTTCTGTTGACTAGCAGGGAGCTCTTGGGCAGAGAAGAGTATGTGATCTGGTCTCCTTTGCCCTAAGGAACACTTAGGTGCACTGCACTCTCCCTTCACCTTGGAGGGGCCCATCCTGAGGCTTAGATGTCTGGGAATCCTGCAGCTCCTCAGGGTCCTAGTGATTTGTGATTGCTGCAGTCTGAGCAGGTTCTAGGGAACGTTTGCAGAAAACTAGTGTTACAGACACAAGAGCTGAGACTCCCTGGCAGGATAAAGGCCCACAATGGTTGCAGACCACAATGGTTGCATACCCTATGGCACCGGTGGCCTTGGCTAGGGTCTGGGTATTGTGTGAGTGAACTCGTGTGAGCTGGCCACATGGTGCTTTGTCCTCAAGAAGTTCCCACACCACCTCCCATAAAAATTGCTTTGGCTTACAAAGGAAGGGGGCCTCTCCAACAGTTCAGCAGTCGGCAGTCTGCCACAGAGGTGAGGGGAGCAAAAACTATGCAGACATTCCCTTTCACAAGGCTTCAAGCTCGCTGGGGTTCAATCTCTGCCAAACCCTTGCTTCCTTGATTTTGTCCAGCTTCTTCCCACAGATTCTCTGACAGGTTCTGGTATTCTTCTCTCAGTAATCTACTTGGGCCATGATTGCCCACCCGTAAGTTGGGCCCTTCTTAGAAGAAGAGGCCTCTGAAGTCTCTAGTCAGCCATCATTTCCCAGCTGCTGGGGTGTCCCCTCCGATCACTATTAATTTACATTTAGTTTGGTTCTTGTTTTCTTTGTTTGGGATGCTATAAAAAACACCATAAACTGGGTGGCTTAAAAACAACAGAAATTGATTAATCACAATTCTGGAGGCTGGGAAGTACAAGATCAAGGTACATTTGTTGTCTTCTGGCACCCTGTTTTCTACACAGCCGTCTTTTTGCTGTAATGATACATAGAAGAACGGGAAAGGGGTCTCTCTGGGATCTTTTACAAAAGCCTCACTCTCGCGACCTTTTACAGTCTCCATCCTCATTATCTAATCACTTCCCAAAGGCCCCACCTCCTAATACCATCAGCTTAGGGGTTAGGATTTCAATGTATAAATTTTGGGCGATATATTCAGTTCACTGTATTTCCACTTGGAGCCCTTATAAATCATGCTGCTGTGAACATTTGTGTGAAAATCTATAAACATATATTTTTGTTTATCTTAAATACCTAGGAGTGAAATTGTTGGTTCATATGTGGGTACATATTCAGCTTTGTAAGAATCTACCAAGTATCTGTCTGATGTTATGGTCATCAGAACCACATGATACTTACAGTTGGTTAACATACTCATTGCAGTGGACTGACTTTTCTAGGGTTCAGCTATCCCACTCTTAGGCGTATACCCAAGAGAAATTCATAACATCCTTGTGTGAAGCTTGTATGCTAATGTTTTTAGTAGTACTTTTTGTAATAGCCAAAAGATGGAAACAATAAAAACTTTCGTGAAATGATTAATGAATTAACAAAATATTTCATATATACATATTATTATTAATCAATGAAAAGAATGAAAAGTATGCATACAACAACACAGAAAAACCTTGAAAATATACTAATTGAAAGAAGACACAAGACCACATATTGTACGATCACATTTCTATGAAATTTTTAAAATCAGTGTATCCTTACAGACCAAAAGTTGGTTACTGGTTGCCAGGAGTTTGAGATTTGAAGAGAACAAAAACTGCCTGTAATGGGTACAGGATTTCTACTTTGGAAGATAAAATATTCTAACATTTTTAAGTTGGTAGAATTGTACAACTCTGTGACTATCTTAAAAACCACCAAATTGTACGCTCTAAAGAGTGTATTTTATGATATGGTAATTATATCTCAATCAATAGTTAAATTGAATTTACAAATCTGAAAGCCAAGCCACATCTGTATTTATATGTATCCAGAAAATCAGTTCATGAATAAAAATGTTCAGTCCATTTTTATATGCATAATTATACAATATTTCTGTTATAATCTGTTATTTTAAATATAATAACATGAGAAAATTATATCGTCTAATATTCTAGAATAAACTTCAGTAACACTGCTTCTGAGGTTTCTTAAAATTTTATGACTACTTACATTCTGGAATCTTGGTAATTCAAAATTGTTTTGCAATTTTTTTATTACTCAAATAAATTATATTATTTTGCTATGCAAAATCAGCTTTTGTTATTTACAACATAACTAATATCAAATTCTCTATAATGTATTTCTGACTTACCTTGTCAACACCGCGTGATGTTTTCATCTACAGCTGCACAGTCACTGCCAATTTATTCTGTAGAATACCTCACAACTGCATGTCTCCTGCACGGAGAGATATAGCTGAGTAAACCATTTCAATCCTCAGCATCAAAGTAACGCCAAATGATCCATGCTCTGATACTCTTTCACGTTCGAGCATTACATTTCTAAGTATATGATTTCTACTCTATCACGAGATGGTAGTAAGTTTTCCCTATCGGCTATTTTCTGTATCCAAATCAAGAACATGTGGGAATTCAGACCTTTTTCTCTCCTGTTATTCTTAGAACCTTCATCCCTAGATGTATTTTGCTCATTGGGCTTTCCAAAATTATGTACTGCCATGTTTAATACTTTGATTTTAAGTGAGAATAGACAGGAAGAAAATTAAATCCTCAGTTATTTCCCACACTGCATGATCTGTTATTTCTGCTCTAAACTTCAGTTTACCGAGTAATTTTCCCCTAGCTTTATCGAAGTATAATTGAAAAGTGAAAATTATGTATATTTAAGTTGTACAATATAATATTTTGATGTATGTGTCATGTGTATGCATTGTGCTATAATTACCACAATCAAGCTAATTAATATATCCATCACCTCACATGACTATTTTTTGTTTGTTTTACTGTGTGGTGAGAACCGACTTTAGTGTGTGGAGAAAGTATGAAACACAGTATTATTAAATATACTTACCGTGCTGTACATTAGGCCTCGAGAATTCATTCATCTTGCATAATAGTTTGTGCCCTTTGATCAAATCCACCCCTTTCCTGCATTCCCCTACACCCTGGGAACCTCTGTTCTACTCTCTGCATTTTTAGATTTCACATATAAGTGAGATCATGTGCTATTTGTCTATTTATGTCTGGCTTATTTCACTTAGCATGATGCAACCCCGGTTCATGGATGTTTGCACACTGAAGGATTTCCTTCCTTCAAGTTTGCATTTTGTATGCAATATTAGTATGTATAAGGGGGTAAAAAATGTGGCATATTTTCTTAACATACCATATTTTATTTATCCATTCACTTCACTTAATTTTCTTTTACTTTCTTTCTTTTTTTTTTTTTTTTGAGATGAAGTCTTGCTCTATCACCCAGGCTGGAGTGCACTGGTGTGATCTCGGCTCTCTGCAACCTCTGCCTCTTGGGTCCAAAGAATTCTCCCACCTCAGCTTCCTGAGTAGCTGAGACTACAGGCAGCCACCATCATGCCTGGCTAATTTTTGTGTTTTTAGTAGAGATGGGGTTTCACCATGTTGCCCAGGGTGGTTTGAACTCCTCACCTCAATTGATTCAGCCGCCTGGGCCTTCGAAAGCCTGGGATTATAGGCGTGAACCACTGTGCCCAGCCTTGTCAACAGATTTTTAACCAGAGTATTATTGCATTCTCCCATGTGGCAGGCATTACCTCTGGTACTAAATTAATTAACATTCCCCACCAACAATGTTAACTACAATTTCTGAAATGATTACATGCATTTGTAATGCAATTATTCATTCCGAGTTGATTTTACCTTTACTGAAAATTGATTGGTAAAAAACTCAACTATTATTGTTTTCATTTTAATATGCAATTACATGATAGATGAAGCTGAACATGTTCCATGTGCTTTTATTATTTTTCATTAAAGCAACAACTATTTATTGAAAACCTACCATTCTTAGGGTTTATCCTAGGTGACAGAAATACAAAATCATTAATGCTGCTTTTGACTCTTTATAGTTTTGTGAAAAATCATTTGCATTTAAATATATGCTAACCATACAGTTAGGTGAAAAACATACCCCAGGCCTCTGTGCATTTACATTTACCAAATTTTTCAACTTTAACAAATATTACTAAATTTGTAACTATTAAAATTTAAGATTCATATATAGATCAAACATAATTTATAATTGTAAGAATCATTACAAACACAACTACTCTTTTTTTATGCTCCGAAGGCTGGGCTATCTAATGATAGCAAATAATTCTTATTGGCCAAAAAAAAAAAAAAAAGAGTGAACATTTATGTTTAAAACCACTGACCTAGTTAATTCTACATAACCAAATCAATTAAATAACTGATCTACTGTTGCATATATAGGGTATAAATGATTAAAAGTATTTGTAGATCTCTACTGATATATTGTTTGCTTATAAAGTCATAGAAAACATAAAAATAGTTATGTTAATTACCTTAATACATTTTGTTAATCAGATTTAAATGTATGTACATGACCTGTAAAAGGCAATGTTAATTTCATTCAGCATGTGGTATGTATGATTTCTACATAGCATATGGTTATATAATTTTAAATAAAATTGTGATAAAAATGCTAACACTTTTCTTTTTGTGAGTTAAAA
The DNA here is from genome assembly GCF_049354715.1 of Callithrix jacchus. Taxonomy (NCBI): domain Eukaryota; kingdom Metazoa; phylum Chordata; class Mammalia; order Primates; family Cebidae; genus Callithrix; species Callithrix jacchus. Next base: position 48,230,038 of record NC_133519.1, read on the forward strand.
TATTAAGAAACACTTTGTCAAAAGTTTTTAAAAACTTGTTTTACAAATGCACTTTTAAGATTCCTTTCTGGTTTTAAGTGAAACATCAATAATATAGTCATTTTCACATTTAAGATTCACATGGGCTTTTTGCCTCTGACTTCACTGTAGAAAGTCAAAGGTGCCAGAGGGTGACCCACCCTTCTGCTGTTATTCTTGAGCCAATGGCAATTATTTTCATTCTAAGTTTATAGGGCACCAGCATCTCAGTGTATGTTTTGGTAGTTGAAGCTTTGCCATTTAAAGGTTAGAATCTCTTTTGAGAGGAAAACAGAGAAGCACTTTCATATTATATTTTGTAACTTTCCAAAATATGTGAAAATAGCATTAAATCATAAAACTTTTCAATTTAATGTAACACACTTTAATTGTTTTATTTAATAATGAACTTAATAACCTTATAATCTATGTCCATTATCAAATACTGAATATAAAAAAATGAGGAAAAAATAAGAACAGAAAATTTAGAGAAGAAACTCAAAATGGTAACCATTAAATAATGAGATACTCAAAATTATTAGTTATCAAGTGAAATTGGAAATCAATACTGAGGTATTATTTTATCTTTGAGGGGCTATCCACAATTCAAAAGCTGACTAGGTATTTCTAGACGTGGATGTTTAGAATCATTCATGTACATCAAGTAAGAGAGGTTTTCAGAAATCAGTCACAAAAATATACTTTGAACTGGAGAAAATGATTAACTTAATTTTTGCTATTTGATATCCAGGAAAAAAGGTAAAGAAGAAAGGTAAAAGTAGTTAATTAGGAAATATACAATTATAATAAAGACATAGAACAAGATCATACTACTCCAATAAATTTAAAACAAAAACTTTCTGTTAATTTAATTTCAACACGTTTTTGGCATCTCTCTATGTGTCTTTCTATCTATATGTCTATACCTATCCCGACATCTAGATCTGTGTCATGTTTTATCTATATTCTCTATCAGTATACTTTTTTACTTCACATATAGATTATCTGCATATACACGCCTGACAAGATGGCATTCTCCCACATTGCAATAGGTTTAATTAATTTTCTTTTGTTGATCAACAGATTGCACTAGTAATATATGAGAGAACAGGCAGTCAACAATTTTGTTGGTTTCAGTGAGATCTAATAATAAAATTTTTGCCATCATTCGGACACAGATTAGCCCCCTCAAGAACTTGCATTCCAGTGTTGTGGCTACTCTCAAACCATAGAACTGAACCCTGATTTCTTTACATCAAGCTCCCACTTCCTGAGTATGGCAGTCAGAAAAAGATAAATACTGTATCATCTCAATTAGATAATACTTTGAAAAAGGCAGAGCTAGTGAGAGTAAAAATATGAGTGGTATGTTGGGATGTTGGGGATGAGGACAGGGATGAAAAGAACAGGGAATAGGTAGGGGAGGGAAATTATCCTGTATGATACTGTCATGGTGGAAAATGACATTATATGGTTGTTTAAGTCCATAGACCTTATAGCACATCATGAGCCTTAATGGATGCAAACAAAATGTCATTTAAGAGATTAGAAGATTCTAGGAAGCAGTGCAGACTTTGACAAGAGAACGTCATGGCATTTACAAACACATGAAACAACCTTAGTGAGAAGCGGGGAAGCGGCTGAACTACGTAACTTTGGAAGTGACAAACCTATGTAAGACTAAAGGTAAAAGAAACATCGCAAAAGCACTCTACCACCTAATGAAGTTTTTCTAATAGGGATATGGTGGACAATCTTGATTCTTTGCAGTGTTCGTACCAAGGGCTTGAGACAGTTAGTGTGACTCGCCCTATCTTGGCTGCTGGACCTAGCTGCTCTCCCCCCACTCTCGAGGGCTGTCGAGTCGAGGTAAAAATAGCTAAGCCACTGAGGCAAAAACAGAATGCAGAGTAAGGGCCTGTGGTTTATGAGGACATTGTGCTCACTGCTTTCATATCCCCTTTAGTCTCTGTGTAAGCAATAGGCTTGCTGCAATTGAGGTGCCTGAGAAAGGCAAAGACCCCTGCCCATATTTTCTCTGTTCTACCTCCTGACGGAAAACATGATTAACAAGCTACCTTAAGGGCACCATTGTTTGCTTGCACTGTGCATCTTTGAAAAACATAGATTAACTCTTAGACTGCTTTGTGAGCTGTTATCACAGGCCCCTGATAACTATTTTTACGTGATTTCTGTTCCCTTTTCTGTTTGCCCCCTTTTCTGCTGAGCTAAAGTAAATGTAACAAGAAAAAAGGTATAAAAGCTGTAACCCACAAAAATAAAGCTGCTGCTTGACTACAAGTCATTCAGACCTTCAGACTCCACTTTTCTTTCTTTCTTTCTTCTTTCACTTCCGCGCACTCTCTCCCTCAGGTTGAACGAGACATCTATGTTGGTGGTCTCGGGGACTCCCGCGGGTCGGAAGCCCCCTGGCAGACGTGCCGGACCCCAACCATTCTTCTTCTACACATGTATCCTGGAACTGAACAATAAAATAAATAGATGGTAAATCATGAAAGTGAAGTTTTTCTTTGTTGAAGTGGGAATTTACATAAAAGTAGGGCAAGAGGCCAGAATAATTCATATGGCGATACATGAGGATTAGAAACATCAGTAAGACCCATCAATTAATAAAACATAGAGTAAAGAACCCAGATTATTAGTGTGATATATAGATTATCACATATGGAAACATTTATTTATATGTAAATATATAAAGATGAGTATGTAGACATGTGTATCTTTCATAGGTGCTAGTAGGTCCTAAAAGAAATGATACCCCCGTGGAATGTGCACAGTTAGCATCCAAATCCTGTTTTCTAATATTACATTCCAGTAAAATGAACCAGAGCTCTTTTCATAGAGTGGATAAATGACTCACTCTAGAGCTAGGCCTAGAAATACACAAGATGAACACTGCTCATCTCATCATCCTGGAAAATAAGGAGGTATCCAAAAGCAAAGACAAACAATCCAAACAAAAAGTGCCTACAGAGATGTATCAACAGAACACAGGAGCCGACTGAACGAGCTCTCAATGGCCAGTGCTGAAACAATTTGAACAAGAAACTGAAGGTTGTATTAGATTGCAATACAAAATATATGTTGATGAGAACACAATGATATATTATGTGAACAAATAAATATCTAAGAAGAGGAGATAAGACAAATCTCCCATGCAGAACATTTCCAAATGATTCACATAGATTCTCCATTATCAAGGAGAGGGAGATTAGTCCCCATTTGTAAATGTGTGATACATATACTTTCTTCCTTCCAGAGTCCAGTTTAGAAAAAGAAAGGGGAGAACAGTCAGTTAAGAGTGGAGAAACCTGACAAACTCCCCCTCTGTCAGGCAATCAAGGTCCACATCGACAGTCATTAATCATGTTGATAGTGTTTCCTTTATTTGATGTAATAAAAATGGCACCTCGTCTCTGTGACCTGTGTCCCCAAAACACATATCCTCAGTCTGATCATGAGATAAACATCAGATAAATTCCAATAGAGGACAGAGGTGTATACAACAAAACACTTCAGTAGTCTTCCAACTGTCAACATCATCAAAAATGTCACAGAAATTGACACAGCCTACAGGAGCCTAAGGAGACATGGCCTCTAAATGTAATGTGGTATTCTGAATGGACTCCTAAAACAGAAAAAGGACATTATAAAAACTAAGAAAATCTGAATAAACTGGGTACTTTAATAAAAAACAATATATAAATTCCTGTTTAATAATTGTAATAAATACATTCTACTATGTAAGAAGAAAATAAAGTAGAAACTGGGTATTAGATATACAGGGACTCTCTAATATCAACTCAATTGTTCTATTAATCTAAAACTTTTCTAAAGTATAAATCTGTTAAAAAATGTCCTTGAAATGGTTCACAACATTCTCTTTGAAACAGATTCAATGCTACGTGTTCCACTGGCATCTTTCATTTCCCACCCATCTCTCTGTCTGCCTCAGCCACACTGGTCTCCACACTGGTCCTTGAGGATGCTATACCTGTTCCCACCTTGGAAGGACCCACTGTGACTTCTACCTGGAACACTCTACATATGAGCTTAGCTAATATTCTTAGTTCTTCAGGTCTCTGCTAAACAATTTCCTCACAAGAGACAACTTCCGTGACCATTATATACAAAATAAATACTCTCCTCCAATCTGTCTCAGGCATAGCCATCATTCATGCTCAGTTTTACTATTCTTCTTCAGATGCATGTGATATGTTATATACTTCTATGTTTATTTATTTAAGGTTTGTCTTTTTCCATTAGCATGTAAACAGCATGTAGGAAGGAATTTCCCTGCTTTATTCACTACTGCGTGCTCAGCATTTAAAAAAGGATGTGGTTGACATTCAAAAAATTAATGAAAGAAGCATGCAATAATGTGATACATGAATATAGAATCTCTATAAATATATGTTGATAGAATATATCTAATATATCTGTAGCGACCTTCTAGCAAGGCTTTCGATGTTAATTTTATCCCTGCTCATCTTTAATTTCTGTGAAATTTGCAGATTTAAGTTTACATTTTATATCTGTGCAGCACTTTATAATACTTTCATTATGACAGCTGCACTAGGCATAATGCTGTTTGAAACACAGTGAGGATCACAATCTGGAATATGTAATGTTTAAATGTGACTGAACTGGAATATATAATTTAGCAACATAGTAAAAAATGTGTATGAGCTTGGCATTAAAAAATGACAATAAAATATTATTGCCAAGCAGACTGTTGGAACACTTGGAGACTTCTTGAGTGTGTGCTAGAATGAAAATGCTTTACTAACACCCAGTTCATGAACTTTACTACAAAAAAAAAAAAAAGAGAAAGAAATGACAACTAGGTCACATCATGGTATCGCAATTTGATTGTAATATAAAAACCTGAAGGATGTGAGAGATGAGAAATAAAATAATATGCTTCCTACTGAGTATTCAAATCTGTTTCAAACACAAAGTGAGCCCATAAAATTCCATTTTAATTTCTTCCAACCGTATTAGCTGAAGAAAAGCTGTGCTGTCGATTGAATATGCTGAAATTAGTCACAGCATTGACTAAGATGTAAAACAAGTAATCTGGAAACACCCATTCTTGAAAGACAGCTTCAAACATTGAAAAGTAAGATGTGTATGATGTTTCAATTATTATCATTACCACTGACTCTAGGCAGCTAAGATATTCACACGGCAAAAAAGAAAAAAAAAAAACCACAATGTTAAATAGCCACTAATATGTTTCCGCATACATATCACAACTACCTAATATTTATAGACACATCTACTTGTTTTTAATGTATTTCACTGCACGACGGTTTCAGCAGAAGTTCCAGACTTTAGAATTAGAAAAATCTAGGGGCTCTGAATTACCTAATATATCTGAAATAATTTATGAAACCTTTGTTATAAAACAACAAATTGGTCACTGCGTAATATTAGTATTACTTAAGGCATATTGATCAATTATATACTATAATTTTTAAAGGACATATTTTTATTGGTTAAAAAATATTCATTAAGCACTGACTCTATTAGAGGAAATGCCACAGATTATAGGGAAGGTAAATTTTATAAATAAGTATATCATGCATGAGCATTTTAAGTACTATATTTATTAAAGAGAAATAAGCATAGTTCCACACAAAAAATAACTACTACATATGGGTTCCTGGCAGCCTCTCCTAAACCTACACTTGAGACTGAAGAAAGAATGAATTGTATGGTTATAAACTTGCAGCAAACACCATTAGAAAATCAATCGTCTGAGAAACCTTGGAGAAGAAAAAAGAGAATAAAAGACCAATGACAAGGAAAACCAAAACCAATTGAAATGGGTTGGATGAGAGTTCTGCATGTTATTTACTTTCTTATACATTACGCTGGAATATATCAGTACCTGTCCTGTCATTACCATAAGTTAATTATTATGATTGCTTTAAAATATATTCACAAATTCCCTGATGCTCCTACCTTCAAAAAGCAGAGTCTAATTCCTTCATCTTGAGTATGACTGAATTTAGTCACTGACTGTGGACAAATACAATAATATCCAAGTCATCATGTATGACCTTAAAGACTTGGTCATGCAAAGCACTGAAGCCTTCTCCCCTTTGAGTTCTTCACTCTGGGGAAGTTAGTTGTCATGCCATCAGAAGAAACAAGTAGCCTACAGATTAGATCGGGGAACTGCAGTGCCTGCCAACAGCCAGCGAGGATCTGAGGCCTTCTGCCACCAGCCACGTGAGTCATCTGGGAAGCCAGTCCCTCGGCCCCTACTGTCTTTCTGTCTATAACCGAATGAGATACACTAAGCCAAACCCACCATTCTGACACATTCTTAAATTTCTTAGACACAGAAACCCTGAGAAACTAAAACTGAGACCTATAAGTTAAGGAGTAGTACTCTATTTCAAAATAGGTAACTAATATAGTTCTCCTTTGCTTACTGAAATAGGAGCTCTCCTTAAATGATACACATATGACCAAACATGGTAATTTGTGACGCACAGATACTAACCTAATTTATTTTTTTCTTGGTTTAACATGTCTATTTTTAAAAAACATTTTAAATATTGAATATATTTTACTATTCGCATCTTTTATTTTAGAACATATATGTATTATCTTGGATTTACCAAGATACATACAACTTATACATTCTCTGGTCTCAACCTCTCGAGTAGCTAGGACTATAGGCAAGCACCACCATACCTGGCTAATTTTTATAATTTTAGAAGAGTCAGGGTTTCATCATGCTGGTCTCAAACTCCTAACCTCAGGAGATCCAGGCATCTTGGCCTCCCAAAGTGCTGGGATTGCAGGTGTGAGTCACTGCACCCGGCCTGGAATACTTTTAGATTTACAGAAAAGAAGTTGCAATATAATACAGAGTTTTCATATACCCTGTACATAATTTCCTTTAATGTTAACACAATACTTAAATATGATATACAAACACACACACACACACACACACACACCCATATACCACAACTCAAAAATATGGGTACATTATTGAGTTACAGACTTTTTGATATCTACTAGTTCTTTTACTATTGCTCCTTTTTTGTTGCTATTCAAAAATATAATCCACATTGCATTTAGTAATCATGTATGTAGTACCTCCAATCTATGACAGTTTTTAAAAATTAAATTAAATGTTTTATCTTGCTCTTGTGTTTTATAATCTTGATGTGCTTAAAGAGACCTGGTCAGATTTACTGTATAGTTTCTCTCAATTTGGATTTCTCTGATGTTGTTTCAAAATTACATTGGGGTAAGTAATATTTGGAGAGAAAACCATAGAGATAAAATGCCACTCTCAATGTATCATATCTGAGAATGCATACTACTAGCATAATTTATTACCGGTGATATTAATGTTGATCACATGGTTAAGGTGATGACTGACAAAATTATTTGCTGAAATATTTTTTTGTTTCCATGTTCTTTCTATTATAAGTGAATTGCTAATTCCAGTCCACTCTCAAGAGGAGAAGCATTAAGCTATATCTCAAAAGATGGGGGAGTATTTAAAAGTTGCAGTCGTGTATTAAAACCTCCATAAAATTAATGAATATTATGGGAGAGACACTTTGAGGATATGCAATTGTTCTATTTCTCCTTAAAGTTTTACCAACTGATTTTAGCATCCATCAATGATCCTGCGTGTAGTATTGTTACTGTACTGTTCTAGTGGTGAATAGTATTTCTCTCATTCCATTTACATTTATTAACTGGATTCTTTTTTTTTTTTTTTGAGATGGAGTCTTGCTCTGTCTCCCAGGCTGGAGTGCAGTGGCAGAATCTCCACTCACTGCAACCTCCACCTCCCAGGTTCAGGCTATTCTCCTGCCTCAGCCTCCTGAGTAGCTGGGATTACAGATGTGTGTTACCACACCCAGCTAATTTTTCTACGTTTATTTAGTAACAGGGTTTTGTCCTGTCGGCCAGGCTGATCTAGGACTCCTGACCTCAAGTGATCCACCCACCTCAGCTTCCCAAAGTGCTGGGATTACAGGCATGAACCACTGCCCTCAGCCTTTAATTGGATTCTTAAGCAAGGAATATTTGCCCTTTCTCCTCTATTTACTTATGCAATATTTTTATAATACTGAAAGCTTTCATATTATTCCTTGTGTTATAATTCAGTGTCATATTTATTTACATGTCATCAGACTTTTCCAGCTGCAACTATTGAGCCTTCTATCAAGTTGACTCTTTGTCCTTATGACATACACCTCCCCCACCCTCAACTTTCTTACTTTCTGGCCTTGCAATATACCTTAGACTCATTTAGTTTTTCTTCAATCTCAGCTTGAGAATCAACCATTTCTCCAAGGAGCCCTAATCACTTTCACTCAAAAATGGTATTTGGAAACAAAGATCTAGACACTGAATGTGATCATCCTTATTGGTGTACTACTCCTAGGCCCTCTCAGAGGACAGGGCTAGAAAAAGTATGCATGAATATTAAGCTCTGTATAAACACATACCTAAAATTGTTTCTGAGTGATTATCTGTATATATGAACATAGGTATTTCTCAGTATATGCACACATATATACACATATTAATTATATGTGTATATAGTTAATACATTCTGTATACACATATATAGTTTCTGTATATGAAAAGCATATATATTTAATATACTAAACAATCAAAATTATTTAATGTTGTAATGTCTTGAAATCACATATGAGTTCTCCAACTTTGTTCTTATTTCTCAGAGTTGTTTTAGCTACTCTAGTTCCTTTCCATCTCATAAAAACTTTAATATGGCATTATTAATATCTATTAAAATACCTGCTAGTTTTTCAGTTGAGACTGCATTGAATTTACATATCTTGGTCAGAATAATCACATCTTAGCAACATTGATTCTTCTAATGCAATAAACAGTATGTATCTTCTGTTATTTACAATGTTACTAATTTCTTCAGCATTTTTAGTTTTCAGCATTTAAGTCCTAAACATGTTTTATTTGGTTTAACTGAAGTATCTAAATACTTCAATTTTTCTGGTGTTACATAAATGCTATTTTTAATATCCAGTTCCAGTTCTTTATTTCTAGTATAAAATAATCCAAATGATTTTTGTATGGTAACCTTTTATCCTATGATCTTGCCAGACTTATTCTAAGGCTTTTTGTTTGTTTGTCTATTTTTTAGGATTTTCTAAGTACACAATATAGTGTTTGTGAAAGAGACAGCTTTGCTTCCTTCTTTCTAGTTGGCTTTTTTTTTTTTTTAATTTTGCTTGTCTTATTGCATTGGCTAAATACACTGTTGAATAGGAACAGTGGAAAAGTTGTTGCCTGTTCTTTCCAAGGAAGAAAGAACATACTGCTTGTTAGGGGGATGGCATTCAGCCTCTTACTAATAAATCTGATATCAGCAGTCTGTTTTTCAGTCATTTTAAAGTTAAATTCTCCCTTGAATTCCTTGTTTGCTGAGAGATTTTTTTATCATAAATGATTGTTGAATTTAGTTGAACATTTTTCTGCATACCTTGATATGACCTGATTTTTTAATATTTAATATATTTACATGGTAAACTATCTGATAAAGTTTTGAATGTTGAACTAACCAGGTAGTTCTCGGATAAGCTCCATTGATCATGATTTATTATCATGCTATACTACTAGTTTTAGGTGCTCATATTTTGTTGATGATTTTTGTATCTTTGATCATGAGTTACGAGTCTAGAGGTTTAGGAATTTTTGTAGTATCTTTGTTTTATTAGAGTAATCCTGGCCTCAGAAAATGAGCTGGAAAGTGCTTTCTTCCTTCTATTTTCTGGAAGACATTGGGAAATTATTATTTTTTCTTAAACTTTTAGTAGAATACACAACTGAATCTTCCAGATGTGTGTTTCCTTTTTTATAAAAAGAAAAAAACTTTTAAACCACAAATTCAACAGTAGAGGACTATTTATCTGTATATTCTTGATAGAATTGTTTAGGTAGCTTATTCCAAGGAATTCCTTTTTTTTTTTTTTTTTTAAATCTAAGCTATCAAATTATGATCATTATACTTCTAAGAGAATCCTTTTTTTTTTTTTTTTTGAGATGAGTCATGCTTTGTCCCCCAGGCTGGAGTACAGTGTAGCAATCTAGGCTCACTGCAACCACAGTATCTCATGTTCAAGCGATTCTTCTGCTTCTGTCTCCTGAATAGCTAGAATTACAGGTGCATGTCACCATGTCTGGCTAATTTTTGCATTTTTAGTAAAGAGGGGTTTCACCATGTTGGTCAGTTTGGTCTCAAACTCCTGACTTCGTGATCCACTTGCCTTGACTTCCCAAAGTGTTGGGATTACAGGCGTGAGCCAGGGTCCCCACCAGAATCCCCTTTTAACCCTTGTAATATTTTGGGATCAGTAGTTACAGTCCCTCTTTCATTTGCAATGTAGGTAATTTGTGTCTCCTCTTTTTTTCTTAGGTAGCTTAACTAGAGACTTACTTTTATTCTCTTGCTCTTTCCACTTTTCTTTAGTTTCACTTATTTCTGTTTTGATTATTTACAGTTTTATTTCCTTCAGTTCAAGTTATGTTTGATTTGTTTCTCTCTCTAAAATTTTTTTAAATTATAATTTAGGTTCTGGGGTATATGTGCAGATCATGCAGGATTGTTGCATAGGTACATATATGGCAAGGTGGTTTGCTGCCTTCATCCCCCATCACTTCTATCTGGTATTCCTCCCCTCATTATCCCTCCCCACCCTCCCCACCCCTGCTGTCTCTCCCCTAGCCACCCCTACAACTGACCACAATGTATGATGCTCTCCTCCCCGGGTCCATGTGTTCTTATTGTTCAACATCCGCCTATGAGTGATAACATAGGGTGTTTGGTTTTCTGTTCTTGTGAGAATGATGGTTTCCAGATTCATCCATGTCCCTATGAAAGATACAAACTCATCATTTTTTATGGCTGTATTCCATGGTGTATATGTGCCACTTTTTCTTTATCCAGTCTATCGATGATAAACATTTGGGTTGGTTCCAGGTCTTTGCTACTGTAAAGAGTGCTGCAATGAACATACATATGCAGGTGTCTTTATAACAGAATGATTTATAATTCTTTGGGTATATACTCAGTAATGGAATTTCTGGGTCAAATGTTATTTCTATTTCTAGGTCCTTGAGGAATCGCCACACTGTCTTCCACAATGGTTGAACTTAATTTATACTCCCACCAACAGTGTAAAAGTGTTCCTATTTCTTCACATCCTCTCCAGCATCTGTTTTCTCCAGATTTTTTAATGATCGCCATCCTAACTGGTGTGAGATGGTAACTCAATGTGGTTTTGATTGGCATCTCTCTAATGACCAGTGATGATGAGCATTTTTTCATATGTTTGTTGGTCTCATTGATGTCTTCTTCTGTAAAGTGTCTGTTCATATCCTTTGCCCACTTTTGAATGGGCTTGTTTGTTTTTTTCTTGTAAATCTGTTTTAGTTCTTTGTAGGTTCTGGATATTAGCCCTTTGTCAGATGGGTAGATTGCAAAAAGTTTTTCCCATTGTGTTGGTTGCTGGTTCACTCTAATGATTATTTCTTTTGCCGTGCAGAAGCTGTGGGATTTGATTAGGTCCCATTTGTCTATTTTGGCTTTTGTTGCCAGTGCTTTTGGTGTTTTAGCCACGAAGTCCTTGCCTATGTCTATGTCCTGAATGGTTTTGCTTAGGTTTTCTTCTAGGGTTTTTATGGTGTTAGGCCTTATGTTTAGACCTTTAATCCATCTGGAGTTAATTTTAGTGTAAGGTGTCAGGAAAGGGTCCAGTTTCTGCTTTCTGCACATGGCTAGCCAGTTTTCCCAACACCACTTATTAAACAGGGAATCCTTTCCCCATTGCTTGTTTCTGTCAGGTTTGTCAAAGATCAGATGATTGTAGATGCATGGTGTAGCTTCTGAGGCCTCTGTTCTGTTCAACTGGTTTATGTCTCTGTTTTGGTACCAGTATTTTATTTTTTTAATAAATATGGAAGCAAGTCTGAGTCAACATTTGATAACCAATCAAGTTATTTCACCACATTATAAAAGTACAAAAGAAAACCCAAAATTGAATTTTGAAAACTAGCATGACCATAATTTTCAGGGAAAGAATATAACAATACACAGTATATTCACTTTCAATTTTAAGATTCAGCAGAAATTTAAAGACATCAAGAACATCAAAGTGGGCCCATGTTGTTCCAAATAAGCAGAAAATTTATGTTTTAGACTTTAGGTGCATTCTCCTTCAGAATGAGACTCATAAATAATATAGGAGACATTCCAAAATATAAGTGAACAAGTACTGTGACAGATTCTCCTACCAACATAAATTTGATTTTTTACTGATTTTAAAATTAAATGCATTAATACATTGCTAAATTATCTAGAGATAAGGACTTTCTAAAAGTAAAACATATTATTATCAATTTAAATTTTAAATATGTAAAATAAGATATAAAATTAAAAATACAGCTAATATATATAAAAATAAATTTTACAGCTGGGTGCTATGGCTCATGTTTGTAATCCCACCACATTGGGAGGCCAAGGTGGGTGGATCACCTGAGGTCAGGAGTTTGAGACCAGCCTGGTTAACATGATGAAATCCCATTTCTATTAAAAATATAAAAAATTAGACAGAAGTGGTTGTGTGTGCCTGTGATCCCAGCTACTCAGAAGGCTGAGATAAGATAATTGCTTGAACCCGGAGGGAGAGGTTGCACTGAGTCAAAATCACGCCATTGCACTCCAGCTGGGGCAACAAGAGCAAAACTCCATCTCAAAATAAATAAATGAATAAATAAATAAATGAATAAATTTTACAACATACATTTAAAACTTAAATAAATTATAAAAGTTTACTGAAGGATATTTTTAAAATTCTAAACTATATGGGCAGAAATATATCATTGCTGGTAAATGGGAGACTCTATGAATCAATATATCAATGAATCTCCAAATGTTTTTTAGTTTTAATATGTTTCATTAAAAATCCCCATGTTTTATGAAGATTTATAGTTTATTTCAAAATATCTGTGAATAAAAATACCATGAACAGTCAGTGGCTGAAATAGAAGGCCAACCAGTAGTATTTAGCCTGCTAGATATAAAGAATCATTATAAATCTATTATAATTAAAACAGACAAGTAAGATAAATAAGCAGATCTATAAGAAACACAATAAAGAAGTCAACTTAGGAAAACGGTATGTCACATAAGATGAAATAAATACTGCTGGGGAAGTCATATATTCATAGAAAATTTTTTAAAAAGGATTTCTAACTATTTTAGTGCTATATATATATGTATGTATGTATACACTTATATATTAACAAAGGAAACAAATGTTGGCTAGGATATGGAGGAAGTTGGGATCTTTTATTGATTAAAATGTAAGGTGGTGCAGCCACTGGAAAATAGTATGGAAGTTCCTTAAAAAAATTAAAATAAACTACCATACGATCTAGCAATTATTTATCTGAAATAATTGAAATCAATACCTCATAGAAATATCTGCACTGTTATGTCATTGTATCAGTTGGATATTTGGATTATATCTCTATCTTGACATGAAAATCTTGACTATTCAAAATATAGAAATAATGCAAATATCCATCAAAAGATGAATAGGTAAAGCAGATATGTTATATACATGCAATGGAATTGTATTTATTCTTTAAAAAGAAGGTAATCCTACCATTTGTGACAACATGGATGAACCCAGAAGACACTGTGCTAAAGGAAATAAGCCAGACACAGAAGGACAAATACCGCATGATTTCTCTTATATAAGGTACCTAAAATAATCAAACTCATGAAAGCAGAAGGGTGGCTTCCAGGGTTTGGAGAAGCGGGGAGTAAATAGTTGTCACTCAGTGAGAAAAAAGTTTCAGTGATGTCAGAGGAATACGTTCTAGAGATTTGCTGAAAAACATCATGCCTATGTATTTAAGAGTATGGTGTCATTCATTTAAAGATCTGTAAAGAAAACATCTCATGTTAAGTGTTATAATGAATACACACACACACGCACACAGAAACACAAGGAAACAACTTTCGGACATGATGAATATGCTTATTACCTTGATCGTGGTAATGATATTGTGGGTATGTGCATAAGGCTAGGCTCACCGAATTGTACATATTAATGTGTGCAATGTTTCTGTATATTAATTATATATCCATAAGCTATTAACAATGGAATTGAATTTAAAAAATTGCCCAGATAAAGACAACTTTGAAAAGCAAAATTCTTAAACTTCAATGGTTTTATATATCTTATAACTCAGAGAAACAAGTGGTTTCTTAAATAAAACGTTTAAATATGTCACTGTAAGGACAATTTTGAAAGATTCAGTTACATTAAAATTAAAAAAATATATGTTCCAAATGACTACATATAAAAAGCACATTTCCTACAAATGGAGGAACAATATTTGAAACTATATAACTAATAGAAATTAAGATATTTATATATATTATTCATCTCTATATTTATCTATCTATAACTATCTTTAAAGAACTTCTAATGGCTGGGTGCAGTGGCTCATGCCTGTAATTCCAGCACTTTGGTTAGCCGAGGGGTGTGGATAACTAGCTCAGGAGATCGAGATCAGCCTGACCAACATGGAGAAACCCCAACTCTACTAAAAATACAAAAAATTAGCCAGGTGTGATGGCATATGCCTATAATCCCAGCTACTGGGAAGGCTGAGGCAGGAGAATCCCTTGAAGCCAGGAGGCAGAGGTTGTGTTGAGCCAAGATCACACTATTACACTCTAGCCTGGGCGACAAAGTAAGACTCCATCTTAAAAAAAAAAAAAAGAATTTCTACAAATTAAGTAAAATAAACTATAATGGGAAAGAGTAGAATTTATATAGTTATTTATAGAAGAGGAAATAAGAGTAGATCATAGTGTGTACCTACCTTCCAGGATAGAAATTGCCAAACGTGCTCCCACCCCGCCCCTGTATCGATTCTGCCCTTTGTACTTTTTGCAATGGAATCACCAAAGTCAGAGTCTTAGCAGAATCATGATTATTCATCTGGAACCCCTAGTCATTCTTACATCAATTTATAGTCATAAAACCAGATAATCTTGACAAGCGGATGTGAACAGAAGTAACACAAGCAAATTATGTGTCAATTTGTTGAAATAGAAGTTCTTTGTATTTTTGTTGTTGTTGTTTATGTTTTTATTTTACCTTTCCCTAGAACTGAAATTAAGGTGTCATGCTGGACATCCACTGTCAACTATATTCAAGAAAAAATCCCTATGAGATGATGGGGTCATGAGTAAAAAATAATGTTACGCTCCATGGATGGCTTCATGCAACAGAAAAACCTTCCTTCTCCAGACTAGCCATCAATACAGTGAAACTTTGGCTGAAAAAAATAATTTTTATCTTGTTTGAACCAGTTAATAACTTTGTTACAACACTGTACCTTAACTAATCATCAGAATGGAATTACTGAAGTTAACTAAAAGATTTTGGTTGCCATGACAATCACTTTCATTGAGGTACTGAAGGGGGCAGAACATAACGACAAAGCCTGCATAAAAGTCCAAACACTGGCCTTCCTTTTTAGCTCTTTGTTGCTTTAGCAACGTAATACAGGTCAGATTCATGGGCTGGAGCAGAGATGGAGGTCATACTGAAAAGGCTTTCTCAGAGTACAGCTGCAATCTAAATTTACTTAGAATACACGAACTTGGAGCCTTGTGGGGCTGTAAATGCCGACTACTTCTATTCTCTGGGCAACAGTCAATGAGATTATGAAGCCTACACATCATTGTACTTGGACATAAAATGCCCGCCAACCCAGCAGCAAAGATCAGATTATGCACACTGACTGTTCACCCAGCCTATTATTTCAGATGCCCTTGAGGTGGCAGCCATTAAATGAGTATAGATGTCAGTAAATAAAAGAGTCATCGAATCTGAAGAACTACTCCACATAGATGTTTGATTATATCGTTGTTTCTTTCACATGTAACTGAATGGAAACAGATAAATCAGAAACTTCTTGGGTTTTTGATGAAATTTTCTTATCCAAACACCTTAGCTTCCAAGACTGATGGTTGAATCCTCAGACAAACGTAAGCCTAAAACCCTGAACCAATAAGGGATTGGCAATTAAACTCCACCACAACAAGAAAGAAACATTCTGCATAGTTTATTTTAGATGTGGGGACAGTGGACAAGAGAGATCCTGTCATACAGGTTCCCATAAAGAAGTTACTCCAACACTGAGAAAAGTAGGCCTCATAATACCTATCCAGGCAGATTTTATGTTATCTAAGACTCCATTATGCACCCTCCCCCCTCTTTTGACAATTGAGCTGTTATTTCAGTTACTCTGTACATGAGGGCAGAGGGTGGTTAGAGTGAATATCTTTGTCTTTTGATTTCTTGGTTACCAAACTATGAGGATTGATATTCAAACCTTTGGGTAACAGTATAATCCAAAGAGAACAGCATGAGTAAAGCAGCACGAATTAGCTGGAAAGGAATAGGAAACAAGGTAATAATGAGGTAAAGACTATATGATGCCGGTCGTGTAAGGCCCCACTCTCAGCTGATACTGAATGCATGTATACGTGCCACGTCAATTCAGAAGGCCAGGAATAAATGTATCCTAAGGAGTCAAAAGCACCAAAATACTTCTGTAAACATTCAAATGTTTAGAATCAATTGCAATCTTGCTATTGCAATTATAGCTCCTTCAGTGGAATCGAGGCAGTCTCCACTCTCACAGCTGTCGGAATGCGGTAGGTACTTTAATTTCTAAGTTTGTATCCCATCGTTGTGCAATGAGATGTACATCATATGTGGGGTTGGAGGACCAGGGTGCAAGTCCCAATTCTGTTAACCTACTAATGCATGAATGAACTTGGGCAAGTTAACCTCTCTAAAATAAATTACTGCATCGAAATAATGAAATAATAATACTACCTTTCTTCTTAGACTTACTGTAAGGATTACTTAATCTAAATTCCTTGGCATATCTTTCACATGAAAAACACTGTTTGCTAGAGATCTACTTTGAAAAAGGCAGATCATTTCATGTTCTTGCTCCCACTTGGCAATTTGCCAACCAACAGCATTGAAAATTCCTACCAAATGTGAATGTTTAAATCTATAACATTTTTAAAATTGGGAACACAAAGGCCCTTAATGAGGATGAAGACATAATAAACAAAAGTTTCATTTTTATGGCACTCATTATGCCTTCTGCTAATTGCTGATTCATAAATACCAGCCTAATACCCTGTTGAAAAAGTACGGTTTATAACTTACAAAACGGGACACCACCACCCTGGAAGAGTCTTAGTAGCCCGTAGGAGAGAGAAGGTCAGATACTCCACCCATACACGTTCACACACATTTAAGTCACTGAATATTACTTAATGAAAATATAATAGAATCAAAATGTAATGTTTCATTTTTCCATTGCTCTCATCCTTCACACAAATATACTTTGAATCATGAAACAGTTAAAAAACTCAATGGTATATCTCTTGAATTTCTATTCTAACTATTACAATTCTACATTCTGGGAAATATATGCATAAAAAAATGGACTCTGTGGAACAATAAAACAATTCATTAATCTTTTCCTCCTTCAAGCTATTATATAGTTTATTTATTCATTAACAAAATAAAGCAAAGCTTTAAAGAAAAATAAAAATAAAATATTTGAAGGTAATATTTTGTAGCAAATACATTATAGAATTCAGAATAATTTTATTGCTTTACTCTTCAACATACATATGACCTTATTATTTTATATTTGAAATATACATGTGCATGTGTCCCTGCTATTGACCAAGAGAAAACCAAAACCAAAAGCAAAATCAGCTTTGAATTTTGCAGCATTATAAAGTTCGCCTTACATGTGATCCTTTCTAAAGGCAGAGGATTTAGCTACCTTAGTTGGCAACTTCAGGCTCTGGATGACTTGTCTAATCTACATTTAGTTTCCCAAGGATAACATTCTGAGGCATCTCATCAATCATGCCCCCAACATGTTTTCTTCATTTTAACATGTCCAACTTATTTCTTAGTTTATTTTTAAAAGCCCTTTTATCTCACCTGTTTCAGAAAAAGCTTCTAGAAGAGCTATCAAGGTATTTAATGAATTTGTTACTTTCCACGAAGTCACTCTATATCCACCTGACTGACGTTGAAATGACTGACTGCTTCTCTTACTGTTGAAAACTGAAATGCCAAGATGTAAGGTAAGCTCTACTTATGCCGCAGTGTATTGGCACTTGTCACCTCCAGCTTGTTTCTCTCCAGGAAGTTGGCAGAGTATTATCAGAGAAATCTCTTCATATAATTTCACAGAAACTGAGCTTTATCATTAGCCAGGATACACTGAAATTTTAGAAAAAAAAATCAATACAGGCTTAAGGTGTCTCAGTTATTGAGACTGCTACATGCTTTGGATTTTGTGCACTTAAATCAAGATATGACTGTTTATATTGTCTTTTTTGTGGAATTCTTGTTTTACTTTTCAAGTAAAGTTGTAATAAAAATTATAACTCTTATTGGAGGTAAGTGAACTTTCTAGGATTGAAAAAATATTACATTCTAGCAACCTGTAAAATTTAAAGTAGAATTTAGTTCCACCTTTTAAATAAAATCTTCAATGCATTAAAATTCATAGCTGATATTATGTTATATAATATCAGATATATAGCATGAAAGTGCAATGGTTACAAAGACCTAAGAATTCAATAATCATTGGCCAGTCAGGGGTAATACTTATTAAATAAAAAATAACATAATGATTAATACAAAACAATAAAAACTATGTGACACTTTAATATTCTTAAATTACTTGAAATATAGCTTAAATTTATTTTCTTACACTGCAGATTTAAGGCGTACAAGTTTCAGGTGCTTGTAAACATCTCAGATTTAGCAAACTCTATGATTTAGCCAATATAATAACCTATGTAAATAAATAAGTTATAAGATTTGGATATGTCATATCAAAAAATTAGAGAAGAAAATAAAATTGAGTAGAAATCACATCCAAAGTCTAATAGAAAATGATTTGTCATTTTGAGATTCTCTAAATTAAAAATAAATATATGTGATTCCTTACATTAAAAGTAAACTGAATCTGTAATTAAAGTGACATAATTTATTTTAGGATAAAAAATCATCAGTGAAGGCTAGAGTTTGAAATAAGTATTAATCAGAGTGTCAAATCCAAAGTAAAATAAAGTATTGCACAGGCATTTAGGAAGAAAATTCATAAAATTAGAGGGAAAAAAGAACAATCTCTTCAGTAAGCAAATGTGCAAACAGACTGACCACCAAACCTCAGTGACAGATTTAATGGAGAGTTGAAGATTTGAGGAAAAATAATATGACCATAAAATTGTCTTTGAATCTAAACTGGTTTTGATTAGAAAGACAAAGGGAAGATTTTATGAAAGCTATAAGGAATATGAAACATTTTATCTATTAATTCTCCTGTATTCTTCTAAATTGCACATCTGTGCCTGTGTGCGTGTGTACACACACACACACACACACACACACACACACACACAAACAAATCCCAGCACAGAGAAATGGTTCAAAATAAAGAAATAAGAGAACAACAAGGTCTGAAGTATAGGCAGCAATTAATAGCCTACCAGACAAAAAAAGTTCAGGTCCAAATGGGTTCACAGCCAAATTCTGCCAGATATGCAAAAGGAACTGGTACCATTCCTTCTGAAACTATTCCCAACAATACAAAAAGAGGGAATCCTCCTTAACTCATTTTCTGAGACCAACATAATCCTGATACTAAAACCTGGCAGAGACACAACTAAAAAAGAAAAATTCAGGCCAATATCTATGATGAACATTGTTGCAAAAATCTTTAATAAAATACTGGCAAACCAAATGCAGCAGGACATCAAAAAACTTATCCATCATGATCAAGTAGGCTTCATCCCATGGATGCAAGGCTGGTTCAACATAGGCAAATCTAAAAATATAACCTGTCACATAAATAGAAGCAAAGACAAAAACCACATGATTATCTCAAAGATGCAGAGAAGACCTTCGACAAAATTCAGCAGCCCTTTATGATAAAAACTCTTAATAAACTAGATATCGATGGAACATATCTCAAAATAATAAAAGCTATTTATGACAAACCCACAGCGAAAAGCCTACCGAATGTGCAAAAAAACTGGAAGCATTCCCTTTGAAAACTGGCATTAGACAAGGCTGCCCACTCTCACCATTCCTATTCAACACACTATTGGAAATTCTAGCCAGAGCAATCAGGCAAGAAAAAGAAATAAGGGTATTCAATTAGAAAAGAAGTCGAATTGTCTCTATTTGCAGATGACATGATTGTATATTTTGGAGATCCCATCATCTCAGCCCAAAATCTCCTTAATCTGATAAGCAACTTCAAAAAAGTCTCAGGATACAAAGTCACTGTGCAAAAATCAGAAACATTCCTGAACACCAATAACAGACAAACAGAGCGCAAAATCATGAACAAACTCCCATTCACAATTGCTACAAAGAGAACAAAATACCTAGGAATACAACTAACAAGGAATGTGAAGGAACTCTTCAAGGAGAATGATAAACTACTGCTCAAGGAAATAAGAGAGGACACAAACAGATGGAAAAACATTCCATGCTCATGGTTAGGAACAATCAATATTGTGAAAATGGCCATACTGCCAAAAGTAATCTACAAATTCAATGCTATCCCCATCAAGATGCCCTTAACCTTCTTCACAGAACTGGAAAAAAACACCTTAAACTTCATATGAAATCAAAAAAGAGCCCAGATAGCCAAGACAATCCTAAGCAAAAAGAACAAAGCTGAAGGCATCATGCTGCCTGACTTCAAACTATACTACAAGGCTACTGTAAACAAAACAGCATGGTACTGGTACCAGAACAGAGGCCTCTGTTCTGTTCCATTGGTGTATATGTCTGTTATAGAACTAATGTCACACATCTACAACCACCTGATCTTTGACAAACTGGACAAAAACAAGCAATGGGGAAAGAATTCCCTGTTTAATAAATGGTGTTGGGAAAACTGGCTAGCCATGTGCTAGCCAGTTAAAACTCCACGCATTCCTTAAACCTTATACAAAAATCAACTTCAGATGAATTAAAGATTTAAATATATTTAAACATAAGACCTAACACCATAAAAACTCTAGAAGAAAACTTAGGCAATACCATTCAGGACATGGGCAGAGGCAAGGACTTCATGACTAAAACCCTAAAAACAATGACAACAAAAGCCAAAATTGACAAATGGGATCCAATTAAATTTAAGAGGTTCTGCACAGCAAAAGAAATGATCATTAGAGTGAACTGGCAACCAACAGAATGGGAAAAAATTTTGCAAGCTACCCATCTTACAAAGAGCTAATATCCAGAATCTACAAAGAACTAAAACAGATTTACAAGAAAAAAACAAACAACCTCATCAAAAAGTGGGTGAAAGATATGAACAGACACTTTTTAAAAGAAGACATTTATGAGGCCAACAAACATATAAAAAATACTCATCATCACTGGTCATTAGAGAAATAAAAATCAAAACCACATTGAGACACCATCTCTCTTCAGTTAGAATAGCAATCATTAAAAAATCTGGAGACAACAGATGCTGGAGAGGATGTGAAGAAATAGGAACACTTTTACACTGTTGGTGGGAGTGTAAATTAGTTCAACCATTATGGTAGACAGTGTAATGATTCTTCAAGGATCTAGAAATAGAAATACCATTTGATCCAGCAATCCCATTACTGAGTATATACCAAAAAGATATAAATTGTTCTATTATAAAGACACATGCACACATATGTTCATTGCGGAACTGTTTACAATAGTAAAGACTTGGAACCAACCCAAATGCCCATCAACAATAAACTGGATAAAGAAAATGTGGCACATATACACCATGGAATACTATGCAACCATAAAAAAGGATGAGTTAATGCCCCTTACAGAGACACGGATGAATCTGGAAACCATCATTCTCAGCAAACTGACACAAGAATAGATAAGCAAACACAGCACGTTCTCACTCATAAGTGGGTGTTGAACAATGAGAACACATGGACACAGGGAGGGGAACATTATACACTGGGGTCTGTTGCGGGGGTTGGGGAGGGATAGCAGGGGGTGGGGAGATTAGGGAGGGATAACATTAGGAGAAGTATCTAATGTAGGTAACACAGGGATGGAGGCAGCAAACCACATGGCATGTGTATACCTATGTAACAATCCTCCGAGATCTGCACTTGTACCCCGAAACTAAAGTAAAATAAAAAATAATAATAATTTCAAAAGTAAGTAAAATGCTTCCAATGAAGAAAAAAAAAAGTAAATGAGAAGTCACTGGTAGGATAAGATCTGTGCTTACTTATTTTACATTGTAAAGTAGAAATGTGGTTTATATCTTGTACGTAGTTTAAAAATAATTACTATTTTAATTATTTTACTACACTATCTTCTAGATTATCTTTATTTCTTAAAAAATAACTTATTTTATTAATTCCCCAGATAAATACCTGAGCTCACATCTCACCTTCATTGTTTTCAGGATTCCCAATGTAACCTGCTGGATGGGAGATAACCTAGTAAATGTTATCATGCACTTCTCAGAATCAGTATTTTTCCAAATACCAGGAGTTGAATAGGGAAAAATACAAAATGAGCAAATGTAGTGAATACATTTCCCTGGTATAAGGAAAAAGGATAAAAATGTCCTGGTATATGGAAAAGAGTTTCCCGGGGAAAGGGTACACCCCTTCAAACTATCATAGAAGGACCAAAAGAAACCCTTTAGGCCTTTAGCAGCCTAACTTTATCTGCCGAGAAAAGAGTCTAAATATAAATTTGGAAGCAATTCTAGTAATTTCAGTTTCTTCATTGATGACCTTCTCATTTACCTTCTCCTGTAACTTAGTAGGAGAATCTGCAGCCATAGGTATAAATTCAGATTCTGGCCACATACTCAGGACAGTCTAGAGCAAGTGCCAGCAGACTGCTTTGGAATTCATTAATTTTATGAGTGAATACCCTTATTGGCTGGCACTTTTCACAAGAAAAAACATTTTAGAAACTGTTTTGTGGTTGTTTTGTTTTCAAAATCTGAATCATCATATTTAATACACACTTCACATAGTAAAGAAAACTATCCATTTTATATAAATGCAGTTTAATTTTTCAGTCATATTAAAAGATATAATACAAACACAGGACAAAGTTAAATGAGACTTGACCTTGAAAACACATCAAGCTTAACTCAGTAAGGGCAAATATTGTTGTGGAAATAATCAAGAAATTCTAGGAAAAAAATATTAGATTGCTCTTTAGAATCCTATTGTTCAAATAACAAATGACTACATTTTAGAAGGAACCATGGATCCAGACATGTTACATTAGGATTGTAAGCCCAAAAGTATCTGAGACAGGTCTCGATCAATTTAGAAATTTATTTTGCGAAGGTTAAGGACATGCCCAGAAGGGAAAAAAATAAAAATCAGAGAAGCAATCTGAGGTCTTCGCCTTTCTCTAAAGATGAATTTGAGGGCTTCAATATTTAAGAGGAAAAATGGACTGGAGGGGAAAGAGTGGGGTATTGTAATCCACAAGTTGCAAGATCAAAGAAGCAAATAGAGAAATAATCAGCTTATGCTCCCTCAGTAAATCAGCATTTTACATAAGATAAGATAAACAGAGACTAGCTACCTTTGGGGATACTTAACCTTTTATCTGTAGGTATCTGCTTAGGAACAAAAAGAAAGTTGCAGCAAGACTCAGTTTTCATCTTATTTTTTTCCTTTTTGAAATATTGAATTGGGGTCCTTAATTTTTAGTTTTCTTTCTCAGGATAATATTACAAAACGAACAAACCAAAAGAAAAATTATGTGGTTTCTTTAGGTTAAAAAGAAGCAGATTTTTTCATGCTGAGGGTTATGATATCTAAATAAAAAACTAAAAATAATGCTAAATATGCTATCTTTAATAAACTGAAAACCTAAAGATTGTTCGCAGTTAAATTGTAACTCTGCTCATTAGTGCATTTTGACTCATTTAAGCTTTTTTGTTTATTTTGTTAGGATGTTCTTTCTTACCCATTTAGAAATGACTCTATGTGTTTATAGTGTTTGAACAAGTATAGTGGGTCTTCTGAAAGTATATTGTATATTTTTCCTACAAATATATCCAGTTTAAATTATACATATTACAAATACAGGTAGCCACAAGATATTTGTGTTAAATTCCATATGATAAATTGTTAACTAGTAATCTTTGTATTTTTTTAAAATATCTTGAACATTTATTCCTGAATATATTACCTTTTTCTTTTTCTTTTTTTTAATTGTACTTTAGGTTCTGGGGTACATGTGCAGATCATGCAAGATTGCTGCACAGGTACATAGATGGCAAGGTGGTTTGCTGCCTCCATCCTCCCGTCACCTAAATCGGCATTTCTCCCCATGTTATCCCTCCCCAGCCTTTAACAAATAATGGCAGGTCTATTTGATTTATTCTCAAAGTACTCAGTCTTTTAGTTTTATTTAATCATGGGTGACAAATCCAGGTAAAAAGACCTTTTCAAATTCAAATCTTAGCTAGTGTCAGATGCCAGATTTTTAATTTGATTCCCAATTACGCCGTCAAATCACTCTGTAGTCCCTTCCTTTGGATTCCAGTGTCTGGGAAATATAGTCTCATGAAAGTTATAGAAATCATCAACTTCCCAAGCAGAAGAAGAGGCATGTGAATAAGAACTTTTCCATTCTCTGGTTGTCCCTCACTTTTATTTTTACAAAGAAGCATGTTTCATCCCCTGAAGCACACAAGCATTGAAGCTTTTACACTGCATTGGTTAGAGCATGCTCAACAGGACATCATGGTTGCAGGGGAGGGTGGAAAAGTTACCAACATGACAGAAGGGATAAGAGTGTCATGGTTGGTTTAAAAAATCATAATTCTTGCCTGGGGCCATGCACTGAGCAAAGGCAAAGGGTAGCAGAGAGGGAAGGAGAAATAACGTATAGAAACAACAATCATCTTCTATACGCCCTTATTCTCCTTAAGACCCCAACACAGCCTATGAAGTCCATTTGTATAAATCTTGTTAAACTAATGAAGAACTTAAGATTAATTTATTGGTGTATCTGAATCTTTATCAATCAAACATTAAAATTACATTCAAAATGGCTTATATTTATTATTTGAATCACATTTAAAATGTTAGTAGCCCTGTGTCATTAAAAATAATTCACATTAAGTTACGGACACTCGAACTAGCAAAAAATATGTTGAATAAAAGCAATTTCTGTATTTGAGGTATAGATCCATGATTTCTGGTATTTGTATTTGCAAGCCTTTGCCATGTGCAACATTTTGTGTATATTGCATAGCAAATTTGATTAATGAACTCTGTAGTTTTCTCCAATTAAACTGAAATACACATATGGCTAACCCTGATACTGTAGTCTAATTTAATGCTAATTAGATGTATCTGTCTACTAAGTAAGGCACCCAAACATATCCTTTTTTTTTAATCTCCCTCTTGGGGAAGAAAAAGTTTTATATAAAAATGCCAACATTTTAGAAGCACTGAAAAACCTGAAAATGCTTGTAGGATTTTCCAACAAATGACTCTTCTTTTAAATGTTTCAGATACACATTAAAAAGAAAATAATGATTAGCATCATAAATTTATATGGTGTATTTCTAAGTAAGCATTTAATTGTATCAGCTCAAGGAAAATTTTTGGTTTCATATAATATGTGGATTACAGAGGCAATAAATATTTTGCCTCTATAGAGAAAGTGACATTTTAACCAATGAGGGGTTAGATGCTGAACAGCATGACATTTCTGCCTTCTGTTAAGATCAAAGTGACAACTCTGTCCTTTCATTTGGATTTACAGACTATAGGTAGGTGATGATCCTTAACATCTGTGCATTATTTACGCTCAAAAGAAAATTGCCATAAATAGATGATGAGATACCAACGCTCTGTGTTGGTAAATGTTGCTGTAACTAAATTTGCTTTGACTACTCATGAAGTCATTTAACATTTTATCATCTCAAAATAACTTATAATCATGGATAATACAGTATCATTCCATGTAATAAAGTATTGTTCCGTTTCACAGCAGTTACTCTTCTCTGCAGGGTCTGCATACTTACTAAGTAGATTTGCTAAGAACCTAGTAATCAGAAGCAGAGAAAGTGGATGTGTAGCCACACTGTAGCATTTGAAAATTCTATAAGCTCAGGAACTTTAACCAGTCGGAAACTCACTTTTTTTGTTTGTTTTGCTTTTTGAGACAGAGTTTCACTCTTCTTGCCTACGCTGGAGTGCAATGGCCCGATCTTGGCTCACTGCAACCTCTGACTCTCGGGTTCAAGTGATTCTCTTGCCTCAGCCTCCCAAGTAGCTGGGATTACAAGTGTCCACCACCATACCCAGCAAATTTTTGTATTTTAATAGAGACAGGGTTTCATCATGTTGGCCAGGCTGGTGTCAAACTCCTGACCTCAGGTGATCCACATTTACATAGTTGTGCCACTAGCATCAACATCCATCTCCAGAACTTCTTGAAAAACTGAAACTCCATACTCATTAATAATACTTCTTCATTTCCTGCTTCCACTGGCCTCTGGAAACCAGCATTCTACTTTTCTGTCTCTATTACTTTGGCTCCAGGTACCTTATATAAATAGAATCATACTGTATTTGGCCTTTTGTGATTGCCTTATTTCACTTAAGATATATCCTCAAAGTTCATCCAAGTTGTAACATGTGTCATAATTCTTATAAAGACTGAATAATATTCTGTTTTGTGTATACAACCTATTTTGTTTATGCATTTATCTATTGGTGCACATTTGACTTGCTTGCGAATTGGGTCTTGTGAATAATATTATCATGAATACAGGCATTCAAATATCTCCTTAAGTCTCTGCTTTTAATTCATCAAATGAGATAACGTTGAATTGTCGGGCCATATAATATTTCTACTTTAATTTTTTTCAGAAAATGCTATACTATGTTCCATAGTAGCTTTATCATTTCACATTCCCACTAACTGTATATGTCTTCTTACTTTTCCACATCCTCACCAGCACTTGTCATTTATTTTTTTATGGTAGTCATAAAAAAATGAATGTGAGAGAAACTCACTTTTAAAGTGCATGTAATAATACCTACATCATAGTGTGGTGCTAATATAATGGTTTTTTAAACCCTTATATATTTCAACTCTTAAATTCATTTCCATGCTTTCATGACACTTCCCGAAATGGCGATACAGACCTTATGCCCTTCGAGTAAGGCAGATACTTCGTCACGATTCTGTGGACTCCTTGAGTTGTATTCTCAGACTTCTTCAAGCAACGGGTTTTATTAAAAGAAAGATAACTGAAATTTCTCACATACCCTAGAATGGTCATTCGTGGCCTCTTTCAACAACTGCAACAACAGTTCAAGTATTGGAAAAAGTGTAGGAACCTGGCTTCAGTCTCTATTTTGTTTTCTTAGCAGCAGGATATTGTTAATCTACTGTAATCATGATGTCTTAAACTCCCTATCTCAACCTTTCTTTCTCTGTGTGTGTGTCTGTCTCTAGCTCTATCTCATCTTTTTGTTCTTTTGTAATCACCTACCACCCCCATTCTCTGTAGGCTTTTTGCTTCATGGCTTATAATGTGAAATTGTTCATAAGCACGTTTTATGTGTAGTCCTTCCTACTTTTGCCACTTCATAATATATTTCAAAGCATCCTTCTAATTCAAAAGTTCCCTATCAACTGAGTGGTTATCTACCAAAATCAGTAGTAAAATCAGTAGTACAAAAATTACTGGTAATCTATGTAAAATTAGGATAATTTAGATATTGCCCATAATTTTTCTTAAGACATGCAAAATAAATTGTCTGGGAAAAGAAAATAATTAGTCTTAAAAACTTAGTCCACTTTGTTCTCAAAGTGTTTTTGGTTCTAATAAATACTAACATATTTCTGCATACAAATCAAGTGTAAATAACACTGAATTTTGAGACGATTATAATGCGGTTTCAGCAATAGTGAAGACAGAGAGAGGAGGGGGACAGTGTTCTCAAATTCACTAACAACTGAATTAAATACTCTCCCCTGGATCCGGCTTTCCCACTGTAAACCTTACACATAAAAATAAAATGCTGGAATGCAGCTTGCAGCACATTGGGGTTTAGCTGGTTTTTGGAGATCATGCATAATTAATGAAAAACAAACACAGGCATAAGGAAGCATCAAAAATAGAGTCTTATGCAAATATTCTATGCCACCTTATTCATGAAGATTAGGAATATGCATGATGCTTAAAGGTCTTAATCGTGGCCACTTTTCTTCAATGTGAAATAGAAAGCCTTTCTGTTTTTCATTTTGTAAAATGATCTAAAACAGAAATATCTAAAACAATCTGTCAATAAAGCAATACTGAATTATTTCCTGTTTGTATCAATGATAAAATTGAACCAGAATCCACAGATAGCTCCTAATAAAGTGCTTTCCCAACCTCCCCAAATCTAAATCCAGTATCGTTAATTATAGAAATCCTTCTTGAATATGTAAATGTCCAACTTGCATCTCTGCTATGTGATTCCCTTTACAGCAATTGTCCTGGTCCCTGCTTAATTCCACTCCATGTTTATTTACAGTGCCATCTTTGTATTTTGCCTTTATTTATACATATCATTTTGTATTGTTATTTAATGATGAAATTCAGCTTTCTTGACTTTGACCATGCATGATTTACAAAATGTAAAGGCTTTTGGCTAAATTGCAGTAGTGTTCTCAATTTTTTATCCTATCTCTTCATCATAGATGAAGTATGGTTACCCTAGTTTTGGGGGTATGTCATGTGACTTGCTTTGGCCAATAGTAAATGGATGGAAGTGACAATGTACCAGTTCATCTTAAGCTTGAGGAGTCTCGTATTTTCCTACTTTCCTTCTCCTGCATATTCCTCAGCCAGAAGAGCATTTTTCTTCTAGACTCAATGCCCCAAGGAGAGGAAGAGAGAAATCTGGAACCAAACTCATCCCAACTTCTGCAGCCTTATGCAAAGGTGACTACAGATTTGCAGTGAGAACTCTCAAGCCAAACCCATCCTCAGTCAAGCAAACTGTAGATGCTTGTCTGATAATAAGTGCTTGTTTATTATAGCTAAGCTATAATAAAGTCCCCTCAATATTGGTATGTTGAAGTACCTCAGTATGTGACTGTATTTGGAGACAGGGCCTTTAAAGTGGTAATTAATGTAAGATGCGGTCATTTGTGTGGGCTCTATTCTAAGGTTACTGACATCTTTATAAGGCAAGTTGACTAGAACACAAATACACACAGAGGAAGCACAATATGAAGACATAGGGTCATTTGAGAAGCAATGAGAGAGATGGCAGAGTAACACCAAACCTGCCTTGCCTTAATTTGAATTTATAGGATCCAGAACTGCAAGAAAATATATTTCTGTTGTTTAATCTACCCAGTTTATGGTACTTGTTATGAAAACAAACTAAAAGAGTATACATTCACTACCTTTATCTTTCTAAATATATTTTATAATCAATACCTACTTTCCATATGTGAAGTGACTCAGGTTAGGCTACATGGCTGATGTTCAGCTTCCCCATTGTGTTTGCTGATTGACATCTGAGGAAATTCACACTGTGCCCTTAGCAGGCAACTTAGGTAATGAAAAGCCACAATTGGTATTTAAATATAAATATAAACTGATTAACATTAAATTTAATTAAAACTTGAGTTACTTAATCACAGTATTTCTGTTTCAATTTCTTAATAGTTAAATATGGCTAGTGGCTATTATATTGGAGAGCACAAATTTATAGACATTTCTGTCTTCACAGCAACTTTTATTGAGCAGGATGGGGCTAGAGAATCAAAGGTCATACAAGGAGATTTAAAATTATTATTCTTAGAATTTATAGCCTTAATTATAGAACAATACAGGTTATTTTTAGAAAAAAAATCTAGTAAGATCTCGGCTTTGGACATCATTAAGATAGCAGAATAGGAGGTCACCATAGAAAGTCCAAGTAGTAACTCTTAAAAGATGAAAGTACCTTTGTGAAAATTCTAAAACTTGTGAATGAGACTGAGACACCCACATGGACCACAAAACCCAAAACAATGCATTAGAAGAGTAAGAGAAATTATCTCACTCTGGGCTCATTGCTCCAATTCCAAGTCAACAATGTACCACACAGAAAGAATTCCCCTAAGAACACAGTTTCTAAAGTTAGAAAAGAGAACCCAATATGGTACATGCAGCTTTCCCAGTAATTTGGCACACTTCTTAAAAGGCCCAATATTGCTTCACTTTACAGGGGACTCTGGTGGAAATGGTAAGATTAGACTCCCTGGAGTCAGGTAGAAACAAAGAAAAGGGATTGGGCTCACAGGGAGCAGCACTTTGGTGGTAGCTCTGGGTTCCTGCTAACAGTGCTGTCCACTCAGAGATGCACCAATAGCATAGCCTATCCACAAAGCTACTGTGGTCAAACCCAGAAATTCAATGGACAGTCCCATTGACTTGAATCCCTAACCAAGAACCCACCTGCCCAACCTTAGAGCATTCCCCAAAGCTCTGCCTAAGAAGAGAGGCAAGCCTTAATAATGCATTTCTATGGAACATAGCCTCTGGACTCCCCTATCTCGAGCAGCAACTCCACCTAATCTCAGAGCCTAGCACACAGCCCTGTCTAACTGAAGACATAAACCAGCTTTACTACCAGGAAGGGGATATAGCCTGCAACACTGGGTGACCAGAGGTGATCACAGTGGCCAGCCAACAGCTCCACTGGACCTGAGAGCAAAGGCAGTGGCCCAGCCCAACTAGAGAACCTGACAGAAAACTTCATGCCTACGGTTGGTATCAGCTGTCCTAACGAGAAAGCCAGGCTGGACAAAATCATGGAAGTCCAGCCTGCCAGAGTCACATGTAAAGTCCTGAAGCAGAGGCCGTATCCCCAAACGCACAGACACCAACACAAGAACAGAAGCAACAAAGAAGCAGAAAAGTACGACGATACCATAAGAAAACAATGAATCCCTAATGACAGACCTCAAAGAAGTAGATATCTATGAAAGGACTGATAAAGAATTTAGAAAAAATCTGACTTCTGCCAAAATGGTTGAATAGGAACAGCTCCAGAGCGTAGTTCCAAGCAAGAGTGGTGTAGAAGGCGAGTGATCTCCACATTTCCAACCAAGAAACCAGGTTCATCTCAATGGGACTGGTTGGACAGTGGGTGTAGCCCAAGGAGGACAGACCGAGACAGGGTGGGGCACTGCCTCACCAGGGAAGTGCAGCAGGCCAGAGGGCACTCCCTCCTACCCAGCAGAGGCTACTGGGGACTTTTCTGGCCACTCCAGAGACCCGGGTCCAATGCTGTGCTTCTCCCCTGGTTTTCGCAGCCCACAGAGCAGGAGATTCTTGCAGGACAAAAGGTGATTCACCCAGTGCTGTGAGTTCCCAGAACAAGGTCTGAGCAGCCATTTTGGCTATCACCCGTAGCCCCTGTGAGACAGAATTGCCCATACCCCAGAGAGAAAGGGAACTGAAGGTGGGGAGCCAGGTGAGCTGGCTCCACAGGTCCCATCACTGCAGAGACCAGCCACTGAATCCCACTGGCTTGGGATTTTTGCAGCCAGCACAGCAGTTTGAGCTCAACCCTGGACAGTCGCACTCCAGGGGGGAGGGGCATCTGCCATTACCGAGGCAGCTCTACCTTACCTGTGTAAACAAAAGCACAAAGAAGTTTGCACAGCAACTGGGGGGAGCCCCCAGCAGCTCAACAACACCTCTGCACACAGACTGTGATTAGACTCCTTCCTTGCTGGGCAGGGCTTCTCTGAAAAAAGGCTGCAGCCTGTCAGGGACTTATGAATACAGCCACACCTTCCCAGGACAGAACCCCCGGGAAAAGAGCTGTTGTGAGTTCTGCTACAGCAGACTTAAACGTCCCCGCCTAGAAGTTCTGAAGGGAGCAACTGAGCTCCCAGCACAGCACTTGGGCTCTGACAAGGGACAGACTGCCTCCTCAAGCAGCTCCCTGACTCCTGTATATCCTAAAAGTCACCTCACACAAAAGAGCTCGGGCTGACATCTGGTGGGTATTCTTCCAGGACGAAGCTACCAGAGGAAGGAATAGGCAGAAATCCTTGCTCTTCTGCAGCCTCTGCAGGTGATTCCCAGGCAAGCAGGGTCTGGAGTGGGCCTTCGGCAGTCCTGCAGCACAGGGCCTGACTGCTAGAAAGAAAACTAAGAAACAAAAATAGACAGCCTCAACATCGACAAAAAGGATGTCCACTCAGAGACCTCATGCAGTCACCAACTTCAAACCAAAGGTAGGTAAAACCAAAGGCAGATGGGAAGAAACCAGCGCAAAAAGGCTGAAATCACCAAATCCCAGAATGTCTCTCCTCCTTTATGAGATCACAGCTTCTCACCAGCAAGGGAACAAAACTGGATGGAGAATGAGTCTGACGAATTGACAGAAGAAGGCTTCAGAAGGTAGGTAATCACAAACTTCTCTGAGCTAAAGGAACATGTTCTAATCCAATGCAAAGAAACTAAGAACCTTGAAAAAAAGTTAGATAAAATGCTAACTAGAATAACTAGCTTAGAAATGAACAAAGCCTCCAAGAAATATGGGATTATGTAAAAAGACCTAATCTACATTTGATTTGTGTATCAGAATGTGATGGAGAGAATAAATCCAAGCTGGAAAACACTCTTGAGGATATTAACCAGGAAAACTCCTCCAACCTAGCAAGGCAGGCCAACATTCAAATCCAGGAAATACAGAGAACACCAAAAAGATATTCCTCAAGAAGAACAACCCCGAGGCACATAATCATCAGAGTCACCAGAGTTCAAATGAGGGGAAAAATGCTAAGGGCAGCCAGAAAGGAAGGTTGGGTTACCCACAAAGGGAAGTCCATCAGACTCACAGAAGATTTCTCAGCAGTAACCCTATAAGCCAGAAGAGAGTTGGGGCCAATATCCAACATTCTTAAAGAAAAGAACTTTCAACCCAGAATTTCATATCCAGCCAAACTAAGCTTCATACTTGAAGAAGAAAAAAATCCTTTATGCACAAGCGATTACTGAGAGATTTCATCACCACCAGGCCTGCCTTACATGAGCTCCTGAACATGGAAAGGAACAACCATTATCAGTCACTGCAAAAACATACCAAATGGTAAAGAACATCGACACAATAAAGAAACTGCATCAACTGACAGGCAAAACGACCAGCTAGTATGAAAATGGCAGGATAAAATTCACAAATAACAATATTAACCTTAAATATAAACTGGCTAAATACCCCAATCAAAAGACAGAGACTGGGAAATTGGATAAAAAGTCAAGACCTATCAGTGTGCTGTATTCAGTAGACCCATCTCGCATGCAAAGAAAGCAGGGGTTGCAATCCTAGTCTCTGATAAGGCAGGCTTTGAACCAACAAAGATCAAAAGAGACAAAGAAGGATATTACATAATGATAAAGGATCAATGCAACAAGAAGAGCTAACTATCCTAAATATATATATATACCCAATATAGGAGCAGCCAGACACATAAAGCAAGCTCTTAAGGACCTACAAAGAGAGTTAGACTCCCATACAATAATAGTTGGAGACTGTAACACTTCATTGTCAATATTAAGCAGATCAACAAGACAGAAAATTAACAAAGATATCCAGGACTTGAACTCAGATATGGGCCAAGGGGACCTAATAGTTGTCTACAGAACTCTCCACCCCAAATCTGCAGAATATACATTCTTCTCAGCAACACATCACACTTACTCTAAAATTGACCACATAATTTTAAGTAAATCATTCCTCAATAAATGCAAAATAATGGAAATCATAACAGTCAGTCTCTCAGACCACATTGGAATCAAATTAGAACTCAGGACTAAGAAACTCAACCCAAACCATACAACTACATGGAAACTGAACAACCTGCTCCTGAATGACTACTGAATAAATCATGAAATGAAGGCAGAAATAAAGATGTTCTTTGAAACCAATGAGAATGAAGACATAACATATCAGAATCTCTGGAACACAATTAAAGCAATGTCTAGAGGAAAATTTATAGCACTAAATGCCCACATGAGAAGCAAGGAAAGATCTAAAATTGACACCCTAGCATCACAATTAAATCAAATAGAGGAGCAAGATGAAAAAAATTCAACAGCTATCAGAAGACAAGAAATAACTAAGATTAGAGCAGAACTGAAGGAGATAGAGACGTAAAAAAAAACCTTCAAAAATCAATAAATTAAGAAACTGTTTTTTTTGAAAAGATCAACAAAATAGACCACTAAGCAGAGTAATAAAAAAGAAAAGAGAGAAGAATCAAATGGATGCAACAAACAAAACAAAACAAAAATGATAAAGGAGATATCACCACCGATTCCACAGAAATACAAACTACCATCACAGATTACTACAAACAACTCTACACACACAAACAGGCAAATCTAGAAGAAATGGATGAATTCCTAGACATTTACATCCTCCTAAGACTAAGCCAGGAAGAAGTTGAATCCCTGAATAGACCAATAACAAGGTCTGAAGGTGAGGCAGCAATTAATAGCCTACCAACCAAAAAAAGCCCAGGTCCAGATGGGTTCACAAGCTGAAATCAACCATGTGTACAAAGAGAAGCTGGTACCATTCCTTCTGAAACTGTTACACATAATACAAAAAGAGGGAATACTCCCTAACTCATTTTATGAGACTGACACAACTAAAAAAATTTCAGGCCAAT
Source organism: Callithrix jacchus (assembly GCF_049354715.1). Classification (NCBI taxonomy): domain Eukaryota; kingdom Metazoa; phylum Chordata; class Mammalia; order Primates; family Cebidae; genus Callithrix; species Callithrix jacchus. The sequence continues at coordinate 48,264,951 of NC_133519.1, forward strand.
ATCCATGATGAACATCAATGAAAAAATATTCAATAAAATACTGGCAAACCAAATGCAACAGCTCATCACAAATACTATCCATCATGGTCAAGTAGGCTTCATCCCGGGGATGCAAGGCTGGTTCAACATACGTAAACCTATAAATGTAATCCATCACATAAACGGAAGCAAAGACAAAAGCCACATGATTATCTCAATAGATATAGAGAAGGCCTTCCACAAAATTCGACAACGCTTTATGCTAACAACTCTTAATAAACTAAGTACTGATGGAATGTATCTCAAAATAATAAAAGCTATATAGGACAAACCCACAGCCAATATCATACTAAATGGGAAATATCTGGAAGCATTCCATTTGGAAACTGGCACTAGAAAAGGGTGCCTTCTCTCACCACTCCTATTTAATATAGTACTGGAATTCCTAGCCAGAGCAATCAGGCAAGAAAGGCAATAAAGAGTATTCCAGTAAGGAAAAGAGGAAGGCAAATTGTCTTTATTTGCAGATGACATGATTGTATATTTAGGAGACTTCATCGCCTCAGCCCAAAATCTCCTTATGATGATAAGCAACTTCAGCAAAGTCTCAGGATACAAAAGCAATGTGCAGAAATCACAAGCATTCCTATACACCAATAACATACAGAGAGCCAAATTGTGAGTGAACTCCCATTCACAATTGCTATAAAGAAAATAAAATACCTAGGAATACAACTAACAAAGAATGTAAAGGACCTCTTCAAGGAGAACTACAAGCTACTGGTCATGGAAATAAGAGAAGACACAAAGGGATAAAAAAACATTCTATGCTCATGGTTAGGAGGAATCAATATTGTGAAAATGGCCATACTGCCAAAAGTAATTTACAGATTCAATGCTATCCCCATCAAACTACAATTGACCTTCTTCACAGAACTGGAAAAAGCCACCTTAAACTTCATATGGAACCAAAAGAGAGCCTGCATAGCCAAGACAATACTAAGCAAAAAGAACAATGCTGGAGGCATCACACTACCTGACTTCAAACTACAGTACAAGGCTACAGTGATCAAAACAGCATGGTAATGGTACCAAAACAGAGATATAGATTAAGGAAACAGAGGCCTCAGAAGTAATACCACACACCTACAACCATCTTATCATTGACAAACCTGACAAAAATAAGCAATGGGGAATGGATTCCCTGTTTAATAAATGATGTTGGGAAAACTGGCTAGCCATGTGCAGAAAGGTAAAACTGGACTCCTTTCCTTACATCTTATACAAAAATTAACTCCAGATGGATTAAAGATTTAAACATAAGACCCAACACCATAAAAACCCTGGAAGAAAACCTAGGCAATACCATTCAGGACATAGGCATAGGCAAGGACTTCATGACTAAAACACCAAAAGCAATGGCAACAAAAGCCAAAATAGATAAACAGGATCTAATTAAACTTAGGAGCTTCTGCACAGCCAAAGTAACAATCATTAGAGTGAACTGGCAACCAACAGGGTGGAGAAAATTTTTTCTAAGCTTTCCATCTGAAAAAGGGCTAATATCCAGAATCTACAAGGAGCTAAAACAAATATACAAGAAAAAAATCAAACAACCCCATCAAAAAGTGGGCAAAGGATATGAACAGACACTTCACAAAAGAAGCCATTTATGCAGTTAACAAACATAAGAAAAATGCTCATCATCACTGGTCATTAGAGAAATGCAAATCAAAACCACATTGAGTTACCATCTCATGCCAGTTAGAATGGCGATCATTAAAAAATCAGGAGACAACAGATGCTAGAGAGGATGTGGAGAAAAAGAAACATTTTACACTGTTGGTGGGAGTGTAAATTAATTCAACCATTATGGAAGACAGTGTAGCGATTCCTCAAGGATCTAGAAATAGATATACCACTTGACCTAGCAATCCCATTACTGGGTATATACCCAAAGGATTATAAATAGTTCTATTATAAAGACACATGCACACATATGTTCATTGTGGCCCTGTTAACAGTAGCAAAGACTTGGAACCAACTCATATTCCCACCAGGGATAGACTGGATAAAGAAAATGTGGCACATATACACCATGGAATACTATACAGACATAAAAAATGATGAGTTCATGTCCTTTGCAGGGACATGGATGAATCTGGAAACCATCATTCTCAGCAAACTGACACAAAACAGAAAACCAAACACTGCATGTTCTCACTCATAAATGGGTGTTGAAAAATGAGAACACATAGACACAGGGAAAGGAACATTATACACTGGGGTCTGTTGGGGGTTTGGGGGAGTAGGGGAGACATAGCAGGGGGTGGGAAGGTTGTAGAGCTATAACATCAGGAGAAATACCTAATGTAGGTGACAGGGGGAGGGAGGAAGCACACCACCATGGCATGTGTATACCTATGTAACAATCCTGCAAGATTTGCACATGTACCCCAGAACATAAAGTATAATTTAAAATTAAATAAATAAAAGGGAATTTAGAAAAAATCTTTTTAAGGTTTAGTAAGCAACATGAAAATAAAGATCAAATATTAAATGAAACTTGAAAAACAGTATAGTAATAAATGAGAATTTTGACAAATAGAAGTAATAATAATAAAAAAAACCACATGGCATCTTAGAGATGAAAAGTACGATAACTGAAAAAAACTGTAATAGAAGGCTTCAATAACAGACACAATCAAGTATAAAAGAAACATCAGTGGACTCAAGGACTACACATTTGGAATTATCCTGTCAGAAGAGCAAAAAATAAAAAAAGTCTGAAAGATGGTAAAGAAAGCCTATGGGAATTACGGTATACCATCAAAAGAACAAACTTTCTTATAATAGGAGCTTCAAAAGAAGAAGCACAAGAGCAAAAAAGCATGTTTAATGAAATGATGGCTAAAAATGTTACAAATCTGTTTAAAGATGCCAACATGCAGGGTCTCCAATCAAATTCAACTGGACGAGCTTGTCCAAGACATATCATAATCAACTTCTCAAGAATTAAAGACAAAAAAATTCTGAAAGCTTCAGAAGATAAGAAACATCATGTGAAAGATAATTCCAGTGGCTAGCAGAAACCCTACAGGCCAAGAGAGACAGGGATGCTGTATTCAAAGTGCTAAAAAACAAACAAATAAACAGAATTGCCAGAATACTTTACTTGGAAAAACTGTCCTTCAAAAATAAGGAGAAATAAGAAGTTTCATGGACAAATAAGCACCAGGGCAGTTAATCACCACTAGGCCAGCCATATAATAATTTCCATAAAGGTTCATTAGGCTGAAATAATAAGGCACTAATTAATGAAATAAAAGAGATGAAAGTATAAAGCTTAAGAACATATGTAATACACAGTCATTTTCAAAATGCCCTAGTACTATAATTGTGGTATGTAAAGCAATTTTAACTCTACTATAAAGGCTAAAACACAAAAGTATTTAGAACTGCTATAGCTACAATAGTTTGTTAAAGGATATTAATTACAAAAAAAAAATAATTTTGAAATCAAAATCGGAAAAAAAAATGAGAGGGAAGGTAAAAATGTAGAATTTTCTATATGATGAATAAAATAAGACACCTTCAGTTTAAAATAGTTTGTTATAACTATAAATGTTACTTTTTAATCTTCATGGTTACCACATGGCAAAAAGCTATAATACATTAAAAGTAAAAAGCAGAGAACCAAAACATACCACTGGAGAAAATCACAAAACCACAAAGAAAGACAGTAAGAGAAAAAGAAAGGATTTACAAAACAACGACAAAGCAAGTAAGAAAATGGTAGAATTAAGTTCTTACCTATCAAGAATTACCTTGCATGTAAATTGATTAAATTCTACAATTAAAAGACAGAGTGGATAAATGGATTAAAAAAATCACATTCCAACTATTCTGCCTAGGAGAAACTGACTTCACTTAAAAATACATGTATACACTAAAAGCGAAAGCATAGTAAAAATATTCCACATAAAAGTAAACCAAAGAAGAGCAGAAGTGGCTATTCTTATATAGATAAAATAAACTTTAAATCAAAAATGATTTAAAAAGGACAAACAAAGGTATTATACAATGATAAAGTGGTCACTACAACAGAAGGATATAACAATTATATATATATATATATATATATGTATGCACCCAACATCAGAATACTTAAATATATAGAGAATATATCAATGGATATTAATATACTTAAAGGAGATCAACTGCAACACAATAATAGTAGGAGACTTCTACGTCCCACTTTCAGCAATAGACAGGTCATCCAGACAGAAAATCAACAAATAAACCTGGGAGTTAAATTGTGCTCTAGACTATATGGTCCTAATAGACATTTATTAAAAATTTGATACAACAGCTGCAGAATATATGTGAAATATATTCCAGGATAGACTGTATGTTAGGCTACAAAGCATGTCTTAACGATTTTTTGAAAATTAAAATTATATTATATTTTCTCATCACAAAGAAATGAAACTAGAAATCAATAATAGGAGGAACACTGGAAACTGTACAAAAACTAGAAAATTAAATGACATGGTCAGAAACAACCTTAGGTGAATAGAAAATTAAAAAGAAAATTAAAATTCCTGAGACTAGTGAAAATAAAAACACAATATACCTCACAAAACCTGTGAGATAAAGCAATAGCTTAAAGCCATAAATTCCTTCATCCAAAAAGTACAAAAACCTTAAATAAACAACAATATAATATTACAACTCAAGGAACAAGAAAACTAAGAACAAACTAAGCCTAAAATCATAGAAGAAGAAAAAAAGATCAAAGCAGAAATAAACAAATTGTTGATGAATTGAACAATACAAAGTATCAATGAAATACAGTTGGTTTGTGAAAAGATAAAATCTTCAAGCCCTAATGAGGCTAGAAAAAAAGGGGGGGGGGCTGAAATCAGTATACTCAGGGAGGAAAAGTGAGACATTAAAACTGATAGTCACAGAAATACAAAGGATCTTAAGAGATTATTATGAATAGCTATGTGTGAATGAATTAAAAATCCTAGAACAAACAGATACATTTCTGGGCAATTACAATCTACCGAGATTTATTCATAAAGAAATAAAAAACCTAAAGAAACTAATAATACATAATGAGATTGAAGTAGTATTAAAAAGTTTCTTATCAAAGAAAACCCAAGGACCTTCTAGCTTCTCTTTTGACTGCACATTTAACAAACTAATATCAATTCTTCTTCAAACTATTCCAAAAAATTGAAAAGGAATAAACACTTTCAACTTATTTAGAAGGCCAAATTATTCTTATACTGAAATGAGACAAGGCACAACACAAAAAAGAACACTACAGGTCAATATTCCTGATGAACATAAGTGCAAAAATCTTCAAGAAAATACTAGTAAACCTAGTTCAATGGCACATTAAAATATTATTCAGCCTGATAAAGTGGGATTTATTTCAGGGATGAAATAATGGTTCAACATTCACAAATCAACAAACGCAAAATCAAGGGAAAAACATACGATCATTTCAATAGATACTTTAAAAGCATTCAATAAAATTCAGTATCATTTCACGATAAAAATGATCAAAAATTTTTTATGTAAGCACAATACAATGAGCACAAGAACAAATGACAAACGCACAGCTAACATCATACCAAACAGGGATACGTTTTAAGCTTTTTCTCTAATGTCTTGAACAAGGCAATGTTCCCCATTTTCACCTCTTTCATTCAACATAGTATTGGAAATTTTAGCTAGAGCAATTAGGAAAGAGAAAGAAATAAATGGCTTTCAAATTGGAAAGGAGAAAGTCAATTGTTTCTTTACAAAATGGCATGATTATGTACAGTCATGTGCTGCATAATCATGTTTCGGTCATGGCAGACCACCTATGTGATAGTGGTCTCATAAGATTATAGTGGAGCTAAAAAACCTTTTATCTGTTAGTAACTTCAAAGCCATTATAGTGTAGTTCAATGCATTCCTCCTGTTACTCTGATGCTGGCGATACTGGTGTAAACCCACCTACTTGCTTACTGTGAGTTGTATGAAAATATAGTACATGGAGTTGTGTACTGTACATAATACTTGATAATGATAAATGACTATGTTACTGGTTTATGCATTTACTGTAATTTTTACTATTATTTTAGAGTATATTCCTTATACTTAAAAAGGTGTACTATAAAACAGCTTCAAGTAGGTCCTTCAGGAGGTATTCCAGAAGTCATTTTTGTCATAGGACAGGACACCTCCAGGCATTTTACTGTCCCTGAAGACATTCCAGTGGGACAAGATGTGGAAGTAGAAGACAGTGATATTGAATATCCTGATTCCGTGTAGTCATGGGCTATGTATGTGTGTTTGTGTCTTTTTAAAAAAAATATTTAAAAATTGTAAAAAACAAATAGAAAAAATCTTATTGAATAAGAATATAATGATACAAAATATTTTTGTAGAGCTGTGCAGTGTTTGTGTTTTAAGCCAAGCAGTATTGTAAGAGTCAAAAATCTTAAAAAAAAATTTAAAAGTTTATTAAGTAAAATGTTAAGTGAGATGATGTTAATTTATTATTAAAGAAAAATTTTACATAATTTTGTAAAGCCTGAATGTACAATGTTTATAGTCTACAGTAGTGTACAGTAATATCCTAAGGCTTCACATGTACTCACCACTCACTCACTGACTCACCCAGAGCAACTTTCAGCCCTGCAAATTCCACTTCTGGTAAGTAGTGTGTCCGCATAGCATTTTAAAATCTTTTCTATCACATTCTTATTGTTCCTTTTCTATGTTTAGATAATGTTTATGTATATAAATACTTATCATTGTGTTACAGTTGCATACAGTAAAATAATGTACAAGTTTGCAGCCTAGGAGAATATACTGTACCACATAGCCCAGAGGGTAGCAGGCTATGCCACCTAGGTTTGTGCAAATACACTGCATGATGTTCACATAAAGTTGCCTAATGCCTAATGACACGTTTCTCAAAGTATTCCTTTCATTAAGTGGTGCGTTACTGTATCAATTAAAGAAATACAGTCAAGCCTGAAACTTTTTTCCTTTGATCACTAGCTTTATTTTAGTTGGATTCAGTTAGGAGCAGGCAAGCACAGATTATGTGGGATCACATCATGTTATTTTTCAAAATGTGAAGGGTTTTTAATGGTTATTTTAGTAAAAAGTATAAAACAAAATAATCATGTTAACTGTAATAAATGTTGAGAAGAATACCCGCCACCTCAGTACAAGCTTTTGACCTTATGAGATGTTTTCTAAACTCTACATGTTGCAGGTTTATTTTTTACAATCTTACCTGACTGCAGCACTTTGATTATTTTAAACAAAAAGAAAATATGTATATACCTCATGGACTCATTTATGCTTAAAAAGCATTCAACATTACTTACTTTATATAAATATTTTGATTGACCCATTTTGCTTTCGGAAGCCCGTATGTTTTCTGATATCTTGTCTGGTAGTAGGCTCTTTGTCATCTACTACCAAGGTATTGATAAAGGATCCTGAATGGCTAGAAATAAAGCTACTTCTACTCTGATAAATGCTAGCTTCATGCATACTTATTCCAGTAAGATTTTGAAGAGTGGTAAAACTAGATGAGGTGAGGAGGTGAGTGAGTCTCTGTTTCCCATAGGTAATCACTCATAGAGTGCTTTATTAGAGCACATTTAGGGGCTGAAAACTCTCTACATTTGTGTTTCATCTTGGTAAGCATCAACTTCCTCTTCCTAGCAAGCCTTTCTCTAAACATTTTGTCCACTAATTCACAGATATCAATTTGCAAACATTAAATAAATCTTCTGAAGCAATAATAACACAAATTTAATGGTATAATTATTTGAAAAATGAAAAATAAGACTTGTAATAAATTGTATATCTATGTGTGGCATGAAATCACCAGAGTTTTTAAGGGGAAATTTTCTTACTCTTGTAACTGATTTCTCAGACTAAGCTCTAGAATAAGGAGACATGTGGGACAGATATTATCAAACCTGACTCACAGTCTAGAGCCCAGTCCAGCTCAAGTTCATGACCAACAGGCCTGGGATGTGTGGAATAATAAATTCTTGTGGCTGCAAGCTACTGAATTCGGGGTATTTTGTTATGTAATATTATTAAATACAATTGTACTAAACTGCTAGGGACTTATTAAAATTTATGTCATATATATACATATGTATAGTGATTTTAAAGAATGATTTATTTAGCTCATAGTTTTCAGGTTTGTAATTTAAGCAAGGCTCAGATGCACGAATCATTTTCACTAAGTTTTGGGGGAGGATACTAGTGGGGAGGATATACTGAAGAGGAAAAAACACAGAGGACTTAATTTTTCTTCTACTGACAAATGATAGAAATTACATAAAGAACTACAAACCACTGCTCAAGAAAATAAGAGAGGACATAAACAAATGGAAAAACATTCCATGTTCATGGATAGAAAGAATCAATATCGTGAAAATGGCCTTACTGCCCAAAGTAATTTATAGATTCAGTGCTATCCCCATCAAGCTACCATGGCCTTTCTTCACAGAATTAGAAAAACATGACTTTAAATTTCATATGGAATCAAAAACGAGTCTGTGTAGCCAAGACAATCCTAAGCAAAAAGAACAAAGCTGAAGGCACCACACTACCTAACTTCAAACTATATTGCAAGGCTACAGAACCAAAACAGCATGGTACTGGTACGAAAACAGAGAAATAAAAAAAAACCAATGGACAGAACAGAGGCCTCAGAAATAACACCATGCATCTACAACCATGTGATCTTTGACAAATCTGACGAAAACAAGCAATGGGGAAAGGATTCCCTATTTAATAAGTGGTATTGGAAAAACTGGCTACCCATAAACAGAAGACTGAAACTGGACCCTTTCCTTACACCTTATACAAAAATTAACTAAAGATGGATTAAAGACTTAAATGTAAGACCCAAAATCATAAACACCCTAGAAGAAAACCTAAGCAATATCATTCATGACATAAGCATGGGCAAAGATTTCATGACGAAAACACCAAATGCAATGGCAACACAAGCCAACATTGACAAATGAGATCTAATTAAACTAAAGGGCTTCTGCACAGCAAAAGAAACTATCATCAGAGTGAAAAGGCAACCTACAGAATGGGAGAGAATGTTTGCAATCTATCCACCTGACAAAGGGATAATATCTAGAATCCACAAGGAACTTAAACAGATTTACAAGAAAAAAAACACACAACCTCATAAAATAGTAGGTGAAGGATATGAAAAGACACTTCTCAAAAGAAGACATTTATGTGACCAACAAACATATGAAAAAAATCTCATCATCAATGGTCATTAGAGACATGCAAATGAAAACCACAGTGAGATACCACCGCATGCCAGTTAGAATGATGATCATCATAAAGTCAGATAACAACAGATGCTGGAGAGGAAGTGGAGAAATAGGAATGCTTTTACACTGTTGGTGGGAGTGTAAATTAGTTCAAACATTGTGGAAGACAGTGTGGTGATTCCTTAAGAATCTAGAATGAGAAATACTATTTTACCCAGCAGTCCTAATTCTATGTATATACCCCAAGGATTATAAATTATTCTATTATAAAGAAATATGCATATGTATGTTTGTTGCAGCACTATTTATAATAGCAAAGGCTTATAACCAACCCAAATGCCCAGTAGTGATAGACTGGATTAAGAAAATGTGGCATGTATACACCATGGAATACTATGCAGCCATCAAAAGGATGAATTCATGTCCTTTGCAGGGCCATGGATGAAGCTGGAAATCATAATTCTTAGCAAACTAACACAGGAACACAAAACCAAAAACCACACGTTGTCATTCAGAAGTGGGTGTTGAACAATGACAACATATGGACACAGAGAAGGGAACATCACATAGTGGGGCCTGTCAGGGGCTGAGGGGCTAGGTGAGGAAGAGCATTAATACCTAATGTAGCTGATGGGTGCAGAAAAGCACCATGGTACGTGTTAACCTATGTAACAAACCTGCAAATTCTGCACATGTACCCTAGAACTTAAAGTCTATTTAAAAAGAAATAATCATAACTTTGAAGTATTTATCATTACCAATTTTTTAATTTTAAAAATTCTGTTAATATATTCTACTTTTTAAATTGATAGACCCTCTACCCAGGGGTATACAAATCTTGAGACTCTGTGTGTGTGTGTTTGTGTGTGTGTGTGTGTGTACACATGTGTGCATGTATATGTGCGCTAAATGTATAATTTATTTAAAAAGATACAAGATATTTCTTAATTAAACATGGCCATGGGATAGAGTTAAGAGCATAACATAAAATCTTCTGTCTTCTGGGGATGTAATAGAACATAATTTTTACTGCGCTTATTTCCCCAAAGCTATATTTTAAGCAAGGGAGCTACTCTTTAATATTAAGTATATACATTTCAAGTAATGCTATTTTTATTAAAAATAGAGTCTAACATGTTTTAATTGCCTAAGTCTTCTAGAATATATGCAAGTATGAAAAAATATATGTGGCATTATTTTCTGACTCTATCTTTTACTTCTTCTTTACTTATTATTATTTCCCTAAACTTGCCCCTTTTTACATTGGGTCTGCTCCACTATAGCAAGCCAAGCTGCTGGTTTCAAAACGTATCAACAAACAACCCACAAATGCATGATTCCGTCCAGCTGACCTGAGCCTAGCCAGTATTATCCTCAGGATTGATGAGCTTCTAACAGTAATTTATTTTAATAATGGTATTTTAAAGCACTAAATTTGGAATTTTGAGAACAGTGGAATAGGTAACTTAGTAGATTTAACAACTAAGATTTGCAGGTAAATATTTAATTACAAACAACTCTCTCCTTTAAAACTGTTTTCCTTGTTTTTACAGTCTCAGTTAATGTGACCATCCTCCACAGAGATATTCTGTACTCTGTTGCTTGCCCTCCTGTGCTGCAACATACCTACAAATTCCATTTATTCTATGTCCAATGCATGTACCATACATTTTTAACTAACAGTATGCTCAGTGCTGCTACATGCCATATTTAATCTTTTGGAAATCTAGTTAGTCAATACTTCTTTTGAAATACTGACATCACCTAACAATTGCTCGTAACTGCCAATTGAACCTACTGTCATTCCTCCATATGTTGTTGAGCTAGTTGGGCAATGGTTTTCCATGCTTCTATAATTGCCACTCTGTATGATATTTATAGCACAGTGGCCAAAAATGAGAATTTTTTTTTTTTTTTGAGATGGAGTCTCACTCTGTCGCCCAGGCTGGAGGGCAGTGATGCATCTTGGCTCACTGCAACCTCTGCCTCCCAGGCTCAAGATTCTTCTGCCTCAGCCTCCCAAGTAGCTAGGACTACAGGCACGTGCCACCACACCCAGCTAATTTTTGTATTTTTAGTAGGGATGGGGTTTCACCATGTTGGCCAGGCTAGTCTCGAAATCCTGACCTCATGATCCACCCGCCTGGGCTTTCCAAAGTGCTAGGATTACAGGCGTGAGCCACTGCTCCTGGCCAAAGAATAATAATTTTATACCATAAATCAGATTATGTCAGCTTCTCAAAATGCTCCATGGTGTCCCATATTGTGTACAGCAGACACCAGTTATATACAAAATAAAAGCATATTCATTAAAACAAAAGGAAATGACAGCTTCCATATTTAATAAGCTAAATCTAAACTACACTTACAGTTTGATTCACAGATGTAGACATCAACAAAAAATACTCTAAGAAATGGAATTGTTCTGTAATAGACATTTCCCCCTCTAATTGGAGAACTTCCTATATGCATAATGAAATACCAGAGTGCTTGGCTCACACAAGTTTGTAGTTGGGATGTCAATAGCAACCTCATATACAATTGGGGTCTGTGAGTGCGTGCACATGCATACGTGCACCTGTGTAGTATATGTGTAAATATTCACTATACAATTCTCTTTTAATGTGGAAATACTTAAGGAACCAGATCAAAGCAGATTAACAAGATGTTCTGGTTGATAGGAGGGAATGGTATTGACAATGCAGAAAATCCTACTTCTCATCACCAAAAGCTTCTGATCTGAAAAACACTTTAAGAAATCTATTAATCTAAAGTGTCATGAGTATACATAACATACAGTGAGTATATCCAGTAGGGGATAAATTATCTACAGAATCTGATACTCAAAAAGAAATATCTCTGAAGTTCATTCAGTTCCTACCAGCAGTCTATGAATTACCTCTACATCAACATTGCAGCTGAGAACAAGTTAGAAATCTTTTTAAGGAGTTGCCAAGTTATTTTGAAATTCAAAATTGCTTCACATATTTAATTTAATTAATCTTTATAAACACATTAGATTAAGCTGTGGATGGGGATAAGAATGACATACAATAGGATGTATCCTTAGCTTTTGACTCAAGAATGGCCCTATTTATTAACTTTTTATGTTATTAAGGCTTTGGAAATATTCTAAAAGCTGCCTTTTAAAAATCTCTTCCACACCACTTTTCAGACACAATCTTTTAGTATTAGACAGAAATGGATGCTATGTAACAAGTTTGGGAATATGCCTAAATTAGCCCTGTGGTGACAGTTCTCTGATCATTTGACAAATCCTGGCCCAGGGAGTTACAGTTTAAGAAGAAGAGTAGTAAATATAGAAGATTCCTTTGAAAAGTGAAATCCCTGTAGAGCAGCATTTTTAAGCCTCTGAAGGAAATTTACATTTCACCATATTGTTCACTTCTACTTCCCATAGAGGACTCTCACCAAACAATTGCATTTCTTAAGAGTATTTTTTTTTCAGTAGTTTGAGTCAGTGGCAAAAGCCCTACTGCTAAGTCACATTGCCAGAATATTTTGAAAGGATATTCACACAAACCAAAGTCACTTTGTTAAATAACCCTCTTTAAAATTTGGTACAATGAGAAAAAATAAAAACTTCGAGTTTAGTAAATCACAGGTCAACAGCTTTTAATTAAAATTAAAAAATTGTAATTTTTACTTATGTGGTTTATAGTCAATTGGGAATACCTTTTTTTTAATATGAAACACAAATGTAAGATCTTTGTATATGCATACTAGCAGTTGTGTGCAAAAATGCCCTGAGGAGTTGTATATATACAGATAGCGTCCTTGTAAAATGTTCTATTCAAGGTTAAATTTTTGGCAATCTCTAACGATTATACAGCATTTTCCACTGTTGCTGAGTATCTCTTAACAGTAAAAAATAATTACATTTCCACATGTAAAAATACATCTTAATATTGCAATAATTGTACTCTGTGCAAATCTTGTATATTGATTTTAATGTAACAATCACCATTTTTCCCCAAAAGCAATGATGCAAGATAAATTTCCTCTCAGTATGATTAACATCTACTTACATTCTTTAAATATTTTTATGTTTCAATTTACTTTCCTTAAAAAACATCTGATTTGCATTAGAGAAATTACCTGTTTTAAAATGCTAAGTACATGGACTAGATGTAGTCAATCTACTACATGTACTAAGTAACATCATCCTGTCATTTTAGATACTGGAGTGGAAAAGTACAAAGAAGGTAACTGCCTTAATTTCCACGAATGCAAAAATTCTTCCCAACATTTAAGATATGTTTTTCACCTTCCCCTTGAACCTTTTAAATCATGTAGAATTAGCTGGATCATGAAATATTTTATTACTTTTTTTTTTAATACCTGTAGCTATTTCCCAAGATTTTTCTTATATTTGGCCGAAAACGTCCATGTTTTGTACTCAATGCTCCTAGTCTGCAGTGAGAATCATGCAGTGGTTCTAAGTGTGGTGAAAATCTGTGTCCACAGAAAGAATTGTAAAAGCAAGTTCGCAACAGCTTTATTCATCATCATAATCCTGGAAATGACCAAAATGTCCACAAACAATACATAAGTAATTTGTGTAATATTCATACAATGGCACACTACTAGTAACAGAAATAAGTGAGCTACTTCTCAATGAAACAATATGAATGAATCTCAAAAATATTTGAATATGAGAAATCAAAAATAGAACTGTATGGTTCTACTGATATGAAGCTTTAGAACTGAGAGATTACAGCGATAAAAGTAAGAAAATGCTTGTTTCAAGACCTGGGAGAAAGTGACTGGAAAAGACACAACAAGCACAGAAATTTCTCGCTGTGGAAATGCTACGTATCTTCACTGTATAGCTTCACTTCACTTGTGTTTGGATACTACTAGCCAAACTTCTCAAATGCAACACTTCAGATCATGACATTTTCTTATATGTAAATTGTATCTCAATAAAAAAGGAAAATCTTAGAGGCTGTAACAACTCAATTCTACTCATTACTGAAACAGTCTTGACATTGAGACCTACCACCACAGTTTCAAACTATTGAACATGGGTGGTCTCTCATTTGCTTTAATTCAGCAAGACACCCCTCTTCTGCCTAAGACACAGACACACGACTATATACACATGCTATATTTATTGTCACAGGAGCAAAGCTATAATAATAAGCCAATTAGACCTCATCCCTGAAAACAGGAGGTTAAAGCTGAATAAACAATTTTGCATAATAAACGATATTGTGGAAATATATACTTTAAGAGTAGCTGTATTCTTGGAAAGTGGAGAGAAGAGGAAGTTATCTTATGAAAAAAATAGAGAGAATAAAGAAATAGAGGCTCAAAAATATTTTTTTAAAATCTCAAAACCTCTAAATCTAGTCTCTCTAAACGGATGTATTTCACCTGTAAAAATCATTATTAAAATACTAACTAATAGCAGGTGTATAAGGTGTATAGTGAATTAAAAAAGGCAATCTGTATGCAGTGCCTTGAAAATTATTAATGCTCAGCTTACTAAGGCACAAATGTACAAGTGATTAATTGTAGTTATTACTGTCATTATTATTATTTTATATAGCCAGTTGAATTCTTTCAAAGAATTTCCACTGAAGCTACTATTGGAAGAAGATATGCTGGGTGATACAGGAAACACATGTAAATTTTAATAGAAGTCCTGCTTTAAATACTTTAAAAAGTAGAGCACATTTTTGCTCATATTAATCAAGAAAAATGATATTGGCACATTTTGATTGATATGTAGATATCATTGAAATGCTGAGTTATTAAAAATCAGCAAGAATATTTAATAAAATGTAATGAGAAATAAAATATTAATAAGTTCTCAAAGGCCATAGGTTTTTGAGGAAAGATGCAATTGGAAGCTGCCAGTGTTACGCTATACTTGATGAGTCCAGACTACTGCATTTATTAACATAAATAATTCTATAATCTGAGATGAGAGATGAGTTTTGCAGAACAATGCCTAAAATAATCAAATTTATCATGATGACTGGTTCTCTCAGCTATAAGATAAAAAATAGTTTTGCATTACCGTTAGAAATTTGTCTAATATAAAATTATATTCCTCCAAAATGACCATATTGATCATCCGAATACAGCTATTCATAAAATGTCTTGAATAGGTTAGCTTCTAATCAAAATGCAGCATTCTATTTTTGTGAAATGTTTCACTTAAGTACCATGCAAACACAGTATAATTTGGAATTATTTGTAAATTGCTATATCCCATCTGTTAAGTACAACATTGTACATTTGGAGAGAAAGATTTGGGGGCATAACAGCTTTCTCCAACATAAGTTTCAACAATTGACAAACAAAACTTAATGATTCTTTGAGAAGGAGTAATTTAAAATTTATGTAAATAAACTGAAAGAAATGACAGGCTTGCTCCCCTTCTCACAGCAGTGTTTGCTTTTGGCAAGGCAGCCTTGCAATCAGTACAGCAGGCTTCGAGGTGTTTTCACGCAGATTTGTTATCAGAATTCATTTTCTTTCTAGTGATTGTTAATAACATCCACATCAAAAGCTATAGGTATGTGTGTGTGCACGCACACGTGTTTAGTTTTGGTAGGACTAATAGTTGCTTTAGCATAAAACGTTCATTTCTGCTTCAGTGGTGTATCTTACTCAGTAAAGGCTTCAACTTTCTTTGAAAGCTTGTGTGTATGAAAGGTTGACTTTAAGCCATTAATAAAGTGAATATACAATTTGCGAATTTTTCCCATTTATATAGGCGTGAGGTGGCTTTGCACTGTGTTGTTTCCTTTGCAGTATGGAAGCTTTTTAGTTTGCTGAAATCCCACTTGTCGACTTTTGCGTTTGTCTGTGCTTTTGGGGTCATATGCAATAAATGACTGCCCCTGATAATATGAGGAAACGTTTCCCCTGTGTTTTCTTCCAGGACTTTTACAGTTTCAGATCTTACGTTTAAGTCTTTAATCTACAGTAATTTGATATTTGTGTATGGTCTTACGGTAAGGTTCCATTTTTTTTTTTGCCCATGAATACCCAATTTTCCCAAAATGATTTCTCAAAGAGACTTCCCTTACCTTGTTATGGGTTGTTGGCATTCTTGTCAGAGATCATTTGACTGTGTATGCCTAGAGTGATTTCTGGTCTCACAGTTCTGTTTCCTTGGTCTATATGACTGTCACTATGCCAATACTATCATTTTTTATTACTCTTCAAATTATATAAGAACACTTACAATTCAATAGCAAAAAGAAACAAACCTAGTAACTCCAATTTTTAAAGATGAACTAATAACTTTAATAGACATTTCACTAGAGATATACAAATGATGAACTAATATATGTGAAAAATATTCAATGTCATTCATCATGAAGGAAATGTAAATGAAAACCATGATGAGATATCACCTCATGCCTATCAGAATGGTTATTATCCTGAGACACACACGCGCACAAGACTACACATATTGAGAAGGATGTGGAGAAATGGAAACCCTTGCACACTATTGGGGATGTAAACTGTTGCACCCACTATGTAAAACAATATGGAAATTTCTCAAAAAATTAAAAATAGAATTTCCATATGACCCAACAATCCCTCTCTTGAGTATGTAAATAATTAAAAACAAAATGTTAAAAAGATAGCACTCCCATGTTCACTGAGGCACTGTTTACAATAGTGAAGATGTGAAAACAACAAAAATGTTCATCAACAGATGAATGAAGTGTAATATGTACATAAAACGCAATACCATCTAGACTTAGAAGGAAATTCTGAAATATGCAGTAACATGAATGAACCTTGAGAACATTATGCTAAGTGATACAATGCAGTCACAGTAGTACAAATAGTGTGTGATTCTACTTAGATAAGGTATCTAAAATAGTCAAATTCATTTCATCAAAGAGTTAAATAGTGGTTGCCAGTGGCAGGGGGAAGTGGGAGTTATTATCAGTAAAATAAAGTTTCAGTCAAGAAAGATAAATAAATTCTAGAGAACTGTTGTGCAATATTGTGCCCATTGCTCCTGTTGTACTATACACTTACTATTTTGTTAAAAGTGTGGATCTCATGTTAAGTGTTTTTACCAAATAAAATCTGTATATTTTTAAAATATGGCATTTTTTATTAGCTCAAGAGGCACAGTTAAAATTAAGGAAACTAATCATTCAGTTGTAAATCGAAAATATTTCTTAAATAATTTTACTGTGTGACTGCAGCTATAGTTAAGATCTTTTTCTTTAAAAGAAGAGCCATTAAGAAAAATAATAATTTACAGGAAACTAATCTATTGATAATCTCTTACTAACTCATCTGTGAAACGGTGTAAACATATAATGAACAAAGGAATGAATAATATGAGGGCAAACAGCTGTTGCATTAGCACTGGGTGTCAATCATGTTTCTAACTTATTTTATTTTTACTTACCCTTTTCAAAAACTCATTTGGGTACCATATTATAAGCCTGATATTTCTAGCTAATTGCAATCTTACAGAGATTACAAGAAATTCCTTGTGTAGCTATGAAGGAAAAATACTAAATTCATACATCCTGGCTCGGGTCAAGATTTTTCTGAATGCCAAGGTAGATCTGATGCATTGTCTTTCATTCTTTATTTCCCTTGGATACCAATCTGTTATACAAAATCACCTATATGTCATGCAATTTTTCATAATTTGAGACATAACTTCTAAGAATAAAATTGAGGAGCAGTAATAGAAAGGCAGAGCCATCAAAGTATGCTCTGAACAGCTTGTGAATCAAATTTCAGAGATGGTAATTGCTAATAGAAAAAATAGCATAAATGTGTTTATTACTTAAGAGTGCATAAATGAGTTGTTTAGAAAATATAACATAATAGACTATGATCCTGATAAGAGAAATTTTTAAAACAAGATTTTTTAATGTCAATAAGAAATAAAAATTATTTTTCAAAATTTTCAGAGAGAAATTGATAGAAAATGATGTATTGAACACAGAATGTATTTGCAAAGGCTGCAGTGGTTTTCAAAAAATAGAAAGTCTTTCCTCTTCCATATTCCACACCTGCCATTAAACCTGTTTATCATTTTTCTGTCTGCTCACACTTCATTTAGCACATTGAGTTATTCTCTATCTTGATTTGCCTCTTCACTTACATATCAGGGTGTGAGGTCATTGGTGAAATAGTAGCTGAATATTAACTGTTATTTGAGAAAACATGAAGAAGGATAAAATTTCCATAATGACACTCATGTGTTTTAATAATCCGATGTAACATATGTTAAGCATATGCATGCTTGCTATTAAGATATAATTGATGTACAAAGAAATGCACACATCTAATGCATTTATGCTAAAGATGAGTTTGGACATATGCAAGCACCTGTGATAGTACCACCACAATCAGGGCAGTAGATCCAACACCTTCCATATTTTCTTGGTGTTCCTTTTTCTTTTTCTGTGTGTGTCTATGTGTGGTCAGAATCTTTAACATAATGTTTATTCTCCTTACAATTTTGAGGTGCACAACGCTATGTTTTTAACCACAGGTGCTAGGTTGTACAACAGATCTCTAGAACTAATTTATCTAGCATAACGACAATTAGCGTAATGACAATTTTATATTTATTGATCCACAACCATTTCTCTCACCTCTCAGTCCCCGGAAGTCACTATTATAGTCTCTGCTTCTATGAGTTTGACTATTTTAAATGCCTTATATAAAATGGAATTGTACACTGTTTATACTTCTGTGACTGGCTTATTTCACTTAGCATAATGCCTATAAAGTTAATCTTTGTTACTACAAATGGCGAATTTTCTTCCTTTTTAGGCTTAGTGATACTCTATTGTACATTCTCACTGACTGCACATTTCACATTTTTTATCCATTCACCTGTTGATGGGCACTGTTTTTTCCCCCCGTATCCTGGCTATGGTGAATAATGTAGCAATAAATATGAGAGTGCAGATATCACTTCTAGATTCTGATTTGAATTATTTTGGATATATCCACAGAAGAGAAATTGCTGGGTCATATACTAATTCATTTACAACGTTTTGAGGAACCTTGACAGTGTTTTCCATCACACTGGCTGCATTATTCTACTTTCTCACTGATAGTATATAAGAGTTCCATTTTCTCCACGTCCTCAGCTTATCTTTTGCTTTTTTGATAATAGGCATCCTAACAGGGAGATGGTGATATCTCACTGCAGTTTTGATTTGCATTTTCCTGATAATTAATAATATGGAGCATCTTTTTATATACCTGTTGGGCCTTTAAATGGGGAAATTTCTGTTCACATCCTTTGGCCATTTTTCAACTACATTATTCATTTGTTGCTATTTATTGTTTTTGCTATTCAATATAGGAGTTTTTTTGTGTTGCTATTTGTTGTTTTTGCTATTCTAGGAGTTTTTAAATGTATTTTGCAAATTAACAACTTACCAGAGAGATAATTTCCTTTTTTTTTCCTACCATTTCATAGGTTACCTTCTCATTTTTTGATTAATTTTCCTTAGGTTGATTTTTCTCTTGCTTTTTAGTTAGTTGTAGTACCACTTGAATATTTTTGGCTTTTCCTGCCTTTCCTTCTGGTGACACATGCAAGAATAATTGCCAAGGCCAATGACAAGAAGCTTTTCCTCTAGAAGTTGTACAGTTTCAGGTTTTATACTTAAGTAAGTTTTTGATTAATTTTGATTTAATTATGTGTGTGGTATAAGCTAGAGGTACAGTTTTGTGTATTTTTGCATCCAGTTTTTCCAATACCCTTTCTTAAAGAAATTGCCTTCTCCTGATAGTGTATTTCTGGCACCCTTATCAAAGATCAATTCATCATATATCCATGGTTTATTTGGGGGTTTTCTGTTCTGTTTCAGTGTGAATGAGTTACCAGTATTTAATTATTTATTTACCAATTTATTTATTTTTGTTACTTTGTTTGATTTTGAAACAGGATCTTGCTCTGTCATCCAGTTTGAAGTGCAGTCACACAATCATGGCTCACAGCATTCCCGATCTCCTAGGCTCAAGTCATCCTCAGCATCACAAGTAGCTGGAAATTTGGCGTCCATCACCATGTCTGGCTAATATTTTTTATTTTTTGTAGAGACAGAGACTTGCCATGTTGCCTAGGTTGGTCTCGAACTTCTGGGCTCAAGCGATCCACCCCACCAGGGCCACCCAAAGTGCTGAGATTACAGGAGTGAGCCACTGTGCCTGGCCCTATCAGTATGTAAATAGAAGAAAACACATTGGAGATACTGTGATAGTTGAAATATGTGCATTTAACACATCTGTATTCATTATTGGCTACTTTTATTGCTTTCTATTCATTGTTAAAAAATTCTTTTTGCTTTAAGAAATTAAAACTGATGTTTGATACCAGGCAAGATACAGAACAAAGGCAGAGTTTGAACTTTCAGGCTTGTTTATACCTTGAGAGAGAAAGTTGAGCATATTGTATCAATGTTAGCAATCTTCTCAGATAGGTTATACTTAATTAAAATCTTATTAATTTTCATTAAGTAAAGAAAGATGAGACAATCAGAAGAAAATTTGGTGAGACACAGATACTTAGAGAACAAATATGCTGACCATCCAAGCACATGTGAAGTCAGAAGGAGTTTCAGCCAATCGTTGGGTATTGCAGTGCCAATGGCATTCGTAACTCCATTATGGTGATGTGCATAGCATGGATTAGCTTGATACAATTCCACATTCAAATAGTATACTGATTCCACACTCGTCAAGCCACCGTTTGCTTATTGTTTGACTTCCTACATTTTCTGACTTTAAAATAATATGCTAATCATACTGCTTAGTTTTCTGGTCTGTTGAAATAATTATATTTCCCAAGACAAAGAAAAAAATGATATGATAATTTTATACATTACTATTCTGAGCTTGCATAAAATGAGAACCCTTGTGAGAATCAGGTCCTCTCTTTTGCTGAGTCACATTGAGTATTAGGAATGGTATAATGACAGGCTCACTATGAAAATGCCCCTTCATAAACTTTTTGGAAATGACCAGTTTAACTTTACAAAGCATCAGCTCTCTGGATTACTAAACTTGTCTTGTGCTACATGCAGTACTTCAGTATCTTACTGAAATGCAGAAAAATCTGTAATTTCCTCTCTCAATTGGCATTTTACTAGGCCAAAATGGTCTGTGCAATGATTTATTCAATACTAAATATTTATTAAATATGTACTATGCATAAAATGTGTGGTAAATAGAAGAGCAGAGAAGAAAGTAGACACAGTCTTTGCCAGCAAGAAACATCCAGTTTACTGACCTCTGAGATGCAAATCACACTGTAATGTTATAATGCAGGATGTAGAGAAGAGAGGCAGGAAGACCACAAAGGAGTCTCTAGATTTGCCTGAGGAAGTTGGGGAAGTGTTTCCCTTCAAAGAGATTAGTGTACAAGGATGACAAGTAAGAAGGATATATGAATGGGTATCTCAAGTCAAGAACACTTTCAAAGGCATACTATTTTGCAGGAATAAAAAGTGCTTTCATTTATCTTCTTTAAAGTGAAAATAGGAATTAAAAATACACTCA
The DNA here is from genome assembly GCF_049354715.1 of Callithrix jacchus. NCBI lineage: Eukaryota > Metazoa > Chordata > Mammalia > Primates > Cebidae > Callithrix > Callithrix jacchus. The sequence continues at coordinate 48,286,820 of NC_133519.1, forward strand.
AGGTATAATTAAAGAAACTCAAGGATGTGAAAGGATTTGTGTGCCATGCTAAATGGCAGATATTATCTTAGACAACGGACAGTTTTGCCTATAGTAGTTATAAAATATTTGGGCAAAACCATGGAGAAAGAATTAAAGTCTACATGGTTATTAAAAATGGTCTGAATTTAAAAAGTTGTTTAATATGAATTCATGCTAATATTTGTATATTTGGGTTTTCTTCTTCAATGCTAGATTGTAAGTGTGAGTACAGTATCCATATATTATTCTTATATTTATTGTTTATCACAAGCGTGCAATACAATTTTTTAGTAGCAGAAGCTCAATCTTCACTTTGTATTTTATTATTGATTAAGTCAACCACTGTATTAAAAATGAAGATTTAAACATTCCAAATTATGGAAGCATGAATTGATCACAAATATTAAGCCCATTTTTTTCCTTGCTAAAAAATTTCATAGAGAGAAACTTAGTTTTTGGGCTGCTATAACTAACATAAACTTGATGATGTATAAACAGTAAAATAAACATATATTTATTTCTCACAGTTCTAGAGACTGGGAAGTCCAAGATTAAGGTGCCAGAAGATTCACTGTTTGGCGAGTGCCTACTGTCTCATAGATGATACCTACTCCAGCCTCACGTGGTGAGGTGGGGCGGGGGGAGCTCTCCTAAGCCTCCTTTATAATGGCACTGCTCCCATTCATAACAACTCCTTCTTCATGACCTAATCACCTCCAGAAGCCCTCACCTAATATTATCACATAAAGGAGTGACGATTTTAACATATCCGTTTTGGAGAACACAAATGTTCAGACTGTAGCAAAGTTTTTTTCAAGAACGAATTTGTTGTACTCAGTATATGATTTAATTAACAAATTGAATGTTTACGTATATACTAAATAATACAAACCTGTATAGAGTAAAATATGTCCCTTTCATTGTTGACTGTATATTGTCATTGATAAATAAGCATTAGGGGCCAGTAAGTATAAACCACAAGAGTACTGTAGATATTTTCAATTGAACAATTGGTTGGTATAGTCATCTACAACTTAAACATACAAGAAAGAAAACACATGTTCTTAAACAGACAGATGAGAAATAAAAAAGTAGATAGAAGGATGGATTACGTGACAGGTAGATGAGTCAAATGATGGATACACACATACACACAGACACACACACATATTAAACATTATAATTCTTGTGGGAAGTGTCTGTTGATTACATCAGTGTCTAAAAATTTCTGCCTTCTCTCTCAATGTCTTTGGAGAGAGGGAGAAAGAATAATTTCTAGATATCAAGTCATCTAAACATGTCTCTTATGTTAAGCTTACGCTTATTAGTCAGAATTCAATTTGCTCCTTAAGATCTTACAAAACAACGTTTAACAGTACTGTAAGCTTTTGTTGTATCAACTGATGGAACACCTAGTTATTGATTATCTTAGGTTATTATTGTTGTTTAATTAACTGATGTGGTAAGTCTGTTAATTTATCATTTTGAAAAGTTTGGTGGATGCCTTGATTATAACATGTACAGTCATGCGCCACAAAACATTTCAGTCAACAACCCACTGCATATATGACAGTAATCCCATTAAATTACAATACAGCTGAACATTTTCCATTTTAAAATAGAATTTAAAAAAATTTAAACATAGGAATTAAAATTTTTAAAATATAGCTAAAAATGCCTATTAAAAAAATTTCTAGTGATATCATAAATGCCATAATATGGTAGTGCAATGCATATTCATGTGTTTGTGGTGACACTGCATAAACAGACCTACTAGGTGTCAGTCATATAAAAGCATAGCACATACAATTATAAACAATAGCTAATATTGGTAACGATAATAAATGACTGTACTGGTTTATGTATTTACTATACTATACTTTTTATTGTTAGCATGTACTTCTTCTACTTATATAAAAAAATGAACTCTATACCAGCCTCAAGTAGGTCCTTCAGGAGGTATTTCAGAAGAAGGTATTCTTTTTTAAAATGGAGTTTTGCCCAGGCTGGAGTACTGGGGCATGATCAGCTCACTGCAACCTCTGCCTACCGGTTTCAAGGGATTCTCCTGCCTCAGCCTCCCGAGTAGCTGGGATTACAGTCACCCACCACTACACTTGGCTAATTTTTGTGATTTTAACCAAGTGTGGTCAGCATGATGGGGTTTCAGCATGCTGACCAGGCTGGTCTTGAACTCCTGACGTCATGATCCACCAGCTTCAGCCTCCCAAAGTGCTGGGATTACAGGCATGAGCCACCATGCCCAGCCAAAGGTATTCTTATGATACTTCTATCATATGCATTATGATAGTTCCATATGCATTATTACTCCTAAAGACCCTTCAGTGGACAAAGTATGGAGGTAGAAGACAGTGGTAGTGATGATTCTTACTGTGTGTGTAAGCCTAGCGTAATGTGTGTGTTTGTGTCTTAGATTTTTGCAGAAAAGTTTACAAAGTAAAAAAGTCAAATAAAATAAAAATCTAAAAACAGAAAAAGGTATATAAAATAAAGATATAAGAAAAAATACTTTCATACAGCTGAACAGTATGTTTGTTTTAAGCAGCTGTTATTATAAAACAGCCAAAAAGTCAAAATTGTTAGATTGTTTATAAAGTAAAGAAGTTACAGCAAACTAAGGTTAATTTATTATGGAAGAAAAAAATATAAAAAAAAAATAAATTGGCCTGGCGCAGTGGCTCATGCCCATAATCCCAGCACTTTGGGAGGCTGAGGCGGGTCAAAGACAAGGTCCAGAGATCGAAACCATCCTGGCCACCATGGTGAAACCCTGTCTCTACTAAAATAAAAAAAAAAAACCAGCCAGGCATGGTGGCATGCACATGTAATCCCAGCTACTCAGGAGGCTGAGGCAGGAAAATTGCTTGAACCTGAGAGGCGGAGGTTGCAGTGAGCTGAGATTGCACCACTGCACTCCAGCTTCACAACAGAGGGAGACTACATCTAAAAAAAAAGTTTAGGGTAATCTAGGTGTACAATGTTCATATAAAGTCTACAGTAATGTAGAGCAATGGTCTAGGCCTTCACATTCCCTCGCTGACTCACCCAGAGCAACTTATGACCCTTCAAATTTTATTCCTGTTAAGATAATGTTTATATATACAAATACCTACTATTGTGCTATAATGACCTAAAGAGTTTATTACAGTAACATGCTGGACAGGCTAGTAGCCTCGGATTAGTAGGATATTCGATATAGCCCAGGTATATGCTAGGCTACATCGTCCACGTGTGTGTAAGCAAACACTATCTTATTTGCATAACAATGAAACGGAAATTGCCTAATGATGCATTTCTCAGAACATATCCCCATTGTTAAGTACACATGACTTGTTTCTTTTGGAGATTTTTAACATCCTTGCATAATATCTTCCTAACAGATAGATATATTTTGATGAAATAGTCAATGCTATTCTTCCTATACAAAAAAAGTTTCATTTTTCCTATACAAAAAAAGTTTTTGAAATAGTTACAATTTTCGAAACTATAAAGTATACCAAAGAGCTTGAGATATCATCTACCCATTCAAAAAAGGCTATCTGAAGAACTTTTGAACTGCCCCACTATGAGTAGTATAGTAGAAGATGCTCTACTTCTAAAATTGGTAACAAAATCAAATCGTCATCTCTCAAGCCACATACAGGCAGCAAAATATACTTTGATGTAAACCTTGTCCTAGAAACACATTGCTGGCATGGCACCATTTAAACTCATACTAATTTCAAAATCCGTCTGATTTTTAACAACTTCGTTTTAAGTTTAAAGTATGGGTTTTATTCTGACCCTCTTAAAACAATCCAGGGTGCCCCTGACAAGTATTCCATGTGAACAAATAAACTACTAGGGACACTATTTCAATCAGGTTGACTTTTTGTTGAAGTAACACTTTCCATTCTGCTAAAGTTCAACTGATGTTGACTTCACTGAATGGCTGTTGGGAAACTGCCCTCGGAGCTTTATTTGGAACTGCTACTGTCGTAGTAATGAAATGGTGTATTGTGAAAGTCACGCTCAGTGTTGATTCTGTTCCTAAGGGGCATTGTTGGAGTATAACATCGTTTCGTTACCTACCTGACAAGCTGTCTATTTAACAGAGAAGAACTGATCTGACCGTGGTTGACGGTGCAGCTGCCCCTTCTCAGTGATGAGGAAAACAAGCTGAGTCAAAACAGATCTAGCTACACCAGGGCCTGTCTGCAGTGCTGCTCCCTCATTTCTCTTCATTTGGAGACGAAGGCTTTCTTTTGAGGGAATATTCCCACAGTCTCCAATCTACCAACCACTGTGCTTATTGCTTTCTTCTTTTCACTTTGAAACTACTTTAGCGGCATAATTCTGCTCTGGTCAGCATTAGAGCAAAGCTTTTCATACATTTTAGCTATGTGCTCTCTAGGTCAAGGACAACAACACTGAAAATTGGAGTCCTTGGTGAGGAGTACTTACTGAACTATTTACATATTGGCTACAAGTTTCTTCTGATCTCTGAGACTCTGACTGGGTTTTTTTTCCCCCCATGTCACTGAAGTAAATGTTCCTTTGGATGCTGACCTTAGAACTGTCAGGACATACGATAAAATTGGAATCTCTAAGGATGTAAAAACTTGTCTTAAAGCCAGGGTTCAAGCTCCCAAAACTAATATGTTTGACCATGTAGTCCCCTTTGCCTTGGGACCTTTTCTCCCTCTTTTTTCTTTCTTTGGATTTTTTTTTTCTATTTAGGTAGATAGGTCAGCATGTCCTTCAGTAACAGAGGCTAAAAGGGAAAAGGATAATAAAAAAATAGTCAGTTGAGGCCATTTACACTTATTTCTCACTGAGAACACTGTTCAGGGGATAGGTGTCACTATGGTAATGAGTACGAAAGACTCATAGAGACTCAAAAAATATAATTCAAATACCCACAAAGGATATAATGCCAGATATTAAAATAGGCACTTGTTGGTTAAAAAATTATATTAAAAATTATATAGAATATAGTTGTGTTTCTTTTTTACTTTAATTCATTTAAATTCAAGAGCAGCAATCAGAAGAGCGGGGATTTATTTCAGAGTTCATGGAAGTGTGTATTGTATTCAAACACACACACATGAAACTAGCCTGTGAGGACCTTGGTAAAGCAAAATGAAAGTTACTTCTTAATACACAAAATTTAAAAATGATTTCAGAAATATATCACCATACTAAAGAAAATAAGTAAGAAATAAAAATTAGAAAAGATAAGCTAAGACAATGTATTGTTCTGTATCTGACTTGGACTCCACAGGACAGCTATACCCAAAGACTATTTGCATCAATTAATATTTGCAAAAGCATCCACATTTGTTAAAATCACAATCAACATACCTATGGTTTTGTGAGCCTTATTAGATCAACATCTGTAAGCATAGCTTCTGACTCGTGAGTTAACTATGTTATTTATTTACAAATGAGAGAGAAATACAAAGAGTTTCCTGTGTTGTCCTCCATACCCAACACAGAAAACCTGTATAGGAACAGCAATCTCCATAGACAAAGAGACATAAAAATGAGTGTTACCCGGTGGATATTGTGAAAATATCCCAAGCAACAGTGCCATAAAAGTAAATGTATTCTTCATCTAAAATGAAAAATCATTTTCTTTCTAGTTACCATAGCCTTAGGGGTGCATATACATCTAATCATTCTTCATCTTGTATTGGTATGAAAAATAGGCAGGACTTAAATTTTACATTTTCAGTCTTTTTTTTTTAAATCAACACATGTGATTTGCTTTAGGCAATATGAATACATCAATGAGAAACAAGATGAAGACTTATCCTTGAGAGGCATATTTTAGTTAAGGGAGATACAGCAAACATGAAAAATGAAAATGTAGTTTGCCAGATGATGATAACATTATAATGAAAAAGGTATCAAAAGGGGGAAAAGTATTGAAGTATATTAATTATTTGTGTAGTATATATCATACACAAATTTGTGTATCATTCCTCCAAAGGTATCAAAAGGGGAAAAGTATTGAAGTATATTAATCATTTGTGTATTATATATCATACACAAATTCATGTATCATTCCTCCAAAGGTATCAAAAGGGGGAAAAGTACTGAAGTATGTTAATCATTTGTGTATTATATATCATACACAAATGTGTGTATCATTCCTCTAAAGGTATCAAAAGGGGAAAAGTATTGAAGTATATTAATCATTTGTGTATTATATATCATACACAAATTTGTGTATCATTCCTCCAAAGGTATCAAAAGGGAAAAGTATTGATGTATATTAATCATTTGTGTATTATATATCATATACAAATCTGTGTATCATTCCTTCAAAGGTATCAAAAGGGGAAAAGTATTGAAGTATATTAATCATTTGTGTAGTATATATCATACATAAATGTGTGTATCATTCCTCCAAAGGTATCAAAAGGGAAAAGTATTGATGTATATTAATCATTTGTGTATTATATATCACACACAAATTCATGTATCATTCCTCCAAAGGTATCAAAAGGAGGAAAGTACTGAAGTATATTAAGCATTTGTGTAAGCATGGTACTATTATTTACAATGTGATTCAGAATGTCCTTTGTAATAAGTTGACATTAAAATGGTGAAGGAGTAGTCCATGCTTACATATAGGAAATATCATACTAAGCAGAGAAAACAGGAAATTTAAAGTCTCTGAGGTGAGGGAATTCTTGTCATATTTGAAAAACAATAAACAAGTATGGCAAAGGAATTCCTGAATCGAATCATTCCTGAAGAGCCTGTACTCCCTGATACCTGCACATGACGTTGTTTGGAAGACATACGGTGTTGGCTGGACACCCTACACTGAAGTTCCATCTTTTCTACAGGTTCTAACACAAAAATTGCTCTCGTACATTAGTCAAGGGCATACAGGGATAATAAAGAACATTGAATTAAACTGTTACACTGAAAATGCTGAGCATCTACAGAAATAAAGCTCAACATACAGGCTATTTGGGTCACTCCTCCTTTCTGTAGGTGATGTGCTTTACACGATGGGCTGCTAGACGGTTTGAGAGGACTTGCCTAACTTGAGAATTGCCAAAATCTTTGGAACTCACTGGAGCAGAATTAGTAGCCATCATGTGGACAGCTTAAATGAATTTCTAATTAAGCCTCTTATTAGGAAGGCTTTTCTTTACCTTAGCTGATTCTCCCAGACTTCCCGTCACATGTGAAACTGGTGCAGTGTGAAGTTCTAGATTCACCATGTGGGTTGAGATAAAGGGCCCTTCGTTGAGTTTGAACTTTAAGCAAGTGATACTCCAAACCTGAATAGATTCGTATTTTTAAGCCTTTGTTTTCTACTATAAAATTTTCTTATTTTGAAATTTGTCATTTAATTATTTACTCATTCACTCAACCAAATTTCATACATTTTTCACTTATTTACCATGTGCCAGATCAGGGTGAGGTTGAGAATGGAGGGTTGACAGAGATAAAAGAATCTAATTAAAAAAAAACACACAAACTTTTTTTCTGAGATAATCATATTTATATATTCTACAAAAGTGTAGATTTATAATTTTAGCTGCAACATATGAAGAGATTAGAATTCAACACTTCCACTCTTACAAGAGAAAGCGACAAACTAAAAATCAATGACTTTTCTTGGACCACTTAGAGAACTGAGGCTACAGGGCACACTAGAATCCTGAGAGTCACAACCAAGGTAATCTTACCTGGGTCAAAGTACCTTGAGCTATTAACTGGTAGAAAGAGTTAAACTGAGATTTTGACACATTCCTGAAGCTTGAGTGCATAGTAGCATGAGAATTAAAGCAAAACAAAACAAAAACAAAAACAAAAAATTCCTGGAAGTCACAGTCTCAGGGCAGGGCAACACTTTCTAAACTCTGTTTCCGGGAACAACACCTGGTCCCTATGGTTCAAATCTGAAGGCACCTCTCACAGCTCTGGCAGGAGGAGAGGAGGAGAAATCATCGCAAAGTACAACAGATACTTGTCTGTAGCAAGGCTTACTATTCTGGGGAAAACAATCTACAGAGATTTATCTGAGCTCGGGAGAAGAAAAGACCTCCCATTAAAACCCTCCAGACTTCCTATATCATCTAAAAGGGAGAAAACAATCAATGAGGATCAGAGCGTCAAATAAATATACTGGGGAAAAGTAGGGGTTAGGAGGAAAAATTAATAACCATAACATTGAAGACATGGTTTAGAAATATTTAAAAAGTCTTTATTTTTAGAGCATTTTAAGGTTCATGGCAAAATGGAGCAGAGTTCCCACATACTTCCTGCCCCTACACATACACAACCTCTTCCATTATTAACATCTTGTATTGCAGTGGTGTATGTGTTATAACTGATAAAGCTATATTAATATCATTGTCACCCAAAGTCCAAAGTTTAAATTAAGGTTCACCTTTAGAGTTGTACTTTCTGTGGGTTTTGACAATGTATCGTGACCTTAACCTACCATTGTAGTACCATGAAGAAAAGTCTCAGTGCTCCAAAACTGCCACAAATGCCCCTGAAGATCACAATACTAAAAATAAGTCTACTTAAAAATGATGCTTTAATTGGAAGTTTGCAGAATGCGCTCATTTCTCCATGCCTTATCATTACACAAACAGCGCTCCATCACAGTGGATTACGGTGGAAGCACCTGCAAAAGTTACCCAAGGAGGAGTACTTAGAGGTGCCCAAAGTCAACAGGCAAGACAAAAATAAAAGTTTAGAAAAATATGAAGTCTGTGACAGCTATAGCTATCAAAAACGTGAGACAGAGACCAACTGATAACTGTATTACCATTGTTTTCACACAAAAGGCCAATTAATTTCAATTCCTATTGCACATATGTGTCATTTACAGCAAGAAGTTATAACAACGCCAACAGACAAGGACACCAACATGTAGAAACGTAACAAGCATCAAATCAGACTACTGTAAGAGACATAATTTGTAATTAAGAAATTTAAAGTCACGGATGGAAAAGTAAACAACATATAAAAACAGATGGTGAAGGTAAGCAGACTGGTGAGTATTCTAAGAAAAAATATCAAAAAGAAGTGCTAGCAACCAAAGCAACGTAAGAGAAATGAAACAAAGAAATGGGTTTGACGGGTTCATCAGCAGGCTCACTATGGCTTAGGAGAGAATCAGTGAGCTTCAAATGGAAAATTCCCCGAATTTGCTTAGGATTGTCTTGGCTATGTGAGCTCTTTTTTGGTTCCATATGAAGTTTAAGGTGATTTTTTCCAGTTCTCTGGAGAAGGTCAATGGTAGGTTGATGGGGAAAGTGCTGAAACTATAAATTACTTTGAGCAGGATGGCCATTTTCATGACATTGATTCTTCCTAACCATGAGCATGAAATGTTTTTCCATCTGTGTCCTCTCCTATTTCCTTCGGCAGTGGTTTATAGTTCTCCTTGAAGTGGTCCTTCCCATCTTTTGTTGGTTGTATTCCTTGGTATTTAATTCTCTTTGTAGCAGTTGTGAATGGGAGTTTGCTTATGATTTGGCTCTCTGTCTGTTATTGATGTATAGGAATGCTTGTGATTTTTGAACATTGATTTTGTATCCTAAAACTTTGCTGAAGTTGCTTATCATCTTAAGGAGATTTTGGGCTGAGGTGATGGGGTCTTCTAAATATACTATCATGTCATATGCAAATAGAGACAATTTGACTTCCTCTTTTCCTAATTAAATACCCTTTATTTCTTTTTTTTGCCTGATTTCTCTGGCTACAACTTCCAACAGTATGTTTAATAGGAATGGTGAGAGAGGGCATCCTTGTCTAGTGCCAGTTTTCAAAAGGAATGCTTCCAGGTTTGCCCATTCCATATGATATTGACTGTGGGTTTGTCATAAATAGCTTTTATTATTGTGAGATATGTTTCATCAATACCTAATTTATTAGGAATTTTTAGCACAAAGTGAATTTTGTCAAAGGCCTTCTCTGCATCTATTGAGATAATCGTGGTTTTTGTCTTTGGTTCTGTTTATGTGATGGATTGTGTTTAAAGATTTGCATATGTTGAACCAGCCTTGCATCCCTGGGATGAAGCTGACTTGATCGTGATGGATAAGCTTTTTTACGTGCTATTGCATTTGGTTTGCCATAATTTTATTGAAGATTTTTGCATCAATGTTCATCATGGATTTGGGCTTGAAATTTTCCTTTTTAGTTGTGTCTCTGCGAGGTTTTGGTATCAGGATGATGTTGGTCTCATAAAATGAATTAGGGAGGATTCCCTCTTTTTGTATGGTTTGGAATAACTTCAGAAGGAATGGTCCCAGTTCCTCTTTGTACGTCTGGTAGAATTCGGCTGTGAACCTGTCTGGACCTGAACTTTTTTAGTTGGTAGGCTGTTAATTTCTGCTTCTCTTCAGACCTTGTTATTGATCTATTCACGGATTCAACTGCTTCATGCTACCTGACTTCAAACTATACTACAAGTCTACAGTAATGAAAGCAGCATGGTACTGGTACCAAAACAGAGATATAGATCAATGGAACAGAACAGAGAGCCTTGGAAGTAACACCACACATCTACAACCATCTAATCTTTGACAAACCTGAAAAAACAAGCAATGGGGACAGGATTTCCTGTTCAATAAATGTTGTTGGGAAAACTGGCTAGCCATGTACAGAAAGCTGAAACTGGACCCTTTTCTTACACCTTACACAAAAATTAACTTCAGTTGGACTAAAGATTTAAACATAAGACCTAACACCATAAAAACCCTAGAAAAAAACCTAGGCAATACCATTCAGGATATAAGCATAGGCAAGGACTTCATGACTAAAACACCAAAAGCAATGGCAACAAAAGCCAAGATTGACAGATGGGATCTAATTAAACTCCAGAGTTTCTGCACAGCCAAGGAAACAATCATTAGCGTGAACTAGCAACCAACAGGATGGGAAAAAAATTTTGCAAGCTATCCATCTGACAAAGGGCTACTATCCAGAATCTATGGTGAACTTAAACAAATTTACAAGAAAAAACAAACAACCCCATCAAAAAGTAGCCAAAGGATATGAACGTACACTTTTCAAAAGAAGACATATATGAGGCCAACAAACATATGAAAAAAATGCTCATTATCACTGGTCATTAGAGAAATGCAAATCAAAACCACATTGAGATACCATCTCATGCCAGTTAGAATGGCAATCACCCATTAAAGAATCTGGAGTCAACAGATGCTGGAGAGGATGTGGAGAAATAGGAACGGTTGTACACTGTTGGTTGGAGTGTATATTAGTTCAACCATTGTGGAAGACACTGTAGCAATTACTCAAGGATTGAGAAATAGAAATACCATTTGACCCAGCAATCCCATTACTTGGTAAATACCCAAAGGATTATAAATCATTCTATTATAAAGACACATGCACATGTATGTTCATGGTGGCACTGTTTACAATAGCGAAGACCTGGAACCATCCAAAATGCCCATCAATGATAGACTGGATTAAGAAAATGTGGCACATATACACCATGGAATACTATGCAGCCATAAAAAATGATGAGTTCATGTCCTTTGCAGGGATGTGGATGAATCTGGAAACCATCACTCTCAGCAAACTGACACAAGAATAGAAAACCAAACACTGCATGTTGTCACTCATAAGTGGGTGTTGAACATTGAGAACACATGGACACACAGAGGGGAGCATCAAACACTGGGGTCTGTTGGGTGGTAGTGGGCAAGTGGAGGGATAGCAGGGGGTGGGGAAATTGGGGAGAGATAACATCAGGAGAAATACCTAATGTAGGTGAAGCGGGGATGGAGGCAGCAAACCACTATGGCATGTGTATACCTATGTAACAATCTTGCAAGTTCTGCACATTACCCCTAAACTTAAAGTCAAATTTTTAAATATACAAAAAAAAGTCCACAAAATTAATTACATAGAAAATTTGCAAAATTAAAAAATATAGGGGAGAGAGGGAAAAATATAACCTTCAAAAACTATTGAGCAGTTCCAAAATGTGTAATTGGAATGTCAGAAAGACAAGAGAAAAGAAATCAGAATTAATATTTGACTCATAATGGCTAAAAGCTTTCCAAAATTAATGATGGATACAGAGAGCTATATCTAAAACATGCAGGATAAACAGCGAGATGAACAAACAATTTGAAACATCAAAACTGGGTATACGCATTAGTTTTCTAGGCCTGCCATAACAAAATATCAGAGTATGGGGCTTAAAAAACATAAATTTGTTCTCTCAGAGTCTTGAAATTGAACTCTGAAATACAGGCAAGATTAGTTCCTTGTGAGTACCACGATGTAAGAATCTGTTCCAGGCCTCCCTCTTAGGCTTATGAGAGCTCGCTTCTCTCTGTGCCTTCACATTATCCTTTCTTTATCGATGTCTTTGTCTAAATTCCCCCTTCTTATTAGAGTACCAATTATATTGGATTATGACCCACCCTAATTACCTCATTTGAACTTGATTAGCTCTGTAAAATGTTTTTCTCCTCATAAAGTCACATCCTGAGGTACTGGGGTTTATAGGCTAACATAAATTTGGAAGAAGGGACCAATTTAACCTTTAACTACATACCATATTCAAATTGCAGAAAATCAAAGCAAATAGAAAAATCTTATAACAAGCCAGGGATCAGAGGATTCTTTACTATAAAAAAAACAAACATAATTACAGGGCATTTCTTGTCAAAAATTAGAAAAACACATATAAAATATTTAATATTTCAAATAAAGCCCCTAGAATTCTATTACCTACAAAATTATTCTTTGAAAATGCAGTAGAAATAATTACTCAGACACTCAAAATAAGAAACTTTATCACTAACAGAACTGTCACACAATGAATGTTAACAAATTTTATTTAGCTGAGGACAAATAAGAGTGTTCATAAATGAATCTACACACAGGATTGCAGCTCATCAAAGACAGAATAAAACTCAAAAAGTAATTTTTTTGTCCTTTATTTATCTAATGATATTTGTTTATTAGAAACAATGATGGATATGATACATTGACTGATTCCAGTATATGAATACATGAAGAGAATGACAGCAATTTCACAAGGAATAGAGAGTAGGAATTTGGGGATATTCTAAAATACCTATACTGTATGTGAAGTGGTACAGTGTTGTTTGGACAAGGAATTAGTTACTTAAAAAATGGGTATAACACTAGGTCAATCGTTATCATTTTTTTTAATTATTGCATTTTAGGTTTTGATGTACATGTGCAGAACATGCAAGATAGTTGCATAGGTACACACGTGGCAGTGTCTTTTGCTGCCTTCCTCCCCTTCACCCACATTTGGCATTTCTCCCCAGGCTATCCCTCCGCAGCTCCCCTCCCAGCTGTCCCTCCCCTATTCCCCCCAATAGACCCCAGTGTGTAGTGCTCCCTTCCCCTTGTCCATGTGTTCTCACTGTTCTTCACTCACCTATGAGTGAGAATATGTGGTATTTCTTTTTTTTTTTTTTTTTTTTTTTTTAATTTTTTATTGGATTATAGGTTTTGGGGTACATGAGCAGAGCATGCAAGACAGTTGCGTAGGTACACACATGGCAGTGTGCTTTGCTTTTCTTCTCCCCTTCACCCACATTTGGCATTTCTCCCCAGGCTATCCCTCCCCACCTCCCCCTCCCACTGGCCCTCCCCTTTTCCCCCCAATAGACCCCAGTGTTTAGTACTCCCCTTTCTGTGTCCATGTGTTCTCATTTTTCATCACCCACCTATGAGTGAGAATATGCGGTGTTTCATTTTCTGTTCTTGTGTCAGTTTGCTGAGAATGATGTACTCCAGATTCATTCATGTCCCTACAAAGGACACGAACTCATCATTTTTGATTGCTGAGTAATTTTCCATGGTGTATATGTGCCACATTTTCCCAGTCCAGTCTATCATCGATGGGCATTTGGGTTGGTTCCAGGTCTTTGCTATTGTAAACAGTGCTGCAATGAACATTCATGTGCATGTGTCCTTATAGTAGACCGATTTATAGCCCTTTGGATATATACCCAGTAATAGGATTGCTGGGTCAAATGGAATTTCTATTTCTAAGGCCTTGAGGAATCGCCACACTGTCTTCCACAATGGTTGAACTAATTTACACTCCCATCAATAGTGTAAAAGTGTTCCTATTTCTCCACATCCTCCCCAGCATCTGTTGTCTCCAGATTTTTTAATGATCTCCATTCTAACTGGCATGAGATGGTATCTCAATGTGGTTTTGATTTGCATTTCTCTAATGACCAGTGATGATGAGCATTTTTTAATATGTTTGTTGGCCTCACATATGTCTTCTTTTGTAAAGTGTCTTTTCATATCCTTTGCCCATTTTTGAATGGGCTTGTTCGTTTTTTTCTTGTAAATCTGTTTTAGTTCTTTGTAAATTCTGGATATCAGCCCTTTGTCAGATGGGTAAACTGCAAAAATTTTTTTCCCATTCTGTTGGTTGCTGATTCATTCTAGTGACTGTTTCTTTTGCCGTGCAGAAGCTGTGGAGTTTGATTAGGTCCCATTTGTCTATTTTGGCTTTTGTTGCCAATGCTTTTGGTCACAGCCGAATTCTACCAGACACACAAGAGGAGCTGGCACCATTCCTTCTGAAACTACTCTAAATAATCTAAAATGAGGGAATCCTTCCCAAATCATTTTATGAGACCAACATTATCCTGATACCAAAACCCGGCAGAGACTCAACAAGAAAAGAAACCTTCAGGCCAATATCCATGGTGAACATAGATGCAAAAATCTTCAACAAAATACTAGCAAGCCAATTGAAACAGCACATCAAAAAGCTTATCCATGATGATCAAGTAGGATTCATACAGGGGATGCAAGGCTGGTTCAACATATGCAAGTCTATAAATGTAATTCACCACATAAACAGAACCAAAAACAAAAACCACATGATTATCGCAATTGATGCAGAGAAAGCCTTTGACAAAATTCAACAGCCCTTTATGCTAAAAACCCTCAATAAACTCGGTATTGATGGAACATATCTCAAAATAATAAAAGCTATTTACGACAAACCAACAGCCAATATCATACTGAATGGGCAAAAACTGGAAGCATTCCCTTTGAAATCTGGCACTAGACAAGGATGCTGTCTCTCACCACTCCTATTCAATATAGTACTGGAAGTTCTAGCCAGAGCAATCAGGCAAGAAAAAGAAATAAAGGGTATTCAAACAGGAAAGGTGGAAGCCAAATTGTCACTATTTGCAGATGACATGATAGTATATCTAGAAGACCCCATTGTCTCAGCCCAAAAACTCCTGAAACTGATAAGCAACTTCAGCAAAGTCTCAGGATATAAAATCAATGTGCAAACATCACAAGCATTCCTATACACCAATAACAGACTTAAAGAGAGCCAAATCAAGAACGAACTGCCATTCACAATTGCTACAAAAAGAATAAAATCCCTAGGAATACAACTTACAAGGAACGTAAGGGACCTCTTCAAGGAAAACTACAAACCACTGCTCAACGAAATAAGAGAGGACACAAACAGATGGAGAAACATTCCATGTTCATAGTTAGGAAGAATCAATATCATGAAAATGGTTATACTGCCCAAAGTAATTTACAGAATCAACGCTATCCCCATCAAGCTACCATTGATTTTCTTCACAGAACTGGAAAAAACCACCTTGAACTTCATATGGAACCAAAAGAGAGCCCACATAGCCAAGTCAATTCTAAGCAAAAAGAACACAGCAGGAGGCATCACAGTACCGGACTTCAAACAATACTACAAGGCTACAATAATCAAAACAGCATGGTACTGGTACCAAAACAGAGATATAGACCAATGGAACAGAACAGAGGCATCGGAGGCAACACAACATATCTACTACCATACTATCTTTGATAAACCTGACAAAAACAAGCCATGGGGAAAGGATTCCCTGTTTAATAAATGGTGTTGGGAAAACTGGCTAGCCATGTGCAGAAAGCAGAAACTGGACCCCTTCCTGACACCTTACACTAAAATTAACTCCAGATGGATTAAAAACTTAAACATAAGACCTGGCACCATAAAAACCCTAGAAGAAAATCTAGGCAAAACCATTCAGGACATAGGAGTAGGCAAGGACTTCATGACCAAATCATTATCATTTTTAAGTATAATTGGTAAGCTAAGAGGTGATAAAATGAAATGATATGAAATGTTCAATTAAAATAACAGAAATCAAAAACTGAGAGAAAGAATAAGAAACAAGGAACAAAGGCAAACAATAGTAAACAGTTACAAACATGGTAATTTTTTTTTTTTTTTGAGACAGAGTTTCGCTCTTGTTACCCAGGCTGGAGTGCAATGGCGCGATCTCGGCTCAGCGCAACCTCCGCCTCCTGGGTTCAGGCAACTCTCCTGCCTCAGCCTCCTGAGTAGCTGGGATTACAGGCACGCACCACCATGCCCAGCTAATTTTTTGTGTTTTTAGTAGAAATAGGGTTTCACCATGTTGACCAGGATGGTCTCAAACTCTTGACCTCGTGATCCACCCTCCTCAGCCTCCCAAAGTGCTGGGATTACAGGCTTGAGCCAATGCACCCGGCTGGTAATTATTTATCTAACTACATCAGCTATCACTTTGAATGTGTACAGTCCAAATATATCAGCTAAAAGATAGATCATAATTGTGGATTAAAAGAAGAGACCCAAATGTATGCTGTCTAAAATTAATCAGATGTAAATATAAACATTCAGATAAATTAAAATAAAGGAATGGTGAAATATATACCATAATACATTAACTTCAAAAATGCTGAAATAAGCATATTAATTTCAGAATATTTAATTCAAATATTAAACATAATCCCAAAAATTGCAATTGCTTTAGCACCTACCTAATACATTGATGAACAGTGCAATTATCCAACAAGACATAACGATTGTAAAAATACATGCATCTAACAACAAAGCATGAATATATATATGAGAAAAATAAAACACTAGAATTCAGTAAAGGAATGTAACCACTATTATAGTCGATCAACATCAACATTTCTTTGAGAGAAATTAACAGATCAAACAGAAAATAATATTCAGTAATGATATTCTATATAAGCAATTTTTTGGGAAAAATTCTTTAAATAAGTAATAGTCAAGAATCCTAAACTAAATTTTTTCTCAGTAATGTTAAAATAAATATATCATAATGTTATCTATTTATTACAAATAATTATCATAGCTAATGAATTGAGGGGAAAAAGTGGATATAAAATTAATATCAATCTACCATTTTATGTAATAATTTAGAATGGTATAAACTTTGGGATGCATGGTTTTCTTTCCAACAAATAAAATTCAAATAATTATTTAAAAATAAGGCATAATAATTATATATATGTTTTTTCTAAATAACATACAATTTTATTGAAATTTAATATGTCCAGACATTGAAATTTTATATATCTTAAGTATGTATTGACATAGAAATGCTTTCAACTTAATACATACATTTTATTGAATGATTTTAAATGTTTAACATTAAATTATCTATTTCATTTGTTAAATAGACCATTTTTGCATTCAATAACTGAATCATGAATGGTTTAGTAATTAAAATAGTTTTCCTGAAACTGCTACTACAATTATTGTTAATCGTACTAGTTTTTACTGGTAAATAATGAATGAGTGCTGAAAGTGAAGGCTGAGAAGACATTAAATTCAGGTACTTGAATTCTGTGTCTAAGAACTTATTTTTCTTTGATATGACTTCAAAAGTCTTTCATCTTCATACTTCACTGAGACTTAAAACGATGTCATGGTGGGAGTGGAAATGTAAGTGACAGGTCTAATAAATTAGCAATATCCTTCTTACTACACACGCCCTCATTTGTTACTGTGAAATTTCACTTCTTATTAAATTTTGTATTCTTCATAGTTGAATGGGAGTAATAGATTGTCTCTGAGTTTTATCTGCTTTATAGATGAGCTATGCCAAAAATTCTACTACTGAAAAATGTCACTCATCCTTTTTTTGGAGGACCATAGAGTTTTCAACATTTTAGGTTAGTTGGATCAAGAATCTAATATCTCTAATGATTTAATAAATTACCTTTCAAATAACATACTCACAATATTCTGGACCATTGTATGGATGATGGTCTTCCCTACAAATAGTAAGTTTATGTACTTTTTTTCCTCCTTGAAATTTTCACAACTCACAATAGAAGATAAACAAACCAGAATCAAATACTCACACTAGGGGCAGTGAGGTTGCAGTATTTAGACCTCTCAATACATGGTTTTAGAGTAGTGTTTTACAAACTGTTTCTTGCAAAATCTATTTAGTGGGCCTCATCCAACATTATAAAGTGAACTAAAACAGAATAGAAAATGATGGTATAAAATAGAATAAAATTCAAATCAAAATGTATCACATCTAATCCATGTCATTTTTTTTCTTGGTTCATGTATGAATGCATACCTATTGTATACATATCTAATGGTATGTACTTTGGGTTATAATGTAAAATATTATTTATAAATTATAGACAAAAATTTGTGAAGTCATTGCTCTGTGTCATGTGCTATACCTCCAGCCTTTGCTCATTAGACCTACAATAAATTAGAAGAACATCTTGCTCTAAAAAGCATATATTAAAACAATATATTCAGTGCTGAATTTATCCATAAATTTTGTATTTTCTGGGAACTACTTTTGTATAACATAGTAGGAGAAGTAAGGAAAGTTGTGTAGATGATAATACCCATGGGCACATCGCGGTCTAGTAAACACTTGCATGAATAGCATGAGGTGTTACAGATAAAGTTTTCACTCATATGTTGTATGAAAATAAATTTATCTTTCTGAATTTGAATATATTAGGTATCCTATAGGAATGGTTCTTTTTCTTGCTGCATGAGAAGCTTGTCAGATATTTAAAATAACAATATTGAATCACACTGCATAAACTTCAATAAATACATTTGTATGTATATTTAAAGTTACACATACAACTTAAGAATAAGTATCATTTTGATTAAGGTATTAATAACTTTTACTATACATCTTTTTAATAGTTAATTATACTATTCAGAAAGGTGGCTGATTCCCTCACTAAGATCATATATCTTTCTGTCGAAATAAGCCAAATTCCAAATTCTTGCTGAGGTGAAGTTTGTCAAGTGTGTTGTTAAACCCATTAGAATGAAACTGAGAGAACTGCATGCAGTTCTTTAATTGAAATAAATCATTCGGGCAAATGTAAATTTGAGGAAGAGCTGAGTTTTATTCAAATGGTGAAAAATGTGTTTAGAATCATTAAAAAAATTCAAGGCTAAAGGTATGTGATTCAAATACACAACTAACTTAAAATGTTAGAAAAATTATACTTTTAAAATATATATAATGTTTAGTTTGCTAAACTGCAAAACAAGAAGCAGTTTAGGAAGCTTCTGGCTATTATAAATATCCATATTTCATATTAATATTATATTAATATAAGGATATAGAGAATACAAAATGTATATATAAAATACATAAAATATAAATATAATATAAAATTTAATATTAGATTAATATTAAGACTGATACATTAGCATCAATCCATTTATTAATTTAACATTAATATTACTGCAGAAATTTGCAATGTTTCTCATTCATTTTTAATAAATTAAATTTGACGAAACAAAAAGTCAGACTAAAAGTATTAGTCTTTCCTTCTCAGATTTAGTAATAAATTTTTGCATGCAGAATTTAATTTGTTCTGTAAACAGTATTGTTTTTTTTCAGATGGAGTCTTTCTCTTTTGCCTAGGTTGGAGCATAGTGGCCTGATCTCGGCTCACTGCAACCTCCGCCTCCCAGGTTCCAGCAATTTTCCTCCCTCAGCCTTCTGAGTAGCTGGGATCACAGGTGTCTGCCACCACGCTCAGCTAATATTTTGTATTTTTAGTAAAGATGGGGTTTTGCCATGTTGGCCAGACGGGACTCGGACTCCTGACCTCAAGTGATCCACCTGCCTTGGACTCCCAAAGTGCTGGGATTACAGGTGTGAGCCACTGCGTCCAGCCCTCTAATTGGTTTTAATAAAACTTTCTAGTTGAAACAAGTGTATATTATTAACACTACCATTTGTTTTGTAAACATTGTAGAAACTACTATCCTCAGATAAAATTAAATTCACATGTATAAATAAATATATATACTTGATAAATTATCATTCTTTTAAGTTCTTCCATCCTGCAGAATAGATTAGTAGGGAGGAGGGCAGCATTAGTTTTCAGACATGACACACTTACAGTTGTGCAGCCTTAGTCAAGTTCCTTGACTTATCTAAGTCAGATAATTCTTATGTATAAATGGTGGTCCCGTATTACTTATCCTTTGTCTATTGTAACATGAAATAATGCAAAATAAATATTTAGAAATATTTGTGCAATGTAATGTGAGGGACTAATAAATATTACAAACTATTACTATTGCTGCCATGGATTTTTTGTGTGATTGTAGTTACTTGTAGTTTTATTAAAATTGTGTGTTTCTGTTTAGATCAAGCATGCTTTGGGTATTCATGATTTATTTGATTTCCCTTTGGGGAAATGGCTGTGTCCAATATTACTTTTATTGTTAATTTATTAGCTTATCTACCACATAATGATAATCTGAGGAATTCCACCTTCCACGGGGATGCATAATGATGTGGATGTGGGGACAGTTATGGTCAGCCATATGTTTACAATATAATTACCTTCCCTCAGTATTGTTATCTGACTTATAGGAGGAACCCTGGCTAAATTTTAGCTCATAAGTAATCTTCCCAGGAATTGTGAATTGAGACCAAGAAACAATGTATGTTTGGGGAGCTTGACCAGTAATACATAAGTTTAGAAGTTTAAATATGGGAAGTATATATGTATGTGAAGTGAGGAGTACATATAAGTATATATTTTGTACACTTACAAACAAGTATACTTTGTATACTTACCACAAAGTAAAAACCATTGTCTCCTAAAGAAACAGAAGTCTCTTTTCCAAATAGAGGAAATGAAATGGAGCTGATGAGCCAGAAGTTACAAACCAGAATTTTAAAATGGCCACTTAAACTGAGATCCTCGTATGTTTCTGAGTATAGCCCCATTCTTTTCCTTCTACTTAATGAATCATCCCTGTATCCTTAAAATGCACTCCAAGTTTAGCTTGCCCTGTATCCTTAAAATGCACTCCAAGTTTAGCTTGATCCAATTTGATTGTTTTTGCAAAGCAAATAGAATGTACAGATAGCAAAGACCTCTTTACACAGCAATCTAGGAGCTGACACACTTTTTACATAAATGTGGAAGTAGTATACATTTCAAACTTTGCAGGCCACACCTTTTCAATGACAGACACTCAACGCTGACATTATCACACACATTTTAGCCATAGATGATGTTTAAATAAATGAGTATGGCTGTGTTACAATGAAACAATTTATGAATACTGACATTACTTTCACATAATTTCTATGTATCACAAAATATTATTTTGATTTTTCTAATTCAAAAATGCAAATGTAAAATAAATACAAAAATCATCAGACATGTGAACCATACAAAAATAGGTGGCATTTCTGGAAAATACAGCCTTTCAAGATTGAGCTAGGAAGAAATATCCCTTAACAGACCAATAATGAGTAATATAAACAGTAATCAAAAATCTCCCAATGAAAGAAGCCCAGGACAAGATGGATTCATAGCCACATTTACCCAGAGATACAAACAAAGAGCTTATACCAGTCTTTCTGTTTAATGGAAATTAAACAAAACAAAACAAAACAAAAAACAAAATGAGGAGGGATGACTCCCTAACTCATTCTAAGAAAAGAAAGGTCACCCTGGTATGAAAATCAGTGAAGCACCAAGCAAAAAAGAAACCTTTAGGCTGATATTATTGATGAACATAAATTAAAAATCCTCAACAAAATGCTACCAAACCAAATCCAGCAGCACATCAAAAAGATAATAAGTACATCATGATCAAGTAGGTTTTATTCCAGGGATGTACGGATGGCTCAACATACACAAATTAATAACTGTCATTCACCACATAAAAAGATTTATGAAGAAAAACCATAAGATTATCTCATAGATGATTCAAAGCATTTGATAAAGTTCAATGTCCATTCATGATAAAAAAAAACCCCGAAACTATCTATGCATCAAAAGAACATACTTCAAAAAAATAAGAGCCATACACTACAAACCCACAGCTAACTTCTTACTTAATGGAGAAAGTTGAAAGCATTTCCCCTAAGAAGTGGAACAAGACAGAGATGCCCAAAGTCACCATTCCTATTAAACATTGTACTAGAGTAATCTGGCAAGAGAAAGAAATAAAACATATTCAGATAGAAAAAGGAATTCAATTATCTCTGTTCACTGATGATGTGAGTTTGTACCTAGAAAACCCTAAAGACTAATCCAAAAGGCTCCTATGCTTAATAAGTGATCTTAGTGATACAAGATCAACTACAAATAACAGTAGCATTTCTATATAACAATAATGTTGAAGCTGAGAATCGAATGAAGAACTCAATTCCATTTACAATAGCCACACAAAAAAACTAAGGAGGTAAAAGATCTCCACAAGGAGAACTACAAAGTGCTGCTGAAAGACATCAGAGATGGCGCAAACAAATGGCGAAATCTCTCACGCTCATGGATTGGAAGAATTAGTATTATTTAAATTACCATACCGTCCAAATAAATCTAAGGTTCAATGCAATTCCTATGAAGTTACCAACATCATTTTTTACAGAATTATAAAAAGCAATCTTAAAAGTCAAATGACACCTAGAAAAAGAGCATGAATAGCCAAAGCAATCCCATGCACAAAGAATAAGCTGGAGGCATCACATTACCTGATCTTAATTATACTACAGGGCTATAGTAACCAAAACAGCATGACACAAGCAGAAAAATAGATATATAAATGAATGGAACAAAATGGAGAGAACAGAGAACCAGGAAATGAAGACACATACATCTATACACTCGTCTTCGACAAATCAACAAAAATATGCAACAGAGACAATACTTCCTATTCAACAAATGGTGCTGGGAAAATTGGATAGACATATGCAGAAGAATAAAACTGGGTCCCTGTCTATCACCATATAAAAATATTAACTCCAGATGGATTAAAGATTCACACATATGACCTGAAACTACAAAAAATTCCTAGAAGTAACCTAGGAAAACCTCTTCAGGACAATGGCCGAGGCAAAGAATTAAGAATTTGCTTTTATGACTAAGACCATAAAAGCAAATGCAATAGAGCAACGATAAACAAGTGGGACTTCATTAAACTGAAAAGTTTCTGCACAGCAAAAGACATAATCATCTGAGTAACTCAACAACCTACCACATGAGAGAAGATATCTGCAAAATACACATTTATTATAACAGATGACTAATATTTAGAACCTACAAGGAACTCAAACAACTCAACAAGAAAATGACAGCCCTTTTAAGAGTGGGCAAAGGATATGATCAGGTACTTCTCAAAAGAAAATATACAAGTAGCAAACAAACATGAAAAAACGTTTAACATCACTACTAATCAGAGGAATGCAAATTAAAATCACAATGAATATCATCTCACACCAAAGTCAAGTTGGAAAATAACAGATGCTGCCTAGGATGGGGAGAAAAAGGAATATAAATTAGTGCTACTTCATTGGAAAACAGCATGGAGATTTCTCAGAGTTAACAACAGAATGACCATCTGACCCACTAAACCCACTATTGGGCACCTACCCAGTGGAAAATATATCATTACATAAAAAAGACATCTACACTTGTATGTTTATCATAATAGCAAACCCACGAAATCAACCTACGTGTACATCAACAGCTGACGGATAAAGAAAATGAGGTATGTACACACCACGGAATTCTATTTAGCCATAAAATAGATGAGAGCACGTCTTTGGCAGCAAAATGGATAAAGCTAGAAGCCATTATCCTAAGTGAAACAACTCAGAAACAGAAAATCAAATACAGCATGTTCTCACTTAAAAGTAGGAGGTAAACAATGGATACATACGAACAGTTTCAAAGGGCAATAAAAGACACTGGGGACTCCAAAAGGGTGGAGAGTGAGCTGGGGCTGAGGGATGAAAAATTACCTGTTGGGTATAATATTCACTATTTGGGTGATGGATCCACTAGAAGCCCAAACCCCACCACTATGCGATATATCAGTGTCACAAACCTGCACATGTACCCCCACCAAATCCATAAAATAAAAATATAAAGAAAAAAGGAAAAAAATGGCTATACATACAAAAAAAAGTATATATAATCATTTATAAAGGATTTGAAAATACTGTTAATCAGTTAAAATAACCTCTAAGTATTTAAAAAATGGGTGGCAGTCCAGAAGTGGATCTGTTAAGTAGGGGAACCACACTGAAATTTGTACCAAATAAAGGTGAAATGCTTCCCACTCCCTTTCTTCTGCAAAATGTTATCTTTAATTTCTTCTTCGGCTCACACACCAGACAAGTAACAGGCACCATTTCTTCTCTAATACAAAAAAATTTTTCTAGTTATGGTAAGATTAATATATTTTAATTTAAACCACTCTTTTTATTAACTAAATTTTAGCTTATAAATAAAACTATACATCTTCTTTCCTTCTAGTGTTTAGAAGTCTATGATTTGTATCTTAAGAAAATTATTGGAAATAACAACCACAATACATATATTAAAAAAAATTGGTCACATTAAAAGCATTTGGAAACAGAAGAAGCTCCTAAAGCCAGCAAAGCTATATACTAGTAAAAATATTAAATACACACAAAAATAGAAACTAGCAATTTAATTTAGAATTCTTCTACTATCACACTAATAAAAAGTCATCATAAATGGTAATATAAATGCTACTATGGAACTACATAAGAAAGAAAATTTAAATAACACATATCAATATATTTATTATTATTCCTAATTAGAGAAATTTTTAAAGTGTAATTCTATGGTGTTGCAAAAAAAATTCTCAACCATATTTAATGAAATAAATAGGGTATCAAATATAGTATATCAGGCAATAATGGTGTCAATGCAAACCTGTTAAGAATCACAGCAGTATTTGTGTCTTTTAAATTCAGTTTAGTCCAGCAGGACACTTAAGAGGTCTAGAAAGAGATTAGGGCAATTATGTATGCCAAGTATATAAATGTCAGCAGTAATTTAGAACAAGAATGGATTGTGAGACTGTTTCCAGTTTAATATTTTACTCTGAAGTCAAATCATTGGTATGATATTTTTACAACAGGGAGCTAACGGAAAATACACTGAGGAGAAAAATACTTGATGAGGCTTTTTTTGTGTGTATCCTTAACAATGACATTCAGTGATGTGGATTCCTCTTAGGTGTTCTGTAACTCTCCATAACTATATATGAGTTTTATTTTACACCTTAGGCAGGATATTTATTTGATGCTGCTCCACACTTGACCACGATTTTCTGTGTATGGAATTTCCAAGATAAGTGCCACACACGAAGGCTGAAATGCAAGATCACTGACGGGAGGTATAATCATCATTATATTCCCAAAACCTATCAGTATGCTTTACAAACACAGAGTATCCTGTTAATATCTGTTGACTCAATAGAGCTGGACCTGACAATATTCACTTGAGTTATGAATGTATTTGAAAAGCCGGTTGAAAGTGTTATTGTAATGAAAGGCTCAGAATCGCTCTTTTGTGAAACTTTCCCATATACAAAAATGAGTAATTCAGATAGCTATCTGTTTTTTTATTTGAACTTCTTTGTTTCTTTTCCTTTTTTTCTGATGTATTTTGAGTTTTTTAAAGTGACTTTATTAACTTACCATTATTATCTTCAATTAGATTGAATGTTTTCTGATGAATCTATGCCATCTCCATTTTTGCTTAATAATATTATTTCTAGTGTTTGCTCTTGTATTCATAACATAGAACTTTAACTTATTACTGTCCATCTGTGGTTCTGATGACTCTGTCAAATGCCCTGAATGATTAATGAGGATTTTGAGATCTGACTAGTCGGAACTCATATATATTCTCTTCCTCTGGAAACAGTTCAGCTCACAGCTCCCTGGCCTTGTTTGCTCCACCACAGGAAATGTCATGGTATATGTGTATGTTTCTGTATTCAGCAATGACAAAATGGCGCTTGTTGAAAATTTCTGGATTCTGTTTCTGCTTCCCAAACTCTGCCCTCTACTTCCAGCCGAATCGGCTTCCCTGAAAGGCAACACGTATTCCCTTGTCCAAACCAGATTGTCATAGAGTGCCTGGGATTTCTATGTGTTGTATGTTGATGTATTTTGTTCTACAACACAAATTTTTAAAAGTAAAAGCCAAATAGTTATTGGTGTCTTAATATTTACTTTTTTTTTTCCTTTCCTCAGAGATAATCACAGTATTGTGATGTGTAGTCTCCAATGTCAAAAAATCTAAAAGTATTTTATTTATTTTTCTTGCTGCCTCTTCCTCCACCTCCTCCTTTTTGAAACAGAGAAAATTTGTTCCGACGATGACTGGTGATATGTTTTATTTGAGTGATATCAGTCTTTGTAAATTTTTAACAAAATTTTTCTTTATAGGTCACATATTGTCAATTTTAGTAAACATTGTGGGGGGGCCTCTAAAAATAATCCAGTTTTTATTTTATAATACCAAAGGATTCTTTGGACCTAGAGGCCAAAACAAGTTTTTATACATTGTTGTAAATTATCAGTTTTTGAAAATCCTGTGAATTTTCTTTTATTACTGAGAGTGGAGTTTAACATTTCCCACCAAGACTATAGATTTGCATGTACTTTGCAATTTTGATTTATGCTTTAAGTTGTATATACAAATTTATAATTAGAATTTCATGCTAGTCAATTGAACATTTCATCATTACAAAATATTCTTCATCTAGAAATGCCTCTTCACTATTCATTGACAATTTAACTTCTGTTATATTATTAAAAGTTCTTTTTTGTTTTCATATATGTATGGCAATTTTTTGTACTCTTCAGGTATTTTCTTATATTTATGATAAATTGTATGCCATTAATACATTTAAATTTATGTATTTATAATATGCAGCTGACTTTGTCTTGAGTAATTTTTCATTACATTTTTATAAGTTTTAATTGTAAGTTTCTCTTCACGTGGACTTTCTTATGAGTGACTTCATCAATACACTGGCCTACAACACATTTCGACCTTCTTGGAGTCAGTGTGCTTCTTTTTGTCAGCTTACTGTCTTAGATAACTACAACTTAGGACCAGTCCCTTTCCTAAAATCTTAGTTTAGTTTTAAATTTGAATTCTAATTCAAATTTAGATATGCCTTTAAAATAATCACAGTAATAAATTCCATTGATTCCCTATTATTTTACTTTCTTTTTTCCCCCAACATTTATTGTCTAGGCATGGCAATCAAAATCTTTCTGTGTTCTTTCCTTTTCATAGACTAGACTTATTTTATAGTTGTTTGTTTCATAACTATATATCCCATCAAGGATTTCAGACTATTGTGAGGATCTCAGCAACAGCTCTGACTTCACGGAGGCCAAAGTCTAGACACTTGTCTAGAAAATTTGCATTTAAAGTAACTAGTAGAGTACTTAAATAATGTATTATTGGATAGACATTCCACCTCTTCCCTGGTTATTATTTTTTTTTTTTTTTAATTTTTTATTGGATTTTAGGTTTTGGGGTACATGAGCAGAGCATGCAAGACAGTTGCGTAGGTACACACATGGCAGTGTGCTCTGCTTTTCTTCTCCCCTTCACCCACATTTGGCATTTCTCCCCAGGCTATCCCTCCCCACCTCCCCCTCCCACTGGCCCTCCCCTTTTCCCCCCAATAGACCCCAGTGTTTAGTACTCCCCTTTCTGTGTCCATGCGTTCTCATTTTTCATCACCCACCTATGAGTGAGAATATGCGGTGTTTCATTTTTTGTTCTTGTGTCAGTTTGCTGAGGATGATGTTCTCCAGATTCATCCATGTCCCTACAAACAACACAAACTCATCATTTCTGATTGCTGCATAATATTCCATGGTGTATATGTGCCACATTTTTCCAATCCAGTCTATTATCAATGGGCATTTGGGTTGATTCCAGGTCTTTGCTATTGTAAACAGTGCTGCAATGAACATTCGTGTACATGTGTCCTTATAATAGAACGATTTATAGTCTTTTGGATATATACCCAGTAATGGGATTGCTGGGTCAAATGGAATTTCTATTTCTAAGGCCTTGAGGAATCGCCACACTGTCTTCCACAATGGTTGAACTAATTTACACTCCCACAAACAGTGTAGAAGTGTTCCTTTTTCTCCACATCCTCTCCAGCATCTGTTGTCTCCAGATTTTTTAATGATCGCCATTCTAACTGGCGTGAGATGGTATCTCAATGTGGTTTTGATTTGCATCTCTCTGATGACCAGTGACGATGAGCATTTTTTCATATGATTGTTTGCCTCATATATGTCTTCTTTCGTAAAGTGTCTGTTCATATCCTTTGACCACTTTTGAATGGGCTTGTTTGTTTTTTTCCTGTAAATCTGTTTGAGTTCTTTGTAAATTCTGGATATCAGCCCTTTGTCAGATGGGTAGACTGCGAAAATTTTTCCCATTCTGTTGGTTGCCGATCCACTCTAGTGACTGTTTCTTTTGCCGTGCAGAAGCTGTGGAGTTTCATTAGGTCCCATTTGTCTATTTTGGCTTTTGTTGCCAATGCTTTTGGTGTTTTGTTCATGAAGTCCTTGCCTACTCCTATGTCCTGGATAGTTTTGCCTAGATTTCCTTCTAGGGTTTTTATGGTGCCAGGTCTTATGTTTAAGTCTTTAATCCATCTGGAGTTAATTTTAGTGTAAGGTGTCAGGAAGGGGTCCAGTTTCTGCTTTCTGCACATGGCTAGCCAGTTTTGCCAACACCATTTGTTAAACATGGAATCCTTGCCCCATTGCTTGTTTTTGTCAGGTTTATCAAAGATTGTATAGTTGTATGTATGTTGTGTTGCCTCCGGTGCCTCTGTTTTGTTCCATTGGTCTATATCTCTGTTTTGGTACCAGTACCATGCTGTTTTGATTACTGTAGTCTTGTAGTATAGTTTGAAATCCGGTAGTGTGATGCCCCCAACTGTGTTCTTTTTGCTTAGAATTGACTTGGCTATGCGGGCTCTCCTTTGGTTCCATATGAAGTTCATGGTGGTTTTTTCCAGTTCTGTGAAGAAAGTCAGTGGTAGCTTGATGGGGATAGCGTTGATTCTGTAAATTACTTTGGGCAGTATAGCCATTTTCACGATATTAATTCTTCCTAACCATGAACATGGAATGTTTCTCCATCTGTTTGTGTCCTCTCTGATTTCGTTCAGCAGTGGTTTGTAGTTCTCCTTGTAGAGGTCTCTTACGTTCCTTGTGAGTTGTATTCCAAGGTATTTTATTCTTTTTGTAGCAATTGCGAATGGCAGTTCGCTCTTGATTTGGCTTTCTTTAAGTCTGTTGTTGGTGTAGACGAATGCTTGTGATTTTTGCACATTGATTTTATATCCTGAGACTTTGCTGAAGTTGCTTATCAGTTTCAGGAGTTTTTGGGCTGAGGCAATGGGGTCTTCTAGGTATACTATCATGTCGTCTGCAAATAGAGACAATTTGGCTTCCACCTTTCCTATTTGAATACCCTTTATTTCTTTTTCTTGCCTGATTGCTGTGGCTAGAACTTCCAGTACTATATTGAATAGGAGTGGTGACAGAGGGCATCCTTGTCTAGTGCCGGATTTCAAAGGGAATGCTTCCAGTTTTTGCCCATTCAGTATGATATTGGCTGTTGGTTTGTCATAAATAGCTTTTATTACTTTGAGATACGTTCCATCGATACCGAGTTTATTGAGGGTTTTTAGCATAAAGGGCTGTTGAATTTTGTCAAATGCCTTCTCTGCGTCAATTGAGATAATCATGTGGTTTTTGTTTTTGGTTCTGTTTATGTGGTGAATTACGTTGATAGACTTGCGTATGTTGAAAAAGCCTTGCATTCCCGGGATGAATCCTACTTGATCATGATGAATAAGTTTTTTGATTTGCTGTTGCAATCGGCTTGCCAATATTTTATTGAAGATTTTTGCATCTATGTTCATCATGGATATTGGCCTGAAGTTTTCTTTTCTCGTTGGGTCTCTGCCGGGTTTTGGTATCAGGATGATGTTGGTCTCATAAAATGATTTGGGAAGGATTCCCTCTTTTTGGATTGTTTGAAATAGTTTTAGAAGGAATGGTACCAGCTCCTCCTTGTGTGTCTGGTAGAATTCGGCTGTGAATCCATCTGGACCTGGGCTTTTTTTGTGTGGTAGGCTCTTAATTGCTGCCTCACCTTCAGACCTTGTTATTGGTCTATTCATAGTTTCAGCTTCCTCCTGGTTTAGACTTGGGAGGACACAGGAGTCCAGGAATTTATCCATTTCTTCCAGGTTTACTAGTTTATGCGCATAGAGTTGTTTGTAATATTCTCTGATGATGGTTTGAATTTCTGTGGAATCTGTGGTGATTTCCCCTTTATCATTTTTTATTGCATCTATTTGGTTGTTCTCTCTTTTATTTTTAATCAATCTGGCTAGTGGTCTGTCTATTTTGTTGATCTTTTCTAAAAACCAGCTCTTGGATTTATTGATTTTTTGAAGGGTTTTTCGTGTCTCAATCTCCTTCAGCTCAGCTCTGATCTTAGTTATTTCTTGTCTTCTGCTGGGTTTTGAGTTTTTTGATCTTGCTCCTCTAGCTCTTTCAATTTTGATGATAGGGTGTCAATTTTGGATCTCTCCATTCTCCTCATATGGGCACTTATTGCTATATACTTTCCTCTAGAGACTGCTTTAAATGTGTCCCAGAGGTTCTGGAACGTTGTGTCTTCGTTCTCATTGGTTTCGAAGAACTTCTTTATTTCTGCCTTCATTTCGTTGTTTACCCAGTCAACATTCAAGAGCCAGTGGTTCAGTTTCCATGAAGCTGTGCGGTTCTGGGTCGGTTTCTGAATTCTGAGTTGTAACTTGATTGCACTATGGTCTGAGAGGCTGTTTGTTATGATTTCAGTTGTTTTGCATTTGTTGAGCAGTGCTTTACTTCCAATTATGTGGTCAATTTTAGAGTAGGTGTGATGTGGTGCTGAGAAGAATGTGTATTCTGTGGATTTCGGGTGGAGAGTTCTGTAAATGTCCACCAGGTTTGCTTGCTCCAGGTCTGAGTTCAAGCCCTGGATATCCTTGTTGATTTTCTGTCTGGTTGATCTGTCTAGTATTGACAGTGGAGTGTTAAAGTCTCCCACTATTATTGTGTGGGAGTCTAAGTCCTTTTGTAAGTCATTAAGAACTTGCCTTATGTATCTGGGTGCTCCTGCATTGGGTCCATATAAGTTTAGGATCGTTAGCTCTTCTTGTTGTATTGATCCTTTTACCATTATGTAATGGCCTTCTTTGTCTCTTTTGATCTTTGTTGCTTTAAAGTCTATTTTATCAGAGATGAGAATTGCAACTCCTGCTTTTTTTTGCTTTCCATTAGCTTGGTAAATCTTCCTCCATCCCTTTATTTTGAGCCTTTGTGTATCCTTGCATGTGAGATGGGTTTCCTGGATACAGCACACTGATGGGTTTTGGATTTTTATCCAATTTGCCAGTCTGTGTCTTTTGATTGGTGCATTTAGTCCATTTACATTTAGGGTTCATATTGTTATGTGTGAATTTGATACTGCCATTTTGATGCTAAGTGGCTGTTTTGCCTGTTAGTTGTTGTAGATTCTTCATTATGTTGAAGCTCTTTAGCATTCAGTGTGATTTTGGAATGGCTGGTACTGGTTGATCCTTTCTATGTGTAGTGCCTCTTTTAGGAGCTCTTGTAAAGCAGGCCTGGTGGTGACAAAATCTCTGAGTACTTGCTTGTTCGCAAAGGATTTTATTTTTCCTTCACTTCTGAAGCTCAATTTGGCTGGATATGAAATTCTGGGTTGAAAGTTCTTTTCTTTAAGAATGTTGAATATTGGCCCCCACTCTCTTCTGGCTTGTAGTGTTTCTGCCGAGAGATCTGCTGTGAGTCTGATGGGCTTCCCTTTGTGGGTGACCCGACCTTTCTCTCTGACTGCCCTTAGTATTCTCTCCTTTATTTCAACCCTGTTGAATCTGACGATTATGTGCCTTGGGGTTGCTCTTCTTGCGGAATATCTTTGTGGTGTTCTCTGTATTTCCTGCAATTGAGTGTTGGCCTGTCTTGCTAGGTGGGGGAAATTTTCCTGGATGATGTCCTGAAAAGTATTTTCCAGCTTGGATTCATTCTCTTCGTCCTCTTCTGGTACACCTATCAAACGTAGGTTAGGTCTTTTCACATAGTCCCACATTTCTTGGAGACTTTGTTCATTTCTTTTTGCGCTTTTTTCTCTGATCTTGGTTTCTCGTTTTATTTCATTGAGTTGGTTTTCGACTTCAGATATTCTTTCTTCTGCTTGGTCAATTCGGCTATTGAAACTTGTGTTTGCTTCGCAAAGTTCTCGTATTGTGTTTTTCAGCTCCTTTAATTCATTCATATTTCTCTCTAAGTTATCCATTCTTGTTATCATTTCCTCGAATCTTTTTTCAAATCTTTTTTCAAGGTTCTTAGTTTCTTTGCATTGATTTAATACATGATCTTTTAGCTCACAAAAGTTTCTCATTACCCATCTTCTGAAGTCTAATTCCGTCATTTCGTCACAGTCATTCTCCATCCAGCTTTGTTCCCTTGCTGGTGAGGAGTTTTGGTCCTTTCTAGGAGGCGAGGTGTTCTGGTTTCGGGTGTTTTCCTCCTTTTTGCGCTGGTTTCTTCCCATCTTTGTGGATTTGTCCGCTGGTCGTCTGCGTAGTTGCTGATTTTTCGATTGGGTCTCTGAGTGGACACCCAGAATGTTGATGATGAAGTATTTCTGTTGCTTGGTTTTCCTTCTACCAGTCTAGCCCCTTCGCTGTACGACTGCTGAGGTCCGCTCCAGACCGTGCCTGTCTGGGGTGCACCTCTAGCAGCTGTGGCACAGCGAGGGATGCTACCAGTTTCTTTTTCTGCTATCTTTGTCCCAGGATGATGCCTGCCTAATATCAGTCTTTTGGATATAGAGGGGTCAGGGAGCTGCTTGAGGAGACAGTTTGTACTTTATAGGGGTTTAATTGCTGAGCTGTGCACTCTGTTGTTCCTTCAGGGCTGTTAGGCTGCTATGTTTGATTCTGCTGCAACAGAGCTCATTAAAAACCCCTTTTTTTTTTTCTCAAATGCTCTGTGTTAAGGGGTTTGGGCTTTATTTTTGGATGTTTGATGAGGTGTCCTGCCCAGCTAGAAGGCAGACTAGCCACTGTTTGGTTGCCAGGCTCCGCCCTGCTGTTGTGTGATTCGCCCTGTTCCTGCAGGCTCTGCTGTGGTCTCCGCCATCCCCTGCGGTGGAGTCTCTTCGTTGTAGCGTGTTGCCTCAGCAAAGGCAGGCTGCGTCAGCAGTGGGCGTGTATCTCAGTAGGGACGGGTTGCCCCGGCAACGGCTGGCTGCATCAGCAGTGGGCGTGTATCTCAGTTGGGGCGGGTTGCCTTGGTAGTGGTGGACGCCCCTCCCCCACAGAGCGTCTCCGGCCGTCTGCTCGGGATAGTTTGAAATCGCGGTTTTGTTCGTCCCACTGGGTATCCCAAACGATCTGTCGCTGTAATCCCCTGGGCTGGGCTACTGTGCAAGTCTCGTTCAGTCTCAAGTCCAGCCCTCTCAAGTCTCGGGTTGCCGGTTCAACAAGGCACCCGGACAAGCGCGCCCTGTGGGGATTGCTGGGTAGGGCCGGCCGCCGCCGCCCCGGCTGCCGGCTTTGCCAGGCAGACCTACTGCCTGGCGTCCCGTGTCTTTTTATACTTGGGAGTTTCCCCGTTCTGTGGGCAACAAAGATCAGTCTGGAAATGCAGCACTGACTCACCGTTTGCGGATTCAACGCGGGCTCTAATCCTGGGTTGTTCTCACAGCGCCATCTTGAGTCCCCTCCCTCTTCCCTGGTTGTTTTAAAACAATAACAATTGCTTTGAAGCTAACCCCTTGAACTTCACAAATGTAACCTGGAGTTGAGTTATGAGAGTATTAATGAAAATATCTGACTGGAATATAATTATGTTTTCCATTGCATATGCATGATTAAATATCAATTTATTCCTCTACCAATCTCATCTCAAGTCCATTAATTCTCAAGTCTTACATTTTACATAGAGATGCATGGTAAATATCAATTTAGACTCTTTAGGACAATAAAACTAACATTGTAAATCAATTTTGGGTTTCTATATTAAAATGACATACAAAAAGAGCAAAACCTTTCATCTTAAAGGCTATTAAATGTACCGTCTAACAACATATCAGAATCTCTGGGACACATTTAAAGCAGTGTCTAGAGGGAAATTTATAGCATTAAATGCCCATATGATAAGCCAGAAAAGATCTAAAATCAACACCCTAATATCACAATTAAAAGAACCGGAGGAGCAAGATCAAACAAATTCAAAAGCTACCAGAAGACAAGAAATAACTAAGGTCAGAGCAGAACTGAAGGAGATAGAGACACAAAAAACCCTTCAAAATATCAATAAATTCAGGAGCTGGTTTTGAAAAGATCAACAAAATAGAAAGAATGCTAGCCAGACTAATAAAAAAGAAAGGAGAGAAGATTCAAATAGATGCAATAAAAAATGATAAACGGGATATTACCACCAATTCCACAGAAATACAAACTACGATCAGAGATTACTACAAACACCTCTATGCACATAAACCAGTAAATCTGGAAGATATAGCTAAATTCCTGGACACTTACACCTTCCCAAAACTAAACCAGGAAGAAGTTGAATTCCTGAATAGACCAATAATGTCTGAAGTTGAGGCAGTAGTTAATAGCCTACCAACGAAAAAAGCCCAGGACCAGATGCGTTCACAGCCGAAATCTACCAGAGTTACAAAAAGGAGCTGGTACCATTCCTTCTGAAACTATTTCAAACAATACAAAAGAGGGAATCCTCACCAATTCATTCTATGAGAACAACAACATCCTGATACCAAAACCTGGCAGAGACACAACTAAAAAAGAAAATTTCAGGCCAATGTCCATGATAAACATCAATGCAAAAATATTCAATAAAATACTGGCAAACCAAATCCAACAGCACATCAAAAAGCTTATCCATCACGGTCATGTTGGCTTCATCCCAGGGATGCAATGGTGGTTCAACATCCACAAATCTATAAACGTAATCCATTACATAAACAGAATCAAATACAAAAACCACATGAGTATCTCAATAGATGCAGAAAAGGCCTTTGACAAAATTCAACAGCCCTTTATGCTAAAATCTCTCAATAAACTAGCCATCAATGGATTGCATCTCAAAATAATAAGAGCTATTTACGACAAACCAACAGTCAATTTCATACTGAATGAGCAAAAACTGGAAGCATTCTGTTTGATAATTGGCACAAAACAAGGATGCCCTCTCTCATCACTCTTATTCAACATAGTATTAGAAGTTCTGGCTAGGGCCATCAGGTAAGAAAAAGAAATAAAGGCTATTCAAATAGAAAGGATATTCAAATCATCCCTGTTTGCTGATGATATGTTTGCATATTTAGAAAACCTTTTTGTCTCAGCCCAAAATCTCCTTAGGCTGATAAGAAACTTTAGCAAAGTCTCAGGATAAAAAATCAATATGCAAAAATCGCAAGCATTCCTATACAATAATAGACAAACAGAAAGCCAAATCATGAGTGAACTCCCATTCACAATTGCTACAAAGACAATAAAATACCTAGGAATACAATGTCCATGGGAAGTGAAGGACCTCTTCAAAGAGAACTATGAATCACTGCTGAAGGAAATAAGAGAGGACACAGTCAGATAGTAAAACATTCCATGCTCATTGTTAGGTAGAATCAATATCATCAAAATGGCCATACTGCTCAAAATAATTTGTAGATTCAATGCTATCCCCATCAAGCTACCAATGACTGTCTTCACGGAGTTGGAAAAAAACACCTTAAACTTCATGGAACCAAAAAGAGAGTGCATAGCCAAGACAATCCTAAGCAAAAAACAACAACAACAACAACAACAACAACAAACAAACAAACTGGAGGTTTCAAGCTACCTGACTTCAAACTATATTACAAGGCTACTGTAATCAAAACAGCATGGTACTGGTACCAAAACAGAGATATAGACCAATGGAACAGAACAGAGGCCTCAGAAAGAGCACCACACAACTACAACCATCTGATCTTTGACAAACCTGACAAAAACCAGCAATGGGGAAAGGATTCCCTATTTAATAAATTTTGCTGGAAAACTGGCTAGCCATATGGATAAAGCTGAAACTGGACCCCCTTCCTTACATGTTATACAAAAATTAACTCTAAATGGATTAAAGATTTAAACATGAGGCTGAAAACCTTAAAACTCTACAAGAAAGCTTAGGTAATACCATTAAGGACATAGACATGAGCAAAGACTTCATGACTAAAACACAAAAAGCAATGGCAACAAAAGCCAAAATTGACAAATGGGATCTAACTAAACTTAAGAGCTTCTGCACAGCAAAAGAAACTATCGATACAATGAACTGGCAACCAACAGAATGGGAAAAAATGTTTGCAAGGTACATATCTGACTAAGTGCTACTATCCAGAATCTATGGCAAACTTAAATTTACAAGATAAAAACAACCCCATCAAAAAGTGGCCAAAGGGTATGAACAGACACTTTTCTAAAGAAGACATTTATGCAGTCAACAAACATATGAAAAAAAGCTCATCATCACTGGTCATTAGAGAAATGTAAATCAAAACCACATTGAGATACCATCTCACGCCAGTTAGTATAGCAATCATAAAAAGAAAAAAAAGGAGACAACAGACACTGCAGAGGATGTGGAGAAATAGGAACTCTTTTACACTGTTGGTGGGAGTGTAAATTAATTCAACCATTGTGGAATAGAGAGTGGCGATTCCTCAAAGATCTAGAAATAGAAATATCATTTGACCCAGCAATCCCATTACTGAGTATATACCCAAAGGATTATAAATCTTTCTATTATGTTTATTCACGTATGTTTATTGCAGCACTGTTCACAATAGTAAAGACTTGGAACCAACCCAAATGCCCATCAATGATAGACTAGATAAAGAAAATGTGGCACATATACACCATGGAATACTACGCAGCTATAAAAAACGATGAGTTACTTTCCTTTGCAGGGATATGGATGAACCTGGAAACCACCATTCTTAGCAAACTGATAGCAGAATAGGAAACCAAACACTGCATGTTCTCACATATAAGTAGGTGTTTAACAATGAGAACATGCAGACCCAGAGAAGGGAACATCATGCACCGGAGACTGGGGGCTGGGGGACTAGTGGAGGAATAGCAGGGTGTGGGGGTGATTAGGGATGGAGAGCATTAGGAGAAATACTTGATGTAGATAATGGGGCAATGGATGTAGCAAACCACCACCATGGCACATGTACACCTATGTAACAAACCTTCATGATCTGCACATGTACCCCAGAACTTAAAGTATAGTAACAACCCAAAAATAAATGTACAGTCTATATTCATTCCTAGTGAAAAATATTAACTTTTCCAAATTATTGTTCAAAGAGCACAGAAAAAGTATCACGCTATTCAAGTATTTTATTGATCTGACATATAAGTATTTTTGTATGAGTATATAGTGTTATTTAAAGTGAATAGATGGCCAGGCACAGTGGCTCACACCTGTAATCCCAGCACTTTGGGAGGCCAAGGCAGGAAGATCCCTTGAGGTTAGGAGTTCAAGACAAGCCTGACCAACATGGTGAAACCCTGCCTATACTGAAAATACAGAAAATTTTGCTGGGTGTGGTGGTGCACCTGTAATCCCAGCTACTTGGGAGATTGAGGCAGGAGAATCACTTGAACCCAGAAGGTGGCAGTTGCAGTGAGCTGAGATTGTGCCACTGCACTCCAGCCTGATCAGAGAGCTAGATTCTGTCTCAAATAAATAAATAAAAAATAAAGTGAAGAGACTCAAATTTAAGCTTCCTGTTCTTTCATAAGGTCTGTGGTAAATCACAAAAGCCTCCTTCACATCCCTGAAGTATAGCCAATAAAACTATCTAATATATCCTAATTTTCTTGCTGCATAATTTCTGCCACTAACAAATGTTTTGCAGAACAAAATAAATTTTTAGAATGCACACCTTTATTATAAATATTATAATGTGATGAATACTGATATAATTACTCTCTACCAGATGTTCTCTCTCTATTTTTGCATTTATAAGAGTGGAAACATTTTCTGTTATTCTTTATAAAATATACATATATATTTATACCAAGCCAAATCCTATACTTTATATGCAAATCGGTAAGATTTTCTAATACAATACATACCCAATCCTTTGCTTAATCCTTAAAAAGACTTTGACTTTTCATCCTTTCTCATTAAAATCCATGAATGGAAAAATCTCTTCAACAGCTTTCGCTGTTAATGCATTTGTCTGTGAACATAACCTAGACACAAGGAAGAAAAATAGATATGTGAACATTCCACATGTGTATTGTGCTAAAATAACCATCTGATAGTCTAAGGATGAAAGACACATAATATGTCTTGAAAGGCAAAGTAAAAGTATCATCTTGGTCACAAACAGACACCTATTACAATATAAACTTCATTTTCCCTGAAATACTCAAAGATGTCTAAGCCTAGTCATGTGAAAGTACTAGGTGCACACAATGTAAAGAATTATCATAGCTTCCAATTATCAGTATAGGAAGATTAAATAGCTCAGTTCCTTTCTTCTTTTTTCCCTAGCTGAGTTTATCTTCCTTCTCAGAATTATCACAGAACAGTACTGACAAACTTCAAAGACAATTGTAACTAGGTTTTGAATTTTCATTTTAGAGCATTATTTTACAAAATTATGATGACAGTTGTCCCTGCCAAATATAGCATGAAAATTCAGGCTCTAGTTGAGTTAGAAGACTTGAATAAAACATGGATCAATGTGACATTCATTGTTCTGTTATTAAAAGTAAATTTGGGAAGAAATTATAAAGCCATTCACAATTTAGCAAGGTAAATCATTTCAGTTGATACAATACTCTAAATATGACCGAAAAATAATGGTCTTTGTCACCGCCCATGTGGGGACAATTGTTCTTGCTTCCTACCTCCTCTCACTGGTGTGTATTTTCTTACTCTAATATATCTGTACAACACTGTCAGATGATCTTCTTAAAAACTGCATTCACATCTCTGATCAAATACTTCCATGGGTTACCAAAAGTCTACAAAGAAACAAAAACAATAATTCATTAATGAAACTGAATGCTGTGTTTTATTTGGTCTCAGCTTCCAGGCTTACCATTCACTCTCTGTCTCTATTGGCCTTTTTCTCTAGGGACACTGCCATAGTCACGGCTTCCTCAGCTCTTATTCTCATCCTTCTAATACCATATTATTTTCTCACACAGTTCCAATCAATGCAACTGCTATCTATTTTGTCTTATTTTAAAAAGTCTATGAATATTCACATTTACAAGAGTAACTGATAGCCATTCAAATTAGGAAAGTAACATAAATATGTATTTTATAAAAGTTAATATCACCTTTTCTTTTTAAATTGATTATAATAAAGAATCTGGTCTGATGCCTTCACATTTTTCTATATACCGTCAAAACCACAGTAGCTACTAAATAATATTACTTATTATTATGGATATTTAGGTTATGTGCCTCACAAATATGTTTTCCCAATCACTCTTATTAAATATATGTGTGATTGTGTGAGTGAACACCTACGAACACACAAACATATTCATGGTTTGCAATTATTTTTATTGGCCTGTTTTAATATGCTTTCTCTATACTAATTTTTGTTATTTTTGCTCTTGCAATTTCCTCATTCCACTCAGTTATAAATGTATTCTCCTTTATAGATTTATTTTTACATTGTAAGTATAAAGCTTTAGTTAATCCGGGGTGTGTGTGTGTGTGTGTGTGTGTGTGTGTGATGAGTAATACAAGAGCCTTAATCTTCTCCTCCACCTCCCTCATTGTATTCTCATGTTCAAATTTCTTCAAACAAAATAGTATAAAATACATTTTATTTAAAATTTCAATCACCTCCTATGTTTTAGTTCAATCTCCTGATAGTCAACCATCAACCACGATGAGTGAAAGATCTGCATTTACCGTCCAACTCAGTCTTTCATTTTTTCACCTACTGATGTGTCTCACCTTTTGTCCTGTCACTCGGGTAACAGGTGTTTTTTTGAGGTAATAAATATCCTTTCTTATTACTTAATAAATGATTTAAAATCAACAAGTCTATTTTAGTTCATTTTTTACTACAAATCTAGAACAGTGAGTTCTGTATAGAGTGGTCAATACATACATACATATATATACACATATATGTATATATATAAATACATATATACGTATATATAATGAACAAATAAATAAATTTAAATATATATTTGTGTATACATATATATAATGAATAAATTAACCGCCACATTTAATAGCCATTTTATAATCCGAAGTTATAAATTCTTTATTCCCCCAAACTATTACATACTTTGTTTTGTTTCAAACTTTGCTTTGTCAATTTCTGGTCTTACTTCTCTGTCTTTATTTTTCAGATATTCTTTCAGTCATTCTTTTGATTTGGCTTTTGCTAGGGCTCTGCTCTTGTTTTTCCTCTTTACTGTCTCTTTTCTCTTCATTTATTTATGTATTTATTTTTGAGATGGAGTCTCACACTGTCTTCCCAGCTGGAGTACAGTGGCATGATCTTGGCTCACTGCAACCTCTGCCTCTTCGGTTCAAGCCATTCTCCTGCCTCAGCCTCCCGAGTAGTTGGGACTACAAGCATGCCCCACCATGCCCCAGTTTTTTTTTTTTCATATTTTTAGTAGAGACAAGGTTTCACCATGTTGGTCAGGCTGGTCTTGAACTCCTGATCTCGTGATTCGCCCACCAGCCTCCCAGAGTGCTAGGATTACAGGAGTCAGCCACCGCGCCCGGCCTCTTCATATTTTATTTTACTTTTTGGGAAGGCCTATTAAGTGCTTAAGAACAAGCTAGCACAATGTCACATTTTCCACATTTAGCAGAACAAGCGCCTCACAA
This sequence comes from Callithrix jacchus, assembly GCF_049354715.1. Classification (NCBI taxonomy): domain Eukaryota; kingdom Metazoa; phylum Chordata; class Mammalia; order Primates; family Cebidae; genus Callithrix; species Callithrix jacchus. The sequence goes on from NC_133519.1 coordinate 48,328,030, forward strand.
TCCAGTCTAGATTTAAAGTAAAAAAATAATAGACTTCACTTCTAGACAGAGGAAGTATATAGACAAGCATTTGAAGAATTTTGGATGGTTATTTTCATATATAATTCACCACTGTCTTCAATCTTCAGCATTTCTCATCCCTCTTTGTGTGAAATAAACCAATTCTTTTCCCAAATTTGTCTTATCCAATTACAATATTCATATGAAGTCCAGAATTGTATCATCCTAATGAACATAATGGATGAAGATCCCTGGGCTCACTTCCCAAGTAGCGCTGGAGAATAATTTTAGATTTCCATCCACATTTTCCACTTCTCCATACAATGTTTCTTTAAGATATTTAATGTAATTTGGGCTCTATTTTATTTATTACACTCTTAAAACATATAGAAAAAAAATGTATTCAATAAGACATGATGATGGTGGGGCCATTCCACAATCTTGATTTGGATATTTGCTTTTCTGGTTAACCTAGGAAAATATTAGATTCAAATGCAGTATCGGTCTATATTGAACTTTTAGTTAAAAAATAAATTTACTAGGCTCTTTTGCATGACTTCTTCATTAACTTCTTAGGAATTCATTTGTTAAAAATAGAAAACTCAATAAATATATTTACTATTATCAAAATAGCTATTATGACCAGAAGGATGGGCAAAAATCGTATAAACATAAATGTAAGTATGTAGTCTGTAGAAGTGAGGTCTGCTACTTAGAGAACGAAGTTTGGATGTGGAAGACATGCAAATTTATGTGTTACAATAATCATTAAAGTACATCATGTTCATTTCAACTTGAACATCACAGTGAATATTACCAACTTTAATTTTCATGCATACTCTTTACAATTTATTGCATTTAGTAATCTTAAATAGAATACATTAAATTTTTATGGCTTTGTAAAAACACTTCAATAAAATTTGACTAAAATAATAGCAACATTTATACCTAAAATAGAGGTCACTGACACATTTCTCTTAAAAAATAATGGCTACTTATTTGTCGTAAATTCCTGTTTCTAGATAGTGTTTTGTGATACTAAATATCTTGTTAAAACCAAAATACACTGTGTATATTAATTCCACACGAATTCATTGTAAGCCTTTACACTATTGTTATTAATTATTAAGGTTAGGCAAATGAAGCAGTGGGAGTCAAGAAGGAACAAAGATATGTACAAGGTTTTGATCAATTCGTTGTAAATATTAGTGCACTAAACCAGCCTATGCTATTATTATGAATAAATAGATATATTAATGTTTATAACTCATCTATCAGTTCCATTGAATAGCTGTTAATGGAGTTATGTCTTATCTGAAGTTTTATTTGCTAATAATTACAAAATCCTTTCTCAAAAATATTGTATCAATGTAGTAATCTACTTAAGAATTAAAACCAATTATAATCAAAAGAGTCCTAAATCAAATTATTTCTGTTTCTTTCATCTACTATTAATGATAGCATATGGTTATGACTTAGAGTGATTGAGTCACTCTGTAACATTTGTCTATATATAATAATCTATAATAAGTTAAGACTTATCTAAGTCTCTAATCCATAATAATGTAGAGTATATCTAGGTTATGTTTGTATTAGTCAGGGTTCTCTAGAGAGACATAACTAATAGGATATGTGTACATATGAAGGGGAGTTTGTTAGGAGATTTGATTCACATGATCACAAGGTGAAGTTCCATGATAGGACATCTGCAAGTTGAAGAGTAAAAAAGTCAATTCGTGTCCTTAAACCTTTAAGTTAGGGAACCCAACCATGCAGTCTGTGGCCAAAGGCCTGAGAGCCGATGGCAAATCACTGACGTAAGTCCATGAGCCCAAAAGCTGAAGAACCTGGAGTCTAATGTTTGAGGGAAGGAAGCATCAAGTACAGTAGGAAAATGAAGGCCATAAGACTGGACAAGTTTGCTTATTGTACCTTTTTCTGTCCTATGCTGGCAGCAGCTTGGGTGATGTCCACCCATGTTGTGGGTGGGTCTTTCTGAGACTGAGTCTTCCTCTCCCAGGCCACTGACTAAAATGTTAATCCTTTCTAGTAACACCAGGAAACTCCCAGATATGCTCCAAAACAATACTTTGCACCCTTCAATCTAATCGAGTTGACACTTAATAATAACCATCACAATGCCCTCACATGTGACTCGGGCTACGTATAAAACAGCGATGAGTAGCAGCAAGTTATTTTGATAAATCCACCATTTAACGTTTATATGCAAGTGCACTTCAAAACCATGGACTTTTGTTAGCTCAAAGGTATAAAAACAAACATAAAGAAAGAAAACAAATTGGGTTGTACATTTATTATAGTATTTGTTATATATTTTGGATAGACGTTCTGATCAGATAAAATGGTTTAAAAACCTTTTCCCACTCTGTAAATCATGGTTTACTTTTCCAACGGTATCCCTTGAAGCACAAACATTTTAAATTTAAATGTATCTATTTTTTAATTTTAATTTTAAAAAATTAAAAATTTTTAATTTAAAAAATGTATCTAATTTTTCCTTTTGTTCTTATGCTTTTGATGTAATACCTAAGAAACCATTGCTTAACCAAAGGTCATGAAGATTTATGTTTTCTTCTGATAGTTTTACCATTTTATCCCTTACATCAAGACCTTTAATCCATTTTGCACTAATTTTTGCATATGTTATGCGTCAGGAGCCCAGCTTTATTTTTTGTCACATGACCATCCAGTTACCCTCTCACCATTTACTGAAAAACATATTATTTATCTATCGAGTGGTCTTGGCATCATTGAAAATTAATTTCCGTAAAAGTGAAGATTTATTTCTAGATTATCGATATTGTTCTATTAAATTATACAGTAAGGAAATAGTATATATATTGCATCTACATGTCTATCCTTATGCCAGGATCACATTGTTCTTACTCCTGTAGCTTTGTAATACATTTTGAAATTGGAAAGTATGATCCCTCTATCCTAAGTTCTAAAGGCTAAAGAATTTGAAAGTAAACTGGTTTTATAAACTGAGTTGATCTGAAACTGAGTACATTTGAAGCATTTGAATTCATGAGCACATAAATTTTGTACTCATTTTAAACTGAGTACAAAATTCAGCAAGGAATTGAAGCAAATATCAAAAATCAGCCAAGTAGCAATTCTATGTCCAGAAGAAATTAGTAAAAATACTACTGAATTACATAAATCGAGAATGAACTAATTTTGAGGTCTTCTATGCAGATATTGTTCGATACATTATCATATGAAAATGAGTAACATTTTTAAAATTTTAAGCTCATATTAAATAGTAGGAAAGTGATAATTTCTCTAATGTAACTTAAATTAGATAAGAACCTGGAGAAGAGGCAGAGTTGGATTTCATATCTTATGTCCCAAGGAAATGAATTAGGAAATACAAGAAACAAAGCAAAATACCAATAACAACAAAATGCTTTTTTTTTCAGTTAGATTCACTTTTGACCAAATGAACGAAATAGTCTTGCCTTACTCCTGGGCGGTCATTACCCCCAGGCAATCTCACATTTCTACCATATTCACTGTGCAACCTGGCCTGCATTTGAAATCTGCTCTTTCCTGCCTCAACACTTCTCCCCTTCCTTTACCCAATTTATGCATTAAAAATATTAATCCAGGATCTGAATGGAAAAGCATTTGCAATTGATAGCCTTTGACAAATCACTAATGGCTTGCTAGAAAACCCAGTTGGGACAATTTCAGAGATAGAGCAGAAAAAAATGTGGATAAAGATGACAAGATTATGTGTCTTTACATTTAATTCTGAACGTAGTTTTACCTAACTTGCTAATGTGCCTACTTCCTACCAGTGGGTGTACATTGGTATAACCAAGCACCAGTCTTGCTGCTCACCAATTACTGGTCTTGGACTCTTAAAAACTTAAGATGAATAAAATTCTCGTAGATGGATAGGATGAAGGCAGAGATGGCTGCCTTCAGGTTTCCAGCTCTGATAATACTCAGGCCAGGCTTAAATGCAGATTTCACGAAGAAATTAACTTAGAGTGGACAGGAAATTTCATCAAGAAAACATTGTTTCATATTTTATTAACTTTATCAATTAAAATCAATAGTTGCAATGTGTTCTTGATAATTAAAGAATCTTGCAACCAGTCTGAAAAAGAAATCACTTTTACATAGACTTGTTTATAAAATACAGTTGAATGATTTTGGATAGGCAAAATATGAAAAAAATAAAATGGCTTACCTTTCAAACCTCCAGAATGGCATAAGAAATAATAGATATGCAAAGTGCAATCTGATTAGAAAGCACATTTGGAGTAATCAAGCTGAGAGATGATGGCAGATAATATGAAGTACTTATTGGTTTACCTTTATTAAAAAATAGAGCCCAAAAACCAATCTTTCTTGACTATTAAAACTACAAATTACTTAGACCAAAATCAGTAAAATGAAAATAAGTAAGTGGATTTCTTCCCTGGGAAATTTGGGCATGCACACATTTCTGTCTGGGAAAGACAGTCCATAGTGCTAATCAGAATTTGACTCCACAAATAATTGAGGAGTCTGGCTCTACAGATGATAAATTCTTTGCACTATTTTAGACATCTTGCCTTATAAAAATACATGGATATTTTATTGCCTCAGTCTCTGTAACTCTAAAAAAGAGAACAAAAGTTTGCCAATTGTCTCATAGTTATTCCACAATTAATTTCTACTACATTTTTACTAAAACTTCCATCAGCATTCAAATATTTCTTTTTCACACATTATTTTAGAATAATAATATTGTTCATTTTGTCAAAGGTAATTATTTTTTCAAATCACTTTTATATAGAGTGTGTTTTATTAGCTCTACCTTTTTTTGTTTTGTTTCCCAACTAGAATCTGAATGGATCTTTTAGTAAAAAAAAAAAAAAAAAAAAATTTAAGATTTTTCTCTTGGAGTAAAATCACAAAAAGAATGAACCCTTCCTGTATTTGGAATAGCGTACAGCGCTTTAGGCCAAGGTCAGCCTTTCTCTCTTGAATGAGACCACCTGTACTTTAAGGTTAATTACTTTCTGACAGCAGGTACTATACTCTTTACAAGATAACAGTCGTAAAACTGAAAAATAAGCCAGAAAGTCAGTTCATCGGCCTGAAAATGCTGTAGTCTTTGGTATGTGTCATCTATTATCGACTTGTCTAATACTCTTGATTTAGATCTTCCAAGAGTAATAATCACATCTCTGAAAGGATTAATTTGAAAGCCTCTTTGCCTTATATGTACAGCATTAAAAATCACAAACCTCTGACTTTTCTTTCCCTTGACCTATCTTTCTGATAGAGTACACATTACATATTTAACTTTGTAATCAATTACAGTACCAAATCTTCCACAAATTTTAAGGCATTTTATGCCTATTGGAAAACTAGAATTTATGTGTGCAGAAAGTCATCATGGGTATTTTTAAGGTGTTTTATTACCAAAGTGTAGATCTAGATACATAATAACATTTTGTTACTTTTGAAGACTATATATCTTTATAACATGGAGGAAAAAAATACTTGGTTATCAAGGCTCCAAATAACTCACTTTAAAATTTCATGAATGTATTTTAGCTAAGAAACGAAGAATCAAACATGATTTAAGTTTGCAAACATAAATTAGGAAGACTCAATATCAGTGATTTCTTTCAGAAATCAAAACCTTTAAAAAATTTCTAAGTGATGTAAGTTTCTCAGGTTAACAAAACTGCAGGCAATGTGGGGTAAATGCACTGACGCTTCTTAAAATTTTCTTATACGACACACTGGGGTCTATTGGGGGGAATAGGGGAGGGACAGTGGGGGTGGGGAGCTGGGGAGGGATAGCCTGGGGAGAAATGGGGAGGAAGGCAGCAAAACACACTGCCATGTGTGTACCTATGCAACTATCTTGCACGTTCTGCACATGTACCCCAAAACCTAAAATGCAATAAAAAATAATAAATTTTAAAAAAAAGAAAATTTTATATTTTCTTATACATAGAAGGTTAATAAAACAAAGCTGTTATTCTCTGCATGGTTACTTATATGCTATGCAACAGAAGTTCTCTGCACAATTACCACTACAGAAAAGAAAAAAAAGCAGAAAAAAAAGCTAAATATATTTCCCCAGCACATTAGCAAATAATGTTTTACCATGCAGTCGGTTAATTTGTGACATTTATACATATACAAATTAGCATTAAATGCTTTCTCTATTTTTCTAAAATAATTTCTGCTGAAACACAATAGAGAATCAACACAGTATTTTCATTCTCTTTACATTCAGATTCTAAACTATGTATGTAGATTTCCACATGTGGCTGATTTCATTTTGTTACATTTTTTAATTATTAAGAATGAAACCAACATTAAATCTTTTTGAAACAAACTCAGTTACAAAATTATTTTGTCTTTTCAGTAGAAAGTTGCTGTCAACATGTTGGATGATGAATAGAGACTTTTCAAATCAATTGTGGGTAGTGATAGAGATGTTTATGTTGCTTTACGATGAATAAAAATCTGTCATTTGTATTAAAACATTCGGAAAGAAAGTGGAGAATACTTGTTAATATATAAATTTGGCTTACATGGGGTTTGCTCACTTTCAAGTTGCAGAAAAACAACCACGTTAAATGAAACAAAAGAAATTAATTAATTGAAAACTTCATAAAATACCGGAAATCTTGGGGTTTACTTCTTTCAGAACAGATGATGTGCAGGATAACTAATCTTATTGGCCTGGGTTGGATCAGGTAATCAACACTCAGTCAGTCATTGTGACTATGGACATGGGAAGTTCTGACTGGCCAGGCCTAAGTAGGAACAAGTGGCAAGCAATTTCATAGGCTATGCACTGGGGAGGGGTGATTTTCAAAAAGACAGTTGCCTTCTACTCATAAACTCTTATTTAGGGACTCGGGATAAAAAGAGTGAGTGAGAGAATGAGAGAGATTAATGAAGAATAATCCTTGACCTATTGTTGCATATTCAAAATGGAGACACAGCGGTGTGAGTGCATAACTGAAAACACAATAAAAACTTTTATGCCTGACATAATATTAGTCATAGATTCACTGGAAAATAACAGTCAAGAACTTTGAATGATAGAGCATTCAAGTCTAAGAAGAATGGCATTGCAATATAGAAGAATCTGTTTTAAGGTGATTAATTCATCCTCCCTGTAAAGATTATGATGTTTTTATATGCATCATAAGCACTAAACAGTGATGAGGATCTAAAGAACACAAGCAGAAAAGAGAATTATAGCATCAAATATGAATATAAAAGACAACTTATTGTTATGATGCTAAATGGAAAAATATTTTACTAAATTTGTAGTACAGGATGCCGTTTGTAAATAAAATCATGCTTAAAGTGAAATCTGAGTGAAATTTCAAATGCAAAATACAAACGAAAACAAGGTATATAAACAAATACATACGCCCCACAGTATGGCAGATGGGAGGAAGAACACAGTAAACAGAACTATCTGTAGAACAAAGGACAAGGACAGGAGCAGGGGGAGGCACTGAGAACCAGACCAGAAGCCATTCCCTCAGCCACGCAAGCAGAGGGCTTTGCCATCCCCAGTTTAACAGCCACGACACAACTAAAGATTATTTTCAGTCAGTGCATGTAAGAATGGATAAATTATTACATATGCATTTTATTCCAAAATCTGCTTTTCTATTTTCAATAAATATTTGGTAAATTTAATAAATCATGGATTAAGGAATCCTCCAACTTTTGTTAGGTACAATATTATTTTATTATGATAGAAATTTTGTGCCAACATTCTGTACAATTAAATTTTAAAAACTCGTTTCATAAACATGTATCTTAATTTTGTTTATTTTTCTTCAGGTGTACTGACAGAAGCTTGAAGTAAGGCAGTGGGAAGGGAGTCATTTTGAAAATGCAAGACTTGAATCTAGCCAGGAGAGGATAAAATGCTGTATTTTGTACTGTGATATTTTTCCTTTAAGCACACTCAATGGAGTTTTCTTGTCTTGTAAATTACTATGACCAACCCTTGCCATGGATACTCAATAATCTATTTTATTTGTTGTTGTTGTTGTTGTTGCTGCTGATGTAGAATAAGAAAAACAAGGAAGAAATACTAGAAATTTTTCTTTGAAGGTAGCTTTCATAAGGCGTGAAGCGGCAAAGAAGGGAAGGATGCATGTCTGTGAGGACAATTGTCTGTACCTTTTAAAATTTACTTATATTTATTGAGGTATTCCTTATATGCAATAAAATTCACAGCTATTGAGTGACAGGCCAATGTTTTTGATAAATGTATGCAATCACAGAAAAATCTTTCATTAAAGAAAGATGTAGAATACTACCATGGTGCCAAAACCTTGCCTCTTCTCCAAGTAACCAATGATGTGATTTCTATTATCATAATCTTTTCTAAAACTTTATGTAAATAAATCACAAAACACATATATGCTTTTATATATATGTTCTTGTTTCTGGCCTCTCACTTAATGGACATACTTTTAAAATTAATCTATGTTGTTGTACTTATTTTTAGTTCATCCTTTTTTTCTGAATAGTCTTCAATTGTATGAACATACCAAAGCTTTTTTATTGTGATCCTATTGATTATTGCTTTCATTTCAGTACTCTTTTGATTAGAGCTGCTATAAACTTTCTTGTACACCTTTTGGTTTTGGTTTTGCTGTTATTGCTAACATGTTTTTATTTATTTTGTTTAATATCTTAAGAGTAAAATTGCTAGTTTTAGTTACTGATTTAATATAAAGGATCAAATGATTAGATAGTCAAATCAAATTTCAGTAAATCAGACATCTTGTTTATTATCAAGCTTTGCTAATAATTTCAAAGATACAGACAAATCTGTAGGAAAGGACATCAATGTAAGAAAAGCTCTCTGAGACATTTCTTACTAAAGTGGACATGTAATCTCTGCCCCAGAAAATAGACAAGTAATAGTGACTATAGTTATTAATACTGCACTGTGTACTTGCAAATAGCTGACAGAGTTAGCAATGCTCTAAAATGTTCTCTCCATATAAAGTAAGTATCTTAGGTGATGGTCACGTGAATTAGCTTCATTTAATCATTCCACAATTTACAAATGCCAAAGCACCATATTATAGACTATAAAAAGAAACAGCTTTTATTCATCAATTATATTAATAATCTGATAAAATCCATTTACCTAGTTTTTATGATTAGCACTTCATTGTGTCCTAGGAAGTTCTTGTCCGTCTCAACACAGGATAATGAGTACATGATCCTGTGTCTCTTTCTGGAAACTTTATTGTTTAGATCATGTATGTGTATGTGTGATTTATCTAAAATGCATTTTTATGTATGATTTGTGATAAGCATTTATTTTAGTTCTTTATCATACATTTCTCCAGTATGTTCAATGTTATTTGTTGAGGACTCTTTCGTTTCCTTTTTAGAAGGAAAAAGTGCCTTGGCACTTTGTCAAATTTAAACTGACTGTATCTGTGTGGATCTGCTACTGGCCCACCTACTTTGTTTCATTGATCTTTTTATCCACTGTTTGTTATTGGTTTTACTTTTGGAACTTTATTAGTATCACATACATTTGAAATAACACAATTATATCAACAAGAATTAAGGGAAAATCCATAAAGGAAATATAAATAGAAAAAAAAATAAAAAATAACTATATTTCAGATAGGGTTAGAAGACCAAAATAACCCAAGCTGTAGTTGCAGTGTATATTAGATCTTTAGAAAAGATAAAATCATCCCTATTGGCCATAAATGAGTTACAGGATTCTCATTATTTAACATTTTACGTATTGGGAAACATTCAACTTACTATTTGCTTTGTTATGCTCTTAATTTTTCTTTATCTTAATGAAGTAGATGGAATAACGTGTAAATGGAAACAATTATGCATTTTTCTCAGGCTTTTATATTGTGAGTGAGTCATGGAAATTGTTAAAGTCTAAGAACAACCCAGGGTCCTTAGCACCATGATTGACACTGAAAGAGACATGATTAGATTCTACGCTGAGAGTGAACATTTAGTTCCTACTTATTACAGTGCTTCAGATGTGTAATTCCTAGGATCATTATTCTACATACAGCCCCAGTTCTCATTTTGCAATTTAGGTATTGTCTAATGACGTAAAAGTATAAAATTTACATTGATGAAACATTAAATTATATGATATTTATTGAAGAAAATAGAGAAACTGCAATGCCACCAAATTATGTTTCTAGGGAAGAAATGTCAGATAGTGTATGACTCAACAAGCCATAATGTGAAGTATATAGGAAACACTGTCAATCACAACAGTCTCTTCCAGCCAAGAGAAAATAATTACTATTAATATTACAAATATACTGCAATTAGATGCAATATATGTCTTGTTCATAGAATCAGCCTGACTGTCACTCATTTCTCTGTTTTGTAAAGTATTATGCCCAAATTTTCTTCTTGAATTCGTACCTATCTTCAACATCTTACAGCCATTTTCTAAAACTTATTATCAAGTAATAGCTACCAAAATCACTGTTTGTATATGATGTCTATATGAAAATCAAAGGCATGTGAAAGCATGAGGTAGTTTTAGAATAAATTAATTTTTAAAATAATTCTATTTTAATATTTTATTATTTTTTTTGAGATGGGGTCTTGCTCTGTTGTCCAGGCTGGAGTACAGTGGTGTGGTATCAGCTCACTGTAGCCTCCACCTCCAAGTTTCAAGGGATTCTCCTGTCTCAGACTCCCAAGAAGCTGGGATTACAGGCATGTATTACCACTCCCAACTAATGTTTCTATTTTTAGTAGAGATGGGGTTTCATCAGGTTGGCCTGGATGGTCTTATACTGCAGTCCTCAAGTGATCTGACCTCCCGGCCCTCCCAAAGTGCTGGGATTACAAGCATGAGCCACCGTGCCAGGTGCCAGGTCTCTTACCAAAATAATTTTAAATCGCTATTTTGTAATGAGTTTTAAGATCTCAAAATATTATTTTTTGTCTCCCACAATACTTTTAAATCTGTTTCTAGTCACATTAGGGTATTTACATTGTCTGAATGAGAATTATATTTGCTAAAATTTATGCTTATTTGTTTTTATATTATGCTGAAAATTAAAGCAGAAGGTTTTAAAGAAGCAGAATAGGAGTGCATAAAAAATAAAAAAAGAAAGATCAGGAAGATAATGGGAGAGAAAGACCCTCTCCTGAAAATAGTAGATAGGACTGGATTGATACTAAGAAAATATTAGGCATCTGAGACCCTGATTTTGAAGAAAGGAAAATTCTCCTGATTTGGGGAGATCACCATGAGAGAAAGGAATCACAGTTGGTATCAGTTTGCTAGGACTACCACAACAAACTACCACAAACTGGTAAACAACAAATATGTATTTTCTCACAATTCTGGTAAGCAAGGTGTTAACAGGGTTGGCCTCTTCTAAGATCTCTCTCTTTGGCTTTTAGATAGCCCCGTTGCTCCAGTACCCTCCATGTCAGTTCCCTCTGTGTGCGCCTGTGCTCTAAACTTTTCTTATAAGAAGACCAGCCATACTGGATTAGAACCAACCCATATAACCTCATTTAACTTTAGTTACCTTGTTAGAGACCCTATATTCAATTAGGGTGCTGGGATTAGGATGTTTTTGGATAAACTTGGACTGGAGCACAGGCCAGCACAATGCAGCCCACAACAGAGCTGAAAGCGTGCAAGCCAGTTTCTAGACACAGAGGCAATCAATCAAATCAAAACAGCAACTTCAACAAAGGACGACACCATGCCACTTCGGCCAAACTCTTCCTATTATCACCCACGTTGCACTTTGTTATCCTGTATCCATCTGCCTTCTCCTTGTCCAATATTCTAATAAGTGAATTCTTTCAGACACTGGGGTCTGCCTTCCCACGATGGACAGTAGGATTGTGGAAGGACAAGCTCCCTTTCTGTCACTGAGCATGATGGAACAGTGTGTAGAAAATGATCCTTCTTGAATTGTAACTAATTTCAAAAATAGTCCATTGAAGAAACAGGATTTCTTTAAAACTTCATATAGATATATTTTTTAATTTAAATTTTTAAATTTTTGTGGGTACACCGTAGGTGTATACATTTATGGGGTATATAAAATATTTTAATATGGTCATGCAATGTGTAATGCTCACAACATGGAGAATGGGGTACCCATTCCCTCAAGCACTTAACTTTTGCGTTACAAAAACAATCCACTTATACACTTTTCATTATATAAAAGGTACGATGAAGTTATTATTGATTATATCCACTTTATTGTGCAATTATACGACAGTTCTTATTCATTCTCTCTATTATTTGTACCCCTGATCCATCTCCATCCCACCCTCACTACCCTTCCCCACCTCTGGCAACCATTCTTCTACTCTCTATGTCCAGGAGTTCAATGGAAAAACTTCACATTTCTGAGTTTTAAACTGTAGCTTAAAAGGTTAGAAACCACTACTTTCAAACAATATGTCAGAATTTAAAGCGAATAATACCATTTGGTGATAATGGACCATAATACCTTTTGGTGATATGCTTCTGATGTCAAATTACACATTACATCACTTTACTGAAGAGCCCTGAGCACAATTTAATGCATTCTTTTAGGATCTAAAAATGATATAAGAGATTAAATGTCTCATACTTTGAGATTGGACGATGGTTATAGTATCCATCAAAACATTTTCTCTCCATAAGAGTTAATGAATCAGCCCCTATACCTTAGTACTGTGGCCATTAACCAATTACTAAACCTCACTCTTTTCCTCTCATCCACTCATTTTAACACCAATCACCTTAGTGATTGCCTGCCATGAAACTGGTATTGAAGATATGTTCTATTTTTAATAAATTGTTCTTTATGACTTGTCTTTAGCCACTTAAAGGTGGAGTGCTGAATATCAGAATCCCTTTTAAGTCTCTCTTCCACTTAAATTTATCAGTTACCAAAAAAAGATTTATAAAAATGTTACTTAAATATCAATTGTGTATTTTGAGCTTGTAAAACTACTCCTATTCATTATATTTTGTTCTGTATTAGAATGTCCATTCCTCTGACATGCAAATGAAAAAAAAAAGAGGAGTCTGCTTCATTTCAGCAGCACAATTACAACAAGGTAGCAGCGCTTTCTATCCTCGGGATAATGTTGACATTGATTTCACCTGACACAGAGGGAGAACCCATTAACTTCACATTATTTTTTTCATAATATAATAATGCAGAAAGGCAAGACCTGCTTGACATGCCAGATTGTGAGGTATTTTAAGGTGGTCATTGGAAATTATCATACCTCCTTTTTTCATGTCTTTTCCCCGGCTATAAAAGTATTCTTAATTAAAACTAAAATGAAAGATCTGCATATATTAAAAAGTTACAAAAAGTGCCACCATTTTATCAAAGCATATTTACGTTTTCATATACATATTCTTTTTTACGTGGTCATTTTCAATTTAGGCTAAAGGCAATGTTCATACTGTATGTAATAAAGATAGTAATGATTGGTTCCAATATCAATACTAAGAACTTGTTTTGCATCTTCTTTCATTTGTATGAAAGATTCTGTGCTATATGTTTTGGATTAGCTATGTCAGGTAATCTCAACACTATGTGATGGCTCCAGTTACCATCATCATTTGAGTGATAGGGAAATTGATTCTGGCTCACACAGTAAGAATGTGGAGAAGTTGACAACCAGGGACAAATCTTATCAGACACCAGAGACATTTAACTTAACAATGTCTCTCCACAGCAAGTTCTGTTTACTTGTCTATTATTTTATTTTCCAAATTTTATAATCTGACATATGTTGTATTAGTTGAAATAGAATTTTAAAAGGTTATAGGTATAAAACTATAATTTGATTATACATAATCTCCAAACCCCCAATATAATAAACTATGGCTTTATTAAATATAAGATTTATCCAAATATTTAGTTATAGATGTATTTATTTATATACTTCAATATTTACATATTGTATCACTGTAAAAAAAATCAAACCCTATAGATAAATTGATAGTATAGTCTCTATGACTTCTGTCACTCTAGTTTTTTCAGATGTAACTATTTTTATGACATCAATATAGTTCAGTATCTGTTTTGGTTTTCTCTGTATTCCTAAGCCCTGATATTGAAATCAAACATACATTTATAATTCTCAGGGATTTTTATAAGGCCGACAGAAAACATTATTAGGTATATTATCTTTTGAAACCATTTCCATTAAAAGAAGACAAGGTTTATATAAATAAGTTCAAATTTTAGTATGGGATAAGCAATTTCGATGATAAGATACTCCCACAAGAGTCTATCATATAAGGAAATTATCATCCTGTGAAATGACTCAGGAGTCAATTCGAAGAGGCTCCCAGCAGCCAAAGATAAAAAAAAAAAAATGCAACAATCAAACCAAATAGTTACATTTCAATAAAATACATCATATATGTTTTTACATTCTTGTTTTCATGATAATACAAATAGTTTCTAATTGGTTAAACTGAGAAATGCTAAGAATTAAAAACATTATTTTGAACATGATAAGGGAAATAATACAGAATATATTCTTTCTTTCCTCTGGTTATCTGACCTCAGAGTAACTGATATTTAAAGATAAATGGAAGGATTTCACTATAAAATAAATCCATATAATAATAAAATAAAAATGTTATTATATCTCGTTTTTTAATCAACCCTTAAAGACCGGATTGACCTAGGCAATAATGACCAATGACAAATAATATCACAAAAATGAAACATACATATATTAAGTACCTGTTGATCTAATGGAAGTTTGCATTACTACTTAGGCAGTAATTTTATGAAATAAAGGAAATCAACATGAAGCAGATCAAGCCTCTAGATTAAAATTGTCCAGTAGAATTCTCTGCAATTTTAGAAATACTCTATATCTCCACTGTTCACTATAGAAGCCATTAGCCACATGTGGCTACTGAGTACTTAAAATAGCTAGTATAACTGAGAAATTGAAAATTTAAGATTATTTAAGGTTAAATAATCTAAGTTTAGATTAAAATGGTCCCATGTTGCTACTGGTAAACATATCAGATGAGAGTGCTCTAGATCAAAGTCCAATTGATAATAAATATATATGTAAAATAATATATTAAGAGAAACCATGGTGATATAATCTGCAACATCCAGACCCTGAGCAACTCTGTAACACAGTGAACCAGTTCTTCAGTCTAAAAAATTCCAAGAAAAAATAAGACAAAGAGGAATAAAAGGTATTCATGAGCTTCCAGAGAGAAACAAATAATGGTGACAGACTTCAAGGGTACCGAACATTATTGGTCTTCTTAAAAGATCTGTGGCCTGATGCTCCATTGAACACAGTGGTTTGGGGCAGAAATAATGTATGTTTTACATTCTTTGAGTTCTTCAGGTAAACTTGTTTCTTAGTAAACTTCCTGAATATCTATAATCTATAAATAGATATAATAAAAGCTCTTATATATCACTCTAAAAGTTTAGAATGAAAAATGTGGTAAGAATCATCCTTAACCTTGTAAGAGAATCATAGTTGCTGATTTCAATGACTTCTAATTAAATAATTACTTTAATGAACAAAGTGATGAAAACAAAGACCAAGTAAAGGACAGTATTTATAGACCAAATTAAGCATAACAAAACTAAGTTACTTTCCTTATGTATAGAAACTTAAAATAGCAAGAGCCATGGACTCAAGATGGCGCTGTGAGAACAACCCAGGATTGGAGCTCGCGTGGTGTTCGCAGAAACGTGAGTCTGAGCTGCATTTCCAGACTGATCTTTGTTGCCCACGGAACGGGGAAATTCCCAAGTGAAGAGGAGACGCGGGACGTCAGGCAGAACCTCCGCCTGGCGAAGCCGGCAGCCGGGGTGGCGGCGGCCAGCCCTACCCAGCGCTCCCCACAGGGCCCGCTTGTCCAGGTTCCCCGTTGAACCGGCAACAGGAGACGTGAGAGGGCTGGACTTGAGACTGAGCTAGACTTGGACAGTGGGCCAGCCAGGGGATCGCAGGGACAGAGCGTTAGAGTTGGCCCAGTGGGACGAACAAAACCGCGATTTCAAACAAGCCCCGGGCAGACAGCCCGAGACGCTCTGAGGGGGAGGGGTGTCCACCATTACCGAGGCAACCCGCCCCAACTGAGATACACGCCCATTGCTGGCACAGCCAGCCGGTGCCGAGGCAACCTGTCCCTACTGAGATACACGCCCACTGCTGATGCAGCCTGCCGTTGCCGAGGCAACCCGCTACAACAGAGAGACTCCACCTCAGGGCGTGGCGGAGACCACAGCAGAGCCTCCAGGAACAGAAAGAATCACACAACAGCAGGGGGGAGCCTCGGCAGCCAAACAGTGGCTAGTCTGCGTCCTACCTGGGCAGGACCTCAACGGACATCCAAAAATAAAGCCCAACCCCTCAACACAGAGCATTTGAGAAAAAAAAAGGGTTTTTTAATGAGCTCTGTTGCTGCAGAATCAAACATAGCAGCCTAACAGCCCTGAATGAACAACAGAGCTCACAGCTCAGCAATTAAGCCCATATAAAGTACAAACAGTCTCCTCAAGCAGCTCCCTGACCCCTCTATATCCAAAAGACTGACATTAGGCAGGCATCATCCTGGGACAAAGATAGCAGAAAAAGAAACTGGTAGCATCCCTCGCTGTGCCACAGCTGCTAGAGGTGCACCCAAGACAAGCAGGGTCTGGAGCGGACCTCAGCACTCATACAGCGAAGGGGCTAGACTGGTAGAAGGAAAACCAAGCAACAGAAATACTTCATTATCAACATTCTGGGTGTCCACTCAGAGACCCAATCAAAAAGTCAGCAACTACGCAGACGACCAGCGGACAAATCCACAAAGATGGGAAGAAACCAGTGCAAAAAGGAGGAAAACACCCGAAACCAGAACACCTTGCCTCCTAGAAAGGACCAAAACACCTCACCAGCAAGGGAACAAAGCTGGACGGAGAATGACTGTGACGAAATGACGGAATTAGACTTCAGAAGATGGATAATGAGAAACTTTTGTGAGCTAAAAGATCATATATTAAATCAATGCAAAGAAACTAAGAACCTTGAAAAAAGATTTGAAAAAAGATTCGAGGAAATGATAACAAGAATGGATAACTTAGAGAGGAATATGAATGAATTAAAGGAGCTGAAAAACACAATACGAGAACTTCGCGAAGAAAACACAAGTTTCAATAGCCGAATTGACCAAGCAGAAGAAAGAATATCTGAAGTCGAAGACCAACTCAATGAAATAAAACGAGAAACCAAGATTAGAGAAAAAAGCGCAAAAAGGAATGAACAAAGTCTCCAAGAAATGTGGGACTATGTGAAAAGACCTAACCTACGTTTGATAGGTGTACCAGAAGGGGACCAAGAGAATGAATCCAAGCTGGAAAATACTCTTCAGGACATCATCCAGGAAAATTTCCCCCACCTAGCAAGACAGGCCAACACTCAATTGCAGGAAATACAGAGAACACCACAAAGATATTCTGCAAGAAGAGCAACCCCAAGGCACACAATCGTCAGATTCAACAGGGTTGAAATAAAGGAGAGAATACTAAGGGCAGCCAGAGAGAAAGGTCGGGTCACCCACAAAGGGAAGCCCATCAGACTCACAGCAGATCTCTCGGCAGAAACACTACAAGCCAGAAGAGAGTGGGGGCCAATATTCAACATTCTTAAAGAAAAGAACTTTCAACCCAGAATTTCATATCCAGCCAAACTGAGCTTCAGAAGTGAAGGAAAAATAAAATCCTTTGCGAACAAGCAAGTACTCAGAGATTTTGTCACCACCAGGCCTGCTTTACAAGAACTCCTAAAAGAGGCACTACACATAGAAAGGATCAACCAGTACCAGCCATTCCAAAATCACACTGAATGCTAAAGAGCATCAACATAATGAAGAATCTACAACAACTAACAGGCAAAACAGCCACTTAGCATCAAAATGGCAGTATCAAATTCACACATAACAATATTAACCCTAAATGTAAATGGACTAAATGCACCAATCAAAAGACACAGACTGACAAATTGGATAAAAATCCAAAACCCATCAGTGTGCTGTATCCAGGAAACCCATCTCACATGCAAGGATACACAAAGGCTCAAAATAAAGGGATGGAGGAAGATTTACCAAGCTAATGGAAAGCAAAAAAAAGCAGGAGTTGCAATTCTCATCTCTGATAAAATAGACTTTAAAGCAACAAAGATCAAAAGAGACAAAGAATGACATTACATAATGGTAAAAGGATCGATACAACAAGAAGAGCTAACGATCCTAAACACATATGGACCCAATGCAGGAGCACCCAGATACATAAGGCAAGTTCTTAATGACTTACAAAGAGACTTAGACTCCCACACAATAATAGTGGGAGACTTTAACACTCCACTGTCAATACTAGACAGATCAACCAGACAGAAAATCAACAAGGATATCCAGGGCTTGAACTCAGACCTGGAGCAAGCAAACCTGATAGACATCTACAGAACTCTCCACCCCAAATCTACAGAATACACATTCTTCTCAGCACCACATCACACCTACTCTAAAATTGACCACATAATTGGAAGTAAAGCACTGCTCAACAAATGCAAAACAACTGAAATCATAACAAACAGCCTCTCAGACCATAGTGCAATCAAGTTACAACTCAGAATTCAGAAACCGACCCAGAACCGCACAGCTTCATGGAAACTGAACAACTGGCTCTTGAATGTTGACTGGGTAAACAACGAAATGAAGGCAGAAATAAAGAAGTTCTTCGAAACCATTGAGAACGAAGACACAACGTGCCAGAACCTCTGGGACACATTTAAAGCAGTCTCTAGAGGAAAGTATATAGCAATAAGTGCCCATATGAGGAGAATGGAGAGATCCAAAATTGACACCCTATCGTCAAAATTGAAAGAGCTAGAGGAGCAAGATCAAAAAAACTCAAAACCCAGCAGAAGACAAGAAATAACTAAGATCAGAGCTGAGCTGAAGGAGATTGAGACACGAAAAACCCTTCAAAAAATCAATAAATCCAAGAGCTGGTTTTTTGAAAAGATCAACAAAATAGACAGACCACTTGCCAGATTGATTAAAAATAAAAGAGAGAACAACCAAATCGATGCAATAAAAAATGATAAAGGGGAAATCACCACAGATTCCACAGAAATTCAAACCATCATCAGAGAATATTACAAACAACTCTATGCACATAAACTAGTAAACCTGGAAGAAATGGATAAATTCCTGGACTCCTGTGTCCTCCCAAGTCTAAACCAGGAGGAAGCTGAAACTATGAATAGACCAATAACAAGGTCTGAAGTTGAGGCAGCAATTAAGAGCCTACCACACAAAAAAAGCCCAGGTCCAGACGGGTTCACAGCCGAATTCTACCAGACACACAAGGAGGAGCTGGTACCATTCCTTCTAAAACTATTTCAAACAATCCAAAAAGAGGGAATCCTTCCCAAATCATTTCATGAGACCAACATCATCCTGATACCAAAACCCGGCAGAGACCCAACGAGAAAAGAAAACTTCAGGCCAATATGCATGATGAACATAGATGCAAAAATCTTCAATAAAATATTGGCAAGCCGATTGCAACAGCAAATCAAAAAACTTATTCATCATGATCAAGTAGGATTCATCCCAGGGATACAAGGCTGGTTCAACATACGCAAGTCTATCAACGTAATTCACCACATAAACAGAACCAAAAACAAAAACCACATGATTATCTCAATTGACGCAGAGAAGGCATTTGACAAAATTCAACAGCGCTTTATGCTAAAAACCCTCAATAAACTCGGTATCGATGGAACGTATCTCAAAGTAATAAAAGCTATTTACGACAAACCAACAGCCAATATCATAGTGAATGAGCAAAAACTGGAAGCATTCCCTTTGAAATCTGGCACTAGACAAGGATGCCCTCTCTCACCACTCCTATTCAATATAGTACTGGAAGTTCTAGCCAGAGCAATCAGGCAAGAAAAAGAAATAAAGGGTATTCAAATAGGAAAGGTGGAAGCCAAATTGTCTCTATTTGCAGACGACATGATAGTATACCTAGAAGACCCCATCGCCTCAGCCCAAAAACTCCTGAAACTGATAAGCAACTTCAGCAAAGTCTCAGGATATAAAATCAATGTGCAAAAATCACAAGCATTCGTCTACACCAATAACAGACTTAAAGAAAGCCAAATCAAGAGCGAACTGCCATTCGCAATTGCTACAAAAAGAATAAAATACCTTGGAATACAACTCACAAGGAACGTAAGAGACCTCTTCAAGGAGAACTACAAACCACTGCTCAATGAAATCAGAGAGGACACAAACAGATGGAGAAACATTCCATGTTCATGGTTAGGAAGAATTAATATCGTGAAAATGGCTATACTGCCCAAAGTAATTTACAGAATCAACGCTATCCCCATCAAGCTACCATCGACTTTCTTCACAGAACTGGAAAAAACCACCATGAACTTCATATGGAACCAAAAGAGAGCCCGCATAGCCAAGTCAATTCTAAGCAAAAAGAACACAGTTGGGGGCATCACACTACCGGATTTCAAACTATACTACAAGGCTACAGTAATCAAAACAGCATGGTTCTGGTACCAAAACAGAGATATAGACCAATGGAACAAAACAGAGGCGCCGGAGGCAACACAACATACATACAACTATACAATCTTTGATAAACCTGACAAAAACAAGCAATGGGGCAAGGATTCCATGTTTAACAAATGGTGTTGGGAAAACTGGCTAGCCATGTGCAGAAAGCAGAAACTGGACCCCTTCCTGACACCTTACACTAAAATTAACTCCAAATGGATTAAAGACTTAAACATAAGACCCGGCACCATAAAAACCCTAGAAGGAAATCTAGGCAAAACTATCCAGGACATAGGAGTAGGCAAGGACTTCATGAACAAAACACCAAAAGCATTGGCAACAAAAGCCAAAATAGACAAATGGGACCTAATCAAACTCCACAGCTTCTGCATGGCAAAAGAAACAGTCACTAGACTGAATCGGCAACCAACAGAATGGGAAAAAATTTTCACAGTCTACCCATCTGACAAAGGGCTGATATCCAGAATTTACAAAGAACTCATACAGATTTACAGGAAAAAAACAAACAAACCCATTCAAAAGTGGGCAAAGGATATAAACAGATACTTTACGAAAGAAGACATATATGAGGCCAACAATCATATGAAAAAATGCTCATCGTCACTGGTCATCAGAGAGATGCAAATCAAAACCACATTGAGATACCATCTCACGCCAGTTAGAATGGCCATCATTAAAAAATCTGGAGACAACAGATGCTGGAGAGGATGTGGAGAAAAAGGAACACTTTTACACTGTTGGTGGGAGTGTAAATTAGTTCAACCATTGTGGAAGACAGTGTGGCGATTCCTCAAGGCCTTAGAAATAGAAATTCCATTTGACCCAGCAATCCCATTACTGGGTATATATCCAAAAGTCTGTAAATCGTTCTACTATAAGGACACATGTACAGGAATGTTTATTGCAGCACTGTTTATAATAGCAAAGACCTGGAATCAACCCAAATGCCTATTGATGATTGACTGGATTGGAAAAATGTGGCACATATACACCATGGAATATTATGCAGCAATCAGAAATGATGAGTTTGTGTCGTTTGTAGGGACATGGATGAATTTGGAGAACATCATCCTCAGCAAACTGACACAAGAACAGAAAATGAAACACCGCATATTCTCACTCATAGGTGGGTGATGAAAAATGAGAACATATGGACACAGAAAGGGGAGTACTAAACAGTGGGGTCTATTGGGGGGAAAAGGGGAGGGCCAGTGGGAGGGGGAGGTGGGGAGGGTTAGCCTGGGGAGAAATGCCAAATGTGGGTGAAGGGGAGAAGAAAAGCAAAGCACACTGCCATGTGTGTACCTACGCAATTGTCTTGCATGCTCTGCTCATGTACCCTAAAACCTAAAATCCAATAAAAATTAAAAAAAAAAAAAAAAAAGAAACTTAAAATAGCATGGCACAATTTTAAAGCAATGCTCAGTATGATTCAAAAGAACTAATCTCATTTTGATACCTAATTAAATGCTACAAATGGGCATCAAATTCCAAAATGATTTTTTTCTAATTCAGTGGTTGTAAAAGGGTGTTTATGAATTAAAACTACAACAACACGGTACTATCAACAAGTCATTTAAAAATCTTCTGCCTAATATGTGCTCCACTTAAACACTTACATGTATGCTGTCATGTTAAATATTATAAACATTTCTGAGGTAAAGAAACCAATCTAAGTTTGCTTAACTTCTTTCCCTCAACCATAATGGAACAGTGAATATGACCTTTTATGAAGACTTTAATATTATTATCAAATGCATGAATAGTTTGTTAAATACTGATGTAATTATAATATTTTATGTAGATTGCCTGCTTATTTTTTAGGAAACATATGCTTCAATGAAATCTATTATGACATAGAAACAGAACATGGAAAACAATTTTTTTAAAGATGTAATATATTTATATTTTATAGTAGGGTTTTTTTCCTGATTCAATAGATATCACTGTGATTACTATGCTCCAAGCAGCATTAAAGCACCAGCTCCTTTTTGATATATATTAATTAGAAAAAAATGTGAGGATAAAGGTTAACTATTGATCAGGTAAAGTTAAGGCAGGAACACATTCTTGGAAGGATTTTAGTTACAGTAAGCAAATACAAATGGACAGGGAGGCCCAAGTGGAAACCCGTTAAATATCCTCAAATACTTGATCAGGATTAAAAAAATTAAATACAGTACCATATCCTGAGAAAATTTATAAATTTAGTGCCACCAACAAAGATTTAAAGAATTCAGAGCTAGGTTTTATATCAATCCCTTTTTAATTCAACTCTAAGACTCCTGCCAAAAGAAGAGTGAACTGTCACAGCCTAGGGAGCCTAAGAGGATGTGCTATCTAAATGTCATGTTTTGCCATGGATGGCATCCTGGGACAGAAAAAGGGCACTAGGTAAAAATTTGCAACAATATTTTGTGCCGCAACCAATTTATTCTAGCAGTTACCATTAATGTAATTTACCAGAAACCACATCAGCTTCCTTCAGGGGAAAATAATCAGAATTTTCTATGAATTCCAGAGGACACTACATACTTTTAGGAAAGTAAGCCCAAGCTATGAAAGCCAACAACGGAACTCTGTTTTGAATGACCTGATATTTCTAGCTAGTGACAACAAATAAGGTATAATCAGTAAGCTTAGATTCTATGTTTTAAATTAAGTTTTAAAAATCGACACATTTAATTTTAATTAAAGTAATATAGCTGTATACAATTATTGGCTACAGTATTACACAGCACAGTTAAACATAGTCAGACATGGAAAGGGCACACGGTTTCCCAAGTGACCTGCCTCTAGTCAAGGTTTGAGTTGATTTCAAGATGTGTCTCTTTGGTAGACCACCCTAAAATCAGCTTTGCTTGACAGAGATGATTCTCTTTTGTAAGCCCTGAACTCCTATTCTTATCCCCAGCAGCCTCTTTAATCTACCAAAATTCTATTAACTTCTCAGTTTCTCGGCAGTCTCTAAAAGATTCAGAAAAAAAAAAAGAGGAAAAGAGGGCCCCAAAGTAGCCTGCTACCTACGCTTTATGCCTCTTCCAGATACCATCCTTGCAATCCCTCATTGTCTTGATAGCTATCTGTAAGTAAATACTTTCACAAATATATAAAGGTTATTGATACCTAGAAGTCTGGAGAAAATATGTAATGCTGAGTAAAAAGATATAAAAAAAGTTATTTTAAAACTGACATACATGATGAGAAAATTTACTTACAATCAGTATTTACTGTTTGCCAAACAAAATGCACACAGTTACGCATCACATAACTTTGTTTGGTATCAAACTAGAACCCTTTCCTTTTCCTTGCACTACTGTCCAGCTGTATGTACACGCAGAATCTCTGTCCTTCACTCATCAGAATAAAACGGCAGTTGAAATGTTTTAGCTATCAAACATAAGAAATTGCATTATGGTTATCTTACTTTTTGCATATGATTTTCTGATTGATTAAAAATCAATATAATGAATGCTAAAAATTGTTTTTAGAAAAATTCATTACATTTCTGTGTACATAATAAAACATACCACTTGTTGAACTTAATGACTCCATCATATGCAAAATTTCTCAGTATTTTAAAGTATATTAAGGTAGAGTAAATCTGTTTTGTATTAAAATAGTATTTGTAATTTGTGAAATTATTTAAAATAGAAAGCTGTCTCAAAGAGCAAGTTAGAATTGCTAATTCAGAAAAATATCCAAAAAATTCCATATCTCTTAGATATTATATATATATATATATATATGATTTGAAGGGAATAAGAGCAATGTAGAACACTGTAGTACACATAATACTTTATGTTATCTTTGTTTTGTCACAAATGTTATGCTATGTTCTATTAGTTTTCTATTTCTGCAAAACCAAAAATATCACCACAAACTTAGTAACTTAAAAGGTCCTAAATTTATTGTCTCAGAGATTCTTTGGGTCAGCAGGTCAACACACGTGAACGAGTTCTCAATTCTAGTTCTCGTAAGATCTACATCAAGGTGTTGACACTGTCTTCATTGTGGTTCGAGTAGGCAAAAATCTGCTTCCAACGTCTCTGAAATTGTGGACACTTTTTTTTTCTAGTCTTGTGGCTAGAGATCAATCTTAGTACCTAGAGGCCACTCTCAAGTAAGTCAACTGATTCTGTATTTTAATTAAATATGAGAAATTCCTATTTGTAAAATGATAGCCCATCACACATTCACCCTCAAGGTGGTGGCCAGGAGGTCATAAAAGGCATATACTCTAGGGGATGGACTCACAGAAGCCATATTAGAGTTCTCCGCCTTTTATATGTATGAACATAACTTGAGATATTTTATTATTATTTATTAACAACTAATTACTTGATGTGAATATTTACAAATTAAAAACACTACTTTTTTTGTTTTGGCTAAATGTAACTTTCATTTTGTTATAGATGCATATAATATTTTCAAGTTTTACAAGTAATTTTGCCTCCATGGTGGGGGAATATTTCTTAAGACCAAAATGCCAGTAAAGCTTGGATTCATGCATCTTTGATCATCTTTTCAATGTATTTAAGCATAAGTCAAGATGGCATTTTTTTGTTTTAATTTTTGTCAGTACCTAGTAGGTATATATAAGCAGGGGTACATGAGACAGTTTGGTTCAGTCACGCAACATAAAATATTCACATGGATAATGGATATCCATCTCTCAAGCATTTTATCTTTGTGTTACAAACAATCCAATTACATCTTTTATTTATTTGTAAATGTACAATTGACTTATTATTGATTATAGTGATCCTGCTGTGCTACCAAATACTAGGTCAAGTTCATACTTTCTGGAGTTTTTTGTACCCATTCACCATCCCACCCTACCCCTACTCCATTACTACCCTTCTCAGCCTCTGGCAACCATCCTTTTACTATGTCCAAGAGTTCAACTAAATTTTAAATCCCAGAATACTTATTTTTAGATCCCACAATTAAGTGAGAACATGTGATAGCTACCTTTCTGTGCACGGCTTTTTTCACTTAACGCAATGATCTCCAGTTTCATTCATGTTGCAGGAAATGAGATCTCATCTTTTTTATGGCTGAGTGGTACTCCATTGTGTATATGTATCACATTTTCTTTACCTTTTAATCTCTTGATGAACACTTAGGTTGTTTTCAAATCTTAGCTATTGTAAACAGGGCTGCAGCAAACATAGGAATGCAGATATCTCTTCCATATACTGACTTCCTGTATTTTGGAAAAATACTCAAAAGTGGGATTGCTGGATCATGTGGTAGCTCTTTTTTAGGTTTTTGAGGAACCTCCAAACTGTTCTCCATAGTGATTGTACCAATTTACATTCCCACCCACAGCCTACGAGGGTTCCCCATTCTTTACATCCTTGCCAGCGTTTGTTATTGCCTGTGTGTTGGATATAAGCTATTTTAACTAGGGTGAGATGATACCTCATTGCTGTTTTCATTTATCCGATAATCAGTGATGTTGAGCACCTTTTCAAATACTTTTCATTTTTGTTTGTTTGTTTGTTTGTTTGTTTGTTTGTTTTCTGAGACGGAGTTTCTCTCTTGTTTACCCAGGCTGGAGTGCAGTGGTGCGATCTCGGCTCACCGCAACCTCCACCTCCTGGGTTCAGGCAATTCTCCTGCCTCAGCCTCCTGAGTAGCTGGGATTAAAGGCACGCGCCACCGTGCCCAGCTAATTTTTTGTATTTTTAGTAGAGATGGGGTTTCACCATGTTGACCAGGATGGTCTCGATCTCTTGACCTGGTGATCCACCCGCCTCGGCCTCCCAAAGTGCTGGGATTACAGGCGTGAATACTTTTCATTTTTGTATCTTCTTTTGAGAAATATCTATTAAATTTTTGTGGCCATTTCTGATTGAATTATTAGATTCTTTTTCTATAGAGTTATTGGAAATCCTTAAATATTCTGATTTTTAATCTTTTCTCAAATTAATAGTTTGCACATATTTTCTCCCTTTCTGTGGGTTGTTTCTTCGCTTTGTTGATTATATTCTTTGCTGTGCAAAGCTTTTTAATTTGATATGATCCCATTTGTCCATTGTTACATTGATTGCCTGGCTTGTGGGGTATTGCTCAAGAAATTTTTCACCAGACCAATGTCCTGGAGATTTTCTCAATATTTTCTTGTGGTAGTTTCACAGTTTGAGGTCTTAGATTTAAGTATTTCATCCCCTATGAGTTTAACTTTCAATATGGCTAAAGATAGGGGTCTAGTTTCATTCTTCTGTCTATGGATATCCAGTTTTCCCAGCACCATTGATTGAAGAGGCTGTCTCTTTACCAGTGTATGTTCTTCACACCTTTGTCAAAAATGAGTTCAGCATTGGTGTGTGTATTTGTTTCTAAGTTCTCTGCTCTGTCTATGTGTCCTTTTTTTATGCCAGTACCATGCTGCTTTGGTTACTATAGCTCTCGAGTATAACTTAACATCAAGTAATGCAATTTCTCCAGTTTTGTTGTTTTGCTTAGGATAGCTGTGGTCATTCTGAGTCTTCTCTAGTTCCAAACATATTTTAGGATTTTTTTCAACTTTTGTGAATAATCTCATTGGTATTTTGATAGGGACTGCATTGAATAATGTAGATTGCTTTGGATAGTATGGCCATTTTAACAATATTGATTCTTCTAATCCATAAACATGAAATATTATCCCTTTTTTGGTGTTTTCTTCAATTTCTTTTGTTATTATTTGTAGTTTTTATTGTAGAGATTTTTCATATATTGGTTAATGTCTAGGTATCTCATGCTATGTTGGCTATTTCAAATGGGATTACTTTTTAATCTCTTTTTCACCTTGTTCACTGTTGGCTTATGGAGATGCTGCTGATTGTTGTGTGTTGATTTGAATCCTGCAACTTTACTGAATTTATTAGTTCTAATAGTTTTTTGTTGAATGTTTAGGTTTTCCCAAGTATAATAACATATCATCTGCAAACAAGGATAATTTACTTCTTCTTTCCAATTTTGATGCCCTTTATATACTTCTCTTGTCTGACTGCTCTAGCTGGGACTTCCAGCATGATGTTGAATAACAGTGGTGAAAGTGGGCAGCCTTGTCATGTTGCTGATCTCAGAGAAAAGCCTGATCTTAGATAAAAGGCTTTTGATTTTACTACATTCAGAAGGACATTAGCTGAGGGTCTATCATATATGCTTTTTATTATGTTGTATGATCCTTCTATACCCCATTTTTTGAGGGTTTTTATAATTAAGGGATGCTGAATTTTTAAAAATACTTTTCAGCATCAATTCGATTGACTATATGGTTTTTATCTTTTATTCTGTTAATATGATGTATCACATTGGTAGATTTATGTATGTTGAACCATTCTTGAATCCCAGGTCTAAATCTCACTTGGTCATGATGAATGATCTTTCTAATGAACTGTTGAATTCACTTTACTAGTATTTTTGTTGAGGATTTTTACATTAATATTCATCAGAGATACTGGCCTATAGTTTTCTTTTTTTGATGTGTCTTTGTCTTAGTTCTTTAATGTTTAGTGGAATTCAGCAGTGAAGCCATGGTCTTTTCCTTACTGGGAGACTTTTTATTGTTACTTGCTATTGGTCTGCCCAGATTTTGGATTTCTTCCTTATTCTATCTTGGTAGGTTGCATGTGTCTAGAGATATATATATTTCTTCTTGATTTTCCAATTTATTGGCATGTAGTTGCACATAGTAGTCATTAATGATCCTTTGAATTTCTGCAGTATCTGATGTAATATCTCCTTTTTCACTTTTAATTTTATTTATTTATAGCTTCTCTTTTTTTTTCTTAGCCTGGCTAAAGGTTTGTCAATTTTGTTTAACTTTTCAAAAGACCAACTTTTTGTTTCATCAATATTTTGTACAAAATACAAAATATTCTGTATTTTCTATTTCAATTTCATTTGTCTGCTCTGATCTTTATTCTTTCTTTTCTTCCGCTAATTTGGATTTTGTTTAATATTTCTTTTTAGTTTTTTAGATGTATCATTGGATTGTTTATTTGAAGATTTTCTTCTCTTTTTATGTAGGTACTTATAGCTATAAACTTCCCTTAGTACTGTTTTTGCTGTGTCCTATATATTTTGTATGTTGTGTTTCTATTATTGCTTCAGTAATTTTTTCAATATCCTTCTTAATTTCTTCCTTGACCCACTGGTTATTCAGGAATGTTTTGTTTAATTCCCACGTATTTGTATAGTGTTCCAAATTCCTGTTGTTATTAATTTCTAGTTTTATTCCATTATGGTCACACAAGATACTTGATGTTATTTAAGGCTTTTTGAATGTTTTAAGACATGTTTTGTGAGCTAACATATCTATCTTTGAGAAACATATCTATCCTGTGATCTATCTTTGAGAATGGAATGTGTGCTGAGGAAAAGAATGTGTATTCTGCAGCCATTAGATGAAATGTTCTGCAAATATCTATTAGGTCCACTTTTTCTAAACTGCAGATTAAGTCTGAGGTTTCTTTGTTGATTTTCTGTCTAGAAGATGGAGCCAGAGGCAACCATTGAAAAATTTCTGGTGGCAGGGAAAAATTTAGTTCATTGAACTTTTCTACTTAAATGAGCATACTGTATTTAGAACACACAGAATTACATGTATAATGCAGTTGTTCTTTCCTTTGATACCAGATAATATTGTTTTACATTCAATATTGTGAGGATAAATAGATGGCATCAAATTTAAATCTCAATGATAGACTTCTTTACCTAGAAAATAAATGTTTATGGATGTTAATAATACAAATAATCAATAATTGCAGCATTTACTTGATATATTTAGGTCTTTTCATCAGTCCATTTACAAATAGAGGCCAAATAAATCTTTAAAATGGTTTATTGTTTTGTTATCACTTTTATCTTCTTCCTTTATCTTTGTCTTTCTAAAAATTCTTTGGTCATTTATCATCCAGGCTGTAACTATTCAATTGTGACAAATTCTGAGGGTTTGATTCACATGGAACTTTGATTATATTTCATTTTAGTTTTAAATCTTAGCAATAGCAAATTTATTCCTGTTAAGTGCAAATCAGAAAAGTCATGTTTTGTCTTCCTAATGTGACTTTTATTTAAACTATGTATCTCAGTCACTTCGCTGCAAGTCACATAATGTCAGTATTAAAAAAAGTTTTAATAGAACAAAATACTTTTCAATGAGCTTACATTTTATGAAATGTATTATAAAAATCTGGAAATTCAACCCATGTGTTGGTATTGGGCAAAGTCAGTTAACATAAAGGCAATTACAATTAGAAAAAAGCTTTCTTCAACTTTGTTATTTAACCTATAAATGAATCTCCAATTCACAGGATATATTTGCATCTATTCTATCAGTAATCTCTGAAAGAAAGTGACAGTAAATGACTCTCATTGACTAAGCAGAACCAATAGGCACTAGAATAGACAGTAGACAGGAAAACTAGGTCTGGAAACATGGTAATAACAACACAAAAATGAAGCATTATCTCATATGTCATCACTGGAATAGGATCTCCTCAACATTTTTTGGTTTCATTGCCTTTATTCATTCTTATACAATTATATTCACAGGAAAGAAATGCAGAGTACTCTAATTTATGTCCATTTTATGCCCTCTGACAATATCTCTGAGACATATAAATGGATGAAGCAAAGGAAGGTAATAATTTCCTCTGAGCAAAACATGTTCTCAAGAGGAAGAAATGAAAGCTAGGCAAGAAAAAGTTTACAAATGTGCATTACATCAACAATTGGCTAGCATCATATATTACAATATTTGAGAGTGTGATTTAACTTGGTAAATTGAAAACAAATTTAGTGGTCCCATGTATTTTGTTTTTAAACCTCATTAAAAGAACAAATAAAAGTTAGCAAACGATATTAGATAAATTGTTTGAAGGGTTGACAGGATAGGAAGCTATGTGTCCCAGGATAAGGAAGCTGTGTGTCCCATTTTACTACCTTTCTATAGGGATTTAAAATTCAAAGAAGTGTTTGTAGTGATTGCCATGGTATAACTATAACCAAAGCCTGACTCTATGGATATAAATGTGGTTTTATTAGGTAGGATTGATGGGCCAAGAGAAAAATCTGGAAACATGAATAATTATTCATATTAGGTAACTGTTGTAATAAAAAAAAGTGAATGCTGAATTACAGTCGTATCTGTGTACTAGTGTATTGTAGTATTAATTTTGGTTAAAAAAAACTGTAATTTGCTGAAAAGTAGATAAAATTATCTGCTCCTTAACCTCACCTAAGGAAACTCTATTGTTGTATTTATCACTTATGTGTTATTTCATCTTTAAGATCAACTTTCTTAATTTTATTGTATATCAGATTAATAAGAACAGTAATTTGCAAAACAGTTCAAGCAAGGATAACTACCATGAGTACTTTCCAAAACTGACAATTTAATGAATATTTGAGTATATCTATTATTTTACAAACATAGAAAATTATATAAAATATATTTCATCAAATTTTTGAATTGTGTTCCCTTAAATAAATTAATTTTTTTAAATGCATAGCTTCCTGAAGTAAATGCTCTGATATGTTTCTCTACAAATTTCATGATATTAGTCCAGATTATCTCACTTGAAAAATTACTTTCACCAGGTAAATGTACAAGTTTTTACAAACATTTACATTTATGTAAGAATAGACTCTATGGGTAAACTAAATTTTGGTGATTCATTAAAATATTATTCAGCAATTATTATTCCTAGTGCTTTCGATTGATGTTGGGCAAAGGGCTTGAGGAAAAATGATGAAGTTGGATATTGTTTGGAGTAAACTAACAACATAGTAATAGAGCTCGGACTTTTATATATATATATGGTGATTATAATAGTGATCAGAGGAAAAAATTGTTTATACACCCCAAGATATTCAACAAATGATATAATTGTCCCTAGACAATGGAATTTTGAAGGAAGACCCAAAATAAGAACAAATGATAAGTGAGCAAATTGACTATGGGTGATAAATGTGTGGGGTTTTTTTTTGTTTTTTTGTTTTTTTTTTTTAGACGGAGTTTTGCTCTTGTTACCCAGGCTGGAGTGCAATGGCGCAATCTCGGCTCACTGCAACCTCCGCCTCCTGGGTTCAGACAATTCTCCTGCCTCAGCCTCCTGAGTAGCTGGGATTACAGGCATGTGCCACCGTGTCCAGCTAATTTTTTGTATTTGTAGTAGAGACGGGGTTTCACCATGTTGACCAGGATGGTCTCGATCTCTTGACCTCATAATCCACCCACCTCGACCTCCCCAAGTGCTGGGATTACAGGCGTGAGCCACCGCGCCCAGCCAAATATTTTTACTAAATCCATATATTCACAGAATATACTTAAAGAAGAGATATGTTTGAAGAAGATAGAGAGTTTTGCTTTGGTTCTATTGTGTCAATGCCTTCAAGTTCTCTAAGATTTCTTTCAATTCAGATTTCTTTTTGTTACAGCAGTAAGAAGATATGTTATATTGGGTAATAGGAGGTGTAAAATGTATTTCTATAGATAAAAATATGGAAAAATAAATGATCAAGAAATAAGTTTTATTTGTAGAAATAAGATAATAATTCTGTAAAGGAGGTTGTATTTGGGATTGGTGTTAAAGAGTAGGTCGGATTTTCACAGGCTGAGATGGAAGGAAACTATTCCAACATAAAAAAGAAAAATCTCAAAGGAAATGTATAAAGCTATGGAGCTTAGTTTGGAGACTGGAACTCAATAAATGTTTTAGTAGAACTTAAGGTTTTCATATAATTTGGATGCCATAACAAATGTGATATTTGTTAATGGTTTAGTGAAAGGTGGGTTATTCTTTATGGCTAAGCCTATTAAAGAAAGAGGTATTGAAACGAGAGAGAAAGAGAGAGAATGACTGATTCTTTTAAGAAAAATAATTTATAGTCTTAGTGAGAGACACAAAGACAATACAGTCTACAAAACACAAGGCAGAAGAGGATCACATAAGTTGTCATTAATTTCTTTACTCATTAGAGTTCAATGCGCGTGTCTGACAGATACTCCATTAAGTATTGAGGCACAATAGTGAAAACAGCAAGGATAAGTTACTTTGATGAAGCATTGGTACAAAAACATATTAAACTAGAAATTGATACAGATATATAATTACATATTTTAATTATTTACAGTAACATGGCAGGAAATATTGGGGGCATTCAGCCCAAAGGAGAACAGAAGTCAAGGTGATGAAGCTAGTTCCAGCTGAAGAATTCTGTGGGCACAAACTTCGACTTTAGTAAATGTCCAGTATGTAAAGAATGTTAAGAGAGGCAATGCTATTGATCCCACAATAATCCAGAGGAAACACGGCAGATGATGTCAGGGAGGAAGGCAGGAGAATGATTCATAAGTTCCAGGATTATAAATGTGATTTTAAGTGCAATCGGAAGGCATTACAGTGTTTACATAAGATAATCAACTTATGATTTTAAAGAATGATTCATACTTCTGGGTGCAGAACATATTAGAAAAAGTCAAAAGGGATATTCTCTCATCCAGGAATAAATGATAATAGAGAAGAAACTAAAATAGTGGCAGTGGAATTTAAAAGAAGTTAACGGATTTGAGATAACATTTAAGGCATGAGTAAGAAGGCATTTCAGAGTATTTAAGACTGTATTATTTTAAAAGTTGCAATTTTATTTTTAAAATGCGCATTGTCTAATGGTTAAAATAAAATTGCCAGGTGATATAAGGAAATGATATTAACACTTACAGGACATACAGTTTTCTTGGTAGATTCTGTAGGTGCATGTAAAGTATCAGAAAAATAAAATTCAAAAAATGTTAGCTAATATTACTTTTAAAAAACATTTACACAACTGTCCTCTTAAACTAAATGATATGAAGTGTTTCTAGGAAGGTACTCAAATGCATCACTCAAGTAGAAATGGCACACTGGGGGCTTTGAAATTCTTACTTTCTCACTTAGCAAAAGGATTACAGTCTGAAAAGAAGGTACCTTTCTCTCATTATTTATTGTACAACAATAAACTTTATTGAACACAGATTATCTTAAACAGCTGGGAATCCAGTGGGTATAAATGCTTTGTCTGAAATAATTAAACAAGATAAGCTGGTTATTAAAGAAAATGAGAAAGGAGAATTCGAGTTGTTAAAATGACCTCTAATATTGAAAGCCATGCACAACCACATGCAGAGATGATTGCTTCACTTGAACATTTAAGTTTGAGTAACATTGTAAGTTGCAAAGCTGACTGTAAAAATTGGCACTCCTAACATTTTATTGTACTGGGTGACGTTATTTACTGGTTTTTGCATACTGGATTATCTGCTGCAGAAAATTTCATTGAACCAACAATAACTTCCCAAAGTAAACAGAGTGTAAGAAAAGGTAACTACTGCCAGTTGTTTTATAAATTAAAACTAAGTAACTCTGTGGTTTTATAAGAAACATTAGAGGAAAATGCTACACTTACAAACAAAACCACAAGATTTAAGTAAGTATTAAACAAAGTACATATATTTTGATGAGAGTTCTTAGGAAAGAAACTAAATTTGTGATCTTGTAAAGAACACTCTCAAAAACCACTGCATATGAAACAAACACATTGGGATCACTGATGAAATAATTATTACAATTTACCTAGCATATGGGTATATCATCAACATCAATGCTTAATTATTCAAAAGAAAAATGATGCTCAATAAAATAAATTTCATTAGTAGATTTTTTAGGTGAATATGAATTGCCTTGAAGTTCTTTCAAAAAAACTAAAAAATTAAAATCAGTCAAAGTTGAAACATATTTTTATTCTGTTGCTCTTTTTTACTGCACAATTTTACATGTTACATTTCAGTTTTTGAGCCACAATATTCCTTAGTAACATGAAGAATAAAGTATTTTTTGCATTGTCAGACCAATTTTGTATTATAAGCTATAAAAAATACTTTGTATTCACTTCTCATTAACATGGAATATCTGTCAAACTGTGCTTTGTAAATTCAAAACATTGAGATATTAAATATTACTAAATATTAAATATCAAAACATGGTTGAATTGAGTCATTCATTCACTCATTCACAAAATTTCGTGAACTATTATTATGTGGCAACGGTTAATATTTTTTCAGCAATAAGTGTAATATACACAGCAGTGAGTAAAAAACTAAACTAGGTCTGGCTCAGTGCATTAAGTGCTTGGAGATGCAGAGGTGGAAGGAATGCTTGAGCCCAGGAGTGTGAGACTAGCCTGAACAACACAGCAGCATCCAGTCTCTTCAAAATAGCAACAAAAAAGTTTTTAAAAAGTTAGCCCAGGGGGCGGTGACTGGGGCGCAGTGGGCAGGGTGGCTAACTAGAAGGAGCAGTGATAAGAGGCTCTCATCCAAAAGAACTAAAACAGGTGAATCCTGAGCCCACAACTGAGAGATGCCAGTTCTGTCATCAGGACTGACTAGGTGGCTGGCGTGACCCAGCCAGAGGAAGAAAGAGCAGTAAGGTGTGGAGGACCACCTGAGACCCCAGCCAAGGGAGACGGTGAGTGAGCGTGCAACCCAGCCTGGGAAACGGTGCTGTCTCCACGGAACTGTGCAACCCGTGCATCAGAAGATCCCGCTCTGGAGTCCGTGCTACCAGGGCCTAGGGTCCCAACCAGGGAGCTGTGCAGATTCTCCACAGCCGCTCAGCTAGACTCTGCTTAAGCCTACGTTGTTCCTGGGCGGGAGTGGTGGCCATCAGGACCACTGCAGCTGCCTGCTGTCTAAGCCTGCTGTCTGAGCTGCTTGTGGGAGCGTTAGCAGCCAACAGTGGGACTGCTAGCTCCTAACACACTGAGCTCCGGGGCGGGAGAAGGGCATCAGCCATCTCTATAGCTCCAGACCACGCTTCTCCCCGACTGGAGTCAGGACATGGACAGCTCGGTACTAAGAGGTATTTCCCAGAGCACAACACACTGGTGGTGGCAGACTGCGCCAGAGTACCTCTTCAGGCCTGATCCCGATCCATCCCTTCTCACTGGGCAGGACCTCTCTTGCAGGAACTCCAACAACCCTAGCCACAGGCTCAGGGAGAGAACTCTGATCTCTCTGGGCCTGAAGCCCTAGGGGGAGCGATGGCTGTGGTCTCCATGGACCAGCAGACTTAGTCTTTTCTCTTGCTAGTTCTTAGGAATCCAAGCAGACCAGAGGAACAAATTCTCCCCCAGCATGACACATCCCAACCACCAAGGAACAGCCAAAGTGTGCTGTTAAATGGGTTCTGCTCCCCATGCATCCCAACAGCGTGAGACACTCCAACAGGGCTTGTCAGACACCCTATACAGGAGTGGTTCTACCTGTGCAGGTCAGTGCCCCTTGAGGTCAGAGATCCTAGAGGAAGAAGGCACCCCCATCTTTGCTATTTTCCAGACTCCTCAAGTGACATTGTCAGGTTTGGGAGTGAACCAGATGAACAGGACCTGAAGTAAACCCCCAGCAAACAACCGCAGCCCTACAGAGTAGGGACCAGACCATTGAAAGAAGAGCAAGCAGACAGAAAGCAACACCAACAGCATCAACAAAAAAGTCCTCACAAAAACCTTTTCAAAGGGTCAGCATCCTCAAAGATGAAAAGCAGACAAACTCATGAAGATAAGAAAGAATCAGGCCAGGCGCGGCGGCTCACGCCTATAATCCCAGCACTTTGGGAGGCCGAGGCGAGTGGATCACAAGGTCAAAAGATCGAGACCATCCTGGTCAACATGGTGAAACCCCGTCTCTACTAAATATACAAAAATTAGCTGGGCATGGTGGTGCGCACCTGTAATCCCAGCTACTCGGGAGGCTGAGGCAGGAGAATTGCCTGAACCCAGGGGGCGGATGTTGCAGTGAGCTGAGATCGCGCCATTGCACTCCAGCCTGGGTAACAAGAGCAAAACTCCGTCTGCATTACAGGCAGAGAACTGGAGGAAGAATGAGATGGACAAAGTAACAGAAGCAGGCTTCAGAAGGTGGGTGATAACAAACGCTGCTGAGCATGTTCTAACCCGGTGCGAGGAAGCTAAGGACCTTGATAAACAGTTAAAGGATCTGGTAACTGGAATAACCAGCTTAGAGAGGAACATAAATAACCTGATGGAGCTGAAAAACACAGTACGAGAACTCTGTGAAGCATATACAAGCTAAATCAATCAAGCAGAAGAAAGAATATCAATGTTGTAAAAATGGCCAGATGGCTAAAGTAATTTACAGAT
The DNA here is from genome assembly GCF_049354715.1 of Callithrix jacchus. NCBI lineage: Eukaryota > Metazoa > Chordata > Mammalia > Primates > Cebidae > Callithrix > Callithrix jacchus. Next base: position 48,364,889 of record NC_133519.1, read on the forward strand.
TCAATGCTATTCCTATCAATCTACCATTGACATTCTTCACAGCATTAGAAAAAACTACTTTAAACTTCATATGGAACCAGAAAAAAGTCATAGAGCCAAGAGAATCTTAAGCAAAAAGAACAAAGCTGGAGGCATCACATTACATGGCTTCAAACTATACTACAAGGCTACAGTAAACAAACAGTATTGTACTGCTACCAAAACAGATGTATAGACCAATGGGACAAAACAGAAACCTCAGAAATTACACCACACGTTTACAACCATATAATCTTTCAGAAACCTGACAAAAACTAGCAATGGGGAAAGGATTCTCTATTTTATAAATGGTGCTGTGAAAACTGGCTAGTCGTATATAGAAATCTGAAACTGGACCCCTTCCTTACACCTTACACAAAAATTAACTCAAGATAAATTAAACACTTAAATGTAAAACCAAACACCATCAAAATCCTAGAATAAAACCTAGGCAATACCATACAGGACATAGGCCTGGGCAAAGATTTCATGACAAAAATGCCAAAAGCAACTGCAACAAGAGCCAACATCGAGAAATAGGATCTAATTAAACTTAAGAACTTCTGCACAGCAAAAGAAAGTATCTTCAGAGTGAACAGGCAACTTACTGCATTTGAGAAAACTTTTGTAATCTACTCATCTGAAAACGATCTGATATCCAGAATCTACAAGGTACTAAAACAAATGTACAAGAAATAAACAACCTCATCAAAAAGTGGGCAAGGATATGAACAGCCACTTCTCAAAAGAAGACATTTATGTGGCCAACAAATCTATGAATAAAAGCCCAACATCTGATCATCAGAGAAATGCAAATCAAAACCACAATGAAATACTATCTCATGCCAGTCAGAATGGCTATTATTAAAAAGTCAAGAAACAATAGATGTTGGTGAGCCTGTGGAAAAATTGGAAGGAAAGCTTTAACGTTGTTAGCGGGAATGTAAATCAGTTCAACCATTGTGGATGACAGTGTGGTGATTCCTGAAGGATCTAGAACCAGAAATACCATTTGACCCAGTAATCCCATTACTGGATATATACCCAAAGGAATATAAATTATCCTACTGTAAAGACTCATGCACAAGTATGTTTATTGCAGCAGTATTTACAATAACAAAGACATGGAACCAACCCAAATGTCCATTAGTGATAGACTGGATAAAGAGAATGTGGCACATATACACCATGGAATACAACGCAGCCATAAAAAGGAATAAGATCAAGTTTTTGCAGGGACATGGATGAAGCTGAAAGCCATCATCCTCAGCAAACTAACACAGGAACAAAAAAGCAAACACCACCACATGTTCTCACTTATAAGTGGGAGTTGAACCATGAGAACACATGGACATGGAGAAGGGAACAACACATACCAGAGCCATGGGGAGGGAGGGCATCAGGATAAACAGCTAATGCACACAGGGCTTAAAGCCTAGATGACACGTTGATGGGTGCACCCAACCACCATGGCAGATGTATACTTGTGTAACAAACCTGCATGTTCAGCACATGCATCCCAGAACTTAAAGTAAAAAGAAAAAAAAAAAAAAATGAAAACGAAGAAGAGAGGTGTGGTGGTGCATGTCTCTAGTCTCAGCTACTCAGAAGGCGAAGGCTGAATCACCTGAGTCCAAGACTTCCAGGCTGCAATGAGCTATGAACCCACAACTGCACTCCAGAATCAGGGACAGAGCGAGAGCCTGCCTCTAAAAAAATTAAAATATATAATAAAGGAAATGAAATTAAAAAAATACTAAACTGACTGCAGTGGGGATTAAATATTATTGTCCTATACCACTTACATACAAGTATTCACTATTCCCTGGGATATTGTTGTATTATTTTGCACCTGGAATTATCCATTTCTAAGCCTGAAATATATTTGTGTTATTGTCTCAAGAACTTTATAATCTGGTTATTCATGTAGCAAGTGAAAAAACTTTTTTAATGAATTCAGGATTTGAAAACACTTGAGTGAAACAAACAAGGTAGACAAATATAATAATGGGGCACAAGATATTTTGAAACTATCGAATAGCTATACAGGGCCTGGCATTATGGCTCAGGCCTTGTAATCCCAGCACTTTGGGAGGCCAAGGCAGGTGTATCACTTAAGCACAGAAGTTCAAAACCAGACTGGGCAACATGGTGAGACTTCATCACTACAAAAAATATAAAAATTAACCAGGCATAGTGGTGCCTGTAGTCCTAGCTACTCAGGAGGCTGAGACAGGCCAAATGATAGAACCTGGGAGGTCAGGACTGCAGCGAGTGAGGGATCATGCCTGCACTCTAACCTAGTGACGGAGCAAAAGAAAAAAAACGTTGAAGATTACAGAGTGAAAGGAGAGACTCATTCAATGGAGTGAATAGACATAATGTATTTGTAACTAGTTTATCTAGACAACACCCCTAAAGCAGTGGGGATTAAATACGATTGTCCTATACCACTCACATACATGTATTCACTATTCCCTGGGATATTGTTGTATTATTTTGCACCTGGAGTTATCCATTTCTAAGCCTGAAATATATTTGTGTTATTAATTGTCTTTTAAAAAGGTATGTCAGTATTTATACATCTATCTCACAAAAGGCATTTAACGTTTTAAATGATCGACTATCAAATATAACTAATGTCTTAAGTTTATCCTGTGATTTTTTTTGACTCTGGGAAATCTGATAGATCACCAGGACAATGCAAGTCGAGTTGTAAATAGAAAAGGAATATAACATATAGGGTGCATTTAGTTATTGGCTATTGCTTCAAAGGCTGTAACTATAAGGAGAACGACTTCTAAAATAGTGGAGGGAGATCCTCCATAAAACTGCTTCTCCTTGGGAGGCCGAGGCGGGGGGATCACAAGGTCAAGAGATCGAGACCATCCTGGTCAACATGGTGAAACCCCATCTTTACTAAAAATACAAAAAATTAGCTGGGCATGGTGGCGTGTGCCTGTAATCCCAGCTACTCAGGAGGCTGAGGCAGGAGAATTGCCTGAACCCAGGAGGCGGAGGCTGCAGTGAGCCGAGATCGTGCCATTGCACTCCAGCCAGGGTAACAAGAGTGAAACTCCATCTCAATTAAAAAAAAAAAAAAAACTGCTTCTTCATAAATGGAACAAAAATACTGACAAAATGGCCAATATCAGCTTACTCAGAACTATGGAAATTAAGCAGTCTTAGGGTCTGAGGAGTGTTTTTTCAAGAAAAAGTGCCGAACTGCTGAACAGAGGGATTGCATTTTAACATGGCCTACTCCTTCTTCATCTCCATAGTGTCTTTAAATACCCACAGCCTAGCTACTACAGTAGCTGTGAACACTAGCAGTGTTAACACCAAGTTTGGAATTCCACTATTAGTGACAATTTTGGTTTAACTAAGTAAATACGAAGAAAGAGGAAAAATATTAAAGGTATCATGTACTGGGGTCATGATTATGACAGATCATGGAATTTAATCTTAGTTTTCTACCTTTTTATATTATTATATAATTGTGACCCTGCAGATGCATCTTAGAATTAAAAGCTCTTAATTACTTTCTGACAAAGTTGCCTTTGAACTATTATCCAGACATCTAAATCCTTGAAATTGCTTTGTATTCTTTGTGGCGCTAACCTCTATTTCTCAAAACAGTTATGGATTTCAAATTTATCACCCTCTCATTCACTTACATAACTTTCCTCTTGGGTAATAATCTACTACAGAATTATACAACTCAGAATGCTGACTAGGGGTAAAAATAGCCCATCTAATAACTCTGGGTGGAAAGGTTTCAAGGGATTCCAATATGTACATCTAAAAGGAAAGAAACTGTTTTGTAAAGCAGTGTGGAGGGATAACATCAACCATAAAAAAAAATTGCTTTTTCCCTCCTGCTTGGCTTTTAGTAAAATGTGAACTGATGAGTTAGTTCTAGGTAAGGAAATTATACTTCTACACAATAGTTGAAAAGTTATAAAAAGAAAATAGAAGTAACCTGCAAAAAATCTGATCACGGGGCTTCTAATAGCTCTGCAAATAGTCATTTTAAGACAGGGTCAGGAATACAAAAACGGTAGAATTGTTACCCTCGTGGGAAGAAGTTGTGAGCAACAACAGTCGCAAAATGGTTACTGCTTTTATCCCCATGAAAATCACCTACATAACTGCTACCAAATAAAGCTCTGATGAGCACTCACTTAGAAACAGGAGCACTGTTGTGTTATGTAGTTCTCACAACAACCTCATTAGGTTGTACTAGTATTGTGGTTACCTATAATGTAGAAATAAATACATATAGAGATTTACTAACTTAAAGTTTAATGGTAGCAAATTTGGTGGAGCTAAGATTTGAAACCAGGTGGTTTAAATGCAAAATCTATGTTTAAACTACCATATTTTATTAGCTCCCTAATTAGATTGCCAATTGGAAAAAAAAGTGATTATTTACTAAACTCCTCATTTCTCCTTCCTCTGTATTTGATACTTAACTTGTAACTACTGAGCAAAAGAATCACCTCACGATTATATGTACCCTTTGCTGAATAAAATAAAGTATCATCTAAATCAGTTTTTGCATTCTGACCTCAAAACAGCTTTAGATATGTTAGTTTAATGGTTACAAACATAAGAAATTCTTAGATCCTCTTTAATAATTTAGATGAAAATTCACATATTTATTAAAACAAAGTTATGTCCATGTACTTGTGTGTGTGTAATAGAGTAACAACATCAGTGTTAGTTTAATATTGCTTCCTTTGAACCAAATATATCTTTCAACTGTTTAAGCATCTATTCATTTAACACCCATCCTCTTTTAAGCCTCACAGAATATGTAATACTACTGTTGAGCTAGAGATTATCCATTTCTCAAGCTTAGCTTTCACACAGGCTTAATGACTTGTGTATTGCATGTGTATAGTGTTGAAAATATTGAGAAGAACATAAGCTATGAAATTTTTTAAATATTGTATTTTAAAATTTAATGAACAAATACAAGCACTGTATTTTAACTCAAGCAATATAATACAATGTCCACTAAAATTTCTTTTATATGAAAATATTGTTAGCATTTTCTAGATTCTGGATTTGACAAAATGTTTAAACAAAAAGAAATGTTGAAAGAATTTGGCAAAATAAAAAATATAATAACTCAAGAGCTCAGTAATTCAGTAACTCCTAAAAATAGTTAAAGGAACACCTATGTTTTGTTATGAAAATATAACTGTTGCAAGTGTATAGAGTGGTCCAAAAAGTTCTGGAAGATTTATCTCATCTTGACTTTCTCTAATCAAAGGTAGTCAAAAAACCAGTGTACTGTAAATTCAATGACCACAAAGAGCATCACAATATTATTAAGTAAATACTTTCTAAATCCAATCACATTTCCTAAGACAACATAAAGTATACTGTTTTTGGTTGCTTGTTTCTCAAGCGAGATGTAGAAGTCATTCAGTAAATGCTTGTTAATATTGAGATTTGCTTTCTATATATTCTTCATTGTGAGTATTATGATCTCTTCCATGAGTGTCTGTTTAAATGAGAATGAGTTCACATAGATTCTGTAATACTTTTCTTTTCATCACAAAGCTTTTAAAGAATATTGCATAATGTTAAGGAATGCCTAAGAGCAATGTTTAAGATTAGCTAGATAGCATAAGATACAATGGGAATATATTTAGGCCTCTGTTCCTTAAAGTTTAATAAATTGGTCCTAATCAAGCTATGAGAGAGAAAGTAATAGAGATAAGTGACATCAGTTTTCATAAGGGAATAAGTGATCTTTTACTTAAATATAGCTATGCAACCTTTATTATCTTGAAAACTCATTTGTTAAAGGTCCCATAATAACTTGATATTTTCCATATAACAAAGCTTTTAAAAATAATCCCTTGTGAATTTTATGAAAAACATTTAGAGTAGTATCACAGAAGCAAGTTAAGGTAATATTTGTCATTCATATCTTAAAAGAAAATTTTCTGGCTGAGCGTGGTGGCTCATGCCTGTAATCCCAGCACTTTGGGAGGCTGACGCAGGTGGATCACTTGAGGTCAGGAGTTAGAGACCAGCCTGGCCAACATGATGAAACCCTATCTCTACTAAAAATACAAAAATTAGCCGGGTGTGGTGGTGAGCACTTGTACTCCCAGCTACTCAGGGGGCTGAGGTAGGAGAATCACTTGAACTTGGTTTGTGGAGGTTGCAATGAGCTTACGTTGCGCCACTGCACTCCAGCCTGGGTGACAGAGTAAGACTCAATCTCAAGAAAAAAAACAAAAGAAAATTTTCTTCTTTTTCTACCTCTTTTTATTTTATATTGATTAAGGTATTAATTAAGGATTTCTTGAGATCTACTCTGGACAATTAAATAAATTATTTCTACAATAATTTTCAGTTGTATATTTTGTTCTCCCACGTATCATGCCTTACACGTGTCGTCAAATTCCTAGTCTATTAATGAAACACTGGTGTTCTGAGATGTAGCAGGCTTCTTGCCTCTTGCTCCACAATGTGACTACATGTGTCAGTATGGTATTCTTGAAAACCACTGGCAGTATTCATTTACTTTGTCAATTGAGGTCGTTGGTAACTTTGAACTGAATCATACAGTTCTCTTCCTGTGACATTCATGACCGACAGCATGCATCCTAGAACAGTAAATTTGTATTGTGATAACAGCATTTGGTCATAGGGTGAGTGGACATTAGTTCCAGAGATAGTTAGAGGTCTTTAAAGTCTTTTGATTTATGTCAGGAAGTAATAATTTCTTCCTCTCAAATGTGATTTCAATATCAAATATTATATATAAATATCCCTTCAGGCTATCTGGAGAGAGCTCATTTTCTTTGACTGTATTAGAAACTGGCATTTTACATTTTAACACAGATTCCCCTATGCCCTCTTGTTGATAAGATTAGATGCTGTGTTTTCTTGACATTTTATATTTTATGGTTTTTGCTGGTTAACATAATTTTAAAATGCACATATTATTTATAAGAAATTTAAGAGCAGCTATTTTTATATCTTGCTTAATTTGGTATTGCTGTTTATGTTATAAAAATTTATTAAATAAATGTTTATACTGTTAGAAAATACATTGCTTGATGTATGACGTGAAATTAAAGTCTACATCATTGGCATTTAGATTTTAAATCTTTTTCTTAATTATAAAATTGAACATTTTCATTGTTTCTGATTTCCAGAAAGTTTATAATTCTTTTTAAATAAAATTCAGCCACTAGGTTTATTTCTACTGGGGGAAAAATTAGAAATAACTGAAATGCTATTGACATAATTTCTTTTGGCTTTATTTCCTATAACTTAAATTAATAATTATTATAACAACCATAAAATGTTTTTAATGTACATTAGGACTATATTACTCTAGTCCGGTATTTGATAATAAAATTATAATATGATGCTGTGTTAAAAACATATTCTCAGCATATTTTTGTCACGTTAAATTATGAGCTATAATTTTCTGATAAATTGTATGAAATTCTTGATACCTATAACCTGCACAATTAACATTCAGATTAGATTCGACAGGATAGAAAGCCAAGAAATAAATTCAAGTATTTACAGTCAAATAATTTTTGCCAAAGCTTCTGAGAACACAAAATAGAGAAAGTATAGTTTCTGCAATCAATGGAGTTGGGAAAACTGACCATCCACACACAAAAGAATAAAATTCAACTCTTATGTCACACTACCTATAAAAATGAACTGAAAATGGATGTAAGACTTAAACCTACGATGTGAAACTCCAAAGCTACTAGAAGAAAACAGAGAGAAAAATCATCGTGACACTAGTCTGGGTAATGATAGCTTAGATAAAACTCTAAAAGCACAGGCAAAAAAGAAAAAAATACCAAACAGGATTGGATCAAACTAATAAGCTTCTGCACAGCCAAGGAAATGATTAACAAAATGGAGAGACAACCTACAAATTGGAAGGAAATATTTATACACCACATTTGATAAGGGGCTAATATCCAAAGTATATAAGCAATACAAGCTAGTCAATCTCAAGAAAACAGCTAACTCAATTTAAAAATGGGCAAAGAATCTGAACTAACATTTCTCAAAAGAAGAGATATAAATGGTCAACAGATGTATGATAAAAATCTACAATGTCTCTAATCATCAGGGAAATGCAAATTAACACCACGGTGAGACATCACCTTATGCCTGTTAGAATGGCTATTATAAAAAAGACAAATGATAGCAAGTGTTGGCAAGGATGTGGTGAAAAAGGAACTTCTGTATGCCATTAATAGTAATGTAAATTAATACAGCCATTTTGGAAAATACTATGAGGATTTCTGAAAGAAAGAGAGAGAGAAAGAAAAGAAGAAAGAGAAAGGAAGGAAGGGAAAGAAAGGAAAGAAAGAAGGAAGGAAAGACAAGAAAAGAAAGAAAACAGAATTACCACATAATCTAGCAATCCCACTTTTGGGTGTATATGCAAAGGAATCAAAATCAGTATGTTGAAGAGATATCTGCACTCTCATGTTCATTTCAGCATTATTCACAATAGCCAAGATATGTAATCAACATAAATGTTCATCATCAAACAAATGGATAAAAAATGTGGCATACACACACACGCACGTGCGCGTGCACACACCCACACAATTAGATATATTCTGCAGTCTTAACATCTGTAATTTTCAACAATATGAATGGAACTGGAGGACACTTTGCTAAGTGAATTATGCCAGGAAGAGAAACACAAATACTGTAGGATCACACCTGTATGTATAATCTAAAAAAGTCATTCTCCTAAACACAGAGGAGAAAGGTGGTTAGTGGAGTCTAGGGCAGAGCAAGAGAAGAATGAGGAAAGAGAATAATTTGATCAAGGGCTACAGTTAGACTGTGGGAATGTTTTAATTCTCTACTGTAGTACCTTGTGACACAATTAATAACAATGTATCACATACTTCAAATTAGCTGAAATAGATTTTTAATATTCTCACTATAAGAAAATAATAAATTGGTGAGGCGATGAAAAAAGAACTTGAATGAGTTAATGAGTATCATGGTTTAAGAATGAAATGATATCATTAATGTGATGTTATTAATTTATATAAATATGATTTTCTACCTTTTAAAGAAATTTCTAGTAACATTAAAAGGTAATTAGACTTTTGAGGAGTCTCTTGGCCTCACTTTTTTTAGAATGTAAACAAAGTCTGTACAATTTATATCTGCTCTGACCCTTAGACATTTTGTTTCTATAAGTAATAAGTAGAAGTTGGTTCTAATAGGGTACGTGAGGGGTATTTGGGGGGATTTTTGTTGTTTTTTTAAACTAATAGTAAGAACCTATCAATAAAGATGTGTTTATCAGATCTGCAGTCAAATGCTTGATTTCAAATCTTGCCTCTGTCAATTGTTGCTACATTCCAGGGAAATGTATTTAACCTCTCTAAAGGTTTCCTCAACAGCAAAATGGAGATTAAAAACATTTAATTGATAGAACTTTTATGAGGATCAAAACCAAACTACACAAAACAGCACATCATGTATAGTTGCTCAATAATTATGTTGCATTATTACTATTATGAGAAATATCTCACTCTATGCAATATGTATCTGAGGGAGACTTTGAAATAAAACCTGAGGGTTAATTTTCTGTCCTGTAACAAATTACCACAAATGTGATGGCTTGCAATGGCGTGTATAAATTAATTCTCTTCAAGTTCTGTAGGTTAGACGTCTGAAGTTCTTGTCATTGGGCTAAAGCAAAGTTTCAGCAAGGCTGAGTTTATTCCTGAAGGTTCTGGATCAAAACCCACGTCCATGTTCTTTTTAGCTATTTCTGCCCACCCCGAAATCCCTCAGTGGCTGGCCTTGCATTACTCTGGTACTTAGTCCACTTCCATCTACTACTTAGTCTTGGGATTATGTTGAGTTCACCTGGATAATTCAGAAAAATATCTCAATTTTAAGGTCAAATGAATAGCAACCTTAATTCTATCTTCAATGATGATTCCCCCTTGCCATGTAACATAGAATATTTATAGGTTTCAGGATGGGGAAATACTTGGATGTAAGGCAGGTAGGCCTTCATTTTGCTTACCACAACCTATGTCACAGTTTGTTAATTCTAGTTTAAATTAAATCTGTTATGGTTTTTCAAGCTATTTCAAAGAAAACTGGTTATTTTTGTGGGGATTGTAACAGACACAAACATTTTAAGATATATTTAGTGAATTTCTATCAGGAAAGATCATTCTTTGGACACAATCCTCTGTCATTCCTATAGTCTAGATGCTCAGTATATCCCCAGAGCCTGAGGACATCATCCATTTATCTTACTAGCGTTCTATTACTAGTAGCTAGCTTTAATATTATGTACCTTATTATTTCATTGTAATGTACCCATTACCTCTTATAGAAAATTTGTGACAAAATAATAAACTGATTTTCTGCTATGCATCCCTGTCTTGAGAATTTGGTTATTATGATTGACTTATCACAAATTGAACCAAATCTAGATTCATTAATGGAACTATCTGGTTATTTAACGAAGAAATTGAAATAAATGTAATGGCCCAATCAATGAGACTTTTCTGTGGTTTCTGTTTTAGTTAATACCTGGTATAACCTTCTCCCATGCTTTTTTGTTTTCTCTTTAATTCTAAAGTTCATTTTATTTTTGTTGTTATTTTATTGGTTTGCTTGTTATTGTTATCTGAACTGTTTCCCTCATAGGGTCTCTATAAAATATTCAAGAGTTATTTAATATCTTACTTTAAAAAATATTCTGTTCTTTTGGCATGAAACAAATTTTTCAAACTAGTAAAGCTCTAATTAGAAGAATTTCTATGTTTCCAGAACTTAGGCACAAAGGCCAGAAAAAGGTAGTTCAGCAACCTATTATCTTATTTTAATGACTGTGAGTTTGTAGTTGAATATCTTTGTGAAAGCAAATATTTTAATCTCATAATTTAATTGACAACATAGGTTAGAAAACATTTTCATTCTGTGATTCAAATTTAGTACAGGCATATTAATAAATAAATAATTAAAATAATCGCTTATTGCCTGTTCAAAAAATTGAGTGAAAAATGAAGACAACTGTATTACATACAATTGGGTTACTTGAGAGCTTATGTATCTTACTGCAGACAGTACTAGACAGACAGGTGAAGATTAGAAGAGCTAACGTTTAAGTACTACTACGTGTTAGGAGTTTTGTTAAGTTCTTCTCATTGGTTAGCTCATCTGGTGAGCTAATGAACTGTCTAAAATAGGTTCTTTTATTATCTCCATTTTATAGATGAGAAACCCGGAATAGGAGAGGTTTCAGTAATTTAACCGAGGTCACACAGCTATTAAGTGATGATGCTAGTGGTTTATGCAATATGATTCCAAACCCTGAACCTATTGTAAGATTATTATGCCTCCACTGTATGCTCCATTGTCTTCTGTACACATATATTTGGCACAGGACCATTATTACTCCCATAAATTAAAACACAGTTATAAGTGAATTCACATTTATAGTTCCACCTTTTTATATTTTTTATAATCAGCAAAGCCATTGTTAATTAATATGCACTGATTTTTACTGCATAAAGATACCTTCTTTTCTCATTCTCTAATTTCTTTTAATGATATATTGGTAAACTATACATATATAATTAATGTAAAAGTCATGGTATTTCTTGAACTGTTTTTTCCTATCAATTAAAACACCTACAGCTTATATCTTTATGCATTCTAGCATGATAAAAGCAAATTAACTTTTCTGATTCTTATATCAATTCCAAAGCAGTTGATATATTCTCTGTTTTCTTACATTGCCTTTGAGGTATTCTCTCTTTAACAAAATAGATATAAGATTCAATTAAACATAATAAACTTCTCAAGTTTGAAAGCTTCTCCTCTATTTTATGTCATTAAACAGAATACTGCTGATACATCTATGTATATGCTCATATGTTAATGTTACATATAACTATTAGATTATTTTATTTTGAAGACTATTATTTAAATTTTTGGATTTGTTAATATTTAACCTAAAATTTATATAAAGGGCTCATGGAATGGCAAATTTAAAGTGCCAATAGTTTGTATTTTCTGGATTTATTTAACATTGATTACGTGACTTATGTTGACAACACCCACATCACCCATATACCACATTCATGTCATATCACTGTGTCTTTGTGAAAATTAGAATGGGAAGAAAAGGTAAATCTAAAGTAAACCGTAACTCAAAGTGCTGAATTATAGTAAAAATTACTTCTCTTGAGAAAACGTAGTAAGCTAGGGAGGGCATAAATAATGGTACTGTTACCTAGAGAATCACAGAGGGTTCTTGGAGAACCACCATTAAAACTGTGGCTTAAAGGAAATGCTGAGTTAGGTAAAGAGGTCAGAGGAGGGAATTTTAATCATAATAAGTAGGAATCTGTCATATTGCAGATAATGAAAGTAGTTTTGAAATTAGGAAGGTTGGAGAAGAATAATGTAACATAAAAGAAAAATTCTAGTGTAAACCATGTGGTCATTTTACTTCCTGTTATGTTTTTATAAAGCAATAGACATTATTGAATAATTGTAAATGGGGGAGTGATATAATCAGAATTTCATTTTTGAAGAGCAGTCAGATTGCTTGTGAGTGATAATCTGAGGAGTGTTAAGAATGAATGCGAGAATACATGTTAGAGCGTGTTTTAACCCAATTAGACCATGAGGAAACAAAGATATTCATCATTTAAAACTCAAGTCCATCATCACCAACTTTTTCAAATCATTCTTGACTGTTTTCCTTCTTAAAATAATTAATCAAATCTATCTCATCCCTCTTTTATGCATAATGTAAATATACACATATGACTATATTATTTTGTTGAATTAAAAATAACTTGTTTTTGTAAACCATAAGCTTGCAGAGAGAAAGAGTTACGTTCTAATTAAACTTTCTATTCCCTCTGCCTAGCACAAATCTTCACATACAAGAGGCATTTATTATGTGATGACAAAGTTAATACACAGATCAGGAATGCACAAGAAATGGGTTTTGAATTAATTTGCACACTGTGACAACCGAAGATCTATGAATGCAAGAGAAAATCAAAAGGGTGATCTGAGTAAAACAGAGAGTAAAGATTTTAACTTGCAGGAAGATAATAAGAGGCTGCCAAGGGAATAAAATCCTATACAAATAAATAAAACTGAAGAGCTAAAAAGATAGGTAGAAAAATCAAGAAAAAGTGTAATTAAACAAAGTCTCAATACAAAATCAATGTGCTGAAATCAGAAGCATTCCTATACACCAATAACACACAAGAAGAGAGCCAAATCAAGAGCAAACTCCCATTCACAACTGCTACAAAGAGAATAAAATACCTAGGAATACAACTAACAAAAAAGGTAAAGGACCTATTCGAGGAGAACTACAAACCATTGCTCAAAGAAATAAGAGAGAACAGAAACAGATGAAGAAATATTCCATGCTCATGGTTAGGAAGAATCAATATCTTAAAAATGGCCATACTGCCAGAAGTAATTTATAGATTGGGCACTATCTCCATCAAGCTACCAATGACTCTCTTCACAGAACTGGAAAAAAACACTTTAAACTTCATATGGAACCAAAAGAGAGCCTGCATAGCCAAGACAATCCTAAGAAAAAAGAACAAAGCTGGAGGCATCATGTTACCTGACTTTGAACTATACTACAAGGCTACAGTAATCAAAACAGCATGGTACTGGTACCAAAAGAGAGATTTAGACCAATGGAACAGAACAGAGGCCTTGAAGGCAATGCCCCACATCTACAACCATCTGATCTTTGACAACCCTGAAAAAAACAAGCAATGGAGAAAAGATTACCTGCTTAATAAATGGTGTTGGGAAAACTGACTAGCCATGTACAGAAAGCTGAAACTGGACCCCTTCTTTACACCTTATACAAAAATTAACTCCAGATGGATTAAAGACTTAAACATAACACCTAACACCATAAAAACCCTGGAAGAAAACTTAGGCAAAACCATTCAGGACATAGGCATAGACAAGGACTCTATGACTAAAACACCAAAAGCATTGGCAACAAAAGCCAAAATAGACAAAAGGGATCTAATTAAACTCCAGAGCTTCTGTACAGCAAAAGAAACAATCATTAGAGTGAACTGGCAACTGACAGAATAGGAAAAAATTTTTGTAATCTACCCAACTCACAAAGGGCTAATACTCAGAATCTAAAAAGAACTAAAATGGACTTACAAGAAAAAAAACAAACAATCCCATTCTAAAGTGTGCAAAGGATATGAACAGACATTTTTCAAAAGAAGACATATATGAGGCCAACAAACATATGAAAAAATGTTTATCATCACTGGTCATTAGAGAAATTCAAATCAAAACCACATTGAGATACCATCTCATGCCAGTTAGAATGGCGATCATTAAAAAATCTGGAGACAACAAATGCTGGAGAGGATGTGGAGAAATAGGAACACTTTTACACTGTTGGTGGGAGTGTAAATTAGTTCAGCCATTGTGGAAGACAGTGTGGCAATTCCTCAAGGACCTAGAAATAGAAATTGCATTTGACCCAGCAATGCCATTACTGGGTATATATTCAAAGGATTATAAATCATTCTATTACAAAGACACATGCACACATATGTTCATAGCAGCACTGTTTACAATAGCAAAGACCTGGAACCAACCCAAATATCTATCAATGATAGACTGGACAAGGAAAATGTGTCATATATATATCATGGAATACTATGCAGCCATAAAAAACGATGAGTTCATGTCCTTTGTAGGGACATGGATGAATCTGGAAATCATCATTCTCAGCAAACTAACACAAGAACAGAAAATCAAACACCACATTTTCTCACTCACAGGCAGGTATTAAACAATGAGAACACATGGACACCGGGAGGGGAGCATCACACCCATGGGTCTGTTGCAGGGGGCTAGGGGAGGAACAGCAGGGGGTGGGGATGTTGGGGAGGGATAACATGGGAGAAATGCCAGGTACAGGTGAGAGGGGATGAAGGTAGCAAACCGCCTTGCCATGTATATACCTATGCAACAATCCTGCATGATCTGTACATGTACCCCAGAACCTAAAGTACAATTAAAAACAAAATTAAATAAAGTTGTCAAAAGATTCCCAATGAAGCAAAATGTCACACAAAGGGCAAGGAGTAAAAGGTGAGAACTGAAATTCTGTCCATTGACTTTGACTACTCAGAGGATGCTGCTATGTTTAAGACTTGCCATTACCTGTGGAGTGGTAAGAGAGCAGTATCAGATTGCATTGAACTGAAGAGTGGACAGAGAGAAAAAGAAGAGAGAGAGGTGATGCAGAAAAGAGGAGTTATCTAGTTTTTGTTTTATTTAAGCATATACATTAAGTATAATCTATTAAGTATATAGATTTGTGTGTATGTGTATGTATGTGTGTGTGTAGGTTTTAATTGCCCTTTAGAAAGGACATTTGTGAATGTTTATATTTTGCAAGGAAAACAGAAGGATGATGGAGGAAAAGATTTTAAAGAGACCTGATGTGTTGATAAATGAAGCGGTAATTTTCAAATATTTAGGAATATTTCAGATACCTTTTTGTTATTAATTTCTACTTTAATTCAGTTATGGTCAATAAACTGAGTATAATTTGTTTGCTTTAGTGTCCAGGATATATCAATTTGGTGACTTTTCTATGGTTATTTGAAAAAAAATTTATAGTCTGCTGTAGTTGGATGGAGTGTTCTATAAATATGTAGGTTAACTTGGTCACTTGCAATATTTAGGCATGTTACTTCTTTGTCTTTTTATTGTATTTATTACTGAGTGAAGCATATGGAATTTTACAACTGTAGTTGTTAATTTGTATTTTATTCTTTTCAGTTCAGTGAGTTTTTTGTTTGTGATTTTTTTCATTTCAATAGTTTTTGGGTAACAGCTGACTTTTGGTTACATGGATAAGTTCTTTACTGGTAATTTCTGAGATTCTGGTATACCTATCACCTGAGCAGTGTACACTGTACCCAATGTATAGTCTCTTATCCCTTGTCCTCTTCACACTCTTCTCCCCAAGTCCTCAAAGTTCACTATATTATTCTTACGCCATTCCTGGCGTAAGAATAATATATATGTATATATTCTGAATATATATGTATACTTAGAATATATATATACTTAGAATATATATATATATGTAAGTTTCTTTATCCACTTGTTGGTTGATGGGCATTTAGGCTGCTTTCATATATTTGCAATTCCAAATTATGCTGCTATAAACCTGCATGTTCATTTATCTTTTACATATGACTTCTTTTCCTCTGGGCAGGTACCCACTAGTGGGATGGCTAGATGAAATGGTAGTTCTATTTTTAGCTCCTTAAGGACTCTCCATATCATTTTCCATAGTGGTTGTACTAGTTTATATTCCCACCAAGAGTGTAAAAGTATTGCCTTTTCACCACATCCACACCAACATCTATTATTTTTTGACTTTTTAATTATAGCTATTCTTTCAGGGTGAAGGTAGTATCTCATTGTAGTTTTAATTTGCATTTCCCTGATAATTAATGATGTTGAGCATTTTTTCATATATTTGTTGGCCATTTGTATATCTTCTTTTAAGAATTGTCTATTCATGTCCTCTGCCTACTTTTTGGCGGAATTGTCTTTTTTTCTTGCTGATTTGAGTTCCTGACAGATTCTGAGCTCCTTGTAGATTTAGTTACCTCGTCTGTATTGAGACATTTGATGTGCGCATCTAATTCTCTGTTATTAAACACTTTCTTTTCCAAGTAGTATCATTTAACGTTTTCGGAATCTCCATCTCTCTGCTGAAATTCTCTATCAGGTCACTCATGTTTTCCTAGAAATTCTATTGTATTTCTTAGACTTATTTAAATTATGTTTCACGCCATATCACAGCGTGGATCTCTTAATTGCTTTATTCCATAAAATGAGTTGCTTTTTTGTCTTTTATTGTGTATCATGTGTCCACAATATGTCCAGCTTCTTGGTGGAAAGCTGGACATATTTTCTTGGCAATTAGAGACTGAGGTAAATAGAATTAATGTCTGCAAACTGTCACATCTCTTCTCTCTTGTTTACGTGCGGGGTGCATTTAGTATGGATTGCACCGTGTTTTGTTTTTGTTGTCATTATAGTTACCATCTGTGAATCTCAGGGCTTAAATTGCACCAAACATGTCTTATACGAACAGTAAGAGCTGGTTCACCGAAGAGTTTGTTTCAACATTTGCTCCAACGCAACCTCTCAGTATTACCTTTTCACCTGTGCCCCAGAAAGGTCTCTTTCCACGTTTCTTAGTCTTTAAGGAAAAGACTACTGTTACTTGCTCTCAGATGTTGCTAGGCTGATGATGGAGGGCTGGGGATGTGTTCTATTGTTATGATTTAGCCTTAGTGTTAGGAGACATTGTGTCCCTAGGTCTCAGGTGGAATTACCTCAGCCATTCTGTTAGTCTTCTAGCAAGAGGGACTTTTTAAAGGCATATTCAGTTACAGAACAGCAGTAGACAATATCAGAACGGTAACATGACAAACAATTTTTTAGGCATATGACCTGAAAAAGAGGATAGTATCACAATTCAATTATTATTTTATTTGTTTACTTGTTTGTGTGTGTAATGCCTTCCTTATGATATAATGATTCTTCACCTATGCCCAGAGAGTAACAGTGTTTGCTGCCTTTCATCCAATGGCTGAAGCCTTTTATTCAATAAGGGAAATGAGGAGAATGATTCAGTGTGTTTCTGTGCTGTCCTGCTGTATATTCTGCTTCTCTCACGTCTGCACCAGTGTGGAAGCTTTATCCTGTCTTACTCTTCCCTCAATCTTTTAGCTGCGTGCCTAGTAAATTTCCTGGAGAAGAGCTTGTGAGTAAATTTCCCTTGTGTCTGCGGTCCCCATGGGTTCTATTTTCTCATATTAGCTCACAATTCATCTCTAGCAATTGTTCAAGATGTTAGCACACTTCTTACCATCTGGTGCCTATCCCAAGCAAGTGTCTGTCTTTACATACATTTTGGGTTATTTAGCTAACCTAACACTCCAGCTCTTTGATGAGATCAGGGAAGCTGGTGACTCTTTTAGACTGGCTAATCTGTTTAAAGTTAGGCAATGTTCCTTCTAACTTTGTACAGTTCAAGAAAAAGCTAAAATATGTACAAATAAAAATTTTTCAAGAGGTTACTTAGTTTTGAAAGTTGTATCATTAGTTTACTCTTGGTGTATATCCAAAATGTTGTTCTTCCAAAGACTAAATTTCAACTTCCAAGCCATATTTATAAGTCTGGTAAATATTAACTACCACTTTTAAGAGTTCTTGTATTAGTATTTGGTCTGTTTATGGAATTCATCTACACCTTAAATAATTTTTGAACACATTTAAATTAAACATAGTTTTCTTATCTAATATATTTCTTGTTTCATGATTTAGATATAAAGATCTTTAAATATCAGTCAATATTTTTATAAATTATATAAATTAAACTTTTTAATATGGTTCTTCTTAACTTATATATGTATGTGTATATATATATATAAAATAAAAAATGAAATCTGACTCAAAATGGACAATATAATACAGTCACAGAATTATATATTTTAAAAAGAATTCTAAGCTTACACTGTGATTACAATAGTTTATATTTTCTTAAACATAGCAAACATGACAAATAATTGAAGCCTATATAGTCAGTGAATTCTTTAAAAATTTGATAGATTTTATTTTATTTCTTACATATTTGTATAGAGTTGATTTAGCAACTCTAAACTTGTTGGAGTTAAAGATACTTATACAATCAGGAATCAATCTGGGATTATTTCGTGGGATCCCTGCTATGTGAGAATTCAGGCAAGAAACCCAGTGTGTTTGCAGTGAGAGAGGTAATGGAGCAAGAGCACTAGGAGATGATACTGGAAGGGTAATAGAGGCCATTTCATGTGAGGATTTTAAAAAACAGATCTATTACTTAAAGCAAAACTGAAAGTAACTGGAAGGCTTTGGGCAGCAGATCAGTAATTCATTAGAGGGTGTGCTTTTAAGATCAGTATTTCTGCTCTGCTCAAGAGCACTTGTAAGGGGCAATTGCAGAAGGAGGGAGACCTGTTGGGAGATTATAATCCAGGCAAATATGATGATGATTCGAATCTGTCTGGCAGATACACATAGCAAACAAGTAACACTCTCAACGTCATGATTAAATGATTAGGTATAGTATAATAAAGAGACTTCTACAAAACTGCTTTCTGGGTTAAAAGAAACCAACAAGGTATGACGACCAGGAAGAAAACACCTACCCTGTACATAAAAGTCAAGGGAAATGAATGATGAACAAAACCCAGTGAGACTTCTAGCCACAGAAGAAGGCTGTCATACAAGAGCCTGCCCTTGGGTTGAGAAACAGCCACTTTCAAACCTAACCCCTCAAGAAGGGAGCTGGGAAATGACTACTTCAACCAATGTCCCCTCTGTTCTTCTGCCAGTTCCAATATTCTCAAGAAAGCAAAGAGAAGTCAGAGGTCAAAGTGTCTTCATAAGATATAAAGATGGTTTTGATGGCAGGATAAAAACTTTGAAACTCAAGTGAAAGGTGCAACACTTGGTTACATGCAGCCTTCAATATTTTAGAAAAAGACTACCAGGAAGAGATACATGGGACGTTCTTGGGGACAAAATAAAAGATGGATTTACAGGGGGAAGCTTAGGTCTGGCAAGCAGGGTATGATAAGCTAGATTTCACAGGTTGCCTGTAGATTAACTGATTGGAATATTTCACCACAGGCACTTGGGCAAAGCCCTGGTTATCTGGTATGTAGGCCCAGGGCAAGCAGAGCAGGTGCATAGCGGCCCAGACGGTGAGGGCATGACTAGAAAGGCAGCTAGAGTGTGGACTTAATCAGCGGCTTACGAGGAGCTTGTTGCTCAGTTGCCAACCTCAAATCTCAGTCAAAACAGCATTAAAAACGAACCAACAAAAACAACTGAATTACACAAAGGGCCTTCTTTGAAATAATTATTAAAGGTCAGGCCTGCAAGATAGAGAGCAAGGTGTAAAAAAGTGGAGAGGGGAAACAGGAAGTGAGAAGAGGAAGGTAAATTGCTGGTGTACTGATGATGTTTAATGTAACAGATTAGATGTAATTACCAAAGGCAAGAGTATAGATAGAAAAGAAAAAGGATCCCAAAACTGAGACCTGGGATTATCTAACTGTCCAGAGATGAGGGGAACAATTCATAGTAATAGAAGAAAGATGTATCAAACCAGTATAATACCTTGAAAACCAAATGGTATAAAAAGCATCAAGGAGAAGGGATTATAGATTAACAACAGTAAAGACTGATAACCTCTCACTGGAATTAGCAAAGTGAAATTAAGTGTTGTCCTTTTAGGAATAATTATATTATGTGCCGGAATGTATGAAATCTTGATCGGCAAGTGAACCACAGAGAAAAACAAAAAGATTGGAAACCGAGTTTGTTGTTTGTTTATTTAGGAATGGAGAATCCCAAAGAGAGGCATTGGCTGGTTGTTTCTTTGTTGTCTGTTTTTAGGTAAGAAAAATGCCCGCATGCATCTACACTGATGAAAATGATCCATCAAAGAGAAGAAAAAGTGGTGCCATGAAGAGAAAACTGCAGAGGCTTTGCCTTTTCCTAGGCAGCATTAAGTGAGAATTAGTGGACAAAAGAAGAGAAGCTTTATGTGAGGACCATGGGAAGAACGTATATACTAAAGGTGAGAAATGACGAGTGGACAGATGCTAATAGGAAAACTGAGGTGTTAATTACCGTTGAGCAAGATTTAGGAAGGAGAGGACATACTGTTGAGGGGATTCTATATTTTTACATTAAAATTATCAAAATCTAAGACAGACTAGAATGAGAGAGAGTAAAAATAAACCATGACTTAAAATAGTTCAGAAATGACAGGTAATGACTCGACATCACTGGATTATGAAATTAATGAGAAATTGAAGAAATGCAGATGGCAGTAACCAGGATGATAAACAGAATGATTTGGTTGCCATATGCAGTTGAGAATTCTTTTGTACATGGGGGTTGAGTAGTGATGCCTCTGACATGCAAGGGATTAAGGAAAATGTGAAATAATAAAAAGTTCTCACAAGTTTATAGTGCATTGGGACTCAAATTATTCCAAAGTGATAATCTAGGATGTTTTAGTCTCAGTACAAATTTTGTCATGAGGGAAACTATTTAAAGGGCATAGTGGGATGGCTTGAAGTTAATGAGCAAGTAGCTGGATGGTTTGGTGGGGAATGGCAAGGCAGTACAGACAGAGCAGGTGGTAAGGACATGTAACAAGACAGGTTGGTGTTGCATGCAGTCTAAAATTAAGGAAAATAACAGAGTTTGCTTTCTGATTTCATGTGCATAATGGCAGGTGTGAAAGAGAGAGACCATTAGCTGACTGAGTGTCCACTAGAAGCCATTTTACAGCAATTTTGAAAGGTCGATTTTATTATTTTCTATTTTCTTATGTATTAGAATTCTCTAGAGAGATAAAACCATAGGAGACGAGAAGGAAAGAGAGAGAGAGAGAGAGAGAGAGGAGAGAATTTATAGGATAATTGGCTTATGAGATTATGGAGGCTCAGCCTCAATCTGAAAGCCTCAGAACCAGGGAAGTCAATGGTTAATATTCAGTTTGAGGCGAGAGGTTTGAGAACTTTGGGAGTTTCTAGAAAAAGTCCCAAAGTCCACAGGCCAGAAAGCCTAGAGTTTGATGTCCAAAGACAAGAAGAGAATTCAAGCTTCAAGAGAAGGAAAGAAAATCAATTCTGTCTGCCTTTTGTGTTGTGTCCAGCCCCCAGCCAACTGGATGGTGCCTAACAATTCCGAGGTCTTCTGCAGCCAGTCCTACGACTCACACACCAATTTCTTCTGGAAACACCCAGAAGTAATGCTTTACCATTTTTCTATGCATTCTTTAATGCAGTCAAGTTAACATTTAAAATTAGCAATAACAGCTTACAACAATGAAAAGTAGACCGACATGATCTGAAAAGAGAACGTTTTAAAAATATTTTTATTTTAGATTGTTTGTTTCATTTTTGTTTATTTGATAGAAACAATTTTAAACCATGTGTTTGATGGGTTAAGAAAAAGTGGGAGTCAGGCCTGGCGTGGTGGCTCATACCTGTAATCCCAGACTTTGGGTGGCCAAGGCAGGCAGATCACGAGGTCAAGAGATCAAGACCGTTCTGGCAACATAATGAAACCCTGTCTCTACTAAAATTTAAAAATTAACTGGGCATGGTGGTGCGCACCTGTAGTCCCAACTACTTGGGAGGCTGAGGTAGGAGAATTGCTTGAACCCAGGAGGTGGAGGTTGCAGTGAGCCAAGATCAAGCCACTGCACTCCAGCCTGGTGCCTGGCAGCAAGGAAAGACTCTGTCTCAAAATAATAATAATAATAATAATAATAATAAAGAAAAAGTGGGAGTCTATGTAGCATGGGTATTGCATAATACTTTTAGTTTTTTCGTATGGAAAGAAATGTTAGTAATACCATCTTTCAGTTAATAAAGTGACAACATTTGATAGGTATGGTAACATTTTTGTTAAAGTCAAAATCTGTAATGGAATGCTAGTACAAGTTTTGGCCTATCATGTTATAATATTGGCCATATCAATAGATTTTCAGAATAAATGCATACAGTTCTTCTCTATAAATTTTCCTTCCTTACAGAAATTTATTTTCTGTCCAAAGTCCATTTTCACTAACCTTCATTAAATATCAACAGAATGAATTAAATTACTACATAAAACATGCAAAGATCCAGTTACACCCAAGCTGAGTAGAACAACTTCATGTCCTCCATGATTCACAAAAAATCTCAACAGGCCCATGTTACGTAATTTTCAGAAATTCCCTAGTGGGACAGTTTGGAATACCTCAAAATACATACAAAAGGTGTCAATACTCAGCTTTACTCCATTTTTATTAATAACCTGTGAGATTGAGTAAATAGTGTAATTATTCTAGCTTTTGACTTCTTTACTAATATATTAAGCCTATTTTGAACTTAAAGCAGTGTTAAGCGCTACGATATGGAATACAGACACTAATATTATTTTAGAGAAGCCCAAGAGAAAATTATTTTTTCTTCTGAAATTGCTACTAATTGACGTGTTGAATGAAACTCAACAGAATCTATCAGTTTTTACCAATAATTTGTATACCATTTCATATTTATAAAAACATAGTCTTCCTTCTAGGCAATTAGAGGACTCCCTCTCCAAATCTAAGAACAAATTGAATTTTCAAAAGAGTTCATTTAGTGAGTAAAAACATAAACATTTAAAATAACATTTTATTCTTAAGGATCAAAAAAAAAAAAAAGAGAAAGTCCAATCACTAATGTGTTGTCTTATCAGTTTAACAGGGAAGGCAAAGAAACCATAACAATAATAATTATGATTTCCATAAAGTGTTTTTTTTTTTTTTTTTTTTTGAGACGGAGTTTCGCTCTTGTTACCCAGGCTGGAGTGCAATGGCCCGATCTCGGCTCACCGCAACCTCCGCCTCCTGGGTTCAGGCAATTCTCCTGCCTCAGCCTCCCGAGCAGCTGGGATTACAGGCCCGCGCCACCATGCCCAGCTAATTTTTTGTATTTTTAGTAGAGACGGGGTTTCACCATGTTGACCAGGATGGTCTCAATCTCTTGACCTCGTGATCCACCCGCCTCGGCCTCCCAAAGTGCTGGGATTACAGGCTTGAGCCACCGCGCCCGGCCCATAAAGTTTTAAACTGTGTGGCACAGACAGCTAGCTACTACTTATTTAATAATGCATATTGATTTATACGTCTGTACACACAGAGAAAGCTAAAGCATTGAAATAATCAAGGAATAAAAACAAACAATAAATATGAATTTCCAGATGTGAAAATTGCTTGATGAATGCTCCCCTAAGGGCTTGCATAATACCTTTAGTTTTTTTTCCCCATTTAACACTGCCTGTATTGCTTCTAGTTTCAAGCTCACAGAATTTCTATAAGAATCCTATTATGAAGCGAAATAGCTGCTCATGATGGAGCATATTTTCCGGTTTTCTTTAGGCAATTTATATCACTTGAGATGCGTAATTTATTTTATTTAAAGAAGGTTTCAAACTTTTACCTGAAGAGTTGAGTCACGATTTTTTGCTCGATTGAGGCATTCATGTCTAAAACAGTAGGCTGGTAAATACTGTGTATCTGAGACATCAAGCTGAAAAGCTTGTCAACAGAAACAAGACTTTCAACTCTCAAGCTGTTCCAGTTCACTGACTGAATCCATGGACTAAGAACAATTTGAGCATAGGTCACAGTACTGCTGTCATTTTTATAGCAAGTTCCACCACTGTGCTTACTCAATAGTAATGTCTAGAAGACATGGCCAGAGCTGCCTTGATGTAAAGTGCATGTTGAAGAAAATGAGAGGTTTTGTGTAGCTGAGAGGATATTAGGTATATGCCAATCTATCTGTTGGTACTAATGAAATAATTTATATCTAGCAAATGATCTCCTATCTCAGAAAATGTGAGTTTTGAAATTAGCAGCAGAGAGGTAAGTACAATATGATCACAGGTATCACAAAGAGAAATAGAGAAGTAATCTTTTATAATGCATCATAATGTTTTATAAGTAACTCCACAGGAAAGTGGAAAATCTCAAATCATCTAAATGCACATTCATCATAACTATTACGAAGGAGACATTTTGCTTTATGTTTTCCTTAGTCTTGTGTGACATAATCATATCTTCCAAAGTAATAAATAGAAGTACTTTGTATTATGTACATTTCAAAAGGGCTTATTGGCTTAAGAGCCTTTCCCTTCTCTACTATAATTGTCACAGTTTTAGAGGCGATCACACTGGATTTCATATCTTGCAGTGGCCCTTCATCCATAAGCCTCAGAAATTCATTTTATGGAATTTTTATTTAAAAAAATTACCTAAACTATTTGCAAGCACCATAATTTGGGTACACTACTTAATCTTTCAGTCTTGCTTTAAAAAATAAATCTATCCAATGTGAACAGGCATATCTATTGTGAAAATTTTATTGTTTTAGGTAAAAAAAAGGTCAAAGAGCTCTTTCCCATCTTGCAAGATGGCCGGTGAAAAAGTTGAGAAGCTGGATACTAAAGAGAAGAAACCTGAAGCCAAGAAGGCTGATGCTGGTAGCAAAGTGAAAAAGGCTAGCCTCAAGGCTAAAAAAAAGCCCAAGAAGGGGAAGCACCATTGCAGCCGCAATCCTGTTCTTGTCAGAGGAATTGGCAGGTATTCCCGATCTGCCATGTATTCCAGAAAAGCCTTGTACAAGAGGAAGTACTCAGCGGCTAAATCCAAGGTTGAAAAGAAAAAGAAAGAGAAGGTTCTTGCAACTGTTACAAAACCAGTTGGTGGTGACAAAAACGGCGGCACCCGGGTGGTTAAACTTCGCAAAATGCCTAGGTATTATCCTACTGAAGATGTGCCTCGAAAGCTGTTGAGCCACGGCAAAAAACCCTTTAGTCAGCACGTGAGAAAACTGCGAGCCAGCATTACCCCCGGTACCATTCTGATCATCCTCACTGGTCGCCACAGGGGCAAGAGGGTGGTTTTCCTGAAGCAGCTGGCTAGTGGCTTGTTACTTGTGACTGGACCTCTGGTCCTCAATCGAGTTCCTCTGCGAAGAACACACCAGAAATTTGTCATTGCCACCTCAACCAAAATTGATATCAGCAATGTAAAAATCCCAAAACATCTTACTGATGCTTATTTTAAGACGAAGAAGCTGCGGAAGCCCAGACACCAGGAAGGTGAGATCTTCGACACAGAAAAAGAGAAATACGAGATAACAGAGCAGCGCAAGATTGATCAGAAAGCTGTGGGCTCACAAGTTCTACCAAAAATCAAAGCTATTCCTCAGCTCCAGGGCTACCTGCGATCTGTGTTTGCCCTGACAAATGGAATTTATCGTCACAAATTGGTGTTTTAAATGTCCTAATAATCTAATTAAATAACTGATTGCCTAAAAAAAAAAAAAAAAAAAAAAAAGGTCAAAGAAAATTCTTGTAAATAATTAAATGTAGGATGTAAGAATGCATAAAAATGTAGTATGTCAGGTTATAACATGTTACCCATTTATTTCCAGATTGATTGAAATAATTTACCTGGCTATGGAGTATCTTTTAGCATGTTATATCCTCCCAGTTCTCCTCAGTCAAGAACAGCAACCTAAAAATTTAGAAAAATGACTTTTCAGTAAAGAGTAGCTAAATATTATTTACCAACACATACAAATAAAATTGCAGATAAACTTAATATAGAGGACATATCTATAACAACATCCACATTATTAATTCTGATTAAAAACTGTTTTGAGATACTGAGAAATATCATTTACATTTCATCATTCAGGCATATATCTATTTTTATAAGCTTCTCCATGGGAGAGCAAATAAGGGGTACTATGCTGCATGTTATGTATAAGAAAATGTATTTATGAAAAAAATATTATACAGACAAGTTTCAGCTCTCAATTAATACATGAATATTTGCTATTTTCACCCTTTAGAAAAGACTTAGTGTAATATTGGTGTCATTAGAATATTTCAATCATGAAGATATGCAAATATGCCCTTGTGTAACCTATACTCTCTGAAGTCAAATGCCATAAACTTTTACTTCTTTATGGCATCTTAAAAGTTGAGAATTTCTTGCAGCTTTGCATACTCCTGTTTTGCAGTAAAATTAATGCTAAATATTAATACAAAGATATAAACATGAAAAACAAAGTGAACTACTTAACACATATTTATTTTGTGATGATCTTGCATTATTAGACATATGTTCCTTGATGACATAGGAAGAACCAGGAATTCATTCTCTTATGTCCTCTTATCTACCACAATGTTTACCTTATGAGTTAAAATATTAGAGACTATGTGTCTAATATGTGTTAAAATATTAGAGACGTGTTTTGTGCATTTTCCTCATCGATATTTTCTACTCGTCCACCAATTGACAGCATAAGTTTTCTAATGAAGTCTTCTGCTATATCCAATTACGTGCTTTCAAGCCTTTTATGGCACGTGAATTCTGTTGACTAACTCATCAATGCCTGTTTCCACACCAGCTCTATGCTCCATGAGGACAACATACTTTTTCTCACAATTTTATTCCCGGCATCTCTGGAGAAGCTAGCAGTATAAGTCTATTAATAAATATGTGATGAATTACTCAATGATTGTCTTGAAGAATGAGTGAAGCTAACTTATTGCTAAGAGATATTCCTAATAACAAAAAAGGAATTTGCCTCTGTGGCACATTATGACATACTGATGTGTCTGCAGCTTTCAAAACGGCTCTTTATGACTTTCAATAGGAAGATAATAATAGATGCTCTACTTTGGGGAAAGATTAAATAACTAATGTTGTCCCTAGAATACCACATTATGGTAGTGTTCATTGCTATGTTTGTGTATAAAACCTATGCTACAAATCAACATAGTGGGTTGAAGAAAGAGGCTATTCATTAAACACTAGGTCAAAAGCAGTTTCGTGTTGCTACATTTGCCCTGACAGAAGGTGCTGAAATATTGGCTGTTGTCTCTGCTATTTCACACAGTATTTCTTTGGATTCCTAAAGAAAGTGCGTCTCAAGCAGGGGAGAGCAGCATCTTATGGGTGGTATAAGTTAAATATCTGCAGAGTATGTATGGTATGATTTACTAATGTTAATAACAATATATTCCTTTTCCTGGACAGATAAATAAATCACCCTTTTCTGTGATTGACAGTCTCCACTATGCAGACAGAACTGGTTTATGAACCATTGCATCCCACCTGGGCTTGAGTTTTTATAAAGAAAGATAAGCATTTATTTATGATGCTGAGGCAAATACTGAACCAAAATAGAATGCTAAATAAAGAAGAAGCTTCAGCATTACATATATGACAACAGTGTACATGCCATGATCATCCTTGTAAATTTCTTTTTTATCTTTAGGTTAAAGGATAACACTTACTAGAATTGCAAACAAATTCTTAAATAAAATTGATGTTAAACTTTTCTTCTTTTTAACTGATAAAGATGAACTTTTCTACAGTGTGTTAATGTCTACAGCTCTGAAACTGCTTACACTGAAGGCATAAGAAAGCCACTGTGAGCTATGAATGATGACCACCTGTGAAGAAATGATAAGACTGCAACTTTTCTTTCTTTTTTTGGAAGTATTCCCCTTGCTGTTTTCTGACTTATGCCAAGTAATTGGAATCAGTCAAAAAGATAACAAGCTAATTTCCCTTTTCTCTTTCCTCTCAACTTAATACACTCATATTCTTCACAAGAAAATGTAACAATGCGTCTGTCACTTAAAATGAACGCCAGATGGATCTATAAAAATAGTAAAAGGAAAATATGGAATACATTTCAGAATGACACAGGTTAATATACCCATCAAACTTTGCACTTTTCTAAAAATAAATTGAATTTAGTTAATTAGTTTTAATGAAAAGATGATTAACGAAACAGTAAACCATGTTGCTTTCCTGGAGTTTTAATTGAATGCCTGAAGATGGAAAATAAATAAACAAATGATCAAAAAGTAAAACAGATAATTTCCAATTGGGTTACAGCCTGTAAAAGAAATAAAAATTGTGATTTTATAATCTTTATTTTAGAAATAGTTCTTATCTAAAATAAAGGTTAAAAGCTCATAATAGTGGCATTGTGGGAAAACAGTAGGAGGGAGGGCTAGCATAGCTGATACAGTATGAACTATTGGGTATGTAGTATTACTATTCATTGAGGAGACAGCTGTGGGAGGAAGAGTTTTTGATAAATTCTTATAGGATATAAAGACATATAGTACTTTCATGTGACTATCACACAAGCAGAACTATTTATTTTATATTTAAATACATGTTGCAGGATGAGGGCAGTGCTGAATATACAAACTTTCAAAAAAAATTATATATATATATAGTGTGTGTGTGTGTGTGTGTGTGTGTGTGTGTGTGAACTGGTTGATATTACGCTGGGAGAAAGCTTAGGTGAAGAATAGGAGGGAAACAAGTATTAACAACTTGCCTCGAATCTGTTTACATTTTGTATTGCCATAATACCATTCATCAAAACCAGGAAATTAACATTGATACAATCCTATTCTTCCATCTAGAGACCATACTCAAATCTTCAGAATTGCCCCACTATTTTCCTTTCCCTGGGCCTGTATCACATATTGCATCTAGATGTCTTGTCTTAATAGTGAAGGTTGCTCCCTTCACTATTAAGGTGTAAAAGAAAGAATCAGGAAGGACTCTATGAACTAATATCCAGCAATTTCCAAAACCTATCATTGAGTGAAAATTACAATAATATCTACAGTATGCAATCTCTCATGTAACAAAGAAAGGGAAATAAGCAATAAGCATGTTATCTGCTCAGGTATACAGCAAGGAGAAACCAGAAAGTAATGAGGCTACACGAGTGTGCAGAAATCCATATAATGACAAAATATAAGAATTGGAATGGAATGGAAGAAATAAGAGTAGGGTGATATTTCTCTCTATATATCCTTTTTTATAGTTTAGATTTCTGAAACAATCTTAATATTTTACATATTCAAAAAAAATCAATAAATATTTATCAGCCATGATGTGGTGGGAACACCAAAATGGAATGCAATGCTAACAAATAGGTGGATAATATGATCACATCTAAGGAATGGAAAAGAAAAATACTAGCCTGATTACTAAAAAGTAAAAAACAGATGCTGGAAAGGTTGTGGAGAAAAGCAAACAATAATACATCGTTGGTGGGAGTGTAAATTAGTTCAACCATTGTAGAAAGTAGTGTGGTAATTCCACAAATAGCTAAAACCAGAATTACTATCTTACCCACCAATCCCATCACCGGTATATACTCAGAGGAACACAAATTGTTCCACCATAAAGACACATACACGTGTATGTTCACTGCAGCACTATTCACAATTGCAAAGACATAGAATCAACCTAAATGTCCATCACTGATAGACTGAATAAAGAAAATGCAGTACGCATACACCACAAAATACTATACAACCATCAAAAAGAACATGATAGAGTCCTTTGCAGGAACATGGGTGGAGCTGGAGGCCATCCATAATCCTTAGCAAACTAATGCAGGAACAAACAACCTACTGATAAGTGGGAAGTAAATAATAAGAACACATGGATGCAAAGAGGGGAAAAACAAACACTGGGATCTAGTTGAGGGCAGAGATTGGGAGGAGGGAGAAGATAAGAAAAAATAACTATTGGGTACCAGGCTTAGTATCTGGGTGATGAAATAATCAGTACAACACACCCCTGTGACAAGAGTTTACCTATGCAATAAAACTGCACGTGTATCCCTGAACGTAAAAGAAAAATTATTAGCCGGACTTTGTGAAACTATATTTTGATACCGTAAAGTGAAAGCCAAAAAAATTCTGTACACAAATATGTATTCCAAGTATTAAATAGGGTTTTTAAAAAAAAAAAAAAACATAGATATGAGTTACTAACCCAGAAACTTCTTTTTTCTATATTCTAGGACCAAGCAAATAACCATTTACACTGAAAATAATGAAAGCAAGTTTCCCACTGCTGTACACACTGACTACAAATGCAGAAAGAGGAAGACTACAGAGAGTTCCATTATATTGGATTGGATTGTTGGTATCAGAATATCCTCATATAGTTTAATGTATTCACAGTAAATATAAAAAGATATATTTGTGTTTGCATATATAATATATAAAAGCAGAGCCTTCAGTGGTTAAAAAAGAGGAAAAGTCTGAAAAAAAAAACCTTAAATGTTTGGTACTTAATTTCTATGAACATTAAAATAAAAACATTCTACTTTAGTCTTAACAGAAGTGGGTTTGCCATGACTAAATGTTGATACTTCTGATATTAGCACATATTTTGTGGCAAGATAAGAAGATCACAATTGAAAACTGTAAATACGATCTTTGTCACAATAAACATTAAATAACTTTAAACCAATGGCAATTTAACATTCAATTTTTAGTGCATGTCAGAGGCTTATGGATGATACACAGAAAAATAGTGCCTATAGAATGCAACACCAAACAGGGTAGTAAGTAAATTACAGTTTAACAAAAGGAAGCACCTATTCTTGAGGTAAAACAAGGCAAGCATCCAGGACATCATTAGTACACTGCTGTATGTTTATGAGGGATTTACACCTCCACGAAAACTACCTGCAAAGACGTTTGGGCATTTGTTGCCTAAAATTCTAACTAAGGATCTTTGAATAAGGAAGTATGGCTCCATGACAGTATGAACAAAGTTTACTTAAAAATACGACTCCAGACCTGTTCGTAAATATTCGACAGGCATCTATCTAACTGAGTGTGTACTTCATGTCAGGCATTATGTCATACCATGTTAGTAAAGAACAGAACACTTTGTTAGTAATATTAAGATTTTTTGCAGAAACGTTCTCCCATTCTGTAGATTGCCTGTTCACTCTGATGATAGCTTCTTTTGCTGTGCAGAAGCTCTTTAATTAGATACCACTTGTCAATTTTGGCTTTTGTTGCAAATTCTTTTGGTGTGTTAGTCATCAAGGCTTTGCCAATGCTTATGTACTGGCAATTCCTCAAGGATCTGGAACTAGAAATACCATTTGACCAAGCAATCCCATTACTGGGTATATAACCAAAGGATTATAAATCATTCTGCTATAAAGAAACATGCACACATATGTTTATTGCAGGACTATTCACAATAGCAAAGACTTGGAACCAACCCAAATGCCCATCAATTGTTAGAATGGATAAATATGGCATATATACACCATGGAATACTATCCAGCCATAAAAAGGATGATTTCATGTCCTTTGCAGAGACATGTATGAAGCTGGAAACCATCATTCTCAGCAAACTAATACAGAAACAGAAAATCAAATACCACATGTTCTTACTCATAAGTGGGAGTTGAACAATGAAAACATATAGGAATACGGAGGGGAACATAACACAATAGGGACTGTCTGGGGGATGTGGGGGCAAGGGGAAGGGTAGCATTAGGAGAAATACCTAATGCAGATGATGGGTTGATGGGCGCAGCAATCCACCATGGCACATGTATACCTATGTAACAAACCTTCACGTTGTACACAAGTATCCCAGAATTTAAAGTATAATAATTTTAAAAAAGATTTTTGCAGATAATTTTGAGTGGTTTACTAGAATTATTTTGAAGCATATTTTATTAGTTTCACAGAGGCTTGAAATAAGTCTTAATTTTCTTTCATTTACACAGAATGGTTTGAAGCAGCCATGTGGCAAACTCTGAATATATTTTTTAATTTACACATTACTCTGGATTAATGGAGAATTTTCTCAATCTTAAATGCAAATATTATTTTAGATGTCATTTTTTATTGAAAAAATAAACTTTCTGTATAAATGTAATAAGAATTTTATCTCTCCGGCTTTTTCATTTTTTATGGCATTGTTTTATCCAACTAGAAGAAAGTAACAATTAAAAAAAAAAAACACCAACAAAAAATCAATTTAACCTAATAACAAAAATGGAAAAGTATTTACTGTTTTGTTTCTAGTCACTACATGTCCAATTAAACTGTTTCTACATTCATATCATTATTGAAATCTTTTATTTAAAAGTATGATCCTATCATTAAAAACATTTCTTTTTTTAGAAGATAACTTTTCTTCATCAGAGGAAATGCTCAGATGCAAAGTTTACTCTCCCAGACTCCTTTAAGATTGAAGTGAGGAGGCCTCATTTATATATGTCTACTCAAGGTGAAAGGGGTAAATTGGCATCACCTTGTGAAATGCAATCATTCAACTTAAAACGATATGTTAATGGATTAAAATGAAAGCATTTTCCCTTGAATACAACACAGACATTAATACATTATAGTAACTCACTTTCATTAAGAAATACATTGGCATTAATGTGCCAATTTTCTGTCAACATTCTATACTTCTTTCACATTTATAGATATTATTATCTATATTAAAATACTAATTCCACCCAAAGGGCACAAAGTGTCACCACGAAAAAGTTAGTCTTGCATTTGAATCTGTCTTATTCATTGTCTACTAATAATTCTAAGCCAACTTCATTTTTTTTATAAGAGTAGTATTTTATAGCTGTTTGGCTTATTTCTGGAAGCAGTTTGTATCTCTACATAGTATCTCCATATCAGTCTGGGTTTGAATACCAGTTTTAGTATGTACTAGGTGCATGACCTTGGGCAATTTGTTGAACTTCGCAAAACATCAAGTCTATGATCTTTAAAATGGCAATTACAATAACAGCAGGAACTTGATGGGTTATGAAAAGCATAAGATAATGCAATTAAAGTACTAAAGTGTTTAGCAATATTTCTATTTTGTACAAAAAGCTTGATAAAGGTGTCACTTTTATTTAAAATGTATACAATAAATATAATAAACTGTGATTAACAAATACATTGTACATTTCATAAAAATATAACATTAAAAATACTTTATTTTTATTGAAGAAAATAGAAATTCTTGTGGTAATTTAATGACATGATTGAGATAGTAAACATACCTGAATTGTAGATAATGTAAGAATTAATGTGATTAGAAGACTACTGTCAATTAAACCAGTAAGAAGCAAGTTCAGAAAGGCCTGTGTTGTAAAAATGGGGCTCCTTGGTTTTCTTTTTAGTATGCATCATGCGTCTCCCAGCAAAAAATAGACAGTTTTTGAGAGCAGAAAATTCTACATTATTTGACTGGCTTAGAAGGTAATTTCATCATAACCCAACACTGTGTTTCTGAGTCTTATGCAGTTTCCTTATCATTAATTAAAATTTCTCCCAAAATATTGTAGAGAGTTGACTATTAGTGAATTTCAGAGCTGATAATTTCACCTCCTTTTTCCTATAATTTAACGGAAAATTGGTGAAGGGTCTACAAGAGAACATTCGACAAAAGCCATTTTATGCTTCAGGGAATATATACTATACATGATAGTAGGAGTTAGAACAGTTTTAATGGTTCAAACAGAAACTAAACAATAAGCCATTAAAGATGTTGTCAAAATAATTTATCTTCCCTAAAATAACAATACATTTTAAATTGTTAGAGAACTAAATTATTACTAACAGAATATTAATGCAATGGTATTTATAACATGCTTTACAGATTCGAATATATCTGCATATGATATTATTAATGGTATATTAACAGAAAAATTTTGTATATATCATCTTTATTCTATCAAAACAAACTATGAAATCAAATTAAAACTCTACAGAGATAATGAAACAGAAGTGTAGAAAAAGAGAACAGAAAGAAGAAAGCCACTATTATCAATTCCTGGTTTGGGAGTCACTTATGCTAGGTGTTTTATTTAATTTCTCCCAATCCTCAAAACAAATCTACCAGGTAGAAATCATTATCCAGATTGGTTCTTCAAATTGTCTACAGTTATATACTTTATAAACAGCAGAGCCAGGAATTAAGTGAAATTCTGAGTTTATAGCTTAAGTCAGGTAAGTAAAAACAGTGGATAGTATGGGTAGAGATTGTTACTAATTTTTTCTGTATGCTACACAATAATAGATACATGTTTAAGTATTAGGATATGACAAATATCTTTAGAGACCAAAAAATTAACAATACTAAATCCCAAATGTAGTATACACATGGTCCTAAAGGATGCAATAAGCCCATATGTATACTATATTTTTCTTGTATTTATTTGTTTTAATTGGAAAACTATCAATATTACTCAGAAGCTACATTAAAAATACAATTATCTTTATATTTTTCAGTCTCAACATGGTTTATGCAAGAGGGAAAATAACCATGAAAAACTTTTTAAATACACATATACTTATTTATGTATACTTTAGAAAAAATAATAAAGTGAGTGAGATACACAGATCAGAAGAAGAAAGAACAACTTATATTTGAGATAACAGGTTTCTGAGTCAGAAACACCTGACTTTTATTCCTAGTTCTGCTACTAAAATCATGAAATTCTTCAAAAATAATTTTTCTATCTTGTGCAATAATATACTGGCACTTCAAGATTATAATGAGGATGATGGGAATAAAATAACATAACATAGTGACTAATAAATTAGTAGAGCAGTAAAGGAAGAGGGAGAAATTAGGCTTAAAAGCTGTCATTACTCAAACATCAAAAAATTGGGTCTTTTTTGTAACGAGGTCATTACTACCTCTAAAGAGTAATAATCCTCACTTCTATGTACTGCATAAATGCATACTCAATACATCGAATTGATCATATGGTTTGAGAGTCACTTATGGCAGGTGTTTTATTATTTTTCCTAATCCTCAAAAAAATCTGCCAGGTAGAAATCATTATTCAGATTTATTGTTCGACTTGTCTACAGTTACACAATTTGTAAACAGCAGAGCCAGAAATTAAGTGAATTTTAAATGAATGCTCAACACATAGAAGTGGGGATTATTACACTATAGGATGATTACTCTATACCTAATGAGGTAATAAGGACCTCATTACAAAATAAAAGGACCCAATTTTTTTGTTTGGCTAATGACAGCTTTTAAGCCCCATCTCTCCCTTTTCCTCTAATGCTCTACATTTGGGACAGATTATTTGCCTCTAGTGAAGTTTCAAAGCAAACAAGTCTCAGACTGCACAAGGGAAACCAACCCCTCCCAGCAGCCACAATCCACTCTGCACTCCCTGCCTTATCAAGCCATTTTCAGGCTCACCTGGGAGGCTGAGTTGCAGCAAAGGAGGTGCAAATACATATATTTTATTACTCTATCTCAATTATATCGTATTTGTTTATTATACTTATTTATGCAACCAATCTTATGGAGAACCCATTCTTTCTTACATTTTATTTTTGACTGACAATAATAATTGTATATATATTGGGGGTACAATGTGTTTTCAATACAGGTATGCAATGTAAAATGATCAAATCAGGCTAATTAACACATCCATCACCTGAGATTCTTATGATTTTGTGGTAAGAACATTTAACATTCACCATTTTAGCTATTTGGAAATACACAATACATTGCTATTAATTATAATCCCATGTCATGCAATGCATCAGTAAAACCTTTCTTGTCTAACTGAAAATTTGTACCCTTCAACCAACATATCCCTTTCCCTGTTTACCCTTCTTCCTTACCCTCTGGTAACCATCACTCTACTCTTTGCTTCTGTGAGTTCCACTTATTTAGATTTCACATGGAAGTGAGCTCATAACATATGTATCTTCCTGTGTCTAGCTAATTTCACCTAGCCTTACATCCTCTGGTTTTATTCATATTGACACAAATGACAGAATTTTCACTTTGTTAAGGCTGAATAGTACTTCACTGCACACAAATACCCCAATTGTTTATCTGCTGATGGGCACTTTGGCTGTTTCCATATCTTGGCTACTGTGAATAAAACTGCATAAAACATAAGACAGATAATTCAGATAGAAAATCAATATGGAAACTATATTAGGGTTCTCCAGAACGACAGAACCAATAGAACATGAGTTGATATATGAGAAGAAATTTATTAACAGATCGAGCTTACATGATTATGGAGGGAGATTATGGAGGTATGGAGGTAACAGACATTCGGTAAGTTAGAGACCTTGAGATACCTATAGCTTGGCTCAGTCCAGGTCTGAAGGCCTCAGAACCAAAGAAGTCGATGGTGTAACCAGCAGGCTGAGGGCAAAGATCTGGGAATCTGGAGGCCCACTGATGTATGTCTGGAGTTCTGATGTCCATGGCAGGCAAAAGGAGTCAAAATTGCCTTTTTTCCTTATCCAGACTCCTAGCCAACTGGATGGCCACGCTGGGGGCAGATATTCCCCATTCGGTGCAGCAACTCACATGCCAATCTCCTCTGAAAATACCCTCACAAATATACCCAAAACAGATCTTTGCCAGTTCTCCAGGTATTCTTTAATTCCATCAATTTGACACCAAATAACTATGACAGAAACAGTGGATTCAAACTATGCTTTAAACCAAATGAATCTAACAAATATCTACTGAATATTTCTTGAAGTAAGAAAAGTATACACATTTTTTTCAAGAGCACATGAAACATTCTCTAGGATAGATTATATGATAGGCCACAAAATAAGCCCTAAGTTTAAGAAAATCAAAATTATAGAAAGTATCTTTTCCAATCTGAATGGTATAAAATTGTAAATGAGTAACAAGAGGAATCATGGAAAATTAACAAATTTAGAACATTTTAAATGTGATTCTGAAAAATCTTACAGTAAAATAAGAATTTTGTTGTTGTTGTTGTTAAGACAGAGTCTTGCTCTGTTGCCAGGCACCAGGCTGGAGTGCAGTAGCGTGATCTCTGCTCACGCCTCCCAGGTTGAAGCAAGTCTCCTGTCTCAGCCTCCCAAGCAGCTAGGACTACAGGCACGGTGCCACCATGCCCAGTTAATTTTTGTATTTCTTAGTAGAGATGGGGTTTCATCATGTTGGCCAGGATGGTCTCGATCTCTTGACCTCGTGATCCGCCCGCCTTGGCCTCCCAAAGTGCTGGGATTACAGGTGTGAGCCACTGTGCCCAGCCAAGAATTGTTTTAAATATCTTGAGCTAAATGAATTGGAAAACTTACAGGATGCAGCAAAAGCAGTGCTAAGAATAGCACCGAATAACCACACTGAGAGGTAATTGAATCATGGGGACAGTTTCCTTCATGCTATTCTTGTGATAATGAGTGAGTTCTCATCACTGTGATAGTGAATGAGTTCTCATGAGATCCCATGGTTTTATAGGTGTCTGGCATGTCCCCCACTGGCATTCATTCTTTTGCCTGCCACCCTTTGAAGCAGTGCCTTCAGCCATGATTGTGAGTTTCCTGAAGCATCCCCTGAAGCTATGCAGAACCGTGAGTCAATTTAACCTGTTTTCTTTATAAATTACCAATCTCAGGTGTTTCTTCTTAGCAGGGTGGGGAACAGACTAATACACAACTGATAACATAAATATGAAGGATTCGGTACTACTGTACACCGAGAAGTTGAAAAATCTAGAAGAAATGAATAAATTCCTAGAAACATGTAACCTACAAAAACTAAATTATAAAGAAATCAGAAAACTCACTGGACAATAAAGAGAAAGGAGATTTAATTAGTAAACAAAAATTTCCTATAAAAAATGCCTAAGATTTTATGGCTTCACAGCTGAATCCTACAAAACATTTAAAGAACAATTAATACCAATCCTTCTGAAAATTTGAACAAATATCAGATAAAGAGAATACTTCCAAACATATTTTACAAGGCCATTATTAATACCAAGCCAGACAAAGACACTACAAGGAAGGAAAACGACAGGCCAATGTCCCTGATGAACATAGATGCAAAAATTCTCAACAAAATATTAGCAATCTATGTTCAACAGTACATTAAAAGAAGCAGTCACCATGATCAAATGAGATTTATTTCTGGGATGCAAGGATCATTCAATATGCACAAATCAATAAATGTGATTCACTATATTTAAATAATCTAAAAATCCCATATATCATTGAAGTTAATGCAGAAATAGTATTTGACAAAATTCAATATTCATCATAAAAACTCTCAACAAACTAGGTATAGAACAAGCATTCTTGAACACAAGTTGGGTATAGAAGACCATATATGGCAAGCCAACTGCTAACATTATATTGAATGATGAAAATTTGAAGGCATTTCCTCTAAGATAAGGAATATGACAAGGATGCCCATTCTCATCACTTCTGCTCAACATCAGCCTGGAATTTCTAGTCAGAGTATTTAGACAAGAAAAAGAAATAAAAGGCATCAAAACAGGAAAGGAAAAGTAAAGTTGCTTCTGTTACTGATCACAATATTATATAAATAAAATCCTAACTATTCCACAAAACATGGTTAGAACTAATAAACATATTAAGTAAAGTTTCAGAATACAAAATCACCTTATATAAACCAGCAATATTTTTATACAGCAACAACAAACTATCTGAAAAATAAATTAAGAAAACAATTACATTTACAATAACACTGAAAATAAAACTAGGAGTAAATTTAAACAAAGAGGTGAAAGATCTGTGTACCAAACACTATAAAACACTGATAAAAGAAGTTGAGGAAGATGCAAGTAAATAGAAAGACATT
Source organism: Callithrix jacchus (assembly GCF_049354715.1). NCBI lineage: Eukaryota > Metazoa > Chordata > Mammalia > Primates > Cebidae > Callithrix > Callithrix jacchus. The sequence continues at coordinate 48,404,097 of NC_133519.1, forward strand.
TGATCATGTTCATGGATTAAAAGGAAATTGTAAAAATAGTCATACTACCCAAAGTAATCCACAGATTCAAGCAATCCCTATCATAATTTCGATGATATTCTGCAGAGAAATAGAAAAAATAGTCCTAAAATTTGTTTGGAATCACAAAGAGCCAAATAGCAAAAGCAATTTTAATAAAAAAGAATAAAGCTGGAGGCATCACAGTACCAGATTTTAAAACATATGACAAAGCAATAGTATTGAAAAACAGCATAGCACTGGCATAAAAACACACATGAGAACTCACTCCTTTTAGGCATCAATCTAATACTGTGTTTTCAGTGGTTTGGAAAACAGTTGCACACTATCTGTTCTCAAGAAACTTGCAGTTGAGTGAGTAGATGATATAATTCAGAAAATTTTAGAAAAAAATATTTAATATTAAATGCCTTATACTCCAAAATATCCTACTGAAGCAAATACAACCTGTCATTAGATTTCATTACTAAAGGAGCTATGGTGATCTAAGGATGTTGGAGAAGTATTTTTATGAGTCATTATCATTTAGGATACGAACGATGAACAGCATTTAGTTTCACAAATTCCGTGGATATGTGATTAGCAACAGATAAGTAGAAAAGGCACTGACAACAGAAAGAGCAGTAAAAAAACAAAACAAAAAGTCCTGACTAGGAGTGGTGTTAGGTAAGATTTAGTTTAAGATCTGGAAAAAAAAAAAAAAAGCCTCTTGAAAGTCTGGTGTGGTTAAGAAGCAATGTGCATATATATATATATATCTATATATATATATATATATATATATATAGATATATATATATATATGTTTGCCACAAAAGAAAACCAAAAGAACTGAAGAGGTAAATGTGTGTGAATAATGATCTTTTCATAAGCATGTAACTATTCACTGTTATTTGAAGTGTGCAAATTTAACAAAATTCATGAAAGTATATGTGTACACACCATAGAGATGTAAATATGTAACATTAGAGTTAACTTTGATTTGTAAATTTGTTTTCTTTTTTCAAAAAGCCAGGTTCAAGGGCAGAAGGAGATTCTTTTTACAAAAATAGTGGCAATTCCCCTGCCTTTCATTTTATGAAAAACTAACATTTGCCAAGAAAAAGAATGTAATTTTAAAACTTTCCATTAGTATTCAGTAAGATTTAAGAAGTCACTTTCTGAATGTTTAATAGACTAATATTTACATATTGATAACAAATTAAATAATTAATAAATTTCAAAAGCCAAAGAAAAAATAAAAAGGAAGCTGACTTGATACTAAATTCTGCTTTGCTTGACTGGTAGCAGTGATTACAGTTCAAATCACAAAATAAGGAGACACAATAGACTTTAGCCCCAATTTTATTTAGCCAGAAGAAACTATACCAGATATACAAAAAAGCATAGCCAGCCACAGCTCCTGGTAGGGCTCTCATGATTTCCAGGCAATCATCTAGTATTCTCGATATTTTGAAATTATATGTTCATAAAAGAAGAGATTACATCAGCTCCTTTTTCTTTATAGTCCCATGACTAAAAGTTGAGAGAGAGAGAGAGAGAGAAAGAGAGAGAGAGAGAGAGAGAGAGAGAAAGAGAGAATTATCAAGTAATAGGAAGCCTCTAAAATGGCTCTCAATAATCTCTGCCTCTTGATATTCAGGTGGGTAATCTCCTACACTTGGACGAGGCCTGGATCTAGTGACTCACTTGTAATGAACAGATGATAACAACAATAATTATTAAATTAAATGATAAAGGCCATATCTTCTATTTTGCTTTCTTTTTTGCTCTCCTACTCTCTTGTTCTGCAGGAATTTGCCTGTTATGTTTGGTTACTATATAGAGAGGCACACTATACAGAGAGGGAGTGAAGAACAGATTCCTTTCAGCAGTGCATGTATTAGTCTCAGAAGCAAATTCTCCCTTAGTTGATCATTGAAATATATACAGCCAACAACTTGATGGCAGCCTTGAAGAGATTTTGAAGGAGAGGGTTCAGCTCAGCCTTGCCAAAGTTTCTGATCCACGAAACTGTGATATCATGAATGTTTACTGTTTTAAGACACTAAGTTGTGGGGTAATTTGTTAAGCAGCAATTAAAAAATAATTCACATAATTATTTTTACATAAAAGCCCACATCAATGTAGCAAATGCTGATAAGTAAAGACATTAGACATAAAAATATACCAAACCGTTATCTTACATGGAAGGGGGTTCAGAGTTAACATTATTCTTGACATTGCTAGAGTGATCTTATTCCACTGTTTTTGGCATATTTAGCAGTCATGGAAAGTGAAAAGTGCTCTGTTTGACTGGCATTGTTTTGTGAGATGCCATCATTTTTCTATGTTATTTTTTAACAATTTGCTCTTGATATTACTAGGGTACATATGAAAGTAAATTTGAATATTTTCAGTTTCAAACTAAAATCTTGTATCATTCTTTAATTCCAGAAAACTCTTACCACTCAAAATTTTGCTTACCTTTTTCTCTCTGATTTACTTTATTCAACGACTCTGTACAAGTTTAGGAATATATTTTGATTATTAAATCAGTGCTTCCTATATATTAACTTCTGTCATAATTTTGTTTTTATTTTATTAGAAAGTACATAAGTGATTTTGAACACCAAAATTTCTATCCACTAATTCTGTCTTCAACTATGTTTAGAAATTTAACAGCCTTATTTTACACAACATAAAATTCATTCATTTAAAGTGTACAATGAAATGCTTTTAGTATAGCCACTACAATCTAGTGTATAAACATTTTCTTCACTCAAAAATGAGACTCCACATTTATTAGGAGGCTTGTTTTTAGGTGAAGAAAATACTTAGACATTTTCATATCACCATCTTGCAGCCTGAGGCAACTGTAGTTTACACTCTAAAGATTTGCCTACTGTGTACATTTCATATAAATGAGGTGAAACAATATGTGGATTCTTTTTCATTTAGTGTAACATGTGTTCAAGGGTCATCATGTCCTAATATATTTTAATATTTTTTATGTACAAGTAATACTAAATTGAAAAAGTTATACAATACTTTGTTTATTCATGTATCTGGTGATAGATATGTAGACTCTTACGAATAATGCTGCTATGGACATTCATGTGCAAATTTTTGTGTAGACAAATTTATATTTCTCTTGACTAAATCAAGGAATGAAACTGCTGATTTACATGATAACTTTATGTTAAACATTTGAGATACTGGTTTTCTAAGTGGCTGCACCATTTTACATCCTTACCTGCAGTGCAGGAGGACACCAATTTTTCACATCCACTTACATCTTTAGTATTAAGAATTTAAAACAAGTCTATTAAAGGTAATAACATTTACAATTGGTTAAAATGTAGGAAAATGAAAAAAAATAAAAATAAAAAAATAAAATGTAGGAAAATATAAAATTAAGCAAATTCAAAATGTAAAATGAGACATCAAAAAGTCAAAATGTGGAGAGAAGGAAATGGAGTAGTTATAGTGTAGTGTTCATTTTTGTTCTTTCTTTTTCTTAGCAGTCAGAGAGGTAAATTGTTAACAGTTAAAAATAACTTGTTATAATTATATTTGTGTAAGCCTAATGGTAACTACAAAGCAAATATATACACTAAAAATAAATGGCAAGAAATCAAAACACCTAGTAAATTTTGTTAGTAAATGAAAATCAATCACAAAGGAAGATATTAAGAGAGAAAAAAGAATCTACAAAAACAAGTAGTAAATCCTTATCTATCAATAATAACATTTTATGTAAATAGAATAAATTCTCCAATTAAAAGATATTGAGTGGCTGAAAGAATTGTTAAAAAGACTCAACCATAGGCTGACTATAAGAACCTGACTTCAGCTATAAAGGCACAAGTAGACTGAAACGAGTAAGGATGAAAAAAGATATTTTACACTAATGTAAATCAAAAAAAAAAAAAAAGGATGAATAAGGTCATTACATAATGACAAGGTACTCAACACAGCAGGAGGGTGTAACAATTATGTATGCACCCAACACTGGATCACCTAAATATTTACAGTAAATATTAATAGACTTAAAGGAAGAGAATAAATGTAATACGGTATAGTAGGAACCTCAACACCACACTTTCAACACTGGACAGATCACCCAGGCAGTAGAGCAACAAATAAACTTTGGAGTTAAACTGTACTCCAGACCAGATGGTCCCCACAGACATTTACAGATCATTTCATTCCATCCAACTGCTGCCAAATACACAACTTTCTCACGAGGACATGAAACACTCTCCAGGATATCCTGCGCATCAGGCCATAAAATAACAAAAGAAGTTGAAATCATATCAAGTATCTCTTCTGACCACAATGGAATTAAACCAGAAATCAAAGTAACAGGAGCAACACTGAAAACTGTGCAAATACATGAAAATTAAACAATATGCCCTGAACAACAAATGCTAAATTAATAAATTTTAAAAGACATAAACATTCCTAGAGACAAATAAAAATGGATACATTATATACCAAAACCTTGGGATACAGCAAAGCAGGTCTAAGAGGGAAGTTTAGAACAATAAATGTCTATATCAAAAATGTAGAAAAATCTCCAATAAACAAACTAGCACTATGTTTCCAAGAACTAGAAAAATATGAACCAACTAAACTCTGGAAGCAAATGAATGAAAAATATCATAGCAAAAATCACAGAACAAATGTATAAAAAATACAAAAGATCAACTTTTTTGTTATTGATTGGTTTTAGGGTTTTTCACAGATAACTTTTTTTTTCAAGTGGAGGAAGTCCATTTCATTTTGTTCTCACTGATAGTTTCTGTATGAAAGTTTGTGGAATTTGTAAATATTTTTATGCATCTATTAACATGTTCATATGGTTTCTTAAGAGTGTGTGTGTGTGTGTGTGTATATATATATGGAAATATATATATCTGTCTTATGGTCACAATATTTGTTGCTATGTGATATGTGTATATATATATACATATATATATAATTATTTTATAATATATATTATATAAATATATATATAATTATTTTAAAATGTACATATACCATGGAATAGTATGCAGCCATAAAAATAATGCAGTTATGTCCTTTGCAGCAGCATGGATTCACGTCAAGGTCATTATTCTAAGTGAGCTAATATGGAAGCAGAAACCCAAATACTGCATGTTCTCACTTATGAGTGGGTGCTACACACTGAATACTCGTGGAAATAAAGTTGGCAACATAGACACTGGGGACTACTAAAAGTGGAGGGAGATGGAAGGCAAATATTAAAAACTACTGGTTACTATGCTCACTATGAGTGATGAGGTCATTCACATCCCAAAGCTCAGCATCACACAATATATCCATGCAACAAACCTACATATGGACTCCATGAGTCTCAAATAAAAATTGAAATGAAAAAACAAGAATGACAGTACAACTTATAAGATTTTTGAGGTTTAGAATCAAGTTACACAATTCACATCTGAAGCATTCTGTTAGGGAAAAGCATTTTACAAGTCCCAACCATTAAAGAATGGAAAAATAAGACTCTAGCCCTTGCTAGAGTTCTGCAGAAGATATGGCCATATTTTCTTTACCACTGTCTGTCCTCTGGTCACAACATTTGCTGCTGTATGTGAAATGAATTAAAATCCCACCAAGACACAATGCTCAACAATGGTGATACATGGCTTATGGATTGTGTAATTTGCATTTAGTCCACATATCGATGAGGCCCTTGGTTGTGGCTCCTCTTGACCCCAAGTCTTATAAAATAAAAACATGACTTATAGGCCCATTATTTTCACCATATATATATTCCTATTGTGGGAAGAACAGGAAGCAGAGAGTTCTCATTGAATGATAGCTATTCTGAAATCTAATCAATCGTATGCCACCTGTTTTCCAATTCAAAGTATGGTGATTATCACTTAAGTCCAATTCTGCTCTTTGAATAAGGTTTCATAATGATGTATTCTTTTCTACTCTTTATTCCACCTTTTGAGATGACTTTCTTCTACAATGAGAAATGGTCTATATTTGTATTAATATTTGTATACATTACTAAGTTTACTTGCTGTCTATAGAACATAGAGGCCTCAAGGATTTTTTTTTCTTTCTTGTAGTCTCTGTCCTTTTAGTTCAATCTGGTTAAACTCTCTTAGTAAGTTTGTGTCTTTCCTATGAATATAACTTTGGTCTTCTGCATGACCCCTAAAACCACATCATTCTTTTTAAGACAGATATTTGACTGCTGTGGTGGAATGTCAGATGGTTTAAGGTTCTTAGAATCGCTTCTGCCTAGCTAGGGAAGTCCCAGGCATCAACTTAAATGGTTTTGAGATATTAAAAAGTCTTACAGTCATACCCTTAATTTGATCTTTAAGAATGTTTTAAACTTTTTTCACTTACTTAAGAGTCAGCACATTGCAACAGTTCTACTTTACAATAGATCATATTTTTGTCTTCCCATATGGTCTCTAAATTCTGCTTATAATTTTTTTTGTTACTATCTTTCTTTTCATATCATGCACAACTAAAAGAAAAAGCCACATGATAAAGAAATTATCTTAATCAGCATTATCCATTTTATTGCTGAAATTAATGTGACAAAATAAGTCATTTTTGTGTCTGTGTTAATGACAACTAGTAGTACACATTTTTCTTTTCTTTCTAATATATTTCTTTGATTTTGGAATCCAGTAAATCTTGGCCTCATCCAATGGTTATAAAATTTGTCCTTTCTTCTCCTTATTTGAAAGAATTTATATAGCTTTAAAACATGTCCTCCTTACATATTTTACAGAAATCAACACTGAAAGTGTCTACACATATAATTTTGTTTTGGAGAGTTTTTTTCATTTAAAATCACATTTCTTTAATATAAACAGGGCTACTCAAATTTCTAATTCAGTTGAAGTGAGTTTGGACAATTCTTTGTATTTGTTTGATTGTTTTGAGGTGGAGTCTCACTCTGTCTGACCCATGCTAGAGTGCAGTGGTACAGTGTTGGGTCACTGCAGCCTCTGCTTCCTAGGTTAAAATGATTCTCCTGACTCAGCCTCCCAAGTAGCTGAAACTACAGGCGTGTTCCACTATACCGGGCTAATTTTGTATTTGTAGTAGAGATGGGGTTTCACCATGTTGGCAAGGCTGGTCTTGATCTCTTGACCTCAAGTGATTCACCCACCTTAGCCTCCCAAAGTGCTGGGATTACAGGCATAAGCCACCACATCCATCCAGGACAATTCTTATCTCTGAAATAATTTCTCCATTGATTGAAATTGTTGAATTCATTCACATTTCTTTACACATAAAATTAACTTATTATCCTTATAATGTGTATAATATCTGCTACATTATGCTCCTATTCTCATTTCTGAAAGTACAAATTTGTCCCAGGTATTTTTTATTTTTCATCAAATTAACTTGAGATCTATTAATTTCACAGAACAATTCAAAAAACAAGCAACTGATTTTATTGATTTCCTTGATTATGTCTCCATTTTATATCCCATTTCTTTCAAATCTTTGTTATATAATTCTCACTCTGGATTTAATTTTTTTCCTGTTTCTTTTTCTTCACCTTTTATTTTGGATTCAGGAGGTCCATGTTCAAGTTTGTTACCTGAGTGTACTGTGTGATGCTAAGGATTAAGTTACAAATGATGTCATTACCTAGGTAATGATGATGGTACCAAATGGCTAATTTTCAACCCTTCCCTTTTCCCTGGTAGTTTCCCAGATTTTGTGATTGCAATATTTATGTCCACGAGTATCCAATGTTTAACACCCAGTTATAAAGTGAGAACATATTGCATTTGGATTTCTGTTCCTGTGTTAATTTGCTTAGGATAATGGCCTCCAGATGCATCTATGATGCTGTAAAAGGCATGGTTTTGTTCTTTTTTATGGCTGTATAGTATTCCATCGTGTACATGGCCAATATTTATCCAGTCCACCTTTGATGGGCAAGTAAAATGATTCCATGTCTTTACTATTATGAATAATGCTATGATGAATATGAGAATGCATGTGTTTATTTGGTAGAGTGATTTGTTTTCTTTGGGAAATAAACCCAGTAATGGGATTGCTGGGTGGAATGTTAGCCCTGTTTTAAGTTTTTTGAGAAATCTTCAATCTGCTTTCCACAGTGACTCAACCAATTTTCATTCCCTTCAACAGTATATAAGCATTCCCCTTTCTCTGTAGTCTTGGAATATCTCAAATTTTTTTTTAAACATAAAAAAGCAGATTAATTCAAATTAGCCAAATTAAGATTATCTATTCTTATTTATACTTCCTTCTGAAATTAATATATGAATGGAAAATGTGTTAGTAAGACATACAACATTAGTTTCCTACTGAAGTTTAAGACTCTACCAGATGATGCTCAGATTCAGAAAAATGCTAGAATTATAAGACACCATTAGGTGATTATTTCAAAGTATGAAATACAGGTAAAATCTAAAAGAACATCTATAATAAAAAATGTCTAATTTAAAAGATGTAAATTAGACATGTAAAATGACATGTAAATTAGAAAATATAAATGAATTAACTCAATGGTGCCTATATGGCCTCTCACACATATTAAGGCCCAGAACATGCCTACATTTAAGTTAGAAGTTCCTTGCCCTGAAAGACTCCCTTTCATCTCTTGTCCCACAACACTCTACCTCAGATGGGAGAGGGAATCCCATGACACTCTACCCAGGCTACAGGTTAAAAAATACGACCTGTCCTTTATGTGGTACAGACCAATATCTAGGTATATACAGGACTGACTTTAACATTGATTAAAAAGTATTTCAATTCATTAAAGAAAATAAAACTTAGAAGCTACATGCTTAGTCTGCACAGGTGTAACTTTAGTCACTTAGTAAATTTTGAACTGGCTCCCATTAGTGGTCAACAGAATACTTTGTATTTGGCGTAGAAACCAAATAAATCAGGCTATTATGTTGACAGTACAAACAATGTTTCTGTCTGTAAAGTGCCAGTTTTAGATACAAATTAGTTAAATACATTTCAAAATCTTCTTTGAAGCAGTGAAGCTACATCTTCCCTTTGCCCGTGCTAGGATGTGAACATTCAGTCCTACTGGTCCAGCCTCACGAGGGGTCACGCCTCACTTTAAAGCCAAGACTGCCACTGGCATGGAAAGTCACAGCCAGCCAGCCTACTGGCAAAAAACAAACCCAGACGAGCTCTTTCGTAAGAATCCAAGTAGCTTTTATGTTAAATATCCTTCCCTTCTAGATGATATAACTAGCATTATAAATAAATAGGATTGACTATGAGGTAGCTACACAGTTTTAAAGATGCTTTCAATAAACATTATGCACAATTTATGGCGTAGCTCATTGATACACTAGCTGTTTTGTTTTGTTTTTATGAGAAGGAAAACGAGCAAAAAAAAAAAATCACATCTTCAGTTCATTTAGAAGTCAGCATCAAGTTCAAGGTACAAAGTTTATCTGTGGGACTCAAAATCACTCCCATCTTCAGGTACTTGTCTACTCTCCTCAGAGAAGTTAGTCTTTTCTTCCAGTTAAATATTCTCCATAAAGTCAAATGAATTTTCTACTCTGAAAACTTTGCTAAAGCCCAGCTCCAGCATGTTTGTCTACCACAAACTCAACACGTTGCTTCATTAAGTTGCAGTTCACCCCAATGAGCCTCACAGGACAGATCTCAGTGAGGAACTGCTGTTCTATCCTGATGGCAATGGTAGTTATTAATTTTTCTCTCTGCTCCAATGGTCTGTGTACCAGGTGTTTGACCATCAGATAAGAAAAGTCACAGTGTAAACCCTCGCCTCTGTTCATAAGTTTGTTGAAAAATAGGAGGCCAGACATCATTCCCATTTCTTGAGCCAGAATATTGATGTAAAAGAACCACAAAAACAAAAACATGCCTTCCACTGGACAAAGAGAAACTCCCTTTCTTTGGAATCTTTAATATGTCAATAAGGAGACTATCTACTCCAGAATGTAGGTTTTCCCATAGCAATTTGGAAGCCAAAAAACAGTGGGCTTCTGTAAGCTGAACTTCTTGGCTAAATTGTTCTACCTAGTTTTCATTTACTATGCCATCAGTTGCTTCAACAAAAGCCAGAACATAGGCCATGAAATATTTTTCCTGGGAATGTCTACCCACTCTACCATCCAGAAGGAAGCCCTGGGCTTCTTATACACCTGTCAAATACGATGGTACTCAATAGGAAAGATGACAAAGCAGCACAAGATTTCCTGCAAAGATACACGATGCTAACAATAATCAAAAGAAAGCTGGAATAGCTATATTAACAGACTCTAATATAAGGAGAACTATCAACAACAAGAGAGGAACTACAGTAATACCATAGAAGTCAACTCTCCAGGAACACAGAATAATTCCTAAATCGTATGCACATAAGACTATCAAATATATGAGAGCAATAATTGCCAGGACTAAAAGAAGAAATAGACAAATCTACTGCTACAGTTGAAAACCCCTCTATGTAACTGACAGATCTGTGAACAAGTAAGGACTTAGTTGGCTTGAACTGTGCTATCAATCAGATTAATCTGAAAAATTATTCATTATTCCATCCAACAGAAACTGAAAGTATATTCTCAAGTTTATATGGAATATTTTTCAAGACAGACCACATTCTGGGTTACAAGACACAACTTGAACAAGTTAAAAATAATAGAAGTTGACAATGGTAAGTTTTACCAGAGGCTGGTGCTACTAGAAAAGAGTGACATGACAGTCAATAAATATTCTCCCACCTCTACCATTTGTTGTCAATGGTAAGAATTACTGCAAAGAAACACCTTTCCCCAACTCATGTAGGTAAAACTTATGGATGTTCCCTTGTTTATATATGAGAAGGCAAGACAAAACCCTCCAGATTTCTATCTTCACCTCAAAAATTGTTAGCTGAACTGTTTCATTGATCAATCAGAACAAAATGCATGCTTACCAAAATTTGTTTGAGTTTTGCTTCATCTGCCAGGCCCCTGAAATGTGACTCATTCTCCACACGAGCCAGCCTGCAAGGCATCTTCAGTGGCCTTTCCTGAGTACAGACTGAAGTCAAGATAAAACATTTACTATCATCTCCACCGTAGCTCATACCCCTTCCTCACAGGAAGTCCTTTCTAGCCTCCTTTACTGCCTCTTACACAGAAACATCCTTTTTGTGCTTAACCTTTGAGACTTGAAGACCCCATAGTCTGTACCTGCATCTTCCCACTTCCCCTTCCCAATAGGCCTTTTCCCTCATTGCAGTGATACTTCCAAATAAGTCTCACCTAACCTAAGCCCACATTTGTTTCTTATTTCACAAATTATACAAAGTGTATTGCCAACCACAATTAAATTATAAATCAATAACAAAAAAGATTACAAAAAAATCACCAAATGTTTTAAGATTAAACATAATTCTAAATAACACATGAATCAAAGAAGTTTCAAGTGAAATTTGAAACATACTTTGTGTTAAAAGAGATGAAACGACAACATATCAAAATGTGTGCTGTGCAGAGAAAGCAGTGTTTAGAGTAAAATCTCTGGTGCTAAATACACATAATTGAAAAAAGGAAAGGTGTTAAATCAACAATCCAAGCTTAACTGTATCAAACTGGAGAGAAAGAGGGGAAAAAATAGTAATTTAAGCCTTAAGAAAGCAGATTAAAAGAAGTTTTTAAAAAATAGCAGAAATCAATGAAAATAATTAAAATATTAATAAAATTGATAAGGCTATTACCAGGGAGCTGCTTGAGGAGACAGTCTGTCCCTTATAGAAGCTCAAGTGCTGAGCTGTGAGTTCCATTGCTCCATTCTGAGCTGCTGGGCAGGTACGTTTAAGTCTGCTTCAGTGGGACTCCTAAACACCTTTCGTGCTTAACCTTTGAGACTTGAAGACCTCATAGTCTGTACCTGCATCTTCCCACATCCCCTTTGCAATAGGCCTTTCCCCCCCATTGCAATGATTCTTTCAAATAAGTCTCACCTAACCTAAGCCCACCTTTCTTTCTTATTTCACAAATTATACAAAGTATACTGCCAACCACAATTAAATTATAAATCAATAATGAAAAAGATTGTAAAAAAATCACCAAATGTTTTAAGATTAAAGATTAAAACATTCCCGGGTGCTCTGTCCTGGGAAGGTGGGACTTTATTTATAGGTTTCTGTCATGCTCCTGCCTTTTTTCAGGGATGCCCTGCCTAGCGAGGAGGCAGCCTAGTCACAGTCTGCCAGCAGAGGCATTGCTGAGCTGCCACAGGCTCTGCCCAGCTGCTGTGTGAACATTCTTGCAGATCTGTTTACAGAGGTATAGTTAGAACTGCCTTGGTAATGAGGACTGCCTCAGTAATGTTGGACGCCCTTCCCCCGACAGAACTGGACTGTCTCAGGTCCAGCTGTGCTTGCTGTGAAACTCTCAATCCAGAACATTTCAGATTCCTGGTCTTTGTAGGGGTGAGACCCGCTGAGCCAAATCACCTGGCTCCCTGTTTCAGCCCCGTTTTCTTCAGTTGAATGGGTGGCTCTGTCTCCCAGGCATTCCAGGCGCCAGTTGAAATGGCCGTCCAGATTTGTGTGAGTTTTTGTGTGGAACCGCTGTGCCGGCTGAAGCAGCTGTGCTGAAAACTCGTGGTGCTTTTCAGCCTGGGAATCTCCTGGTCTGCAAGTAGTAATAACTCGTTTGGAAATGCCATGTTTGCTCACCCTCTGCATTGTTCTCGCTGGGAACTGCACTCCAGAACTCTTCCAATTTGGCCATCTTGGATTCCTCCTCCCTAGATACTCCATTCTTCAGGACAAGAAGCAAAGCATCCCTCTCCTTTGATGAGGGTTACACAAAGTTACTTTCTTCCAAAATGCACAATATGTAAAATCGGAAAGAAATATTTAGCGTGGGAAAACATAACAACTATTACCTTAACCAGGTAATCAAGGATAACAACAATGATAAGCCATGTAGATAATATGTATACTTGATATAATTTACTCAAAATGGAAATTTACCTCTGTGGTCTTCCCACTATAAACCTCAAAACCCTTTCTAATTAGGGAGAAACTAGACAAATCCCAACTGATAACAGTGTTTTAAAGAAATCACAGCAGTAACCATTAAAACTGTAAATATATGTTTACAGTTATGCATATATATGTCTAATCTGAGAACCAGCCACAACCAAGAGGAACCTAAAGAGATAAGACAATTAAATCCATAGATATACTGGATAGGACCCTGGAGCAGAAAAAGTAAGCATGCTAGTTGATAATAATGTATTTATGTTGACAGTTAATCATTACAAAATTACTATGCTGACAAGAGATTAATAAGAGGGGAAACCTGATGCAAAATGTACATGGTAACTCTGTACTATCTTCCCAATTTTTCTATAATTCTGAAACTGTTCTTAAAAACAAAGTTTTCTACATTGCAATTTTGCCTTTACAGGTTCATATTTGCCTTTATAGGTTCATATCTTTATTTTCTCTGCTTCAGCCATTCTTATTCCTAAATATTTCAATGTAATTTATTATATCTCCAGATTTTTTGAGACAACAGATGCTGGAGAGGATGTGGAGAAAAAGGAACACTTTTACACTGTTGGTGGGAGTGTAAATTAGTTCAACCATTGTGGAAGACAGTGTGGCGATTCCTCAAGGCCTTAGAAATAGAAATTCCATTTGACCCAGCAATCCCATTACTGGGTATATATCCAAAGGACTATAAATCGTTCTACTATAAGGACACATGCACACGAATGTTCATTGCAGCACTTTACAATAGCAAAGACCTGGAATCAACCCAAATGCCCATTGATAATAGACTGGATTGGGAAAATGTGGCACATATACACCATGGAATATTATGCAGCAATCAGAAATGATGAGTCCATGTTGTTTGTAGGGACATGGATGAATCTGGAGAACATCATTCTCAGCAAACTGACACAAGAACAGAAAATGAAACACCGCATATTCTCACTCATAGGCGGGTTATGAAAAATGAGAACACATGGACACTGGGAGGGGAGTACTAAACACTGGGGTCTATTGGGGGGAAAAGGGGAGGGCCAGTGGGAGGGGGAGGTGGGGAGGGATAGCCTGGGGAGAAATGCCAAATGTGGGTGAAGGGGAGAAAGGAAGCAAAACACACTGCCATGTGTGTACCTATGCAACTGTCTTGCATGTTCTGCACATGTACCCCAAAACCTAAAATGCAATAAAAAATTTTAAAAAATTTATTATATCTAAGAAGAAAAAAGGAGGGAAATAATCATTATGTACATTGGTTGCTCTGAGCTACTTACAGCCTGATAAAATATTCATCTAAGAATTATTATATCAAGTTTTTAATTTCCATTCTAAGATAACTACAACTAATCATTTTAGATTGCATAATATATACATATTTTTAAAATTCTTCACGGGCAGGTTTTTGGTTACACGTATATAAAATTCCAAGAGCTTAGAACAGTGTCTTTCATATGAATATTTGTGAATAAGTAAATGTATTATTTTTTAACCAAAACCATAGTAGCTATTGTAAAATATTATCAATCATGGTTATTACTTTCATTATTTAAACATATATAATAATATATATGACTATTCCTAGAGATTACACTTAAAAAGTTTTAAAAATAGTCATCTTTTAATTTTTTTCATCATCACAATTAACTTACGATGCTTCATTCAGTTATCTTATAATAAAACACATGCAACTCAAAAATAACTAGAAATATTAAGTATTAATCATAACAATGAACTTGTATTGGAATCATCTACATGAAACAGCATGCTCTTTAAACTGCTACAAGAATTTCTATTAGAAATCCTAGGTTATTTTCTCAAGAGGAGGCAAATGCTTTTATCCTTTTAGTAACCACTTGATATTTTCACAGAGGGTTATTATACTCCTCATAGGTAATACATCACCAGCCTGTTATAAGCTGTAAAATTTATGAGATATGTATTTGTCAAACTCTGCGAAGGTACTGTGTAGCTTCTTGTGCAGGATTAGTTTTGCTGTAAGTCCAGCAGACAGAGGCCATTTAATAAACTCTTTGCTGCTAGACAAAATGATATCCTACTGGTGCCATCTGGATATATGTTGGAATCCAGTTTTAACTCTACTGGTAGAAATAAGAGTTGAGTCAGTGAATAGTCAGTCTCCTATATAGAAATGTTTAAACAGAGGTGTTTAATCAGCATGCTTGTTGACTAGTTGTATTGCAACTCATGATTTGATAGGATAGGGACTTCGAAAACAGAATATTTTAGAAATAATTCATTTTTGAAAACTCTTGGAAAGTAACGTTAAGTATTTTAAACTTTTCCATTTTACCTAATAATCAGTTATCCTAACAATTACCTTTCTTATTCTGCATGAATTTCAGTCCTATATAATTTCATGAATTTAAATCCACAGGCGTAGGGTCATTTATGTGATCATTCAGTCTTTGTCTCCTAGGAAACGAACTAGTCAAGAGATGGAAAATGGCCACACACTTTCTTTGCCACTATTGTTTGATCCTGCACTAATCCATAAAATTTGTAAGTTTCTTTCTTTTTTTTTGTAACTGCTCATATTTGGCTGTGGTTTTAAGGCTGCTTTAGATTCTCATTTTTATTTAATATTTTATACAATTTTAAAATAAAGCTGCTCATGATATTAAAATGATAATTCTTCACTGATATAATTTATATTGAAATTCTAAGTATGGTTGTGGAAATGCATAATACTATTATATATTTTGTGAAAATTTGAAGGTGATAAAAATATCTAGAGAGGGAGATGTGAAAAATTATTTTCTGAAAAAATTTATTATAATATTGATTTTCATATTATAACATTTTAAAATACATTATTGAAATTACAGAGTTGTGGAAATGTATAAATTATCTTATTTGAGGATGAGCTATATTCATAAATACATATGACTGCTTATTATCATAATGGACTGGAATATTTAGTAAAAAAAAAAAAAAACTTGACCTCGATGTTCTTTTTTCATGTTTTTTAGATTTTAGTGTCTAAAATAGTCTTGACAATTTTGGAGAAAAAAATTTACACAGATAAAAACTGCAGATGAGTAGTTATGTACTATTAACTATCCCTAGAAAGCTTTATCGAAAGATTTCAGCTTATAATTCCACTCTCATTGTTATCTAACATACAATAGGATATATACTTTCTAAAATTGTTTGCCAATTTCAAAATATGGTAGAGAAAAATGCAATTGATAACAATATATAATCTGAAGGCTAGAAATGGATAATTTTGAAAGGCATCCTGGCCCCTGGTTCTGCAGTATACAATGTTCTATTCAAGAGGACAGGGTTGGATTTCGAATTAGACAGTAAATAATGCAGTTTGAGGACAAATTGTTTGCTATTCAGATATCATCTGTTTAATTTGTCTTAAAACTTACAGGCTTTGAATAATCATTACAATTTCCATAAGCCATTACTTAAGAAAAGACAGCATTATCTTATTTAAAACTGTGGAATTCATATCTTGCATCAAGCCCATGAAACAGAGGATTCTGCAATGCATCATTTGGACATATTTCTGCTTGTATTTTACCTAAAACTGTTTTATATATGTATTAGTCTTTCTATTTAAGAACATGCTAAACTATTTAGGGATAAACATTTATTTATACTTCTCTGGATTTCCCTTCTTTGCATCTAAGCATGAGGGACAAATAACACTTAACAAAGCCATTTTGGTTGGATTATTTATGGAGTGACATTGTAAAAATGTTGTAAATATGATATCTTTGGTGAAGCTAATTATCCTGCTTGCTTGTAAATATTTACTCATTATAAATTTATTTGAAGAAAGTTACTTGGAGGTTTTGTTAGGATAAAACATTTCTTTGCATTATATAAAATTATAGAATTAAATATATCTTATTGTTAAAATGCTGTTAAAGAAGGAAAAGACACATTTTTACTTAGAATACCTAGAATAGAACACATTATTAATTTTCCACTTAACTTTTACAGACAGACAATTTCAAGTTATCTGTAGCTGGGTTTAAAGTAACACTTACAGAAATAATAGAATAATGTGTTAACAATACTAGAATAGAGATTTTGTGCATAAGTGTTTGGAAAACAGAAATAATTTCAGAATATGTCTTTCAGCATTAACTACATAAAATAGTCATTATAAATTTAGATAAATACTATGTGTTTTCCTTCATTAAAAATAATCAAGTTCATGTAGAAATGCATTTTACCTAATGATTATTGAACATGTAAGCCATTAAAATTATGAATAAATAACATTTTTGGATATATTTCATATATTTTTATTGCAGATTATTTTTACATAGATTTTGCCTCTTTGCTTATTTTTATTTATAAATTTATATTGTGAAATATCTTTTGATTTACAGAAGAGTTTCACGCATACTACCAAGGGTGCCTTTAAAGCTTTAATCCCATTTCACTATTATCTCTTATAAAGCTATGGTATATTTGTCAAAACTAAGAAGTTGACATTGATATAGTACTAATAACCAAACTACAGGCTATATTATAATTTTACTTATTTATGCATGGATTTAAGTTCAGATATGCATATAGATCTGTTTCTATTTCTGTATGTATCATTCTCAGTATATATATATATATATATACTCAGTTAAGCATGTGTTCAATTGGAGCTCTTCAATACTAATCCAGAAACACAAAGTTTATTCTAGTCATCCTCCTTATTTGTCATTTGTTTCTCTAATACAGAGGAACTTGCCTCATATTATGATCATTTACATGCGCTTCTTTGTCCAATCATTATATACAGATGAACTAATTTCATAATTACAAACACATGCACCTGTAGTAAACAAGTTAACCAACTAAAGTACCGTGTTTATGAACAAATACTTGTGTCTGGTAACTTATTCATCTAGTTAATACACTGTTTTACACACTTAAAGTCAGCTCTTTTTTACCAAAACTTTCCATAAATTTGTCATACGTTCGTAATAAAGTTTTTTTTTCTATTCTGCATTAATTCCTGAATTCCCAAAATATAGTTGTTTTTATAATTTTTTTATGACTTGAAACTTAATTTTTATTTCTTATTTATTTTTATTTAACTTTTATTTTAGGTTTAGGGACACAGGTGCAACTTCATTGTATAGGCGAATTGTGTTTCCCAGGTGTACAGATTATTTAGTCACCCAGGTAATAAATATGGTACCCGGTAGGTGGTTTCTCAATTCTCACCTTCCTCCCACCCTCAGCTCTCAAATAGGTTTGGTGTCTGTTGTTCCCTTCTTTGTGTCCATGTGTACTCAATGTTTATCTCCCACTTGTAAGTGAGAACATGTGGTATTTAGTTTTATGTTTCTGCATTAGTTTGCTAAAGATAATGGCCTCCAGCTCCATCAATGTTACTGCAAAGGGCATAACCTTCATTTTTATGGCTGCATAGTATTCTATGGTCCCATGTTTTCTTTATCCTGTCTACCAATGATGATGATCTAGATCGGTTCATGTCTTTACTATTGTGAATACTGCTCTATTCAACATATGTAGGCTTGTTTCTTTATAGTAGAAGTGCTTATGTTACTTTGGGTGTACACTTAGCAATGGGACTGCTGGACTTAATGGTAATTCTATTTTAAGTTCTTTGAGAAATTGCCAAACTCCAGTCCACTGTGGTTAAGCTAATTACATTCCCTCCAGCAGTGTACAAGCATTCTATTTTATCCATAGCCTTGCCAGCATCTGCTATTTATGACTTTTTGATAATAGCCATACTGACTGGTATGAGATGGAATCTTATTGTGATTTTGATTTGTATTTCTCTAATAATTAATGATGTTGAGTATTTTGTCATATGTGTGTTGGCTGTGTGTATATCTTCATGTGACCAATATGCAATGGGTCTGTTTGTCTTTACTCACATTGTAATGGAATTATTTATTTTTATTTTAGGTTCAGGTATGCATATGCAACTTAATAAAAGTCTTATATTTACTTTTGCTACTTAATAAGTTTAAATTCCTTATAGATTTGGAATATTAGACTTTTGTTGAACACAAAGTTTGAAAATATTTCTCCTATTCTGTAGGTTGTCTATTTACTCTGTTAGTTTCTTTTGCTGTATAGAAGCTTTTTGGTTTAATTAGGTCCCATTGGTCAATTTTGATTTTATTGCAATCACTTTTGGTGTCTTCATCATGAAAACTTTGCCAGGGCCTTTATCCATAATGGTATTTTCTAGGTTATCTTCCAGGGTTTTACACTTACTGGTTTTACATTTAAGTCTTTCATCCACTGTTAGTTAAGTTTTCTATACAGTGTATGGAAGAGGTCCACTTTCAGTCTTCTGCATATGCTAGCCAGTTATTCTAGCACCATTTACTGAGTAGGGAGTCCTTTCCCTATTGCTTGTTTTGTCAGCTTTGGTGAAGGTAAGATGGTTGTAGATGTGTGGCATTATTTCAGGGCTCTCTATTACATTCAATTTGTCTATGTGTCTGTTTTTGCATTAGTACCACATTGTTTTGGTTATGGTAATCTTGTAGTATAGTTTGAAGTTGGTTAAAGTGATGTCTCTGGCTTTGTTCTATTTGCTTAGGATTGTCTTGGCTATGCAGTCTCATTTTGTGTTTCACATTAGTTTTAAAATATTTTTTGCTATCTCTGTGAAGAATGCCATTAGTAGTTTGAGAAAAATAGCATTGAATATATGAAGTCCTTTGGGTAGCATAGCTTTTTAAACAAGGTTGACTCTTCTTATCCATGAAGAATGTTTTTTCATTTGTTTCTGTTATCTCTGATTTCTTTCAGCAGTGTTTTGCTGTTTTCTTGCAGAGATCTTTCACCTCTTTGGTTAACTGTATTCCTAGGTATCTTATTCTTTTTGTGGGTATTATTAATGAATTGCATTCTTGATTTGTCTCTCAGCTTGGATGTTGTTGGTGTACTGAAAGGCTACTGGTTATTGTATGTTGATTTTTATCCTGAAACTTTGCTGAAGTTACCAGACCTAGGAGCTTTTTGGAAGAGACTATAGGGTTTCTGAGGCATTGCATCTCATTGTCTGGAAACAGACAGTTTGACTTCCTTTTTTTCCTGTTTGGATGTTTTGTATGTTTTATTCTTGCCTGATTTCTCTAAATACAACATCTAGTACTAAGTTGAATGGAAGTGGAGAGAGAGGACAAACTTGTCTTGCTCCTATTCTCAAGGGGAATGCTTCCAGATTTTGCTTATTCACTACGATGTTGGCTGTGGGTTTGTAATACATAGCTCTTAAGTTAATGTGATACATTACATACTGATTAGCATATGTTGAACCACCCTTGCATCCTGCGGATAAGGCCTACTCGATTGTGGTGGATTAGCTTTTCGTTTTGCTGCTGGATTTGGTTGGCCAGTATTTTGTTGAGGATTTTTGCATCAACGTTCATCAAGGATATTGGCCTGAAGTTTCCTTTTTTGTTGTGTCTCTGCCAGATTTTGATATCAGGGTGATGCTAGCCTCATAGAATACATTAGGAGGGAGGCCCTCTTTTTAATTTTTAGGAATACATTTAGTAGGAGTGGTACCAGCTATACTTTTTATAATTTAGTGGAATTTGGCTGTGAATCCCTCTGGTCTTGGGCTTTTTCTGGTTGGTAGGCTTTTTATTATTGATTCAATTTTGGAACTTATTATTGGTCTACTCATGAACTGAATTTCTTTCTAGTTCAATCTTAAGAGGGTTGTATGTTTCCAGGAATTCATCCATTCCTTCTAGGTTTTCTAGTGTGTACGCATAGAGGTCTTCACAGTAGTCTGATCGTTTTTTGACTTTCTGTGAGGTCAGTGGTAATGTCTCCTTAGTCATTTCTGATTATATTCATTTGGATCTTCTCTTTTGTTTTATTTAGTTGTCTAGCTAGTGTTCTATCTATCTTATTTATTCTTTCAAATGATAATCTCACGGAATCACTGATATCGTATGTTTGTTACACCTTAATTTCCTTCAGTTCAGCTCTGATTTTGGTTATTTCTTTTATGCTAGCTTTGGGGTTGGTTTGCTCTTGCTTTTTTAGTTCTTCTATGATGATGTTAGATTATTTATTTGAGATCTTTCTAACTTTCTGATGTGTGCCTTTAGTGCTAAAACTTTCCTTTATCACTGCTTTAGCTGTGTCCCAGAGATTCCGGTATGTTGTATCTCTGTTCTCACTAATTTCAAATAATTTCTTGATTTTTGCTATGATTTTATTATTTACCCCCAAATTCATTCAGGAGCAGGTTGTTTAATTTTCATAAAAGTGTAAGCATTTGCATGATTTTCTTAGCATTTATTCCTATTTTTAATGTGCTGAGGGGTGGTTGGTGTGATTTTGATGTTTTGAATTGATTGTTTAATGGCTGATTGTGTGGTTGATTTTAAAGCACATGCCATGTGTAGAGTAGAATAATGTATATTCTGTTGTTTTGTGGTAGAGAGTTTTGGAGATGTCTATTATATACATTTGTTCAAGTGTTGAGTTTAGGACCTAAATATCTTTACTGGTTTTCTGCCTGCATGATCTGTCTAACACTGCCAGTGAGGTGCTGGCACCTCCCCCCAATTATTGCATGGTCATCGAAATCTCTTTGTAAATCTCAAAGAACTTGCTTCACAAACTCGAGTACTCTTGTGTTGGGTGTATATATATTTAGGGCAGTTATATCTTCTAGTTGAATTAAACCCTTAACTATTATGTAATGCCCCAAAACCCTTCTTCCTTTCTGATTGTTGTTGGTATACAGTCTATTTTGTTTTAAAGTAGAATACCAAGCCCTGCTTTTTTCTGCTTTCTGTTTGTGTTTTAAGCCATTCATGCATTGCTATTAAAACATACTAAAGACTTGGTAATTGGTAAAGAAAAAGGGTTTAGTTGGATCTTGGATCTGCAGGCTTTACAGGAAGTGCTACCGGCATCCTCTTGGATTCTCAGGGGTCCTCAGAAAGCTCACAATCATAGAAGAAAGCAAAGGGGGAGCAGGCACATTTCATAATGAAGTGGGAGTAAGAGAGAGAGAGTATGTGGCGGAAGGTGCTACACACTTTTAAATGACCAGATAATTTGAGAATTCACTATCACAAAGATAGCACTAAACCACGAGAGGGAGCTGCCCCAATGATCCAGGGACCTCCACCAGGCCCCATTTCCAGTGTGGGGGATTATAACTCAACATGAGATTTGGGTAGGGATAAATAGACACAGTTTGCATTGCAGATTTTTCTCAAGTCCCTTACTTTTAATCTATGGGTACCACTGCATGTGACATGAGTCTTTTTAACACAGCATACAGATAGGTTTCGTTCTTCCTCCAATTTGCCCCTCTGTGTCTTTTAATGGGGCATTTAGCCTGTATACCTTCAAGGTTAATATTGATATATGCAGATTTGATCTTGTAATATAGTTAGCTAGCTATTACGCAGACTTCATTGTGTGGATGCTTTATAGTGCCCATGATCTATGCACTGAGGTATGTTTTTGTGGTAGCCAGTAACAGTTTTTGTTTCCATATTTAAGAACCTCTTGTAAAGGCAGATTTGGTGGTAATGAATTCTCTATGCCTATTTGCTTGTCTGAAAAGGACCTTATTTTTCCTTTGGGTATAAAATTATTGATTTGAATTTTTCCTTAAGAATGATGAATATAGGCCCTCAATCTCTTCTGGTTTCTAGGGTAACTCCTGAAAAGTTCTACACTTAGCCTGACAGGGTTCCCTTTGTAGGTGACCTGCAGCTTCTTTCTAGCTGCTTTTAATATTTTTTTTCTCTCATTTTGACCACGGGGAATCTGATGGCTATGTGTCATGGGGACGGTCATCTTGTATAGTATCCTGTAGGGGTTCTCTCCATTTTCTCAATTTGAATGTTGGCCTCTCTAGTGAAGTTGGGACATTTTTCATGGGCAGTAGCCTCAACTGTGTTTTTCAACTTGCTTTCTTGCTCTTCCTCTCTTTCAGGAATACCATTGGGTCATAGAGTTGGTCTTTTTCTATAATCTCCTATTTCTCAGAGGTTTTGTTAATTCTTCTTTTTTTCTTTATTTTTGTCTTAGTGAATTATTTCAGAGAAGTGGTAATCAAGCTCTGTGATTCATTCCTGAACTTGGTCAATTCTGCTGTTAAAACCTGCAATTGTATTACTGAATTCTTGAAGTAACTTTTTCAGCTCTGTTGGATCATTTTGGTTCTTTCTTTCAGTTGTCTTTTCGTATTTCCCCTCCTTTATTGTTTTATTGTTTTCCTTAAATTCCTTGGATTGACTTTCAACTTTCTCCTGAATGCTGGAAATCTTCATTCCTATCCATATTCTGAAACTTACTTCTGTCGTTTCAGCCTTGTCTAGAACCACTTCTGGGAACTAACGCAGTTGTTCAGAGGTGAGAAGAAACTCTGGCTTTTTGAGTTTCCAGAGATCTTGCACTGGTCCTTTCTCATCTGTTAGGGCTGAGGTTCCTTCAACCTTTGAAGTTATTATCATTTTCACTTGCTTCTATCTATCTTCTTTTATGTTCTTGAGGTTTTGATTGTGGCTTGAGGTGCCTTTAGTTGAGTAGCTTCATTTCTAGAATATTGTAGTTGATTGAAAATTAGCTCAGCATTCCTAGGTGGCATATTCTAACACGGAGGAACTAGTACCAGGGCCCTAGTTTTGCTCTCTGGCCCTTTGAGGTTAGCAACCTGCTGCAGTGAAGAGGCTGTGGTGGTCCTGGTCCACTGGCCACAACACTGCAAGGGGTGCTGCCAGCTAAGGCACTTTGTCCAGGTAGTGGCAGTATGATCCATGCTCACTTGTGTGTGCCAATAGCTGCAGCTTAAAAAATTATTTTTATGAAGCACATTTTACTCTCTGTGGCATACAGTTTTATGGATATTTGCAAAATCATGTTATATCACCATATTTCTATATAGAAGAGCTGAATTGTTTTCATTAATATAAAATTCTGCTTGATAAAATCCTCATGAAATGAGAACAGCATATTTTAATTTAGTTACTACAATTTGTTGTTCACTGAACAATTCTTGAATTAGCAAAAATTCATCTAGAATATGGTTAGGTGTAGATTGTCAATTTGAGATTTCAAATACATACTTAATTTCTCCATCATTAAAGTCTAGAGATCTGTATCATTCATCTTCTGATGTGTTTACAGATTGTGAAATGTCCTTCTGTGTCAATCAATATGTTTATATCATGAATGGAGAGTGAAAGTTTTGGTTTTTAATTCTTTATCTTTCAATAGATAATCTTACATTTTGATAAAAAAATGGAAACATATGAACCTGTTAGTTTGTACATATCATGTAATATATCTTTAAAGAACATGGAAGTAACAGATAACATTGATTCCCATCAGGGAGAAATGAGTGGTTAGATAGAGGATAATTTTTACTTTTTAAATCTCTTTGAATACTATGGATTGTTATCATAGTGACATACAGCCTTTTCAAAGGGAAAATCTATACAATAAAAGCAATTATATTTCTTTATTTTTAAAGGAAAGAATTTGAAGGAAAGTTTAACACAAAATATATAACACTGTTCGGTTTCAGATTCCTTTTTTGGAATTTTGTAGATATGGGACCATTGAACATTATAAAGAAGTTTGAAACCAGCCTGACTTTTTATTTCTTAATGGGTGACCTTATCTTTTGATTTCATGTCTAATGGATTCTTTCCTTATCTTTAAAGTTTCATAACTTTATTTTGCCCTGTCTTGATGTTGCTCTTTCTGGGTCAGTATTTCCTGGGACACAGTATACCATTTTGAACTATGTGTAAGCTGCTCTAGTTAGGATTCAGACTTTAACAGAGAGATCCTAAGGTACTGTGGTCAAAATAAGATTGAGGTTTACTTGTATTTCAAATATCAGTCCATAGGAAATACGTGAGTTAATTTTCAGAAGGTCACCCAAGCACAGGTTCTTTCAATATTATTGTTCTGGGATCTTTTAAAATATTCATGCTGGCTAAATTTTGTGTCTGTATTCCATCCTACAGGAAAGGGAGGTAAGCAGTCTTTCTTTTTTGTAGGTAATATATTTTCATGATAAGGATTTTAGTTATTTGTCCACACTGAGTCACAAGGGAAGCTGGGAAATGTAGTTTCTGGATGAGTAGTCATGGTCCCAGTGAAATAACAGTTAAGGTTCATGCTGACTCTCCTTTGCTAACCTTCCATTTGTATTGCTTTTTTTTTTTTAATTTCTCCTTCACTTATTTTTGTTCATTTTTTGTAATTCTGTTTTTATGATGATTACTATACTTTCTGTCTCTTCTACTTTTTCAAATAAACCTTATATTTATAATAGTTTCACTTTGTTCCATATTCTCTGCTTCCTGCTAAGTGTCAAATATTTTCCTAGTAAAGTCCAAAAGGGGACTGTTGGTTTTACTCCTAAGTATATGATACACACTTATTTTGATCAGATGAGTGCCACAGAATTTTTAATGATAACTGATTATGAGCATTCTCTATTAGCCTTTTTTTACATCCTTCTTTGGAGATCACTGCATATAGCACTCCTTCTCAAATACTGTGTTTCAGGTTATAGGCGTCTTCTCATTTTGTTCAAATGATCTATTCAAGAATGTTTTAAATTTTTCTCATTAGCATATTATGCTATTGAAGAAGAGAAAGTCCAATGATGTATTATGATACCATTTTAAATCTGAAGATTTTATACTCTACATGTTTGTTTAGTTCTCATATGTTTAATAATCTACTATGAAATTTTATAAGATTATAATAAAGCTAAAATGACTAATTTTAAGAAGTATTTAAGTGTCATAAAAGTGAATGTAGAAAAAAAGATTTACAATATTTTACTGTATAAAATATTTATTAAATATATACCTAAGTCTGTTGCCAATCTAAGTTTGACATAGAATTCAATGGTATCCTGAACAATCACTCTAGATAGCATAAGAAGCAAAAAGGAATAGGGTTGAGCATTCCTCACTTTAATTTAAAGTATATGTTAATATTACATGATTGACTTTCTTAAGTAAAATGGCAATTATAATCAGAATAAAGTTATTTGGAAAGAGAATTCTATGGGTGTATGCAATGGCAAAATTTGTAACTGAAATTTATAATTTTGACATAAGGAGTAGTTTGTAAGTACCTTGGAGAAGTAAGTTTTGGGCAAAATTAAATGCAAATAGTTCTAAGAAGTTAAAAAAATGATGAGATTTTGTGAAACACCCACATATATGACACTGGAAACCTAGAAAATATATTGGAGTGAATATTAATGATATGTATTCTCTTTCTTTGGTCTACAAGTTTTCTATGATACCCTCATAACTGTTGCTACTGTCTTCCTTAAGGAAGTCTCTTTTATCATTTTATCATTGACAAACAAAAAATTAATGAATGTGACTCAAGGTCCTTTCCAGAGACTCAAGGAAAATTAAGCTCATTTCTTTTTTCTATAGTATTAGTTAAATTACTGCAGCATTATACTTTGGCAATGAATTTTTTTTAACTTCTGGGAAACATTTTGGTAACATACTACAGTTAAAGGTAAACTGGCAGATGTTATACCTGGTTATCAAAGAATAGCTACTCATTTAGTCTCAACTGATGCTTAACTTTCTTCTGGGGCTTTGTGACAATGCTTGTATTACCCAGTGATCCGTGGGTTGTGGAGCTTACCTATGTAATAGTGTAACCTGCTAAAGAATTACGTCTGTCAGAGGCATCTGAGCCAGAGCAACTTCATGTTGAATAGGGACTATGTAAAATAAGGCTGAGGCTTGTTGGGCTCCATTCCCAGGAGGCTAGGCATTCTAAGTCACAGAATGAGATATAGGTCATAAAGCCCTTTCTGATAAAAGAGTTTGCAGTAAAGAAGCTGGCCAAACCCCACCAAAACCAAGAAGGTGACCAGAGTGACCTCTGGTTGTTCTCACTGCTCAATATACAGTAATTATAAAGCATTTGCATGCTAAGAGACACTCCTACCAGCAGCATGACAATTTACAAATACCATAGCAATGTCAGGGAGTTACCCCATATGCTCTAAAAGGGGGAGAAACCCTCAGTTCTGGGAACTGCCCACCCCTTTCCTGGAAAAGTCACGAATAAACCACCCCTTGTTTGGTATATAATCAAGAAATAATCATAAAAATGGGCAACCAGCTGCCCTCAGGGCTGGTCTGCCTATGGAGGAGCCATTCTTTTATTCCTTTACCATCTTAATGAACTTGCTTTCACTTTACTCTGAAAAAGTAACTTGCAGGAGATCCAAGAACTCTCTCTTGAGGTCTGGATTGGGAACCATTTCTGGAAACATCTACATAGAAAGAACTGAAAAGGACAATGATTTATTTAAATTTCTTATAAATTCTGGATGTCAGAGCTTTGTCAGATGCACAGCTTGTGAATATTTCCTCTCATTTTGTAGGCTGGCTGCTTATTTATAATTTCTTTTGCTGTGCAAAAGCTCTTTAGGTCCCACATGTCAATTTTTGCTTTTGACGGGGCACTATGCTCACTACCTAGATGCAAAACACCCATGTAGCAAACCTGCTTACATACCTCTGTATCTAAAATAAAAATTGATTTCTTTAAAAAAAAAGGAGAATGAAAAACAAAAGGTAGAGAGTGATCATTAAGAGTACAAACTCTGAGACCTACCTACCCAATTTCAAATTCAACACTGCTATTCGCATAGGTAAGTTATCAATCTCTGTTCCTCAGTTTATTCGTCCAATCTGGCAGCTGTTGGTAACACTTTCTACCTCAAAGAGTTATCATTAGAATTATAAGAGCTAATATATATCAAGTACTTAGAATAATACTTGGTATATGGTACCCAACATATTTGTCATTATTGTCTACTATGTGTACTATTTATTTAATGTAGTATGTGGACAAAATCAAATGTGTGAAACTTTGGAATGAGAATAAACTAGTATCATCCAAAATTAGTAATAAAAAGTATTATGTGTGTATATACATATATGTCTGTGTTTGTATATATGTATGTATACACACACACATATATGCACACACACTTATAGAAATAAGGAATAGAATTCAACTCTTATAAAATGAATTTAAAATTTAAATGCAATCTTTTTTCGCCATCGGCATAAAATCCTAGAACTAATAAGGGCATTTAAAAACAAAGCATGGAGGGGATGTGTTAAAGGAATGGAGAGATTTTGTTCAGTTTTTCAAAATTAATTTGAAAACATTTTTATAGGTTAGACAAAAAAAGTAGAGGAATTATTGTGTCTTTCAATTCAAACACACCTATTACTTTCTTAATTTTGAGATTACATGTATTTCATTTAGTCAAAACTCTCAAACAAAATCTTCACCCAAAGTTGCTAAATAAATCAAATATTCCTGAATTAACCACCAATAGTACATGTTTTTGCTTACCAGTAACGAAAATGAGAAATAACAATGGCTCAAAAGAAGGAGGAAGTTTTTTTTTTCTTTTTCCAATAATTAGTTTAGTGGAGAGTAACCAAGAACTAGAGTCTAGACTCCTTTCTTTCTTCTTCTCCTTTCTAAGCAGGTGACTCCCACCTAAAAATCATTTCATTATGTCAGAGACCTGCTGACATAATAAGAAGCTTTCCCATAATTTCTAAACCAAAACATCATATGCATTTCATTCACCTTCTTTAGCTTTAAAGGAGGCTGGAGGAGGAGATCGACTCAAGATGGCGCTGTGAGAACAACCCAGGATTGGAGCCCGCGTTGAATCCGCAAACGGTGAGTCAGTGCTGCATTTCCAGACTGATCTTTGTTGCCCACAGAACGGGGAAACTCCCAAGTATAAAAAGACACGGGACGCCAGGCAGTAGGTCTGCCTGGCGAAGCCGGCAGCCGGGGCGGCGGCGGCCGGCCCTACCCAGCAATCCCCACAGGGCGCGCTTGTCCGGGTGCCTTGTTGAACCGGCAACCTGAGACTTGAGAGGGCTGGACTTGAGACTGAAGGAGACTTGCACAGTAGCCCAGCCCAGGGGATTGGAGGGACAGATCGTTTGGGATACCCAGTGGGACGAACAAAACCGCGATTTCAAACTATCCCAAGCAGACGGCCCAAGACGCTCTGTGGGGGAGGGGCGTCCACCACTACCGAGGCAACCCGCCCCAACTGAGATACACGCCCACTGCTGACGCAGCCAGCCGTTGCCGAGGCAACCCGTCCCTACTGAGATACACGCCCACTGCTGACGCAGCCTGCCGTTGCTGAGGCAACACGCTACAACGAAGAGACTCCGCCGCAGGGCGTGGCGGAGACCACAGCAGAGCCTGCAGGAACAGGGCGAATCACACAACAGCAGGGCGGAGCCTGGCAACCAAACAGTGGCTAGTCTGCCTTCTAGCTGGGCAGGACACCTCATCGAACATCCAAAAATAAAGCCCAAACCCCTCAACACAGAATATTTGAGAAAAAAAAAAAAAAGGGTTTTTTAATGAGCTCTGTTGCAGCAGAATCAAACATAGCAGCCTAACAGCCCTCAAGGAACAACAGAGCGCACAGCTCAGCAATTAAACCCCTATAAAGTACAAACTGTCTCCTCAAGCAGCTCCCTGACCCCTCTATATCCAAAAGACTGATATTAGGCAGGCATCAGCCTGGGACAAAGATAGCAGAAAAGGAAACTGGTAGCAATAAGTGCCCATATGAGGAGAATGGAGAGATCCAAAATTGACACCCTATCGTCGAAATTGAAAGAGCTAGAGGAGCAAGATCAAAAAAACTCAAAACCCAGCAGAAGACAAGAAATAACTAAGATCAGAGCTGAGCTGAAGGAGATTGAGACACGAAAAACCCTTCAAAAAATCAATAAATCCAAGAGCTGGTTTTTTGAAAAGATCAACAAAATAGACAGACCACTAGCCAGATTGATTAAAAATAAAAGAGAGAACCAAATAGATGCAATAAAAAATGATAAAGGGGAAATCACCACAGATTCCACAGAAATTCAAACCATCATCAGAGAATATTACAAACAACTCTATGCGCATAAACTAGTAAACCTGGAAGAAATGGATAAATTCCTGGACTCCTGTGTCCTCCCAAGCCTAAACCAGGAGGAAGCTAAAACTATGAATAGACCAATAACAAGGTCTGAAGTTGAGGCAGCAATTAACAGCCTACCACACAAAAAAAGCCCAGGTCCAGACGGGTTCACAGCCGAATTCTACCAGACACACAAGGAGGAGCTGGTACCATTCCTTCTAAAACTATTTCAAACAATCCAAAAAGAGGGAATCCTTCCCAAATCATTTTATGAGACCAACATCATCCTGATACCAAAACCCGGCAGAGACCCAACGAGAAAAGAAAACTTCAGGCCAATATCCATGATGAACATAGATGCAAAAATCTTCAATAAAATATTGGCAAGCCGATTGCAACAGCAAATCAAAAAACTTATTCATCATGATCAAGTAGGATTCATCCCAGGGATGCAAGGCTGGTTCAACATACGCAAGTCTATCAACGTAATTCACCACATAAACAGAACCAAAAACAAAAACCACATGATTATCTCAATCGACGCAGAGAAGGCATTTGACAAAATTCAACAGCCCTTTATGCTAAAAACCCTCAATAAACTCGGTATCGATGGAACGTATCTCAAAGTAATAAAAGCTATCTATGACAAACCAACAGCCAATATCATACTGAATGGGCAAAAACTGGAAGCATTCCCTTTGAAATCTGGCACTAGACAAGGATGCCCTCTCTCACCACTCCTATTCAATATAGTACTGGAAGTTCTAGCCAGAGCAATCAGGCAAGAAAAAGAAATAAAGGGTATTCAAATAGGAAAGGTGGAAGCCAAATTGTCTCTATTTGCAGACGACATGATAGTATACCTAGAAGACCCCATTGCCTCAGCCCAAAAACTCCTGAAACTGATAAGCAACTTCAGCAAAGTCTCAGGATATAAAATCAATGTGCAAAAATCACAAGCATTCGTCTACACCAACAACAGACTTAAAGAAAGCCAAATCAAGAGTGAACTGCCATTCGCAATTGCTACAAAAAGAATAAAATACCTTGGAATACAACTCACAAGGAACGTAAGAGACCTCTACAAGGAGAACTACAAACCACTGCTCAACGAAATCAGAGAGGACACAAACAGATGGAGAAACATTCCATGTTCATGGTTAGGAAGAATTAATATCGTGAAAATGGCTATACTGCCCAAAGTAATTTACAGAATCAACGCTATCCCCATCAAGCTACCACTGACTTTCTTCACAGAACTGGAAAAAACCACCATGAACTTCATATGGAACCAAAAGAGAGCCCGCATAGCCAAGTCAATTCTAAGCAAAAGGAACACAGCGGGGGGCATCACACTACCGGATTTCAAACTATACTACAAGGCTACAGTAATCAAAACAGCATGGTACTGGTACCAAAACAGAGATATAGACCAATGGAACAAAACAGAGGCACCGGAGGCAACACAACATACATACAACTATACAATCTTTGATAAACCTGACAAAAACAAGCAATGGGGAAAGGATTCCATGTTTAACAAATGGTGTTGGGAAAACTGGCTAGCCATGTGCAGAAAGCAGAAACTGGACCCCTTCCTGACACCTTACACTAAAATTAACTCCAGATGGATTAAAGACTTAAACATAAGACCTGGCACCATAAAAACCCTAGAACGAAATCTAGGCAAAACTATCCAGGACATAGGAGTAGGCAAGGACTTTATGAACAAAACACCAAAAGCATTGGCAACAAAAGCCAAAATAGACAAATGGGACCTAATCAAACTCCACAGCTTCTGCACGGCAAAAGAAACAGTCACTAGAGTGGATCGGCAGCCAACAGAATGGGAAAAAATTTTTGCAGTCTACCCATCTGACAAAGGGCTGATATCCAGAATTTACAAAGAACTCAAGCAGATTTACAGGGAAAAAACAAACAAGCCCATTCAAAAGTGGGCAAAGGATATGAACAGACACTTTACGAAAGAAGACATATATGAGGCCAACAATCATATGAAAAAATGCTCATCGTCACTGGTCATCAGAGAGATGCAAATCAAAACCACATTGAGATACCATCTCACGCCAGTTAGAATGGCGATCATTAAAAAATCTGGAGACAACAGATGCTGGAGAGGATGTGGAGAAAAAGGAACACTTCTACACTGTTGGTGGGAGTGTAAATTAGTTCAACCATTGTGGAAGACAGTGTGGTGATTCCTCAAGGCCTTAGAAATAGAAATTCCATTTGACCCAGCAATCCCATTACTGGGTATATATCCAAAAGACTATAAATCGTTCTACTATAAGGACACATGTACACGAATGTTCATTGCAGCACTGTTTACAATAGCAAAGACCTGGAATCAACCCAAATGCCCATTGATAATAGACTGGATTGGAAAAATGTGGCACATATACACCATGGAATATTATGCAGAAATCAGAAATGATGAGTTTGTGTCGTTTGTAGGGACATGGATGAATCTGGAGAACATCATCCTCAGCAAACTGACACAAGAACAGAAAATGAAACACCGCATATTCTCACTCATAGGTGGGTGTTGAAAAATGAGAACACATGGACACAGAAAGGGGAGTACTAAACACTGGGGTCTATTGGGGGGAAAAGGGGAGGGCCAGTGGGAGGGGGAGGTGGGGAGGGATAGCCTGGGGAGAAATGCCAAATGTGGGTGAAGGGGAGAAGAAAAGCAAAGCACACTGCCATGTGTGTACCTACGCAACTGTCTTGCATGCTATGCTCATGTACCCCAAAACCTAAAATCCAATAAAAAATTTAAATAAATAAATAAATAAATAAATAAAGGAGGCTGGAAAGGTTATGATGTAGATTGGCCTATGCCAATTTTCATGCATAATAAAAATCAGTTACATGTCTTTTTCACCATGCATCTGATACTGTCTTGAAAGAAACACTTCCCATGGCATCTGTCCAGAAAAAATGCTCTCCTGATACCACACACTGCCTGTGGTGAATATGATTTTAATTTTCTGTAATTATACCTCTTTTACCATCTTCTTGGCATTTTTTCCAGTTATTTATGTACATGCATTAGTTTATATATGTTGTACATCATAAATAAAATGTGTAAGAGTTTAAATATGTTAGGTAATAAGTGAAATTTTTCCACAAAAATTAGTAAATATTAAGGCAATTAGATATTTAGTATATATTTATTGAATTTAAATCAATCAATTAATGCTAATATTTTACATTAAAAACCTGAGATGTTTCTTCAGTGGCAATACACATTTATTGCTAACTTGAAAGTGAATATATGAGACTGTTTTCTATCTGAACAAATTTCCATACATTAACCAATTAAGTGATTCTGACCATTCCCTTCTCTCCATGATTGAATTAATTTTAGATCGGTTTTGAGTTCCTTTTGACTGTGACTGATGTTCCAAGTTTGAATCTAAATAGAGAGCTTTCTTGCAAACAAGGACATGTTTAGTATGTCCTTTACAGTGATGAATATCTTGAAAACACATTTGTCATAAGTTAGCTAAATTATTACATTTCATCTTAGAGAAATGTCATACTGAGGTGATTTTTTTAAATGAAGTCATTTCTTAGATATCTATGCTGAACTTATTTTCAATGACTAAAATTTTAAAAAGTATTAATTCCAGAAATGACAAAAACTTCTTTGAATAAAATTACTAAAATCTCACTAGCTGGGAACATGCATTCATTTGAAAAATGATCATAAATGTGTGAGGCAGTTTTCTACCTGACAGGAAATAAAAATGTATTAGTTTGCAGAGATCAGATCATGCAGGGCATTGCAAGCAATATTAGGAATTTTTAAAAACTTTAACTAAAAGATAAGGAGAGGCTTCTGAAGAACTTAATGAGGGGAAATTATATAATTATCCATTTTAAAAAGATAAGTCAAGGTACAATTTGAAGACTAGACTTAGGAGTAAGAGGTGTGGATTTTGTTTATCTGGTTGGAAGTGTGTTACTATAACCCAGAAAACAGATGACTGTATCAGGATAGTGAAGTGAAGGTGAAAAGGCATTTAACAAAGACTGAAATAAATGCACTTACAGATTCAAAAGAAGTAGGAGGCAGCATGAATGACTCTCAGAGTTCAAGTTTGAGCGAGTGGGTAAGTAAGAATTGCCATTTTATGAGTATACAGAATAACAGAGAAGATGTTGGGAAGGAAATATGATGTATATATTCTAGACATTCTTGCAAATGTCCATAACTCAAAAAAAGAAGACTGGAAACATAGATCAAATGTTGCATATCTACAGGTTAATTAAAACTGTTGAATGTATGAAATCACTTTGTATGGAACAAGAAGAGATCTCTGACAAAATTCCATAAATTGCACACATTCCGAAGAAGCCAGCAGAAAAGACTAAGAAGAACCAGCCAAAGACAGAAAGGGCAAACTTAGAAAGGGTGGTATATTTGAAGATATGAAGAGAGAGCTTTTTAAAAGAGAAGTCATTTCAAAGATTCCGTAGTATTTGCTGGAGACTTAGAAGTTTCAAGTTTATTAGATTGTCTAATGGTGAGCTCACAACGAGCAACCTAGGTATAGTGTTTGGGTATAGACCAGAATGAAAGTGGCTGGGAATGGTGTATGAAGTAAAATTTATAAACCATTATCGATAACTTAATCTGGAAATTTATTGGAGAAAAATTTAAAAGTGACATGAACACAAAGGAGAGTGTTTTAAAGTGATCAAGACAGGAGAATTTTAAGTGCTAGTGAAATGTAGTCGGTTGAGAGAAAATATTATGAGGTGAAGTTGGAAGAAATATAATTTATGGCAAAATTCCCTGAGAATGTGAATGGGAATAAAATCAAGAACAGGTTTTAATAGTAAGATAATATTACTTCAAAAAATATTTAGGGGCAGGACACAGTGGCTCATGCCTTTAATCCCAGCGCTTTGGGAGGCCGAGGCAGGCAGATCATGGAGTTTAAGACAAGTCTGGCCAACATGGTGAAACTTCATCTCTACTAAAAATACAAAAAGTAGCCAGGTATGGTGGCACATACCTGTATTCCCAGCTACTTGGGAGGCTGAAGCAGGAGAATCACTTGAGTCCAGGAGGCAGATGTTACAGTGAGCTGAGATCACGCCAGCACTGCACTCCAGCATGGGTGACAGAGCAAGACTCTGTCTCAACACACACACACGCATGTGTGTGTGTGTGTGGTGTGTGTGTGTATTTTATTTGTATAGTCCGTTCTTTTCTTCTGGATAGATTCCCAGTAGTGGAATTGCTAAAAAGTAGTTCTGCTTTTTGTTCTTTATTTTTCTTTTTTTTTGCCAATCGGTTTGAGCTTATAAGGTTGCTCAGGTTAGCCTTGAACTCATGACCTCGCCTTCGCAAGCGCCACGACCTCCGGCGGGAGCCACTTTGGACCCCGTTTTCGTTCTTTAAAAGATCTCCACACTGTTTTGCATAGATAGTGGCTGTACTAGTTTACATTCCCACCAGCAGTGTAGAAGTGTTCCTTGTTCACCACATCTATTATTTTTAAATTTTTAAAAATCATAGCCAATCTTGCAGGAGTAAGGTGGTATCGCATAGTTTTGATTTGCGTTTCCCTGATCACTAGTGATGTTGAGCATTTTTTCGCATGTTTGCTGGCCATTTGTATATCCTCTTTTGAGAATTGTCTATTCATGTCCTTAGCTCACTTTTTGATGGGATTGTTTTTCTCTTGATAATTTGTTTGAGTGTCTTGTAGATTCTGTATATTAGTTCTTTGTCAGATGTATAGATTGTGAACATTTTCTCTTACTCTGTGGGTTGTCTCTTTACTCTGCTGACTATGCATTTGCCATGCAAAAGCTCTTTAGTTTAATTAAGCTCCAATTATTTATCCTTGTTTTTGCTTCATTTGGTTTTGGATTCTTGGTTATGAAATCCTTGTCTAAGCCAAGGTCCACAAGGGTTCTTCCAAGGTTATCTTCTAGAATTTTTATAGTTTTAAAGACTTGCACACACGTTTATAGCAGTACAGTTCACAATTGCAAAAATATGAAACCAACCCAAATACCCAGTATTCAATGAGTGGATAAAGAAACTGTGATATATATATGTATGTGTATGTATATATATATATATATATATATATATATATGCAAATGCCATTAATGCATTCCTTTTTTATGGCTGAGTAGTATTTCATTATATATCTGTGTGTATGTCTATGGGTGTGTGTATATATATATATATATATACACACACACACACACATATGTAACACTTTATTTATATATGTATTTCTTTTATATATACATATTATTATATATATATTTTTTCCTTTTTATGGCTAAGTAGTATTCCATTATATACGTGGGGGGGTATATGCATATATATACATATATATATATATATATATATCACTGTTTATATATATATATATATATATATGCACACACCCATACACACACACACACACACACACACACACAATGGAATACTACTCAGACATAAAAAAAGAATGCATTAATGGCATTTCCAGCAACCTAGGTGAGATTTAAAAATATTGTTCTAAGTGAGGTAACCCAGGAATGGAAAAACAAACATTGTATGCTCTCACTCATAAGTGGAAACT
Organism: Callithrix jacchus; assembly: GCF_049354715.1. Taxonomy (NCBI): domain Eukaryota; kingdom Metazoa; phylum Chordata; class Mammalia; order Primates; family Cebidae; genus Callithrix; species Callithrix jacchus. The sequence continues at coordinate 48,440,737 of NC_133519.1, forward strand.
AAGCTATGAGGATGCAAAAGCCTAAGAATGACACAATGGACTTTGGACACTTGGGAGGAAAGGGTGGAAAAGAGGCAAGAAATAAAAGACTGCACATTAGGTGCAGTGTATACTACTTATGTGATGGGTGCACCCAAATCTCAGAAATCACCACTAAAGAACTTACTCATGGAACCAAACACCTGTTTCCCAATAACTTATGGAAATAGAAAATATTTAAGAAGCCAGGTGTGGTGGCTCATGCCTGTAATCCCAGCACTTTTGGGAGGCGGGCAGATCACGAGGTTGAGATCATGGGGTTTGAGACCAGCCTGACGAACATGGTAAAACTCGGTCTCTACTTAAAAAGAAATACAAAAATTATACAGGCATGGTGGCACACACCTGTAATCCCCACTACTTGGGATGCTGAGACAGGAGAATTGCTTGAACCTGGGAGGCAGAGGTTGAGGTGAGCCAAGAGCACACCGTTACACTCCAGCCTGAGTGAAAGAGCGAGACTCCATCTCAAAAAAAAGAAAGGTTTTCATGAAATACATCATTAGATATTGTTACTCAAAGTTGAGGAATTAAGTAAACCATCAGAAAGTTACATGTAATAGAACTGAGAAAAAAAAGAGAAAGATTTAAAAATACCTAAAAGGGAGCCTGAGAAAATGATTTTATCCGGTTCCTGCATTATAATGGCTTTGTAATGTTAAAGGTTCCATCAATGATGATATTAATGTATAATGGTCCAAATATTCCTATCTCTGAGATATTCTGTAGAAGTTCTCATTAATCAGTCTTGGACCCAAGTGCTTGGACCAGTCTTAGAGACTGGACATGGAGTAAACATGGCATATCTGCATCATAGACGGAGCTATGAAAACAAACTGGTGGGTGAGAAAATCCAGGGAATTCAGAGGTCTCATTTATTTCAAAAACGGTTTTGTAAATGAAGTGTAGTGAGAGAAATTTGGGGAGTAAGAATACACATTTCTTTTAGTAACATGTTTTACTATCCACAGCAATTCTCCAGTGTTCATCTGGATGAGAATCTCTGATCTTGCTAAACCTCATTTTACAGAAGCTCAGCAACTGGGTAACTTTTCCAAACTCACATCATAATAATGTGACTGAGTTTAGGGTGGAACACAAGTATTCTAAATTATAATTCAAGAGTTCCTAATATTACCTCTGTGTTCTCTCTGTTTCTAATTACAACTGCTATACAATTTGGATCTCTTAATGTTATATGTTAACTTGACTGTTTTTTATCAGTGTAACTCTTGTAGCTACTTCTGACTGGGACTTTAGACTGGTGTCTATGTAAGTCAACAGGTAAATGTAATGCTTTTTATGAAGACATAGATAATGTAACAAGGAAGGAAACTGGTTGACCCTTCTTAGAATATGGAAATGCATAGGCATTGTTTTAAATTCTGGACAAAGCAGAGCATTACATAAAAACTAAAATATATTCAGAGTAGTTTGTCTAGAATGGGAAAGAGATTGAAAAACACTAAATAGTTGAAGGTTTTGAGGATTTTTAACCTGGAGAAAAATAACTCAGAAGGTACATGATAAAATGGTTTATAATTATCAGAATGTTTACAGCATACCTGAAGCTCCTAAATTTTGATGAGTTTTTAAAGTGTGGATACAAGTTTGAAATAAATATTCCTTTACTAAGTGGGCAGAATTAAAATCAGAATGTGGAAGATAGAAGTAAAAAAGATTTTGACTGATTGCTCTTGGATAACAGTAGAACTGCCCTCAAAATACAATGGGATGACTTTAGGAAGAGATTTCTCTATCACTGAAATATAAAACTAATTAACAGTAAGAGATGAATTACAGATGTGAACCTGATTAGTCATACTAGGACAATAATGTTCCCTCCAATTTCTGGAAATCTAGTTTTCTATTCTTGAAAAGAGAACATTTTGGCATGTCAAATCTTATAAAATTTATTACTAAACTAAAATGTTAAACTCTACTCACTTTGAAACCCATCTTTTAATACTGTCACCTAATAATTTCTCAATATACTTTTTCCAATATCAATTGAGCTCTCACCTTACTGGGAACTGTTCCCTATTTAGAGAGCATTGGCAAAATGAAATACTTACCAAATCCACAACACTAATCATTTTAGCTTGTGCTATAATTTAACTTTAAACATTTTACCTGCCAATTTTTACTTTTCCAGTTATCTAATTCCACTTTGAAAACATATATTATATTTTGCTTCTTGCTGTTTTCTTGTTTAATATTTTCCAAAAAGAATGAAATTGAATTTTTAAAAATTACACCTAATATACGGGGCTTTTGAGTGATCTACACTTCACATAAGAGTCACTGTAAATCTTCTACATACTGACTGAAACCAACAGATATAGACCAACTGACAGCAGTAGAGTGTGATAAAAAATGCACTGAATTTAGATTCAGGCAGGAATTCATTGACAGTGACTAAACTTGTCATTAGGTCTAGTTGTTTTAGTGCTCTAATTTAGTTTCAATATCTACAAAATAAAGACAAATGATGGCTTCTGGATGGAGTCTGCAGTAATCTCTTAATAGACAACCACTCACTTCACATGGAAACTTTAGAGGCGTTTCAGAGACTTAAACTTGAACCTGTTATTCTTAGATTTAACTGGTCAGTGACTGTAGTAGTCCATTTTCACACTGCTGATAAAGACATACCAGAGACTGGGCAATTAAAAAAAGAGGTTTAATGGACTCACAGTTCCAAGTGGCTGGGGGAGGCGTCACAGTCATGGCAGAAGGTGAAAGGCACATTTCACATGGCAGCAGATAAGAGAACTAGATCAAAGCAAAGGGGATTCCCCTTATAAAACCATCAGACCTCGTGAGACTTATTCCCTACCATGAGAACAGTGTAGGAGAATCGCCCCCATGATTCAATCATCTCCCACTGGGTCCTTCCAACAACAGGAGGGAATTGCAGGAGCTACAATTCAAGATGAGATTTGAGTGGGGACACAACCAAACCATATCAGGAAGTATGTAAAATACCAAATAAATGCTAGTTTCTTCCTGCAGACATCAGAGAGCAGAAATTGGTAAAAGTAAATGCACAGTGTAAGATTATTTGTTAGAAGAAACTTGGGTTTTATTTAATTCATTAATTTATTATATGTTTATTATTATTTTCTTTTTGAGATGGAGTTTTGTTCCTGTTGCCTGGGCTGGAGTGCAATGGCGCAATCTCTGCTCACTGCAAACTCCACCTCCTGGGTTCAAGCGATTCTCCTGCCTCAGCCTCCTGAATAGCTGAGATTACAGGCATGTGCCACCACACCCAGCTAATTTTGTATTTTTAGTAGAGACAAAGTTCCCACAGTGCAGCCAGTGTCCACCATCAAAGGACTGGAAGGTGGATCTGGTAGGCTGTTTCTGACTGGCAAGGGCTGTAGCAGGTGGCTCAGGAGTGCCAAGAGGAGATCTGTTGCCAAGGCTCAAGGAGGGGAGGAGGTCTCACTTTCTGAACACTGAGAGCAGTGAAATGGGCAGAAGCAGGATTAGGGCATGCCTCCCTCCACAGGGCTGCTCTAGGGTGGTTATAGCCTGTTCGCCAGCTGGTCTCTGCCCAAGGGAGCCTCACAGCCTGGAACAGCTAACAAAGGAAATGAGGGGGCAGTGCCAGTGAATGGAGGGGGCTCCTCCAAGGCCCAGGAGCAGTCCTGGTGAGGGGGTCAGATCCCTCCAACCACCACCACAGAACACTGTCCTTAATGCTCTGAAATAAAAAAGAGCCACGAGGCAGTATAAGAACCTATCTTCCGGCCATTACACTTAAGTGTCATCTCCAGGACTGCATCCCAAATTACAATAAAAAATTCTGGGTATATATATCATGTTTAAACCAGGGCAAGAATTGAATTACAAGTAAGGATTCTCTACAGAGCCTTGTCCCACTGAAAGCACACAGAACTGAAGCCACTTGACTAAACTCAACTTACATCCCAGCAAAGGAACCACTAGCCCTCTCAGATGAAAAGGAATCAACACAAGAACACAGGCAATTCAAAAAGTACAATGTCCCTTTACCTCTGAACAGGTGCACCAGCTTCCCAGCAATGGTTCTTAACCAGATTTAAATGACTGAAATGACAAATAATTCAGACTCTATATGTCAAGGAAGCTAATCAAGATTCAGGAAAAAGTTGAAACCCAATCCAAGTTATCCAAGGAATCCACTAGTTCTTCAAATCAACTTGGTCAGACACAAATTTTAAAAAGAATTTTAAAAATGAACAAAACCTCTCACAAATATGAGATTATATAAAGAGACAAAATCTACAACTCATTGTCATTCCAGAGAGAGAAGGAGAGAGACAGGGTAATCAACTTGAAAAACACTTTTGAGAATATAATTCATGGAAATTTTTCCAAACTCACTAGGGAGCTTGACATGAAAGTTCAAGAAATACATAGAACCCCTGCGAGAAACAATATAAGAAGAGCATCCTGAAGACCCATAGTGATCAAATTCAGAAAGATCAACATGAAAGAAAAAAATCTTAAAGACAACTAGTGAGAACAGTCAGGACACCTGCAAAGGGAAAACCATCAGGTTAGCTGCAGACCTCTCAGGCAAGCCGGACAAACCAGAAGAGATTCTGAGCTCTGTTTTCAGCACTCTGAAATAAAAAAATGTAACCAATAATTTCATATTCTGCCAAACTGAGATTCACAAGTGAAGACAAAATAAAATATCTTCCAAACAAGCATGTATTAAGGGAATTCATTACTACTAGACCAGCCCTATAAGAGGTCCTTAAGGGAGTACTTAACATGGAAACAAATGAATGATACCTGCCATCACAGAAACACACTTAAGCATATAGTCCACAGACACTATAAAATAACTACACAATCATATCGACAAAACAACCCAAGATGACAGAATCAAAGTCTCATATATCAATACCAACCCTGAAGGAAAATGGTCTAAATGCCCCACTTCAATGGCACAGAGTGGCATTCTAGCTAAAAAGACAAGACCCAACTGTCTGTTGTCTTGGAAATACCCATCTCACATGTAACAATGTCCACAGGCTCAAAGTAAAGGGATGGAGAGAGATCTACCGTGGAAGCCAGAATCAAAAAAGAGCAGGAATTCTTATTCTAACATCACATAAAACAGACTTTCAATCAACAATAATAAAGAAAGGCAGGGAAAAATATTATGTAATAAGAAAGGGTTCAATTCACAGTAAGTCTTAACCATCCCAAATAGATACACACCCAACCTTGGAGCAATCAGATTCATAAAATATTCTCGACTTACAGAAAGACTTAGACAGCTACATAGTCATAGTGGGGGACTTCGACACCCAACTGACTGCATTAGACAGATCATTGAGTCAGAAAAATAACAGAAATTCCTGACTTAAAGTTAACATTCAATCAATAGAATCTACGCCCTCTAGGGAATTCTCCACACAACAACCACAGACTATACATTGTACCCATTTGCATAAGAAACATATTGTAACATTGACCACATGTTTGAGCATAAAGCAAGTCTCATTAAATTCAAAAAAATCAAAATCATATCAAGGATGTTTCTGGAAAATAGTACGATAAAAGTAGAAATCAATATCTCAAAACTGCAAAAATACATGGAAATCTAAATATTTGCTTCTGAATTTTTTTCAGGTAAACAACAAAATTATAGCAGAAATCAAAAAATTATTTGAAATTAATGAATATAGAGATACAACACATAAAAATCTTTGGAATGCAGCTAAAGGAGTGTTCAGAGGAATACTAATAGTACTAAACAACTTCATTAAGATGTTTAAAAAATCCCATTAAAAATCTAATATCACACCTAGAGAAACCAGAAGAAAATAACAAACCAACCCAGAAGCTATCAGAAGAAAAGAAAAAATGAAAATCAGAGAATTGAAGAAAATCAATATTAAAAAGTCCATACAAAAGATCAGTGAATCCAAGAAGTGGTTATTTGAAAGGACAAGCAAGATTCACATAGTGCTAACTAGATTAACAAGAAAGAATTTATTTTAATCCAAATAAGCATAATCAGAAATGACAAAAATGATATTATAACTGATCCCACAGAAATATCAAAGATCCTTGGAGGCTACTATCAACACCTCTATCAAAACAAACTAGAAAATCTAGAGGAAGTGAACAAATTGCTAGAAACACAGAAACTTGCAATATTAAATCAGGAACAAATTAAAACAAAGACCAATATCAAGTTCCAAAATTGAGTGAATAATAAAAATTTTACCAACAAAGAAAAGACTGGGAATTCACAGCCGAATTCTACCAAACATACAAAAAAATTGATACCAATCCTATTGAAACTATTCCAAAAAATCTAGGAGGAGGGACTCCTCCCTACCTCAATCTATGAAGTCAGCATTAGTCTAATACCAAAGCCAGGCAGAAACACAAAGATAAAACAAAACTTCAGGCCAATCTCGGTCAATATATATGAAAAAGCTAAAAAAAATACTAGCACAGTGAATCCAGCAGCACATCAAAACCTTTATTCAGCTTATCAGGTAGGCTTTACACCTGAGATTCCAGGTTGGTTCAAAATATGCAAATCAATAAATGTGATTCATCACATAAAAAGAATTAAAAATAAAAATTATATGATCGTCTCAACAGAGAAAAAGCTTTTGATAAAATCTAATATATCTTCATGATAAAAGCCCTCAAAAGACTAGACATCTAAGGAAGATGCCTCAAAATAATAACTATGCCTCAAAATAATAAATATGATAAACTCACATCCAATGTCATACTAAATGAGCAAAAGCTGGAACTCTTCCATGTAAGGACTGAAACAAGAAAAGGACACCCACTTTTACTACCTTTATTCAGCATACTGCTGGTAGTGCCAGGCAGTGCAGTCAGTCGAGAGAGAAAAAAAAAAAAACTTCCCAATACAAAAAAAGAAGTCAAATTCTCTCTTTGCTGATGACAGGATTCTATATCTAGAAAGCCCTAAAGACTCTCCCAAGAGGTTCCTAAAATGGATAAACTACTTCAGTCAAGTTTCAGGATACAATATCAAGGTATAAATAAATATCAGTAGCATTTTCTATAAACTAATAACATTCTAGCTGAGAGACAAATCAGAAACAATCCCATTTATAATATCCACAAAAAAATGAAATGCTTAGGAATACTTCTAACCAAGGAAGTAAAAAAAGAATTACAAAACACTGCTAAAAGAAATTAAAGACAGCACAATGAAATGGAAAACAACTCCATGTTCATCATTTAACGGAAAATCAATACCGTTAAATGGCCATACTGCTCAAAGCAATGTATAAATTCAATGGTATTCATATTAAACTACCAATGTTACTTTTATGAAATTGGAAAACTATTCTAAAGTTCATCTGGAACAAAAACAGTGCTCAAATAGCCAAAGAAATTCTAACCAAAAAGAACACAGCTAGAGGCATCATACTACCTGACTTCAAACTATACTGTAAGATTATGGGATGGTGCTGTTACACAAACAGACACATAGACCAATGGAACAGAACACAGAATGCAGAAATAATGCTGCACCCCTGCAACCATTTGATCTTCAACAAGGTTAACAAAAGCAATAGAGAAAGTACTCCTTATTCAATAAATGGTGCTGGGATAACTGGTTAGCCATATAATGAAATTGGACCCCCACCTTCACCACACACAAAAATTAACTCAAGATGGATTAAAGATTTAAAGGTAAGTCCTCAAACTATAAGAATTTTAGATGAAAACCTAGAAAAACACTTTTGGACATTGGACTTGGCAAAGAATTTTTGACTGAGTCCTCAAAAGCAATTGCAATAAAACCGAAAACTGACAAATGGGACCCAATTAAACTAAAGATCTTCTGCATAGCAAAAGAAATTATCAATATTTTCTCTCCAAAATATTTTGCAAACTATGGATCCAACAAAGGTCTAATAGCCAAAATCTATAAGGAATAAAACAAATCAACAAGCAAAAAAATGGGCAAAGGTTATGAACTTCTCAAAAGAAGGCATATAAGTGGCCCTGAAGCATGAATAAATGCTCATCATCATTAATCATCAGAAAAATGCAAGTCAAAACCACAATGAGATATCTCACATCAGTCACAATGACTATTACTAAAATATCAAAAAACAAAAGTTGCTAGCAGGCCTCTGTAGAAAACGGAATGCTTATTACACTGTTGGTGTGAATATAAGTTAGTTCAGCCTCTGTGGAAAGCAGTTTGGAGATTCCTCAAAGAACTTAACACAGAACTATGCATCCAACTCAGCATTCCCATTACTGGGTATACACTCAAATTAAAATAAATCATTGTACAAAAAGACATGTATGCTTATGTTTATCATCACACTATTCACAGTAGCAAAGACATGAAATCAACCTAAGTGCCCATCAATGGTGGATTGAATAAATAAAATTTACATATACCATAAAATACTATGCAGCTATAGAAAGAAATCATGTCACAGGCAGCAACATGGGTGCATCAGATAATCATTAACCTATGCAAATTAACATGGAAACAGAAAACCAAATACTGCATATTCTTTTTTTTTTTTTGGCCAATCAGTTTGAGCTTATGAGGTTGCTCAGGTTAGCCTTCAACTCATGACCTCGCCTTCGCAAGCGCCACAACCTCCGGCGGGAGCCACTTTGGACCCCAAATACTGCATATTCTAACTTTTAAGTGGGTGCTAAATATTGAGGGCACATGACACAAAAAAAGGAATAACAGACAATGGGTTCTACTAGATGAGGGAGGTAGAAAAAGAAGCACTGGCTTTAAAATGACCTGTTGGGTACTATGCTCAATCCCAGGGTGATGTGATCATTTGTGTCTTAAACCTCAGCCTCATGCAATATAGCTACACAACAAACCTTATATGTACCCCCGAATCTAAAATATGTGTTAAAATTATTTTAAAAATATTTTGGGCTGAGAGATAGGTAAATAAAGTTTAGATAGGTAGGGAAGCTAAATGTTTGCATAATAAATATTATTTTTATTAGAAGTACTAGAAAATTGAAATTCCCAAATATTAATAACTCACCGAAATATGTTTTAATAACTTACCCCAAAATACAACAGTCCACTTTGTTTTTCAGCTTATTTTTAACTAGTGGATACTGTGTTTTCCAAAACCAGTCATACTGGCATTGATTGAAAGCAAAGCAATTCTACTGATTATTGTTCTTGGCTAAGATTTAAGTGGTCAGAAGACTTTTGAGGTCCTTGTAGCAGATAAAAATATCCCATCTAATGGAGTTTGATAGTTTGCATAGACATTCATATTCTTTTCTGTATAGGAAGTAGAACTTACTGAGTCAAATACATTAAAATTTTTAATAAATTTCAAGCCTATTGTAAATACATTTTGTAGTCAATGCCTCTGTATGTGTGAATGTGTCAAACAAATAGAATACTGAATAACTCACATATTAATTGACTAGGAAGCAGTATGTGAAACAAGTTTTACTGAAAATCTGTTATTGATTATAGTCTAATAGAAAATCAGCAACTTATTTATCTCCTCAAACTCTTCCTCTTACTAGTGTCCTATCAAAACACATCATATGCTGCACAATTTCTGATCTTTAAATTAATATTTTATATTATATCTTTCCTTCTGTAAAAGACATCTATTAGAAAAGTAAATTTGAAAAATACATGGGTATATCTAAATACACCCACATTCTAAGTCTGCAGTATTCAACTATTAGCTATGTAAGTTAAAATGAAATTAAACAAATTATAAATTCAGTTTTCATTTAAACTAGTCATAGTCTGAGAATTCTTTAACCACATATGGCAGTAGGTACTGTTATTTACAGAGATTCATTTCATCTGTGAGAAGTTTATTAAACAGCAGCACTCTAAGACAGCATTTTATACACTGGATTTCATGATTCCTTAAAAAAAAAGTGGTGCCTCAGAAAAAGATTATACCATCTTCCAGTAAGATTCTTAAAAAAGTGGGACAAATAATACAAAATAGTTTTATTTATCTCACAATTTGAAAAAAATTAACAAAGCATTTTGAATTTCGTTCAAATTCTCCAAATGTGTTTGTTTGAGTGAAATAGCACCCTTGTTTTCATCCATAAACACATATTTATTTGCAAAGATTTATTCTATTAAACTGTTTTATTTTAGGAGGAAGAAAAAAAAAAGAGAAAGAGAAATAGCCAGAAGGAATTAAAGGATGAAGTGAAACAAGAGTAAAGACAAATAAACCAACAGCAGTGTAGCACAGACTGAGGTTCACTGACTCCAACTCCACATCTAAAATTAAAATAAAACATGAAAAAAAAAGCCTTTCCCCAGAAACGGAAGAATATTTTTTAAAGACAAAATTTCTCATACTATCCCCAATGCATCAACATCCTTATATCCTTACTAATATTTACTGCCAACAGTCATTTGTTACCAAGGTGAATACATTTGCTTATTGTCCTTGAACAATACTTTTACAAATACTGGGCTTTACATAAATACAAAGACTCAAAGAAAAAAAGAGTAAATAAAAATGTACCCAATCAACCTCCTCCAAATTTAATTTATGAAGCATTCAACTTATTGCTACCCAAATATCAAATATTTTCAACATATAAAAATATGCCTTATTTTTGTTACATTTACTTACTGCATATAATTTAATGCATGTATAGAATATAAGCAGTAATATTTTTATTTAAATGTTAATAACAAATTGACCATGTAGATCCTAAAGCATATCACAAAAGTAGACCGAATTTTCTAATCTCTGATCATTTTGAGACTCTTTGCCTTTGAAATATGAATATATATTGGATTTACTCTAATCACACAGGATGCAAATATGTAGCATTAAAGTGTCAATTGCCAAACCTGCTGTGAATATGATTAAACATTAGAAGTACAAAGCTTGAACATAAAACAGTTTTCACATCAGTGGTTTTCAATTTGCATGGAGGAAAAGATGGGCCTTGGTACATCATTCTAGGGAACTTGTATTGCAATTATTTGTTACATTTTTTTCTATAAAGTGCTAGTTATTTATTCAATACAGAATCTTCCAATATTAGAAACAAGATTTCCACTTTCTGGATGTGAATGCAAGCATCCTGGATATTGACACTCCATCCTAACATGTAAAAAGCTGAACAAACTGAAAAATCAACAACTCTTCTTATATCTATCAGAAAAATAAGGTCACAGGGCAAATTATTGCCCCAACACTGAAGAAGCAGGCAGATACAGAGAATCACAGCCTACCGAAGCAGAAAATCAAGAGCAGAAACCTCTGCAGGAATCTGTGCTGGCAGAGGAGAACCTGAACTCTAATTCATGAACTGGCAGAAGCTAAATCGTGAACAAGCCTGAGAGTCAGTCCAGGGAACCCAGTCATAGGGGACAGTTCCCACAGTTTCATGAATTTTACCTCCAGGTGTTTGACCAGCGCCTCACAGTAAATTCCAGGGAAAAATATCTCTTCTCACTTCTGTCAGGGAGAAGGAAAAACGAACACCTTTGAAATACACCTGAGTATTATCTTCTTAGCAAGGCCTGCTCTCAGGAGTTAACTATTTAAGGGAGCCTGACCTGCTGAAGTTTTATTGGAGCCTAAGTGACCCAGGGGAAAAAATAACTCCAGCCCCTCTAGCTTTCCATGTGGAAGAAGGAAAATACCCAACTCTAGCCCATGCCACCATCCTGTCCCATCTAAGGGGGTAGATGAAAACTGAGAAGCACATGTGAAGCTCACAGTCCACAGGCATAGTTCCGCTAAAAGGCTGAGACCTAATCATAGGACTGAAGAATGCTTTACATCAAGAACACCTAACAACCACATTACTACAGACTTTTTATAGCAGTTCCTTTTATTCAGTACAACATACAGCTATCAAGGAAAATGACAAGGCTCACCAAAAGGCAAAAAAAAAAAAAAAAAGCTTTAAGACAAAGTAAACATCAGAACTGGGCTTGGCAGGGATGTCAGAATTGTAAGACTGGTAATTTAAAGCAACTCTGATGAATATGCTAAAAATGTCATAAGAATAAGTAGACATCATGCAAGAAAAGATGAGCGATTCATGCAGAGAAATGAAGATCTTAACAAAGAACCAAATAAAAATAAATTAATAAAAAAGAAGAAACCAAGAAATAAAAATGTTAGAGGTTACAAGCACGGTATCCAAAATGAAGAAAATCTTTGATGGGCTTATTAGTCAGAGACTGGACACAGCTGAGGAAAGAATCTCTCAGTTTGAGGATAATGCAAAAGAAACTTCCAAAATAGAAAACAAAAAAGTACAAAAATTAAAAAGGGGAGAATAAAATAGCCAAGAACTGAGTGACAAATACTAAACAAATGATAAAGGAATAAAATACATCTAATGGGATTATGAAAGAAGGACAGAAAGAAATACATAAAGTTAAAACAATAATGACAGAATTTTTCCAGATTCATTTCAAACATCAAACCACAGATTCAGAAAGCTTAGAGAACATCAGAGAACCAGGTTAAATGCCAAAAAATTTACAACTCATGTTATTTTCAAACTTCAGTAAAACAAATGTAAGAATTACATTCAACTCCTCAGAAATTATGTGAAGAGGAGGAGTAAAATTAATTTAAAGTTTTGAGAAAAAGAAACCTTAGAATTTAGTACCCCACAAAAGTATCTTTCAAAAGTGAAGGAGAAATAAAAGCTTGTTCATACAAATAAAAATTGAGAAAATATGTTGTCAGTAGAACTGCCTTGCAAGAAATATAAAAATAAATTCTGTAGTGAGAGGTAAAATAATATGTCAGAAATGTATATATGTAATGAAAGGAAAGGATCAAAGAAGGAATAACTGAAGCCAAACTAAAACTTTTCTTTTTCTTATTTTCAACTGACTTAACAGATAATATTTTGTCCAAAGTAATGACAATGACGTATTCAATGATGTATGCTTATGTATATATCAGATATATATGTGCCTGTATATATAGACTATATATGCCTACATATACATGAAAAGAATGACAGTCATGATGCAACGGGCATGAAGGATAAATTATTATCTTTTCATTATAAGGTAACTGCACTTCCTATGAAACAGTACATTGTTAAGGGAAAGTGAAATTGTGTTAGTTGTAAATTAGTTTCCCAAACTCTAGAGCAACCACTAAAGAAAGAGTTTCAAAAAATATATAAGTATATGCTAGAGGAGAGAAAATAGAATTATATAAAAATAATTATTTAAAATCAAACAAGGCAGAAAAAAAGGAATAGAAGACAACACAAAGAAAAAGGGCAAAAACTAAAAAACAAACAACTATGGGACATACTAATACAACTGTATCAGCAACACTTTGAATACCAATGGTCTAAATGCACCAATTAAAAGAAACAGATTATCAGAGGTGATTAAAAAACAAGACAACTATATGTTGTCTACATGAAACCCACCGTAGAGACACATATAGAATAAAAGCAAACAGAAAGAAAGATATGCTGATACTAAGAGGAGATCAGCTATGAAGTCATGAAAAAACATGGAGGAAATTTAAATGCTTCTTACTAAGTGAAAGGAGCCAAACAGAAATGATACATATTGTATAGTTCTAATTATATGGCATTCTGGAAAAGGTAAAACTGTAGGGACAGGAAATAAAAGAAATAGTGTTTGCCAGTAATGAAGTGGGAGAGAAGGATGAATAGGCAGAGGACAGAGGAATTTTAGGGCATCAAACTATTCCACATGATACTGTAATGATGGATATAGGTCATTTTACATTTACCTAAACCCAGGCAATATACAACACCAAGCTTAAACCCTAAAGTGTGCTATAGACATTGAAGAATAATGATGTGTCAATATTGGCTCATCAATTATAACAAATGTATCAGTCTGGTGGGGGTGTTGATAATGGGAGAATATATGCATGTGGGGAGGTAGGAATACAGGAGCTCTGTACCTTCCTCTCAATTTTACTGTGAATCAAAAACTAGTCTAAAAAATACAATCTTTTTAAAAACTAGAAACAAAACATTCACCAGTTCTTTGGTATCATTTGAGACACTTAACCTCTTTCAATAGCATTATCATAAAACAAGGTTGTTACAATAAACTACCCCAAAGGATGCTTGGCTCTTATGTTCTCCGCTTATCTCTTAACTATAGTGGTACCTTAAAAACTCGTTTGTTAAGATAAAAATAATTTATCAGTATTGATTTACTTATATATGAAATTCACCTTGGAGAAGTGGATATTTACAAATTGGATAATCATTGTGAAAAGATGGAAAAATCTGCAGAGTACTTCATGGAATTCAGAAAAGAAAAACTTTCTTAAAGCAATTAATTGTGATGATAACAGTATCACTCAGGACAAATATGATCATTTTACTTTGATTCTATTTCTTATGTCAGAAATTTTCCTCTTAAAATTATTATTGTTTTTCCAAATTTTTTTGTTGTACTTCATGTTAACCTATGTTTTTTGGTTAAACTTTATTGCTCTGTTAGTACCTGATTTTCCAAGTGTTTTACTTACTATAATCCTGGGAACCTACAGAAAACAGTAACTAATTACACTGAGTCTCATTTGAATCAGAAAACCACTATAATTTAGACATATATGTAATTTATTTTTTGACAATATAGTTACAAGATGGCAATTATTTGTAGAATGGTAGAAATGTATCTAATCAATAAATGAATATAGTTAGCTTTATGCATTGAAACTTCCCCCAAAATGCTCTAAGTTGTACTATGAGTACAAAATTAAAGATTTAAGCACCTACTTCCATTTTTGCATGTAAAATTTTAATTACTATCTTAGTTTAAATTTATTTTTTCTCTTTAAAATAGACAGTTCAGGCTGGCTTTACCAGCTCATGCATGTAATCACAGCACTTTGAGAGGCGGAGACGGGAGCATTCTTGAGGCCAGGAGTTCAAGACCAACCTGGGCAAAATATTGAGACTCTGTTTCTAAAAAAAAAATACAAAAAATTAGCTGCATGCCAGGTTCAGTGGCATACTCCTGTAGTCCCAGTTACTTGGGAGGCTCAGGCTGGAGGATGACTTGAGCTCAGGAGTTCAAGGCTGCAGTGAGCATGATCAAACCACTGCTCTCCAGCCTGGATGACAGAGCAAGACTTTGTTTATAAATATATATATATATATGGTATATAGTTTTAATATATAAAATATATTTCACAAAGTAATATAACATAGTGGTTTATCATTATGAACCACTTACACTTTTTGGATACCATGAAGCCATAAACATGGTTTTATTAATTTATATCTACATTTAGAGTTTTTACTTGGTTTATTTATTTAGGAGAATCAGGAGGCAGACAATAAAATACAAAGAAAAATTTCATGACATCTGAAAATGCAATAATGAAAATATAGATGAAATTGGTTATTGGATTTAAATACTAACTTTAATTTTTTAAATTTTTTAAATTTTGATCTACTATCCAAAGTGAAGTTTGTTTTATAATTTGAAAAATCCTAACTGTTTGGAGGTATTTTGCTTTGATAATAAGTGCTTATTATTAATATACTAACATAATTTAATACACAAAATACACTGAGTGTTTTACAAGTGGGTAGGAGTCAACAAAGACTGTAATAGAACAAGGCAAAAGAGAAGACAAGGGTATTATGAGTATGTTTGGAATCTTCATGCATTTGTCATTCAATCAGATATACCTAATAGTTGTAAAATCTTTAATGTTTATCAACGAAAAATTAAATGATTTTCAAATGTGACTTGTTTAACAGCCTTAAACTGTATAAATATGAAAAACTAAAATAAACAGCAAAATTATTAATTCATATCATTAAAACATACAATATTTATATAGGTAAATGTTTCCATTGCATACAAAATTAATGCATGGACAAAAATGATTTACTGAACCAACAGCAGTAAAAATGACTGAGTAAAATAAATGAAACTTTTTATAACAAAAATGTAATAGCTTATGAAGTTCAAAGGTATAAGTGTTTATTTACAGCTAAAAGATAAACTTTATTATAATGCTTACTTTATGCTTGATCTCTCTGATTCTTACGTTTCTTATTTACAAAATGGAGACAGAAAAGCAATTGTTTGGTTTTTGGTAGGGAAAACATTTTTTAAAAAAATCAAAGACAAAACCAAACAGAAAAAAATACTTTGTTTCTATTTTCTTTTGTTGATTTGTTGTGTATACAGCAATCTCCATTAATCATAATGGGACAACTTATGTTATGAAGTAAGGTTATCACAAACTTAAAAACCATTTTTTATAATATATCCAGTCTAATTTTTAAATTATGAAGCTGGAACTGGCTTCTAATGTTCTAATTCAATTTACAAAGAAATAAAAATAGATTCCAGTTCAACTAATTATTTATTATATGAGGACTATACATAATTTTATTTCTAGGTTGCATGAACTCTCATATAGTTTCAAGTATTTGTTTTATACAAGTTTTTGCTTATGACTTATTTTACATTTTACACTAAATTTCTGTTAGACATTTTTTCACTGCTGCTTAAGTCATTCAGAAAAGTGTTAATCAGAAAATCATACTTAAATTTTAAAACAGAGCATTCTGAATAAGCTATAGAAACATTATTATAAATATTATGCTATTGTGCATAATCAAGAATAATATACTATCAAGAATAATATACTTTATTTTTTCTTGCTGGTACAATGTTTTTAATTTAAATATTTTATTGTTTCAAACAATAATTGAGATAAAAACATACTTGTGGGTTATATAAGTAACAGAAGAAATAATGGTAAAAAGATCATTAAAAGTGATGCAATATTAGCCTAATTTGTTCATTACATTTCTCTATGTGTTTTATTTATTCTACAGTTATGAATTCAAGTTTTAAAATGTTGCTGAAAGTTTCTATTTTATAAACTCAAAGATTAATGGCTCTTGTCATGAAAGGTTCCAACAAAAACAGAAAATTTTCTTTTGCTTTTTTTGTTGTTGTTAGCCAAATACATGTATCTATAATTTTGTATGTAAATATTATACTATTCAAATTCTGTTACCATTATCACTTATTTGTCTTTTCTCATTTTTTAAACCTAAGTTATATATGTATAAATATTTTTTCTACTATATTTTGTTTCAAAATTGTTATACATCTTCAAAATTCTTTTCTAAATTGAGCCTTAATGTTATCATTCCACTGCTGCTCATTGTAATTGTTCCTGACTGTTAAAATATATTTCTTTCTTTCTTTTTTTTTTTTTGAGACAGAGTTTCGCTCTTGTTGCCAAGGCTGGAGTGCAATGGCGCGATCTCAGCTCACCGCAACCTCTGCCTCTTGGGTTCAGGCAATTCTCCTGCCTCAGCCTCCTGAGTAGCTGGGATTACGACACGCACCACCATGCCCAGCTAATTTTTTGTATGTTTAGTAGAGACGGGGTTTCACCATGTTGACCAGGATGGTCTTGATCTCTTGACCTCGTGATCCACCCGCCTTGGCCTCCCAAAGTGCCGGGATTACAGGCATGAGCCCCCGCGCCCGGCCCATATTGCAACCTTTAAAAGAGCTATGATGAGAGTCTCAGACTAATGTCAACACTCAGTGCAAGCTAAGATGGCAAATCGAGATAGCCTCTGGAGTGCTCAAACTGTAGGCTTTTCAGAAAGCTTTTTTATTTTTATTTTTGTAAAAAGGGGTGAGTCTGAAGTTTCTCTAGACATACAACTTAAAAATCCCACAATTCAAGGACAGCAATCTTTTTCCAGAAATCTGGTATGTGCCACTACCACGTTTGTAACTCTTCCTGAGAATTTACCAAACGAGTAGAAAACTGCCCACCTGCCACTGTTCTTTGAGTTTCTCTCAATAAACTTGGTTTCAGAAGCCTGTATAAAGAGGCTGTCCTTTCTCCACTGCGCATTTTTAGCACTTTTGTCAAAGAGCAGTTAGCCATCTGTGTAAGGGTTTATTTCAAGACTCTCTGTTCTGTCTCATTGGTCTATGTGTCTATTTTTACATCAGTACTGCGCTCTTTTGATTCCTATACCTTTGTAATATAGTTTGTAGTTAGGCAATGTGATGCTTCCAGCTTTCCCCACCCCCCCCCCTCAAAATGGCTTTGCTATACTGGGTCTTTTGTGGTTCTATATAAATTTTAGAACTGTTTTTTTCTATTTCTGTAAAAAAAATTCCATTGAGATTTGGATTGCATTGAATCTCTAGCTTTCTTTGGGTAGTATAGACATTTTAATAATATTAATTCTTCCAGTCCATGAACATCAGTTCCATTTTCTTTCCATTTATTATTGTCTCCTTTTTTATGAGTGTTTTATAGTCTCAGTGTCCCAGTGTTTTACCTCGCTGATTAAAGTTATTCCTAAGTATTTTAATTATTTTTAATGCCACTATAAATGGAATTGTTTTCTTTATTTCCTCTTAAGTGTTGGGAAAACTGAGTATCCACATGCAAAAAAATAAAACTGGGTGCTTATCTTACACCATACACAGAAATCAATTCAAAATGTATTACAGATTTAAATGCAAGACATAAGTTCTGGCACAATAAATCTAGAAGAAAACATAGGAAAGCTTCATGGTATTGGGCTTCGCAATGATTTCTTTGGGTATGCTACTGAATGAATAAGCAATAAAAGCAAAATTAGAGAACTAAAATCATAGCAAACTAGAAAGCTTATGCACAGCAAAGAAAACAATTTAACAGGGTAAAAGCGCAACTTACTGTATGAAAAAAATAATTTGCCTTGGACTGCTTAACAGACATCTAAATTAGTGTTTCTATTACTCTACTTCCCAATCACTTTCCATTTTCACCAACTCAACATCTCTGAAGATTCTAATAAAATGACCCTCCTGAGTGTACTAATAAATATTAATGTCACAAAATCTAATGGACATTTCTCAGTTTTCATCAGTCTTAATTTCTTAGTAGCATGTAATTTTGTGGACCATTTTTTTTTGTTTGTTTCTGTAAGATCTGTTACTCCGTATAATCTTATTGTGCTTTCTCTCCTGTTTCTTGAAGACAAACGAGAATTATATTGAGTCACAGACCCTATAGAAACAAAATTCTTAGTGTGATTTTTGGATTCATAACTTTCTGCTTTCTTGTTTTATCAGTTAGATCCAACAAAGATAGAGAAACCAAACTGTAATTTGAACGAGGAATGCTTAATAGAATCTTCACTCTGAGATGTCTCTCTTATTGT
Source organism: Callithrix jacchus (assembly GCF_049354715.1). NCBI lineage: Eukaryota > Metazoa > Chordata > Mammalia > Primates > Cebidae > Callithrix > Callithrix jacchus. Next base: position 48,459,985 of record NC_133519.1, read on the forward strand.
TTTGGATTTTACTAGGCCCAGGTTATTATCTCTTTTATAAATATGAATACTGAGAAAGGCATCTTCACCAAAAGATCAAAAAATATCATTGAGAGGCTGTTTATAAGCTGAAATTGAATAAATGCAAAACCAAGAAAGTTGTGCTCAGGCATCTGGCTTGCCTTTTCCTCAAGAGTATTTGCTTTCCCAATTGAGGCAAATAAATGTAAGTTATAAGTTATAGGTTTCTTTAAAGTTATAGGTTATTTTTTTTTTAAGTTATAGGTTTCTTTATAGTAATAGGTTTTTTTGAGACAGGGTTTATCTCTATCATCCAGGCTGGGGTGCAGTGCCATGATGTCAGCTCACTGCAGCCTCCACCTCCCCAGTTCCATTATCCTGCCTCAACCTCCCAAGTATCTGGGATTACTCCACCTCTCCCAGCTAACTTTGTAGTTTTAGTAGGGGTTTCACATGTTGGCCAGGCTGGTCTTTAACAACTAGCCTCAAATGATCCACTGACTTTGGCATCCCAAAATGCGGAAATTACAGGCATGAGCCACAACACCTGGCCTATAGGTTCTTATAAGTAGTACTTACAACATTAAAAACAAAAAGAAACTGTGTTATAAATGGCCTTGCAAAAAATGGAAAAACAAAATGTAGATTTTAGTTCTGCAAAGGTCTTCACTCTAGAATTTCAGAAATAAATGTGAAGCACAATGAATTATCCCTCACTGGGATGCAACCCAACCAGTAGTGCTTCTTTTTCATTTCTGAAGACATCCGGTGATGCTCAATATCCACTACGCTTTATTGATCTTCTCGGAGTTTTCCATGGTAATAAAGTATCAGTACTCTCTCCAGGATCTAGAGAGTTTAATTGAGTTGAACTATATAGCTTATGTTTCCAATTTTTTTTGGTAGGTCACAAATGATAACCAAAAAATTGTGGGTTAGAATTCCACTATGCATTCTATCTACTCTATTAAGAATAAAGATACTAATTAAAGCCCGAAATTTTTTTCTGTCACTATAAGTCATTTGGCACTGAAAAATAATTTCTTGTCATTATAATATATTCGATTAGTCATTATCTAATGAACCACTGTGAAAAGCCCTAAATCACGTTAGTATGATCAGAATAATAAAAGTTACATATATTAAGGGTCTACTATGAAACAGATTCTATGGTAGACACTTTTTAAGCATTCTTTCAACAGAATCTCCAAGTCCCCATTACGAGTATTAAAAACACACACACACACCCACACACACACACACACACACACACCCCTGAAGCCAGAAAGTCTCAAGAATTTACTAGGATAACTAACAAGTGGCAGACCTATAAATTTATGTATATATATGTGCAGAAATACCAACGCCTATATTTTGTTTATGCTTTAGCTTTTGAGATTAAAAAAGAAATTATTCCAAATGCCCCATCATAAAGCTAAAACTTTATTCAAACAAAATAATTATTTAACAGAATTATAATAAACCTACTCATTTTGTGAAGTGTAACTATGTTATTATTTGAATCACCTCAATTTTTATAAGTGCATAAGTTAATATATTTTGTGTAGGTACATGTATGCATGCATAAGTGTTTATATATATAATTAACAGTAGTGATTATAACACGCAAACAATATTTCATTCTTCATTTACAGTTTTTGCCTCTGTCGACTGTCAATGTATGTACAAATAAACTTCAAGTCTTACATAATAGGCAGAAAATAATGAATTTTTAAGGATATATTGAGGTATGAGGATCATTACAGCAAAGCTCGTTAAAACAACTTTCTAATGCCTCTGTGAGCTGTGCGGTTTTCATAAAGCATGAAGTGTATCTAAATCATGTGTCACCTTTTGGGTAAATGCAGTGGCTGATGCCTGTAATCCCATCAATTTGGGAGGCTGAGGCAGGTAGATTGTTTCAGCTCAGGAGTTTAAGAACAGCATGGGAAATATGGAGAAACCTGTGCCTCTTCCAAAAAAAAAAAATTAGTCAGGCATGGAGGCACATACTTAGCATTTCAGCTACTTGAGAGGCTGAAGCAGGAGGATCACCTACTCCCCAGGAAGTAGAGGCTGCAGTGGATTGTGATGGTGCCACTGCACTCCAGCCTAGGCAACGGAGTGAGACCCTGTTTCAATCAATCAATCAGTCAATAGATAATTAAATACCACCTTTGACTTTCACAAAATAGAAGTTCTCAACACTAATAATATATTATAGGTGACACACTAGAAGTTACATCTGTCATACTGGTAACTTTATTTATTTATTTATTTCAAGAGAATTTAATCATTTATTGATTATACATGATAATGGATGATACACAAGCTTTATTCCCACTGATAATTTCATCTGGTACAATCATTCAATTTAGATATATTTCATAGGCCCTGACAACCATTTTTATACCCAATAAATTCATGATTCTGCTTGGTAATTCATTTTAATGGTGAACTTCTGGTCACAACAGTAACTATCAGTTCAACTACAGCATGGTTTCTGAAGACAATGGCTTCTCCACCCAAGCAAGTTGTATATAAATTCCAAATAAAACATGGCATCACCTGAAAGAATTCTAACTTTACACTCTTAAGGAAATTTACCAGGATGGCTTCAGAGTAGACTAACTTTACATGGCATATTTTTTTTAAGACATTTATTCAGCATCAAAATCAGGCTATGATATATAGCAATCAATAGTATGGGTACAAAAAACATCTACATTAAAACCCTTTGTTGGAATGTTTTGTACTTTCCACAGAAAAGAAACTAAAACAATCTGTTATCCAAGTAGTCACAAATACAGTCCATGAGTTGTTTGCCCGTAGACATGAGTATTTGTCTCACACTGTCTTCTTTGGCCTTCCACCACGATGCTTGGCTGAGTTCACAAACCTGCTGTAACCTGTAGCTGCCCCTTCACTTCTCTGCCTGTCCCCTCCTGCTAAGCTTTGTTTCCTAATTAAAATCTTCTGCCACTGCCATAGCTACTGTCACTACTGGGACCACCAGAGCCACCTTGGTTTTGTGGTTTGGCAAAATATTGAGTTCATGGTTTGACAAACTATTGGTCTCCACCACCATAGGGGCCGAAGCTTCTGCCTCTAAAGTTTCCTCCCTTCGTGGGTCCAAAATTTGAAGACTGATTATTGTAATTGGCAAATCACTGTAGCTTCCACGACCTCCAAAATTGCTTTCATCATTACCAAATCCATTGTAGCCATTCCCACCGCCACCATATCCACCACCACCACAGTTGCCACCAAAATTACCACAAACATTGAAGTTTCCTCCATGACCAAAGTTGTCATTCCCACCAAAACCACCTCCATGACCACCACCAAAGTTTTCAAAACCACCTCAAGCTCTTGGCTGGACGAAGCACCAGCCGACAATTTCTTTGACAGGCTTTCTTAACATCATAGTGGTGGCAGTTCACAGCATGGTATTTCTGAATGACAATTTTATCCACAGAGTCACGGTCATCAAAGGTTACAAAGGCAAATCCCCTTTTTGTGCCACTGCCTTGTTCAGTCGTGATTTCAACTACTTCAAAATAATATCTTTTGTGATGTTCTTCGGTGTCTTCTTTAATGCCACTAACAAATATCTTTTTCCCAGTTAAATGGGCACCTAGCCTCTGAGAATCTTGAGACAGCTCTCTGGTTTCACAACTCTTCCATCTACCTTGTGTGGCTCTGCATTCATGGCTGCATCCATCTCCTCCACAGTGGCACGTTTCACAAACCCAAAGCCCCTGGCCTGCTTGACATTTGGCTCTCTCATTATTACACAGTGTACGAGTGTTCCCCATTGCTCAAAATGGCTCATGCGGCTCTCGTCGATCATTTCAAAGCTCATTCCTTCCAATGAAGAGCTTCCTCAGTTCAGTCTCTTTAGGAGACTGACTTAGACACCATGGCAGGGAGAAGAGAGGCTTTAACGATGCTTCCTCAGCAGCAACCACAGGCAAAAAGTGTGACACTGGTAAAATTATTAAACTTCATAGAAACGTAAAGTATTTCAAGGTAACTGAAAACATAATTGTACTATTAGCATAATTTTAACATCTGTCAGAATATTCTATCCCTTTGCATAAAAACACTTTTCTATGACCCACTTAATTTTGATCTTTTGCTTAATATATAAATCAATTTCTGCACATAAAAAACTTTATCAATTTTACTTTTACCAATTTCATTTAAAAATACTTATTGGGATAGTAAAATCCAATTTAACTTTGAGTCCCTGGGGAATATAAAACAAATTTGTTTTATGTTAATTGATGTTTAAATGAAAATGTATAAGAAATCTGTAATTGAACTTTTTAATTTAAAAACAAAGTTTAGTTTTTTAAAGCTGCCATCAGTCTATTTTATTTAGACTTTCTGTTTGGTTCTATGAGGGATTATAACACATTTTTTGTATTGTCAAGAGTTCTTAAACATACAACTATTAAAAATTCATATAACATTTTATGTAATTCAAGTTTTGCAAAACTGTTACATATATTGCTATATACATGCACAAATACACACATGCACAATACATATATACATGTATATATAATTTTTGAGAAAATATTACAAATATTATATTTTGACTTGTATTATTAGGAGTTATGATGAGAACAACCTCCTCTACCTAAATATCTACATCCTTATATGAGAAGAAAAAAATATTATTCTTCTCCAATAATTTGCATGGTCAATATTATGTTGATATATAGCTTCAAAGGAGACAAAATTCTTAATGTTTAATGATGTAGTCTTTTAATACAATTAAGAAAGGAAGAAGATAGTTGGCAAAAGTACTGCATAATCCCATCTAAGGCACAATCTATAGCACATGCAAAAATCTTTCTATAAACACAATGCCGCATACTTGAAAGACCCTAACATGAGGAGTTTTTCCATTTAGGAAGCTCTCTGCAGTTATAGGTTAGTGGAAGGAAGTTACAGTGCTAGGAAGCGTTTATTTTCTCTGTAAGAAAGGAGAGAAGGTCAGCAATCAGCAAAAGGTGAAGGAGGATGTGAAGAGTTTTAGAAAGAAATGTTTTGGCAGAGTTTCCAAAAAAGAAAGTGAGTTAGAAGTACCTAGGAAAAGAACTATGCCTAGGAAGTGTAAATGTTGGAGATCACAGCAACAAACCACCCAAAAATAAACATAAACTTTTAGAGAAAATGTTATATCATATTTGAAAATGTAATCGTTGAGAAAAAAATTGTCAGTTAATATATTCAATACAAAATTATTGGTTTAATTTATATTATCCATAGCTAAAAATGGCTGAGGGGTTATTACATATATCCTATTCACAGTCTACAAATTTAAGATCTGCTTCAGGGTAAAAAAAAACTTACAAATAACTGAAACTAACTTTATGTAACTTATATTAAAGGAAATTATCAGAATACATTTGAAATTTAGTGTAGCATTTGGGCTAGGATAAGCAAATTATTTTCATTGGATAATAATAAACTCTCATTGAGATCAAATTTTTCAAGACTTTAATTGACAGCAAACCATGTTTTGTTTTTAACATTGTGTCAAATTGATCAATGTAAATTACCACCATCTTCCAAATAATAGTTCATTATGAAAAGTGAGCATTTCATCTAAAATTTTGCATCTGGTAAATATTGTATTAGGAAATATTTTAAAACATGAGAATTCATAAAAGATTTGAAGAACAAAGTATAAGTAAATGTATATACTATGAAAGGAAAATAAATCTCAGGACCCCAAATCACAAGCCAAGGGAATAGTCAAGTTGGGAACTATGTCAGGCAAACCTGCCTCCATTCATTCATTCATTCACTCATTTATTGAGACAGAGTCTCGCTCTGTTGCCAGGCAGCGGGGCATGGCACAATCTCGGCTCACTGAAACCTCCACCTCCAGGCCCTCAGCCTCCCAAGTAGCTGGGGCTATAGGCACGTGTCACCATTCCCAGCTATTTGTTGTATTTTTACTAAAGACAGGGTTTCACCATGTTGATCAGGATGGTCTCGATCTCTTGACCTCGTAATCTGTACACCTCAGCATCCCAAAATGCTCCAATTATAGGTGTGAGCTACTGTGCTCAGCCCCTGCCTCTCATTTTATTTCTAAATAAGATGGCTACAAAGTTGAAAAGCTCCATACCTCCTTCACAATTCGCCTACAAGGAAGTTCCTTATGGAAGCATATTTGATTGCTTCCTTTGCCTCACAGTTTTTGAAAAATGCAGATTCACTGAGCCAGTGCTCAGTGGAAGACTGATCAGGGACTCAAAATAATGCAATCTTTGTCTCTTATCTACTTATGACCTGGAACCCCTACTCAAGTTGTCCTGCCTTACTGGACTGAACCGATCTACACCTTACGCATATTAATTGATGTCTCATGTCTCCCTAAAATGTATAAAAGCAAGCTGCACCCTGGCCACTTTGGGCTTCTGTGGTCAGGACCGCCTGAGGCTGTGTCACAGGTTCATCCTTTACCTTGGCAAAATAAATGTTCTAAAGTGACTGAGACGTGTCTCAGATATTTGAGGTTCACAATTGGGCAACCAATGCAGGGATTCTGAGTAGAGGCTGAGGTGGCTCTGACCTTCTGCAAATCTATTGGTGCTTGGTACCAGTTTGAGCTATCTTTATGGCTTAAACCAACAGGACAATTTGCTGAGGTGTGGGAGCTCCCCTCCCTCCAGAGAATCCCTGATCTCCCCAAATTTGGTTGAGATCTAAGGTTTATTTTGCTGTACAACTTCTTTTCTGGAGTTTTACTTTCTTCCAATAAGGAAGGCAAGTTTTCCTGCTTCCATAACTATGTAAGGCAGTAACTCCTTTCTGGAGTTTGAGCTAGCTTCCAACAGGAAAGACAAGTTTGAATTTTTTTTCTGCTTCTAGAATGGTCTTAATTTCTCCTTAACATTAGTGTAGTCAGTAATCATATTGTTAGGGCATTTCTGTTGTTGGTTCCAGTCTTTCCCTCATCAAATTTGACCAATTCTACCTGACTTGGTCAAATCTGAATCAGAATTCCAAATTATGGTTAATAAGGCCTCTCTGAATTGGCTAAAATTCCTCACAGCTGCAAAAGAGTAAAAGCAAAACAAAACAAAACCATGCAGTTGGGTTGTTTTTGCTTCCTGTCCTAAAAAAGCAATTGTTCTTTTATTTACTTTTCTTTCTCCTTATTCTTCCTCCTCCCTTCTCCATTTTTGGTACCAAGAAAATCTAGAGAAGGATTCTAATCACTTGAACCCCTTAAACACCTCAAAACAAAACTGTCACTCACCCCTTTGAGGGCATTGTTTTCTTCTTGGAGTTTCAAGAGAATGGGCTGATTCTTTTTAGGTCTCAAGCTGTTCTCTCCTGTAGTTTTACTTGACCTCCTTGGCTTCTGGGGGCACCAGAGGTTACCCTGTACCATGGGAAGGTTTGAGCGTGGCGTGTAATGGTGAATGAGAACTACAAAGTTAAAGGTGGCTAAGGACAGTTTTCACGAAGTGTCTTAGCTGTTTCTTTCCTCCTAGAGAGTTCTTGTTTAGGATCCTGATTCTAAGTTAGGATTCTAATTCTAATTAAGAGGTGCATTCTAAAGATTATTCTACATTTCCTTGCCTCCTGAAATTAATTTTGATTGGCTTGTCTGAGCATTTGCAACTGAACTGTCGTTTTCATAAAAAAAGAAAGACTGAGTTTTCTCAGCTCCAAAGAAAAAGGGCATTTTGCTCCTCCCAGCTAGAAGGCACCCCTAGTGACCAGGGGCCAAGTGGGCATGTCTGGGGGTTTGACCCCCCCCCATCCCTCACAATGTGCAGTGGCCCTACAGGGAACTCCCAACAAAACTAGTTTTAAAAGGCTCTTCCAGGAAGAGCATGTGGAAGCTGATCACTCCACACTTTAAGCCCTCCTGCAGGTGCTAGACCAAGGAAGGGTAAGAGAAACTGAGACAAGGAAGAGGGCGGAAATGACTCAAGGTTGACACACTGTGGAGCCCCACCCACAATCAGCACACTTCGACTCACTCCCAGAAAACCCTTGGCCACATCTCAGTTCCTCCTTTTAAGAAAAACTATGTGGGAAACAAATCATCTAAGAATAGTAAAAGACAAGAAGAAGAACCCCCCTCGGGCACCCTATTTGGTTTTATGGTGCCCTACTTGCAGGTGGTTGGGTAAATAGAAGGGCATGCCAGGTTTTTCAATACTTCAGCTGGTTACATGTCAGGTCTGTTCTTGTACACATTTTAAACTGATGGGTAAATTGCATTAAGGAAAATTCAAAGCCTGAAGGTCAACCTGGGACTACCAAGTTTCTAAGTTCTCCATCAGTCTGTTTTCTGCCTAAGTCTATTGTTACTTTTCTACTGAGATAAAATCCACTGTTTTTTCTACTGAGATAAAATCCACTGTTTGCATCCAACCATTTATTTTGTTATAGTTTTTGCAAACCAATGAGTTTGTATTAATGTATTATGGCCAGGGTTCTGAAATAAAACTATAGGATATTTGCATGAGTGTGTATGTGTGTGTTTATGTGTATGTACACATATTTTGTTACATGTTTTTGGTCGCTAGGTACCAAATTTAGTTTAAAGAACACTCATAAATAATAATCTCAAATGCTTTTCAAGTTTATGTAACTTAAACAAAATCTTTAATAAGCTAACTTTAAAATTATTGGTAATTTTTAAAATGTGTTCAGAAATGTCAGCACATATTTTAGTTTGCATTAATTGATTAAGAGAGTTTATACTTATTCCTGCCAAATACTATAAGGTGTCAAAAATTGACGGAAGGTTTATTAAACTATAAACTCAGCCCAAAACAGATGATCCTTGCTTGTATAATTTTTGATAAATATGACATTAATATTGGCTTAATTAAAATAGCCAAATCTTGAATTATTTAGTTAAATTACCATATATTTACTCTTAAGTTTCTTAGGTAAACACCTGAAATTCACAGGCTATAAAATGGCTGGCAGGAAAATAACTTTAAATGATGACTATCGCAGTTTTCATAAATAATGCAGATAAGCTAGTAAAATAAAATAATTAAGAAAATGTAATGGGATAAATACTTGGAGAAAAAGTTGTTATAATTTAGAACCTAAAGTTAAATTAAATAATAGATTTTGATGGGTATTTTCCAATTAAAAATATATATAGTAGGAAAACATTCTTTCTAAAAAAAAACTATATATGTGTTCTTGCTAAAAGGTGAATATTTTTTGTCTAATTCAAAGCTTATTTAAAGGTTATGTATAAAACAAGGTAAAAGAAACAACGAAATAAGAAAGATGCAAAGAAAGTTATAGAAATACGGAGGCATTTTTGGTAAGAAAGCTTAAAGCAAAATAATTTTATATGAGAAAGAATCTTGTATGGTAAAATTTTACCCTAGAATAAAATAAATGGTTGTTTAAGAAAGAGGGATGCTCGGTTCAGGACAAATCATGTCCAAGTATGTCATGTATGGTCTGTGAGAGCCAAAATAAGAAGATTAAAAAAAAATAACTTTTCTATGATCTAGTTGACTATAATTAAAGAAAAGGTATTTATAATAGTCTTTCTAGAGATTGGATTTTGTTATTTTTAAACACTTATATACAAGCTTTTGTAACATATACAAGTTTTGTAAACTTATATGTAAGTTTTTAAGGTATTGTTTTACTCTTAATAAAATTACAAAATATCATGTACGTTACCCAAAGTTCAATTTTTATTGCATATCATTCTCAGCTACTGTAAGTTTTTCTTCTTCTTTCTTTCTTTTCTTTCTTTCGTTCTTTCTTTCTTTCTTTCTTTCTTTCTCTCTCTCTCCTCTCTCTCTCTCTCTCTCTCTCTCTCTCTCTCTCTCTCTCTCTCTCTCTCTCTTTCTTTCTTTCTTTCGGTTCTGGTTATTGTGACCTGATGCTAAAAATCTTTTATGTTAAAGGTCTACAGGAAGTGTTTTCTTCCAACAAAGTATTCTGGGCTCAGATTGTTCTATGAATACAAAAGTTTTCACATGTGACTCAGAAAACATCTCCTATGTCTAATTCAAGCACCGTTTTCAGTAGCTCTGACTTGCAGGTTATCTAAATGTGCTCCCCATAGGCAATAACCCTCACATTACAGAAGTTCTTTTCTTTTGCCTTTTGGTAACAGGTCTAACAAATTTTACGTTTTATCAAAATAATTCTTATGTCATTATTGTTAAGTTTTGGTTTGCCTAGAAGACAACTTTGATCATTTTTTTTTTAAATTAAGGTTATTGCATCTGTGTAACTTTTTGTATGTGCTTTTAAAGTCCTTACGTTAGTGAGTTACAGGGTTTTGACACCTGGTTCTAAAATGAACCCCAAGTCTCAGCATTTGCTATTTCCTTGATAGTCAGTATCATATTATGGCTAAAGAAAGGATTTTAGCATCAGAAAGACCTGGATTTAAATCCTAGGCTCACTACTTTCCAATTATGAAGCCTCAGGCAAGGTATTTAATCTCTATACCTCAGCTCCCTCATCTTAAAAAGTGATGGCTAAACCTGAAAAAGTGACAGCAGTTAACCTCATCTTCCAGTAGTAGAGGCCAATCAAAATAAACTGCATTCATGAGACACAGAGCCAGAAATTAAAACTACTCAATTCAAGGCCCAAGGACTGTTGTGGAAGAGACTGTAACGGCTAATTCTGAGAGATAAACTAAGTTCAGCTTCTCTATGAATTAATCATTAATGTCAAAGGCACACTGCAAGACTGCGAGACTAGCATATAGGGTCTGTGTCAGATTAACAAGGTCTCCTGGGGCACTAACCCATTTTTAACAAACGGTTATAAAGGTTATAAAAAGGTGTATGTAAAATATATCTTATAGTCAAGATTACAATTTTATAAATGGTTTATGATATTTGAAGAAAGATTTCATCGACCTTGTGCTATCTTTATTAAGGCTTATCATTTGGGAAATTAAGTCTCCTCTCTCAAAGAAAAAAAGGCGTTCTGCCTATTTTGATATCTTTGTTATCACTTTGACTAAATGAGTGACTTATTTTACAATAACCTATGGCCCTATTTTGTGATATCAAGAGTTTTAAGCTTTTTTATTTTTGACAAATTTTCAAAATCAAATTCTAACTTTGCTCCTCCTCATTAATTTTCTTCTATTAGTCTCCCGAAGTTCGAAAGAGACATTCAGTTTTCATTTCTGTATAATAAAATCATATAGAAAGAATTACCTAATGTGAAAAAGTGTTTAACCTTCTTTGGATTATGTTTTATACTGGTGCAGAGAGGTGATTGGTCACGAATCAGATTAAATGCAGATAGACTCCCTTCACATATATAATAATCAAACTCTCAAAGGACAAATGAAAAAAAAAAGTAGATCCTAAAAGCAGCAAGAAAAAAAGAAAAAATACATATAAAGGAACTCCAGTACACTCAGCAGCAACTTCTCACTGAAAACCTTACAGGATGGAGACAGGGGGTGACATATTCAAAGTGCTGAAGGAAAAAAACCCTTTCAATGAAGGATAGCATACTCAGTAAATCTATTCTTCAGATATAAAGGACAGAGAAATAATTTACTAGGCAAACAAAAGCTGAGTGAATTTATCAACACCAGAACTCCTTTTTTAAAAAGAAATACTAAAGGGAGATCTTCAATCTGAAAGAAAATGTGTAATAAAAAAACATCTGAAGGTATAAAATTCACTGATAAAAGCAAGTATGCAGACAAATTCAGAATATTGTAATAATCTGAATACATTGTGGGGCATAAAGCACTCATATTTTTAGCATGAAGACTACAAGACAAAGCTAAATAATAACTACAACAATTTTTATGAGGCAAGAATATAAAATATGCAAAATAAGAAATAAAAAAATCAGAATATGGGGGAAAGGAATGAGGTTAAAGTGTGGAGTTTTTTTTAACTGTTTATTCATTTCTTTCTTTTATTTGTGATAAAAGCTAATTCATCTGCAGTTCAAAATAACCTGATAAAATAATAACTTTTTTAAAGACTCATGGTAATCACAAAGCAAAAACCTATAATGATACTCTAAAAATAAAAAGCAAGGATTTAAAACATATTACCAAGAAAATAACCACAAAGCAGATAGAAAAAAAAGAGAGGAATAAAAGGGTTATAAAATCACCACAAAACATATAACAAAGTGGTAGTACTAAGTCCTGACCTATTAATAATAACCTCAAATGTAAACGGCCTAAATGCTCCAATACAAATCCATCCAGAGTGTTTGGATGGATTAAAAAAAAAAATCAGAACCCAACTACAGTCTGTATACAAGAAACTTACTTTACTTAAAAGACATGTATAGGATGAAAATGAAAAGAAACAAAAATAATATTGCATGCAAATAGAAACCAATAAAGATCAAGAGTAGTTATACTTAAATCAAATAGGCTTTAAGTCAAAAATGGTAAAACAGAAATAAACAGAAAGACAGAAGGAAATTATATAATGATAAATGGGAAAATGCACCAATTGTAAATATATGTTTACCCAACACTGGAATACCTATATATTTAAAACAAATATTAATAGATCTAAAGGGAGAGATTATCTTCAATACAACAATAGCAGGAGATTTCAGAATCCCACTTTCTGCAATAGACAGATCATACAAACAGAAAATCTGCAAAGAAAGATCAGAGTTAAACTACATTCTAGACTAAATAGACCAATCAAACATTTAAAATATTCTATCCAAAAGCGAAGAATACACATATTTTCTCAGCAACACATGGAACATTCTTCAGCATAAACAATATGTTAGGCCACAGAACAAGTCTTAATAAATTTTTAGAAATCAAAATTATACCAAGTAACTTTTCTGACCATAATGTTATAAAACAGGAAATCAATAATAGGAGAAACTTTGGAAACTGGACAAGTACATGGAAGTTAAACAACAAGCTTCTGAATAATGAATGAGTCACTCAAATAATTAAATATGAAATTTATAAATAACTTCAGACAAATGAAAATACAGTCATAATTTTCCAAAACCTGTTGTATACAGCAAAAGCAGTTCTAAAATCAAAGTTTTAGATTTACATGTAGGTGTTTATTGCTAAATGAGATACACCTTAATGAGATACAAGTGGCCTAAATGAGATACACCTTAACAAAATAAAAATATAAAAACGAAGTAAACCAAAAATAAGAAGGAAATAAATAATAAAGATCTAAGCAGAAATAAATAAGAGTACAAACATGAAAGATCAATGAAAAAATAAGTGTTTTTTAAAATTTTAAATAGACAAACTTTTATCTAGAATAATTTAATATAGAAAAGACAAAAATCAGAGGTGAAAGTGGAAACATTACAACAGATATCACAGAAATAGAAAGGATTATAATTATGAAAACTACAACAAAAAATTGGAAACCATAGAAGAAACAAATAAATTCCTGAACACATACAACTTATCAAAACTGAATGATGAAGAGATAGAAAATTAACACACCAATAACATGCAATGAGAGAAAAGCAGTAATGAGAAATCTCTCATCAAAGAAAAGCCCAAGACCTGATGGTTTCACTGGCTTCTACCATACATTTAAAGAACAAATGGCAACTCAAACTATTCAAAGAAATTGAAGAGAAGAAAATACTATGAGGCTGGTATTAGTCTGATACCAAAACTATACAAGAACACAAAACAGAGAAAAGTACAGGCCAATCTCTCTGATAAGCATGGATGCAAAAATCCTCAAGAAAATACCAGCAAAGTGAATCAAACAACAGATTTGAAAGCTCATTCACCATGATCAAGTGGGATACATCCAAGGGATGCAAGGATGGTCCAATATGTTGAAATTAATACATCTGATGCATCAAATTAGCAGCATCAAAGATACAAAACATAATAATTTTAGGAGATAATGAAAAAACATCCAATAAAATTTGATACCCATTTATGATAAAAACACAACAAATTAGGTACAGAAAGAATATATCACAGCACAATAAAGGTCGTATATGATAAACCACAACTAACATTATATTGATGGTGAAAAGTTGAAAGCTTTCATTCTAACATCTGAAACAAGACAAGGATGCACACTTTCAGTACTTACATTCAACACCGTGCTGAAAAACAGGCAAGCAAAGAAATGAAAGTTATCCACATTGGAAAGGTAAGAGCCAAATTATCCCTTTTCAGACAACGTGATCACACATACAGAAAAACTTAAACACAAAATAAATAAAAATATATTCCTTGTTCATGAACTATACATTTAATAGTTAAAATGTCCATAGAATCCAAAGTGACCTAATGAATCAATGTAATTCCTATCAAAATACCAATGACATTTTTCAAAGAAATAGAAAAATAATCTTAAAACATATATAGAAACACAAAAACCCTTGATAATCAAAGCAATCTTAACTAAAAAGAACAAAGCTTGAGACATTACACTACCTGATTTAAAAATATGCTACATACCAAATGTAATTAAAACAGTATGGTACTGACATAAAAACAGACACATAGATTAACAGGATACAGAACCCATAAATACATGCATATATTCATAGTTAACTGATTTCTGACTAAAAATACAATGAACGCACCCGAAGAAGAATAAAAGTAGGACTCTATCTGTCATTATAGACAAAAATCAACTCTCAGTGGTTTAACGATTTAAATGTAAGACCTGAAACTATTAAATTACTAGAAGAAAATATAGGGAAAATGCTACATAAAATTGGATTCAACAAGGATGTTTTGGATCCGACCTCAAAAGCACATGCAACAAAAGCAAAAACAAACAATTGGGATTAAATTAAACTAAACAGCTTCTGTACAGCAAAGGAAATAATAATCAGTAGACTGAAAAGACAATCCAGAGAATGGGAGAAAGTATTTGCAAACTCTATCAGGAGGTTTATATCCAAAATATGTAAGGAACTCAAACTATTCAATAGGCAAAACACAACTGATTTAAAAAAAAAAAATGGGCAAATGTGCCTGGTGCAGTGGCTTCCAACTGCAATCCCAGCACTTTGGAAGGCCAAAGCCAGAGTGTCACTTGAGCTTAGGAGTTCAAGACCAGTAAGGGCAAGCTGGTGAGACTCTCATCTCCACCAAAAAAATTTAAAAAATTATCCAGATGCAGCCAGGAGCAGAGGTTCATGCCTGTAATCTCAGCACTTTGGGAGGCTATGGTGAGGGGATCAGTTAAGGTCAGGAGTTCGAGAGCAGCCTGGCCAACATAGTGAAACCTGTATCTATTAAAAATACAAACATTAGCCTAGTGTGGTGGAGCGTGCCTGTAATCACAACTACTTGGGAGGTTGAGGCACGAGAATCAGTGGAACCCAGGAGGGGCTATGGTGAGCCAAGATTGTGCCATTGCACTCCAGCCTTGGTGACAGAATGAAACTCTGTATTAAGAAGAAGAACAAGAGGGAGAAGGAGAAGTAAAGAAAATCATCCCTTTGGGAGGCCGAGGCTTGTGGATCACGAGGTCAAGAGATCGAGACCATCCTGGTCAACATGGTGAAACCCCGTCTCTACTAAAGATACAAAAAATGAGCTGGGAATGGTGGCGTGTGCCTGTAATACCAGCTACTCAGGAGGCTGAGGCAGGAGAATTGCCCGAACCCAGGAGGCGGAGGTTGCGGTGAGCCGAGATGGCGCCATTGCACTCCAGCCTGGGTAACAAGAGCAAAACTCCGTCTCAAAAAAAAAAAAAAGAAAAGAAAAGAAAATCATCCAGGCACAGTAACATGTGCCTGCAGTCTCATAGCTCCTGGGGAGGCTGAGCAGGGAGAATCCCTTGAGTCAAAAAATTTGAGGCAGCAGGGAAGATTGCACCACTGCACTCTAGCCTGGGCAATAAAGTAAGAACCCCATTCCCCTTCTCAAAACAAAACAAAACCAGCAAATGATCTGAACAGATGTTTCTTAGAAAAACATATAAATAGCCAACAAATATTTGCAAAATTGCTCAGCATCACTAATCATTAGGAAACGTAAATCAAAAGTTCAGGTATCATCTCACCCCAATTGGAAAGGCTATTGTCAAAAAGACAAAAATGAACAAACACTGTTAAGGACATTGAGAAAGGGGAGCTTTTCATACACTGTTGGTGAGCATGTAAATTAGTACAAGCATCATAGAAAACAGCACAGAGGTGTCTCAAAAATTTAAACAGAACTAACATATAATCTAGCAATTCCATTACTTGGTATATATCTAAAAATAAATAAGTATGTTGAAGAGATATCTGCACATCCATGTTTAGTGGAGCACCATACGCATTAACCAAGATATGTAATTAAACTAAGTGTCCACCTATGGATGAATGAGTAGAAAAAATGTGACACAGGCAAGCAGTGGAATACTACTCAGTCATAAAACAGAACGAAATCCTGTCATCTGCAGCAACGTGAATACACCTGGAGGACAGTATGTTAAGGGACAAACACTGCATCATATTACTCATATGTGGAATCTAAAAGCATTGATCTCATAGAATAGAACAGTGATTATTAAGGATGGGGAGATGTTTTTGAAGAGGTTCAAAATTACAGTTAGATATGAAAAATAAGTTTTCCTGTTGCATTACACAGTAGATTGACTATAGCAGGTACTAATGTAACCTAGAAAGCAAGAAAAGAGAATTTTAAATGTTATTACCACAGAGGAATGTTAAATGTATAAAATTATGAATATGCTAATTTCCTTGAATTGATAATTATAGAATATATACATGCATTGAACCATTATACTGTACACAAAAATATGTATAATTTTATGAGTTAATTATGAAAATAAATTAATTTTAGAGAGAGTTATGACAGTTTAATTAAAATCAGATTCCAAAACTAAATATTGCATAAGTACCAAACCTGTAAAATACCATGTGTCTAATTAAAAAATGAAAACAATGTGAAGAAATCACTTGTACCAACATATTAAAATTGATTTGCAAAAATATTTTCTAGAAGTATATTTAATATTGAATAATTTTTAAATGCTCCACAATAAACAAACATTTTCATAGATAATGAGATGGCAAAAAATTGAAGGGACAGTATAACCTAAAAATAATATGAGAATGTCATTCAGATTTACCATAGAAGATACCAAAATTATAGCCATTGAAATAATAAGCTAGACACTGGGAAATATATTACAGCTGTACTTAATTATAAATAATTTCATAGAGAAGTAATGAAAATTGTCCAAATAGCTTAAGTCCTAATGTGATATGGCTCTGAATTATAATAAGACCCCAATGCAACCTTTAATTTCTTCTTGAAAAGGATTATCTTATTGTTGAATTTTGTTTGGGGCTTGCTATAAGAAATTTTGAATTGAGAAAACTGGTAAAGTTGTATTGATTAATTTTAAAAACATAATATAACTATGTAATATATATGCTGTTATGAACATATAACATTAATACGTAATATTTTAAGTTACATCAAATACAATATACATATTTGTATATATGTTATATAATAATGCATTTTACTTTATTAAAAGAAGTTATGCATATTTCAATAAAGGCAATGCTTTCTGACCATAATTCAATCAAATTAAATATAATTACTGTTATAAAATAATGTATATTGATATAACTATTATATAATAATTACATAATATGTAATATCATAATTATATATTATTGTTATAAAATATTATAATATAATTAATTAGTAGAGATGGGGTTTCCCCAAGTTTTCAGGCTGTTCTCAAACTCCTGACCTCAGGTGATCCGCCCACCTGGGCCTTCCAAAGTGCTGGGATTACAGACACAAGCCACTGTCCCCAGCCTAAATCATGTCTTCTTATTCATAGTAATTTTCTTTATTACAACACACTTGCCTGCTCAATACCAATATCATTACATGTCTTTTTATCAGTCATTGCTCTTGACAAACATACAGGATTTGGGATGTTTATGTTCAGCTACGTTTTTTATGATTTTATTAAAAATTTAAATAAACATGACTTTAGGAGATAAAACTGCTAACCCAACAGTCATTTAAATAAGTTTAAAGAGAGAAGACCCAAAGAAAATAAAAGGCAACAGTTATCTTGAATACTACTTGTAATTATGTTACTGTGGTTTTGTAAAAAATTCTTCAAACACATCATATTTTAGCAAAAGAATGGAAATTATTAAAATCATCAGGAAAAAGCTTGATTTGGGTTTTTGAGTTACAGGATAATACATTTTTATTCTGTGTTTTCCTACTCCTCTTATTCTTAGTAAAATATAAAGTTTAGCAATTTCAATTTTATTCATCAACTTCTTAAGTCCTCCCAAGCTTTGTTTAAAATTAATTTGTTAAAGAATATGGGGTACAATGTTAAATTATAGTGTTGTAATGCTCTAATAAATTAGCAATTTTCCTGCCACCTTGAGCCCTTTATATGAAAGCCCTTGATTTCTGTTAAGTGTCATTAATTAGCATTTTAATGTCGTTAAACTACTGTAAAATACTTTACATATTTTAGTGGAATATAAGTCATATTAAAATTTGTTCTTTAGAGAGCATTTGCAAAACTTAAATATATGCAAAAATTTGTAAGTGCCTTTGCAGCATATTGTAGTACTTTTGCATTAATTAATTGTGAAGATAATAGTTTCCACTAATTATTCCCAATGTAGTAACGGTTGAATATTACAAAAATAATGCTTATGTACAGAATAGAGGACAATTTATCCTGTATGCTTCTAGGAAAACAAAACAAGCCACAAACAATAAACAATAAATTATCTCACGGTTTTTTTATTTTTCTATTTTCAGTTACCTCCTGGGCATGTATTTATAAACATGAACACTGTTTAATTTTCTTGATAAAATCCAGTTTCCTTAATAAATCCCTGGGTTAAAAAACAAATCCTTAGAGTGGCTTTGCATATTGTATGGTCATTCGAAAGTCTCCCTGAAACAACTCAATGTGCTCCCAGGAAGTCCTCAGTGTTCTGAAATGCAATATGAAACCTTACTTGAGATATACCAGGCACCAGTGAGTTCAAATAAGTAAACTTAAAAAGGAAAATGGTAGACATGATTTTTTTGGATGTATGTGCATGCACACAGTAAGTTATAAATTATCTAGCAATTTGTATATAAAATATCATAGAAATGATTCTCACAAACCTGATGCATAGAAAGAACTGTAGAGTTAAACACACACAGACATATATATGTATACGCACATGACAATTAGGCTTCACAGCGAGAAAGAAATAAAGGGTAATTCGGTGACCAAGATTCTGGTTCAAATCTGCAATTAGCTAATCTTTGGCAATTTCAATGTTATTTAACATAAATCAAATCACCTTATAGAAACAAAATTTATTTTCTCCTTCCTTCCTTCCTTCCTTCCTTCCTTCCTTCCTTCCTTCCTTCCTTCCTTCCTTCCTTCCTTCCTCCCTCCCTCCCTCCCTCCCTTCCTTCCTCTCTCTCTCTCTTTCCCCTTTTTTTTTTTTTTTTTGAGACCAAGTTTCACTCTTGTTACCCAGGCTGGAGTGCAATGGCGCGATCTCGGCTCACCGCAACCTCTGCCTCCTAGGTTCGGGCAGTTCTCCTGCCTCAGCCTCCTGAGTAGCTGGGATTACAGGCGCGTGCCACCATGCCCAGCTAATTTTTTGTATTTTTAGTAGAGACGGGGTTTCACCATGTTGACCAGGATAATCTCGATGTCTTGACCTCGTGATCCACCTGCCTCGGCCTCCCAAAGTGCTGGGATTACAGGCGTGAGTCTCTCTCTTTCTACTTTTTTCTGAGATGGAGTTTTGCTTTTGTTGCTATCTCCGCTCACTGCAACCTCTGTGATTCTCCTGCCTCAGCCTCCCTAGTAGCTGGGATAACAGGCATGTGCCACTATACCCAGCTAATCTTTTTTGTACTTTTAGTAAAGACGTGATTTCTCCATGTTGGTCGGGCTGGTCTCGAACTCATGACCTCAGGTGATCCGCCTGCCTCGGCCTCCCAAGATGCTGGGATTACAGGTGTGAGACATTGAGCCCGGCCAGAAACAAAATTTCTTAGAGATAATTTAGGTACCCTTACAAATAATTTATGATTGCTTGCAACTGTATGTGAGAGGGCTATGAAACAGAGCAGTCAATTGATTCCTCAATTTTTATTTATTTATTTTTAACCTCAGTTTACTATATCATTGATGGTTCCAACTTGGAACTGTGTAAAACTATTCACATACACAATTTTGAGATGAAAATCAAATGTTCTGTTTGGGATGGATGAAGTTTGAGAGATCCTTTGTTATTAATTAATATTAATCAATGACAATTAAATTATTTTATATTGAATATAAAACTGGTTATTTGAGTCTGGAGCCCAGAAGAGACATTTTGATTTGAGGATATACATTTGAAAACTTTCTGTGCACATGTGGTATTTAGACCATAGGTAACTTAGGGTCATTGTATAAAGAGAGAAAAATGCCACAAACCAAACTTCAGGACACTACCAAATTTTGAGCTAAGAAAGAATTTAAAGAATTGACCAGCAAGATTAGAAAAATTAGAGAACGGTATACTGAAACAAGTGAACTAAATGTTTCAAAACTGACAAAGTGATTTAATAATGCAAACCTTGAAAAATGGTCATTAATTCAAAGATTTAAAATTAATTAATGCACATACCAAATGCAGACAGATGTCAATCATTAACAAGCAGAAATTGCATGGCATAGCATGAATAAACCCTGGAAGAATGAAAAAGGGAAAACAGAAGCACTTTTGAGCCTTTTCTCTAAAGGAGAGCAGATAAATGGTTCTGTAACTATAAGAGTATACAAAGTAATGACCAGATCATTAAAAAAAAAAATAGTTTGTTTATTCATATGCTTTATATGTGTAGGAGTATAGCTTAGTTTACGAGCAGAGAGATATTGTGTGAAAACAAAGCTGCTCTGAAATGCTCTCAATTTTATCAATTCCTTTGTGAAAACTTTAGAATTATAACAAAGTCAAAACCTAAGCAAGTACGTATAGTGGATTTTTGAGAAACCGTAGGACTTTGTCTTTATATTTTATTAGTATAAGCACAGAGCTTTTGTTGTTATTGAGACATTGAAAATTATTGGGAATATTCTTTCAAAAATGCTAAGAATAAATGAATAAAATGTTTTACACTGATTTTAAAATTTGATTGGATCATTCATTTAAAATTACTTCATACTAAATGTTGGAGTATTTTTCTAGAATGAAACATATAATTTTCCATTGTCTTAATGCCAAGCAACCATTGAGTATCAAATGAGTCAAACTGTGAATATTTCAAATTTATTATAATGAGGGAATCAAACAGTCCAAAAATTGGTACTGAAAGCTTTAATATTAAGAATCTATTATTTTCAAAAAGAAAAAAATTACCCCCAGGGTAGGTAGGTAAAAATACACACTTCAACTTTCCTTACATACATATTCAGGGTCTAAAATTAATATTTATTTGATAGCATCATGGCATGTTTTAATTTACATCAGACAGAATGATATTAAATGAGATAAACTGCTGAACAAATATTTAAATTATGAGAACTATTATTATTTTTTTTTTGAGATGGAGTTTTGCTCTTGTTACCCAGGCTGGAGTGCAATGGCGCAATCTCGGCTCACTGCAACCTCTGCCTCCTGGGTTCAGGCAATTCTCCTGCCTCAGCCTCCGGAGTAGGTGGGATTACAGGCACGCGCCACCATGCCCAGCTAATTTTTTGTATTTTTAGTAGAGATAGGGTTTCACCATGTTGACCTGGATGGTCTCGATCTCTTGACCTCGTGATCCACCTGCCTCAGCCTCCCAAAGTGCTGGAATTACAGGCGTGAGCCACCGTGCCCGGCCCGAGAATTATTAAATGAAGCAACAGCTAAGTTTGTCAATGTATTTTACAGATTCTAAGTAATTTGATACATTCACTTGCTCATTTTCACTGTAACAAAAAACTTTCTAGGTAAATTTCAGTTTAAACACTACTGCTTGCTTTTTATATTGAACATGGCCTTGAAACTCATGCTGTATGCATCTAAGAGTTAGATTGTGTATGTTGCATAGAAAAAGAGCAGAATACATATTTTCATCTAATTTCATTATAGAATAATTTTTTTTTTAATTTCTTCATTTACAACTAAGGTTAAGAATTGTGAGATGACCGTTACTTTGTCCAATAGGAATTTTAAGAGAGATAGAGCCTGAGATTTCCTGGTTAGTTGAAAGAAGAGAGATTTTAATTTTATTTTTGTTTTTCTTGTTAGTTAATCATGAATACATATGATTACATATAACCAGTACTATTTTATTGTGCAAATAATCAGTATTGGTATGCATTTCCTATTAATAGTTGTTATAATTCTTAGATGAATAAAATAGGAATACATTTGAACATTTTTAACCTTCATTTTAAAGACTTGTTCTACTTATTACCAGATAATTTGGGAGGGTTTCTTTCCTTTAGAAAACAGAAAGACAAACAATATTTTATGCTCCACACTAGGGATGAGGGGGCAGGTCACAATCACAACCATGTCACTTCTTCCACTTCTGCTTCTGGAAGTATCAGATATGAAATAGTTCATGCTCTTAGTTTTTAACTATCAATGGAATAGCAAATAAGTCAACATTTCTTCCACTTGGGTGGTCTTCATCAGCATTTATCTAACTTTTTTTTCTTACAACTTGTTTGTAGAATTTTGTTTTGTTTTGTTTTGAGACCGAGTCTCGCTCTTGTTGCCAAAGCTGGAGTGCAGTGGCGTGATCTTAGCTCACTGCAACCTCTGCCTCCCAGGTTCAAGTGATTCTCCTGCCTCAGCCTCCCAAGTAGCTGGGATTATAGGCTAATTTTTTATTTTAATTTTTTTGTATTTTTAGTAGTTTCACCATATTAGCCACACTGGTCTCTAACTCCTGACCTCAGATAATCTGCCTGCCTCAGCCTCCCAAAGTGCTAGGATTACAGGCGTGAACCATCCCGCCCACTCTGGAGAATATTTTTTAACATTGGTGATTATCTCATTTTAGGAGTCTACCGAAGAATATCAAATGTTCAACTCATGTTTTTTGTGGCATGAGCATTCTGAGAAGATGGCTTTTGTAACCAGTAACCCATCAGTTACCTAGAAATATCCTTACATTTTTAGATCTCCTGTTAAATTTTGAGTGATTAATAAATTGGGTCAATCTGAAATAAGACCTACTGAAATGTGAAAACTCTGACACTGATATAGCAAATTGGATTCTACTTTGGAGAAGCTGAACCTGCAAGTTCATTTCCCATGATAATCAAGACAAAACACTTATAGGTATGTGAGTGTAGGAGGGATGAGTGGTGGACTTGATTGCTCAAATTATTTTCTAACAGAAACCAACTACCATTCTTATCCCTCAAAACATAATTAAAATTGAGAGTCCAGCTATGCTGCCTCAGGAATATAGTTCCAAATTAATTAATTTACACAGGACAGTAAACTTCCTCCTTCACATGTAACAGTTGAAAATAATCTGGTAGATGATGCTATTTCAGGAGCACTAGGCTCTGCTATCCATAATGCATGTCTTCCCTCTCTGCAGTTGTTGCCATTTTCCATCCTGGGAACAATGTTTTCTTTTTTATAAAATGACCTTTAAGTTTAGCACATGACTTATGCTCTCATTCTGGGTTAAAGAAATGTTATGATGATGTTCCATGTACACAGCCATGTGCTGATATTTAACATAGAGGTTAAGTTGCAAGAATAGATGTGGTGAGACGATTTATCAGTTTCAGCCTTAGGTGCTTAGTGGGAGCTTAATACGTGTGTATGATACTCTTTTCATCATTATTATTATTAAACAGTATGATAATTTCTGAGTAGTGAAAAGGGAATTGATATCTTCATATTAGTAGGTTTCCATATAACTTAGGGTATATTCCTTCATTAATTTAATTTTAATGTCACTGAGTAGATTTGTGTGTGTGTTTCTGTGCAAACGTCCTAGAGATATTTCAGTACTTGTTAGTATTGTTAAAGTTATATATAAATGTGATTCCCTCACATACTTCTGGAACAAACACTTTTTGTGTACATAATAAAAGTATTAATTGTTGCATATTACATTTAGAAAAAAAGAAGTGTTCTTATAATTTTGAATCATTTTCCCATGGTTTAGCTCAGGCCTTCGAATTTAACAATCATGTCAAATGAAATAATTGTAATTTTGACTATTAAATTTAAGTATTTACATCTTCCTTTTTTTTCATTTTTTAATGTTCCCAATGCATAAGATTCACACAAAGAAATAATTAAGTGATAGTGTTCCTAGTGGGCACACTAATCTTTTGTCTAGAATACACCGAGAGAGCTATTGGTTTCATAGCACTTAACACAATTTTGGCTCTGTGTTAATAAGTATTCCCTATTCCTATTTTACTTATTTTAAATAGTAATCTGTGTTTAATTTTATCAAATATATTTTTAGTATATCTTGATCACATTTTTAGAATTATTGGATATTAATAGAAGGAATTTGGGACACAAATTATTTCTGTAAATTACATTAACAGGTTTTCCTCTGGCAAAAACATTTTAATATAACTTGCCTATTCTGGATATAATCTGCTAACAGTAATAAATATTTAATGGTTCTACATATTGAGACTTTTTTTTTTTTTTGAGACGGAGTTTCCCTCTTGTTACCCAGGATGGAGTGCAATGGTGTGATCTCAGCTCACGGCAACCTCCGCCTCCTGGGTTCAGGCAATTCTCCTGCCTCAGCCTCCTTTGTAGCTGGGATTACAGGCACGTGCCACCATACCCAGCAAATTTTTTTTGTATTTTTAGTAGAGACGGGGTTTCACCATGTTGACCAGGATGGTCTCGAACTCTTGACTTCGTGATCCACCCGCCTTGGCCTCCCAAAGTGCTGGGATTACAGACTTGAGCCACCGCGCCCGGCTGAGACTTTTAACCTTTTCCCTACAGAGTGCTCATTACAGCACAGACAACACTGACTTCAGTGGTAACGTACAAAACTTACACCAGTAGACAATTTACATGGGAAATTTGTTTAAACTATATAAATGCTGACTTAGTACTGTGCTATGCATAGGGCACTACATGTGCTAGCTAACTTCGTTAGCCAACACAATGAAAACTAGTTATTGTTTTCTCTTTTAGCTCTAGGGATTTTTTTTAAATGCTGGCATTATATATATGTGTGTGTAAATAATATATGATGTGATATATGTTTATATTATATATGTACATAATCACATTATATGTATATGCTATATTGTATTTACCATTTATATTATATATGTGTATATGTGTTTATACACACAAAAACATATACACTCACATTTATAATGTACATTTTTCTAGATAGGTGTGCTGGACCTGGCTGAAAATGGCTTGCTGAAGCCTATTGTTAATGTTTCTTTCCCAACTTCATTTTCAGGGATGTTATGTTGGCAGGCTGGAATTGGCTATTGTGGAAATATGTATTCTATGGAACTTGGCAACTGTCACAGACTATTGTTCCCACCAGAGCATTGGTTTTAAACATTTTAAGACATACGACTTGTTTTATAACTTCTACTTCCACCTTAAGTACTAATTACTAAGTTTCTTTTTATATACCTTTGCTATCTACTTACAAATAAAACTATAATATCTATCTGTCAAATGAAAGCTTATTCAAAAGCATTTCCCCCATTCATATAGTTAGTATGCTTTGTATGACCAAAGCTATATTTATCTCAAATTAGATGAATGGACATGGCTCTCTTGTCCTAGTATTTTTTCCTGTGATGCCTTTTTTTTTAACCAGGTCACAGACGTAAAGCCATAGAAATATCATACTTATATGTTGTATACATGTTGCTTTCATTGCTACTGAGTATTTCTGGCCATTTGCATTATTTACTTTATTCTATATTGCCCAAATATATATTTTTTCAAAAATAACATAATGTATTACTTCCAGACACTTTGGATCAGTTTCTGACTTTCCATTTTCCTCATGATTATGTTTCTATTTTATGACCACCACATTTTTTATTCTCACTTATGTCATGGAAAAATTATTAAAGCTTGCACCAATTTAGTTCATATGTCTATATGCCAATCCTTACTGTACTTTTTTCCAAAGAGATGGAAAAAAAGCTATTACATAATAGATTTTTAAAAATGTATAACTGTGGATAGTGTGTGATGCTTTTCAATGAATAACACAAGATTAGTGGGAGTTAAATACATTTACGGGAATTATCATTATTATTACCACTATCTCCAATTTGATCATTGTGTCCTCTTGGCTGTTGGCTTTTTCATCAGAATCAATTGTGAAAAAGTACTTCCAGTAATGCAATTAAATAAAATTAACATTGGCTGAAGCATAGGTATCATTAATATCTTCTAAGCATTTTTTTTTGAAAAGATATGAGAGAAATTTTAACCCACATTGTTTCAATATGTTGAAATGCTCAAAAATTGTTGAAATGTTTTATTTATTTTAATTAACTGTATTAAGCAAGTTAAAATAATTATGTTTTATTAACTATCGTTAATTAAAATAAATATTAACATTAAGTGCTGTAACAAATACATTAATTAAATATTGAAAGCATAATTAATAAATATAAATCATTAAATCAATGGTATAATTTAAAAATGTGACCTATAAAATTAAGGCAAGTTATGTTTATTCGCTACTACATGATATAAATTATTTGCAATTTGCATATCAGATTTCAAACATATATTTCATAGCCAAATGTTCAATTAAGACAGAAAAGTGCAGATAAAATAAAAATTTTATCTGAAAAGATATCTTACAGTTTAATGTTAAGAATGTTACTTAGTATTTAAAATGACGAAACAGTACAGAATGTGTTACCATTTAAAACAAATAAAATGCACATAACTAAGCACAGTTACTCATGTTAATTATGAAGCACTAAGCTCAATTGTCATTACTTTCTAAAAGCAATTCTCACAACCTGATTGTTAAATCATTAGAATGACTGAATGAAACATTGTTAGTGTAATGACAGCAATAAGGGATCACAACTCCTCATCAGCAAAAGAACAAAACTGGATGGAGAACCAGTTTGACAAATTAACAAATGCAGGCTTCAGAAGGTGAATAACAACAAACTTCTCAGAACCAAAGGAGCATGCTCTAACCCAATGCAAAGAAACTAAGAACCTTGAAAAAAGGTTAGACGAAATGCTAGGCTAAGAGAAGAACATGAACTACTTGATGGAGTTGATAAACACAGCATGAGCACTTCATGAAGCATATTCAAGTTTCAATAGCCAAATCGATCAAGTGGAAGAAAGGATATCAGAGATTGAAGATCAAATAAATGAAATAAAATGAGAAGGCAAGTTTGGAGAAAAAAGAGTGAAAAGAAATCAACAAACGCTCCAAGAAATATGGGATTATGTGAAAAAATGCAATCTACATATGATTGGTGTACTGAATGTGACAGGGAGAATGAAACCAAGTTAGAAAACACTCTTCAGGATATTATCCAGGAGAACTTTCACAACCTAGCAAGACAGTCCAACATACAAATTCAGGAAATACAGTGAACACCACAAAGATATTCCTCAAGAACAGCAACCCAAGGCACATAACCATCAGATTTGCCAGGGTTGAAATGAGGGAAAAAATGCTAAGGGCAGCCAGAGTGAAAGATCGGGAAGGGAAGGGAAGCCCACCAGACTCACAGCAGATCTCTTGGCAGAAACTCTACAAGCCAGAAGAGAGTTGGGGCTAATATTCAACATCCTTAAAAAAAATAATTTTCTACCTAGAATTTCATATCCAGCCAAACTAAGCTTCATAAGTAAAGGAGAAATAAAATCCTTTACAAACAAGCAACTGCTGAGAGATTTCATCACCACCAGGCCTGCCTTAAAGAACTCCTAAGGAAGAACTAAACATGGAAAGGAACAACCAGTACCAGCCACTGCAAAAATACCAAATTGTAAAGACCACTGACACAATGAAGAAACAGCAACAACTAATGGGCAAAACAACCAGCTAGCTTCAAAAAGGCAGGATAAAATTCACACATAACAATATTAGCCATAAATGTAAATGGGCTAAGTGCCCAAATAAAAAGATGCAGACTGGCAAATTGGATAGAGTCGAGGCCCATGGGTGTGCTGTATTCAGGAGACCCATCTCACATGTAAAGACACACATAGGCTAAAAATAAAGGGATGGAGGAAGATTTACCAAGCAAATGGAAAGAAAATAAACAGGGGTTGCAATCCTAGTCTCTGATAAAACAGGCTTTAAACCAACAAAGATCAAAAGAGACAAAGAAGAGCATTACATAATGGTAAAGGGATCAATGCAACAAGAAGAGCTAACTATCTTAAATATATATGCACCCAATACAGGAGCACCCAGATATAGAAAGCAAGTTCTGAATGACCTACAGAGAGACTTAGATTCCCACACACTTATAGAGGAGACTGTAACACTCCATTGTCAATATTAGACAGATCAACAAGACAGAAAATTAACAAGGATACCCAGGACTTGAACTAAGATCTGGACCAAGGAAACCTAATAGACATCTACAGAACTCTCCACCCCAAATCCACAGAATATATATATTTTTCTCAGCCTCACATAGCACTTACTCTAAAATTGACCACATCATTGGAAGTAAATCATACTTCCACAAATGCAAAAGAAAGGAAATCATAAAAAAGTCTTTCAGACCTCAGTGCAATCAATCTAGAACTCAGGATTAAGAAACTCACTCAAAACTGCACAACTACCTGGAAACTGAACAGCCTATTCCTGAATGACTACTGGATAAACAATGAAATAAAGGCAGAAATAAAGATGCTCTTTGACACCACCAAGAAGGAAGACACAATGTACCAGAATCTCTGAGACACATTTAAAACAGTGTCTAGAGGAAAATTTATAGCACTAAATGCCCACATGAGAACACTAAATGCCCACATGAGAAGCAAAAAAAGATCTAAAATTGTCACCCTAATGTCCCAATAAAAAGAACTAGAGGAGCAAGATCAAACAAATTCAAAAGCTAGCAGAAGACAAGAAATAAGATCAGAGAAGAACTGAAAGAGAGAGAGACACAAAAAATCCTTCAAAAAAATAAATAAATCCAGCTGGTTTTTATGAAAAGAAACAAAATAGAACCCTAGCCAGACTAATAAAAAAGAAAAGAGAGACGATTCAAATAGATGCAATAAAAAATGATAAAGGGGATATCACCACTGATTCCACAGAAATACAAACTACCATCAGAGATTACTATAAACAACTCTATGCTTATAAACCCATAAATCTAGAAGGAATGGATAAATTCCTGAACACTTACACCCTCCCAAGACTAAACTAGAAGGAAGCTGAATCCCTGAATAAACCAATAACAAGGTCTGAAGTTGAAGCAGCAATTAATAGCCTACCAACAAGAAAAAGTCCAGGACAAGATAGTTTCACGGCTGAATTCTACCAGAATACAAAGAGGACCTGGTACCATTCCTTCTAAATTTATTCCAAACAATACAAAAAGAGAAAATTCTCCCTAACTCATTTTATGAGAACATCATCATCCCGATACCAAAACCTGGCAGAGACATAATTTAAAAAGAAAATTTCAGGCCAATGTTCATGATAAAGATTGATGTGCAAATCCTTAACAAAATACTGGCAAACCAAATCCAACTTCACATCAAAAAGCTTATCCATCATGATCAAGTCAGCTTCATCCCTGGGATACAAGTTTCGTTTAACACACACAAATCTATAAACATAATCCATCACATAAACAGAACCAAAGACAAAAGCCACATAATTATCTCAATAGATTCAGAGAAGGCCTTCGACAAAATTCAACAGCCCTTTATGCTAAAAACTCTCAATAAACTAGGTATCGATAATAAAAGCTATTCATGACAAACCCATAACCCGTATCATACTGAATAGGCAGAATCTGGAAGCATTCCCTTTGAAAACTGGTGCAAGCAAGCATGCCTAGTCTCATCACTCCTATTCAACATAATATTGGAAATTCTGGCCACGAGAGAAATCAGGCAAGAAAAAGAAACAAAGCCTATTCAATGGGAAAAGAGGAAGTCAAATTAACTCTATTTGCAGAGGATATGATTGTATTATTAGAAGACCCCATCGTATTAGCCGCAAATCTCCTTAAGATGATAAGCAACTTTAGCAAAGTCTCAGGATACAAGATCAACGTGCAGAAATCGCAAGCATTCCTATACACCAATAACAGAGAGCCAAATCATGAGTGAACTCCCATTCACAATTGCTACAAAGACAATAAAAAACCTAGGAATACAAATAACAAAGGACGCAAAGGACCTCTTCAAGGAGAACTACAAACCACTGCTCAGGGAAATAAGAAAGGACAGGAACAGATGGACAAACATTCTATGCTTATGGTTAGGAAGAATCAATATTGTGAAAATGGCCTTACTGCCAAAAGTAATTTATAGATTCAATGCTATCCCCATCAAGCTACTATTGCCCTTCTTTACAGAGCTGGAAAGAACCACCTTAAACTTCATATGAAACCAAAAAAGAGCCCACATAGCCAAGACAATCCTAAGCAAAAAACAAACAAACAAATGAAAAACAAAGCTGGAAGCATCACACTACCTGACTTCAAACTATGCTACAAGGCTACAGTAATCAAAACAGCATGGTACTAGTACCAAAACAGAGATATAGACCAATGGAACAGAACAGAGGCCTCAGATGTAATTAATGCCACACATGTACAACCAACGGATCTTTAACAAACCAGACAAAAACAAGCAATGGGCAAAGGAGTCCCTATTTAATAAATGGTGTTGGGAAAACTGACTAGCCTTATGCGGAAAGCTGAATCTGGACCCCTTTTTTATACCTTATACAAAATTTAACTCCAGATGGATTAAAGATTTAAACATAAGACATAACACCATAAAAATCCTAGAAGAAATCCTAGGTAATACCACTCAGGACATAGGAATAGGCAAGGACTTCATGATTAAAACGCCAAAAGCAATGGCAACAAAAGCCAAAACAGATTAAATGGGATCTAATTAAACTTAAGTGCTTTTGCACAGCAAAAGAAACTATCATTAGAGTGAACTGGGAACCAACAGAATGGAAAAAATTTTTGCAATCTACCCATCTGAGAAAGGGCTAATCAGAATCTACAAAGAACTTAAACAAATTTACAAGAAGAAAACAATCCCACCAAAAAGTGGGTGAAGGATATGAACAGAGAATTGGCCAACAAACATGAAAAAAAGCTCATCATCACTGGTCATTAGGGAAATGCAAATCAAAACCACACAGAGATACCATCTCATGCCAGTTAAAATGGCGATCATTACAAAATCTGGAGACAACAGATGCTGGAGAGGATGTGGAGGAATAAGAACACTTTTATACTATTAGTGGGAGTGTAAATTCTTTCAATCATTGTGGAAGACAGTGTGGTGATTCCTCAAGGATCTAGAACTAAAAATACCATTTGACTAAAAATACCAGCAATCCCATTACTGGATATATAACCAAAGGATTAGAAAACATTCAACTATAAAGACACATGCACACATATGTTTACTGCAGCACTGTTTACAAAGGCAAAGACTTCAAAACAACCCAAATGCCCATAAATGACAGACTAGATAAAGAAAATGTGGCACATATACACCATGGAATACTATGCAGCCATAAAAATGGATGAGTTCATGTCCAGTGCAGGGACATGGATGAAGTTGAAGACCATCATTTTCAACAAACTGACACAAGAACAGAAAACCAAACACTGCATGTTCTCACTCATAAGTGGAACAGTAAGAATACATGGACACAGGGAGTGGAACATCACACACCGGGGCCTATTGAGGAGTGGGGGGTTAGGGGAGGGATAGAACGGGGTGGGAGAATTGGGGAGGGATAACATTGGGGGAAATACCTGATGTAGATAATGTGGGGATGGATGCAGCAAAGCACCATAGCATGTGTATACCTACGTAACAATCCTGCGCAATCCATACTGATAGCACAGGATTGTTATGTAGGTATACACATGCTAAGGAGTACATAAAGTTACATGCTAAGAGTATATGTACCCCTTAAAGTACATGGGGTACATATACTTTAAGTATGTACCCCAAACTTAAAGTATAATAAAAAAAGAAAAATATATATTCTACTTCTTCATATTTTACAAGGAGAAAGTTAAAATTCTTTTGAATCTAACTCAATAAGTATTATAAGAAAAATTTAAAACATTCCTAGTTTATTGAAATGTACTGCATAAATATGTATTTTTGTCATAAAGACTGATTTCTTTAAAATTGTTTATATTTTATTAAAGACAGTTTAGAATAAAATAATTGTTACATAGATTATGACACATGTTAATTCTTTCCAAAACCAAATATCTTTAGTGATATTTTGAAAACACATAATCTGAATTATATATATATGTATTTATTTTTTGAGATGGAGTCTCACTCTTGTTGCCCAGGCTAAAGTACAGTGGTGCAATCTCAGCTCATTGCAATTTCCACCTCCTGGGTTCAATCAATTCTCCTGCCTCAGCCTCTTGAGAAACTAGGACTATAGGTGCCTGCCACCACACCTGGCTGATTTTCATATTTTTAGTAGAGACATGGTTTCACCATGTTGGCCAGGCTGGTCTCAAATTTCTGACCTCAGGTGATCCACCTATCTTGGCCTCCCAAAGTGCTGGGATTACAGGTGTGACACTGTGCCCAGCCAGATGTATAAATTTTATTTAAAAACAAATGCTTGGCAAGTGTGCTTTCTGGGTGTAAAATAATGCCTTTTAGTAGATCAGCAAGTTGTCACAAGTATTTTTTCAAATCCTGTCTTGTCTCCATTCTCTCTATTCTTTTGTTGAATGAGACCCCCAATAACAAATATTTTAGAGGTTTCTATTTTAACGTCTGATATCTTGCTGTGGACAGAATTAAACAGTCAAGGAAAAATTTATTCAAGACTATTGCAGTAGGAGGGTCAAAACTATTGCAACAGAGAAGAAAAACTGAACTCAACTCCACTGAAATGAAATACAGGAGGAGTTTTAAATGCTAGGCTGAGGTAATGAAAGAAGTTAGAGGGGATACTGGTCACTGATTAGGCCATTTGTTTTTTCCAACTGGTGTTTATTGCAGTTGGGCTCCTATGTCCTCACTGAATCTAGGAGAGAGGGACTCTTATCATTCTTGATGACTACATTTCATAGGGAGTGCTCCTAGGTAGTAGGATTGCTGAATCATATAACTGTACAACCCAGCTCTCCCAGCTCTCAAAAAGATATTTCTGGGTTGTACAATTTATGAGAGCTGGGAGAAGATTCAAAACAAAGGGAAAAGAATATGCAATTACACATTTCGTCATGCATATACTCTAAGCAATGGGATGTCAAGCACCTACAGCCAAGAAGAAATCTATCTAAAAAACTCAACTGAATAACAAAAAAAAAATTTTAATGGACAAATGATCTAGATAAACATTACTCAAAGAAGATATAGAAATTGCCTACAGGTACAAGAAAAAATCCTGAACATCATTAATCATTAGGGAAGTGCAAATCAAAACCAAAATGAGATATCACTTTACCCCAGTTAGAATGGCTATTATCAACAAGACAAAAAAATGCTGACGAGGATGTGGAAAAGAGAAACTTTTATATGCTATCATTAGGAACGTAAATTAGTACAGCCATTACAGAAAACAACATACAAGTTTGTCAAAGAATTTTAAAAAGAACGATTATATGATTCAGCAGTCTCACTACTGGGTATACATGCAATGGAAATGATTTCATATGTTGAAGAGATACCTACACTCCCATATTGACTGCAGAACTACTTAACAATAGTCACATTATGGAATTAATGTTATTGTCCATCAGTGGATGAATGGATAAAGAAAATGTGGTACATATACACAATGGAATACTACTCAGTCATAGGAGAAAATGAAATCCTGTCATTTCCAGCAATGTGAATGAGCTTGGAAGACATTATCTTAAATAAAGGAAGCTAGGTACAGAAACATAAACTCCACATCTCACTTATATGTGGAATCTCATATGAGTTGCTGGCATAGAATTACCAAGAAGACTAGTGATTATTAGAATCTGGGAAGGGGAGGGATCATTGGGAATGGAAAAATGTTGGTCAAGGGTACAAAACTACCATTAGATGGGACTAAGTTGTAGTATTTCAATGCACAGTAGGGTCTCTATAGTTAACAATAATAAATTGTGCATTTCAAAATAGCTAGAAAAGAGAATTTTGAATGTGCTCACCATAAAGAAATGATATATATTTGAGATGATTGATATACTAATGACCCTAGTTTAACATTGTATACATATATCAAAGCATCATGCTGTACCTCATATGTACATTATGTATCAACTTAAAATAAAATAAATAAGAAACCCTTCAATAAGTAAAATAAGGGGATTGTTAATACCATTTTGGTCATTCTCTTTTCATTAATATTTTCTGTGTCATTCCTATGTCATTCTGTAATTATTTCTTATAAATTCTTTAACTGTGTCTTCCATTTTACTGGTTCTCTTTATAGCTGTGTGCAACCTGCTGATTTATCTATTCACTAAATGTGTGATATCAAAAATCTATAAGTTTATCACTGATAGAAGCTCCATTTGGAGATCCAATTTATGTATTTATGATTATTTCAGAGATTTTTGGGGGGGCATACTTTTTAAATTTAGAGGTTTTAATACTAGCTACTCTGTTCTACTTGAAAATTGTAATATCCATAGTCTTTCTTTTAAAATTAAATATTATAAGACTCACTATTCTGTGGTCTTCATCTGCAGTCTGCAGTCTTTAATACTGAATTTTAAATAATGCTCCAACTGATTCTCTCATGATAGATTATTACAATATCTGCTTGGCAATCTTCCACTGAAATCTCATGTTATTAATCATAATCTGGGGTATCTTTTAGTTTCTTAACTAGAGGTACCTTTCCTGAGAGAAGGCATGATATTAATTCCTCCTAGAGCCAAACTCTACTGTCAATCAGCTCAATCCAACCACAAGGTCCCATCTTCATGCTGGAGTACCAGTCACTCTTCTTCTACCTCATTACTGGCTATGGGCTCAATATTGTCAGCTGATAAATAGGATGCACTCTAAGGACAACCCTTTCTCCTCTTTCTGCTAACTGGTTTACTGTTCTGACGTCTGACCCAAACTCAAGATTTTTTTGACTTGTTTGTTTTGAAACAAGGTGTTGATTCTTAAAACCATTTCCTGCAGGCCAGGCATGGTGGCTCATGCCTGTAATCCCAGCACTTTGGGAGGCTGAGGCGGGTAGATCACAAGGTCAAGAGATCGAGACCATCCTGGTCAACATGGTGAAACCCCGTCTCTACTAAAAATACAAAAAATTAGCTGGGCATAGTGGCGCATGCCTGTAATCCCAGCTACTCAGGAGGCTGAGGCAGGAGAATTGCCTGAACCCAGGAGTCGGAGGTTGCAGTGAGCCGAGATCGTGCCATTGCACTCCAGCCTGGGTAACAACAGCGAAACTCCATCTCAAAACAAACAAACAAACAAACAAAACAAAACAAAAAAAACCCTTTCCTGCTTTTCCTTTGGTGGTTTTCTACAACTGAATTGCTTTAAATATCAACAGTATACTAAAATTTTCCAAATAATATTTTCTGTTTGAAATCCAAAATTCCCTGAATTTCTGCCTGGATCTGTGATTGGCTACTTAACATCTCCATCTGGATGTACAATAGGCCATCTCAAAGTTCACTTCTCAAAAAATATATCCTTACCAAGCCCAGGTATATACAATCTACTTTTCTCTACCTGATTAAAGGTGTAGAGTTGAACATTAGCAATGCAGGGGTTTAGATGTACCAACTCTTTAGTAGTCAAAAATCTGCATATGACTTTTGACTCCCCCACAAACTTGACTACTAACAGCCTATTACTGACCAGAAGCTTTACTGGTAACATAAACTTTCAGTTAACATGTTTTGTATATGTATTATATACTGTATGCTCACAATAAAGTAAGCTAGAGAAAAGAAGCTGTAACAAAGAAAATCCAAGTCTTGCTATACAACCAAATGGCTGGAAGCTGGTGTTTATAAGAAAAAGAAAATACATTATCTATTCACTAAGTGAAAGTGGATTACTATAAAGGTTTGCAACCTCTTTGTCTTCATTCTGAGTAGGCTGAGGAGGAGAACAAGAACAAAGAAGAGGGGTTGTTCTTGCTGTCTTGGGTGGCAGAGGTGGAAGAAGTGGAGGAGACAGAAGAGGAGGTGGGAGAAACAAGCACACTTGGTGTAAGCTAATAAAAATACATCTGACGTTCCTGCTTTTTCATTTCTCTAAAAATGTTGTTACATGACACTGATTCTTATTTCACCATTTCCTTTGGTTTCAGTGACCATATCATAGAAAGGTTTATGTCATAAAAGGAGTCAAAATTCATCTTGAAAAATAAGACCCTTTCCACTGGATTGTCTAATGTCAATTTATCTCTGGCACTGCGTCTATGTCTTCTTCCTCATTGCCTGACACTAATTTGAAAGCACTCATCTCTATCAAGCCATCTGCTAATTATTCTGGTGTGGTGTCTCTCAGCTCGTGAATTTCTCCAACGTCCATACCTTGAAACTCTCTCTCTCTCATCTTTTTGTCATATCCACAATTGCTTTCATGATTTCTTTGATTGGCTCTGTCATAATCCTGTGAAGTCATGAACAAAATCTGGACATAATTTCTGCAGTAGAAAATTACTGCTTGGGGTTGATGGCTTATATGACTTTTTCTGTTACACCAATGATATCTTCAATGATGTAATTCTTTTATATTTTTATAATGTTTTCTTGGTTGGTGTTTTCTTCCAGAGGGTTGACAGTCCTTTTCATAGAGTACTGTGTGTAATGATCCTTAAAGGTCCTTATGATCCACTGATCTAGAGGCTGAATTAGACATGTGTTTGGTGGCAGTAGACCACTTTGATCCATTTGTTGTTGAATTAATGGGGTTCTGGGTGGCCAGAGGCATTGTCCAATTAAAAGTAATTTAAAAGGCACACTCCAATGGCAAGGTACATTCTGATTTTGGGGATAAAGCATCACTGGAAATGATTCAGAAAAAGTGTTCTTGTTGTCCAGGTATTGTGGTACAACCAAATGGCTGTCAGCTGGTGTTAGTCTTTTTCCTTTAAGGCTCAGGAGTCAGCAGGTTTATAGACAAGGGCAGTCCTGACCACAAACATGACTGCATTTGTACAAAACAGTGGAGACAGCCCATTCCTTCCTTCCTTAAGTCTCAGTACTTGTTTCTCTTCCTCACTAATAAATGTCCTTTGTGGTATTCTTTTATCAAGAACAAAGCACTTCGGTCTGCATTAATAATCTGTTTAGGTAGATATCTTTTCTCCTAATGATTTCCTTTTTATAAAATTTTATTTAATTTTTTAATTTTATTTTTTTATTGCATTTTAGGTTTGGGGGCACATGTGAAGAACATGCAAGATCGTTGCATAGGTACACACATGGCAGTGTGATTTGCTGCCTTCCTAATGATTTTCTTAATGACTTCTGGGTACTCTGCTGCCTCTTGGTTGATGGAAGCTGTTTTTTTCAGTTGCCTTGACATTATTTAAGGCAAATCTCTTTCTAAAATTATCAAATCACACTTTGCTGGCATTAAATTATCCAGCTTTAGATCTTTTCCCTTTCTTTCACTTTAAGTCGTCATATAGTGACCTAACTTTTTCTAGAACTAGATTAATATCAATAGGTATGCCTGTCATCCAGCAATTCTATACCCACACGAAACATGCATTTTAATACAACGTAAGGTATTTTGCATAAAGTGCAAGGATTTGTGTCTTCTGGCATACCTGCAGCAACAGCTTCACAAATTTTTTCTTTTCTTACAATCGTCCTTACACTGGATTAATTGATCTTTTAAAGTCAGACAATCATAACTGCAGATCTAAATTTACAGTACATATCAAGCAATTTAACTTTTTCTTGTAATGTCATGACTTTTCTCCGCTTTTTGGGAGCACTTCCAGCATCACTAGTGATACTTCCCATGGGTTCCATGGTATAATTCAAGGCTTACAGTATTGCATTAAACATGATGAAATATATGTGAGAACTATTAAGAGATCATTTTTTACTGCAATACTTAATTTACCAGAGAGATAAACTGTTCACATGGAGATGATTAGCATCACAGGGCTTCTTAAGCAGATATGCAAAACACTTGAACTCACCACAATAACAGCAGGAGGTGGCTAGGAAATTATTACAGTAGTATAGTATGTAACACATATAATTTTATCTAGTTACAGTTTAATACTGCATTATGTTTCTTTATATTCCTCTTATCTGCAAATGGTGTGCATAGTTTGTGTGTTTTAAGTTTTGATAAATTTTAAATTTTTTCTAATAGATTTCTATATACTTGAATATACAAAATAATAAAATAGACTAATATTCATATATCCTTTATGCATTCATGACATACCTAACATCTTCTTAATTTTCTTGATAACTGTGCTTACACAGTTCATCTGTGAGATTTTTCAAGTTGTTGCAAATCTCCCAAATTTTTTCCAATATGTCTATTGAACACAATCTGCAAATAAGTCGACCTCTGCAATACAAAGGTCATTATGCAAGCATCAACTGTATTATCTAGTCTTAAGAAAGCAATCACAGGAATCTTTGCAGTAAATGTCAGGCCACATTACTCCTGTACACAATTTTGATTGCTCATAAAGACCTACCTCATGTGTCATGTAATTTCTTTTGATTTCATCCATTACTACTTTCTCTGGGGTTTACTCAACATCAGCCACACTGAACTTCTTAATGCATTGCAGCTAGGTGCGCTTTAACCTTGAGCATTTTCACTAACCACTCGAAAATCTGGAAGAGTCGTCCTTTCGGATTATCACAAAATTTGCTCCCCACTTTCCCTCAGGCTTAAGATAAAAATATCATTAGATAGTGAAGTCTTGCCTTGCCCCTGTATTAAAAGAGAATGCTTCATGCAAGTGTACACACAGGAACATGCACACACAGAAAAACAAGCAGCATAACTGAATCTCTGATTTTGCTATTCCCTTTTCATAGTGCTTAACACTACTTCACATGCTATATGTTTAATTTTTAAGTTTTTAGTTTGTGTTTTTAGTTCACTAAGAATCAAAGTACACAAGGGTAAGAACTTTCTTCTCTATTTTTCTTCAAGTTCTCCTTCTTGAAACACAAGTGCTCAACAAATGTATTAACGAATTACATGCAATAAACAGAACTAAACTATATGTCATTATTGTATGCAAATTTATGTGTTTAAATTAAGAGAAATAACAGAAAGAAAAATACCAAGTTTAGAATAGTAGTTACCTCTGGAGAGGCAGCTGTGTTGGGGTAGACGATAAATTCTGCTACCTTTAAATATTTTTAATTAAAAATTAGTTACTCTATTAAAAATAAAAATTTAAATGGGTGAATTATATATGCCCACTTAAACTTTTTAAAAAGACAAAAGATTTAATAAAAATTAATATAATCATATTTATAGATAACTATTGTCAATTTATTTTCTGTCCATTCTTTTTGTATTAAAAGCTTTTCTCTCTTCCTATGTAGAGTCATATATTTCTATAACTGCTATAATAAGTAGGCTTTTTAATGGCTTTATTTTATTTCATAATGCATATATATTAAGTTTAAATAACTTATTGTACATAAATATTTGAGTGACTTTTTTTTAGTGTATGTGTCTCAAAGAGACATTTTTAACACCAAGGAAATAGCTATTGTTAAAGTTTGTAATCTAAGGATTTGTTTTCCCACCAGCAGTCTTGCTTCAGCAGACCTTTCTCAACATATAATCATTTTGTAATTTTCAATTGTTACTTCCATAAATCCAAATTTTGCTACAGTTCAATATATAAGTAATTAATAATGTTGGTTTAAATGCCATTATTGGTCTATTTACTGTCTACATTTATTCTTTGGTGATACAATTTGATTTTCTGTTTTCATATTTTTTGGAAATGAGTTTTTCCTGTAGATTAACACTGTTTTCCTGTCTTTATAAAAAAGTATAAAATTTATCTTAACATCTAGCTTCACTTTAAAGTTAGAGCTGTTGGACAATTTTTGTAATTTTAAATTCATTATAAGAGGTGGAGAATACATTAATAAGCTATTAAATATTGATAGTGATTAAAATTACTGGACCATGTATTTATGAAAGCCATCTTTAATAACAATAAGTTCTATCTATAGTACTTAACTGACGAAGATACCCTTTAGCATTTACTTCTAATTAGAGCTTATTATTGTTTTGAAATAATTTACCTTTTGCCACCAACGACTCTTCCCAACATGTTTTTCTCAAATTTTGAACCTTTCATTATCACTTACGAAGTATGACTTAACTGTTACTCTTTTCAAAGTTCCCTAAGAGAAATTTAAAATTTTAATTTTTACCTTGAACCTGTTTGAGCAAAAAGTGTAGTACATCATTACCACATGAATTAAAATAGAAAAAAAAAATGGTATGATATAATTAGCAAAGTGCCTAAGGAGACATTTTAACTACTTCACATGTCTACTTAGCCCAAGCAAGAATAAACTGGTTCCAACTGCCACCATTTGTCATTTTTACTGCCAGCTTGGAATCGGTGTTTCTTTTCTTAACAAGTCAACTCTAAGAAAATGACATTACAAAAGTGCAACAAGGGTAGGTGATATTCTACATAATCAAGATAATGAGAACTATTTATAAAATTAAGTTAAAATGAAGAATATCTTTGCAGTTATTTATCTAAAAGGCTAAAATAGAAAAAATTCAGAAGATTAATGTGCTTGCTGATTTATATTATTTTCTTTGAGAAAACCAGAAATGACTCTATTCCAAGAAATAAGCAACAATAAGAGTAAAAGATGTGATTTATATATTGTATTTCTTTTAAGCCAAATCACACTTTCACTTCAGAGAGGACAATTCATACTTTGACATTCACAGTCTTCTTCATCCAGAACAGGACTTCATTTAAAACCATTATTTCAATAGAGTTCAAAATATATAGTCATTTTTCTCCACAGGATGTTTTCATATTAAGAACTTAAGCTGCAAAATGGCAAATGACTAAGTCAGTCACAAAGAATGTGAAGCATAATAAATGCAATCTTACAGTAACAGTGAACAGACAACAAGAAACATCTGTATCCAAGCCTAAAAGTTATTACAGTATTGACGTCAGCACTAACATGATTCTCCTATGTTCAATTTTATTTACTAAATAATACTGTCATGAAATCCAAAAAAGAAACCTTAGAGCCTCCTTCAAACGATGATAATTTTCAAAATAATTTTCCTCTGATCATTCCCTGTATCCTTTCTAAGTTGTTTGACCTCCGCAGTACTTCCTTGACTCCTGTTTCTTCTTTTGCTATTTTCCCTGCTTCAAATCATCTTGGTCAATTTCCAGGACATAAAGGACTTGCTAAGAACAGTGAAATGAGGGCCAAAATAACTGTTGTGAGGAGACTATTTGAAGCCTTTGCAGACCATTCCCCAATATAGTCAAGTCCAGGCCTTTATAAGGAACATCTTTGAATGGGTTTTAGGACAATACGCTTGAGTAGAGATCCCTAAATTTGCCCTCCGCTGGTTAGTGAGCTGATTACAATTTCATAATGCTTTGTTGTTTGTTTTCTTTAGTTCTACTGTACACTCTTAAGTGAAGGTTTAAATCCTAATAGGGCCATGGGCCCCAAGGACTACATTTACCTCTTACTCTTAGACTTGGCAAGTGTGGGTTCCTGGTCTCAAGCTGGGCAGGGATCATAGAGCATACAGTCCTCAAAGCAGGGCAATGACTACCTCAGGCGGATACCCAGCAAAAAAAATGGCAGCAACTGCCACTTGCCTTTCCTACTTCTGGCCCAGGCCAGGAGCTCAGAATCTCAATTAACAGATTTTATTAAAAATATGTCATCATGTTTCTACATTTGGTTAAGATCATATCAATACATACCCTGTTTATATTTTTTGTTAATTCATTTTTATTATAAAAGCAATATAATAGAATGTTTTTAGGTTGTAAAGAGTTAGATATGTTCATTTTTAATTGATTTCACATTGGTACCATTTCTAATTTAAAAAATTAAAATTAGTGTTTACTTGTTTTAATTTTATTGTATTTACGATTAGATGATTGCTTTTACATTTTATTCCATATTTTTTTTCTCAAATGTTAGCCTATTGCCCCAACATTGTTTTAAGGAAAAAATTTCTCTTTCTTACTGATTTTAAATGTATTGCATATTAAATAAAATACATGTCTGCTTATGGACCTTCTCGCCATTAGCTTTTTCAAAACACTGAATTCCAAATTAAAAATCCAATGAAATTCCAGTACTTCCAGAAATTCAGTACTTAAAATGCCTCTTACATAATAGTCAGCATGGATGAAATGGTTTTCACAAAAATCTCTTCACAAACTTTATCCTTTTAGACTTTATCCTCATATAGTCTACTTTCAAAAACAAATTACATCATTTAATTTTCCTAGGTAATTTCATCTCATTTACATATTGATTATAAATCAGACCCAACTTTTATAACTGAGTAACACTGTTAATATTACTGAAACTTAAAAATTCATTAAAGGCCAATACTTTTAATGCCTTTTGAGAACTATAATGTCTACAAGGCAAAATGATATTGTTTTTCATGTTCTACTGAAGAAAAAACAGTATCAACTGCTTTTTAGTTGATAAAAAGCAGATTAGTTGGTAAACACCAGGTGTGACTTACTGTACAAGCATACCTAAAGCCGGGCGGAGAACACTTTATGTTGTGATTAAAGGATCTTTAAATGCATTTCCTGTAATACCAATTCCTCAAAGCTACACCTATAACGTCAAGGAGATGCTAATTCTTAGAACTGTAATTAACAGTGTGACACTTATGAAGTAATTTTTAGAATGATTACAGTTGCTATACTTCTATTCTCCAGAAGTGCTAAGTACTGTAATTATCACCTGTTCACTGCCAGTCTTACTGCACCACAGGCTATTAACAACGAATGGCTCCACTGAACCAAAGCTTCATTCCTGATGAATTACCAGTAACTAGGGTTTTATGTCCAAAAATCGAACTGTCAGACCCTGCTTCTACGATGTGAACTCATTCTCATATACAAAATGTGTTTTAAAAAATCCAATTATTTTGGTCAGTGTGACTCTTCAAAAGTATTTTAGATTTATATAAATAATCTTTTAAAAATGACACAAATAATCTTGGAAATGTGTGTAACTCTCCCCCCAAAAAAATTCAATACATTTTAAACTTTTTCAATCATTATTTTAACATAAGGTGAAATTTGTTTGACCCATGTATACATTTATATAAACATATTAATAAACCCTATTTCTGAAACGATCAAAAAACACTAGGTAGGGTAGGTTTTGCTTTTCCCCTTTTTTCCAAAGGTAAAATAGACTCTAAAGGACTGAATAATTTCTCCAGTCACATGTCTCATAATCAGCAAGAATTTAGGCGATCTAAGTAAAAGCTACCAAAGCTTTCAAAGAGGCAATGAAAACTTTCTGTGGGAGTTTTTCATTGTCGATTAGCTTGATTATGTGATCCTCCAGACTACTGTGATGACTTCATAGTCTTTATTTCTCATAACAGAGGAAACGGAAAAACAAAGACATCTTTTTCTTTTTTTTAACTTTTCCTCTTCTGATTTTTAAATTTTTTTTAAATTATAAATGAGAAAAATTTGTGCCCAAGGCAAGAAAAGGCAGGTCTTAAGTAGCCATGGAGGGAGAACATCAGAGCCCCTGCCCTAGAAAACCAAAAGAGTAGCCAGTTGTTTTTGAAGTCAATCACCCAAGTCACCCAAAGTGGGTGTCCAGGACCATATTTCTGAGATAAGCAAGCTCCCTCATCCTCCTCTCCTTCAAGTATGTACTTTGGGCAAGACTTTGAAGTGTTTGGAAATTCTGCTTCCGCAAAGCCAGGCATTGGTGATGAGCAACATCCCCCAACCCCCTGGGCACTTTTCATCCTGGAAGGGTGAAGAGTTGAATTTAGGCAAGAGAAGAAAAACTTTCTATAATATAATCAATAATTGGAACAATTGCTGATATTTACAAATACAGTTGTTTTTACATTGACTTCAAATGGAGTAATCTTAATATATATATTTAGTCTAAACATTTACTTGTAGG
The DNA here is from genome assembly GCF_049354715.1 of Callithrix jacchus. Lineage (NCBI taxonomy): Eukaryota > Metazoa > Chordata > Mammalia > Primates > Cebidae > Callithrix > Callithrix jacchus. Next base: position 48,504,300 of record NC_133519.1, read on the forward strand.
TAGCTTTCGAAATTTTTTTGTAGGCATACATATCTTTTCTGAATAAAGACAGATATTTATATTCATTTTCAATTAGATCTTAGTTAATTAATTAACTTTGTTATTGCACTTGGCTAGACTCTCTAGTACAATGCCTAATCAAATTTAGGAAAGTAAATATCCTTGAACTGTTTCTTAGATAAGAACTGTTCCTGACTTAAAATACTCATCCAAAGGGATGAAAACAACCTTGAGTATTTTAATATTCAACATTAAAACTTATTAATATTAAGTTAAAATTACTATCTTTTAATGACAATGTATTTGATGCATTTTAATATTTTTATATTTAATCTTTTTAATGCTTCCATAGGTTTAGGTGAATCTATCCATTTTCTTACCTCTAATTCTTATTATTAATAATAATAATACATATTGTTTTTATTATCTAAATTTCCTGGCATCTTTTACCTAGTTTTAGTGTCTACAGAACAGAATAATCATAGCAGGAAGGAGGCAGGAGGCTGGCAGGACCAGGTGAAGACAGGCCAAAACCAACAAGCGGCACCATCAGCAACTTCTAGCTACCCTTGCTGCCCATCATCACAAGACATTCCCACCAGAGCTATGATAGTTTATGAATGTCATGGCAATGCCTGGAAGTTACCACCCAATTCCGTCGTGACAACTGGAAATTACTGCCATTTTCTAGCGATTGATGAACAACCTGCCACTTTATCTGTATGCCATTCAAGTGGGTATAAATACAGCTGTCAACTGCCCATAGGCTTTTCTGGCCACTCTGTTTATGGGCTAGCCTTGCCCTGCAAGAAGCAGTCACAGAGCTGTTAACAATGCTACCCTCTTAATAAAGCTGCTTTCTTCCATCACTGGCTTCATCTGAATTATTTCCTGGGTGATGTCAAGAAACTGCCCTGCATCAAAGGACTAAAGAGTAACCAGAGACTGTTCTATTTCTCTACAGATTGCCTTATAGATTTTGTACCCATTTTTACTGTTTTTTCATAATTAAATCAATATATTTCTATACAACCTGTATACGGATTGTTGATTATTTGTAAATTTTAATCTACATAATTTGATTAGAAAACAAATAAATATAACATGCTATTTAAGGAAATACAGATGACTTGAGTTTCAGCAATTATGCATTATACTCTTGTATCAATACTCCTAGTATCGATAATTCTACAGTTGACCCTTCAACAATATGGGTTTGAACTTATATGTGGATTTTTAAACTAAATGTAAATTGAAAATGCAGTAGTTGTGAGATGTGAAACTCACATGCAGAGAGGACTGACTTTTCATAAATGCAGGTTCTCACTGCTGGACTTATGTGCAGACTTCGTTATATACTTGGGGTCCTGGAATAAATCCTCCACATAAATTGAGAGAGAACTATACTTTATTTGGTTAATTCCTGGACATAGGGGAAAAAAAAGACAATAAATCTCTCAAAATATGACCTTTGAGAAACATATGAATCCAGAAATCATCCCAAAATTTATGGTAAACTCCACATGTACAAATATTTACTAAATCAAGTATTTTAAAATTAACTGTATTTGCTATTAAACAAAACATTTGTATATAATAATCTATTGCAACACTATTATCATAGAGAAGTTACTAGATTGTAAACCATTCATTGTACTTTAGAAGAACCTATGTAATTTCCGTAATTCTCATTTCATTTAGAAAACAACTGTGTACAATGCATACACATCCCTATGACCATATGTTATATATCATTATGTGACTGTTTCTCCCTAAGAGTTTCCAGTTCTTTGTAGGCAGACACTATGTATCACTTGTCCAAGGCATGACAGTAAATGCTTAATAAAATCTGAAACATGAGATAACTTATTTTGTATGGTGTGCTTAATTAATTTAAAATTAATTATAACTTTTCTACTTTTGCCTAGGTATTACCATTTAAAAGCCTTAAGATGATTTTGCTCTCATATTAATGTACCTTTCAAATTTTCAAGACAATTTCCACTGCAAGTACAAATCATGGCAAGTAATATAATCGGTAAACTATTTGGTATATCATTATTTTATTTTAAAGTAAAATTAGTACAATTACTCCTTTGAATATATCTAATAGAATCTAAATCATAATGCAAACATAATACCCATAATCATATACCTGATACTTCAGAAATAGGTTCTTTCTTTTTATATGGTTCCTCTTTTAGTTTCTTTTATGTTTTACATTTTTGAACTTTCTCCAGATAATGTTTATCCTATTAAAAACAATTTGAGCCTGACTCTCTTTATTATCACAATATTTGTCTGAAAATTAATGTGTTGCCACATTAATAATTTTAATATTGAATTACATGAACCTCTGTGTATTAACATTTTTCCTTCTAGATTGAGTAACCATTTAAATTATTTGTGGTACAAAATTGATCAAAATAATTATATTATAAATTTTAATTGACAAATCATTGCTGAAAGTTTATGAAAATAGAATGGATTATTAGTCATTTATTTACTCATGTTTATTACTTATTGCCAGAATAATAAAAGTATTAGCATTATAATTTTTTTCTATTTTATGTTTAGAGTAACACTGTTCAAATTACTAGATGAATACTCATAGATTTTTAGTAGTGACACTCAATTTTTTCCAACTGCTAAAAAACAAGACAATTATCACATGATGATTTATCATCAAAAAATGTTAAAAGCTATCAAAGATTCTTTTAATATTCTTAAATTTGCTAAAAGCCAAAAATAATAATGAACATGTGTTGTTGAAATATTCTCTCAGTATTCATTAAACTAATTCATTTTTCATTTTTTTCTCACCCACACTAATATTTCAAATTATCTTATAATTTGAACTTCTAGTGATTTTCTGACCCCTGAAAAATGCCCTACAGTCAGATCAGTGATGCACTGTGTGTGTGTAGTGTGTGTGTGTCTGTGAGTGTATAGTAACAGAAAGGCTGAATGTGAAATGGAAAATAAGGCAGCATCTTCATGGTGATTCACAGTAGCCTCTCCACTTTTACAACAAATACATGCTTAAAACATGTACTCCTATTGCAATTCAGAGTAAATTAATTTCTCTAAAGATATTTAGCTGGGTGTGGCAGCTCACACCTCTAATCCTAGCACTTTGGCAGGCAGAGGTGGGCAGATCACCTGAGTTCAGGAATTCAAGAACACCTGGGCAATGTGGTAAAACCCCGTTTCAACACAAATACAAAAATTAGCCAGGTGTGGTGATTTGTGCCTCTAGTCCCAGCTACTAGGGAGGCTGAAGCAGGAAAATTGCTTGAACCCAGGAGGCTGCAGGGAGCTGCGATCACAACACTATGCTCCACCCTTGGGTGACAGAGCAAAACTCCATCTCCAGAACAAAAAACAAACAAACAAACAAAAGTGATCTGAAGCCTCCAAGTACTTATGGTATATATATCTCCAGTTTGATGTTTATCAGTAGTGAGGAACTGAAATATGAGGACAATATGTTCAGAGGGCTTCAGGAATGCATCATTCAATAAGTAGTGCAATGCAAGAGAATGTCTACTAGTTCAATGACAAATAATTAGGGGAAAAAACACATTTGGAAAGAATTTTTCAACAAAGTCCCATAGTGACTATTTTATCGTATTGACTAATTTTTCTCTGTGTCCCGATCCATGTCTCATCTCAAATTGTAATTCCCACATGTCAAGGGAGGGACGTGGTAGGAAGTGACTGGATCATGGGGGCAGTTTTCTCCAGGCTGTTTTTGTGATGGCGAATTATCACGAATCTATTGGTTTCATAAGGCAGTTTTCTCTGCTCTCTTTTGCAGTTGCTCTCTCACCTGCCACCATGTAAGACATGCCTCCTTCCTCTTCCACCATGATTGTAAGTTTCCTGAGGCCTCCCAGCCTTGCAGAACTGAGTCAATTAAACCTCTTTTTGCAAATTAAGCAGTCTTGGGTAATTCTTTATGGGAGTTTGAGAACAGATTAACACATGTATCCTCACAGTTAGCCTATGAGCTAGAGATTATTCTAACTAGCATTCTTTTTTTCGATAATAAGTGTGGTCAGTTTCTAAGAGGAACTAGGTTGTGGTAGTGCTAAGGCTGAAGCTCAGATTTGTCTAAATCTAGAAGCTATGTTTCTGTTTTTTACACTGACTATACAGCTCTCCTAGAATAGACATTGTAATTTGGAAGTGTTATGTAATTACTGTCATAATACTGGTTTAAAATGAGTTCTATTCATTTTGAGATAATGATTTTATTAAATAAGTAACATGAATTTCTAACATACTAATTTCTTTAACTTCATAAATCTCATACATTGAATGAAATTAGTTTATTGGATATTATTAGTAATAGTATATTAAATGAGTTATCTATGCTGCTCTCTTGATACCATTTAAAAATTATTCATGGTTATTTCCATAGTTAATATAAATTTTATTATTTTGGTGATACCACTAATTGCATATTATATCTTAAGAAGCAATATACCCATCTTCATTTTTATTCTTTAGGATGGCAATTTTGTTAGTAAGCACTTTAGATCCTCTAGAGCTTGTGAAAAGTAGCACAAAACATATTTGATTATAGAAATCTCACACTAATCCAGCTAATCTTGGTCTCTTATTTTCCTCATATTCAGGTACCACCAGCTTTATTATTCTCATACTGTACTTTATAGAACTGATTCTAAAATGACTTCCTCACCAAACCCTACCTATCACGTAACTAAATGTATTGCAAGCTTAGGTATTTTCCTTTAATTCTTAAATACCTAACTCACAGTTTCCTATAAGGTTAAATAAAATCTAAGACTGAGACAAATATATAACATATATATGTATATGTATCCAGATATATTTGTGTATATATGCGTGTGTGCATATGTGCACATGTGCGTACGTGTGTGTGTGTGTTTATAAAATCATGCAATGGCAAGTGCAAGCCATTTGGTATTTGGCTCTGGGTTCACCTTGAAAATCAAACTCAATAAACACAATAGGCTTTAAACACCACCAGGTTTACTTAGCTTTAAGAAAGAATATAGACAAAAAAAAAAAAAAGACCCACTATCCATGACCATATTAGCACAGAAGACTCCTGTTTTTTAAGCTTAGCTCTCAATACCTCAGTTCTCCCAATTCTATACTTGTGCCAGGAATGGTAAAGAGAGAAAGTTAAGTGTGCATAGGTACCTCAACCCTGTGAAGTTAAGTCTGCGGCTCCACTATGTTTCTTACCTAGCTAACCATGTGACTCACTGAGATACATGTGTCTGGCACTATTCCCCAGATCAGCTGCTTCTCATTAATACATGTTCTTAATTACTCTATAAAAAGTTTCAAAGATTAATTACAGGTACATGGTTCAGTGCATAGCTCTGGATGGATTTTCAGTTATTTGGTATCAGGTATAAGTAAACTCCTAACAATTTCTTGAATTCATGATCATACTACTTTCCTAGGGCTGCTGTAGCATATACCATGAATTGAGTGGCTTAAAACAATATGAGTTTATCATCTCGATACTCCAGGCTAAAACATAGAAATCAGGTGTCAGCAAGGTTGGTTTCTTCCGAAGACACTGAGGGAGAATCAGTTCCATGCCTCTCTCTAGATTCTGGTATTTTGGCAATTCATATCTGTGCCTGTCTTCACTTGGCTTTCTCTCTCTGTCTGTTTCTTCTCCACTACTTACAAAAATTATTATAACTAATTGGATTTAGGGGCCACATTAAATCCAAAATGATGTTATCTCAAGATCATTAATTATAGCTATAAAGATTCCTTTCCAAATAAGGTCACATTTTGAGAATCAAGATGAACATAAATTTTGCTGAGGGGGTTAATTATTCAATTCATTACAATCATGCAATGAGAATGATCAATGGTTAATTCAATGTCCTTGTGTCTAGAGGGAAGATTAATAACCATTTTCAAATGTTTTTCTTTTAAATTATCTTATTTTTAATGAAGTCTTGAGACCACCTGAAATTGATAGGCCATAAGACCAGTGGTCTAGAGTGAGGGAATATAACTAGAAATATTCCATGTGCAAAGAAAGGAATTTTTATCATTATGCTCGATTCCATTTTCCCATCTGAAAATGAAAAATGATACCAATAATTAAATGAAAATTCCATAATAATTTTAACAAAATGAGATGGGATCAAAAATAGATGCCTATTTACTACTGAGAACTACTGTTTTCCACAATTTTTAGTTTTTCATAGGAAAACATATTCCTCATAATATTTATGCTTATTTTTCCTTTGAAATAGGAGCTGACAAAATATCAGTCTGTAAAACTTAGGAGTATGTTTACCTCACTGAATGTTTCATCTTTTTCTTAGTGAACTTTTTGAATATTTTTTTTCATAAATTCAAGCCTTAAATACCAAAATGCTATCCCTATGATGAACAATTATTTCCTTAAAATTGACAACATGACGAAATGCCAGCTGCAGCGTGGTGAGGAGATCTAACTGGTATGGAATTATTATACTGCCATATGATTTATTTTGAACCCCAACCATCATTTCACCATCCTGCTGTCTTCTTTATTGTTAGAGTGAATGCTTTCAGTGACATCTTATAAATCTTTGCCTTGGGCAATATTTTTGCAGTGTCTTAACAAAGAAGAGGTATGCCTGGCTTTCACTATCTCCAAGATTTAGAGGTACAATTTCAATTTAATGTGAAAAGTTTTAGCTGGGTAAGTTCCATTAGCCTCCTTTGTCAAGAAGGGAATATACCTATTCATTTTCGTGTACAGTTTATATATGGAGCTCCATCAACACATGAAAGGTATTATGTAGTGTTTGCAAAGATGGGAGTTTATAGTCTTTAAATGAGCTTCCCACATGCACAAAAGTCTTCTAATAATATTGATCTATATTTCTCTTGGTATGAAAATGTCAGGTATGTAAAAGTTTATGAAATAAGGTGGCTTTTTCTCCCTATTCAAGCTCCTGTTGTCCAGGTAATGGTGCTTCTACCACTTGACTGAAGCAGATATGACCTTCTTGCCTTGTCCTCACTACCTCCCCATAAAGTACTCTAGGAAGTATTTGATAAAACAACTTTAACATCTAAATGACTTCTAAAACTCACAGTACTGTATAAATTATGTATAAGAATAGCTTATAAATTAGAATGTAAAGTATCATATATAATTTTAATATTCCATTTTATGTGTCCATTCATATGTAGGCTGAAAGGAACTATGTAAACATGTTGATAATTGTCACCTCTGAGTGATGTTTTGCTTTATACATATTGATTGATTATTTTCTGAGTTTTCTACATAGAACCTATATTGCATAGATGCAGAATGCCTGAAAAAACTTAGGCTGATTAAATACTTTTTTACAGAGCAGCTTAGTAAATGTGATTAGATGAAACCTCAGTAAAGCGTGTTTCCAAAGTGTCCCGAATGAGACGCAGTGGCTCATCTTCTTTGATAGCAATATGTTCCCATTTTGTACTCAGTTATGGTACTGTGCTGGGAAAGTATTAGACGTCCTGCCATAAGGCGTGATACTTTCCCAACACAGTATCAGAATTTTAGGTTACCCAAAGAAAAAATACTATTTTTTAAAAGAAAAAAAATAGCTTTGGAATGTTTGAGGGGGGGTTTACTTACAAATAAAAAAATAAAGCTGTCATCTCTGCCATAACCAATAAAAAGAGAATTGAACTGCTATAAGTTACTTTTGAACCCACTGAAACATAATATATATATATTGTTTTTACATATCCAAGTGAATTATGATAGACCACTATATTTTAGAAGCAGTTTTTCAAATAGAAAAAAGCCTGTGAATAGACAAAGTGATGGCAACCTGAAATGTCTGATGAAACAGCTCAAATGTCAAAGCACATATGGATATCATAAAAATATAATGGAGCACTTTATCTTGTAATTTTTACTACAGATAATTTACTATCTAGATATGGTTTAGTTCAATAGCAACAACAAGATTCTGTCCAGGTTCCAATATTAGCTAAACTGTTCATTGTTTTGAGATCTCTATGCCAAATGAAGCAATTTTCAACACATGATTATTTCTATTCTATTTTATTCTTTTAATTCTATTCAATCCTTTTTTTTCACTCTAGGTTTTATCCTAAAGGAAGAAAAAAAGTCATATCAAATATTGATAATAAATAAAACACTGGCCGGGCGCGGTGGTTCACACCTGTTATCCCAGCACTTTGGGAGGCCGAGGCGGGTGAACCACGAGGTCAAGAGATTGAAACCATCCTGGTCAACATGGTGAAACCCCGTCTCTACTAAAAATACAAAAAAATTTAGCTGGGTATGGTGGCGTGTGCCTGTAATCCCAGCTACTCAGGAGGCTGAGGCAGGATAATTGCCTGAACCCAGGAGGCGGAGGTTGCGGTGAGCTGAGATCGCGCGATTGCACTCCAGCCTGGGTAACAAGAGCGAAACTCCGTCTCAAAAAAAAAAAAAAAAAAAAAAAATTAACCAAGAACAACATTTTAATTTTTTTGTGTGTTTTTCCCCATATTTTTATTTCATTAAGGTTTCATCTAAACATCTACTACACAACTATATGCTTTTGTATTTTAATATGCAAAGCACACACCATTATGTAGATGACCATCTAACCATATACAACTTGCCATTGAAGAAATTGACAGCAATAAATTGGAAAGTCACAGATAGGGAATATTTGGAGGATTGATCTCCAAGTGCAAAAATAACACCTTCTTATTTTGTTCTGATTTAAATCTAAAAATTTAATTGATTGCTTTATGTATTATCTTTCATACCATATCTAAAAGTTTAGCTTCCACCCATGAAAATAAAATATAAAGTCTTCTGAAATGAAGGCACAGTTTTCTTTATATTTTAGTTTTACAATCCTAAGAAAAATTAAAGCTGCAATAATGATATAAATTAAATTAACTTACCTAAATACCAATACATGTGCATATGCACCCATATATTTTCTACTCATGCATAGCACCCTGGATATAATTGTTTAAGTCTTCCATGAAGATTTTGCTTCTATATCTGATATATAAAGTTTTAGAATGTATATAGATTAAAGCTTCAGAAGACAGAAAGCATGAGCTCCTTCATGAATAAAATGACATTATATTGCTTAAGCAGACATTATCAAAAAGGTCAACCTCTGAAGTATAAGTGCATTAATTTGCTGCTAACATTTTATCTTCTACTTAACCCGAAATTTCTCTAAGAAAATTCAGTGGAATCAAAGTATGTTTTAGTATCTGTCATATTTTTTCTTTCCTTGTAATGAACAATTTACCAAATACTCAACAAACTAACAAATAAATAAATACATAAAATGGTCAATTTGTGCTTTATTGCGCAAATGCAACATAGACAAATCAAACCTCTGTCTTCCTAAAGATCTGGATATTATGTTTAGTAAAATTCTCTTACAAATCTAGGACCTGATTTTAGACCTCTAATTTAATGTTTATTACATGTAAGACCTATGTTCTTCTGAAGTTTGTATAGCCTATATCCCTTGACATTCTTATTTAATTCCTGAATGTTTCTCATTAATGCATATAGTTTTTAATTATTGTAATTAATAATTACCAGACTGCTTTGAAAAATTACAGTGAAATTTCAATAATCAAATTTCATTTCTTAATTTCTGGATTTCTGGAGCCTCCTAATTGCAGAATGCAGGAAACCAATTTCCTTGAGATATAGGAAAATAACAGGTCCCAGGGACATGAAAGAGGTTTGGCAAGAGTTGTTACATCATTCATTAGAAAGTGAGATTACGATTTAGATTGATAGTATGAGTGATAACCATAGCCACAGCCAGAAACATTTCTCCTGGGGAATTACCTGAAATCATCAAAAGTATTTATCTTCAAGGGAAAAATATACAGTTGTGTCATTTAATTGTTAGTATCTCTTTTGGAGAACTTTCTTTTTCATCTCTGAACTTCTAGCAGAGAGTGGTTGATTATAAATCCCTTGAGAAAAAAAGTTTATCTAGGAGGGAAAGATGTGACTTCCCAAGAAACGAAAGAGTTGAATCCTGAAGAGGTCTCAGAGTGCCCTTAGGTACTTACTAAATCAAATGCAAAACTGTTTGGTGACTGAGCACATAGCTTTCTCGAAATGTCTTTAAAATAGGCTGGAATAGATACTAAACTTTTACTTGTGAAAACTTCATTCTGGAAACAGGAGCTGAATAAAGGTTTATCTGATTTTGCATGGAAAATGTTGCTACACAAAACTACATGGAAATCAGTCAAGTAAGACTGTTTGATCTGAGTCATCCACTGGTGTTATCTGGCTTCATATGGAGGGTTAGTCTTAGGGCTTCCAGTTTTTAGCCCCTAGTTTCTTCATTCCAGCTTTACTTTTAAATTTTCAAATATTACAACTCAAAGTACATGATTTTGTTGAATATATTGTTTTGCCTAGGAAAAAAAAAAGATTGAAAACCATTGACCTACTATATCCCCTTCCTTTGATAAACAAGGAGAATGGGGCACAGAAATTGAAATGACTTTCTCAAAGACACTTCCAACCAGCTATCAGCAGAATCGGAATATTCTGTTTTTTGGAAAGCTCCTTCCTCACTGCACTTGAGAAGGGCTTCATCAATTTATAGATACCAAAATTGAAAAAGGGCTCATAAGACTGTGAAGACAAATTATTTCTAGCCCCACGATGAAGACTGAAAATCAAGCCTTGAAAGCTAAGTGCTTTTGCTGTGTTCACACTACTAGTTAGTGGTAGAAAGGATGATAAAGACTGTAGAACAACGTTTCTGCAATGAAGCTCCTCTCCTGTCCCCACTCAGGCCCCAATACCTTTCATGTCTGACTCTTCAGTTGTCAGTAACTCCTGACTCTTTAACCTCCAGTTTCTCTGGTCTCTGAATAAGAATGTAAAGCTCTGGAAATATAAATTTTTAAACCTTTCTTGAAAGAAAGGCATGTTCCTTTGAAGGGAGAACACTGGGAGCAGCCTTTTCTTCTCTGCATTTTACACACAAGAAGATTCAGATGCAAAATGTTTATTTAGATGTCAGACATCTACCATAGTGATGTATGTGATCTCTGGATAAATAAGGCAAAACAATACTAATTCTTTGGAAAAGTCAACTTTTAAAATAAAAATGACTTTTTTTCACTGCGTAATTGAATAATTTTATTTGACTTGTTGTAGGGCTTTATTTCTAGTTTTTAAACATGTGTTACTCCAACCTTATCCTCTTTTACTCATTCTCATTTCCTGAGCTCTAACTAAACTGGATGTTAGAGCTGGTCCCTATCTCCATATGTTTTGTCCACCCTGTTAGTTTCCATTTTGTCTTTTTGTGGTTACAAATATATATATATTTGTGTTGAAAATATTTTACCTAGAAAAAAAGGTGAAAACCATTGATCTACTATATCCTCCTTTGATAAACAAGGAGATAAACGAATTCCTTTAATAAAGAAATATAGATATATATTTAATATCTAACTCTTTAATCAATAACTTTCCCTTCAGCTTTTCTCTCATTGCTTTTCCTAATTTGTTTTTAAAACAATTACTGAGAAATAAATTGCAGTTAAACATATAGCCCCGTATGATTGATTGTTCCTACTTTAATGTGTGATTACTAATTTTACATAGTGTTTTAATCATGCAACCATACTATACTTAGTCTATGAAATTTTCTTTTTGTTTCTCAGATGACCATTATACAGTTCATTGTAGTTCCTTAAATTTCTAACATGTGCTATTTTGTCCTCAGTCTTACAGTTTCCTGGAGTAAGCTGGTGGAAGGCTGAAATGAAAGCACAAGAAGACGGACCTTAAGGGACCGTTGCTCCTGCACGTTCTGATGCCTCTCTTCCAACACCTACTGTCACTAATGCATTTCTCTGGATGTTGCTCTCATCACTGTGGTTCCAAAAATACAAGAAAAGAAACATTTTTCTATCAGTATCATGTTTAGTTAGCAATATTCCACAGCCATATTACAGAGACCAGAATTGTTAATATTTTTACTGGTTCAGTTTCTGCAGCCCTTTTACAATAACACACATATATGGTAATAGAGTGTCTAAATCAGGCAAAATTCAGTGTGTCTGGAGTCATCACTCCCTTGCCTCTTTATATATTTTAGGTAATCAATCCAAATTCCTGCCCTCTTTAGGATATATTTACTCTGGCTACAAACTATTGTTCTTAAATTTGAACTTAACCTGTGCCACCTGGTTTAGCAAATATATTTTAATAATTTAATCCTTGAAGGATTTTGTAAAATACATTTTAGTTGTTTTTCCTTTTTCATTTTCTAAGATGTTTGATATTAAAGATGACTTGAATTTTGTAAACGCATGCATATTAATCTGAGGTGAACTCTGAGTTTTTCGTGTAACCCATCACTTAAATAGTTAACATTGTACCCCAGAAGTCCACCTATTCTTAAAAAGTCCAGGAAATGCTACCTCTTTTGTTTCTCCTATATTTTTAATGGCTTTATTATTTTACATTTAACTTGTAAATCAGTTATTTATCTACACATTTCCACAGCCATACATCTGTATATTTGTGTGTGTGTGTAGAGAGTGTCTTTGTACATATTCTTTCTCTTGTGTCATTCTTGGAATATGGCATAAAAATTGGAGAAAAGTGGACGAAAAGACAAAAGACAAAAAAGCTAATGCCACAAAAGTCTGGAGTCTGTTACTTTAAAAAAAAAAAAGGGTTTTGGAAAGCTGAATAAGATCTGTTTACTACTTAACGGGAAAAGCTATGTCCTATGATTGCCACTTACTACAATGGTGTTTGTAACCAACTCATCCGCTATTCACAAAAAATTCATCAGATCAATAATTATTAAAATACTAGTTCAAGATGGCAGAACTTCACATTTTATCTTCTTCCTTTTAATTTCATCTCATAATAACAAATTAAAGATTTAAAATTAAAAATACATAAGATTGAAAACACCTAATCAACCTTATGTAATAAATTTATTCTCATTTTTGTATCAGCGAACAGAAACCTCACCATTTTAAGTATATAACAAAAGATTTAAGAGGTAAACTTTGCCTATTAGTCTTTATAAAATCTCAGTAAACCATAGTGGAAAAGAGATATGGAGAATACCACAAACAACATATAATAAAGACTATCTGGACAAAATGTAAAATATTAGGCCCCTTGAAATTGTCTAAATTTTATTTAAGTGATCAGGAATTAAATAATTCTGTATTCAAATAAAAATGGACCAGCATTAAATGATCTTTACGCTCAACTCAAATATTTAATTAATAGAAAAAAATGTATCTAAAGAAAGCCATCAATAAAGAATAAAACTGATGATTTAGACTACCAAACAAAAGTGTAAAATAATAGTTGTAAATTAAAAACAGTGCAAAAGTTCATTTTCTTCAGAAGATTAATAAAGTGATTCGCATTCTTTAATGGCCAGTGACAAACCAAAACAGACTATACAATGATCATTTTAATTCTAAGTATGTGAATAATATTATAGTTGCAGACGATATGCTGAAATACTTTTTAAATGTATGACTTTATGCTAATGTATGTAATAGATTGATAAAGCTATAGTTAGAAATATAAGCAATAGAACAGTAAAAGACTTATCTTTGGTATTACCATAGATATAAAATCCTAAATTAAATAAAAGCAAATTTATGGCTTTATTATTTTAAATGAAGAAGTCATTATGACTCAGTAAAAATTACTTTAGGAATTCAAAGGTATTTGAATTGATTTTTCAAAGGTATTTGAAAATCTAAAAAAAAAATGTATTCTTCTAATACAATTTATCATCTCAATGGTATAAAAAAAAATACCATGTAAATGGAATATAGCACTATTAATAATTAAATGTATTTTCCTGATTAAAATATGCTGGAACATACCTAAATGTTAGGATTATAGTTTAAATATTTCAACCACACCATATATTTGCTTTATAAATTATTCAACAAAATATTAGAAATAATTTTATTCAGATTTCTAATTTTGATAACAATACTTATTTTTCTCATGTATTTTGACAGTTAATCAGAAAGGAGCATTAAATTTAAAGTATCTTTTCTAGAAACATAGCCCTTGTAAAATACAAAATCTTTTTAGGTATTATATATTTCGATATTATTAGCTACTTATCTATTTTTGCTCTCATCTTCTCAGCTTATTTTGTGGTATAATACTCTTCATGGCATTTTGTTATGTATTTCCCAATACTCTGGTAGGTAAATTTAACTTATAAGATAAAGTTCATTTACATAGGCCTGAGATTTCACTTGCATATTAGTGTGCTATTTCTAGTGTCAACATTAATTATAAATTGTATTTTATTAATATTATATATTTATGTCAATTTTACATGAAGCAGTGGGTTTATATGATTCCAGTAAAATAAAAACTGGAACTAATGGAAAAAGAAAGATGAATTAAATGTCATTATCACAGGTGGAAAAACAACTTCATTCATATTCTATCAAGGGTAGCTACTGGTGTGTTTTCTTTTACAATGGATTGCATTTTCATAAATTTGCTTTTAAGTAACAAAGATGGAGTAGACAGATAACAAATATAAATATATAATCTACTTTATAAGATAACTACTTATTTTTTCTTCAAACAGAGCTTTTCAAAAGCACATATTCATATATTTAGTAATTGAAAGCAGCTACACAAATCTACAAGAGTTTTTAGAAGCAATACACTATGAGGGTGTATTGAAATTGGACAAAGTTAAAAATGGGGGGGGACACAATACTCTCCATTTTAATAATTAAGAATTACAAGAATACGATTTAAGAAACAGCAAAAAATAGTCAAACAGTAATTTAAAAATAAAAGTAGTATTTGTGTTTCCCACATATAATTTCTTATAATTTTTATAAGAGCAGACCAAGTTATTATGTAAAATTACTTTATGATCATTACATTATCTTATACCTTTATTCAGGCAACTTTTAGTTGCAATCATGTTTAATTCCATTTACAAAAATAAAATGATAAAACTGTCTTACTCATAATCGCAAATACTGTTTGATCTCAAAAATTGCCACTAAAATATATATAATGAAAAGTAATCAAATAAGATCAGATTGTATAGACAATATAAGTAATTTAATAGTACAATATTAAAATCTCTGGCATTCTATTTTTAAAATGTTGAAAATAAAACAATACTTACTGACGTAATCAAACTCTACAATTTGATTTGGAGATTTTTTGAAGTTTGTTTTAATGATAATTTATTTGACTACTCTTTAAGATATATATCTATTTTTATTGCCTATGTGACAAATAGCTTACTCATATTCTTTGCATATGCAATACTTTTGCTGTTAGCTTTTCTTTAGTAAAATATAACCAATAATCTATCTTCTACCTAATTCATCTTGTTCTATAAAAATACTGATGAGAAATTTATTGGGACTTCATGAATATACAGTTTAATTGAGAAATTTTATAACATTACATTCTTATGTTACATTTAGAATTTTATTTTATATTCACGACAGAAAGTTCATTTGCAAGTCTTCCACCTAATAAAATATTTTAAATGCTTGTGGCATGAGAATGTTCTTACTCAGAGCTGTCAAATGGGGTTGTGTTCAACTGTTCATCAAGGACCACAATGTTAGTGAACTCCAGATCATGATAGAAAGTATGGATTTACCACCCAGAAAAGAGTGTCAGAGATTATCCAAGGGAGGGCTTACAGGTGATGCCAGGAGCTACATAGTGACAATTTTGTCATCAGAAGCAAAAGCAGTAGCAGAATAATTTTGGTTCACTGAAAGGAGATGAATTTGTGAATGATGCCCTCCTAGATAGAAATATGAATATAAAGTATATAAAATATAGTTGTAATGAAAAAAATGCAACTGTATGTGTACATTTGACTCCAAATAGATTTTAATAAGTAGGAGCAAGCACTTATAAATAGCATTATATTTCTTCAACTATTTTTTTTTGTAATCATGCTTTTATTTCTGAATTAAATATAAGGAGCTCTGAATAAGCCAGGAAACTTTTGAAAGTGCCGGAACATTACCATAGGAGTAAGAACTTGAACAGTGCTGGTATTCAAAACAATGACCACATAAAATTTTCCACAGTGTTCTCCAAAACAATATATTAAGAAAAATTAATTTATTAATATATCCAAAAGAGGAGAGCTAACTGTATAGCTAAATAAACTCAATCCATAATCAGTTTGGAGAGGAAACATTTAAAGGAGCTTATAAATTATAAGAAAACACTAATAGATTATATACATTTTAAACAAGGCTAATAGACCAAATAAATATATTCTGGTGTTAGAACAATTAATTATGTGATGCTGGACATAAAAAACTTAAAAGCAAATTATTTTAAAGAAAGATGCCGGGTACCAAAAAACTGAAGCATAAATAAACAAATGAATTTAGAAACACTTTTAGTGGTGTAGAAAAGATTAATTCTATGGAGAAAATTCACCAGGTGCCCAGAAGATTGGTTTTGAATTTACCTTTTCGGAAGGCAAAATGATAATTTGCAAACCAATGCCAATTTATTAAACACCTAGATTCTATGCCAGCTTATCTAAAATAAATTATTTGTCCCTTGTTTGTCTTATCTAAGGTAAAACACGTGTCCCTTGTCCATCTTATCTAAGATTAATTATCTGTCTCTTGTTAGGGTATAGAAATCTTAGGAAAGTACCAAAATGAAAATAGCTGTAACTCTAAAGACTATTAAAATAAGTATAAAATAAGTAGGAAATAAACTAATCATGATGTTGATATGTAGAGTTGGTTAAGATAAAAGTATGCTAATAAATTGCATAAGTTTTGTAAGTCTGTACATTTTGTCTTCATTGTGATGTATTTGAAATAGCCAGAAGAATCATTCTTCCAAATGTTACATTATAATGAAGCTTGAATTAAATAAAATAAAGCTTCTGGTTGTTTTTATCTCATATAGGAAAATGGTTGGGGCATTAAATTAATGAGTACATTTGCCCAGTAATAACACTGAATGGATGCCTTGGCAATATTCCTGCTACAAAGCATCAAAAAGTGTTTGATAAAATTTTATTTTAGAAAATCATTAGTAAATAAAGTAGTAAGTACATGAATAAGAAAGAAAGTTCCTGCAGGTGTACTGTGGTAACAAAGATGTTCCATCATTGAGAATGACCTCTAAAGTCAGTGCTTATCATTTGAATGTCTATCACTGGTGGACTAGAGAGATTTAACATGCTGCATAGAGAACAGAGGAGGCCCCACGTGGGGACTTCATAAGGTGGAAGATAGTACAATAAGTTAATTATTATCCAGGAAAACCCTAAAGAAAACTCATATTAGGAAACCAAGGGAAAAAGCCTATGCACGTTGTAGATGCATACATTTGTTTCTTAGTGTTTTAAACTTGACTATAAGTTGAGGAGAAAATAAGAAAAATTATTATTATCTGCATGCTGGCAATCAGGTCACTTATATGATAGAAAAACCCGATGACAAATACACAAACTCAGTCTCAGAATTGTAGCTATCAAATGCAGAATACAAAATATTTAATAAATTAAAAAAAATAGGATATCAAAAGCATGAAGAAAGTACAAAAGAATTACCAAATGAATATTTATGTTTATATTTAGGAAGCCCAAATAATCTTCAATAAGATAGTTATATCAATAGAGTCGAAACTGCAAAACACAAAAGATAAGGACAATATCTTAAAAGGCGTCAATGATAAAATACAGATTACCTTTATGGAAATGACATGCTGACAGCAGATTACCTAGCTGCAATAATAAATACATAGTGCAAATAATTTTTTTAACAAAACCTTTTGTGTAAAATCATACAGTCAGGGGTATGGCCAGAATGGCCAACTAGAAGCAACACAATGAGAGAGTCCCATCCAAAAAAGCAATAATAGCATGTGAATCCTGCACCAGCTACTGAGATATGCAGGTTCTCTCATCAGAACTGACTAGGTGGATGGCGTGACCAATGGAGAGAAAGGAAGATCAATGTGGTGCAGCAGCCCACCTGAGAGCCAAATGGGGGAGGGAACACCCAACCCCCAGCCAAGGAAGGCTGTGAGTAAGCATGCTACTCAGCCAGGGAAACTGTGCCTTTTCCATGGAACTGTGCAACCCATGGATCAGAAGATTCCACTTGTGAACCCATGCCACCAGGTCTAGGGGCTCAACTCCAAAGCTGTGCAAATTCTTATATGACCAGCAACATAGCTACAGCTGGCTGCTGTCTAAGCTGTTTGAGCTACTTGGAGGAGGGACAGCAGCCAGCAGTGGGACTGACAGCTGCCTAACACACTAAGCTCCCTGGGCATGGAAAGGGAGGCAGCCATCTCTATAGGTCCAGGCCATACTTTTCCCTTACTGCAGCCAGGAAGGCTAGATGGCTTAGTCCAATAAATGTCTCCCACAGCCCAGCACACTGGCTGTGGCAGTCTGTGGTCAGAGCGACATTTCAGGGCTGATCCTGACCCTCTTTACTGGACAGGGTCTCCCTGTAGGAACTCCAACAACTCCAACCAGTGCTCAGGGTTGGAACTCTGATCTCCCTGGGTCTGAACCCCTAGGGGGAGGCACTGCTGTGGTCTCTGTGGACCAGCAGACTTAACCTTTCCTCCTAGCAGTCCTGAGGAATCTAAGCATCCCAGATGAGTGGGTTTTCCCCCAGCGAAGCACACCCACTTTACCAAGGGACAGTCAAAGTGCTTCATTCAATATGTTTTATTCCCTGTGCCATCCAACAGTGTGAGACCCTCCAACAGGGGTTGTCAGGCACCCTATACAGGAGCAATCCAACTGTAATCAGGTCGGTGCCCTTGGAGGTCAGAGATCTGAGAGGAAGGAGCAGGTACCCGTCTTTGCTGTTCTCCAGGTTCCTTGAGTGACATCTCCAGGCACAGGAGCAAACCAGATGAATAGGGAATGAAGTGAACCCCCAGCAAACCACAGCAGCCCTACAGAAGAGGGACCTGACCACTGAATGATAAACAAACAGAAAGTAACAACAACAAGAGTTCCCACAAAAACTCCATTCGAGGGTCAGCAGCCTCAAAGATAGAAATTACACAAGCTCAAGAAGATGAGAAAGAATAAATTAAAAAAATGCTGAAAACCCAAAAGGGCAGAGTGCATCTTCAACTTCAAATAATCCCAACACCTCTACAGCAAGGGTGCAGAACCGGATAGAGGATGACATGGATGAGCTGACAGAAGTAGGCTTCAGAAGATGGCTTCTTAGCTCCACTGAGCTAAAGAAGCATGTTTTTACACAATACAAAGAAGCTAAAAACCTTGATAAAAGATTATAGGAGCTCGTAACTAGAGTAACCAGTTTAGAGAAAAATGTAAATGACTTGAAGGAGCCGAAAAACATAGCATGAAAACTCCCTGAATCATACACAAGTATCAGTAGTCAAATTGACTCAGCAGAATAAAAAAGTATATCAGAGTTTGAAGACCACCTTTCTGAAATAAAGCATGTGGACAAGATTAGAGAAAAAAGAATAAAAAGGAATAAACAAAGCCTCTGGGAAATAGGGACTATATAAAGAGGCTGAACTTACAATTGTCTGGAGTACCTGAAGGAGACAGGAAGAATGGAGACAAGCTAGAAAACACACTTCAGGATGTTATACAGGAGAACTTCCTCAACCAGGCGTGACAGGCCAACATTCAAAGTCAGGAAATACAGGGAATACCAGTAAGATACTCCATGTGAAGATCCACCAAAAGACACATAATCAATAATCATCAGATTCTCTAACGTTGAAAGGAAGGAAAAATCTTAACGGCAGTCAGAGAAAAAGGTGAAGTCACCTACAAAGGAAAGCCCATCAGACTAATAGCAGCTCTCTCAGCAGAAACCCTGAAAGCCAGAAGAGAGTGGGGGCTAATTTTCAATCTTCTTAAAAAAAAATTCAACCCAGAATTTCATATCCAGCCAAACTAAGCTTCAAAATCCAAAGAGAAATAAAATCCTTTCCAGACAAGCAAATCCTGAGGGATTTTGTCACCATCAGGCCTGCTTCATGAGAACTCCTGAAGAAAGCACTAAATATGAAAAGGAAAAACAGGTACCAGCCATTGCAAAAACACAACAAAATAAAAAGACCAATGACACTGAAGAAACTGCATTAACAAGTGGGCAAAATAACCAAACAGCATCATGATGATGAGATCAAATGCGCACATAACAATACTAACCTTAAATAAATGGGCTAAATTCCCCAATTAAAAGACATAGACAGGCATATTGGATAAAGAATTAAGACCCATCAGTGTGCCATATTCAGGAGACCCATCATACATGCAAAGACATATATAGGCTGAAAATAAAGGGATAAGGAAAATTTATCAAGCAAATGGAAAGCAAAAAAAGAAAGGATTGCAATCCTAGTTTCTGACAAAACAGCCTTTAAACCAACAACAACAGAAAAAAGACAAAGAAGATCATTACATAATGGTAAAGGGATCAATTCTACAAGAAGAGCTAACTACTCTAAATATATGCACCCAATACAGGATCTCCCACAATTATTAAACAAGTTCTTAGAGACCTACAAAGAGACATAGACCCCAGCCCCCATGATACTAGTGAGAGACTTTAACAGCCCATTGTCAGTATTAGGAAAATGAAGAAGACAGAAAATTAAGAAGGATATTTAGGACTTGAACTAAACCCCGGATCAAGTGAACCTAATAGACATCTACAGAACTGTCTAGCCCAAATCAACAGTATATACATTCTTCTCAGTGCCACATGGCACTTACTCCAAAATAGACCACATATTAGAAAATAAAACACTCGTGCCTCACACCTGTAATCCTAGCACTTTGGGAGGCCGAGATGGCTCTACTAAAAATACAAAAAATCAGCTGGGCGTGGTGGCGTGTGCCTGTGATCCCAGCTACTCAGGAGGCTGAGGCAGGAGAATTGCCTGAACCCAGGAGGCTGAGGTTGCAATGAGCCGAGATTGCGCCATTGCACTCCAGCCTGGGTAATAAGAGTGAAACTCTGTCTCAAAAAAAAAAAAAAAAGAAAAAAGAAAGTAAAACACTCCTCAGCAAATGCAAAACTGGAATCATAACAGTCTCTCAGACCACAGTGAAATCAAATTATAACTCGGGAATAAGAAACTCACTCAAAACCACACAATTACATGGAAATTGAACAACCTGCTCCTGAATGACTACTGGGTAAATAATGAAATTAAGGCAGAAATCAAGAAGTTCTTTGAAACCAAGGAGAATAGAGACAACATACCAGAATCTCTGAGAGACAGCTAAAGCAGTGTTAAAAGGGAAATTAATGGCACTAAATACCGACGTCAGAAATCTAGAAAGATATCAAACTGACACTCTAACGTCACAATTAAAAGAGCTAGGGAGACAAGATCAAATTAGTACAAAATCCAGCAGAATACAAGAAATAACTAACATTAGAACAGAATTGAAAGAGATAGAGACACCAAAAAAACCCTTCGAAAAATCAATGAATCCAGGAGTTCATTTTTTGAAAAAAATTAGCAAAATAGACAAACCACTAGCTAGAGTGATAACAAAGGAAAGAGAGAAGCATCTAATAGACACAATAAAATATGATAAAACAGACATCCACACTGACCCCACAGAAATACAAACCACCACCAGAGAATATTCTAAACACCTCTGTGTAAATAAACTAGAAAATCTAGAGGAAATGGATACATTCCAGGATACACGTACCCTCCTAAGACTAAACCACAAAGAAGTTGAATCCCTGAATAGACCAATAACAAGTTTGAAAATTCAGGCAGAAATTAATAGCCTACCAACCCAAAGAAACCCAAGCAGACAGATCCATGGCCGAATTCTGCCAGAGGTTGAAAGGAGCTGTTTTCGTTCCTTCTGAAACCATTTCCAACAATTGAAAAGGTGAGACACTTCCCTAATTAATTTTGTGAACCCAGCATTATCCTGATACCAAAATCTGGTGCTCAGGCACACATGTGCAAACACACACACAACTCCAGGCCAATATCCCTAATGAACATCAGTGTGAAATCCTCAATAAAATATTGGCAAACCGAATCCAGCAGCAGATCAAAAAACTTATCCACCATGATCAAGTCAGCATCATCCCTGGGATGCAAGACTGGTTCAACATATGCAAATCAATAAACATAATCCATCATGTAAACAGAATTTAAAAAAACCATGATTATCTCAACACATGCAGAAAAGACCTGTGATGAAATTCAACATCCCTTCATGTTAAAACTCTCAATAAACTATGTATTGATTGAACATATCTCAATATAATAAGAGCTATTTATGAAAAACCCACAGTCAATACCATATTGAATGGACAAAATCTGGAAGCATTCCCTTTGAAAACTGGAACAAGATAGGGATGCCCTCTCTCACCCACTCCTATTCAACATAGCATTGGAAGTTCTGGGCAGGACAATTAGGCAAGAGAAAGAAATACAGGATATTCAGATAGGAAGAGAGGAAGACAAATTGTGTCTGTTTGCAGATGACATAATTGTATATTTAGAAAACCCATCTCAATCCCAAAAATCCTTAAGCTGATAAGCAACCTCGGCAAAGACTCAGGATACAAAATAAATGTGCAAAAATCACAAGAATTCCTATACACCACCACTAACAAGCTGAGAGCCAAATCATGAATAAACTCTCATTCACAATTGCTAAATTGAGAATAAAATACCTAGGAATACAGCTAACAAGAGAAGTGAAGGACCTGTTCAAATACAACTGCAAACCACTACTCAAGGAAATAAGAGAGGACACAAACAAATGGAAAAACATTTCATCCTGATGGATGGGAAGAATCAATATGGAGAAAATGGCCATACTGCTCAAATTAATTTATAGAGTCAATGCTATTTGCATCAAACTACCGTTGACATTCTTCACAGAATTAGAAAAAAAACTACTTTAAACTTCATATGGAACCAAAGACGAGCCCTCATACCCAAGACAATCCTAAGCAAAAATAACAAAGCTGGAGGCATCATGCTACCTGACTTCAAACTGTGCTCCGGGGCTCTAGGGACCAAAATGGCTTAGTGCTGATACCAAAACAGACATGCAGATTAATGGAACAGAACAGAGGCCTCAGAAACAGCACCAAACATCTACATCTACCTGATGTTTGGCAAACAACGATGTCTGAAAAGCAAGCAATGGGGAAAGAATCTCTTATTCAATAAATGGTGCTAGGAAAACTGGCTAGGCATATGCAGAAAACTGAAACTGAACCCCTTCCTTACACCATATTCAAAAATTAACTCAAGATGTACTAAACAGTTAAATATAAAATCCCAAATGATAAAATCCCTAGAAGAAAACCTAGGCAATGTTATTCAGGACATATTCATAGGCAAAGACTTCATGATGAAAATACAGAAAGCAATTGCAACAAAAGCCAAAATTGACAAGTGAGATTTAATTAAACTAAAGAGCTTCTGCAAAGCAAACGAAACTATCATTAGTGTGAATAGGCAACCTATTTTCTCCCTAGTGTGAATAGGGAGAAAATTTTGCAGTCTACCTACCAGACAAGATCTAATATCCAAAATGTACAAGGAACTTAAACAAATTTACAAGGAAAAGGAAAGAAACAACCCCAACAAAAAATGGGCAAAGGATATGAGGAGACACTATTCAAAAGAAGACATTTATGCAGCCAGAACACATGAAATAAAACACACCACTGATCATTATAGAAATGCAAATCAAAACCACAATTAGATACTATCTCACAGGGGTCAGAATGGCGATTATTAAAAAGTCAAGATGGTGGCGTGGTTGTGGGGCTGTGGAGAAATAGGAACGCTTTTAAACTGTTGGCAGAAATGCAAATTAGTCCAACCATTGTGCAAGATAATGTGATGGTTCCTCAAGGATCTAGAATAAGAAACAACATTTGACCCAGCAATCTCATTATTGGGTATATATCCAAAGGAATATAAATCATTCTACAATAAAAACACATGCATACATATGTTTATTGCACCACTATTTATAACAGTAATGACATGGAACCAACCCAAATACCCATCACTGATAGACTGAATAAAGAAAATGTGGTACATGTGTACCATGGAATACTATGCAACCATAAAAAGGGATGTGATCATGGTTTTTTGCAGTGACATTGATGAAGCTAGAGGCCATCATGCTCAGCAAACTGACACAGGAATAGAAAAGAAAGCATACACTGCATATTCTCACTCATAAGTCGGAGTGGAACAACAAGGACACGGGGCACAGGGTGTGGAACAACACACACCCAGTCCTGTGGGGGGTTGAGAGCAAGGGGAGGGAACCTAGAGAATGGGTCAATAGGTTCAGCAAACCACCATGGCACACAAATACCTTTGTAACAAATTTGCACACTCTGCACCTGTATCCTAGAACTTAAAGTAAAAGAAAAAAATAAAACTGAATCGTATAGTCAATAAAAATATTTTGAATAACAATAGCTCTTTTGAGACTGGCTATTATACATAAACATTATACATAAACAAGGAAAGTCTTTTGGGAGGAAGTGGGGATGTTAAAACTAGTTTGTCCATAGTTTTTTGCATTAATTTCACTGAATAACACTGACAGACAGAAAACTTATGTTTTGTATTTTGTTTATGATAAGGGTTTGTGTTTTAGAAAAAGCAGAATGACTTAATTGTTGGTTTTATGGTTATGGGTGATTGAACTAAACTGGGCCTCCATTTTTTTTAACACTTCTATAATCACCCTGTTGTTGATTAAACACAAGTTTCAGGATGCCAGAGATGATATTAAAGTAGGCATTTGGTCCTTCTAAGAGAATTTTCCAACGTCTTTGAACAAAGCCAAAGCCAATAGTATATTTTTGTTGAATTCTGAGGTCTGTTGCTTCTTTTTCATGCTCTTGACATTCTTTCTCTAAGATCTGATAATTCCAGAGTATATTCTCCTTTTCATTTGTAATTCTAAAGGACAAAATCTTCTCTTTTGGTGAAAGGGCAAGTGCACTGGCACATGTGTATCGCTGAGACCTAACTGTGTTCCATCCATCCATCATACTCAGTCTTGGTTATCACAATATTTAGCAACAGCTAGAAAAACTGGAGTAGAAATGATTATCTAAAGAGTGCCTTTTAATGCATGACATGACTTTTACACCATAAACTATGTATTATTGAAATAAATCTCCAAAATAAATTGGTGAACTTGGGATAATCCTCCAGATGTCAAAAATTGAAAAGATGACTGTTTGATAAAATGTCTCACCCAGGTGGCTCCTTAAAGTCACAAACCAGTTTGACAATCCAGCCTATCTAAATAAAAGCCTGTCTTTTTACAATAAAACACATTAAATGATGACATGATATGTCAATCACTTGCCGTGTTTCCAGTTTAATGGCTTGGAAGGTAGCAGTGCGCTGTTCAGAAAGCATGCAGACAGTATCATCAATCATGTAGGATACAATATAAAATTAAATTCTCATGTGCTGGCAAAGCTTTAACAACCAATTCTATTAAAATAAAAAGCAAACAGAAACAAAAGACTGCTTTGTAACATTTCATGATTTTTGTAGCGTGAGCACTTTGACCTTGAACTATTTCAGTCTGCTATATTTCAAGAAATATGAAGGGTATGAATTCAAGCAGCAGCTCTGTCCACTAAAATTCACACAGGTAGTCAGCAGCAAGTAACATTTTTCAGCAGGTAACAACAAAAACAAAAATTGTTGAAACAATGATAAGGTGTCCCCAAGTGAGGAAGGTTGGGAATTTGAAAGATTTTTTTTTTTTTTTTTTTTGAGACAGTCTCACTCTGTTGCCCAGGCTGGAGTGCAGTACAGTGGCATAATCTCAACTCACTGCAACCTCCACATCCTGGGTTTAAGCAATTCTCCTGCCTTAGCCTCCTGAGTAGCTGAAAGTACTGGTGTGCATCACTACACCCAGCTAATTTATACATTTTTAGTAGAGATGGGGTTTTACCATGTTGATCAGGGTGGTATTGAACTCCTGAACTCATGATCCACCCTCCTCAGCCTCCCAAAGTGCTAGGATTACAGGCGTGAGCCACCCCACCCAGCCCAAAAGTATTTTAAGAACAAAATTGTACATACTAACAAAATGTAGGCTATCAGTATTAAGAGAAAAAAAAAAAAAAGTCAGAGGAGGCTCAGCTATCTGAACAGAATTACATCTCTGGATTAAAGCTGATTTGTTCTCCCAGAGTACAAAAGAGATCTTAACTGTGGAGCAATGACTCACTGAAGACTTTTAAAATCAATCGCATGCAGAACTATACTAGAGGTTGGATTGGGATTGAGCATTCAAATGTATGCTGCAGTTGAGAGAGATGAATAAAGCATATTCTGACACCATAAGAGATAAGAAAGAAGACAGAACAACATCAGCTCAAGGTCTTTGCGTTTTGTAAAAATAACAAACAATTATAAAATCTATATTTTTTTCTGAATTTATTTTTCATTTGGTAGAGTCAGAAAAAAAGATACACAAACAAGATATGTCATAATGGGAATTAATACAGGAGATAAGTCTTTTAAAAAAGTGTTTAGTACTACTTACTATAACAAATAGCACAATGGAGGGGGATAGAGAATGAATTAGTACAATTCTAGAATTGTTTTGGCCAATATCAATGTGAAGCAGGGTAAGAGAGAAATATGTGATTAGGGAATACAAGCTGTATTTCTAAAAGTTTTGCAATCTGCCACAAACTTGCACGAATTGCATTTGAATGCTTTTACTGTCCCTGAGTTCACTCTGCTATATTATGTCTTATTTGATCTAACATTTAATAGGCTCACTGATCACGAGTATGATATTTGTAGGAAAGAGCATCAAATATTTACAAATGCTGCAGTCGACATTTTTATCCTTATCATTCTTATATGAGAAAATGTACATTTCAGATGTTGTATAGTTTATGATAACTTATGATACCAGGAGTTAGTAATTTGTTTTGTCAACTTTTTCACAAGCATGGAGGAAACTGAAATGTATGCAGAATGTAGGAATCAAAGTTTACCTCCATAGACTTTCACCTTCATTGAGATAGGGAAAAATATGTCATTTTAGGGGTCATAACATTTTTCTAAAATGTACTTTTTGAAACTCTTTTTTGAATATTTGATTTTTTTCAGACCTCTAAAGCTTCGTGGAAGCTGACAAAGAGATAGAAATACTCTTTGAAATTAGCATATGAGGACACTTTACTCATAATCTTCAAGGGGCTGGAAATTATATTGAATACATTTACTGAGAATAACTGGGGACCCAGACTTTATGCAGAACAAACTGGAGTTTCTAACTAGAAACATTTTTTTACATATTATTGATAATTTTTAAAATTCTAAAAAATAAAAAAGCAGCTACACTGACAGATGTAAGATGGAGTCTTGTGGTTTTGATTTGCATTTCTGTAATGGGCAATGATATTGAGCTTTCCATATGTTGGTTGGCCATATGTATGCCTTCTTTTGAATGTTGTCTGTTAATGATTTTTGCATACATTTTAATGGGATTGCTACTGTTTTTCTTGTAAATATCTTTAAGTTACTTATAGATACTGGATATTAGACCTTTGTCACATGCATAGTTTTATTTTCTCCCATTCTATATCTTGACTGTTTACTATGTTGATAATTTTTTTTTTGCTGTGCAGAAGCTCTTAAGTTTAATTAGATCCCATTTGTCAATCTTTGCACATTGAAATTGCTTTTGGCATTTTATTCATGAAATTTTTGCCAGTTCCTGTGTCCAGAATGGTATTGTCTAGGTTGTCTTCCCGGATTTTTATAGTTTTGGGGTTAAACATGTGAGTGTTTATCTTGTATTGATTTTTATATAAGGTATACAGATTAAGTCCAGTTTCAATCCTCTCTATTTGGCTAGCTAGTTATCCCAGTATCATATATTGAAAAGGAAGTTCTTTCCCTGTTGCTTTTTTGTCATCTTTGTCAAAGATCAGATAATTGTAGGTGTTTGGCCTTCCTTCTGAGCTCTTTATTCTGTCCTATTGGTCTATGTGTCTGTTTTTGTACCGGCTGCATGCTGTTTTGGTTACTGTAGCCCTATAGTATAGTTTGAAGTCAGGTAGCATGATGCTATCTGCTTTGTTTTTTGTACTTAGAATTGTCTGGGCTATTTAGGATCCTTTTAAGTTCCATACAAATTTTAGAATAGTACTTTTCCAGTTTTTTGAAGAATGTCATTGGTAGTTTGATAGGATTAGCACTGACTCTGTAAACTGCTTTGGGAAGTATGGCCATTTTGAGGATATTGATTTTTACCATCCATAAGCATGAAGTGCTTTTTCAGTTGTTTGTGTTCTCTCTGGTTTGAGCAGTGGTTTGTAATTCTCTTTGTAGATATCTTTCACCTCCCGTGTTAGCTGTATTCCTAGGTATTCCACTTTGTGGTTTTTGTGAATGGGATTGTGTTTCTGATTTGTCTCTTGGCTTGACTGTTGTAGGTGTATTGGAACACTTGTAAATTTCATACATTGATTTTGTATCCTAAAACTTTGCTGAAGTTGTTTATCAGTTGAAGGAGTTTTGGAGCTGAGAGTATGGAGTTTTCTAGATATGGAATGTGTCACCTGCAAACAGAGATAATTTGACTTCCTCTCTGCCTATTTGGATACCCTTTATTTCTTTCTCTTGTCTGAATGCTCTGGCCAGAACTTCCAATATTATATTGAATAGGAGTGGTGAGAGAGGGCATCCCTGTCTTGTGCCAGTTTTAAAGGGGAACACTTCCAGCTTTTGCCCATTCAGTATGATGTTGGCTATGGGTTTGTCATGGAGAGCTCTTATTATTTTGAGGTATGTTCCTTCAATAACTAGTTTATTGAGCATTTTAAACATGAAAGGATGTTGAATTTTATCAAAAGACTTTCCTACATCTATTATCATGAGGTTTTTGTCTTTAGTTCTGTTTCTGTGATGAATCTCATTTATTGATTTGCATATGTTGAGCCAACCTGGGATCCCAGAGATAAAGCCTGCTTGATTATGTTGGATTAGCTTTTTAACGTGTTGCTGGATTCAGTTTGCAAATATTTTGTTGAGGATTTTTGTGTCAATGTTCTTCATGGATATTGACCTGAAGTGTTTTTGGTTTTTGTTGTGCCTCTGCTGGGTTTTGGTATTAGAATGATGCTGGTCTCATAGAATGGGTCGGGGACGAGTCCCTTCTCAATGTTTTGGAACAATTTCAGTAGCAAATGTACTAACTCTTTTTTGTATGTCTGGCAAAATTGGGCTGTGCATCTGTCGGTCCTGGGTCTTTTTGGTTGGTAGGCTATTTACTACTGATCCAATTATAGAGTTTGTTATTGGTTTGCTCCACTAAATCAGTTTTCTCTGGTCCAGACTTGGGAGGGTATATGTTTCCAGGAATTTATCCATCTCTTCTAGTTTGTGTGCATAGTATTCATAGTAGTCTCTGATGGCTGTTTATATTTCTGCAGTGGTAATATCCCCTTTGTCATTTCTAATTGTGTTCATTTAGACCTTTTCCCTTTTCCTCTTCATTAGTCTAGCTAGTAGTCTATCAGTCAGTCTATCTTATTATTTAAAAAAATGCTCTGGCTTTATTAATCTTTTGAATTTTGTTTTTTCATGTCTCAATTTCCTTTAGTTCAACATTGATTTTGTTCACTGTCTTCTGCTAGCTTTCGAGTTGGTTTGCTCGTGCTTCTTATTAAAACATTAAGAAATGACAGATGCTGGTAAGATTGAGGAGAAAGGAAAACACTTATACACTGCTAGCTGGAGTGTAAAGTAATTCAACCATTGTGGAAAGCAGTGTGGTGATTCTTCAAATAAACTAAAACAGAACTACCATTCAACCTAGCAATCCCATTACCGAAGACACCTTCATGTGTATGTTCACTGCAGCACTATTCATAATACTAAAGATATGGAATCAACCTGAATGTCCATCAATGGCAGATTAGATTTTTAAAGATGTGGTACATATACTCCATTGAATACTATGCAGCCATAAATAGAAGGAGGTCATGTCCTTTGTGAGAATATGAATAGAGCTGGAGGTCAATATTCTTAGCCAAATAATTCAGTAACAGAAAACCAAATGCTGTCTGTTCTCTCTTATAAGTGGGAGCTAAATGATGAGAATACGTGGACACAAAAAGGGGAACAGACCCTGGGTCCTACCTGAAGGTGGAGGATGGGAGGAGGGAGAAGATCAGAAAAAATAACTATTGTTTACCAGGCTCAATACCTGGGTGACAAAATAACCTGTACAACAAACCCCCATAACATGTATTTATGTATGTAACAAACCTGCACATGTACCTCTGAAATGAAAATAAAAAGTTTTTATAAAAAAGAAAAGAGCCCACTTTTTAAATTTCTATTTTATTTGGTCTAGTCAACATGCCATGCCATGTAAAACTTTGTTATTTATTTTTGGTTGTGCTACCATACTAAGATATCTCATTTAGTAACTACATTTTTGCTTTGTGACTTCAAATTATAAATAATTGCATTGTATAAAAGTACTCTTTATTTCTACAATTTTTAATGTTAAGAAACTATATAAAATGTTATGCTAAAATACCAATATCTATTTTAAAAATTAGAATGCAGTAGAATAAATCACTCTTTTGCAAATACTTTTGCATAAAGAGTATCTTGTACTGGACAGTTGATTAACCACATGGCCTCTCTCTCAATTAGATTAATATAAGATGTTGAATTGTCATTACTAAGATTTGCCTGAAGATATAACTCTCAATATTGTCAGCAATATATTCACTGACATTAGCTGACATAGATATAAAACCGATAGTATCACTTGATAATTTTCTAGAATACCATGAGTTAAAAGATCTTAACTCTGGTCCACTAGGTAAGATTCTCAAATATGGTTTTAGAAACTAGTTCTCTTGGGAAGTTCTCAGTAGTATAATTATGGAAATTGTGAAAAAACAGTAAGGTTTTCATAAAATAAAATTTAACTAGCATCTTTATTCTGGTATTATATATTTCATAAGCTTTTGTTATCAAAATGGCTTTTATAAGATAGTCATGATTAATTTTACATGTTAATGTGGCTGAGCTAACGGATGCTGTATTAGTTCATTTTCACACTGTTATAATGTACTACCTGAGACTGAGCAATTTAAATAAAGAGGTTAGTTTATTCACAGTTCCACAGGCCAACAAGAAGCATCAGTGGGAGGCCTCAGGGAACATAACAATCATGAGTGAAGGCGGAGCAAGCCTGTCTTACGATGGCAGAGCAGGAGAGAGAAAGAGAGTGAGGGGGGAAAAGCTATACTTTTAAACCATCAGATCTCATAGGAACTCACTCACTGTCATAAGAACAGCATAGGAGGAACCCACCCCCATGATCCAGTCACCTCCCACCAGTCCACTTCTTCAACACGTTGAGATTACAATTCAACATGAGATTTTGATAGGGACACAGAGGCAAAGCGTATCATTCTATCCCTAGCTGCTGATGAATCTCATGTCTTTCTCACATTTCAAACACAGTAATGCCTTCCCAACCATCCCCTAAAGTCTTAACTTATTCCAGCATTCACTTAAAAGTCCAAATCCAAAATCTCATCTGAGAAAAGGTGAGTTGCTTCCAACTATAAGCCTGAAAAATCAAAAGCAAGTTAGTTACCTCCAACATACAATGGGAGCACAGGCAGTGCATAAATGCTTCCATTTCAAAAGGGAGAAATCAGTAAAAAAAAAAAAAAAAAAAAAAAAAAAAAACAAAAAACAAAGGAACTACACACCCCATGCAAACCCAAAACCCAGTGAGGGGTAATTAAATTTTAAAGCTCCAAATTAATGTCCCTTGATTCATGTTTTACATTCACAACTTGCTATGCAGGGGTGAATTCCCAAAGGCATAGACAGCTTTACCCTTGGGACTCTACAGGGTACAGCACTCATGACTCCTTTCACAGGCTGGGATTGAGTACCTGCAGCTTTTCCAGGAACACAGGGCAAGCTTTTGGTGAATCTGCCATTCTGGAGTCTGAAGGACAGTAGCCGTCTTCTCACAGCTCCACTCAGCAGTGCCCTAGTGGGGACCCTGTGTGGGGGCTTCAATCACGGATTTCCCATTCACACTGCCCTTGTAGAAGTTCTCCATGAGGACTTCAGCCCTACAGCAGACTTCTGCCTGGACATCTAGCCAGATGAAAATCTAGGCAGAGCTTCCAAAACTCTTGTCTTCTGTCTACCTGCAGGCCCAACGCCACATGGAAGCCACCAAGGCTTGGGGAATGTAACCTCTAAATCCACAGCCAAAGCTGTACCTTGGTCCCATTCAGCCGTGTCTGGAGCTGAAGCAGCTGGGACATAGGGCACCATGTCTGGAGCCGTAGCAGCTAGAACATAGGGTGCCATGTCTGGAGCTGGAGCAGATGGAACATAGGGTGCCATGTCTGGAGCTGGAGCAGATGGAACATAGGGTGCCATGTTCCAAGGCTGCATAGATCAGTGGGGACCTGGGCCTGGTCCAGAAAACCATTTTTTTCCTTCTAGGCCTGCAGGCCTGTGATGTGAGTCACTGTCACAAAGGTCTCTGACATGACATGGAGACATTTTCTTCATTGTCTTGCATATTAACATTCAGCTCCTCTTAACTTTAGCAAATTTCTGCAGCCATCTTAATCTTTTTCGTACGAAGTGTTTATTTATTTTATTTTTCTACGCCATGATCAGGGTGCAAATTTTCCAAACTTTTATTCTCTCCTTCTCTTTTAAACATAAATTCAAATTTCAGACCAAGTTTAAAATTCCACAGATCCCTAGAGCAGGCACAATGCTGCCAGTCTCTTTGCTCAAGCATAACAATGGTGACCTTTGCTCCAGTTCCCAGTAAGTTCCTCATCTCCATCTGAGATCACCTCATCATGGACTTCATTGTCTATATCACTATCAGCATTTTGGTCACAATCATTCAACAAGTGTCTTGGAAATTCCAAATCTTCCTTCGTCTTCCTGCCTTCCTCTAAGCCCTCCAAACTGTTCCAACCTCTGCCTGTTACCAAGTTCCAAGGTTGTTTGCATATTTTCAGGTATCTTTATAGCAATGCCTCACTCTCCTGGTACCAATGTTCCTTATTAGTTTGTTTTCACATTGCTATAAAGAACTACCTGAGAATGGGTAACTTATGAAGAAAAGAGGTTTAATTGACTTACTCTTCCACAGACTTAATGGGAAGCATGACTGGAAAGGCTTAGGGAACTTACAGTCATTGCAAAAGGTGAAGAGGAAGCAAGCCTGTCATACCACCACAGTGGAGCAAGACAGAGAGAAAGAAAGAAACAGGGTGGGGAGTGTCAAAACGTTTTGTTGTTGCTATTGTTCATCTATATTGCTATTGTTCATCTAGACTAAAGTACAGTGGTGCGATCTCAACTCACTGCAGCTTTGACTTCCCAAGCTCAGGTGATTCTCCCACCTCCGCCTCCTGAGTAGCTGAGATTACAGCCACGTACCACCGCACCTAGCAGATTTTTGTATTCTTAGTACAAATACGGTTCCACTGTGTTGTTCAGGCTTGGGGAAGTACCACACTTTTCAACTGTCAGATACTTTGAGATCTCACTCACCATCGTAAGAACAGCATGGAGGAAATCCTCTTCCTATAATCTAATCACTCCCCCCCAGGATCTTTCTTCAAAAAAGTGGAGATTACAATTCAGCATGAGATTTGGGTGGGAACACAGAGTCAAACCGTATCAGATGTTCAGAGAGCTGATAAACATTATTTCTCTATGGGTCTATGAAGGCGTTTGTGGAAGAGTCGGTAGACTGAGGGAAGAAAATTTACCTCACTAACATTAGTGAGCGTCATTCAATCTGTTAAGAATATGAATAGAACGAAAATACAGAGGAAGGGAAAATGTACTCTCTCTGAGTTGAAACATCTGTCTTCTCCTACCCTTGGATATTAGCATTCCTGTGGTAAGGCATTCACACTCAGAGTAAATTATATGACTTTCCTGGTTCTTCATCTTGCACACAAAAGATCACGGGAGCCTCTACAGCCATGTGAGCCAATTGTCATAATAAAAAAATACATTACACACCACACACACACACACACACACACACACTTACACTTCCCTCTATACCCAAAGCTGTAAGTTAATTACTTGGTACCTTTCATAAAGCTGTAAATGAAAGATCTGAATTCCAAGAGACAGCTATGTTAAAAGTGTTTTTCAACACATTTTATGGTTTATGTTTTAAATGAGACAAAGCAATAGTCAGATACTGATAATGCTAATTATGAAACACCTGCTGGATAACTCTTGGCTCTGTTTCTATGAAGAACCTTAGTACGAATATAAAAGGTTAAGGATTTTTGATGGTATTTAGATTTTCTAAAATAAAAATGATTATAGGACCCCCTAGTTATAATCTGGACATAATGTTGTATACATCAAAAGTTATTTTTATTTATTCACCCAAAGGATTACTTTATTAAAGTCAACATTAAACAACCAAGATAATAATAAAGGAAAGAATGAAAGACCATTTGCAAGACCAAGAAAAGAGCAAAGACCTGTGTAAATGTGAGAATGAAAAATAATACTATTCAAGACTCCTCTGGGGAATTACTCTTCCAAAAAATGTTGTAACATGTCAATAACAAAAGTTTGGAAACTAAAACAAATACACATGCTCAATTCATGTATTTGTGACATTAAGGTAGTCTTGATAAGTAAGTTAATATTTTGGAGTCTCTTCCCATCTAATAGAAGGCGGTAGATACATTATAAGAAATAGTAAAAGAGCTAAATTAATATGAAAAGTTTTCTGTATGTCTTAACTAACAGTTTTCTTTCTAATAAATTTCTCTTCTCATCACTATTAATAAAAACATGTACTTCTGTGATATGTGAACAAAATGAAATGATTAACTCCTAACTCTTAGAAGCCATTGTGCCTATCTATTTATCTTGACCAATACCAAGTTTATTAATGAATAAAAGATAAAGGCCAAGGTTTGGCACAGTATTACTTGCTGAAAAAGCTTGAATCTGTCAGATCCAGCTTCTAAATGTCCCCTTTCTTTAGCTCTACTCATGTTTATAATTAACGGGAAATTTCTGAATAATATGTGCAGAATTACTGTTCTTAACTGCTCTATAGTTTCATATTCTTGGGCAACTAGAAAAAATGCTGATATAATTAGCTTCCCCTTTGCTACCAGCCATTCTATTCTCTGTAAGTCCACAAATTCATATTTTATTTATAATAATGAATTGAGACACATCAGTTATACCTTACTAATAATAAATTTTAATATTCTTTCAAAATCTGAAATAAAAACTATTTTATCTAATCCTGAGATTATATCTGTTGTTGAAATATTTACAAATATCATAAACATCAAGAGTCCATTTCAGATATATGCTTTACATTTAATTGTCCTAAGTTTCCTTCCGTCTAAATTAATATCTCAGACTTTGACACTTAAAAGGCATTTCTTAGCCAGGTGCGGTGGCTCACGCCTATAATCCCAGCACTTTGGGAGGCTGAGGCGGGTGGATCGCGAGGTCAAGAGATCGAGACCATCCTGGTCAACAAGATGAAACCCCGTCTCTACTAAAATACAAAAATTAGCTGGGCGTGGTGGCGTGTGCCTGTAGTCCCATCTACCCGGGAGGCTGAGGCAGGAGAATTGCCTGAACCCGGGAGGCGGAGGTTGCGGTGAGCCGAGATCGCACCATTACACTCCAGGCTGGGTAACAACAGCGAAACTTTGTCTTAAAAAAAAAAAAAAAAGGCATTTCTAAGACAGGGCCGCCATTAAATGAATCAGCAAGTACCACCAGTATGTTAATAAAGAGGCTGGTAAAAGGTGTTCTTTCCCCGGTCATTCCCTTAGTAAGAAAGAAATGAGAGAAATGAGTCTCAGTTCTGCCTTTACTCTTGCCCCTTCCATGTACTTGATGTACTTGTTCTCTGCTTCTCCAGGGAAAGGCAACATGAACTCCTATAACCAAAACAGCAAACTATGATGACTTATTTATGAAGTTACAATCTTCCTTTCTCAGTTGATGTCTGTAGTTGGTGTTCCTCTGGTTTCTGACAAAATTTTATGAAAAGTGTTATGTTTGTTTTCTCCCCTTATTGTAACGTATAAAACTATATTATAAGAGGGCAAAGTCCAGTCCATGCTATAGAAGCATTAGTATTTTATTACCAGGCTCACTTTTTAAAATAAAATTTGGATTATTACATGGCAAATGGTTAAGAAGCATTTGGACATCCAAGAGAGATTTTTCAGTCTCTTTGGTATACTTATTTGTATTGCCACATTGTATCCAGAATATATATAAACATTATTTGCCAATTTTCATTTGTTTCCACCTTCATTATAGAAGTATTCTTCATTCTCTTTATGTGGATAATCATTCTAGTGATATGAAAGATAGTCTTTCCCGTTCCCCATGTCTAAACAAAGGATTCAAAATTTTCATATTAAGTGGCCTTATACACAATTCTTAGAGAGTCCACTATGGTGGTAGATGAGTAATAAGGGAATATTTCATTATTTTTTATTACAGAAATGGATCCATTCAATAGTCCTTTTATTGAGAAGAAAAAGTTTTCTACTTTGGTTTAGGATTCAAAGAAATAAATAATT
Source organism: Callithrix jacchus (assembly GCF_049354715.1). Lineage (NCBI taxonomy): Eukaryota > Metazoa > Chordata > Mammalia > Primates > Cebidae > Callithrix > Callithrix jacchus. The sequence continues at coordinate 48,541,041 of NC_133519.1, forward strand.
AAGAATGTTATCCTATTTTTAAAATCAGTTTCTCTTTATAACACTGTTTTCTATAAAAGAACAGACAAATAGCAGAGTTCATTTAGCAAGAGAAAGATCTTGAAATACATTAATGTTCTATTAATGTGATTAAACTTGTTTTTGTACGATTGAAGGTACTTAACACTTTAAGACAGATGTAGTAAGTTATTTTAATAGATACACTAATAAAAAAGAAGAGAGCTTTCAATTTGTGTAT